>NC_044308.2:112480504-113804801 GCF_007474595.2 Lynx canadensis
CTATTTTTAATTTTTTGAGGTACCTCCATACTGTTTTCTACAGAGATTACACCAATTTGCATTCCCACCAACAAGTACAAGGGTTTCTTTTTCTCCACATCCTTTCAAACACTTGTTATTTCTTGTATTTTTCATTTTAGTCATTCTGACAGGTATAAGGTGATATCTCTTTGTAGTTTTGATTAGCATTTCCTTAATGATGAGTGATGTTCAGTATATTGTCATGTGTCTGTTGGCCATCTATATGTTGTCTTTGGAAAAATTGTCTATTCAGGTCTTCTGCCCATTTTTAATTGGATTATTTGTGGTTTTTTCATGTTGAATTGTATAAGTTCTTTATATATTTTGGATATTAACTCTTTATCAGATACATCATTTGCAAATATCTTCTCTCATTCAGTAGGTTGCCTTCTTGTTTTATTGATGGTTTTCTTTGATGTACAAAAGCTTTTTATTTCTGTAGAGACCCAAAAGTTTATTTTTCTTTGTTCCTCTTGCCTAAGGAGACATATCCACAAATATGTCACTAAGACTGATGTCCTAGAGATTATTACCTTTGTTTGCTCTTAGCAGTTTTCTGGTCTCAGGTCTCACATTTAGGTCTTTAATCCATTTTGAATTAATTTTTGTGTATGGTGTAAGAAAGTGGTCTGATTTCATTCTTTGGCATGTAGCTGTCCCATTTTCCCAGCACCATTTATTAAAGAGACTATCTTTTCCCCATTATATATTCTTGCCTCCTTTGTTGTAGATTAATTGATCATGTAAGTGTGGGTTTATTTCTGGGCTCTCTATTGTTGCATTGATTTATGTCTGTTTTTGTGTTAGCACCGTACTGTTTTGATTACTATAGCTTTGTCACGTGTCTTGAAATCTGGGATTGTGATACCTCTGGCTTTGTTCTTCTTTCTCAAGATTTCTTTGGCTGTTATTAATGTCTATGTGAAAGAAGTTGATAATGTTCAAATCTTCTATATACTTGCTGATTAATTTTTTACTTGTTCTATCACTGATTAAATTAGATTAAAATATCTAATGTATCTAATGGTTATAGATTAATAAATTCTTTCAGCTCTGTCAATTCTTTATTCACCTATTTGGAGATTTGTTGCAATATGTTATGTATATTAGACAAATTGACCTTTTTAACCATTAAGAAAATCCCTTTATTCTGTCTTTGTTTTTAAGCATTCTTTGATACTGATATAACCATACTAGTTTTTTAAATTATTATTATAGTTAAATACATGTAACATGAAAGTTACCTTCTTAACCATTTTTAAGTGTGCAGTTCAGTGATTTTATTTTATTTTATTTTTTTTTAATTTTTTTTTCAACGTTTTTATTTATTTTTGGGACAGAGAGAGACAGAGCATGAACGGGGGAGGGGCAGAGAGAGAGGGAGACACAGAATCGGAAACAGGCTCCAGGCTCCGAGCCATCCGCCCAGAGCCTGACGCGGGGCTCGAACTCACGGACCGCGAGATCGTGACCTGGTTGAAGTCGGCCGCTTAACCGACTGCGCCACCCAGGCGCCCCTGCAGTTCAGTGATTTTAAATACGTTCAGAGTTGTGCCACCATCACCACCATCCATTCCTATAACTATTTTTATTTTGTAAAATGGAAACTCTATACCTATTTAACAAGAATTCTCCATTGTCCCCTTTAAGTCTCCATATTTTTTCCAATTTTTACTTTCTACCTGTTTGTTTCTATCTTTTGAAAATTATATTTTTAAATAAATAACATACATTTGGGTCTTGCTATTTTTCCCTTGGCTTGATACTTTCTTCTAATTTTGGTGTTGATTCCATTTATTTTTTTATTCTTTTAAAGTTTTATTTATTTATTTTCAGAGAGTGCTAGAGCAAGTGTGAGCAGAGAAGGGGCAGAGAGAGAGAGAGGGAGAGAGAGACAATCCCAAGCAGGCTCCACACTGTCAGCACAGAGCCCAATACGGGGCTCAACCCCATGAACTGTGAGATGATGACCTAAGCTGACATCAAGAGTTGGCCACTTAACTGACTGAGCCACCCAGGTGCCCTTCCATTTATTTTTAAAACAGCTTTATTGAGGTATAATTGACATACAATAAACTGTACATTTAAAATACATGGTTTTAGGGGTGTCTGGGTGCCTCAGTCGGTTGAGCATCTGACTTCCCCTCAGGTCATGATATCACGGTTCGTGGGTTAGAGTGCTGTGTAGGGCTCTGTGCTGATAGCTCAGAGCCTGGAGGCTGCTTTAGATGGTGTGTCTCCCCCTCTCTCTGCCCCTCCCCTGCTCGCACTTTGTCTCTTTCTTTCTCCAAAATAAATAATGAAAAACATTAAAAAATTTAGATACATGATTTTGTACATTTTGATGAATATATTTATTGTGAAACTGTCACTGTAATCAGGAGGGTATATCTATACATTATCCTCCAAGAATTACAAAAAGTTGCCATGTTCTCCTTTGTAATCTTTTTCTTCTGCTCCACTCTACCTCCATTGATGTCTGAGCTGTTTTCTATCACAATGATTAGTTTCCTTTACCTAGAATTTTATATAAATGGAATCATATAGTATATTGTCAGGTTTCTTACTCCTTTCACTCAGCACAGTTATTTTGAAGTTGGTCTTATTAATATCCCTTTTTATTGCCTACTCATATTCCTTTGTATGGATATACTAGAATATGTTTACCTATTTACCTCCTCATAGACACTTTGTTGTTTCTAATTTTAGGTTATTACAAATAAAGCTGCTATAAATGTACATATATAAGTGTTAGTATGGACATATTTTTTTTATTCATTTGGGTAAATTTACAGGAGTGGAATGGCTGGATCATTTGGTAGATATGTGTTTAACTTTTTTATTTTTAATTTTAGAGAGAGAAAGCATGTGCACGAGCAGGGGAGAGGGGCAGAAGGAGAAAGAGAATCTTAAGCAGGCACCATGTTCAGTGTGGAGCCCAACATGGGGCTCTATCCCACGACCCTGGGATCATGACCTGAGCCAAAATCAAGAGTCAGACACTCAACTGACTCAGCCACCCAGACACCCTGGTATATGTTTAGCTTTTAGGAAACTACCAAGTTGTTTTATAGTATAGTTGTTTCCACTAGCAGTGTGTTAATCCCATCACCAGTTCCTTCATATTCTCACCTATATATGGTCAGTCTTTTTAATTTTACCTGTTCTAATAGGTATTTAGTTGTATGTGGTTTTAATTTGCATTTCCTTAGCGACTAATAATAATAATGTTTAACATCTTTTTAAGTGGGATTTTTTGGCTTTATTCTTTATTTAATTATTTTTTACCATACATATATCTTCTTTGGTGAAATGTTCAAATCTTTTGTTTATTGAGTTTTTCCTTTTCATTGAGATTTGAGCATATATTTGAATGCAAGTCAGATATATATTTTGCAAATATTTACTCACAGTCTGTGACTTTTCATTTTTTACTAATGTGTTTCGAAGAGCAGAAATTTTAAATTATGATTAATAGCATAACTTTTTTATTTAATTTTTTTTCTTAAATATTTATTGTTAGAGAAAATGTGAGTCGGGGAGTGGGGGGGGGGAGAGAGAGAGAGAGAGAGAGAGAGACAGACAGACAGACAGACAGACAGAATCTGAAGCAGCCTCAGGTTCTGAGCTGTCAGCACAGAGCCCAACATGGGGCTCAAACCCATGAACGATGAGATCATGACCTGAGCTGAGTCAGACATTTTAACTGACTGAGCCACCCAGGTGCCCCAATAGCATAACTTTTAAAAGACACATATGAGAACATCTTTGTTTTCTCAGAGTCAATGAAGAGTTCTGAGATATCATACCATAAGCGTAAGCTGTAAAAGAAAAATACATAAATTAGACTTCATCAGAACCAAAAACTGTTGTATTGTAAAAGACTCTGTTAAAAGGATGGAAAGAAAACCTATAGATTGGAGAAAATATTTGCAAAACTCGTATCTGACAAAGACTGTCAGAGAAGGAGAGGAAGAACTCAAATTTTTATGGCACTGTTGAATACAGGTGCTCAAGTCACCATTTTCTTTAGTCCCATGTGAGGAGGGAAAGCTGGGTGCCAGAGTTGCTGAAGTACCAAAGTTTGTAGGGAAAAGATGCAGTGATATGCAGGTTCTCTGAACTTGGGTGCTTTTCAGATATCAGAAGTTATATGAGAGAGTAAGTAATTGTGGTCTAGCCCCAAACCTTAAGTGAGCAGCCAAAGGAGAGAAAAAGCCTGCTGCTTTCTCGTGTCCCTACTGTCTTTTTCCTCTCTTACTGCATTTTGCCCCTGTGTTCTCCCTGGGAATATCATAATCATATATCATAATTTATGCTATAGTTCCTGATGTGTGCCTGTTAGACATCTTGGTCATATTCTGGTAGGAGAAAAAGTACCTGAGTTCAACTGATAGATTTAAACAAAGTTCGCAGTACGGAAGTAATGTTAAACTGACCTTGTGGGTAAATCCCGTGGATTTATCATGTACAGTTTACCTGAAGTGTTTAGGCCTGGTTCACTGATGGTTCAGCTAAGTGTCCACAGGGTGGCAGCCACCCTCCAGCTCCAAGGACAACTCTAGAGGACTAATTGTGGTAAGGATTGATTCACACAATAGGCTGAATTGAAAGTTGTTTTCTTTGCCTTAGACTATGGGTTGGCAAACTTCAGCCTGTGTGCAAAATCTGGTTGTAGCCTATGTTTATACTGCTTTTAATCTGGAAATTGTTTTTACATTTTTTAAACATTAGGAATAAAAAGAATACACGCTGGAGACTGTATGTGGCCTACAAAGCTTAAAATATTTGCCCTTTTTAAGAAAGGCCAAGTCCTGCCTTAACAGTACTCTGAAGGATCAAGTAAGTTCTGTTTTTCCTGAGTGTTGGGCTATTGTCAAAGGCCTCATTTGGGTAAAATTAGAGAATAGCAGATTAAAGGCACATCCTTCATGTGGGCTACAAACTGAGGAAACAAATCATAGCTGCTCTTTGGAAGGTCTTGGTCACTCATGTTGATGCTTAGAGTCAGGAACTGTTTTTAAATGAGATTGACTGGAATCAAATGGCTGATCAGACCCACACTCCCAGATCACCACCCTGGCCACTTAGATCCATCATTGTACTGGTTATGGCAGTATACCCACCATCATACACTGGGTCAACAATAGAGTAAGTACTGTATGCTTATGATGCGGAAGCTGTCACTTCTTGCCAAACCTATTACTCCTGATAGAAGTCATCCCCTTTTTATCATGGTGAAGGACCATTTGACTCCATCTTGGGTCTACTGTTGGTGCTTCATTCCATCTTGAGTCTACTCCTGGTGCCTCATATAACTTTTTCAGTTAATGGTAGTGTTGTCCAGTCAGATGTTGTTACCAGTCAGGCCATCACTGACTGGCCATACCATTGTGGCCCCTGAAACTAATGTGACATGTATTTTGGCCTTCTGAACTATTTATATTCTGACAATGATGTTCTTTTTGTCACAAAGGCCAAACTCAGTGGGCCAATAGTCAAACTATTTGATGGAAGTTCTATGTCTTATACCATCCACAGGTATCTGAATTGGCCTTGAGCACTGGATTGGCCTCCTCTAACATCAGCTCAGGAAGATTTCTGACTCTGTTCTTAACTGCTCCTGGTATACATACCTTGGTAAGGCAATTTGATGCTAAATTTGGTCATCCTCAGAAAGGGATCATCTCTTGACTGCTTCCTTGCTAATGATAAGGGCTAAAGGGATAGGAGATTATGTAGATCTATTCTGAAAATATGGGATTTTTGCTCTGACCATTCCTGGGTATGATGCTTCTTTCTTTTTCTGGCTAGTTTGGTTGGTTACATCCTCAGTGTGTCAGCTTAGCCAGAAAGGGGAAAGTTGGCCAACAAGTACAGACTCTCTTTGTGGCCAGGGTTCTAGAGATTTTAGTCATCATGCTAGCCCAGCCTTATCTTTAAATAGTCATTTAGATGTTTCTAGTTCTTCTAATCCCCATCTTCCTGCTACAGTTACTCTACCAAGGATGAAAGTAGCTCTTCTCTTCTTCCATTTTCTGGATTTTAGTTCTTTTAGGTTTCTTTGCCTCTTAGTTCTGTGACAGGTTTTTTTTTTTTTTAATGTTTTTATTACTATTATTTATTTAGCAAGTACTTATTTTTTAAGATGAGAGTGGCATTCTCTTGTGACTATAATTTAGGTAGAAGTCCCTAGGGAACAGCTTTTAAATGATATAAAGCACAGAAAGCACTTTGGTGTGAGATATATAGGAATCATTCAATAAATTGTTTTTATTTATTTGTATTTTGCTATTCCTCATGTTACTTTATCTCAAAGGAATAGATTATGCAAATTTCTTTTATTATAATCCTCTCTGTGATTCAAACATTGTAGCTAGGCAGAATCAGGGAAGTAACTATGGAACAATAATTATTTAAAATCAGATAGAGGAAGTGAATATCAGTTAAAATTATTTTTTTCTTGGGTTTTCTCTTTCGAATCAAGGAGTTGCATTGGTATTCAGTATTAAATGGAAAGATGTGTCACAAAGATTCAAAGTAAAAGAAAACACGTTTTGTTACTTAAAAATGCATTGTAGCTGCTGCTGGTAAGATATGGCAACATTTTAATAGAGTACAAGGTAATATTATAGAATGGAAATCAGAGAGCACATTACCAAGTTTTTTGATACTACAGGAGGAAATTCAAAGGCACAGAAATTTGACTTTATGTGGAATGTCAGCATGTTAAGAGTTAATTCCTCAGACAACACATCTAATCAGAACTTCAGTACTTATGTGATATTCATGTGCAGTTTTTGCTAGAATATATTTTAAAATTCATGCTAACCTATTTGATTATTACCCACATGGATATTAAACATTATAAATAAAACCTTTTGGATCCAAAATTTATTAATCTATGAATAATTAATAACAAATTTGATTCTCTGCTTCAGGTTAGATTTACGGCGTACCTTATTTGTGGTGTTTATCTTCTTGAAAGTTTTGCTACTTCTGATTAATGAAGGAGTTTCTTCTTTGACCTGCCTGAAGTAAAGAAAAGCAGTATCTATTAACTTGACTTGATCTCCAATCAAGTAAGATATCTAAGAAAACATCTGTCTGATAAACCTGGGCATGTGACATTTTTCCATTTGGAGTAACATTCTGTTGTCAATCTCAATGATTATTTCAAAACACACATTCTAGGATCATTAGCAAGTTCTCCTAAAGAAACATTGACCCTTCTTTGGTTATGAAAATTATAGATTTTTAAAGGTAAATAAGGCATATATTGTTTAGTACTATACATTAAGCTTGTTATCAGATATCATCAATTTAACACACAGATTTAAAAGCACTCTGAATTTGAATTGCATGTTAAACATTGTTGAAACAACTATTATGGCATAGTTGACGTTGCCCATGTATGTACAAATTTGGCAATAGCTTTTAATAGTCTTACTTCAGTTGAGTTATATGCATTATTGGCACCACACGTTTTCAATTTAACTGCCATTTAAAATGTCTCTTAATGTTGTTTCCTTTGAGACTAATTTAGCTGCTGGTGATTCAGAAAATCTGATCAGTGTGTTTTTTCAGAAACAAAATTCTGAAAAAAGCCTTGTGCAATGTTCATGGGAATGTAACATGGTATAGCCACCATGGAAAACAGCATGCATATTCCTCAAAAGACTAAAAATAGAAATATACAATCCAGGTATTTACCCAAGGAAAATGAAAACACTAGTTAAAAAAGATCTATACATCCTTGTCTTTATTGCTGTGTTATTTACACTAGCCAAGATATGGAAGCAACTTGTGTTATTTGATAGACTAACAGATAAAGAAGATGTGGTATATGTGCACAATGGAATACTACTTAGCCATAATAAAGAATGAGATCTTGCTATTTGCAGCAACATGGATAGATCTAGAGGGTATTATGCTAAGTGAATTATGTCAGAGACAGATGCCATGTGATTTCACTTTTATGTGGAATCCAAAAAGTGAACAAACAACAACAAAAGAAAAAAATAGACTCATAAATATAGAGAACAAACTAGTGGCTGCCAGAGGGGAGGACAATTGGAGGCATAGGCAAATAGATGACAGAGATTGAGAGGTACAAATTTCATTATAAAATAAATGTTACAGGTATAAAAAGAACAGCATAAGGAGTTAGTCAATAATATTGTAACAGCTTTGTCTGGTGACAGATGGTAGCTACATTTATCATGATAAGCATTTTGTAATATATAAAATTGTTGAATCGTTGTACACCTGAAACTAATATAATGTCTATAATATTGTACTTCAGTTAAAAAGTAAAAAAAAAAAAAAAGTCTGAAAAAATGGCCATTTTCTTGCTCCAAACTGCAAAACATTTTCAGTTTTAGATTTAGAGCACCACTTACAATGACCAGACAATGACTTATTTTCATTTCTACACCATCCATTTCCTTCCTATCACCTGTGTACGCTTACCTTCAGTTTTTGTTCCACTTTACAAGCCACATCCAATACATTTTAGAACAAAATCATAAAAGATGAAAAAAAAGTATCACATGTGCTTTTAGCAAAATGGGATGACCCAGGTTTTTGTTGCAAAACATAGTGATGGAGTCCTTCCTGTTGGACTAACTGGATGAGAATATGATTATTTGCTTTTTGTTCTCAGAAATTATTTTCTCAATTATTCTTGAGAAAATGCATCTAGCATAGTGTGTCATCTGAAGATTGTTAGAATTTGCTTGTAAGATCAACTTTAGCATCAACATCGGTTTACAGTACTGCTGTACAGGCATTCATTTTGTGACTTGGCTGGTAATCGTGAAAGTTTCCTTTGCCAAGTTTTGTATCTTTTCCATTATGGGCAGAAAATAAAAAGTTCTGAATTCTCAGTTGTGTTTAATGAAAGCTAAAAGCAGACCACAAGTATGGGTTCCTGGCCTTTTATAGTTTTTGAAAAATGATGCAATACTTTGGGCAACTTGGTAAGAAAAGTAAAGGATGATGCAGTAGTGACTATTGATTAAACTATTGCATCGCCTTTTTAGTTAATTGCATTAGTCTTCCATTTTGTTATTAATTTAATTTTTAAGGATAGTTGGAAATGGACTGATGAAAGGACTGATGAAAATGATGAAATAATTCAAAGAAATTCAAAATAGAGGAAAAATAAGAACTCTGTGATACCAATATACATCTTAGACTTATAAAGGGACCCAACAAATCTATATGGTAATCACAAAGTTAAAATGATTTTTTTAAATACAAATCTGCTTATTCAATATATAGTGTAATAATGATTTCAGGAATAGAATTTAGTGATTCATCACTTACATATAACACCCAGTGTTCATCCCAACAAGCACCTCCTTAATGCCTCTCGTCCATTTAGCCCGTCTCCTCACCCAACACCCTGCCAACAACCCTCAGTTTGTTCTCTGTATTTAAGAGTTTCTTATGGTTTGTCTCCTTCTGTTTTTATGTTATTTTCTTCCTTTCCCTTATGTTCACCTGTTTTGTTTCTTAAATTTCACATGAGGTAAATCATATATTTGTCTTTCTCTGACTTATTTTGCTTAGCATAATACACTGTAGTTCCATCCATGTTGTTGCAAATGGCAAGATTTCATTCTTTTGGGTTGCCGAGTAATATTACATTACACACACACACACACACACACACACACACACACACACGCACCACATCTTCTTTATCCATTCATCCATCGATGGACATTTGGGCTCTTTCCATACTTTGGCTATTGTTGATAGTGCTGCTATTATGTGCCCCTTTGAATCAGCACTCCTGTATCCTTTGGATAAATACCTAATAGTGCAATTGCTGGGTTGTAGGGTAGTTCTATTTTTAATTTTTTGAGACACTACTGTTTTCCAGAGTGTCTTCACCAGTTTGCATTCCCACCAGCAGTGCAAAAGGGTTCCTCTCTTTCTTCACATCCTTGCCAACATCTGTTGTTGCCTGAATTGTTAATTTTAGCCATTCTGACAGGTGTGAGGTGCTATCTTATGGTTTTTGATTGGTATTTCCCTGATGATGACTAATGTTGAGCATATTTCCATGTGTCTGTTAGTCATCTGGATGTCTTCTTTGGAAAAGTGTCTATCTATTTTGCCTATTTCTTCACTGCATTATTTCTTTTTTGGGTGGTGACTTTGATAAGTTCTTTATATATTTTGGATTCCAGCCCTTTATTTGGTATGTCATTTGCAAATATCTTCTCTCATTCCATTGGTTGCCTTTAGTTTTGGTGATTGTTTCCTTCGCTGTGCAGAAGCTTTTTATCTTGATGAGGTCCCAATAATTCATGTTGGCTTTTGTTTCCCTTGCCTCTGGAGACATCTCAAGTATGCACTTGCTGTGGCCGAGGTCAAAGAGATTGTTGCCTGTTTTCTCCTTGAGGATTTTGATGGCTTCCTGTCTTATGTTTAGGTCTTTCGTCCATTTTGAGTTTATTTTGGTGTATGGTGTAAGAAAGTGGTCCAGGTTCGTTCTTCTGTGTGTTGCCCAGTTTTCCCAGAAGAGACTGTCTTTATTCCATTGGGTATTCTTTCCTGCTTTGTCGAAGATTGGTTGGCCATACATATATGAATCCATTTCTGGGTTCTCTGTTCTGTTCCACTGATCTATGTGTCTGTTTTTGTGTCAGTACCAGACTGTTGTAATGATTACAGCTTTGTAAAACAGCTTGAAGTTGGGAATTGTGATACCTCCAGCTTTGGTTTTCTTTTTCAGGTTTGCTTTGGCTATTCGAGGTCTTTTCTGGTTCTGTACAAATTTTAGGATTGTTTGTGCTAGCTCTGTAGAGAATGCTCTTGTTATTTTGATAGGGATTGCTTTGAATATGTAGATTGCTTTGGGTGGTATTGACATTCAAAAAATATTTTTTAATGTATATATATTTTTGAGAGAAAGAGAGAGAGAGTGAGAGTGTTAGCAAGCAGGGGAGGGGCAGAGAGAGAAGGAGACACAGAATCCACAGCAGGTTCCAGGCTCTGAGCCGTCAGAACAGAGCCTGATGTGGGGCTCGAACTCATGAACTGTGAGATCATGACCTGAACTGAAGTCAGAGGCTTAACTGACTGACCAGCCAGGTGCCCCATCAACATCTTAACATTTGTTCTTCCAGTCCATGAGCATGAAATGTTTTTTCCAGTTTTTTGTGTCTTCTTCAGTTTCTTTCATAAGCTTTCTGTAGTTTCCCATGGATAGATTTTTCACCTGTTTGGTTAGGTTTATTCCTAGGTATTTTATGGGTTTTGGTGAAATTATAAATGGATTGATTCCTTGATTTCTCTTTCTGCTGCCTTATTGTTGGTATATACAAATGCAATTGATTTCTATACATTGATTTTATATCCTGTGACTTTGCTGAAATCATGTATCAGTTCTAGCATTTTCTTTTGGTGGAGTCTTTTGGGTTTTCCACATGGAGTGTCATGTCATCTGCAAGGAGTGAAAGTTTGACTTCCTCCTTGCTAGTTTGGATGCCATTTATTTCTTTGTGTTGTCTGACTGCTGAGGCTAAGACTTCCAACAGTATGTTGAATAACATTGGTGAGAGTGGACATCCTTGTTGTGTTCCTGACCTTAGGAGAAAAGCTCTCATTTTTTTCCCATTGAGGATGATATTAGCAGTGGGTCTTTTATATATGGCCTTTATGATCTTGAGGTCTGATCCACCTATCCCTACTTTCTTGAGAGTACTTATCAAGAAACGATGCTGTATTTTGTCAAATGCTTTTTCACCATCTATTGAGAGTATCACGTGTTTCTTATCCTTTCTTTTATTAGCGTGATGCATCACATTGATTGACTTAGGATATTGAATCAGCCGTGCATGCATCCTAGGACTAAATCCCACTGATTGTAAATAATTCCTTTAATGTATTGTTGGATCCAGTTTGTTAGTATCTTGTTGAGGGTTTTTACATCCATGTTCATCAGGGAAATTTGTAGTTCTCCTTTTGGGTGGGGTCTTTGTCTGGTTTTGGAATCAAGGCAATGCTGGCCTCCTAGAATGATTTTGGAAGTTTTCCTTCCGTTTCTATTTTTTGGAACAGCTTCAACTAAATAGGTATTAACACTTCTTTAAATGGTTGGTACAATTCCTGTGGGAAGCCATTTGGCCCTGGGCTCTTGTTTGTTCGGAGATTTTTTATTACTAATTCAATTTTTCTTTACTGGTTATGGGTCTGTCCAAATTTTCTATTTCTTTCTGTTACAGATTTTGTAGTTTATATATTTCTAGGAATTTGTCATTTCTTCCAGATTGCCAATTTGTTGGCATATAATTGCTCATAAAATTCCCTTATTATTGTTTGTATTTCTGTGGTTTTGGTTGTCATCTCTCCTGTTTCATTCATACGTTTATTTGCGTCCTTTCCTCTTTCTTTTTGATCAAACTGGCTAGGGATTTATCAATTTTGTTAATTCTCTCAACGAACCAGCCCTGGTTTCATTGATCTACTATTGGATGGATGGATGGATGGATGGATGGATGGATATCATTGATTTTTGTTCTAATCTTTATTATTTCCCTTCTCCTGCTGGTTTTGGGATTTTTTGTTGTTCTTTTTCCAGCTCTTTTAGGTATAATGTTAGGTTGTGTATCTGAGACCTTTCTTCCTTCTTTAGAAAGGCCTGGATTGCTATATACTTTCCTCTTATGACCACCTTTGCTGCATCCCAGAGATTTTGGCCTGTTGTGGTTTCATTTTGATTGGCCTCCATGTAAATTTTTAATTTCCTCTTTAATTTCTTGGTTAACCCATTAATTCTTTAGTAGGATGTTCTTTAGTCTCCAAGCATTCATGGTCTTTTCACATTTTTTCTTGTGGTTGATTTTGAGTTTCATAGCATTGGGGTTTGAAAATATGCAATGTACGATCTTGATCTTTTGTACTTGTTGAGGGCTGATTTGTGACCCAGCATGTGATATTCTGGAGAATGTTCTATGTGCACTTGAGAAGATTGTGTATTCTGCTGCTTTAGCATGAAATGTTCTGAATATATCTGTAAGTGCATCCGGTCCAGTATGTCATTCAAAGTCATTGTTTCTTTGTTGATTTTCTGTTTACATGATCTGTTCGTTGTTGTAAGTGGGGTGTTGAAGCCCCCTACTATTATGGTATTATTATCAATAACCTTCTTTACATTTGTGATTAGTGGATTTATATATTTGGTTGTTGCCACTTTGGGGGGCATAAATATTTACAATTGTTCAATCTTATTCGTGGATAGACCCCTTAATTACAATATAATGCCATTCTTCCTCTCTTGTTCCAGTCTTTATTTTAAAATCTAGTTTGTCTGATATAAGTATGGCTACTCCAGGTTTCTTTTGATGACCATTAGTATCATACATGGTTCTCCATCCACTTGCTTTCAATCTTTTTAGATCTAAAACAAGTCTCTTGTAAGTAGCATATAGATGGGTCTTCTTTTATTATCTATTTTGATACCCTTGGTTTTTTGATTAGAGCATTTAGTCCATTGACATTTAGAGTGAGTACTGAATGATATTAATTTAGTGCCATTTTGTTGCCTGTAGAGTTGGGTGTTTCTGGTGATGTTTTCTGTTCCTTTCTAGTCTTTGTTGCTTTTGCCCTTCCTTTCTAGTCTTTGTTGCTTTTGCTCTTTTTGTTTTGTTTTGTCTTTTCTCCACTCAAAGAGTCCCCCTTAAAGTTTCTTGCAGGACTGGTTTAATGGTCACAAACTCCTTTAGTTTTTGTTTGTCTGGGAAACTATTTCTCCTTCTATTTTGAATGGCAGCCTCCTGGATAAGGAATTCTTGGCTGCATATTTTTCCATTTCAGCGCGTTGAATATATCCTGCCACTCCTTTTTGGCCTGCCTAGTTTGCTTGGGTAGGTCTTCTCCAAACCTGATCTGTCTTCCATTATAGGTTAAGAACGTTTTTCCTATGCTGTTTTCATAACTCTTTTCTTCTCTGTGTATTTTGTAAATTTGACTGCAATATGCCTTGGTGGTAGTTGGTTTTTATTTAATGGGAATGCTCTTTGCTTCTTGGATTTTGATGTTTATGTCCTTCACCAGATTAGGAAGGTTTTCTGGTATAATTTGCTCACATAAATCTTCATTTCCCTTGTCCCCTTGTCTGATTTAGATGTTAATCCCGTTTTAATAAGTCACTGAGTTCTCTAAGTCTTGTATCATAATCTTTTACCTTTGTTTCCCTCCTTTTTTCTGTTTCATTGTTCACCATAATTTTGTGCTTTATATTGTGAATTCGCTGCTCTGCTTCATCCATCTTTGCCATCATGGCATCCATCCAAGATTGCATCTCATTCATAGCATTTTTAATTTCATCCTGACTATATTTTATTTCTTTTATATCCACAGAAAGAGATTCTGTGCTTTTTTAAACCCCAGCTAGTTTTCTTATTATCTTTGTTTTAAATTTTAGTTCATAAATCTTTCTTATATCTGTGTTGATTAAGCCCCTGGTTGTTGTTTCTTCCTGTTGTTTCTTTTAGGGTGAATTCCTTCATTTTGTCATTCTGGAGGAAGAAAGAAATTAACAAAATATACAATACAAATTTTAAAATTATAAATAAAACAAAAAAATCAAAGGAAGCTAGATCATAGATGTGTTTTGATCTGCTTGTTGAAAGAAGCTTGATAGAATAGCAAAAAAAAAGGGAAAGAAAAAAAGAGAAAATTTAGTAAATAAAAATTATATATAATAGAGTAAAAGAAAATGAAATAGAATAAAAAATAAAAAACTCAAAGTAAAAAAAATAAAAATAAATTTTTCTCTTTCTGTATCCAAGAAAGAGGAAGAAATAAACGAATGAAAAAAAAAAAACAATTTAAGCAAAAACAGAAGCAAAAGAAACAGATAAATTAACTAGCAAACAGAATGAAACCCAAATGCAGTTATATTCAGTGTCCCCTAGAACTGAAATATGAAGCCCTTTATATTCCATATAATAAGCAGGTGGAGTGACTTGTGCTGGTCTTGTAGGGGATGTGCTTAGAGGGCGCAGTTGGGCAAGGCTTGGTGTAATGGCTCCGTTCTCCACTAGGTGGTGCTGCTTAGCTTACTGGGATGGATCAGTGTAGTGTGCATGAGTGCACATGGGAGAGGTGGAAATGGCTTCACCAGCTCCCTAGTCTCTGGCACAGGAACTTCACACTTTCACCAGCCCGTGATCAAGCACCCCTCCTTTGTCTCAGGCCTCTATCCACTCACCTGTACCCTGTCTGTGTCCAAGCTGTACACCTTCTCCAGAGTTTTATCTCAGATGGGGTTATGTTTCAGAACACCACACTTCAGAGACCTGCGGCTTGGACCCACGCTTACTCTCTGAGGGAGGGTCTCATTGAACAATGCTTTGGTGCTGGCTTGCCCCAGAAAATGTTTGGGCGATTGCACAGTAGCAGGGGTTTGGATATTATGGCAAATCACAGCATACAGTCGGTGTCAGGTTTCACTGCATTCTGGAATCTTTGTCCCAAAAGCAGCAAACATGGTTGCTCTCTGGGGTCCGCTGGGATCTTTGCCTGTGGGAAGGTTGTATGGACTCTACCAAATGCACTTCAAGCAGGGGAACTGCTTCTCCCTGTGTGACACAGAGACCCCTCACACCCTGCTGTCTGCTCCTGGGGATTTGCACTACTTCCTCACCAGAACACCGCCAGGCACTAAGCTCTCAAACTTCAGACTCTGTGTTCCACTGTTTATACAATCCTGTGGTATTGAAACACTCTCCTTTCTTCCTGTCATTGGTTTTGGGGAATAGATTTCTTATTTAGTCCCTGCGAATGATTTCACTCTTTCTTTTTTTCTCCAGCTGCTTTTGGGGGATTGCTTTTCTTGCACGATCCTGATGTGCTGCACTCTCCCCCTTTCTCTTTCTCTGTACTCCCACAAAAACAGCTCCCTACCCTCTGAGACTCTTATCTTCCCCCTCACCCCTCAATTTACCTCTCTGCACCTCTTACCTGCTGAGTTCTGTGGCTCAAGTTATGCAGATTTTTGTGTTAATCCTTAGATCAGTTTCCTAGGTGTTCAGAATGTTTTGGTGCCAATCTAGGCTGTGTTTCAGGGACAAGACGAGCTTGGGTCTCTGTGCTGCTCCACCATCTTAACTCCTTCTAAAATGATCTTTTTTTTTTTTTTTTTAAAGCAACTTGCTCTTTGCGAGACCTCTAAGAAAGAGAAGAAAGTCATGAAATATCCTTAAAAGTTGTTAGACTTCTCCAAAGAAAAAACACAAAACTAAAAGTACTGTAGATCTTGGTATACTGAGGGGAAAGGCCACTAGCTTTCTGATTTCCCTAGAGAGACATAAGCAAAATTAGCTCCACACTTACCAATGTTCACATATTTTATTTTATACATACTTCCATTATTATACCCATTATATTATACATATTCACATTTGATTCACTAGCTATACTATATTTCTAGAACTTAGGAAAATACTTTAAATGTGGTATCCCTTCAACTGTTTGTTGAATTAACATTTTCTCATGAACTGTTATACTGTCTTATAAAGAAACTAATTCAGTTTCCTTAAACTTGATGGTGGGAATGTCTCTAATAGGGGTTGGATTTAACATAAAAAATAAAATTTAATTATATTTTAGCTCATTGCTAATCTATATATTACAGGTTGTTATTACCTTACAGTCATATTTCCTGATGAAATAAAATTGTAATCTGATTATCATAAGAAAAATACTTAATTCATGAAATCTGTTAACGTTTCATGTTTGTTATATTAAGGCAGAAAGATAATAAGTTAGAATTTTAAAATCCGAGTTACATATTGGTGAGGATTTTATACCTTATCCTAAATGAATTGGAATAACATTAGAGCATGGCCATGTATAACCTGCTAAGTCAGATGATATCCCATGTTCAAAATCTTAATATGAATATCCAGTGAATTAAAGAACTAAGCAAGATAAAGGAACAAACAAAAAGGACTTTGGAGGAAACAATCATTGTGAGAAACAGAAGAATATTTTTTAAAAAAATATTTACCACGATCAAGTGAGACTTATTCTAGGGATGCAAGGGTGGATCAATGTATGCATATCAATCAAAGTGACACATCACGTTAAAAAGAAGAAGGCTAAAAACCATATAGTCATCTCAGTAGATGTAGAAAAGGCATTTGACAAATTTAACATCCATTTGGGATAAAAACTCTCAACAAAGTGTCTAGAGATGGAATATGCCACAACATAATGAAGGCCACATGTGAAACCCATAGCTGACATCATACTCAGTGGTGAAGCACTATGAGGATTTTCTCTAAGATCAGGAAAAAGACACGACACTCTCACCTCTTTTCAACAGAATTCTGGAATCTCTAGCCATGACAGTCAGACAAGAAAAAGAAATAAAAAGCATCCAAATTGATAAGGAAGAAATAAAATTGTCACTATCTGCAGGTGACTATATAGAATTTAAATAGACTATCAAAAAACTATTAAATTAATAAATGAATTCAGTAATGTGGGATACAAAATCAATATACAGGAATCTGTTCCATTTTCATACAGTAATAACAAAATAGTAGAAAAACAAGCAAACATTCCATTTATAGTTTCATTAAAATGAATAAAGCACCTAAAAAAATTTAATAGGTAAAAGACCGATACTCTGAAAATGTTATGACATTGATGAAAGAAGCCAAAGACAGAAATAAATGGATATTTATTACATATAAATATTAATATCTATATTTATATAAATTTATATTTATATATAATATATATTTATATGTATATATTTGTATACCCATATAAATCCATATAAATAAAAATAAATATAAATAAATGGATATACCATTCTCATGGATTGGAAGAATTAATATTGCACAAATCTCCATACTACCCTAAGCAATCTGCAGGTTCAGTGCAATGGCTATCAAAATACCAATAGTCTTTTTCACAGAACTAGAACAAATAGTACTAAAATTTGTAGGGAACCACAAAAGATTCCTAATAGCTATAGCAATCTTGAGAAGGAAGAACAAAGCTAGAGATACCACAATTCCATATTTCAAACTATACTACAAAGCTGTAGTAACCAAACCAGTATGGTACTGACACAAAAACAGATGCACAGATCAATGGAATAGAATTGAGAGTCCAGAGAGATACACTAATGCTTATATGGTCAATCTGTGACAAAGGAGGAAAGAGTATACAACTGGGGAAAAGATAGTCTTTTCAATAGATGGTGCTGGGAATACTGGGCAGGTATGTTCAAAAGAATAAAATTGGACCACTTTCTTACATTATGTACAAAAATGAACTAAAGATCTAAATGTAAGACCTGAGACAATAAAAATCCCAAAAGAAAACATAGGCAGTAATCTCTTGGACATTGGATATGTTTTTTTGTAGGCCAGGAAGACAAAAGCAGAAATAAACCTGGACTATATGATAGTTTTTATATAGTTAAGGAAATCATCAATAAAACAAAAAGGCAATTTAGTGAATGGGAGAAGATATTTGCAAATGATTTATCCAGGAAGGGTAAATTTCCAAAATGTATAAAATCATACAACTCACCACCAAAGAAATTCTAAACAATTTGACTAAAAACTGGGTGGAGGATATGTATAGACGTTTTTCCAAAGAAGACAAACAGATGGCCAACAAGTATACAATAAATGCTCAACATCACTAATCATCTGGGAAATGCAAATTAAAACCACAATGCGACACCACCCCATAGCAGTCAGAATGGCTAGTATCAAAAAGATGAGATAATGAGAATGTGCAGAAAAAGGAACCTGTGTGTACTATTGGGGGGACTGTAAATTGGTTCAGCCTCTGTGAAAAAAATATGGCAATTGCTCAAAAACTGTCACCTGATCCAGCAATTCCATCTGGATGTTTATCTATGTGTATAGCAGTCGGTATTGAGTTGATGGTCTCTTAAGTTTGAACACTTTATAAAATCATTACATTTTACTTGCTCTTCCACACTTTATGTATATGATATCATATTTTACATATTTTGTGTATTTCTTGAATAGTATGTGTGTGTGTGTGTGTGTGTGTATAACTGACATTGTTATTTAACTTCTTTACAGCTTTGTGAGTGGTTAATCTACTACCTTTACTGTGTTTACTTTTATTAGTGAAAG
Source organism: Lynx canadensis (assembly GCF_007474595.2). NCBI lineage: Eukaryota > Metazoa > Chordata > Mammalia > Carnivora > Felidae > Lynx > Lynx canadensis. The sequence goes on from NC_044308.2 coordinate 112,499,680, forward strand.
TTTTTCCTTTCATGTTTTTTTTTTTTTACTTCTAGTTATGGTCTTTTCTTTCCACTTAAAGAGCTCCCTGTACCATTTCTTCTAATGTTGGTTTAATGTTGATGAACTTCATTATCTTTTATTTGTCTGGGAAACTATCCATCCTTCAATTTTGAATGATAACCTTTGCTGGGTAGAGTATTCTTGTTTGTAGGTTTTTTCCTTTTCAACGCTTTGAATATATCATGCCATTATCTTCTGCCTGCAAAATTTCTGTTAAAAAATCATTTGGTAGCCGTATGGGGTTTTTCTTGTGTGTAATGGCTTACTTTTCTCCTGCTACTTTTAAGATAGTCTCTTTATCTTTAATTTTTGATATTTTAATTATTAAGTGTCTCATGTAATCTTCCTTGGGTTCATCTTGTTTGGAATTCTCTGTGCTTCTGGAACCTGGATGTCTATTTCTTTCATCAGGTTAGGGAAGTTTACAATGATTATACCTTGAAATAAATTTTCTGCCCCCTTTTCTCTCTCTTCTTCTGGGACCCCTATAATGTGAAGGTTAGTATGCTTGATGTTGTCCTCGAGGTCCCTTAACCTTTACTGTTTTTTAAAAAAATCCTTTTTCTTTTTGCTGTTCAGCTTGGGTGCTTTTCATTATGTGGTCTTCCAGATTGCTGATCTGTTCTTCTACATCCCATAATCTGCTGTTGATTACCTGTTGTATATTTTTCTTTTTAAGTACTGCATTCTTCAGCTCTATGTTTTTTTTTTTTTTTTTTTTATAATTTCTTGTCTTTTCATTGAAGTTCTCACTGAGTTCATCTACTCTTCCCAAGGTCAGTGAGTATATTTATGACCATTTTGAATTCTTTATCAGGCATAATGCTTATCTTCATTTGTTTAGATCCTTTTTTGTGCTTTTGGTCTTATGCTTTTATTTGGGACATATTTCTCTGTCTCCTCATTTTATCTAAATCTCTGTTTCTTTCTCTTGAGTAGGCCAGCTATGTCTTCTGGTCTTGAAAGTAGTGGCCTTGTTTAGAAGGAGTTTTGTGGTGCCTTATAACACAGTCCTCCCCTGGTCCCCAGAACCAGGTGCTCCAGGGGTATCTCCTCTGTGGGCTTCATGTGCACTCCTCTTATGGCTGAGCTTCAACTGCTATGGGCACTGGTGGGCAGGGTTTGCATTCTATGTGGCTGTCTGTGAGGCCCAGTTGCAGTTGCTGTGGACATGCTGATGTTGGGCTGGCTCTCAGCCTGGTTGTCTGCAGTAAGCTGCTGTGACTGGGTTTGCACCTCATGCTGCTAGCTTAGTAGCCCAGCTGCAGCTTTAGGCTTGCTGGTGTCAGGGCCAATGCTGAGACTGGCTATCGCAATGAACTGCTCAGACTGGGTTCACACACTGTTAGCAAGAGGCTCAGCTGTAGCCACCATGGGCTTGTTGGTCAATGGGGCCAGCACTCAGCCTAGCTATGATGGTCATTTTCTCTTCAAAACTATGAACTATCTAAGGTTTTAGATAATTCCTCAAGTGTTGCATTAAAATTTTTTTTTTATGTTTATTTATCGAGAGAGAGAGAGAGCAAGTGCACGAGTGGGGTAGGGGCAGAGAGAGAGGGAGAGAGAATTCCAAGCAGACTCCGAGCTGTCAGCTCAAGGCCTGATGTGGGACTCAAACTCATGAAGCGTGAGAACATGACTTGAGCCAATATCAAGAGTCGGGTGCTTAACCAACTGAGCCACGCAGGTGCCCCTCAAGTGTTGCATTTTGATGATGCAAGTGCGTGAAGAACTAGAAGTAATGATAAGTCAGATCCAATTTCGAATGTATTTGATGTCTGGAATCAATATTTACCAATAGTAATAGTCCAAGTTCTGTATGACAGTTGATGAGAGAAGTTGGTTGCATTTAGAGGATATTGTAGATTATAAAACCCCACATTCTAATAAAATATCACTATCCCTTTATTTTTATTTCTGTAAATTATTCATGAAATGACATAAAATATTTTTTAAATTATGTTGCTTAGTTGGCCCAGCCGATGAATGGTGGCGATTATTTTTTCTGGCATACTGAAGGTTAAGGTGGACCTTGAAGAATATAATTCAAGTTTGGAAATGGAAGGGAAAGGCAAAAGAATACCTGGAGATATATATTCTCTCCCTCTCCCTCTCTCTCTCTCTCTCTCTCTCTCTCTGTGTATATATATATATATATATATATATATATAGATACATATTCTCTCCCTCTCTCTCTTTCTCTATGTGTGTGTATATATATATACACACATATCTATAGATACACACATCTATATATATGTGTATATATATATATATACACATAGAGAGAGGGAGAGAATATGTATCTATATATATAGATATCTATAGATATCTATATATAGAGAGAGATTGCATGTATATGCAATCTGATATTGTATATATCAATTTATTATTTCAGCTTATATTGATATATAAATATTTTCTCAAGATGATGATAAAAAAGGGGTGCTTGGGTGGCTCAGTTGGTTAAACATCCGGTTTCGGCTCAGGTCATGATCTTGTGGTTCGTGAGTTCGAACCTTGTGTCAGGCTCTGTGCTGACAGCTTGGAGCCTGGAGCCTGCTTCGGATTCTGTGTCTACCTGTCTTTCTGCTCTCCCCTGCTCACACTCTGTCTCTGTCTCAAAAATAAACAAAAAAAAGATGATAAAAAGGAAAGATGGGAACACATTATAGAAAGCTTCATATGACAACAAAGGATTGGATTTTACTTAAAACCACTGTTTACCATTGGGGCAATTTTATATTTAAGAGTAAGTAGTACTTTTCATATTTTTCTTTAGATGGGTAACTCAGAGTCTCTTGGAGGTTAAGAAATGGTCTTTTAGAAGAAAAGATTAAATATAGGGTTTTAATGAGGTATTAGGGATAACATGGATTGGAACAAAATATTGGTGATGAGATAAAATGCCTAGGTGGAATGGATCTTATTATTTTGTTTATTCCTAGTTAATATGTATGATAATCTTTTTTGTAAAAGAAATTGGGAAGGTATCTATAGTAATTGTTTTCCTTGGTCATATTAAAAAGTAGTATAAAATTAGTTACTTTAGACATTTTTTTTGTCCTATGGAATTTTTAAAAGTGTACCACTATCTTATTATTATACTGTAAAATGTCAGCAATGCTGCTGGAATGTGTGTAAAGATTATTCAGTGACTAAGTTTGACTTTGCACGTCATTTTGTATTTAATATAGGCTTTCAAGTAATATTTGATGATGTAAAAAGCTAAGTGTTGAGGCTTTGCTTCTGAGTGGAATGGAGTAACGGGGGAATCAAATTAGCTTTCTTTGTCTATAACAAATAGAAAAACGAGATAAGATAGAGATATCACCATTCTGTAGCTTAGTTTATCTCAGAAACATATTCCATTTCTCAGTTGCAGTTGTGGTAAAGTTCAGTCTAGCTCGGGTTTGTCCTAATCGTATTGGCAATTACATAAAATATAAATAGACTAACATTACAATTGAAATACTAATCTTGTCAGACTGTGTAAAACAAAACCAAACCCAATTGTATACTGCATTCAAGAACCACATCTTAAATATAAAGAACAAGGAGGATGACATAAAAGGATAGAAGATAGATTGCCATGCTCACTTAAAGGAAATCTAATGTAGCTCTACTAATGTCAGACAAAGTAGACTTTAAGATCAAGACTAGGTATAAGATAGATGTTTACAATGACAAAAGGGTCAGTATGTCAGGAAATTATAATCATGGATCTATATGTACATAATGAGTTTTAAACTATATAAAGAAATATTTGTATAAACAGAATAACTGGACAAATCCCAGTTATACTGGGGGAATTTTTGATACTCCTCTCAATAGCTGATAGAAGTGGGTGACCCCAAAATAAGGAAATTGAGTAATCAGTGACCTAGGTAACAACTCTGGAATAGGTTACTGGAAAATGATAGAATTTACATTCTTTTGAAATTCATATAAAACATTAACCAAAATTGACCATATGGATCATATAGATTTATAGCTATAAAGATTAGTGTAATTTCAGTTAAAATGTCAGTTAAGTTTTTTGTGTTTTTGAAAATTAATGATCTAGTCTAAAATTTGTTTGGAAATTCACAGAACTAAGGTAGTCAAGGGAATCTTAAGGAGTAACAAAATCAGTGCAAGACTCTAGTACCAGACATTAAGACTTAGTATAACACTAGAATTATTAAGGCTGTGGTATTGGTGCAAGGATAAATCAATGGAACAGAATAGAGTATCCATTTTTGTAAAGAGTATAATGGCCTCCAGACATGTCCAACCCAATCCCTGGGACCTGTAATATATCACATTACCTAGCCAAAGGAACTTTTCAAATGTAATTAAGGTTAGAGATAATAAGATAGATGATCCTGAGTTATCTTGTGTGTTTCCAGTCTAATTGTAGGAGTCCTCGAAAGCAGAGAGAGAATTTACTCTTGACTGAAAGCAGAAGAGACATGCAATAGAAGGGGCATTCAGAGAGATTTCAAGTGTCAGAAGGATCCTATGCACTATTATTAATGGCACTGTTATTTAGGCATGTATAAGGGCTAGAGAAGCCTCTAGCTGAAAAGAGGAATCCCCAGCTACAGCCAGCAAGGAAACAGAATGCTGGTCCTGACACTGAAGGACCTGGATTCTGTGAACTTCAGTGAGCTTGGAAGTGGAGTCTTTCCAGAGCTTCATAATGAGAGCTGACAGACCCTTTGATTTTGGTTTTGTGAAACCTGGAGCAGAAAAATCAGGCAAACCAATTCAGTCTGAGTTGTGAGATAGTAAATTTGTGTTGTCTTAAGCTGCTTACTTAAAATTGTGTAATTTGTTATAGTACAACAGAAAATTATTAACATCCATGAAAAGATTTACACAAATACTCTCATCTGATTTATAAGAAAGATAACATTGCAATACAATGGGGAAAATAATTTTTTTCTCTTAGGGTATTCTTACAGGAAAGAAGATCATCAACCTCTTCAAATCATACACGAAGATCGATTTCAGATACATCGATAGATTGAACTGTGAAAGATGAGAAATAAAGCTTGTAGATGAAATCATGAGAGAATATCTTCATGACCCTGGGTTAGGCAAGGATTTCTTAAACAGTAACCAGTAAAATTGATAAATTGGATCACATTATAAGTCAGAACTTTAGGAATGATAGTATAAAAGAAATAGAATAAAAGAAGATATTTGTAATACATGTATTCAACAAAAGACTCATCTATAACAACCGAATTTAAAAAATGATCAAAAGAATTGGAAAGATATTTCACAAACAGTATGTAGTCAATAGGAACATATAAAGTTGTTCAATATCAGTAATCATTAGATAAATGTGAGTTAAAACTACCACAAAATATCTTTACACTTCACCAGAGTATCTGGATGAAAAGGTGACATGTCCAAGAGTTAGTGAGGAAGTTATACAATCAGATAATTAATACACAAATAGGTACTACCAGTTTGGGAAGCTGAACAGTGCCTACCGATCCTGAACATACATATTTCCTATGCCCCAAGAATTACACTTATAGGTATGTATCTAACAGAAATATTTGCTTATGTTCACCAAAAGACATGTGCTGGAGTATTTATAGCAGTACTATTTGTAACATCCTAAATTGGAAACAACCCAGATGTCTATATAATAAATGGATAAATCATTGTATAATTTTATACCATGGAATACTATACAATGAGAATGAACAACATAAAATTAAATTGAAAAACAAAAAAGAATCTCATAAACATAATGTTCAGCAAAGGGCACCAGATACAAAAAGAATGATTTATGTAAAGGTATGATTTATGTAAAGTTCAGAAACAGGCAAAACTAATGTATAGTTTTAGAAGTCAGATAGTAATTCCTACTATTGTAGGTGGAGTAGTGACTGGAAGAAAGCATGAAGGGAGTTTTGTTTTTTTAGGAAAATAAAGATTTACACACTACTTTCAAGCCTTATCTATGTTTATTTGATATTAGAGGAAGTGGCTTTTTTACTCCTTTTCTACATAATAATCATGGTTTATTTCCTGTTTCATTTTTATCATTTAATGGTACTGATTATTTACAGTTTTATTTTGAGTCTTATACCTGTGCCAAAGCAAGGAGATAGGAATGTACATGAACAGTCAATGTAACCAATTGAGGTTTATTCAAAAGTGATGGCTTAATTCTACTGTGATTAAAATTTCTTTTTTTATGTTTATTCATTTTTTTTTTAAATTTTTTTTTCAACGTTTATTTATTTTTGGGACAGAGAGAGACAGAGCATGAACGGGGGAGGGGCAGAGAGAGAGGGAGACACAGAATCGGAAACAGGCTTCAGGCTCTGAGCCATCAGCCCAGAGCCCGACGCGGGGCTCGAACTCACGGACCGCGAGATCGTGACCTGGCTGAAGTCGGACGCTTAACCGACTGCGCCACCCAGGCGCCCCATGTTTATTCATTTTTGAGAGACAGAGTATGAGTTGGGGAGGAGCAGAGAGAGAGGGAGACACAGAATCCAAAGCAGCCTCCAGGCTCTGACCTGTTAGTACAGAGCCCAATGCAGGACTGGAACCCACAAATCATGAGATCATGACCTGAGCCTAAGTCAGACGCTTAACCAGCTGAGCCACCCTGAGTGGCACCCTCAGGTGCCACTCTGAGATTTTAATTGCATCTTTTAATTAATCATTTTTTTTGACTTCGGGTATACTCATTGGACTTTACCTCTAAAACTGTCTGTACTTTGTTGAAATTTGGATTTCTGCACTTAATTACTTAGATTTGTGATTAGTTCTGTAAAATTCCCAGTAAAACTTGAGCTATATTTGTGAGTTTGGGAAGAAGTGATTACAAGTATATATTAAGGTTCTGAAAAAATCTGTATAGTGCAGGAACCATCCTTTTTAAATTTGTGTAAGTCTATCTAAATTACAGTGTAAGAGGGTGATTTGGTATACTTTTTTAGATATTTATGATATTTTCTAAGACTAATTTTGTTCTCTGCCCACATTGGTATTTTTTCTGATTGCTTTGATAATTATATAAACCTTCAACAATGCCACCTGCCATCAGAAATGCTTCACTTTTTGTTTCATCCTTTTAAGGGAATTTATCACTAAGCCAAAGCAGAAATAATAGTAGTAATTATAGCAATTGAAGTAATAGCAGCATACATTTATAATGTGTCAAGCAATGTTCTAATTACTTTATATGTACTGATTTATTTAATGTAACAGTTCTGAAAGAAGTGCTATTCTTAGCTTCATTTTATTTTTTTATTAAAAAAATTTTTTTTAATGTTTATTCTTGAGACAGAGAGAGACAGAGCATGAATAGGGCAGGGTCAGAGAGAGAGGGAGACACAGAATCTGAAGCAGGCTACAGGCTCTGAGCTGTCAGCACAGAGCACTACACGGGGCTTGAACTCACGGACCGTGAGATCATGACCTGAGCCGAAGTCGGACGCTTAACCGGCTGAGCCACCCAGGCGCCCCTCTTAGCTTCATTTTAAACATGAAAAGTTCAAGGAATAGAGAGGTTAACTATCTTGCTGAAGGTCACATCTATTAAATAGATGCACTTGGGTCAAATCCTCTTTGTCTAAGGTCAGAGTCTGGGTTCTTAACCTCTATACCAGCACAAGACAGATAAGGAGATTGTAAAAACTGAAAATCAGTTACTAAGTAAACAAATTAAGGTTTTACAAGTTTTTCAAAATTGTAAAATGGTTAGTGATTGTTCTTAAATAATAGTGATTAATTCTGAAGTGGAGATTTTTGTAATTTTATATAAATTTATATTTGTATATATTTATATATTATATTTATAAACATAAATGTATAATTTAAGATACTAATTTAAACTTTTCATTAAGACATGAAAATGTTTTCTATACTTCATGTTTGGAAAGGTTTCTGTATTTATCTTTTCTTTGCTGAAAGATACGAAAAAAATAATTCATGATCTGTCCTAAGCAAGAGTGGCTGGTTGTTCTATTCCTCTGTGTAGTAATATATCTTCATGTGATGAAGTTGATACAGAATTTTTAACTTGCTCCTTGGGAATTCCTGAATATTTTAGGAACTTCATAAAAGTATTCTGGAAGCAAGCATTAAATGGAGAAGTTGGTGCTTAAAAACCATGAAGCAAATGAAAACTAGAAAAGACAGTTGAAATGAATGATAAGATTAGAATTTAGATGAGAATTATGCTCATCTAAAACATATTTGTTTGATTCCATTTGTCTGAGTTTTTCTGAATTGCTTATAATATATCCCAATAACATCACAGTCTCTTTCCTGGATGCTACATCTTTTTTAAAAATATTTTTGTTTATTTTAATTCCACTACAGTTTAACATACAGTGTTATATTAGTTTTAGGCATACAGTATAGTGACTCAGCAATTCCATACATCAACCAGTGATCAAAACAAGTACACTCCTTAATCCCTGTCACCTATTTCACCCATCCTCCCATGCACCTCCCTTCTGGTAACCATCAGTTTTGTTCTCTATCACTAACAGTCTAGTCTGTTTCTTGGTTTGTCTTTCTCTCTCTTTTTTCCCTTGCTCATTTGGTTCTTAATTCCACATGAGTGAAATCCTATGGCAGTTGTCTTTTTCCTTTTTTTAAAATTGTATTTAAACCCAGGTTACTTAACATATAGTGTAATAATGATTTTCAGAGTATAGTGATTCATCACTTGCGTGTAACACCCAGTGTTCATCCCAACAAATGCCCTCCTTAATGCCCATCACCCATTTAGCCCATCCTCCCACCATCACCCCTCCAGCAACCTGTTTGTTCTCTGTACTTAAGGGTCTTTTGTGGTTTGCCTCCCTCTCTGTTTTTATCTTATTTTTCCTTCCTCTCTGTTCATCTGTTTTGTTTCTTAAATTTGTTTCTTAAATTCCACATAAGAGTGAGATATGATATTTATCTTTCTCTGACTTATTTTGCTTAGCATAATACAATCTAGCTCCATACTCGTTGTTGCAAATGGCAAGATTTCATTCTTTTTGATCACTAAGTAATATTCCATTATATATGTACACACACCACATCTTCTTTATCCATTCATTAGTTGATAGACATTTGGGCTCTTTCCATAACTTGGCTATTGGTGATAGTACTACTATAAGCATTTGGGTGCACGTGCCCCTTGAATCGACATTTTTGTATCTTTGGATAAATACCTAGTAGTGCAATTGCTGAGTTGTAAGTTAATTATATTTTTAATTTTTTGAGGAATCTCCATACTGTTTTCCAGAGTGGCTGCACCAGTTTTCATTCCCACCAACAGTGCAAAAGGGTTCCCCTTTTTCCACATCTTTGTCAACATCTGTTGTTGCCTGAGTTGTTAATTATAGCCATTCTGACAGGTGTGAGGTGGTATCTCATTGTGGTTTTGATTTGTATTTCCCTGATAATGAGTGATGTTGAGCGTCTCTTCATGTGTCTGTTAGCCATCTGGATGTCTTCTTTCAAAAAGCGTCTGTTCTTCTGTCCATTTCTTCAAGCTGTATTACAAAACTGTAATCATCAGGACAGTATGGTACTGACACAAAAACAGACACATAGATCAACGAAACAGAATAGAGAACCTAGAAACGGACCCACAAACGTATGGCCAACTAATCTTTGACAAAGCAGGAAAGAATATCCAATGTAAAAAAGACAGTCTCTTCAGCAAATGGTGTTGGGAAAACTGAAACACTTTCTTACACCATACACAAAAATAAACTCAAAAGGGATGAAATAAGTAAATGCAAGACAGGAAACCACCAAAACCCTAGAGGATAAAACAGGTAACAACCTCTTTGACCTCGGCCACAGTAACTTCTTATCAGACGTGTCTCTGGCAGCAAGGGAAACAAGGCAAGAATGAACTTTTGGGATCTTATCAAGTTAAAAAGGGTTTGCACAGCAAAGGAGACAATCAGCAAAACTAAGAGGCAGCTGAGGCAATGGGAGAAGATATTTGCAAATGACATATTGGATAAAGGATTAGTGTCCAAAATCTGTAAAGAACTTATAAAACTCAACACCAAAAAAATAGTTATTTGTCTTTTTCTGACAGACTTATTTCACTTAGCAATATTCTCTAGCTCAATCCATTTTGTTGCAAATGGCAATAAATTTCACTCTTTATGGCGGAATAATATTCCATTCCGTGTATATGTGTTTGCATGTGTGTGTGTGTTTGCATTTTTGTGTGTGTGTATGTGTGTGTATCCCATACCTTCTTTATTTATTCATCCATCTTGATGGACACTTGGGTTGCTTCCATAATTTGGCTATTGTAAGTAATGCTGCTATAAACAAAAAGGTGCATGTATGTATCCCTTTGAGTTAATGTTTTTGTATTTTTTGTGTAAATACCCATTAGTGTGATTATTGGATCATATGGTAGTTATATTTTTAACTTTTGGAGGAAACTCCATACTATATTCCACAGTGGCTGTACACTTTGCATTCCCACCAACAGTGCATGAAGGGTTCCTTTTTTTCACATCCTCATCAATCCTTGTTGTTTCTTGTGTTTTTGATTTTAGCCATTCTGACAGGTGTGAGGTAATACCACATTGTAGTTTTGATTTGCATTTCCATGATGACAAGTGATGGTGACCATCTTTTCATGTGCCTGTTGGCCGTCTATATGTCTTCTTTGTCATATCTTCTGCCCATTTTGAAATTGCATTATTTGTTTTTTGGTTGGGGGTTTTTAAGTTTTTTATATTTTGAGTACTAACTCTTTATTGGATATGTCATTTGCAAATATCTTTTCCCATTCTTTTGGTTGCCTTTTAATTTTGCTGATTGTTTCCTTTGCTGTGCAGAGCTTTTTATTTTGGTGTGGTCCCAAATGTTTATTTTTGCTTTTATTTCCCTTGCCTCAGGAGACATATCTAGAAAATGTTGCTATTGCTGATGTCAGAGACATTACTACCTGTGCTTTTATAGGATTTTGATGGTTTCCTATCTGACATTTAGGTCTTTAATCCATTTTGAGTTATTTTTGTGTGTGGTATAGGAAATAGTCCAGTTTCATCTTTTTGCACGTAGCTAACCAGTTTTCCCAGTACCATTTATTGAACATACTTTTTCCCATTGGATGTTCTTTCCTGCTTTGTCAAAGATTAATTGACCATATAATTGGGGTTTATTTCTGGATTTCCTATTCTGTTCCATTCATCCCCGTGTCTCCTTTGTGCCAGTACCATACTATTTTGATTACTATAGCTTTGTAATATAGCTTGAAGTCTGGAATTGTGATGCCTACTGCTTTTGTTTTCCAAAATTGCTTTGGCTATTTGGAGTCATTTGTGGTACTGGACAAATTTTATAATTGTTCTAGTTCTGTGAAAAATGCTTTGGTATTTTGATAGGGATTGCATTAAATCTGTATATTGCTTTGGGTAGTGTAGTCATTTTAATAATATTAATTCTTCCAACCCCCGGGCATGGAATGTCTTTCCATTTCTTTGTGTCACTTCAGTTGCTTTCATCAATGTTTTATTGTAGTTGTCAGAGTGCAGGTCTTTCACCTCTTTGGTTCGATTTATTCCTAGGTATCTTATTTTTGTTGCAATTGTGAATGGGCTTGATTCCTTAATTTCTTTCTGCCACTTATCAGCGTATAGAAAGCAACAGATTTCTGTATGCTGATTTTCTGCCACTTTACTGAATTCATTTATCAGTTTTAGGAGTTTTTTGGTGAAGTCTTTATGGTTTTCTATATATAATATCATGTCATCTGCAGGTAGTGAAAATTTTACTTCTTCCTTACCAATCTGGATGCCTTTTATTTCTTTTTGTTGTCTGACTGCTGTGGCTAGGACTTCCATGATTATGTCGAATAAAAGTCACGAGAACTGACATCCTTGTCTTGTTCCTGATCTTAGAGGAAAAGTTCTCAGTGTTTCCCTATTGAGCATGATGTTAGCTGTGGGGTTTTCATATAAGGCCTTTTGTATGTTGAGGTATGTTCCCTATAAACCTCCTTTGTTGAGAATTTTTATCATGACTGGGTGTTGTGCTTTGTCAAGTGCTTTCTCTGTGTCCACTGAAATGATCATATGGTTTTGACCCTTTCTCTCACAGATGTGATATATCACATCGATTGATTTGTGAATATTGAACCACCCTTGCATCCTGGGAATAAATCCCACTTATTCATGGTGAATGATTTTTTTAGTGGATTGTTGGATACAGTTTGCCAATACTGTATTCTGTTGAAGATTTCTGCATCTGTGTTCATCAGAGATATTGGCCTACAGTTCTCTTTGTTTTCGGTGATGTCTTTATCTGGTTTTGGTATCAGGGTAATGCTGGCCTCATCGAATAAACTTGGTAGTCTTCCTTCCTCTTCTGTTTTTTGGAGAAGTTTGAAAATAACAGATATCAACTCTTCTTTAAACGTTGTATAGAATTTGCCTGTGAAGCTGTCACCTGTGGTCCTGGACCTTTAATCATGGGGAGTTTTTTGATTATTGATTCAGTTGATTGCAGGTAGTCAGTGTGTTCAAACTTTATATTTCTTCCTGCTTCAGTTTTGGTAGGTTATATGCTTCTAGGAATTTTCCCATTTCTTCCAGATTGTCCAGTTTGGTAATATATAATTTTTCATAGTATTCTCTTACAGTCCTTTGTATATCTTTGGTGTTGGTTGTTATTACTGCTCTTTCCTGTGATTTTATTTGAGTGCTTTCTCCCGCACTCTCTCTCTTTTTCTTTTGCTGAGTTTGGCTAGAGGTTTATGAATTTTGTTGATCTTTTCAAAGAACTTGCTCCCGGTTTCATGGTGTGTCCTGTTGTGTTTTTAGTTTCAGTATCATTTATTTCTCCTCTTATCTGTATTATTTCCTTCTTTCTACTAGTTTTGGGTTTTGTTTGTTCTTTTGTCTAGCTCCTGTAAGTGTAAGTTTAGGTTGTTTATTTGAGATTTTCCTGCTTCGAGAGGTAGGCCTGTATAAACTTCCCTCTTGGAACTGCTTTGGCTGCATCTCAGAGGTTTTTGGACCATGGTGTTTTCATTTTTGTTTGTTTCTATGTACGTTTTGATTTCTTCTTTGATTTATTTGATTCATTGTTTAGTAGCGTATTATTTAACCTCCACCTCCACGTATTTGTGCTCTTTCCAGATTTTTTTTCTTTTGGTTGATTTCTAGTTTCATACAATTGTGGTCAGAACAGATGCAAGCATGACTTCAATCTTTTCAAATTTGTTGAAGCTTGTTTTGTGGTCTAATGTGTGATCTGTTCTGAAGACTGTTTCATGTGCACTTGAATGTGTATTCTGTTTTAGGATGGAATATTATCTGCTGAATCCAGCTGGTAGTGTGTCATTCAAAGCCACTATTTCCTCATTGGTTTTCTGTTTGGATGATCTGTCCATTGATGTAAGTGGGATGTTAAAGTCTCCTACTATTATTTGTTAAAGTCTCCAACTAGTTTCTTTATGTGTGTTATAAGCTGTTTTATGTAATTGGGTGCTTCCATGTTAGGTTCATAAATATTTCCAGTTGTTTTATCTTCTTGTTGGATTGACCCCTTTCTTATTATATAGTGTCCTTCTTTATCTCTTATCACAGTGTTTGTTTTAAAGTCTCTTATGTCTGATATAAGCATTGCTACCCTGGTTTTCTTTTCACATCCATAAATATTTCTCCATTTCCTCACTTTCAATCTGCAGGTGTTTTTGGTCCGAAATGAGTCCTTTTTAGGTAGCGTATATGTTGATCTTGTTTTTTTATACATTTCATCTTCTTCTGTTTTTTGATTGGAGTGTGTAGTCCATTTACAATTAAAGTAATTATTTATAAGTATGTATTAAGATTTGTTACTTGTTTCATGGTGATTTTTGTAGTTTGTCTCTGATCTTCTCTTTCATGGTTTGTTGGGGTTTTTTTGGTTGGTCTTTGTGGGGTTTTTTTGGTTGTTGTTATATACTTGAGCTCCTTTCTCTTTATTCTTTTCATGTTTATTAGTGGTGTTTGATATGTGGGTACAACTAGGTTTGTTTATAACATCTTCTGCATATAGCAGTCCTTATTAAGTTGATGGTTGCTTAAATTCAAACCCTTTATTTAGCCCTAGCCCCCCACATTTTAGGTATATGGTGTCATATTTTATATTATTTTTTGGCATTAATCCTTTGGCCAGTTTTTTACAGAAATACTTATTTTTACTGCTTTTGTCTTTTTAAATTTTCATACTCTCACTAATGGTCTTTCCTTTCCACTCAGAAACTCCCCTTTAACTTTTCTTGTAGGGCTAGCGGCTTGTAGTCATTAATTTCTTTAGTTTTTGTTTGAGAAACTCTTTATTTCTCCTTTTATTCTGAATTATAGCCTTAGTATATAGAGAATTCTTAGCTGTAGGTTTTCGTCTTTCAGCACTTTGAATATATCATATCACTTCCTTCTGGCCTGACAAGTTTCTGCTTAAAAGTCCATGACAGCCTCATGGGGTTTCCCTTGTATTTTAATGTTTTTATTTTTCTTGCTGATATAAAATTCTTTTCCACTACTGTTTGCCATTTTGATTACTATGTGTCTTCTTGTGGACTTCTTTGGTTGATTTTGTTGGGGATCTCTGTGTTTCATGGATTTGGGTAACTGTTTCCTTCTGTAGATTTGGGAAATTCAGCTATTATTTCTGCAAGTAAATTTCTTCCCCCTTCTCTCTCTCTTCTTCTTCTGTGATACCTCTAATGCAAATTTTACTATGCTTGATGGAGTCACTGATTTCCTTAAATCTATTGTTGGTTTGCTTAATTTCCCCCCCTCACATTTTCAGTGTGGGTAGTTTCCATTACTCTGTCTTCCAGTTCATTAATTCATTCCTCAGCTTCTTCTGGCCTGATACTTTTTCCATCAACTGTATTCTTAAATTCAAGTATTTTGTTCTTCATCTCTGTTTCCTTTTTAACTCTGTGTTAAGTGTCTCACTGATGTCCTCTTCTCTTTTCTCAAATCCAATGAATATCTTTATGATCATTATTTTAAATTCTCTATCAGGTATGTTACTTATGTCTATTTAGCTTAGGTCTCTTGCTGTGGTTTTGTCTTGTTCTTTTATTTGTGACATATTCTTCTGTTTACTCATTTTGACTAAGTGTGTCTGTTTTTGTGTGTTAGGAAAGTATTTTGGGTTTATATTAGTATTGAATTATAGTTTTAATTTGCATTTCCCTAATGACTAATGATGTTGACCCACCACCTGTCTCTTCTCCTCCTCCTCCAATAAGACCTGTGAGCTTATTGGTCATTTTTGTAGCTTCATTTGTGAAGCATGTGTTCATATATTTTACTTATTTTTCATTTGTAAGTGTTCCTTCTGTATTCTGGATAGCTGTTCCTCATCAGATATATACTTTGTTGATATTTTCTCACAATTTGTGATTTGCCTATTCATTTTCTTCATGGTATCATTTTGATGACCAGTTTTAAATTTTTTTTTTTTAATTTTTTTTTAACGTGTATTTATTTTTGAGACAGAGAGAGACAGCATGAACGGGGGAGGGGCAGAGAGAGAGGGAGACAAAGAACTAGAAGCAGGCTCCAGGCTCTGAGCCATCAGCCCAGAGCCTGACGCGGGGCTCGAACTCACGGACCGCGAGATCGTGACCTGAGCTGAAGTCGGACGCTTCACCGACTGAGCCACCCAGGCGCCCCAAATTTTGATGGTCTATTTTATCAACTTTTTTTCCTGTGACTATACTTTTCTGTGTACAGTGTATAATCATTGCCTATTTCAAAGTTGGAAAGATGTTTTAACATGGTTTCTTATAGAAGCCTTATGTTGAGATCTATGACTTACCATCACCATTGTTATTTTTAATCTAAGGTTTAATTAATGGTCATATATTACTTTTATTTGTCTAGATTCTTTAGTCCTATAGAACAGTTCTGGGGCGCCTGGGTGATTCAGTCAGTTAAGAGCACAACTTCAGCTCAGGTCATGATCTCACAGTTCATGAATTTGAGCCCCGCGTTGGGCTCTCTGCTGACAGCTCAGAGCCTGGAGCTGGCTTCAGATTATGTATCACCCTCTGTCTCTGTGCTTCTCCCCTGCTCATGCTCTGTCTCCCTCTCTCAAAAATAAATATTAAAAAAATTTTTTTTAATTAAGAAAAATAAAATGGAACTGTTCTTCATTTTTTTTTTTTTTGATAATTGAAGTATAATTGGCATACATCATTATTTTAGTTTCAGGAATAAAGCATTAATTTGACAATTCAATACATTACTCAGTGCTCACCAAAATAAGTGTAGTCACCATCTTTCACTATACAACATTATTGCAACATTATAGACTATATTCATGTGCTGTACTGTTCATCTCTGTGACTTATACCTGGAAATTTGTACCTCTTAATCCCCTTTATCTAGTTTGCTCATCTCCCACCCACCTCCTTCCTCTCTGGCAACTGCCAGTTTGTTCTCTGTATTTAAGGGTCTCTTTGTTTGTTTTGGGTTTTGTTGTTGTTGTTGTTGTTGTTACACATATAATGAGATGGATGGTATTTGGCTTTCTCTAACTTACTTTTTTTCATTTTTTTGATTGTTTCAAGTTTTTATTTAAATTCCAGTTACTTAACATATAGTGTAATATTAATTTTAGGTGTTGAATTTAGTGATTCATCACTTACATATTAACACTCAGTGCTCATAGGAACAAGTGCCCTCCTTAATACTCATCACACATTTAACTTGTCCACCTGCCCATGTCCCCTCTAATAACCCTTAGTTTTTCTGTACAGTTAGGACTGTTTTATGGTTTGCCTCTTTCTTTTTTTCTCTGTATATTCTTCTGTTTTTTTTCTTAAATTCCATATATGAGTGAAATCAAACGGTATTTGTCTTTCTCTGACTGACTTATTTCCCCCAGTATTATATCTTCCACCTCCATTCACATCACTTCAAATGGCAAGATTTCATTCTTCACCACATGTTCTTTATCCATTCATCATTCGTTGGACATTTGGGGTTTTTCCATAATTTTGCTGTTGTTGATTGGAGTGTATGTGTCCTTTCGAATCAGTATTTTTGTATGCTTTGGTTAAATGCCTGGTAGTGCAATTGCTGGATCATAGAGTGGTTCTATTTTTAACTTTTTTGGGAACCTCGATACTGTTTTCCAGAGTGGTTGTAACTGTTTGCATTCCCACCAACAGTGTAAGGGATGTTCCCCTTTCTCTGCATTGTTGCCAACATTTGTTGTTTTCTGAATTGTCACTTTTAACTATTCTGAAAGATGTGAGGTGATATCTCATTGTAGTTTTGATTTGTATATCCCTGATAATGAGTGGTGCTGAGCATCTTTTCTTGTGTCTGCTAGCCATCCGGATGTTTGGGGAAAATGTCTCTTCATGTGTTCTTCCTATGTCTTAACTGGATTATTTGTTTTATGGGTATTGAGTTTGGTAAATTTTGTATATATTTTGAATATTAATATTAACCCTTTATCAGATATGTCATCTTCAAATATCTTCTCCCAATCCGTTACAAGTTATTCATGAATTATTCGTGGGGTAATGTTTTGAGAATGTCCGTTCCTTTACAACATTTTATCCAGTGTTTTAACATCCACTGACAATTCTTTCCTACATCTGTTATTACTCTGGAGGTTGTTAACTGATAATTGTCTAATTCTATTATTATTTCTACAGGTATTATTCACATTCCCCTATAAAGGAGAGATTTTTGTTTTGCCCAGTCTCTCCTTTGTTTCTTTTTTTAAGTTAGATATTTCATACTCTGTTATATCATTGTTCATTCTGATGTTTAAATAATTCCAAATTTGTCATTGGGCAGTTCTTCATGTTGGCTCCTGTATCATTTTGACATGTTCTCTGTTGTGTTTGACCACTTTTAAACTTTTTATCACAAGATGATATTTCAGTTTCATTTAATGTTTCTTTCTTTGCTTTGTGTTGTTTTTCTGCCCTAGACCTGGAATTAGACATACCCTCCAGGGTGCTAGATGTCCTCATTGTTACTGTGTGTCATGAACTCTTGGCCTTTTCAGTAGACACAGCTTGAAAAAAAAATTTAAAAAGTATGAGCATCATGAATTCCTACTGAAACCTAAAATACAATCCATAATCTCATGGTTTTTCTCTTGTTACCCTCTTCTGTATTTGCATCTCCTTTCTTCCATAGAGAATCCTGGGTCTTATTTTTTCTTTAGTGCTGTTAGGTTATTAATTTGAGTTATGGTTGGGTTAATCTGGTGCCTATATTTTTATTTTTTCATCTTCATTTATTTTAACATTTTGAATATACAACATGAATATGGTTCAAATATAAAAATTATATCAAAAAGTATACTTAGAGACCTCTCAATCCTTTCCCTATCCATTCTACCCTGTTCTTTTACTCTGTAGGGATCCAATTTCATTTTTTGGTTAATCTTTCATGTTTCTTCTTTACAGAGGTAGATACTTATATAGTCTCTAAATTTATCTTCTTATTTGAAAATAGCATCAATAATGTTATGCAATTTGCTTATTTCACATATTAATATTAATTTCACATATTAATATCCTGGAAATTATCAATCACTTACAGAGACCTTTTATGTATTTTATAGTTATATAATATTACATTCTGTGGAAGTGTGATAATTATTCTACCCAATATTTTATGTATGAGTATTTATGAACATTCAGTGTTTTCTGCTCCCAGTTTGTTGCTTTCACAAATAAGTGAATAATCTTATGTAAACTTTTTTTCTCTATTGTTCAAAATGTATCTTCTGTGTAAATTCCCAGAAGTGGAATTCTTGAGTCAAAAAGCAAATGCTTATAAACTTTTCTTATATATGCTTAAATCCTCCATGACAAGAGTTGTAACATTCTGCCCTGCCCCCAGCAATGAAGGAGAGTAAGTTCTTTCCCCACATCCTATTGAGCAAAGTAACATTGCCAAGCATTAGAATTTTTGCCAGTTTGATAGGTGAATGATAGTATCTCAATTTAGGTTTAATTTGCATTTATCTTTTGTAAGTAAAGTTGAACATTGTTTCATATATTAAGGTGCTATTTGAATATCTTTTTTTTAATGTTTGTTTATATTTGAGAGAGAGAGAGAGAGGGTGGGGGAGCAGCAGAGAGAGAGGGGGACAAAGGATCTGAAGGCCTCTGCGCTAACAGCAGAGAGCCCAATGTAGGGCTCGATCTCATGAACCATGTAATCATGACCTGAGCCAAAATCAGACGCTCAACCGACTGAGCCATGCAGGCACCCCTTAATATCTTTTATTCTGAACACTCTGGTCAGTTTTTTAGTTGTTGTTTTTTTTTTTTTCATTTTTGATTTTTAAGTATAACTTATACATTAGGGATATTAGCACTTACTGTATCACATGTGTTTAGAATAATATTTTCTAATTTGTTATTTGTCTTTTGAATCCATTCTTGGAGTACTTTGGCTTCACAAAACTTTTTTTTAACTAGTTGAATATACTCATCTTTTATTACTTCTGGATTTTCAATTATCTTTATAAACTTCTTGTGATACCCAGGTCGTAAAGGAATTCATCTTTGTATTTTTTACCAGCTTTATTTATATATAATGTACATATCATAAAATTCTTCCATGTAAAGTGTATTTTAATACATTCAGTGGTTTATAGCATACTCAGTGTTTAGTATATAACAAAGTCATAATACCATCAATACTGTCAATTTTAGAGTATCTTCACACTCCAGAGAAAAACCCTGTGCTCATTAATAGTCACTCCTTATTTTCTCTCCTTTCCTAAGCCATAGTCCATTATGGATCTACATTCTGTCTGTGTATATTTGTCTGCTCTAGACATTGCATATAAAAGGAATCAGTGTAATATGTGGCCTTTCTGTGTCAGGCTTCTTTCATTTAGTATAATCTTGTTCAGAGTTCATCCATGTTGTGTGATTTATCAGTACTTTATTTCTCTTTATTGCCATATAATAACTCGTTTATTAGCATTGCATGCTTTGTTTATCCAGTCATCATTTGATGAACATTGAAGTTCTTTTTTTGCCATTTTGAATAATACTGCTATGAATATTTGCATAGATGTTTTTGCATGTACATATGTACACGTTTTCACTTCTGTTGTGTATATGCATGGGTGTGAAATTATTGAGGTATACAGTCACAGTCTAACTTTTTTGAGGAACTGCTGATTTGTTTTCCAAAGTGGCTGCATGTTTTGATTTTCCACCAGCAATGTATGAGGGTTTCAAATTCTCCGCATTGTCACTGACACTTACCTGATTTTTCAGTTGTAGCCATTCTGTTTGGTGTAAAGTTTTATCTCATTTTGATTTTGATTTTCATTTTCTTAATGACTAATGATGTTGGACAGCTTTTCTGTATTATTGACTCATCATCCTTTAGTCATTGTTTAATTTGGTTGTCTTTCAAACATTTTTTTATTTTAAATTCTAGTATAGTTAACATACATTGTTATATTACTTTCAGTTGTACGATAGAGTGATTCAACAATTCCGTACATCACTTGGGCTGTCTTTTTATTGTTGAATTGTAAGAATCTTTATATATCCTGGATACTGCTTTATCAGATAGATGATTTACAAATATTGTCTCACATTCTGTGGGTTTGTCCTTTCATTTTCTTAGTGTTCTTACCAGCAAAAATTATTAATTTTTATGATATCCATTTTTTTCTATTCTTTTGTTGCTTTTGATATCATACCAAAGAAGCCATTACTTAATCCAAAGTCACAAAGATTTACTCTTGTGTTGTCTTTCAGGACATGAAACATGAGTTTTAGCCTCATATGTTAAGGTGTTTTTTAATCCATTTTGAATTAATTTTAATATGTGGTTTAAAGTAGTATTCCACCTTTTTGCATGTGGATATCTAGTTGTCACATCAACATTTGTTGAAAAGACTCTTCTTTCCTCTATGGAATTGTGTTGGCACCTTTACTGAAAATTAATTGACCTTAATAGTCAGGGTTTATTTCTGTACTTTCCATTTAATTCTGTTGATCTATATGTCTGTATGCCAGTACCATATTGACTTGATTTACCATAGCATTGTAATAACTTTTGAAAATGTGATGTGTGAGTCTGCCAAGTTTTTTATTTCTCAAGTGTGTGACTGTTGAGGATCCCTCTAATGTCTATATGATCAGTTTTTTTCAGGATCAGTTTGACAGTTTGTGCAAAATAGCCTACTGAGATTTTAGTAAGATATGTTGAATATATAGATCAAGAGGAGTAATGCTATCTTAATAATTAAATTTTCTAACTCAGGAAAATAGGGTGTTTATTTAGATATTTTTAAGTGATATTTTTTAGTTTTCAATATGTAAGTCTTACACTTGTTTTGTTAAATTTACTTGGAAGTATTCATTCTTTTGATGCTATTTTAAATGGAATTGTTTTCTTCATTTTATTTTCAAATTGTTTATTGATGGTATATAAAAATGTAATAGACTTTTTAAATTAAAATTTTTATTTTGGGATAATTGTAGATTCACATTTCATTATAAGATTTAATACAGAGAGATCCTCTGTAACCTCTATCCAGTTTCTCCAAAAGGTAATATTTTACAAATTAGTACAATGTGATAACCAAGACGTTGATGTTGATCCAGTGAAGATATTTAGAATTTCTATCAACACGGTGATCCCTCATGTTGCCCATTTATAAAACACCCACATATCTCCTACTATTACCCCACTGGAACCCTAGCAACCACTAATTTGTTCTTCATTTTTACGATATTGTTACTGCAAGAAAGTTATATAAATGGAATCCTACTGCATGTAATGTTATGGGTTACTTTATTTTCTATGGATTCATCGAAATTGTGGCATATATTTGTAGTTTGTTCCTTTGTATAACAAAGTAATATTCTTTGGTATGATAGTGCCATGGTTTAATGTTCACTCATTGAAGGACATCTGAGATGTTTCCAGTTTGGGCCAAATACAAAGCTGCTATAAACATTCCAGTATAGTTGAATGGAAACCAATTTGGCAATAAACTTCATATATTGAAAAAAAAATTCCAATATAAGTTTTGGTGTGAACATAGTTTTCATTCCTCTGGGATAAATGCGTAAGAGTACAGTTTCTAGGTTGCATGAATATTGCATACTTTTTTTTTTAATGTTTATTTTAAGAGAGTCTGAGTGGAGGAGGGGCAGAGAAAGAGGAAGAATCCAAAGCAGGCTCTGGGCTCTGAGCTGTCAGCACAGAGCCCGATGCAGGGCTCAAACTCATGAACTGCTTGATCATGATCTGAGCCAAAGTTGGATGCTTAAGCGAATGAGCCACCCAGGCACTTCTGCACATTTAGTTTTTAAAGTAATTGCCAAACTGTATTGCTGAATAGCTATACCCTTGTGCATTCCCACTAGCTAGGAATGAGTTATCCAGTTCCTTTACAACGTAAGATTTTCTTTTTTTTCCTTTCTAAAATTTTTATAGTTTTACATTTCACATTTTAGTCCATGATCCATTTTGAGTTAATTTTTATATAAGGTGTAAAACAGGTGGAGGTTACAATTTTGCCTAAGGATGTCCACTTGCTTCAGCACCATTTGTACGGGTCTGTCTTTTATTGAATTGCTTTTGCACTTTTGTCAAAACTGAGTTGAGCATATTTATGTGAGTCTATTTCTGGGTTCTCTGATCTGATTCAATGATCCATGTGTATATCCTTTTGCTAATACCACACAGTCATGATAACTGTTATCTGTATAAGTCTTGAAATTTAGAAGAATGATTTCTCACATTAGGTACTTTTTTAAAAATAGCTTTAGCTGTTCTAGTTCATTTACCTTTCCATATGAATTTTAGAATAATAATACCTGTATATACATAAAATGTGACAGACTTTGAGTCTGGAGTTCTCTCTTGTCCAGTAAGAGAGTGGATGCAGAATTGAATACAAGAGAGGCTAATGTCCAGGAGGAGACAAGAGCCCTGAGTAAGGGTCCTTGCTCCGTATTTATTAGGATTGGAAGTCTTAAATGCATGATGGATGTGCAGAAAGAGACAATAAAACAGTAATCATTAACTCATATGTGTGAGAGAAAAGGGGTTTCAAAGATATGCGGTGTTAGGGGTTAGGGTGAATACAAATCAAAGTCCCAGAGCCGAGCAGACAGCCATTTACTGTCTGTTTATCTTAACTTTTCTAGGGGCTAAGACAAATAGAGCATGCTACCTCAGGGTTCACAAGGCATTTTTCTTGCTAATTAGCTCTGGGTGTTTCCGCCCTGCTGTGGTGGCGTTCTACCTCTACCTGTTCTCAAACACTTTTGTCCTGTGGAAGTGGCTTTCCACTCTGTGCTTTCTTCTGTGCTGGGTGCTTTTGTCCTGTGGTGGCTTTCTGCCTTAAGCCTTGTTAATCCATTGGTGAAAGCTCAGAGGATTCTTAAACTTATTCCCCACAATACAACTCACCGAGATTTTAAAAAGAAGCATGCTAAATCTGTGTATCAATTTGGGAAGAATTGTCATCTTTACTGTGTTCAGTCTTCAAATCCATGAATATCATATGGTTTTCCATTTATTAGGTCTTATATTTCTTTCACCAGTAGTTTGTAATTTTCAGTACAGAAGTTTTATACATGACTTGTTGTATATGCATATGAGTATTTAATTTTCTTTTGAATAGTTGCCAATGGTATTATGTTCTTAACTTCACCATTCATGTTTTCATGGCTAGTTATAGAAATAAAATAGACTTTTGTATATTGATCTTCTATCCCAAGATCTCGATGAACTCATTTATCAGTTTTAGTGGTATTTTGTAGATTTTCTATTTTGCCAGTCATGTCATCTACAGTAATGGACAGTTTACTTCCTTCTTTCCAGTCTTTTATTTCCTTTTATTTCCTTCTTTCACTGGCTAAATCTTCCATTATTTCGTTGAATAAGAGTGAAGAGAGTCAACATCTTTGTTTTGTTCCTGACCTCCAGTGGAAAGCGTTCAGTCTTTTTACTGTTAAGAATGGTGTTAGCTGAAGATTGTTTATAAGTGCTGTTTATCAAGTTGAGGAATTTTCCTTTACTGCTTTTTTATTTTTGAGAATTTTTGCATAGAGGAGTATTGAACAACACTTTTTCTGCTTCAGTTGTGTGATCATGTGATTGTACTTGTTTAGCCTATTTATATGTTGGATTACATTGGTTGTTTTTCAAATGTTGAACCAGCCTTGTGACCCTGGAATGAACCGCATTTGGTCATGGTGTACAATTACATTTTTATATTGCTGAATTCTATTTGCCAACATTTTTTAAGGGTCTTTTTTTTTTTTTTAAGTTTATTTAATTTGAGAGAGAAAGAGCAGGGGAAGGGCAGAGAAAGAGGGATAGAGAGAATCCCAAGGAGGCTTTGCACTGTCAGTACAGAGCCTGACATGGGGCTCAGACTCATGAACTGCAAGATCATGACCAGAGCCAAAATCAAGAGTCAGATGCTTAACCAACTGAGCCACCCAGGCACCCCTTGTTTTTTTTTTTTTTAAATATGAAACTTATTGTCAAATTGGCTTCCATACAACACCCAGTGCTCATCTCAACAGGTGCCTCCCTCAGTGCCAATCACCCACTTTCCCCTCCCTCCCACCCCCCATCAACCCTCAGTTTGTTCTCAGTTTTTAAGAGTCTCTTATGGTTTGCCTCCCTCCCTAACTTTTTTTTTCCTTCCCCTCCCCCATGGGTTCCTGTTAAGTTTCTCAGGATCCACATAAGAGTGAAAACATATGGTATCTGTCTTTCTCTGTATGACTTATTTCACTTAGCATAACACTCTACAGTTCATCCACATTGCTACAAAAGGCCGTATTTCATTCTTTCTCACTGCCAAGTGGTATTCCATCGTGTATATAAACCACAATTTCTTTATCCATTCATCAGTTGATGGACATTTAGGCTCTTTCCATAATTTGGCTATTATTGAAAGCACTGCTATAAACATTGGGGTACCAGTGCCCCTATGCATCAGCACTCCTGTATCCCTTGGGGAAATTCCTAGCAGTGCTATTGCTGGGTCATAGGGTAGATCTATTTTTATTTTTTGAGGAACCTCCACACTGTTTTCAGAGTGGCTTCACTAGTTGCATTCCCACCAACAGTGCAAGAGGGTTCCCATTTCTCCACATCCTCTCCATCATCTACAGTCTCCTGATTTGTTCATTTTGGCCACTCTGACTGGTGTGAGGTGATATCTGAGTGTGGTTTTGATTTGTATTTCCCTGATGAGGAGTGACAATGAGCATCTTTTCATGTGTCTGTTGGTCACCTGGGTGCCTTTTTTGGAAAAGTGTCTATTCATGTTTTCTGCCCATTTCTTCACTGGATTATTTGTTTCTCGGGTGTGGAGTTTAGTGAGCTCTTTATACATTTTGGATACTAGCCCCTTGTCCGATATGTCATTTTGCAAATATCTTTTCCATTCCGTCGGTTGCCTTTTAGTTTTGTTGATTGTTTCCTTTGTAGTGCAGAAACTTTTTATCTTGATGAGGTCCCAATAGTTCATGTTTGCTTTTAATTTCCTTGCCTTTGGAGATGTGTTGAGTAAGAAATTGCTGTGGCTGATGTCAGAGAGGTTTTTTTCCTCCTTTCTCCTATAGGGTTTTGATGGTTTCCTGTCTCACATTCAGGTCGTTTATCCATTTTGGTTTTATTTTTGTGTATGGTGTAAGAAAGTGGTCTAGTTTCCATCTTCTGCATGTTGCTGTCCAGTTCTCCCAGCACCATTTGTTAAAGAGAGTGTTGTTTTTTTGTTTTTTTTTTTTTTTTTTTACCAGTGGATACTCTTTGCTGCTTTGTCAAAGATTAGTTGGCCATACAATTGTGGGTCCAATTCTGGGTTCTATGGTCTATTCCATTGGTCTATGTGTCTGTTTTTTTGCCAATACCATGGTGTATTGGTGATTACAGCTTCGTAGTAGAGGCTAACATCTGGGATTGTGATGCTTTCCGTTTTGGTTTTCTTATTCAATATTACTTTGGCTATTCGGTGTCGTCTGTGGTTCCATACAAATTTTAGAATTGCTTGTTCTAGCTTC
Source organism: Lynx canadensis (assembly GCF_007474595.2). Classification (NCBI taxonomy): domain Eukaryota; kingdom Metazoa; phylum Chordata; class Mammalia; order Carnivora; family Felidae; genus Lynx; species Lynx canadensis. The sequence goes on from NC_044308.2 coordinate 112,525,766, forward strand.
GAGAAGAATGCTGGTGCAATTTTGATTGGGATTTCATTGAATGTGTAGACTGCTTTGGGTACTTTGACATTTTAACAATATTTATTCTTCCAATCCATGAGAATGGAAAAATTTTCCATTTCTTTGTGTCTTCTTCAGTTTCCTTCATAAGCTTTCTATAGTTTTCAGCATACAGATCTTTTCCATCTTTGGTTAGGTTTGTTCCTAGGTATTTTATGGTTCTTGGTGCAGTTGTGAATGGGATCAGTTTCTGTATTTCTCTTTCTCTTGCTTCATTATTGGTGTATAAAAATGCAACCAATTTCTGTACATTGATTTTGTACCCTGCGACTTTGCTGAGGTCATGTATCAGTTCTAGCAGACTTTTGGTGGAATCTGTTGGGTTTTCCATGTAGAGTATCATGTCATCTGTGAAAAGTGAAAGTTTGACTTCATCTTTTCCAATTTTGATGCCTTTGATTTCATTTAATTGTCTGATTGATGATGCTAGGACTTCCAACACTATGTTAAACAACAGTGGTGAGAGTGGACATCCCTGTCGTGTTTCTGGTCTCAGGGGGAAAGCTCTTAGTTTTCCCCATTGGTGATGATATTAGCTGTGGGCTTTTCATAAATGGCTTTTACGTTGTTTAAATATGTTATTTCTATCCTGACTATCTTGAGGGTTTTTATTCAAAAAGTATGCTGAATTTTGTCAAATGCTTTTTCTGCAGCTATTGACAGGATCATATGGTTCTTATCTTTTCTTTTATTAATATAATGAATCATATTGATTGATTTGCGGATATTGAACCAGCCCTTCAGCCCAGGAATGAATCCCACTTGATCATGGTGAATAATTCTTTTTATATGCTGATGATTTTGATTTGCTAGTATCTTGTTGAGAATTTTTGCATCCATATTCATCAGGGTTATTGGCCTGTAGTTCTCTTTTTTTGCTGGGTCTCTATCTGGTTTGGGAATCAAAGTAATGCTAGCTTCATAGAATGAGTCTGGAAGTTTTCCTTTCATTTCTATTTTTTGGAACAGCTTGAGAAAGAGTATTCACTTTGCTTTAAACGTCCAGTAGAATTCTCCAGGGAAGTCCCCTGGTCCAGGACTCTTATTTGTTGGGAGATTTTTGATAACTGATACTATTTCTTCACTAGTTATGGGTCTGTTTAAATTTTCTGTTTCTTCCCATTTGAGTTTTGGTAGTGTGTGGATGTTTAGGAATTTGTCCATTTCTTCCAGGTTGTTCATTTTGTTGGCATATAATTTTTCATAGTATTCCCTGATAATTGCTTGCATTTCTGAGGGATTGGTTGTAATAAATCCATTTTCACTCATGATTTCATGTATTTGGGTCCTCTCTCTCTCTCTCTCTCTCTTCTTCTTTTTTTTATTTTTATTTATTTTTTTTTTTTGAGAAGCCTGGCTAGAGGTTTATCAATTTTGTTTATTTTTTCAAAAAACCAACTCTTGGTTTCACTGATCTGTTTTTTTTGGATTCTATATTGTTTATTTCTGCTCTGATCTTTATTATTTCTCTTCTTCTGCTGGCTTTGGGGTGTCTTTGCTGTTCTACTTCTAGTTCTTTTAGGTATGCTATTAGATTTTGTATTTGGGATTTTTCTTGTTTCTTGAGATAGGCCTGGATTGTAATGTATTTTCCTCTTAGGATTCCCTTTGCTGCATCCCAACGGGTTTGGATTGTTGTATTTTCATCTTCATTTGTTTCCATATATTTTTAAATTTTTCTCTAATTGCCTGGTTGACTCATTCATTCTTTAGTAGGGTGTTCTTTAACCTCCATGCTTTTGGAGGTTTTCCAGACTTTTTCCTGTGGTTGATTTCAAGTTTCATAGCATTGTGATCTGAAAGTGTGTATGGTATGATCTCAATTGTTATATTTATTGAGGGATGTTTTGTGGCCCAGTATGTGATCTATCTTGGAGAATGTTCCATGTGCACTCAAGAAGAAAGTATATTTTGCTGCTTTGGAATGTAGAGCTCTAAATATATCTGTCAAGTCCATCTGGTCCAATGTATTGTTCAGGGCCATTGTTTCTTTACTGATTGTCTGTCTAGATGATTTGTCCATTGCTGTAATTGGAGTATTAAAGTCCACATTCTTACCACATTCTTATAAGTAAGATTGCTTATGTTTGTGATTGTTTTAGATATTTGGGTGCTACCGAATTTAGTGCATAGAAATTTATAATTGTGTAGCTCTTCCTGATGGATAGACCCTGTAATTATCATATAATGCCCTCCTTCATCTCTTATTCAGACTTTAATTTAAAGTCTAGTTTGTATAAGTATGGCTACTTCAGCTTTCTTTTGACTTCCAGTAGCATGATAGCCAGTTCTCCATCCCCTCACTTTCAATCTGAAGGTGTCCACAGGTCTAAAATGAGTCTCCTGTAGACAGTAAATAGATGGATCTTGGTTTTTTGTTTGTTTGTTTGTTTTTTATTCATTGTGATACCCTATGTCTTTTGATTGGAACATTTAGTCCATTTATATTCAGTGTTATTATTGAAAGATGGGTTTAGAGTCATTGTGTTATCTGTAGGTTTCATGCTTGCAGTGATGTCTCTGGTACTTTGTGGTCCTTGGAACATTTCACTGACAGAGTCCCCTTTGGGATCTCTTGTAGTGCTGGTTTAGTGGTAATGAATTTCTTCAGTTTTTGTTTGTTTGGGAAAACCTTCATTTCTCCTTCTATTCTGAATGACAGGCTTACCAGTTAAAGGATTCTTGGGTGCATATTTTTCCTGTTCATCGCATTGAAGATTTCCTGCCTTTCCTTTCTGGCCTGCCAAGTTTCAGTAGATAGGTCTGCTGCTACCCTTTTGTTTCTACCTTTTGTTTGTTAAGGCCTGTTTTTCCCTAGCTGCTTTCAGAATTCTCTCTTTATCCTTGTATTTTGCCATTTTCACTATGATATGTCATGCAGAATATTGATTCTAGTTATGTTTGAAGGGAGTTTTCTGTGCCTCTTGGATTTCAGTGACTGTTTCTTTCCCTAGATTGGGAAAGTTCTCAGCTATGATTTGTTCAAGTATACCTTCAGCCCCTTTCTCTCTCTCTCTTCTTCTTCTGGAAATCCTATAATATGGATATTGTTCAGTTTTCTTGAATCACTTAGTTCTCTAATTCTCCCCTCATGATCCTGGATTTTTTAAATCTTTCTCAGCTTCCCCCTTTTCCATAATTTCATCTTCCAATTCACTTATTTTCTCCTCTGCCTCTTCAGTCCACACTGTGGCTGCCTCCATTTTATTTGCACCTCATTTATAGCATTTTTACATTCATCGACTATGTTTTAGTCCCTTGATGTCTGTAGCAATAGATTCTCTGCTGTCTTCTATGCATTTTTCAAGCCCAGTGATTAATTTTATGACTGTTATTCTAAGTTCTTGTTCAGTTATGTTGCTTATATCTATTTCGATCAATTCTTTAGCTGTTACTTCTTCCTGATATTTCTTTTGAGGAGAATTCTTCTGTTTCATCATTTTGGCTAGTTTTCTGTCCATTTTGAATTTTTAAAGCTTGTTATGTGCTGTGCACCTGTGAGCACTGCTATATTTATAAAGGGGGCTGATATACTGTCCATGGCCTGGCCCTTCAGGAGGTGTTTTTTGGAGAGTGTTATTTGCTGTCATTGTGACTTTGGTTATTTTATTTCCCTACTCATAGTTATGTTTTGGACCTTCCACCGGGTGTGCTTTGATTTATTCCTTGAAGTAGCTCTGGAAAGGAAAACAGACAAACAGAAAACAAAAACATGCAAACACACAAACAAATAAAACAAACAAAAACAAAAAAACTAAAAGCTAAAAACAATCCAAAAGCAAAAAAATCAGAAACACCAGCTAGAAGCAAAGAAGAGGGTGGATGTGGTACTGATGGAAGAGCACATACAAAGAGAAATGACAGGGGTGGAGAAAAAGAAAAAATAAACATTGACCAGGCAGAGAGACTAAAAGGCTTAAGAGAGAGAGAGAGAGAGAGAAAGGAAAATAAGGAAGGGAAAAAGAAATTTAGATAAAGTTACTTAGAGAAACTATACTGCTTGATTATTCCAAAGAGAGAGAGAAAGGAATATAAAGAAGGAGGTGTAGAGCATGTATCAAGAGAATGGATTAAATGTGTCTGTGCAAACAAACCAATAACCAGAGTAATCAGCCTAGTGGAGGGAGAGTTAAGAAGCAAAATGGAATGGACAATACATCTATATAACAAGAATTGTCCTAGAATTAATCCAGGCAATTCATCAGCGCTGGTCTGGAGGAGGGGTCTGTTTTGGCATCGTCTATCCTGCTCCAGAAGACAGGCAGTTACCCAGGACTGAGGGGCGTGGTTTGGTATAGGCTGGTCTCGCCTCCACTGTGGTTCCCATGGACCAATCCCTGAGGCCCCACCTTGGTGGTGGTGAGGAGGAAAATGGCCGCCCCCCAGTCACTTCTCCATTACCCGGTGAGCCACGTCACTCCTTTGGAGCCATCCTCACTGTGTCCTGGCGCAGATGAAGCTGTCTTACTCCGCCGACTCCTTAACTCCTGCTCCATGAGTCCGGGTACTTGGGAAGCACCTCCTGATATGTAGTCCCTGCTGGTTTTGTCTTATGCCACAGTACTTCAGGGGAGGGGACCAGTTCCTGCTGTGGACTGCGCCCCTGATCTACCACCAAGCCCAGAGGTTGGTCCCCTCCTCCCCAGGTGTGCACAGGACAGCTTGCCCCAGTTCGACAATGGGATCTGCAGTTAGAAATCCTCTAACCTGTAGTTAGAGATGGGACCCCTCTCCGTCCTGGTCCGAGGTTTTTTTCTGTTGTCCAGATATAGGCCTACACTTTCCCAGCTGCTCTTTCTCTTCCCTTTGTTTCTCTGCAGAAGGGGATTCCTCCCCTCCATGTCTATGCTGCCCATTTTATTTTCCCCAGTTCGCAACCACCCACCTATGGCCCATCAAGTTGTCCCAGTTTCTCCCTGGTAGACTCAGTGTCTTTTCCTCTCAGGCTCTGGGTTCAAAGTCCTTTGGCTTCAGCCCTTCTTTGTTTGAGAGACGTGGGAAGTACCGATCTCCCTACTTCTCCACCATGTTGGTCCCTCTCCCAGTGTTTATTTATTTTTGAGAGAGAGATAGAGCACAAGCATGGGGGTGGGGGAGGGCAGGGAGAGAGGAAAACACAGAATCCGAAACAGGCTCCAGGCTTTGAGCTGTCAGCACAGACCCTGACCCTGGGGCTTGAACCCACCAACCGTGAAATCATGACTTGAGCCAAAGTCAGATGCTTAACCGACTGAGCCACCCAGGTGCCCCAAAATTATTTAAAATTAAAGAAATGATAGTTGTGAAATGATTATAGTATAATATCTTTTGCAAAAAAGCATTGTTTTGGCTTATAATTTTGGGTTGAATACATTAAGAAAATTACCAAAATTCAATCACTATTATTTATTGTAGTTTGTTGTTCATTTACATCATTCAGTTTGTTTGGTAATAGTACTTTGTGCTTAGTTTACCTTTTTTTTTTTTTTAAGAAGAGTTCAGGGAAATTTTAGTTGGTAGGAAATCATAGGACTTAGGCATGGAAGAAAATTTAAAGTAGTGTCTGAGGATAGATAATTAGTTATAGGAAAATCTGTTTTGAAATGAGTCTGCTTAAAATAAGGATCAGAATTTGGTGTAAAATATGGATCAGAATACTAATATTCATATAGAATTGAAAGGAATTATGAGTCATCAAAAATATCTTGAAAAAGAAAAAACAAAGTTGGGGAACTCACAGCTCCCAATTTAATAACTCACAACAAACCATAGTAATCAGAACAGTGTGATATTGGCATAAGAGTAGACAAATAGATCAAGAAAATATAATGTACTCCAGAATAGCCCATATGTGTATAGGTAATTGATTTTTCAAAGAGAGCCAATATCATTCAATAGGGAAAGAATTGCCTCTTGAACAAATGGTGCTTGAACAACTAGGTAAACACTTGTTTGTCAAAGAAAGAAGTCAGACTCTTACCCTCACACAATGTACAAACATTAGCCCAAAATGGATAAAAGACCTAAAGAGTTGAAACTATAAAATACCTAACAAGAAAGCATATGGGAAATTCCTCATGATCGTGGATTTGGTAATGGTTTCTTAAATATGACACCAAATAAAAAATAGACAAATCGAAATTCATCAAAATTAAAAACTTTTGTACATTCAAGGACACTATCAAGAGGACATAATGACAACCCACAGAATGGGATTAAAAACTTGCAAATCATACGTGTGATAAGGGTCTAGTATCCGGAGTATATAAATACATCTTTTTTTTTTAAATTTTTTTTTTTCTAACGTTTATTTATTTTTGGGACAGAGAGAGACAGAGCATGAACGGGGGAGGGGCAGAGAGAGAGGGAGACACAGAATCGGAAACAGGCTCCAGGCTCTGAGCCATCAGCCCAGAGCCTGACGCGGGGCTCGAACTCCCGGACCGCGAGATCGTGACCTGGCTGAAGTCGGACGCTTAACCGACTGCGCCACCCAGGCGCCCCATAAATACATCTTACAAGTCAACAACAGAAAGATCAACCACTGAATTAAAAAGTATACAAAGGGCTTGAATAGACATTTTTCCCAAGAAGATATACAAATAGCCATTAGCACATGGAAAGATGCTCAACACCATTTATCATTAGGAAAATGTAATCACAACCACAATGAGATGATACTTTACACCCCACTATTATGACTGAGTTAAAATGACCGTAATGGCTGGTGGTGAAATGGGACCCTCTTACATTGCTGGTGGAATGTAAAATAGTGCAAATGCTTTGGAAAACAATTTTATAGTTCCTCAAACAAATTAAACATGAAATTATCATATGATCAGCAATTCAGTTTCTTGGTATATACCCCCCAAAATTGAAAACAAGTGCAAAATAAGTACTTGTACATACACGCTCATTCAGCACTATTCACAATAGCCAAAAAATGGAATCAGCCCAAATGGCCAAAAGGGTGATTGGATAGACAAAAGTGGTACTTACATACCATGGAAGTAGGTGGAATATTATCTAGCCAATGGAATATTATCTAACCATTCAGAGGAACGAAGTAATGCAACATGCTACAGCATAGATGAAGCTTGAAAATATTATGCTACGTGAAATAATCTAGACAAAAAAAAATCACATATGCTTCCATTCGTATGAAATATCCAGAATAATTAAATCCACAGGGATAGAAAGTAGATTGGTGGTTGCCAGGGATTAGGGGAAGGGAGGAATAGGGACTTGCTGCTTAATGGGTAGCAGGTTTTCTCTTAGAATGATGAAAATGATTTTGGAAATAGAGGTAGTGGTTGCAAAACATTGTGAATGTACTAAATGTCACTGAACGTTACACTTTAAAATGGATAATTTTGAAAAATAAATAATTTTGTATTATACGAATTTCACCTTAATAACTAAAACAAAATAGATTTATCTTGAAAAATATGGGGCATCTGGGTGGCTCAGTTGGTTAAGTGCTGGAGTTCAGCTTCAGGTCAGGTCATGATCTCACGGTTCGTGGGTTTGAGACCCATGTCAGGCTCTGTGCTGACAGCTCGGAGCCTGGAGCCTGCTTCAAATTCTGTGTCTCCCTCTCGCTCTGCCCCTCTCCCACTCACGCTCTGTCTGTCTGTCTCTCTCTCTCAAAAATAAATAAACGTTAAAAAAATTAAAAAAAAAGAAAAATGTGACTAAGATTTATGCAATCAGTCTCATTTTTCTTATGTCAGTTGTTAATTACATATGTTTAGAATAAACAAGTAACATGCTGAATTTTTGGTGGTATTTTAAAATCATAACATATTGACATTTTCCACTAAACATTTAACTTTCACACTATGATCATAGAAGGGGACAATTTTTAGAAAGGTATGTGGTGTTTCCAAGAACCAGATCTTAAGTTTTTGATACTCAAATATTTATTTTTTGAAGCACTTATATCAATATCTTTATCTTATTCTGTGATTGTAAACTATTGTTGAATTTGTTCAGTCTAACTTTGAATAAATTAATTAGAATCTCTAGATAGTATAAACTCACATTTTATTTTAATTTTCAGTTGTTTTCACAGAGCCATTTCTTTGGGATTTTATTTCACTTGGGTATTTTGAAACTATGGAATGAATGAGTTTTAAATTGGATCTGTTTTTACTGTCAACTTAGCAATATTCAAGTTGTACCTTATTTTCACGTTCTTAAATATGGACAATACAATAGGTTAAATAAGTACTGAATTCTTACCAAGCTGTATTTTAAACAAGAATTTTTGGTGATAGAAATACTTTTGTTATAGGAAAGTTCTTCCTGACCAGAACAAGATAGAATATAAATGTCATCCTGAAAGAAAGAAATGACTAGATCTTTCACACTATAGCTTCTAGTAATCAGATGGAATAATCCATAATAGTAGGACTGAGAAAATACATTATAAAGATTTTATCAAAGATCATATTGATTATACATAATACTTGTTGTAAGTAGGAAAGTGAACATGAAGTGTTCAGCACATAATGTCAACTATTACTTTGATTGTAAATCATAAAAAAATGACTATATACAAAAATAACGTATTTATAATTAGCCGAGAACCTCGTTAGGATCCATTTCATAAATATTTCTAAGTATATACTGAGTTTGAATGCTGACTCTTGCTGACTGTAGGCAAACTGTGATTCTCACCTATAAAATACTGATGAGTAGAACTAATACTCTTCTGAGGTGTGTGTATGTATATGTGTTTCAGCCTCTATAAAAATTTCTTCAGTATTTTTTTCAAATATAAATACAGCTCTTTAGCTTAAAGTGGAAATGGATGTCATTGATCTGAGATACCTCCATAAAACCCATGAGATATGACGCATGGTTAGCTAACCACTTAACTAGATGATCTGTAATGTTTTATTCTACTTTAAAAGCCGTAATTCTTTAATAATGCTTTGAGTTGAAATTTAGTGTCTTATAATGAATTTTAGTTGTATGACTTTTATGTGTTTTGAAGTTATGGAAATGTAGGAGAATCCAGAATATGTGAATGATTGACAAGAACTATGGTCTGTATATGGTATAGTGGTTAAGAGTCGAAGGTCTAGAGTTACAGCATCTAGATTTTCCCAGTACTTCTATTTATTAGCTATATGATTGATAGGATGTTTAATCTCCCCATGCTTCACTATCTTCATCTGTAAAATAGTAACACAGATAGGCTTATCACTGGATGATAAAGAAGATTAAGTGAAATAATAAATATGAAATTCTTAACATATAACAAGTACCAATTATTTTCTTGATTATAGATCCAAAAGTTTAACATTTTCAGGGGAAAGTGCATATGATTGGACAAGAACTCTGCTAGAGTCCATTTTACAAATATTTCTTTCTTTAAAAAAAAATGTTTATTTTGAGAGAGAGAGAGAGCGCGAGCGCGCAGAGGAGGGGCAGAGAGAGAGAGGAAGACAGAGAATCCCAAGCAGAATCTGCACTGACAGCACAGAGCCCAATGTGGAGCTAGAACTGCAAGATCACGACCTGAGCCAAAATCAAGAGTTGATTTCCCAGGCACTCCAATTTTACAAGTATTTCTAATTTTTCTTTGTGTCCTTCCAAGTTAATTATTGTATCAATTTAAAACAGATTGAAGTTCAAGTTTATAATTTTCATGTTAGTACCATAGTTTGACCACGTTACTGTTATAATTTCTTCCATTTTATCTGATATTTGTGGTGACATGTTGAAAACATTTTATTAGTCTGTGGAATGAAAAGTGTAGTAGTTCCTGTAATCATATACTGTTGGAAAAGAAAGAGTAAATTATGGTGATCCAAAATGATTGATTTTAATGTGTTTACATACAAAAAATCATGTTCATTTTCTTCTTAAAAAGTACTATATTCTTATTTACAATGAAAAAAACAAAATTTGTTGTGTTGGTAAAAAATAAAACTTTAAATATGATATACGTTGTTAGGCACCTAAAGTTTTAGAATTTTTGTTAACAGACTATTTTAGGTTTCTTCCTCTGTTTTTAACTTAAAATTTGGATGGGACATGAATTTTAGAAAAGTCCCTTCTTTAGCAAAACTCATTTCACAGGTAGCTGACTAGCAAGCCTTTAAAGGAGCAAAGGTTTATTCCATTTTAATTAAGGCTCCAAAATTTTCAGGCTCTTGAAGTTTATAAATAAGCTCTTTTATTTGCCAAATTAGGCAAGAAACTTTATGAGAACAAATTTTATGATATATTATGGCTTCAATTTTAGTTCAGCTCAGCAGGAAACCACTTTATTTACACTGTGTCAACATTTTATTTTTTTCCTTTGGCCCTGTTCAGGCAATGGTGTAATAAAGAGCATTTGTATTAAAATTACAAAAAGGAAATTTGTAAATCAACAGGTTGAGATCAGTGTCTGTTAAATATGGAATGAAAATTATATATTAATGAAAATCATTTCACTCGTGGCAGAAAAAAAAGTGGGGAATATCTTTTTGGATTTAATAAAAAAAATCCAAACTTTATTCAACTTCAAATATTTTTAAAGCATCATTGTTTATAGGTATTATCATTAAATTCAGAGAGAGATACAGATGTATAATTTTCAGGGACTTCTAAAAAAGGGAATATAAAATCCAAATAAAATATTAGGTACTGAATCTTTGAAAGGAATCAGGCGAATGTCATATTATCTTTGATCCTTCTGTAGGTTAGAAATGACTAAGTTATATATAATAAAATTGTTAAATTGAAATAGAAAGTAATCAATACTTAATATTTATGCTACAAATAAAAAATATAAGTAAAGTTTTATTTTGCCTTTAATTTGGGGATGGATATTTTATCAAGGTATATACTTTTAGATTTCCAGTTTTCCATCAGGATATTAATATCTTTCCATTGTCTTCTGGATTCCATAGTTTATGTTGAATAATCAGCTGTACGGTTTATTGTTTTTTTCCTTTGAAAGTGATGTGTCCTTTGTCTCCTCCTGGCTTTTTTTAAGATTTCTTACCATCTTTTATTTTCAGTGGTTTGACTGCTGGGTGTTGTGTTATTTTACTTTTTCCAATGTGGGGTTTGATGTTCCTCCTGAGTCAGTGAATTAGTGTGTTGTATCAGTTTTGGAATATTCTCAGCTGTTTTCTAAAAATATTGCTTTGCTCCATTCTCTCAACCAAAGCTGGAGTCATATACTCAACTACAATTACATTGGGCTGTTTGATTTCCACATGTTTCTTTTCCTCTGATCTTTTCACCTTCCCCCTCCCCCCATTTCTTCTGTTTGGATATTTTCTACTGATCTCTTCATGTTCACAAATCCCGTGTTTTCTGTGTTGAGTCAGCTCAACCACTGATTTCTTAATTTCAGATATTGTGTTTTCAATTCTAAAATTACTATTTGATTCTTTTTCATAGATTTTAATTCTTTGCTGAAATTTTACTTGTTTCATCAAGTGTGAATATTTTTCCGTATCTTCAACTTCTGTTAAATAGGTTTTTTGAAAGTTTAAGTTTTTGTAAAGTCCTTATCTTCTGATTCTGTATCATCTGTGTGTCACTATAGACATACACACACACAGACACACACACACACACATATAATTTTTTCTTTTTGTTATTGGTCACATTTTGTAATTTCTGTAGTATACCAAATACTATTTATTATAAGATCATAGAAATTAATGTAAATTTTATTTAGTGTTAAGTGCCAGTCACTTTAACTCAACTTCAAATTGAGATGGATAGAGTGAAAACTTTAGATATATACTTAGTCTACCTCGGGTTTTAAATGTCTTTAAGGGCAAAACCTGTTGTGTGCCATATTTCTGATGTGACTTTGTACTTAAGTACTGTGAAATTATGAGAAATTTTACTTTATCTTTTGAGTTCTGTCCCCTTTCCACCCCCTCCCCACATCCCACCCCCAACCTTGCTTGTGGTTGAGAGTAAATTATTCTTGGGGGAGATCTGAAGTTCTACACTGAAAGTGGTAGGCTCCACCTACTGTAATATGACTTTGACTCCTAATCACCACAGTACTATAGAAAACATTATTTGCCCTCTGACCCATTTTTTTCCTCCTCATTCCAAGTCATCTTGTGCAGTCCTGGTCCTCAGCAAATCTCCAGCAGAAAACTGTCTATGTTTTAGAGTTCCAATGGATTTCAGTCTGTCGTGCCAGCCTGTGAACCATCAAGAACTATGCTGGTTTCTCTTTTCCCTAGTAGTGTTCCTCTTTCTGACTCTTAGGTTATAAGTGGCAAATCCTCCTAGAAATGAAAATAATTAGGAAGCTTGACTCACCTAAGAAGTGATACCACTTTTCTCCTCATTTATCCTTATTAGCTCACATTGTTGTCTAATATCTTTAAAAATATAACTTGGAGGGACAACTTACCTTTTTTTCCCCTAGTTGTTGTGGAATCAGTGATTTGCCACTATATGCTGGTAATTTAGTCTTATAAAAGTAAGAACAAAATTTAGACGTATGTGTTTAGTCTTTTCTGTGTTGTATTTTTTTTATTATTTTAATTTTTAAATTTTATTTAAACCCCAGTTAGTTAAAATACAGTGTAATAATGATTTCTGGAGTAGAATTTAGTGATTCATCACTTACATAGAACACCCAGTGCTCATCTCAACAAGTGCCCTCTTTATTGCCCATCATCCATTTAGCCCATCCCCCCACCTAACACCCCACCAGCAACCCTCAGTTTGTTCTCTGTATTTAAGAGTTTCTTATGATTTGCCTACCTCTCTGTTTTTATCTTATTTTTCCTTCCCTTCTGTGTTCATCTGTTTTGTTTCTTATATTCCACATATGAGTGAAGTCATATGATATTTATCTTTCTCTGACTTATTCCACTCAATATATACTCTAGTTCCAATCCATGTTATTGCAAATGGCAAGATTTCATTTTATTTGATTGCTGAGTAATACTTCATTTGTGTGTGTGTGTGTGTGTGTGTGTGTATACACCCACATATATATAAAACATCTTTATCCGTTTGTTAGTTGATGAACATTTGGGTTCTTTCCATAATTTGGCTATTGTTGATAGTGCTTCTATAAACGTTGAGGTGCATGTGCCCGTTGAATCAGCACTTTTGTATTCTTTGGATAAATACCTAGTAGTGTAATTGCTGGGTCGTAAGGTAATTCTATGTTTAATTTTTTGAGGAATCTCCATACTGTTTTCCAGAGTGGCCCTGGCTGTATGTGTTGTATTTATATAAAGTTTGTATGCTTAGATTATTGGTTTGTTATTGAATATTAATATTTGTTGCAAAATCTGCTAGGTCCAGAAATTGATCAACATTACTGTTTGGAAAAATGCCATCCAGAGATCCAGTTTTAATTTAAAATTCCATTTTGTCAGTAGTAATTGAAATAAAATGTAAACAAAAATTAATTTTCTTTTTCTCTCTCCCTCTCTTGTTTAGTGAGTGATAGTTGCTTCAGGAATCTTGCAGAAGATCGCAGTGGGATAAATCTCAAAGATCTCGTACAAGATCCTTCTTTGTGAGTATTTGGTTTTCATTACTAAGCATAATTCAAAACTTCATGGTTGGTGTGACTTTTTTCAAAAGAATTGTAACTAAGAACTGATTTGAGGTTGAGTAGTTTTTCTTTTTTTTTTAAAGTTTATTTATTTATTTTGAGAGTAAGAGAGGGGCAGAGAGAGGGAGAGAGAGAATCCCAAGCAGTCTCTGCACTGACAGATCATTGCAGGGCTCAGTCTCACAAGTTGTGAGATTATGACCTGAGCTGAAATGAAGAGTCAGATGCTTAACCAACTGAGCTACCCAGGCACACCAACTTTTTCTTTTCTAACAATTTGAGTTACATATAGTGGAGTACATCCAATAGTTTCAGTAGAAGTGAAGATATAGAATAGTTTCTTTTTAGAAATAGGTAGTAGAAGAAGACATAGCATTATGATTAACAATGGACTTTCAAGGAGTCTTACTAACGGTTGATCATATCTTGCCAGTGTGGCAGTAGCTACTGAGCAGGGAAATGATGCGTAATTTATTTGCTGGAGAAGGTGCAATTGAATTTGCTCACATTAATTTTAAGTTCGTAATCATTTATAATACTTGCAAGAACAATTAAAAATATAAAATAATTATAAATAATATATTTGAATATTTAGAATATATTTATAATATTTCATATTAGAAAGCTTTATAAGGAAATAATTTTTGAAGAGTTTTATAGGTTTCAATTTTTAATGTTCTTACTAGTGTCTCTATTTTTTATGAATTTTTATAATTTTATATTTACTATAAAATATGCATATTATCTTCTGTATGAACATACCTAGATGATCTTACCTCTGGGTAAGATCACCTTTTATTTAAAAAAATAAATAAAGACTAGTTAAGCCTTTGGGAATAGAGAAAAGAAAATGGAATGTTGGCAGGTGCTTTTTTTAATGATATGTGTAATGCATTCAGTAAAATATATTGTAACAGGAAATCAGTCATTCACATCACATATAATCTATATTCCCACAAGTTTTACTAGTAATTCATTGAGTATTTTGTGATGAATGAAACACAAGCATGTATTGAATCTGAAGGATATTGATTCTTTAATGATTTTCCAGTTATTTAAAAAAATACAGTCATAAGACACAGAATCTTGAAAATGACTGAATCTTGAAGTTTATAATGTAATGAATTTACAAATGAGTTTCCAGACTCAAGTCTCTCAGTTCTGTTTCTCTTTTCCTTACTCAAAAGGAATCCGTATTCTTTCTCCATGATTTTTATTCCAGTGAAGACTGACATTTGTCCTTTCAGTCTATAAATATTTAATCAAGAATATAACTATTTTATGTGGCTGTAAATATTCTGAGTAAATTAATGTTGATAACATTTATTTGCATGAAGAGTTCTGTTTTCCATATGGATATGGGAGGAAACTTTATAATTTTTCTGAAAGATTTCATCCATTTGAATGAGTAACGTAAATTGTTCCATTATTGTATTATTTGTAAGGCATATTTTTGGTCACAGTAGTAGTATTTATCTGTGTAATGTAGTCTTTGTGGAAAAGATGTGTTCCTGTAGACTTTAATAATATAAAAGCCATGGAGAATTATACTTGAATAATTGATTATAACAATGAGTTATAGCGTTCTGAGAGAATTTGATACTTCTTCCCAGAGTACAGAATGATATTCATCATGCACTAAATTTTACGTTCAATCTTAGTATTCTTAGAAGAATTTATCTCAGATTACTACTGTATGGGCTGAACAAAATTATTCTAAGTCTCTGGTTTTAAATAGCATATATCTTAATTTAGCATCATTCTTTTAACTTGGCATTAGTCTTGAATGTAAGAATTTAGTGATAATTTGTTCTTGCCTTTGCCACTTGGATTTGGAAAGAACTTTTTTATGAAGAATTGTCAAAATGTACTATTAATGACTCAATTCATATTTTAGAGACATATTTGTTCCTTAGCAAAGTTCTTTAAGGAAGGAAGTGTCCTGTGTAGAAAAATGATGTATTTTTTTCAGTTGTTACTATGGGAAATATTTTATTCTGAGTTATCATTCTATAGCAGTATTCACTTAATAGATACCTCATGGGTAAGGATTTTTCTTTTTGTTAAAGCCATTTACTTCTCTTCTGTCCTAAACTCCTGACAGAAGTCTTTACTATTTGTTCATTGATTCGTGTACACTACATAGTTCTATAGAAGTTGAATTGTTTATGTTGCATCATTGAGTTGAAAATATGTCGGAAATGTTTTTACAAAACCTCCTCCTTATAAAAGTAGTTTGATGAGACCTCCACACTAGTATAAGGTTTGTTAAAATTGCATACATATGTGATTTTAATAAATGCTCCAAATAAAAAATATTATGGTATGATATGTGTATTTAATGAGTGCTTTATGTATTTACCTATTTGGTAGACTTATGACTTACCTACTTGAGCTGCTGATGCTGAAAGTAGGTGATGTGTAAAGAATAATTAAGTCTTCCAATCACTAAGGCTGTTATAAGGAAAACAGAAGAAAGAAGGAAAAATTAAGCTGAAGAGAACCCATGGTATCTGGCCAATATTGACACTTGGAGCAGTATGTAGTTTGTCGTAATTGGATAAATGAGCAAGTATGGAATTTCTGTGGACAAAGTACAAATATCAAATCAAATCAAGTGTGTGTGTGTGTGTGTGTGTGTGTGTGTGTGTCTATAAATGGATGAGTGAAGTTTTAAGGGTTTACTGCTTCAGAGGAGAATGAAAAGGCAGAAAAGGAAGTGACTAAATCATACTTTCAAATCTGTGTCAGGGCAGTGGACTAATGTGATAGGTCCTCCGTAATTTATCTAGGTTGTGTATAATACACTCCCCAAGATTTTGCTTCCATTGTATAGTAAAACTAATTATTGGACTTGAATGAACTGAGTGAGCTATGATACAAGAACATGATGGTGGGATGCTCTGGGAGAAAAAGTTGAGAAGGTTGTGAATACCTAAGAAAAACTTTCTGGACTTATTACCAACTTCTGATCTGCTTTAATAATGAGAACAGAATGTAACTTTTGGGAAAATTGAAGTAAAGGGGATGGATACTTGAGAAATTCTCTTTTGATAGTTATTCTGAGAATACTTGTTTCTGTCACAGTCTTGCAGGGGTTAAATGTAAGACCAAGTAGAAGAACTTGACATTCTTTTCTAATGAATGTGTTTAAGGATTTGTTTGAAGTAGTAACTTTCTGCATGTCGAATTTTGAAATAAACAATTTAACTGTTTTAATAGCTCATCTTATATTTAGGATTATAAGTGTTTTAAGATGGATTTCTTAACTCTGTGTGTATAATGTATTGAGTTGTGTTATAAGACCTCTTGTTTTAGTTGGGGTCTCTCAATGGCACATTGAAAAGCATTGTCAAATTTAAGTTGACGTTTCAACATATTAGAAACATACCCAATGTGATATACTTTTAATATATATAAGAAGTTATTCTTAGCATGATATAATTAATTTTTGTTTCTTTAAGTGGAGGGATGCATGCTATTTACATTATGAAAAATCATTTATGCTACTTGTAATCTATGCTAGAGATATGACATTACATGCAAATGAAACACTATATAATGTTCTTTAAGTTATGTTTAGTTGTATTCTTTATAGAGGTAACTCAAAAATACTTTTAAATCTCTATTGACTGTGTGCTGAAGATGAAAGATAAAACATATTACCATATTTATACCTTAGATTTCCTATTACTTAATTATAATCTATTTAACACAAATAATTATTTGAACTCAGATTCATTTATAGAAATTATTAAAGCTGTTTAAGAATCAAAAGAGGAAAAATAACTTAAGAATGAAAAGGGCTAACAGAATTGGACATCTGTTTGTATAATTCATTGTGTTGATGGTGATTATGTTTGTGGGTATGGTGGGTATGTGTTGTTTTATTTAATTTGAAGAAGCTTTTAAAAATCTAGGACCATCCTATGTGTGTTATGTAAGGTAATTATAGGAACAGTTGTTTAATTCATAGCAGAATTGGCCATCTTGTGACACTAGAAATATGATTCATAATGTAGGATAGTAATAATTTTACTTGCAAATAGGGAAAGTTTATATTCTTTGAGAATTTAGCACAACATGACAAATATGTCAGTCTTGGGTTTTTTTTTTTCTTTATGGTACTCAGAGTATATTTTCAATTGTTTCAGTAATACCAAGATTTTGAAAAAAGATATTACCAATTTATAACCTCTTATGATTAATAAAAAAGGATGATTCAATAGAATAGACCTTAATTCTGAATTCTGGGTAAATTATATTATGAATGAATAAATACTTTTTCTTGTCAATGTTCTAGGTTATTTCTTTTAATTGTCATGAAATAAACATAACATAATATTTACCATCCCAACCAATTTTAAATGTAAAGTTCAGTAATGTTAAATATATACACACTGTTATACAACCAATCCTAGAAGTTTTTCATCCTTCAGAACTGCAACTCGATACTACCATTAAACAATAACGCCCCATCCGCCCAACCCCCACCCTCTGGCAACTCATGTTGTACTTTCTGTTCCTATGATTTTGACTATTGTAGAAATCTCATATAAGTGGGATCATGCAATATTTGTCTTTTTGTGACTGGCTTATTTCACTTGACATAATAATCCCAAGGGAATTCTTCCATGTTGTAGCATGTGTCAGAGTTTCCTTCCTTTTTAAGGAAGAATAATATTCCATTGGATATATGTACACCACATTTTGTTCATGTTCATCCATCAGTGAACACAGGGTTGCTTCTATTTTTTGTTTATTGTGAATAATACTGCTATGAACATAGATGTGCAAATTATCTCTTTAAGATTCTCCTTTCAGTTCTTTGGTTGTATACCCAGGAGCAGAGTTGCTGTATCATATGGTAATTCTGTGTTTAATTTTTTAAAAAAAAGAAATTTTTTTTTTAACATTTATTTGTTTTTGAGACAGAGAGAGACAGAGCATGAACAGGGGAGGGGCAGAGAGAGGGAGACACAGAATCTGAAACAGGCTCCAGGCTCTGAACTGTCAGCACAGAGCCCGACGTGGGGCTCGAACTCACGGACTGTGAGATCATGACCTGAGCCGAAGTCGGACGCTTAACCGACCAAGCCACCCAGGTGCCCCTCTCTGTTTAATTTTTGAAGAACTGCCATACTGTTTTTTTCCATAGCGACTGCACCATTTTATGTTCTCACCAACAGTGTACAAGGGTTCCAATTTCTACTTCCTCACCAACACCCATTATTTTCTGTTCTGTTTTGTTGTTGTTGTTGATAGTACCATCCTAATGGGTGTGAGGTGATATGTTCTTGGTATTTTTTTAATTTTTTTTTAACATTTATTTATTTTTGAGAGACAGAGAGAGCTTGAGTGGGGGAGGGGCAGAGAGAGAGGGAGACACAGAATCTGAAGCAGGCTGCAGGCTCTGAGCAAGCTGTCAGCACAGAGCCTGATGCGAGGCTCGAACCCACAAACTGAGATCATGACCTGAGCTGAAGTCGGATGCTCAACCGACTGAGCCACCCAGGCGCCCCTGTTCTTGGTATTTTTAATTGAACTTCATTCCTTTACATTTTGTCTTTTTAATGATTTCAGTGTAACTCATCTAGACATTAAAGAAAAATGTTTGTTGTGATACTCTGGTATATTGTGCAGTAAACTGTATAAAACTATTTTACTTCCTTTCATTATCATAATGAAGATTATAAAGTGTAAATATGTAATTTCATAACAATAGCATTTCAATGAATTTATTTCCCTTATTTTGTATTGTATCACTTGCCTTGTATTACTGCAATTCCTGTTATACCTCATCTGTAAGGATTACTTTTATGTAAAAAAAAGAAAAAATTAGTTTTTAGTTAAATGATACCAGATTGGAAATGCAGTATACTAATTAAAAAATAATAACAATGTGCTAGTAAAAATGTATTTTGATATTATAGATTATTAGTGCTTAATGATGGCATTTCATAGATAAAATTGAATAAAATAGTTGTATCTGATTATAGATTCTTTAGACATGAAAATTTTATTTATTTTAATGTACTTCTTTACAAATCTTACCACCAGGTGAAAACTTCTTTTCATGGTTCTGAAACATAACTTTATCCCCCTGAGTATGTTTGACTTCACACTACAATCTGACTGAGTGATATTTTGGTCCTTTGGATCATGGCATTAAATGTGAAGGAAAAGCAGGATTGCCGTCTGGAAAGCAATCATATCTAAATATAGCCTGTACTTATCTGCTGGTGTTAAGACAGGTTGCTATGGTGAACTGAATTTCTTAAAAATGCCAGTCAGCAGAGGATAAACAGTAGTTTTTGAAGTGGTTATTTTCCATAGAGCTGTACATTCTCATACCACATGTTCAGATAAATGAATTTAGTTAATGTTTTTTATGGTCTATTTGCTAAATTTCAGTTTTAGAGTGTCTTTGAGACCTTTAATTTTATTAAACAAAATACAAGAATTTTTATAATGTTATCCTTTGTTTCTCTGACGATAAATTGATTTGACATGAAAATGGATTTTTTAATGGCAGCTGTTTAAACATTATTGATCATTCAGTTTGTTCTGCTTCCAACAGTTCTGCTAAATCTAAGACAGCTACCAAAGTTGTCTTTGTAATATTACCTCTAAATGTAAGTTTTTATCATTTTTAATCAGGTTCTTTTTTGGGTTATCTATTTATTGGTTTATACAGTATATATTGGAACACTACAGGTTAATTTAGGTTGGTACTATAGTATTATAGTACTATGTTCTATGTCAGAACTGCACATCCAAAGACTTTGGATTTTACTTTCCTTTTAGAAGACTTTCTCTCATTTCTGTCCTTCCATACATTCCTGAGAATGTATATTTTGTGTGGATTTATTTGTTTTAGAATTTAATAGAAAAGCACTAGTAGATGCTTGTATTAAGTTCTTCAGAACTAGGTTTAACAGACATT
This sequence comes from Lynx canadensis, assembly GCF_007474595.2. Taxonomy (NCBI): domain Eukaryota; kingdom Metazoa; phylum Chordata; class Mammalia; order Carnivora; family Felidae; genus Lynx; species Lynx canadensis. Next base: position 112,546,306 of record NC_044308.2, read on the forward strand.
GTTTTTGTAGTCAAGGACCATATGATTGAGGATGGACAATATTTGAGTTGAGTTGGCCACCTAAGGCGTATGGATGACCAATACAGTATTAGAGTTTTTAAATGAAATAATGCATCATTTTAATAAGTGGGCTCTTTTATTTTTATAGTACAGAAACCTGAATCAAACTAGCTTAAAATGGAAAATGGGATTTTATTGGCTTAAAGTGTACTTCTCATGGAATCTTGACAGCCTAGAAACCAGATCAGGTATGGAAACCCCAAAGAATAGATTGAGGGAGTTTGTGCAAATGAGTTTGTTTCTTATCCTCTCTCATCATCTATTCTGGTCTTTCTTGGCATTAGTCTCACTTATGACAGTCAGACTTTCTCCATGAAACCAGGAAGATGGCTGCTACTCTAATTTCCTTGCTTCTAGCTCCATGCTGTCTCCTTACTTCCAGCTCTGAAATGTAAAATCTCATGGAAGAGTTCTGAACTCGTTACTCTGGTTAATTTGGTCATTTGACGTCAGCCAGTCACTGTTGCAGTCTGTCTTGGTTGATCAGTCATAGGACAGATACTTGTGGCCAGAATGATGGGATACCCAAATTAAATTTCTCTCAGAAAAAGGGAGTAGGTAAACTAAGAGAGATCTACTGTATTCATTTTCAGTTGTTAATTTAAAGAAGAATGTATACATTGTCAAAAATTGTTAATTCTTTAAAATAGAACATTTTGTTTACCTGCACAAAGTATCTCAATTAGATACTGGTAGTGTATCTGTAATAATTTTAAAGGGTATGGTTCAATTAATTGATAATAGTTCCATATTTGCTGATATTATTAACTATTTATATCATATGCACAAATGTGAAATGACTCAGGTGAATTTATTACTTTAGTTACAACTGGCTAGACAGCAGGTGGAATAGTGACAGGTTGTTTCTGTTTTTTCATACTTCTTTCTTAAATAGAAGAATTTCACCACTATAAATCAAAAAGGAAAAGAGTCAAAGATTCTCATTTACCATTCCATTATAATATCTTAACTGAGGAGTGTCATTATAGAGGCATATAAAAGTTTAATGGAACAGTTGTGAAGTATTTCAAGGAGAGGTGATCCTTGAAATGAAGCATTTGTTTAAAAAGAAAAAGTGAAGGAAAGAAGGAAGGTAGGGAGATGGAGAGGCAGGAAGAGACTAGGGGACTGAGAAAGAGAAGAAGGAAAGAAAAAGAGGGCAGAGAGAGAAAGGGGAAAGACTGATTATGAGAAAGAATGGAAACTCTGTATGTTATCCTGTTTAGAAATGCAGTTTGGGTTAAGTGAATGAGAGTCTAGAAGGTTAAAACTAATGATTAAAACAAAGTTTTGATATCCATGTATTTAATGTATCCCGAATACATCGACACATCTGACATTAATGGTCAGAGTGAACAAATGGATGATTGCACTGTCTACTTATATTACTTTTATATTGCTGTGTGATAAATTACCACAAACTTGCTGGCTTAAAAAAAACCCCACACATTTATTATCTCACAGCACCATGAGTCAGGATTTTGAACAGAGTTTAGCTGGATCCTCTCCTCAGGGTTCCCAAAGATTGTAACCTAGGAATTGATTGGGTTGCATTTTCATTTGGAGGCTTGACTAGGGAAGAATTGCTCCAAACTAATTCAGGTTGTTGGCAGAATTCATATCCTTGTTTTATATGGCTGAATGCTCTGCTTTTTTCTGGGTGTTGACTATTTTCCATCCAGAGCTCCCATCATCTTTGCCAAATAAGGTTGCCTAACAGTGATACAGTGTCACCTTTCCAATATTCTTTTGGTTAGAAGGAAGTCCCAAATTCCACCCATATGGGGGGAGGGGATTACACAAACGTATGAATACCAGGAGATGGAATCAGTGGAGGTCACCTTAGGGTCACACTACTTTTGAAATTTTCTTTCCTACATGGAGTCATATTCAATAAGTTTAATTCTGTTAATGGAGAGATATAAAAACCAAAACTCAACTGATCTGTGATTTATCTCAGCTCATAGAACTGCATAGTGATAGGCCGCCTGACAACCAGATATTGTGCTCTTTCCACTTCCAGCTTTAGTTTTTACTGTTTTGGTTTTGTTATCAGTTAAAATTTTTTTTCTGTTTTATTGAGAGAAAATTGACACATAGTCTGTAATTTTAAGGTGTGTAGCACAATGACTTGACTTGGCATTTGACTTTAATTTGTGTTCTAAGTTTATAAAATATACGACTACATCTTGGCACTGACATTAAAATATTTGAAAATATTTTTTCTGCATGGTCTGTAGGTATATAATTTTTGACCATTTAATTGTTCTCTCACAATTAAGTTTTCTATCATCTGTATATCTATTTTTCTCCTCAATTTTGCTTTGGAGGAGGAGGAACAGAACTTTTGTTTCTCTTGGTTTGGACTTAGGTTGGCCAAATCTGAGGAGCGAGACTATAGAGACTAAAAGTGAGACTGAGAGTGAGATTTAACACCTACAAAGGAAAAGCATCAATGGAATAATGGCAATTGAGTCCACTGTATGACCTCTTCTGTGAGTTTTTCAGTGGGAGATTGCCGGCTGTGGGATGGGAAGACAATCAAATAGGGAGGTCAAGAAGCTTGCTAATAAAAAGTCTGCATAAGTATGCTACCCTAATGGGTTTCCATATCTGCTTGTGACTCAGCCCAAATTAGGAAGAAAATGACAAAAGGAAAGCTAGGAGATATGAGTTGTTTCTTCTTCTTCTTTTTTTTTTTTTAACATTTTTTTAACATTTATTTATTTTTGAGACAGAGAGAGACAGAGCTTGAATGGGGGAGGGTCAGAGAGAGAGGGAAACACAGAATCCGAAACAGGCTCCGGGCTCTGTGCTGACAGCACAGAGCCCGACTTGGGGCTCGAACTCACGGACCGCAAGATCATGACCTGAGCTGACGTCAGACGCTTAACTGATTGAGCCACCCAGGCACCCGGAGTCGTTTCTTTTAGAGATCTTTTGAGATTATTCTTTGAGAGATTACAGAGAATCAAATTACCCCTACCCAGCTGGGAAATTTTCCCTAATACTGGACTTTGGGCAGCAATTTCAAGGAGGCCAGCCCTTGCTGCCTTTTCTACTCTTACTTAAACAGCATAGTAAATTATAAGTACCCTAGTATTTTTTTGCCCTTCGAGAGAAATTAAAGTTTAGAGAAAGTCTAATTATTTATTATTTATTTTTTAATTAAAAAAAATCTTTTTTAAGTTTATTTATTTTGAGAGAAACAGAGATAGCACATGTAGGGGTGGGGCAGAGAGAGAGGGAGGGAGAGAATCCCAAACAGGCTTCTTGCTGCCAGCACAGAGCCCCATCCAAAGCAGGCTCCAGGCTCTGAGCTATCAGCGCAGAGCCCAATATGGGGCTCAAACCCACAAACCATGAAATCATGACCTGAACCACCCAGGCAACCCTGAACACAGTGTTTTAGATTTGACCTGGCTGTCACTGAGGAGATCAGACTTGCTGAAATCATGTTTGTTATACTTCCTCTAATTCTTTGTGAATATACTTCAACTTTCTTGGGGAGGTGGGGGGCAAAGTAGGTAGGAAACCTAATTAGATATATGACTTCCCTTTCTTAGGGATCTTTTTAATTTTTAAAGAGCTTACATTTCACTCAAGGTGTAAATCACATACCATACAATTCACCCATTTAAATAATAACCTAGGTGGTTTTTAGTATATTCCAGAATTGTGTAGGCATTATCACTATCAAATTTTTAGAATATTTTCATCTCCTCAGAAACCACTCCCCATTCTCCCTTTCCTAGACAACTATTAATCTACTTGTTGTCTCTATATAGTTGCCTATTTTGGATATTTTGCATGAATGAATAAGTATGTTCTTTGTGACTGGATTTTTTCACTAAGCATAGTATTTTTCAAGTTCATCCACCTTATAGCATATATCAGTACTTCATTATTTTTATTGCCAAGTAATATTCCATTGTATGGATATATCATATTTTGTTTATCCATTTATCAGTTCATAGGCTTTGGGGTTTTCCCACTTTTTGCTTTTATGAATAATATTGTTATAAACATTCATGTGAAGTTTTTGTTTCGAAGTATGTTTTCTGTTTGATATATAGCAAGGAATGGAATTGCTAGTTCATATGGTAACTTCATGTTTAATATTTTAAAGAAGTGGCCTCCCTTATCCCTCAATTTTTTAAAAGTGGCAAAATAGGGGTGCCTGGGTGGCGCAGTTGGTTAAGCGCCCGACTTCAGCCAGGTCACGATCTCGCGGTCCCTGAGTTCGAGCCCCGCGTCGGGCTCTGGGCTGATGGCTCAGAGCCTGGAGCCTGTTTCCGATTCTGTGTCTCCCTCTCTCCCTGCCCCTCCCCTGTTCATGCTCTGTCTTTCTCTGTCCCAAAAATAAATAAGAAACGTGAAAAAAAATTAAAAAAAATAATAAAAGTGGCAAAATATACATAATAAAATTTTCCATCTTAATAATTTTTAAGTGAGTAGTTCAGTAGTATTAAGTACATTCATATTGTGGTCAGTTAACATCATCTATCTCCATAATGTTTTCATCTTTTCCAAATGAAACTTTGTACTCATTAAACAATAATTCCCATTCTGTGCTTCCCTCCAATTCTTAGGAATTGCTGTTGGCAACCAGTAGTCTACTTTCCATCTCTATGAATTTGGCTACTCCAGAAACTTCCTATAAGTAGAATCATACAATATTTGTTCTTTTATGATTGGCTTATTTCACTTAGCATAATGTCTTCAGAGTTCATTCATGTCATAACATGTGTCAAAATTTTCTTTCTTTTTAGGTCAAGTAATATTCCATTGTATGCATATATCACATTTATTGATTCATCTGTCAGTGGACACTTGGGTTATTTCCACATTTTACCTGTTATGAATAATGGTGCTATGAACATTGGTATACAAATATCTCTTCAAGATCTTGGTTTTAATTCTTTTGTATATATAACCAGCAGTGAAAATGGATGATTCTTTGATAATTCTATTTTTAATGTTTTGAGGAACTGCCATACTATTTTCCACAGTGGGGTATCATTTAAAATTTGCCCAAATAGCACACATGGGTTCCAGTTTCTCCACATTCCCTCTACACTTGTTATTTTCCTCTTTTGATTGTAGCCATCCAAATGGATGTGAGGTGGTATCTCATTGATTTGATTTGCATTTCCCTATTAGTGATTAGTGATGTTAAACATCTTTTCATGTGCTTCTTCATCATTTGTGTATCTTCTTTGGAGAAGTATCTGTTCAAGTCCTTTGCCCACTTTTGAATTGGGTTGTTTATTTGTAGGTGAGTTTTAGACATTCTCTGTATATTCTGGATATTAATCCCTTATTAGATATATGATTTGAAAATATTTTCTTCCATTCTGTGTGTTGCCGTTAAATTCTTTTGACATCATCTTTTGATACAGAATTGTTTAAAAAACAATTTTAGCTCTATTTCCTCCCTTATTTTTACAGTTATTACACATATTTCCTCTACATGTGTTTTGCCATCCCAACATTATAGGTGACCTTTGAACAACATGAGGGTTAGGGATGCTGAACACATGTGCAGTCAAAAATCCACTTTGCTCGCACTCTCAACAATAGCCAAATTATGGAAAAAGCCTAAATGTCCATCAACTGATGAATGGATAAAAAAATTGTGGTTTATATACACAATGGAGTACTATGTGGCAATGAGAAAGAATGAAATATGGCCCTTTGTAGCAACATGGATGGAACTGGAGAGTGTTATGCTAAGTGAAATAAGCCATACAGAGAAAGACAGATACCATATGTTTTCACTCTTATGTGGATCCTGAGAAGCTTAACAGAAACCCATGGGGGAGGGGAAGGGAAAAAAAACAAAGAGGTTAGAGTGGGAGAGAGCCAAAGCATAAGAGACTCTTAAAAACTGAGAACAAACTGAGGGTTGATGGGGGGTGGGAGGGGAGGATGGGTGATGGGTATTGAGGAGGGCACCTTTTGGGATGAACACTCGGTGTTGTATGGAAACCAATTTGCCAATAAACTTCATATATTGAAAAAAAAATCCACTTTGCTCAAAAACTTTACTAATAGTCTGTTGTTTACCAGAAGCCTTTCTGCCAACATAGTCAATTAACATATATTTGATATATGTATTATATACCATATTCTTACAATAAAGTAAGCTAGGGAAAAGGAAATAAAATCATAAGGAAGAGAAAATACATTTATAGTACCTTCCTTCCTTCCTTCCTTCCTTCTTTCCTTCCTTCCTTTCTTCTTTCCTTCCTTCCTTCCTTCCTTCCTTCCTTCCTTCCTTCCTTCCTCCCTCCCTCCCTCCCTCCCTCCCTCCCTCCCTCCCTCTGTCTGTCTTTATTATTTAGAGAGAGAGAGAGAGAGAGAGAGAGAAAATGAACCAGTAGAGGAGGGGCAGAGAGAGGGAGACAGAGGATCTGAAGTGGACTTCTTGCTGAGAGCAGAGAGCCTGATATGGGGCTCAAACCCATGAACCATGAGATCATGACCTTAGCCAAAGTTGGACACTTAACTGACTGAGCCACCCAGACTCCCTGGTAGTTCTATTTTTAATATTTTGAGCAAACTCCATACTGTTCTCTCTAGTGGCTGCACCAATTTATATTCCTACTAAAAGTGCACATAGGTTTCCTTTTCTCCAGATCTTCACTAACACTTGTTAGCAGCCATTCTAACAGGTGTGAGATGTCATCTCACTGTGGTTGTGATTTGCATTTCCCTGATGTTTAGTGATGTTTAGCATATTGTCATGTACCCATTGGCAATTTGTATGTTGTCTTTGGAAAAGTATCTATTCAGTTCCCTTGTCTATGTATTAATTGGATTTTTTTTTTTTTTTTTTTTTTTTTTTGCTATTTTGAAGTAATAGGACTTCTTTGTATTTTGGATATTAACCCCTTACCACATAGATATATGGTCTGCAAATATTTTCTCCCATTTCATACATTTCCTTTTCATTTTGTTCATGGTTACATTTGCTGTACAGAAGCTTTCAGTTTGATCTAGTCCCACTTATTTATTTTTTCTTTTGTTGCCTGTGCTTTTGGTGTCAAGTCTAAACAAAAAATCATTGTCATGACTGATGTGAAGGAACTTAGTGCCTTTATATTCAAGTCTTTAATCTGTTTTGAGTTAATTTTTCTGTATATGTAAGATAGTGTGATCCAGTTTCTTTCTTATGCATGTTGCTGTCCAATTTTCCCAACACCATTTGTTAAAGAGACTGTCCTTTCCCCATTGTATATTTCTGGCCCCTTGGCTGTAAATTAATTGACCATATATGCATGAGTTCATTTCTGGGTTGTCTGTTCTGTTCTTTTGATTTATGTGACTGTTTTATACTGTTTTAATTACTAAAGCTTTTTACTATAGTTTGAGATGAGGGACCATGATGCCTCCAGCTTTGTTCTTCTTTCTCAGTTTCATTTGGCTCTTCAAGGTCTTTTGTGGTTCCATACAAATGTTAGGATTGTTAATTCTATTTCTGTGAAAAATGCCATTAATTTTGATAGAGATTGCATTGTATCTGTAGATTGCTTTGCTTAGTATGGATGGTATAACTATATATTCTTTCAATCCGTGAGCATGGAATATCTCTCCATTTATTTTTGTTTTCAGTTTCTTTCATTAATGTCATAGTTTTCAGTATACAGGTTTTTTATCTCTTTCATTTAATTTATCGTTAGGTATTTTCTTCTTTGTGATGCAATTATAAATAGGATTGCTTTCTTAATTCCTCATTCTGATAGCTTACAATTACTAAACAGAAATGCAATATATTGTGTATTGATTTTTTTTATCCTGCAACTTTACTGATTTTGTTTTAATTTTAACAGCTTTTTGGTGAAGTCTTTGGGGTTTTCTATAATATGTCATCTGCAAGTAGTAACAATTTTATGACTGCAAGTAGTTACAGTTTTACTTGTTTCTTTCCAATTTGGATGCTTTTCATTTCTTTTCCTTGCTTAATTGCTCTGGCTAGTATATCTAACAGTCTGTTGAATGAAAGTAGTGAGTGAGGGCATATTTTTATTTTTTGTTTCTGATCCTAAAAGAAAAGCTTTTACCTTTTCACTATTGAGTTTGATACTAGCTGTTATAAATGGCCTTTATTATGTTGAGGTACATTCCCTTTATATCTGCTTTGTTGAGAGTTTTTATCATAAATGAAGGTTGAATTTTGTCAGATGCATCTTCTGGATCTATTGAAATGATCATATTATTTTTATCCTTATTTTGTTAATGTGGTGTATCACATTGACTAATTTGTAGATGTTGAACCGTCTTTCATCCCTGAAGTCAGTCCCCACCTGATCATGGTATAGGATCCTTTTTAATGTATTTTTTAATTTGATTTGCTAATATTTGGTTGAGGACTTTTGCATATATGTTAATCAGAGATTTTGGCCTGTTCTTTTCTTGTGACGTTCTTGTCTAGTTTTGGTATTGTGATATCGTTGGCCTTGAGAAATGAGTTTGAAAGTGTTCCCTCCTCTTCTGCTTTTTGGAAGAATTTGAAAGGATTGATACTAATTATTCTTTGAACATTGGGTAGAATTTGTCAATGAAGCCATCTTGTCCTGCACTTTTGCTTTTTGGGATGATTTTGATTACTGATTCAATGTCCTTCCTTATACTTGGTCTGTTAATAATGAAGTTTTGGGGTGATGGTGGAGTGGTCCAGAGCCGAAGGCCAAGAAAGAATTCTTGAAGATGTCTTTGGGGCAAAAAGGTGATTTCATTAAAGCCTGGGGACAGGACCCATGGGCAGGAAGAATTGCAGTGGGGTTGTGACAGGTAGCTTATTATATACCCTTAGGTTGGGAGGGGGTCAGGAATAGAATAGTCTCTAAGGTATTTTGGAAGCAAGGTTTCCAGGACCTTGAAGGGCTAGCTGTTGCTAGGGAAGCACCACTTATTACCATTTAATAGAACCCCAGTCATGAGACCCTTCAGATATATATATTGGGGAGGCCATAAGCTTGGAGTATGATTGCCAGAATATATCTTGGGGCAGTTGAAATAAAGGAAGTAGACTTATAGGATCCTTGAGGTTGGGATAATGTTAAGACAAGGTTCCCTTTTGCCCTTAGCAAAGTGTCATCCTTGAGGCAGCTGAGGTGCTAGAGGGAGGTCACTCTGCAGGTTTTAAGGACTTGTCAGTGGGCTGTAGGCAGTAAGGGAATTTAATTTTTCATTTGCCTTAGTTTCCCACGTTACCATGGCAAGCACTTAAGCCCCTTTCCTTTCTTCTTGGGTAGGTAGAAGTGTCTGAGGAGTATCACACATATTCCACTGGGCAGGGGTGGGGAGGGCCGGGATGTGCCAGCCTGTATTTTGCCCTCAGCTTTCCCCAGGCTCCCTCATCAGTTAAGATTTCTGTTTAATCATGATTTAGTCTTGGTAGTTTGTGTTTCTAAGAATTAATCCATTTCTTCTAGTGATTTCAATTCACTGAAAAATTTCAAAAGCTGAGATTTTGGTGCTCTCTCTTGAGTACTTTGATGAAAGATTTTCAACTGTTTATGGAAAACATGCACTCGAATTTAGATGATAATTATAAAAGTACTTAATAACATTGTAAGGTACTTAACTTGATTTGTAAAATAAAGCATAAGCTAGTTTGTTCTCTTTTAGTTTAGAAGCATCTCAAAGCTTCATACCTTTATTTAGCAAACAGCCCAACAGACTATTTACCCTTCTTACCTGTCTTTTCACCTTCCTTCTTTGCCTTCAAACAATGGGAGTTAACAGAATTAGAGAAAAAGGAGAGAAAAGCCTGCAATGGTGTTCAATATCTTGGTTGAAGTTTTGGAAATATTTTGAAAGGGCATACAGTAAGTGAAATGTTACTTCATTATATATCTGAAAATTCTTTTATCAGTATAACACCTCCTGCCTGGAGTTCATAAGAATTGAGCCACATTCAGACAGTATCAACCTTTCCTTGGGAATTTATTTACAAAAGAAAATAACTCACTTTAAAACAAATAGGTATTTTGTATGTTTAATGTTTTTAATAGGCTACAAAACATAAGAAAATATAGAGATTATAAGACTAAGTCTGTGGCCTTAATTTACTGTCCTGGGGAGGAGAAACTTTTCCGCTATCCTCTTAATTTAATTCTTGGTTGCCTGCAAATTAAAATTACAAAGAAATAAACTTAATCACATATGTGTATACCAGAGTTCACAAAGAAATGTGACTCAAACATGTATTAGAATTTGGGCCTTATATACCATCTTAATAGGGAAATGGAGAAGAAGAGCACTTTTAGGGAAACAAGTCACTTTTTAGAAGGGCAGGAAAAAGATCACTAATGATATGATAAATGACTTTGGACAGATAAACCTGTCTTTAGGAAAACAGATGAGAGATATGATAGTTTTATGGTTGTGTCTCTGTTGGTGTGCTGTTTACTTTTCCTCTGAGGAGATTAGAGTTCTTCCCTGGGAGGGTATTTATGACAATTGAGTTCTTTTGGAATGCTCTACTTTTAGGTAAAGAAATAATTTCAGATACTCAAATGCCTTTAGTTCAAAATAATTTTTGTGTAACAGTGTCATATTATGGATCCTTTCAAATGAGTCTGAGAGATTGCCAGATTTTCTTTGATTTGCCTGCTCTTCATTATTAGAAGAAAGCTAGAGTGTTATTATATATTTTTAAATGTTAAATAAATAGATTTACATAAGTAGTTTTCATGTAACAGTATGGTGCTGTTCTTACTGTAAACTATGTACATGGTCAGCCTGTTTTTCTTCCAGTAGAATTTAGTAGAAAAGTCCCTATCACCAATACTTTATGCTGAGAAGGCCTTTCTAATGATTTTAAGTTAGTGAAAGCTGAACATGTGAAGGACTTTTAATAATCTTTTAGACACAGAGATCAAAACATAAAGTAATTTATAAAATGGATCCAAACACAGGAACAGAATACAGACTTATAATGTGTCATGAGATTATCACTTTAATGATGTGATTTGATGTGGGGTTCAGGAGCAAATGGTCAAGAAAGAAATCTTGAGATGTTTTCAGTGCAAAAAAAAAAAAAAAGGTGGTTTTATTAAAGCATGGTGAATGTGGGTCCTGAGAAACTTAACAGAAGACCATGGGGGAGGGGAGGGGAAAGAAAAAGTTAGGGAGGGAGGCAAACCATAAGAGACTCTTAAAAACTGAGAATAAACTGAGGGCTGATGGGGGGTGGCAGGGGGGGGAAGGTGGGTTAAAAAAAAAAAACAGCAAAACAAAAAAATCATGGTTGCAGGACTGGTGGGCAGAAAGAGCTGCACTGGAATTGTGAGGAGTGATTGATTATACTGATTGATTATATACTTTTAAGTTGGGAAGGGTAGAGACAAAGGAAGTTTCCAAAAGGATTTTCATATGCTAAAGAAGACTTACAGGATCTTGGAGGTCTAGTTGTTGTCAAGGTAAGGTTGTTTTTTCCTCTAGCAAGGCATTAACATTAAGAAGTTGGAAGTTCATGGCCTAATGCCATACTCTGCCTATCTCAAGTATTTGTCAATGGGCTGCCAAATGGCTGTCAAAGTTATAAGGAAATTTAATTTTATCTACATTTCCTTTTGCCTTTGTTCTCCACAGCATTCTCCCCTGAACAATTTTAACCCTTAAATCTTTAAGGTTGTTGAGGGTGGAAGGTTTTATCTTTTGTAACTTCTTCCTGCTGAACAGGGGCATAGAGATGTCCCTACCTATGGGCCAACATTGATCAATTGGGGGAACTTATATATAGGAATTAACAAAGGCAGAGGCAGCCGAACTCAGGGTAGCATAAATGAGCTCCCTTGAGTAGAAAGGATCATCTGTTGGCAGTGAAGGAGTCTGGCACCAGGCAGGGAAACACCAGAAAAGACAACAAAATAGACAAAATTATTATGAGAAAAAGAAGCCCAATAAAAAAGTCCTTTGATAGTCGACCAAAACCTTCCTCCAGTCCAGGAGTTTAACCAATCACTAAAGGAAAAATTGTTTAAAGTGCCAGTTTGAATATTTATATCTTTTAGCAACCTTGTTACATTTTTGTGATTTCTGGAATGTATACACAATATTCTGTTTTTATGACAGCACGTGTTTCACCTTGTGTAGCAGTTAAAATATCTGATGCCATTTTGAGAGTCATTTAAGGCCTTAATTGTGTAGTAAGTGGTGTTAGCCATTATATACTCTGTTTTGTTTAGCAAGCAATCAGGTAATTAATGAGAGGCACCTTTATGGAAACAAAAGAAAAATATAAGTTAATGGTTGCAGCAAATTACAAACCCTATGTCTTGAGTCTCAAGGGCTTAAAATCTAATATCTACAAAGATGGGTTATCAAAACAGATTTTTGCTCTATAATCACCCTCATTTTTATTAAAGATAGCCAAATGAAGACTAACTCATTTGAAAAACCAAATTTTAACAAATTTGGCCTAATTATTTACATAAGCTTAGCAAGAACAGTGATTGATCTTGTAGCTCTTTTTTTTTTTTTTTAATTTTTTTTTTCAACGTTTATTTATTTTTGGGACAGAGAGAGACAGAGCATGAACGGGGGAGGGGCAGAGAGAGAGGGAGACACAGAATCAGAAACAGGCTCCGAGCCATCAGCCCAGAGCCTGACGCGGGGCTCGAACTCACGGAGTGCGAGATCGTGACCTGGCTGAAGTCGGACGCTTAACCGACTGCGCCACCCAGGCGCCCCTTGTAGCTCTTTTAAAATCTGCTTTGCTGAACTATAAGAGACTCTTAAATACAGAGAACAAACTGAGGGTTGCTGGAGGGGAGTTTGGTGGGGAGATGGGCCAAATGGGTCATGGGCATTAAGGAGGACACTTGCTGAGATGAGCACTGGGTGTTTTATGTAAGTGATGAATCACTAAATTCAACTCCTGAAACCATTATTATACTATATGTTAACTAACTTGGATTTAAATTAAGAAGGAAGGAAGGAAGGACAGAAGGAAGGTAAGAAAGAAAGGAAGAAAAGGAAGGAAGGGAAAGAGAACGAAAGAAAGATCAATCAATCAATCTGCTTTCCTGGAACTTTTATAAGGAATCTGAATTGAACTTTTATTTTTTTATTTTTTTTAAACTTTTTAACATTTATTTATTATTGAGAGACAGAGCATGAGCTTGGGAGGGGAAGAGAGAGGAGGAGACACAGAATCTGAAGCTGGCTCCAAGTTCTGAGCTGTTAGCACAGAGCCCGATGCGGGGCTTGAACTCAAAAACTGCAAGATCGTGACCTAAGCTGAAGTCGGACGTTTAACCAACTGAGCCACCCAGGCGCCCCTCGATTGAACTTATAGTAGCCTCTCTAGGCCAGAAGCCAAGCCAGGTGCTTGCCATCAGACATGTTTGCAATACCTGTAGATGTGGGCAAATTCCTCTTCTGGAGGTCCCCAAAATATCCTGAGGTTCCTGCATCCAACAGGAAGTGACATTCTTTACTCACCTGGTAAGGCTGTTGGGAACTCTATAATCAAGGTTATTATCAGGCCAACATTTCCAAGGGGCTCTTATTGGCTTCATTCTTCATACAGTCAACCTTAGTTCCTTAAAACTGTATGGTCATATCTGAGTCTATGCATGTCTCTCAAATATGACATTCTAGTCAAAGCCTTGATAAAATAACCAGTATTTTCAATGGTGTCCTGTTACAAGAACAGATTCTTATTGAACTTATACAAGTAACTATGATTGCCAAGATGAAAGAAAGAGTATTCACTGAGAGTGTCTGTATTTCAGAGGGTTCAGGTAGAGGGTTTAAATGCTTCAAGCTGTTCATAAAGGAATGTTTTTTCATATTTATGTGGTCATGGATATTTTAAGAGAATGTTTCCCTAAACTGGAAGAGCAAACATCAGAGAATCAGGTTTCAAATAAGAGTCACAAAAACTGTAATCATCTTCCTCAGTTGATTCAGTTCCATGTTACTAATTCTTGTTCAGTTTGAATGCAGCTTTTAATTAGTTCCAGAATTCTTAACAATTTTAGTTTTATGATTTTAAAGATAACAAAAACCTGTATCATCAGAAGCCCTTTTTTATGAATCTCCTTTAAGGTGAAATGCATTTTGCAAGAGAATAAAAACTCAAGAGTTGAGTTGAGATGACTCATTAACCATGTTTGGTGCCAAAATGGTATGATTTGATCTGGGATCTGGAAATGAAAGGTCAAGAAAGAATTCTTGAGACATTTTTGGTGAAAATAAGGTGGTTTTATTAATGCACAGGGACAGGACCTATGGGCACAAAGAGCTGCACTGGGATTGTGAGGAGCGATTGATTATATACTTTTCAGTTGGAAGGGGTAGAGACAAAGGAAGTTTCCAAAAGGATTCTGATGTGGTAAAGAAGACATACAGGATTCTGGAGGTCTAACTAAGGTTGTTTTTTCCCTCTAACAAGGCATTAACATTAAGATGGTTGGGAGTTCCTGGAGGAAAGCCATACTCTTCTGTCTCAAGTATTTGTCAGTGGACTGCAAATTATACAGAGATTTAATTTTATCTACATTTCCTTGTTTTGTTTTGTTTTTAGAATTTTTGGTAAATATATGACCCCTTTATTTAATTTTTTAATTTTTTTAAAGTATAATTTATTATCAAGTTAGCTAACATGCAGTGTATACAGTGTGCTCTTCACTTTGGGAGTAGATTCCCATAATTCATCACTTACATACAACACCCAGTGCTCATTCCAACAAGTGCCCTCCTTAATGCCCTTCACCCATTTCCCCTCTCTTCCCGCTGTCCCCCTATCAATCCTCAATTTGTTCTCTGTATTTAAGAGTCTCTTATGGTTTGCCTCCCTCTTTGTTTGAACCTATTTTTTCCTCTTCCCTTCCCTCATGGTCTTCTGTTAAGTTTCTCCAGTTCTACATATGAGTGAGAACAAATGATATCTGTCTTTCTCTGCCTGACTTATTTCACTTAGTGTAATACCCTCCGTGTATTACCCTCCATCCACGTTGTTGCAAATGGCAAGATTTCATTCTTATTGCCAAGTAGTGTTCCATTGTATATATAAGCCACATCTTTATCCATTCATCAGTTGATGGACATTTGAGCTCTTTCCATAACATGGCTATTGTTGAAAGAGCTACTATAAACTTTGGGGTTCATGTGCACCTATGAATCAGCACTCCTATATCCTTTGGATTAATTCCCAGTAGTGCTATTGCTGGGTAGTAGGGTAATTCTATTTTTAATTTTTTGAGGAATCTCCACACTGTTTTCCAGAGCGGCTGCACCAGTTTGCATTCCCACCAACAGCGCAAGAGGATTCCCATTTCTCCAAATCCTCGCCAACATGTTTCCCGAGTTGCTAATTTTAGCCACTCTGACCGGTATGAGGTGGTATCTCAGTGTGGTTTTGATTTGTATTTCCCTGATGATGAGCAATGTTGAGCATCTTTTCATGTGTCTGTTGGCCATCTGGGTGTCTTTTTTGGAAAAGTATCTGGTCGTGTCTTTTGCCCATTTCTTCACTGGATTATTTGTTTTTCAGGTGTTGGGTTTGGTAAGTTCTTTATAAATTTTGGATACTAACCCTTTATTTGATATTCATGTGCAAATATATTCTCCCATTCCATCGGTTGCCTTTTAGTTGATTGTTTCTTTTGCAGTGCAGAAGCGTTTTATCTTGATGAGGTCCCAGTAGTTCATTTTGGCTTTTGTTTCCCTTGCCTTTGGAGACGTGTCGAATAAGAAGTTGCTGCAGCTGAGGTCAAAAAGGTTGTTGCCTGTTTTCTCCTCTAGGGTTTTGATGGTTTCCTGTCTCACGTTTAGGTCTTTCATCTCTTTTGAGTTTGTTTTGTGTATGGTGTAAGAAATTGGTCCAGTTTCATTCTTCTGCATGTTGCTGTCCAGTTCTCCCAGAACCATTTGCTAAAGAGACTGTCTTTTTTCCATTGGATACTCTTTCCTGCTTTGTCAAAGATTAGTTGGCCATACGTTTGTGGATCCAATTCTGGGTTCTCTATTCCATTTCATTGGTCTGTGTCTGTTTTTGTGGCAGTAGGAACTCTGTCTGGTTTGGGAATCAAGGTAATGCTGGCTTCATAGAGTCTGAAGCTTTCTTCCCATTTCTATTTTTTGGAGCACCTTGAGAAGAATAAGTATTAACTCTGCTTTAAATGTCTTGTAGAATTCCTCTGGGAAGCCATCTGGCCCAGGACTTTTACTTGTTGGGAGATTTTTGATAACTGATTCAATTTGTTTGCTAGTTAAGGGTCTGTTCAAATTTTCTATTTCTTCCCATTTGAGTTTTGTTAGTGTGTGGGTGTCTAGGAATTTGTCCATTTCTTCCAGGTTGTCCAGTTTGTTGGCATATAATTTTTCATAGTATTCTCTAATAATTGTTTGTATTTCTATGGTGTTGGTTGTGATCTATCCTCTTTCATTTATGATTTGTCTATTTGGGTTCTCTGTCTTTTCTTTTTGAGAAGTCTGGTAGGGGTTTATCAATTTGGTTTATTTTTTCAAAAAACTATCTTTTAGATTCATTGATCTGTCCTGGGTTTTTTGTTTTTTTGTTTTTTTGTTTTTTTGTTTTTTTGTTTTTTTTTTTTGGATTCTCTATTGTTTATTTCTGCTCCAATCTTTATTATTTCTCTTATTTTTCTGGCTTTGGGGTTTCTTTGCTGTTTTGCTTCTCGTTCTTTTAGGTGTGCAGTTAGGTTTTGTATTTCAGATTTTTCTTGTTTCTTGAGATAGGCGTGGATTGCAATGTATTTTCCTCTTAGGATTGCCTTTGCTGCATCCCAGAGGGTTTTCATTTTCATTTGTGTGTTTTCATTTTCATTTGCTTCCATTCATTTTTAAATTTCTTCTTTAATTTCCTGGTTGACCCATTCATTCTTTAGTAGGGTGTTCTTTAACCTCCATGCTTTTGGAAGCTTTCTAATATTTTCTTGTGGTTGATTGCAAATTTCAGTGTTGTACTCTGAAAATATGCATGGTATGATCTCAATTCTTTTATATTTATTGAGGGCTATTTTGTGACCCGGTATGTGATCTATCTTGGAGAATGTTCCATGTGCACTTGAGAAGAATGTATTCTGCTGCTTTTGGATGAAAAGTTCTGAATATATATGTCAAGTCCATCTGGTCCAGTGTATCCTTCAAGGCCATTGTTTCTTTATTGATTTTCTGCCTAGATGATCTGTCTGTTGTTGTAAATGGAGTATTAAAGTTCCCTGCAATTAGTGTATTCTTATCAATAAGATTGCTCATGTTTGTAACTAATTGATTAATGTATTTGGGTGCTTCTAAGTTGGGGACATAAACATCTACAATTGTTAGCTCTTCTTGATGGATAGACTCCATAATTATGACATAATGCCCTTCTTCATCTGTTATTATAGCCTTTAGTTTAAAATCTAGTTTGTCTGATGTAAGTATGGCAACTCTAGCTTTCATTTGACTTCCCATAGCATGATAGATGGTTCTCGATCCCCTCAATTTCAATCTGAAGGTGTCCTCAGGTCTTAAATGAGTCTTTTGTAGACAGCATATAGATGGATCTTGTTTTTGTATCCATTCTGATACCCTATGTCTTTTGATTGGGGCATTTAGTCCATTTACATTCAGAGTGATTATTAAAAGATACAGATTTGTGTCATTGTGTTATCTGTAGGTTTTATGCTTGTGGTGATGTCTCTGGTCCTTTGTATTCTTTGGAGCATTCCACTGACAGAGTCCCCCTTAGGATCTCTTGCATGGCTGGTTTAGTGGTCATGAACTCTATTTTTTGTCTGGGAAAGCCTTTATCTCTCCTTCTATTCTGAATGACAGCCTTGCTGGATAAAGAATTCTTGGCTGCATATTTTTCCTAGTCAGCACATTGAATGTTTCCTGCCATTCCCTTTGGGCCTGCCAGGTTTCAGTGGACAGGTCTGTTACTACCCTTATGCATCTACCCTTTTTGGTAGTTAAGGTCCGTTTGTCCCTAGCTGCTTTCAGAATTCTCTTTATCATTGTATTTTGTGAGTTTCACTATTAGGTGCCATGGTGAAGACCTATTCTTGTTGAATCTGAAGGGAGTTCTCTGTCTGGATTTAATGTCTGCTTCCTTCCCCAGATTAGGGTAATTCTCAGCTATAATTTCTTCAAGTAAACCTTCTGCCCCTTTCTTTCTTCTTCTGAAACTCCTATGATACGGATATTATTACATTTCATTGAATCACTTAGTTCTCTAATTCTCCCCTCATGGTCTAGTATTTTCTTATGTCTCTTTTTCTCAGCTTCATAATTTTATCTTCTATTTCACTTATTCTCCCCCTCTGCTTCCTCCATCTTTTCTGTCACTGTATCTAGTTTATTTTGTTCCTCATTTACAACATTTCTTAATTCATCATGACTGTTTCCTAGTTTCTTGATCTACAGCAATAGATTTTCTGCTGCCTTCTATGCTTTTTGCAAGCCCAGCTATTAGTCTTATGACTATTATTTTAAATTCTTGATTAGATATATTGTTTATATCTCTTTTGAGCAATTCTTTGTCATTTCTTCCTGAAATTTCTTTTGTGGAGAATTCTTCCATTTCACTATTTTTGCTAGTCCTTTATGTGTTTTAAAAGCTTGTTATATATCCTGCACCGGCAAGCACTACTATATTAAAGAGAGGTCATATGGTGTCCAAGGCCTGGCCCTTCAGGAGGTGTTTTTGGAGTGTGTTGTGTGCTCTCTTTTGTTGTGACTCTGGTTGCTTTATCTCCCTACTCATAGTGGTGGTTTGGACCTTCCATCAGGTATCCTTTGATTTGTTCATTGAGGTAACCTGGAAAAAATTTAAAAAGAGGGGTGGTTATGGAAGAAGCCTATCCCATACAAAGGGAAATGATAGGAGTGGGGATAAAGAAAAGAATCAGAGAAACTTTACAGCTTAATCCAGAGAGAGAGAGAGAGAGAGAGAGGAAAATAAGAAGGAGATACAGAAGTGGTGTAAAAAGAATAGGTTAAGGGGCGCCTGGGTGGCGCAGTCGGTTAAGCGTCCGACTTCAGCCAGGTCACGATCTCGCGGTCCGTGAGTTCGAGCCCCGCATCAGGCTCTGGGCTGATGGCTCAGAGCCTGGAGCCTGTTTCCGATTCTGTGTCTCCCTCTCTCTCTGCCCTTCCCCCGTTCATGCTCTGTCTCTCTCTGTCCCAAAAATAAAAAAAATAAAAAAAAAAAAAAAAAAAAGAATAGGTTAAAATTGTCTGCTTAAACAAACCAACAACCAGAATAGAGAAGGGAAGAAATAAAAGGAAGAAAAGGAAGAAAAAAATATATATATATATATATATATTTATTTATTTACAAAATAGGAATTGACCAAGAATCAGATCAGAAAACACAAAACTGCTGGGGTTCCTTGGAACTGGTGGCTGTGTTGGTCTGGAGGAGGGGCTGTCTGTTTCCGTCATTGTCAAGCTTGCTTGGGTAGATAGATGGTTACCAGGCACAGAGGAGTGCAGTTTGCTGTAGGCAGGTCCTTCTCCACTGTGGGCCTGCAGTCCCTTCCCTGAACCTCCATCTTCTTGGTGATGGGAAAAAAAATGGTGACACCCCAATGTCTTCTCCCTGAACCGGGTGTTCCAGACCACTTTTTTTCAGGCCTTCCTCATAGTGCCATGTGGGCGCAAGTGGGCTGGTTTGTCCTGCTTCACAGTCTTCTGGGGCACCCAGGTGCTACATTGGGATTCAAAACCAGATGTCTTAAAGGATCTGTGCTCCACACGCCCTGGTTCCAGGGTAGTGTCACTCTATACAGCCAGCCAACACAGAGCCTCTGGGTGGCAGGCACCTGCATGGTCTTTTGTCCTTAAAGCCGCTATATACCTTCTTCCCACAGCATTTAAGGAAGGGGACTGCTTTTTCCTACTGTGCTTCTGAACTAGCTACTGTGCCTGGGGCTGGCTCCACTCCCCTCCACCCCCCGTGCTTGTACTGGGCAACAGGCCCTGTTCCACAGAAATCCCCGCAACCCTGGATCAAGTTAGAATTAGTTCTTTCTCTGCTTTTTCCATTCCCCAGTCCATGGTTTTTCTCTTGTCCAAATACAATCCTACACTTCCTTCCATAGCCTCTCTTTCTCTTCCTGATGTCTCTCCACAGAGGGGGATCCCTCCCCTCCATGCCTACCCTATCTGTTTTATCTCTCCCAATTCACAATTACACACCTATGGCCTGCCAGGTTGTCCCTCTGGGCCCCTGGAGATGTTTCTATCACTCTGTAGTCTGGATTCTTGGAATTGTAAATCTTCTGGCCTCAATACTGCTGTGTTTGAAGAATGATGGAACTTCGTGTCCCCCTACTTCTCTTCCCTGTTGACTCTTCCCTATGTTTTCCTTTGCTTTTGTTCTCCACATCATTTGTTTATTTCTCAACTAATTTGTATAGGAAGATATTATATAATGCCTCATCGTATCAGTAAAGTTCATGTTGTGGCCCTATTGTCTGAACGTCTTCCTACAGATTTAGATTAATGAAAGATTAGCAGGGTTTTGTAAACAACTATTCTTTAAAATATAAAAGGAAATAACAATAAAAACAGGATTGAAAGCACTCTGAGGGGAGGAACTTCATCAGTTGCATTCAGTTTGTTTCTTCATTTCTTGTCAGTCTCTCATACTTAGTAATTTTCTTAAATAAGAATACCTAATTTAAAATTTTGGCTTTCCCACTTACATGTCATCAGAAAGTATAAAGTATTTTAAAGAGAGTGTATCTCCTTTTCAACAGAGACTTCATTTAGGAGAGAGTATTTGAGTATCGATATCCAGAGATAAGCTGCATTACAGGGGCACCCTTGTGGCTATAAAAAAAGAATATGAATTGTTTGGGGAACAATGAATGTTCAGAGCATTATGTGTATAAAGGAAAGTAATGGGAAGCTATGTTGGAGGAAGAGACTTGAATGACAAAGGGAAGGAAAGTTTTGAGCAAGAAATGCATGTTTACAGTTTCCATTATAAGGATGATTAACTGACAATAGTGTGCATGCTCCCGGACTGGTTCCGGGAGCACATGGAGATTATGAATGCTATTGTACATACTTTACATACTACTCCCATAAGTCATCATTGGTTCTAAGTTATTCAAATTTCAAAAGTTCGTTGATATTTTTATATTAAGCTGTTGAAATACTAGAATTGCTTCTACAAATGCCATATAGTTTCTAGTTATCAATCGTATAGTATCTTGCTCCTCTTTGTTTATAATTCCCAGAATGTGTTCAGGGATTTGGAATCTTAGAAGTCTATTTTCCAAAATACTTTCTGTGTCATATGAGTTATGTTAAAGTGAATCTAATCTTAGTCTGTGCATCATCACCTTTCAGAAGCTGCAAGTTAACCAGGTCGTGATATATCTTTTTTACACATATATGGATATAAAAATAGCACTACATCTATAAAATTTCTTTTTTATGAGCTTGAGAAATATTATTTCTCTCTGTATTTTATACTCACATTATTTAAACTCCCTACGTTGTATTTTCTCCCTTTGTTTTATGCTGCTTTTATTTTCTGCAGCCAATTTAATCAGATCTGATGCCTTGCCCACAAGTAGAATATCTGTTAAGGGAATGAATAGGGGGTGCCTTGGTAGCTCAGTTGGTTATGTGTGTGACTCTTGATTTCAGCTCAGGTCATGATCTCAAGGTTCCTGGGATCAAGCCCTGCCTTGGGCTCTGAGCTGATAGTGTGGAGCCTGCTAGAGATTCTATTCTCTCTCCCTCTATTTCTGCCCCTCCTCTGCTGGCATTTGTGCTCTCTCTCTCTCTCAAAATAAATAAGCATTAATTTTTTTTTAAAGGGAATGAATGAGTTCTGGTGCAGTAGTATCTGGTAAAAATAATTGACATAAAAAAGGCAGTATAGCACAACAGTTAAGAGCTTGATAACTTGGATTGAAATAGTGTGCTTTTCACTTAGCATTGCTTTTTAACCACTGAGCCTCAGTTTCCATACCTGCAAAATTGGGTACTAATCTTACCCACTATATAGGATTATTGTGAGGACAAAATGAGATAATAACAAGTAAAAGCTCTTAGATTTTGCTAAGTGGAAAGTGTTGAATAGATGCTATCTCTCAATCATTACTTTTTTAACTTGAGTTACTTATGTTATCTGAGAAAGCAATAAAGATAATTTACTAGAATAGTTCTTAAACTTTATTGGGCAAATTTTATTGTACAAATGGTAAGAATTTATTAAATTGTATATTACTAGGTCATAGGTGAGAGATTCTGATTTATGAGAATAGGGGTAACCCCCCAAAATTCGCAATTTTAGGAAGCATCAAAGGAAAGCCTGTTATAGGATATGTTTTCAGAAATTTTCCTTGAATTTCAGAAAATGTTAACAGTTTCACTACTGTGGTAAAAAAATCAACGTATTGGATATTGCTACTTGCCATGTAAGCCATACAATTTTAGAAACAAATGTGGCGTTTCTAATTTTTTTTTAATGTTTATTTATTTTTGAGAGAGAGAGAGAACGTGTGAGTGGGTAAGGGGCAGAGAGAGAGGGAGACACAGAATCTGAAGCAGGCTAACGGCACAGAGCCTGACATGCAGCTCAAACTCAATGACCGCAAGATCATGACCTGAGCTGAAGTCAGAGGTTCAACTGACTGAGCCACCCAGGTGCCCCAGAAATTTGGCATTTCTATCAAGAATTATAAAACTACCTTTTGGGGGGCCTGGGTGGCTCAGTCATTTAATCATTCGACTTTGGCTCAGGTCATGATCTTGTGGTCCGTGAGTTCAAATCCCCGTGTTGGGCTCTGTGCTGATAGCTCAGAGCCTGTAGCCTACTTCAGATTCTGTGTCTCCCTTTCTCTCTGCCCCTACCCCACTTGCACACACTTTCTTTCTCTCTCTCTCTCTCTCTCTCTCAAAAATAAATAAAACATTTTTAAAAAGTTATAAAACTATCTTTGGTTTGATTCAATAATTTATTTTTGATTATTTTTCTTAAGGATATAACCCAAAAAGTTACATTAATTTATCTTTTATTTCTAAAATTTTGACATTAAATATGGCAATATCTAAATATAGATCGCTATCTAAATTATTGTTTATCTGTTCAGTGGGTTCATTACTAACCATTAAAATTTGTAATTATGAAATCTATAGTATCATAGAAAGAAATACATAAATCAAAAAGCATTATTTATATTTATATGCACACTACACTTGCAATTATGTAAAAATATAAGTAGGCAAGTGAACAAAGAATGAAAGGAATACATTCAAATTTAAAATATTTGGCCTAGGATCAATTAAAAGGGAGGAAAATAATACATATGAACTCATTGCAAAATAGTTGCACAATATATGGATTAAGTTTAGTGTATTATACTTTTAGTTTCAGCTTTCTTCATGTTGTATAGCATCGACCAAGATAAAACAGAACAAAACAAAACAAAACTTCGTAAGTTTTATTATAAACTGCTTTCCTACAGATTCAGAAAAGTTGGGTTCTTTCTTGTCTATTTGTTGATTAGTACCCGGCCATTAGGGACCCTTCTGACTCTCAAAGATAGGAAAATGAATTAATTATCAGCATAATTCTAGAATGTTGTAGTAAGTGTTAATAATTGCTTTCTATTTGCTGGCATATGAAAAGAAAGTTGACAGGCATATATGTACATAAATACACACACACACACACACACACACACCATAAACCATAGCCAGTTAAGTATAAATTTGGTACTCCCACCCCTTATTGGTATTATTTAGTAGATAAGTAATCAATTAATTAAATGACAGTTTTTGTGACAAATGGTAAATCAGAAAATAGGGTATGGCAAGATAAAAGAAAGGTTTTGTTTTCTATCAGGTTGCTTTTGCTTACTCTTTTGTGTGACACTTTGAATCTAGATTTTTCTAGGTTATCATTCTAAGAGAAAATTAGTTTACCATACTGTGTTTTTACCATCTGGAAAATGACATAAAATGCAACTCAAATTGTCTTAATAAAATGAATATACTGGTTTACAAAATTTAACAAGTCTGTGGGTGGACTTTATATATGGCTTAATCAGAATTCCAGGTGTGTTTTTTTGTTTTGATTGAACAGTTGATTGACTATTTGTTTATTTTTCCTACTACTCTCAACCTGCCCTCTTTCAAACTGATAGAGTTGACAGCAGTTTCAGGCTGTTGATATCAAGATAAAGCTTTTATATCTCTGAATTCCCCAGGAAAGACCATAAATTCACTCTGATTGTATTGGCTGGCTTAGGTAACATTCTTGAAATGAGCGCTCTCTTTGGCAAGTTGTTGGAATGTGCTCATTGGCTTAACCTAGCGCATACTTCAGCACTAAAGCTGGAAGTTTGAGATCAGCGTGCCACCAAGTGGAAGACACAGCAAGAAGGTGGCCAGGCAAGAGAAGAGAGCTTTCACCAGAACCCAACTATGCTGGTACCCTGATCTCATACTTTGAGCCTCCAGAAATGTGAGAAAATCAGTTTCTGCTGTTTCAGCCACCAAATCTAAGGTATTTTGTTATGACGACTTAAGCTGACTGAGACATTTGGCAACTTTAAATGTATAACTGTCAAATTTAAGGTGTATGTAGTTACTTTCTTGGGTCTTGATTTAGTTGGTTCTTTGTTTAGTTCTAATCTTTTTTTCCCCCTCATATTTGCATTCATTAGAAAACAATGTGCCTCATATTGTGGTAATAGATCCTTGTAAATAATGATTTTAAGTATGAAAAAGATAATTTTAATTATCCCGTTTCTACATTCTTTTGTAAGTACAGAATATTAAACCCAGTTTTAGTATGTTAGACTAAAATTTTGCTACAGGTTTTTAAAAAAAATTTTTTTAGTGTTTATTTATTCTTGAGACAGAGAGAGAGATTGAGAGAGCAAGCACAAGCAGGGGAGGGGCAGAGAGAGAGGGAGACCCAGAATCAGAAGCAGGCTCTAGGCTCTGATCTGTCAGCATAGAGCCTGACGCAGGGCTTGAACCCACAGACCGTGAGATCATGACCTGAGCTGAAGTCGAACGCTTAACCAGCTGAGCCACCCAGGCGCCCCATTGCAGGTTTTTTAAGAGAAATTATTTCATTTTATAATATTCAGCATAGAATCACAGGATGGTTATGCAGTTCATACATGGCACTTAATAGATCAGTAAAGTCCTTCTGACAACTAAGTATCAAAATTGCTACTTTACTTTAATATTTATAATGTACCATGTTCATAAATCTGGTGCTTCGCATCGCAATTACTATTATTGTAATCAGCTCTAAATCAGCTCTTTCAAGTGAAAGACATACAAGTTACAGCTACTGCTAATAAGTCCTTTTAAAATTAGAAAGTGTAAATTATCAAGTAGTGCCACAAATTAAACACTTCTTTGGAAGACACATCAAATATGCCTTGTTATTCACTGTTAAATTAATAAAAAGACACTATTCTTAAACATGTACTACAGTGCTTTCTTTTTAGCTTTATGCCAGAAAAAATTTGGAATAATTAACACTCCCAAGCTCTCAGGAGGCTATCTGTCAGTAGAAGTGTAACAGCAGAAGTAAAAGAATTTTGAAATTCATAAAAGGCAGGGCTTAATTAAATTCACAACAAATTCTAATTAGAAGATGGTAGTGTTGTAAAGTTGAGTTCCGGTGAATACTTAGTATATTTTTTACTATTAGTGATGAGCAAATCAACCCGGTAATGAATCCCTTTTTATATTTTCCTACACCTAATTGCACTTGCTAGACAATCTTTTTTCAAAGATACTATGAAATCTCTTAATTTTTATTGGTTGGTAAATGAACAAAGTGCTAGTTGACAATATGATGATTTTGTGTTATAACTAGTTTGCATTTATATAGTGTATTTCTCTTACGAGTGAGGTCAGATATTTCATAAAAGGTTTTATCAGAAAATCCCTATGAACAAAACAGAAATGCATATACTTAAGAGACAAATCCTTACTTGCTCACAAACCGCTAGAAACAATATATTTATCCATCTTTAAAAATATGTACAAATATCTGACTTATGTGTAGAAAGTTGCAGTTTTAAAAACCAAAACAAGTTGAATAAATTATATAATATAAAAATTATGAAAATATTCTGTAATGTAATTTATGGTGGCAGAAATCTGAAAGTAATTGCCTAGGGGAGAGGAAGTTTACTGAAAAAGGATCATGTTGAAACTTTCTGGGGTGATGAGAATATCCTGTATCTTGTTTGGATGGCAGTGTCGTAAGTATATAAAATTGTCAAAACTTATCAAACACAACACCCAAGGTCTTTGCATTTTATTGTATGCTAACCTCATATGAGCATTTGAGTAGAGGTATAATATGATTAAATTTGCATTTAAAATCAATTTAGCAATGTTGAAGAAAATGGAATGTATGGAAAATAAAAGTTATGTCTTCTGTGGGCCCTAATAGTTAATGGTTTCTCAGAAAGAAAAGTGGCAGTTATCTTTGTTTTGTTTTTGTATAGAACAAGAGAGTCTTAGGAAATTTTTTTCTTATCTGCTGTAATCCTGGTGTGATCTCCCACCAAGATTGTAAAAGCATTGGAAGCCTTTTGAATTTTTTGTTGGGACTTTAATTCATGAAAGCCCACCAGCTAGCTATCGCCAAGACTGTCATGTGCTATATCACTCCTGGTGAAGTTAATTAAAAAAAAAAAAAAAACTTTATGTAATATTGATAAGCATATTGACTGCTGCAGCAAAGAAGGATAAATGCCATAAGAACTGGGATGCTGTTTTAGAGGGACTTAATAGGGATTTATCATAGGAGTTAGGCTTGTGCCTAAATGTGGTTCCCTTGCACTCAGTCTCCTCATTGCAGAGTCTGCTCGGCTCCACCTGGATTTCTTCTATTCCAGCAACCTGGTTATTCTCTCAAGACTTTCAACTGGAGATGATCAGAAGCCCATCTCTCTGGGATCACCGTCCTTCACTGCCTGAGTTTCACTGTTTGAATACCATAGTTTTATATATTTTGCCTGAATTTTTTTAGTTGTTTTAGGCAGTACAGAAAATCCAGTCTCTGTTATGCCATCTTAGTCAGAAGTCAAAATTCTGGAATTGTTTTTAAAAGAAAATATTGGGGGAGGATAATGTGTGGGCAGACAAAAAAAAAAATGTTAGTATGCCAAGGCTTATTTGGAAGACATGAAAGGCCACAAAGCTTAAATGACAGAAGAAAAGTAATATTAAAATATTCAGAAGTAGTTTTGTAAAACTAGTTTCAGGAATAGATTTTGATCTGTGGAAAGAGATGCATTTTAGCTAAGTTGTACTCAGTAATATTGATTAATATGCACTAAATAATTATTCCAAGGTTTAGAAAAAGTGCAGGGCTCAACAGGTGCACCCATCCATTAGTAATTGTGGTTACTTAATAATGAAAGTAAAATATTATTTTTCTTTACATTTTTGTGGTTTTAAAATATAGCTAGTAAGTTGTTAGGACATAAAAATGTATTGTGTTATTTAGAACTTCTTAATAAACAGAACTCTATTTCTTTTGACTTGGGAATGTCATAAAAGATGATTGAGACACTAAGGGCATCCTGAACTGAGAAAGTTTGGGACTCTGTCATGTAGCCAATTTTTGTTTTTTTAAATTGCTTCAAGTGTGATTTCAGTCATTTTTGATGGCATTTTCCTGGAGATCTTGTCTTTGGCAGTCAGTATAGATAAGTTTTTGTTGGTAACTGATGTATAGAGTACTATGGAAGTACAGAGAATGAGAAGTATTATTTTCTGGGTGCTTACTGTGCTGTAGGCATTATTTTTTAATCTCATCTAATACTTGACAACAATCCTGAGTTGAGTGTTATTCCCATTTAATAGGTAAGGAACCAAAGATCAAAGAAATGAATTATTTTGCTAAAGGCTACACATCTAAATGGGTGAAACTTGCATTTAAATCCAGTTCCAAAGCTTGTGCAGTTTTCATTGTAGAGGTCACATGATTTTCCTATTTATGGCAACCCTGTAATGAAGTCTTCTTGAAGTAATACTGAAGGTATTATTTTCAACTTAGGGAAGTTAATTAGATGGAGGATCAAGGGAACAAAAATTACTATGTGTTAGATTTGAGGATTGGAAGTAAACACTAAAGATTAGATTTTTATGTTAATTCTTAGTCCCTATTGTACATGCTGGCTTTTTTTTTTTTTTTCAACGTTTTTTATTTATTTTTGGGACAGAGAGAGACAGAGCATGAATTGGGGAGGGGCAGAGAGAGAGGGAGACACAGAATTGGAAACAGGCTCCAGGCTCCGAGCCATCTGCCCAGAGCCTGACGCGGGGCTCGAACTCACGGACCGCGAGATCGTGACCTGGCTGAAGTCGGACGCTTAACCGACTGCGCCACCCAGGCGCCCCAGTGCTGGCTTTTTTTTGCATCATTTGATGGATTATTAGATTTTTTAGTATTTTCAGTAACCTTATTTCCATAGTAGACAATAGTGAGAATTGTTACAGTGTACACATAGTTATGTTTAGTCATCTACAGTTTGTAGTCCATAGAAGTCTCATTATACAGAGTTAGTTTTTCACTGTGAAGTTTTCATTTTGAAAGTGTTCTTACCTTTGTGCTTCTAGAACATAAAGACATTTCTTGATCCAATAAAAGGCCTTTTATTATTTGTTATTCATTATCTCCTTCTGGAACTTTTACAGTATTTGGAATTATCTCAACCATTCTCCATATCTCTTTACCTCTGTTTTGAGTTTCTATATTTTTGCCTCTTTTTGTTGCAGTCTGTGTCATTTCTTAAGGCTTGTCTTCCAGTTTATAAATTCTCTTTTCAACTATGTCTAATCTCCTTCCATCTTCTTTTTTACCAAATCTTAAAATATTATTAGATGTTTTATTCATGGATGTCCTGGCTGGTTATTTTCAAATCTGCTTAGATAGATTTCTTATATTTAGTACTTTCTGTAGGCACATTAAGTACATTAATGTTCTTTATCTCATAATTCTAATACAGTATTTTCAGGTCAGATTCTGTAGTTTGATTTTTCTACATATACTTCCTATGGTAGTTTTTTGTTTGTTTTGGAGACTTTTGAATGTGTGAATTCATCCCTTTGCAGGAAATGTGATTCTCCCATGCATGTGGAGGTAGTACCAACTCTGGAACTACCAAATTTTTGAGTGGTATGATTTTAGGCCATAAACCTACATAAGTGTTGGTTTGTGGTTATTAATTCTCAAAGGAGTCTTTTTTTCTCCTTTCATATCTTTCTATTCTACCTAGTTCCCAGGAGACAGGCATATATATCTGTAACCTCCCTGTTTGGGGTTTTGTTTATATTATGTTTATTTGTTTATTTTTCATAGTTTATGATTTACAGAGTCTTGAATGCGGATTTTAAATAATATGACTTCACATCCAGATTGAGCTCTAAATTCTGGGCCCTTAAAAATAGGACTCTTAATGACCAAACTGTAGGCCACACATCAGCAGATGCTACCAAGGTTCAGCAAATACTAGCCTTAGAATTCTTAACTATCTGGATTTCTGCCCCCTTTTTTCTTATAGTCTTTTATAAATTCTTTAGTTTTCAGTGAGCCCAGCCACTGAATAAATAAGTTTTTAAAAACATATTTTAGTCAACTTTATTAGATATGCTATACAAGGGGGGGGAGTTAACTAAATATCTTGGTCTGTCATTGTACATAAAGACAGCTCATTTGATTTTTTGTAATTTGTACTCATGGGAGTCTTCAGAAGCAAGTTACAAACTTTAGAACTCTTTCATGTGGATTTGCTGTTAACTTTACACAGAGGTGGAATTAGATAGAACTCTTTTCCCTGGCCATATATAGCCAAGTTACTCTTGATTTTCCAAGGAACATTTAAAATCACAAAATATGTCTGAAAAGGTATACTGACATGGTAGTGGTGTTAGGAAACCAGTTGTTACCTATTTTATATTCATTCTTGAATTTTATCTCAAAACAGTAACATGAAATTAAAGTTAGAAATTGAAGCACTGTTAATTCAAAACTCTTTTCTGTTTTATTTTAAACTGTTAAACTAAAACAGATATTCTTCCTACCCCAAAATAGTTACATTAAGAACAGTCTGTTGTCAACAGAAGTCATTCTATTATAGTTATTCTATTATAAAGGGTATCGTTTCTATTTAAAATGCTAAGCTGCAAATATTTAGCCTTTTGAGCCATCTGCTCTGCTAAATACCCATAAGTATTTTAGACTAAAATCTGAAAAATGGAAATACTTCAAAACCTTTACATTGTTGACTTTTGATTTTGTACAGCATGTCTTATTTTGAGTAGAAATAGAATGATGTAGAAAGTTTACTTGCAAAATATTCCATTATCCTCATTAAAAAAAAATAGAGTTTTTTTTTTTTTTTGCTTTTTTTTTTTTTTTTTCAACCTTTATTTATTTTTCGGGACAGAGAGAGACAGAGCATGAACGGGGGAGGGGCAGAGAGAGAGGGAGACACAGAATCGGAAACAGGCTCCAGGCTCTGAGCCATCAGCCCAGAGCCGGACGCGGGGCTCGAACTCCCGGACCGCGAGATCGTGACCTGGCTGAAGTCGGACGCTTAACCGACTGCGCCACCCAGGCGCCCCCCCAAAAAAAATAGAGTTTTAAACTCTCTTATAGAAAGGACCCTCTATATCTGGATGAAATTATTTTGTTAAAAATATCTAATTCTTTAAATAAATACAAACAAAAACTCTACTCAGTATATTTATTCCAACAATAAATATATTTGACTTCTTAAATTTAGAGTTCTGTTAGGTAAATTTATGTTTAAAATCATTACCTTGATTAAGAATCTTCTGTTAGAAATGTTTAGGAAAGTTTGCTCCCCACTTTGTAATGAAATTTTAATAATTGTCTTTATAAGTCCAGGAAATTAATTAATGTCTTCAATTAGCCATTTTTATGAGTTACATGTTTTATTGAATACTTTATATTTCCTTTTTTTTTAAGTTTATTTCCTATAAAAGAAAGAGAGTGCACAAAAGTCAGAAAAGGAGAGGGAGAGAGAGAATCCCATGCTGGCTCTGCACTGTCAATGCATTGCCTCACGTGGGGCTCAGTCTCAGGAACCGTGAGATCATGACATGAGCTGCAATCAAAAGTCGGATGTTTAACTGAATCACCTATGTGCCCCTATATTTCCTTTTTAAAAAAAATTTTTTTTAAATGTTTATTTTTTTGAGAGAGAGAGAGAGAGAGAGACAATGTGAGTAGGGGAAGGGCAGAGAGAGAGGGAGACAGAATCTGAAGCAGGCTCCAGGCTCTGAGCTGTCAGCACAGAGCCCGACATGGGGCTCGAACTCACGAGCTGTGAGATCATGCCCTGACCCGAAGTCGGACACTTAACCGACTGAGCCACCCAGGTGCCCCTATTTCCTTTTTAAATAGCATTCTATTAAACTGTTAAACATGTGGAGAAAGCTTAGTCACCCTTACACTCCCTCCACCATCACTCATACAAAAACACTCACCCCCATTCCCAGAGGACTGGAAACAGGGAAGAATGAAGCATTACAGCTGGACAAAACAGGAGTTGAAGAAAATTGCATGAAAAGTAACTATGAACTGATTTTAGAATGAATTTATAATTCAAATTCAAATATCACTTGTACAAAAAACCTTAAATAATGTGAATTTTGTTTATTGTAGGCCATGACTTCAGGTGCTTCTGAGCACCTGACAGAAAGAAATGTAAATTCTCTGGTGAATATACTTTACTTTTAAATTAAAAGAAATACCACAAATTATTTCCCAATGAATATGAAAAGCCCAATGAATATGAATATGAAAGGAAATAAGGTGCCATGAATGAGAATTAGCAGAAACATTAGACAGGTTTGTGCCATTTCATTGTGGTTTCTATTCCATTTGGATATGATTGAATATGCCCCTGAGTCTGTATAATACTTATTGCAGAAATTCATTGTGCATGTGTGTGTGTGTGTGTGCGTATGCGTATGTTTATAATGTCCCAGTCCCTATTAGGATTCATTTCTGGAAGCAGTGGTAATAAGAACCAAGAGCCATGGCCTGAGGTTGAAGAAATATGTGGTGGAGTTCAAGCCATGCTTGTATTCTTGGTTGGAAGTTTCCTTTCAGGACTTTGAAAATGCCATGCTACTCTCTTCTGTCCTACAAAGTTTCTAATAAAAATCAGCTGAGGAAATCGTATGTGAGTTCTCTCATATGTAACAAGTTGATTTTCTTTTGCTGCTTTTAAGATTTTCTTTATATCTTTAGTTTTTTAAGTGTTTAATTCTAGTTAGTTAACATATAGTGTAGTAGTATTAGTTTCAGGTGTAAAATATAGTGATTCAACATTTCTATACAATACCTGGTGCTCATCACAAAGGTACTCCTTTTTTTTTTTTTTTAATTTTTTTAACATTTATTTATTTTTGAGACAGAGAGAGACAGAGCATGAACGGGGGAGGGTCAGAGAGAGGGAGACACAGAATCTGAAACAGGCTCCAGGCTCCGAGCCGTCAGCACAGAGCCCGACGCGGGGCTTGAACTCACGGACCGTGAGATCATGACCTGAGCCGAAGTCGGCCGCCCAACCGACTGAGCCACCCAGGCGCCCCACAAAGGTACTCCTTAATCTCATCACCTATTTTACCCATCCCCCACCCACCTTCCCTTTGGTAACCATCAGTTTGCTCTTTATAATTAAACATTTATTTCTTAGTTTATCTCTCTCCCTATTTTGCCCTTTGCTCATTTGTTTTGTTTCTTATGTTTTACATATGAGTGAGATCATATGGTATTTGTCTTTCTCTGACTGACTTATTTTGCTTAGCATAATACTCTGGCTCCATCACATTGTTTCAAATGGCAAGATTTCATTCTTTTTGACAGCTGAGTAATATTTCATTGTATGGATATGCTACATCTTCTTTGTCCATTCATCAGTCAGTGGACACTTGGGCTAGTTCCATAATTTGGCTATTATAGATCATGCTGTTATAAATATCAGGCTACACATATCCCTTTGAATCAATATTTTTGTATCCTTTGGGGAAATACCTAGTAGTGCGATTGCTAGATCATAGGGTAGTTCTATTTTTAACTTTTTGAAGAACCTTCATACTGTTTCTACAGTGGCTGCACCAGTTTGCATTCCTACCAGCAATGCAAGAGGGTTCCTCTTTCTCTATATCCTTGCCAACACCTGTTGTTTCTTGTGTTATGACTTTAGCCATTGTGACAGGTATGAGGTGGTATTTCATTGTAGTTTTGATTTGCATTTCCCTGATGATGAGTGATGTCAAGCATCTTTTCATGTGTCTGTTGGCCATTGATATATCTTCTTTGGAATAATATCTATTCATGTCTTCTGACCATGTTTTAATTGGATTATTAGTTTTTTGGATGTTGAATTTTGTAAGTCCTTTATATATTTTGGATACTAACCCTTTATCTGATATGCAGATTGCAAATGTCTTCTCCCATTCCATAGGTTGCCTTTTAGTTTTGTTGATTGTTTCCTCCACTGTACAGAATCTTTGTATTTTAATGAAGTTCCAATAGTTTATTTTTGCTTTTGTTTCCCTTGCCTCAGGGGATATATCTACAAAGAAGTTGCTATAGCTGACATAACCAAAGAGGATATTGCCTGTGTTCTTTTCTAGGATTTTTATGGTTTCAAGTCTCACATTTAGGTCTTTAATCCATTTTGAATTTATATTTGTGTATGGTGTAAGAAAGTGGTCCAGTTTCATTCTTTCTTCATTTGTGTTGCTCTCCAGTTTAGCCAACACGATTTGTTGAGACTGTCTTTTTCTCATTGGATATTCCTTCCTGCTTTGTCAAAGATTAATTGACCATATAGATGTGGGTTCATTTATAAGTTTTCTATGTTGTTTAATTGATCTGTGTGTCTATTTTTGTGCCAATACCATACCAGTCCCTAAGAGGCTACATTAATCATGTTTTTTTCCTAAATCAGTATTTTAGATGTAGAATTGATAAAGCAGATATTGAACTTGCAATTAACTATCATTAGCTATAGATTTAAAGAGTATTTTAGATTTGTCACATGTAATGTATTACTGATGTTTTGAATTGTAATATGCTAAAATTTAAGTGAAATGATGAGTTTGGAATTGGTGACTTTGGCTAAGAACATTCGTCATGGCCTGCAATAGTTACCACCATTTCCAAGGGCCATTTTCCTTAGTATCACTTCTCCACTATACTTTATGGTATCTACTACTCAGAATGTAGCCCCCCATATTTCTGACTTAAGGAATTTCTTAATATAAGGACACTTCTATTTCATAGAACAAGATATGGATATTCTAACTTCTATTTTATAAGGGAAAATTTGTTTTAAATGTAGACAATATGATGGGTTATTGAGAGATCTCACCTCTTTTATTCTTGAAATAAACATATGTAAAGCTCTTCCTGTTCACAGGCATATGTCTAGGTTTTGGAGTAGGAAAAAATTGTTCCTGATCTTAAAAACTTTATGTAGAAAGGTATAAAGCCATGATAATAAAATGGATCAAATAAAATAAATGCCAAAATATAAACAATACAAGATATTATACATCCACATTTAACTGACGTCCCCTTAATCAATTCACTAGCTTAACCTGTCTTTTCAATTGCTTATGTAAAACACACTGACAGATGTTCAAAATACAGTAGACCCTTGAACAACATGGGAGTTAGGAGCACTGACCCATTCGATTGAAAATCTGCATGCAACTTTTGACTCATCCTACATTTACTAATAGACTACTGTTAACCAGAAGCCTTAATGATAACATAGTTGATTAACATGTATTTTCTATGTTATATGTATTATATGCTATATTCTTACTACAAAGTAAGCTACAGAAATGAAAATCTTACTAAGAAAATCATAAGGAAGGAAGCCAGAGCTGCTATGTGGGACTCTAGCTATCACCAGCCAATACCATATGCACATCCTGGGAAGTCTGGCACTATGCTCATTCCATGCATGAGTTGTCAGCCAAGGACATCAAGGGGAGCATAATTAAACTGAACAAGCACCGGGACTTCATGTGTATCATCACCTTTGTGGCCTCACAATGAGTCAAAACAGATATAAATTATACTCAGCTGGTAGCCCTGCACACCCTATATTCTAAGTGATGTTTATAGATCTTGGTCTTCTCTTGCAAGTAGTTCAGGAGGCAAAAACCAGGGGGTACTGTAGAGACCATCAATTTGCTGCTGGGTATAACATCACACTTCGTATGTACAACATGTATGTGAATGGAGACAATGACCACCTGCTAGAAGTATATGAAAGTACAGCCCAAGGGGAGAAGAATCCTAGAACATGTCACCAAGTGGAACTTCACCAAGTTCTCTTGATAAGAACAGCTGTGTTGTTAAGTGGTATGGTCTCATGGAAGAGCCTCTGGTAATAGAGAAGGACTTGCCCTCCTACCTCTTGCTCTACAAGTGTGCACCCCCCACCAAAGCGCACCAACACCACCTGGAGTGTTCTACCTGGCAACCATGAGGGTTTGCCTGAAAACTAGCCTGAGCTTCCTGCTGGAGGAAGGTCACTTACCCTGCCTGGTGGCTTAGTGCCCCCCTCACCCCTAGGTCTCTTGTGGGAATACACAAGACAGATAGGGAAATGCAAATTCCCAATACAAATAAGAAATTAGGAAGAGAAAATACATTTACAATAATGTAAGTAAAAAGTTGTTATTTAAGTGGACCCACATAGTTTAAACCCATGTTGTTCAAGGATCAACTGTATACTAAACATTTGCCATTAGAGTGCTAGGCTACTCTCTAGAATAATTCCCGGCAGTTGACATTTATACTTCTAAGAATCAGTTGTATTTATCCAAAACCATTTTATGCCAGTAGATCTTTTTATTGTAATTGCTGAGTTAAATGTTAAAAATTTTTTTTTTTTAATTTTTTTTTTTCAACGTTTATTTATTTTTGGGACAGAGAGAGACAGAGCATGAACGGGGGAGGGGCAGAGAGAGAGGGAGACACAGAATTGGAAACAGGCTCCAGGCTCTGAGCCGTCAGCCCAGAGCCCGACGCGGGGCTCGAACTCACGGACCGCGAGATCGTGACCTGGCTGAAGTCGGACGCTCAACCGACTGCGCCACCCAGGCGCCCCAATGTTAAAAATTTTTAAATAAGTGAAAAATTTATTTCTGTTTCTATAAACTTGAGGAAGATTATAAAGTTGAGTTACTAAATATTGTTTTTAAATTAGATATGGTTAGATTATATATGAGGTAAAATCAGAAATCTATTCTAATGATTGTTTCAAAAGAACTTATAATTACTTAGTCTAGGTGTGACTAATGAAAGAAACCTTGTGCTACCTCCAATCAGAAGGCCCATACTCAGAGCAGATCCTAGTTCCATATCAAAATATTGGTCAATAGATAATCATTTATATTTTTAAGGTAAAATAAACCATGTAATTTATTGTTTTTATGATTCCTCACCTTAACTAATTTTATTGGTTAGTCAACTAGCACACCCATGTTGAAATAGCTTTCATAGTCAATGAAACAAATAATGAATTCTGTATTTTCTTTTTTTTTTATTATTTATTTATTTATTTAAAAAAATTTTTTTTTTCAACGTTTATTTTTTTTGGGACAGAGAGAG
Source organism: Lynx canadensis (assembly GCF_007474595.2). Taxonomy (NCBI): domain Eukaryota; kingdom Metazoa; phylum Chordata; class Mammalia; order Carnivora; family Felidae; genus Lynx; species Lynx canadensis. Next base: position 112,583,018 of record NC_044308.2, read on the forward strand.
ACAGAGAATGAACGGGGGAGGGGCAGAGAGAGAGGGAGACACAGAATCGTAAACAGGCTCCAGGCTCTGAGCCATCAGCCCAGAGCCCGACGCGGGGCCCGAACCCACGGACCGCGAGATCGTGACCTGGCTGAAGTCGGACGCTTAACCGACTGCGCCACCCAGGCGCCCCTGAATTCTGTATTTTCTAATGACTTATGCTTCATTGTTGTATGAAGGATCATCAGAAAAGAGTTTGACTATTAAAGAAGTGTGAGACTTTTCTTTACCAGTCCTGTCATTTTTCTTTTCTTCCCCTTAGTTTATGTCTACTTAGTCCATATGCCTTTCTATTCACTGAATGCTAGTACTTTTTGTGGCCAGTTTGGCAATTACTTCCTGTAATAATAGTAATCATTAACATATACGTATAACAAGAACATCTACTTTGTTCATTTTGTTATAGACAATTTATGGCAAGTTAAAAAATATGCCCAGTATTATCTCTTAAACTTGATATCTAGTCTACATTTTATCTAACAAGATAACAAAAGCATCATGTTCAAGTAGAATACTGGAATAAAAGCCACGAGATATGATTTCTGTGCCTCTATGCAGTGTTATCTGGGATAATCTTGGACAAGGCACTTACTTATATTTTTTATTTTAAAATGGAGAATTAAACTAAATTACTTCAGAAATCTTGTTTTAATAAAGCTTAAATAAAATAACCCAAACAAATCCAATATACTTTTTATAGATTATGAGATTTTTCAGAAGGGATTTCTTGGTTGGGTTTCACTTTTTTGACACTATTATGATACTAAAATCAGAGGTAATAGCTGTTTTCTGAATCTGCAAATGTAAAAATTACTAACACAAAGGTGATGGCTATAGTTTCATTGGTCCAGAAGGAAGGAAATTAATTTGGGAGGAGTAGAGAAGATGGTTTCAGTGCTTTTTATTTCTCTTTTTTTTTCATTGTTTTCATTTTTTTCTTTTTTTTTTTTTTTAAACAGAGGTAACAAAGGGGCATTTGGGTGGCTCAGTCGGTTAAGTATCCTAATTGACTTCCACTCAGGTCATGATCTTGTGGTTCAGGAGTTTGAACCCCGCCTTGGGCTCTGTGCTGATTGGAGCCTGGAACCTGCTTCAGATTCTTTGTCTCCCTCTCTCTCTGCCCCTTCCCTGCTCGTGCTCTGTCTCTCTTTCAAAAATATATAAGCATTAAAAAAAATTAACAGAGGTAACACATTGGCTTATAATAAGGTCAGTGTACACTTTTTTTGATAGGAACAAAATAAAGTTTAACATGTCTCAGTAAAATTCTAAATGTCATTGACCTTTTTATATTTTATCTATGTGGAAAATCTGATGATTAGTCCACAATTTAATGAATTTGAGGTAGACTGAACATGTTCTAAGACTTCATCATTTTGATCCTTCTGTATTACTTCCCCATGTTACTATTACTCCTAATTGTGCAACATAGCTTTGGCTAGATTCCAGCAAGCCAGGCGAGCTGAAACAGTTGTCCTAAAAATAAAATTTTTGTGGTTGTGGCGAGTCATTTGGCTGATTTTCTAATTTGGTTGAATTTGGATCATAATTAATTATGTGTTACTTTGATATCAATGTCAGATAAATAGCAGAAGAACAGTAAATAATATTGAAAATTTTGTGGCACTCACATTTTGGTCATGAACTTCTGAAGGCTAGATTTGTCTTATAACACCTATCCTTTCATTTTTTTTTTTTTTTCATACTAGAAATGCACTCTGGTTAGAGGAGAGATTAGGGCACCTTCCGCCTTTTGCAAACATGTGGGTGTTTATGAATCACAATTTGAGAACTAGAGGTCTATAGCAGTGTTTTTGCAAGTATGCTCTTGTACTGTCTGCATCAAAATCACCTAGAAAGCTTGTTTAAAATGGGTATTTCTGGCCTTCATCTAAAGCCTTTTGAATCAGAATCTCCAGGAATGAGATTCAGGAATCTAGATTTTAACAAGCTCTCATGTGGCTCATATGCCCACTTAATGTAGAGTATCTTGCCTTAAGTATATTTTGTATCTTGAAATATTATCTAATGATTATAGTATATGCATATACAGTTGACAGGTGTTTGAATTGTGTGGGTTCGTTTCTTTTTTGATTAAATTAAATTTAACTTAATATATTTTTTAAAGTTTATTTATTTTGAGAGAGAGAGAATGAGTGGGGGAGAGGGGCAGAGAGGAGGAGGAGGAGGAGGAGGAGGAGGAGGAGGAGAGAGAGAGAGAGAGAGAGAGAGAGAGAATCCTAAACAGGTTCCATGCTCAGCATGCAGCCTGATGTGGGCCTTGATCCTATAACCCTAGGACCATGACCTGAGTTGAAATCAAGAGTCAGACACTCAACCGACTGAACCACCCAGGTGTCCCTGTGCAGGTTCCCTCATATTTAGCTTTTTTTCAGTGAATATTTGGAAATACTTTGGATACTTGTGACAATTTAGAAAAAGTTACAAACTGTGTAGCTTAGAAATATTGAAAATTTTAAAGAAAAAGTTGGGTGTGGGGCACCTGGGTGGTTCAGTCAGTTAAGCATCCAGCTTTAGCTCAGGTCATGTCTCATGGTCTGTGAGTTTCAGCCCTGCATCGGTATCTGTGCTGGCAGCTCAGAGCCTGGAGCCTGCTTTGGATTTTGTGTCTCTCACTCTCTCTGCCCCTTCCCCACTCACGCTCTGTCTCTCTCACTCTCAAGATGAATAAATGTTAAAAATAAAAAAAGAAAAACATGTTTCACAAGTATGTAAAATATATAGACAATAGTTTCTTTTATAATATACTACCGTAAGTATACACAAATCTATTATTAATTTTTTATTAAAACTTATCAATACTTATACACACACTTACAGACTGTACATGGCAATATTTGTAGTTGAGAGAAATATAGACAAACATAAAGTTGCAGTATTAAATCATAATTGCACATAACCACTACATACTGTAGTACTGTAATAGTTTCATCACCACCTCATTGCTATGGTGGTGACCTCAAGTATTGTGAGTTTCCGCTTAAAGTACCATGTGATGCTAACCATCTAGAGAGCTTATCCAATGAAAGGCTTATCACACTAAAAAGTGGTCTCTTGGGGGCGCCTGGGTGGCTCAGTCGGTTGGACGTCCGACTTCAGCTCAGGTCACGATCTCGCGGTCCGTGAGTTCAAGCCCCGCGTTGGGCTCTGGGCTGATGGCTCAGAGCCTGGATCCTGCTTCCGATTCTGTGTCTCCCTCTCTCTCTGCCCCTCCCCCCATTCATGCTCTGTCTCTCTCTGTCTCAAAAATAAATAAAACATTAAAAAAAAAAAGTGGTCTCTTGTAGTTCTCACATATTTTTATTTTTTATTTTTATATGTAGAGGGAAAGAGTGTCAGCGGGGGGGGGGGGGTGGGGTGGTGGGGGTAGAGAGAAAGAGAGAGAGAAGCCCCAAGCAGGCTCCATGCTCAGCGTCAAGGTAATAGGATAACAGGAGAAGCAGCTTCTTCCAACCAAGAGGCATCAGACAAGTTCCCAGGTGCCATTAAAATCATTTGAGGAGAAAGCATATTTGCCTGAATAGGCTTTTATTGAAGACAAAATTGTGCTATTCTGGAAAAAAAAAAATGTCACAAAGGACATTTGTTAGTAAGGTAGAGAAGTGAGCACCAGGATTTAAGGCAGGAAGAGATAGGCTAATTCTGTTCTGTGCAAATGCAGTTCAGTTTATGATCTGGACTGCCCTTATCTCTAAAGCTGCCAACCCCCAAGCCTTGAGGGAAAAGATAAACACCAGCTGCCAGTCTTTTGGTTGTTATCCAAGAAGGCCTACATAACAAGAACTCTTATTCTGGATTAGTTCCATCAATGCTTTGTCACTGAAGTCAGGAAATATCTTTCTAGTAAGGAACTGCTTTTTTAAAGTGCTTTCGATATTGGATAGTGCCCCCTGGTGACCCAGAACCCCATGAATTCAGCTACAAAAGATGTTGAAGTGGTCTCTTTGCCCCCAAATATGATGTCTCTAATTTAGCCTCTATATCAGGGGGTCATAATGACCTTTAAATGTTATTACACAGTACTGTATGTAAAGAATTGTCAACACCATGGAAGAGAACCCTGATAGAATATCACGAAAGTCTGGAAGAATTAGACCATTGAAGATGCCATCATTGGTACAGGAAAAGTTGTGGAAGCCATCAAGCCTAAAACCATAAATTCCTCCTAAGAAAACTATCCAGATGTTGTTTACGATAGAGCTAATCAAGGAAATAATGAAAGAGAATGTGGATATGGGGGAAAAGGCAGGTTGTGAAGGGTTTCAAAATGTAGATCTTGGAGAAACCCAAGAGCTAATAGACAACACACCAGAGAAATTAACAGAAGATGACTTGATAAGTGCTTCCAAAACAGTGTCAGATCATGAGGAACAAGACGTAGAAGTGCCAGAAAATAGAATGACTTTAGACAATCTAGCAGAAGGGTTCAGATTATTCAAGACTGACTTTGACTTCTTTAATGACACGGACTTTGGTATGAGCACTGAAACTAAAGCAAATGGTGGATGAAGGATCAGTACTGTATAGAAACATTTTTCGATAAATGAAAAAGCAAAAATGTTGGACAGACATGATAATGTATTTCCATAAAGTTACACTATTCAGTGTATCTTCCTCTCCCACCTCCTCTACTTTTTCCACCTCTGCCATCACCAAGATAGCATGGCCAACCTCTCATCTTCCTCCCTCTCCTCAGCCTACTCAATGTGAAGACAAGGGTGAAGACGTTTATGATGATCCACTTTCACTTAATGAATAATAAATAATCATCATGGTGTAGAGTCAATAAACTTATATGTTGTGTATGCAAGTGTCTTCATGTGAAAGTCTAATAACTATACAGCAAGAATTGTATGAGATACTTTTGTGTCATTATAATCCTCATCATTGCCTAAGTATTCATCATGTACAACACTGTGTGCAAGTCTTATATGGAAGTAGATGGCCTATCCTTATTTAGGCATTAAGTGAGTGATTTTTAATACTGTATAAAATTATGATGTGTTCTTTTACTGTTTTGTGACTTTGCTTCCAAAGAATTACATTACCGTATAGTATGCCTATCTCACATAATTGGAGAAACTGTACATCAACCTATCATAGGTAAGTGTTTTTTAAAAAAAAAAAAACTAATGTTTCCTGTCTCTCTCTGTCCCAAAAATAAATAAAAAACGTTGAAAGAAAATTAAAAAAAAAAACTAATGTTTCCAATATCATGAATATGACTAATACTGTATGCCATAAAACTTTTATAACCATTCATTAGTGTATCGACTAGGCTGCCATAAGCAGTCATATTTGATTACACTAAGATACCACAAAGCAATCATATTGCTGCTTCTTTGTTTTCAATGCAGGAATCATTATACCTGTAAATAAATAGGAATTTCTTTTTCACATTATCTTTTCATTTTATTAAAGTTTATTTATTTATTTTGAAAGAGCGAGAGAGAGCTCACGCACAAGCAAAGGAGAGGCAGAGAGAGAGGGAAAGAGAGAATCCCAAGCAAGCTCCTTGCTGACAGCCACATTGAGGGGCTCTAACTCAGGAACCATGTGATCATAATCTGAGCTGAAATCAAGAGTTGGTGCTTAACTGATTGAGTCACCCAGGAACCCCTTATCTTTTCATTTTTGATGTTTAGTGTGAGTAATACAACATCTACAGTGCCTTTTATCCTATCATATTGCTGTAGGTACTGATATGATTCATCTTGCAAACAGATGCAAACGTATGGTATTGATAAATACAGTATAGTACTGTAAATGTATTTTCTCTTCCTTATGATGTTTGTAATAACGTTTTCTTTTGTCTAGGTTACTTTATTGTAAGAATACAGTATATACTACATATAACATACAAAATATGTGTTTATTGACTATGTTATCAGTAAGGCTTCTGGTCAACAGTAGGCTATTAATAGTTAAGTTTGTGGGGATTCAGAAGTTATACATGGATATTTGACTGTGTTGGAGGTCAGGTCAGCACCCCTAATCCTGCATTGTTCAAGGGTAAGCAATAATTTATACATAAATGTACACAGAAAAACTGGAAGTGCTTGCTAACAATTTTTACAGATGGGATGTTCAATCAAAAAAACTTTGGCGAACATTGATCTAGATATACACCATTCAGTATGGTAGCCGACTAGCCACATGTTGCTGTTGAGCAGTTGGAAAGTGGCTAGTCTAGACTGGGATCTAATTATAAAATACACATCAGATTTTAACAACTTATATGGATGTAAAATATCTCCTTAATAATTATTTGACTACTTGTTGAAATGATATATTTTGTTATATGGAATCAAGTAAAATATATTAAAATTAATTTTACCCATTTCTCTTTACTTTTTTTTTCCAATGTGGCTTCTAGAAAGTTTAAAATTATGGGGCGTCTGGGTGGCTCAGTTGGTTAAGCGGCTGACTTTGGCTCAGGTCATGATCTTGGGGTTCGTGGGTTCGAGCCCCACATCAGTCTCTGTATGACAGCTCATAGCCTGGAACCTGCTTCAGATTCTGTCTCCCCTCTCTCTCTGCCCCTTCCCCACTCATGCTCTGTCTCCATCTCTCAAAAAATGAATAAACATTAAATTTTTTTTATTAGAAAAAAGTTTATAATTATAGTGTGGTTATTAGCATAGATTTCTATTGGACTGCACTGGTCTACAGCTTACAAACATTGACTAGGGAATTAGAGGCTCTCAATTTCTTCACAGTTCTTATATATTCCTTTACTCATCTGAATAATGAAGATGGTAGATATTTATAATTAGTATATAGCTAAAGTCTAAACCGACAATTGTTATGTCATTGGGAGAGATTAAGAGATTAACATATATTAATGAGATTAATGGGAAGATCAGTGTCAATTTTAGGAGCCTGCTAAGAAATTCTTAGGAGCTACTGAACTTAAGTATCTCTTTTATCCTTCTGTAAGTATAACTGCAAAATCATTACCAACCAATTGGACCTTAAATTTGGAGTTTTACCAAATATTTGTGATATTGTCAAATTAAAGTCTTAGAGGATTACTTAACACTTGAATAATCTGACTGTAATAACATCCCTGAATAATTGCTTTTAAAAAATTATAGTTCAATAGTTCTGTGGGATTTTTAAAAATAATAGTTGTCTAAATTTAATATCATGTGTCACTGTTGTGTCTGATCAGTGGGGTTTACTGATTTGTCACAAATTTAGATGAATTCATATATGTTAACTTTTTACTTGGATACAGGCACAACCTAAGTTTTTAAAAAGTGATTTTATTGGTTTTATCAATTATATGTTTTATATCTTCATGCATTTTTGGTAGGGATATACTTTTAAAAGAAAAGTACTGGGTTTGTCTTAATTTCCTGCTGAATCTCAAATTGTAAAATTTCTTAGAGTAATCATGAATGAGCTTATAAAATGAGAAGTTAATTTCTGTTGTCTATTCAAGATGTAGTCCTTGGTCCAGTGTCTTTGACATCTAGGACTTCTTTTTTTTTTTAATTTTTTAAATATTTATTTATTTTTGAGAGAGACAGAGATGGAACGTGAGTGGGGTAGGAGCAGAGAGAGAGGGAGGCACAGAATCCGAAGCAGGCTCCAGGCTCCAAGCTGTCAGCACAGAGCCCAACCTGGAGCTCGAACTCACGAGCCGTGAGATCATGACCTGAGCCGAAGTCAGTCGCTCAACCGACTGAGCCACCCAGGCGCCCCAGATCATTTAGGACTTCTTAAGTAACGCAGTATTTAAGGTCCCACACTAGATCTACTCCATCAGAATTCAAATGTTTAAGTGTAAGATGTGCTGGTGTTGGTTGTCACCTGCATGTCTAGATTTCTGCTTAGACTGCCATCTAGTGACAGGTTTACAAAATTTATGCAACTGAGAAATCTATTTTTCTGTTTTTCTTCTCAAAGTAGTAAAATATTTTATATATTAAAAAACCATAAATTTAAAAGGAAGATATTACTTTTTCCACATGTAGTCCTATACCAGTTCTCTAGAGACACTTTTAACTATTTCAGATTTTAGTCGTTTTCATATTTACCATCATAACTAAAAATGACAGTCTGATTCCTTTTTCTAAGTCTTAAAATGTAAAGAATATTTATGGACTTCCTGCTCTAAAAGGTGAGGAATTGACTCACATCATCACATCTTTCCCTGTCCCCCCTTTTGATACTTATGTTGATTTAGTTCTTTGATGGGATTAGTTTTTTACTTCACCTAATATGCATCCATTTCTTTCAATGTAAAGTTTAAACACCCTCTCTTTACTTCACTTTCTAAATCAATATCCCATTTCTTTCTTTATTTTTCTTCTTTTGTTTCCCAGATTCTGTCAACTTTGCCATTACTTTCATATTGTGAAGATCTCTACCCTTTATATTACTTTTTTAAGAAAATTAATTATTTTTAAAATTTACATCCAAGTCAGTTAGCATATAGTGCAACAGTGATTTCAGGAGTAGATTCCTTAATGCTCCTTACCCATTTAACCCGTCTCCCCCCACCCCACCCCACCCCTCCAGCAACCCTCTGTTTATTCTCTATATTTAAGAGTCTGTTATGTTTTGTCCCCCTCCTTGTTTTTATATTATTTTTGCTTCCCTTCCCTTATGTTCATCTGTTTTTTATCTTAAAGTCCTCATATGAGTGAAGTCATATAATATTTGTCTTTCTCTTGTCTCTTGTCTTTGGAGTTGCAAATGGCAAGATTTCATTCTTTTTGATTGCCGAGTGATACTCCAGTGTGTGTGTGTGTGTGTGTGTGTGTGTGTGTGTGTGTGTGTGTGTGTATACACACCACATCTTCTTTATCCATTCATCCATTGATGGACATTAGGACTCTTTCCATACTTTGGCTATTGTTGATAGCACTGCTATAAGCATTGGGGTGCATGTGCCCCTTGAAAACAGTACACCTGTATCCCTTGGATGAATACCTAGTAGTGCAATTGCTGGGTCGTAGGGTAGTTCTATTTTTAATTTTGTGAGGAACCTCCATAGTGGTTTTGATTTGTATTTCCCTGATGATGAGTGAATTGAGCATTTTTTCGTGTCAGTTGGCCATCTGGATGTCTTCTTTGGAGAAGTGTCTATTCATGTCTTTTGCCCATTTCTTCACTGGATTCTTTGTTTTTTGGGTGTTGATTTTGATAAGTTCTTTATATATTTTGGATACTAACCCTTTATCTGATATGCCATTTGCAAATATCCTCTCCCATTACATCAGTTGCCTTTTAAGCTGCCTTTTAGTTTTGCTTACATTACTTTTTAGAGCCATATTAAATCATTCATTGCATACATTTTGGCTGATTGCTTTTGAAGTAACAGATACCTTATTAGGTGGTGTGGACGCTGTGGTGAACATTTAACTACGTAATATCTGCCTTCATGGGGCTTATAATCTAGTATTCCATGCTTTGTTAAGCATTGATTCTAAAAATTGTAATCTAATAAATTGTATGTAAATGTTTATAATTTTTACATATTCTTCATTGCAGAACCAGGTGATATAACAAGCTTAATAGATAAGGAATTGTAATACTACGTCCCCTAACCCTCTGCTACTCAAAGAAGAATGTCAAGATTAAATGCATTCTCTCTTCCTATACTCCATCACTTCAAAATAATGACTCATTTGTATTTGTTTTATATTTGGATTGTGACTTTTTAATAGTTTTTTTAGAGGCTTCTAATTGCCTCCCCCCCCATAGTGTATGCTGTTACCCTATCATTAAGTTTCTCATTTTTTCATGTATTACTCTGGTGCACATTTTCATTTTTATCTTCCCAGAGTACTCTGATTTTGTCCAGAGACCGTTTGCTCTCTAGACCTACTACACAGCTATTGCCGTTTGCTTTATTTTCATTACACTCCTGAGACAGCTATTGATTCTTGAATTCAGTTTTAGTCTTAGTGGATTATATCTTCAAGGTAGTACTTAATAAATGAATTAATATAAGTAGGAGGTAAAGTATCTGAGTTCCGGTATCATTGAAAAAAGGTTTTATTTTCCCTATTCTTAGCTGATACTGTGGTTGGTTGTGGAATTCCAGATTCGAAATCAATCGCCCTCAAAACTTTAAAGCAATTCTCCATTGTTGTCTAGTGTTGCTGGATTTGTTATTTTCCTTCTCTTAAGCATTTGTTTTTCTAACTCTGAGAGATCTTTTCTTATCTGAAATTTTATGAAATTGCATGTAATGACATGTTTAGTTATGGCTCTTTTTTTTGTTCATCCTGTTCGGCACTTGATAAGTCATTTCAATTGAAAGATTTGTCTTTCTGCTTTTGGAAATTTTCCTCTTTTGTTGAATTGTTTTCACTTGCTATGTATTTCTCTTCTTTTTCTAGAACTCCTACTCAACAGATGTAGTATTATCTTTTCTATGCATTCTGTAGTTGCTGGCTTGCCTTTACTCTGTTTTCAATGTTTCCATCTCTTTAGGAGTGTTATTGGCCTATAATTCATCTTTGTCTACTTTTCTTGCCTAGTTTTTGTTTTCATATCAAGGTTTTACTGCTTATAATTAAATGAATTTGAGATTGTTTTATTTCCTTACTTGTTATTTTTGTCATTGTACACTTGTATAAGACTAAAAGCATTCATTCTGTGAAAGTTGGGCCTTATGCTTTGTTAAGATATTTAACTACTGATTCAGTTTTGAATGGTGTTAGTACTATTGAGACTCTCTCTTTCATCTTGAGTATGTTGTAAAAGGTTATTGTGGAGTACCTGGGTGGCTCAGTCAGTTAAGTGTTTGACTGTTGATCTTGGTGTTGGTCATGATCTCACAGTTTGTGAGATCAAGCCCCACATTGGGCTGTGTGCTGACAGCGCAGGGCCTGCTTGGGACTCTCTCTCTCCCTCTCTCTCTGCCCCTCCCCTGCTCACTCCTGCTCTCTCTCAAAATAAATAAATACAATTTAAAAAATAAAAGGTTACATTGTTACTGGAATGTGTCCACTTTGTTACTGTTCAAATTTATTATGCTAAAATTGTTCATACTAACCCCTTGTCTTTTGAAAGCTGGCTAGATTGGTAGTTCTGTTTCTTTTTTATTACAAATATTACTTTTCAAGCCTGTCTCAGTGCTTGAAGCCTCATGAAAGTGATCAAGTGGTTCATGAATAGTAGACATTTTTCTGAGAAGCTATTCAAGGTACCTTCCTGTTATTGGCATAGTTTCCATGTATTCCTAGCTCTTTGGGTAGTAGGCTTTATAGAGCTGTTTGACTGTTATTTTCTGGTGATCTTTTTCAGATCTCTTTCTGTGTGAATTAAGATTCTGCAAAATGTTACATTTGTATATGGCTAGAATCGTTTAGTCACATTATGGAATATAAAAAATTTCTGTGACCTGTGAGCATTATCAACCAATGTAGAGATACAAAATATATCTCTACCCAAATTAACGTACTTTTCTTTCTTACATGTTAAGTGTGAGTCAAGAATATAAAGGTACTAATTTAAATACTGTGTACTGTTAGGCTCTAAAACAGGTAAAAGGAAAAGGGTAGTTAAAAAGAGAGTCTACTAGAATGTTTGGGCTGGTGAATGAGCCAAAGTAATACATGCCAGAGTTTACCTCTTCATACCAACTTATCACAATTAGAATTAATTTTTCTTTGTACAATTATCTGTTTAATGTCTCCCCTTTATTATAAATTGTATGAGCACAAAGGTTGTCTAATTTTCTCCTTTATCTCCTGTCATAGCACATTGTCTGGCATATAGTAGTAGTTGCTCAAAAAAGTATATTTATGATTTTGAATGTTTAACTCACAAGTTAACTTAAAAATATTTGTAGAGTTTGTCGATTTACTCTGCATATGATATGAATGTTCATTGCATATTGACATGGAAATATCTAACAGCTACCAGTTACTTAGTTTTATTTAAAATTTACAAAATGGCTTCACACTTTTTTATTATTTGTTGTCGTAGTAACCCTGTGAGGTATGATGGTATTTTCTGTTTTATAACCATGCAATATGGAGTTTAGAAAGAGTAGATTATTTGCTGCGAGGACACAAAGATTTATAACTGACAGATCCTAAACTTGAACCATTTGTTTTTATTATCTCTTAGATTCTTATGTTTACTTTTATCATATACCCAGTTCTTCATTAACTATGGGATGGTTGCAAAATTAATACATATAATTATCATTAGGATATACAAATAAGTAAATGAGTACCTTTGATTATTTCACATGTTCTGAGAATAGTAGTCATCACTGATAATGAACATGAAATTTCATAAATCTAGGTTGTGTTTATTTAAATCCGAATCACAGAAAACAAGACAGAACAGCAATATTTCCAAATTGTGCAAAGCAGGAATAGAAATATATGGCAATTAATGAAGAAATAGCATATAGTGGTCTTTGAATTACCTAAAATACTTATTTTTCTTGTCTACACATGCTTGAGTTCAACTCATTGAATTTCCTCTCATTTTTTTAAAAACCAGTATAATCAGCAGTAATACAAAGGGTGAAAGGAAATAAAAACCAAGTAGAGACAAGATATGTTAGTTGAGAGTGAGTGTGTGTGACATGGGTGTGGAGAATCTAGCAAAAGCCATACTATATGAAAAAATAAAATTTAGTGGTATATTTTATTTGAACTGAAAGAATCTCTAAGAACTAGAGATATTCACTCTAAGATCATCTTTTTTGGAAGATTATGTAAACATTATCATGAATATTGAATAATAAAGTATGCAGTAGTGAGTATACCTATGTAAAAGGATCTATATGCATATGTGTGTGTATTTGCATACACAATTGTTTTTATATGCCTAGAGGAGCATCATAGAGGAAACTAGTATATCAGGGTAAGGAAGAATTTTTACTATACTTTTCCTAACTTTGGAATTTTTTACCATATGAACAATTATTTATTCCCAAAAAAATGAAAAATAATGATTGCTTAAACAAGTTAATTTTTCTTTTTTTTTAATATGAAATTTATTGTCAAATTGGTTTCCATACAACACCCAGTGCTCATCCCAACAGGTGCCCTCCTCAATGCCCATCACCCACTTCCCCTTCCTCTCACCCCCCATCAACCCTCAGTTTATTCTGTTTTTAAGGGTCTCTCTTATGGTTTGCCTTCCTCCCTCTCTAACTTCCCCCCCTTCCCCTCCCCCAGGGTCTTCTGTTAAGTTTTTCAGGATCCACATAAGAGTGAAAACATATGGTATCTGTCTTTCTCTGTATGACTTATTTCACTTAACATAACACTCTCCAGTTCCATCCACATTGCTACAAAAGGCCATATTTCATTCTTTCTCATTGCCAAGTAGTATTCCATTGTATATATAAAGCACAACTTCTTTATCCATTCATCAGTTGTTGGACATTTAGGCTGTTTCCATAATTTGGCTATTGTTGAAAGTGCTGCTAAAAACATTGGGGTACAAGTGCCCCTATGCATCAGCACTCCTGTATCCCTTGATATTCCTCTATTGAATTCTTCAGTTAGTGTATTTTTTCAACTTTAGGATTTGTTTGTTTTTGTGTTAGTTTTTGTCAAACTTCTCATTTTGTTCATGTATTGTCTTCTTCATTGTCTGTTTTCTTATAGTTAACTAAACTTTTGTGAGAGGATTATTCTGAATTCTTTGTCTCATAGTTCATAGATCTCTATTTCTTTAGGGTCAGTTATTGGAGCTTTATTAGTTTCCTTTGGTGATATCTTCATTTTTCATGATCCTTGATTCCTTACATTGGTGTCTGCACTTTTGAATAATGGGGCTTCTCTTCCAGAGCTCACAGATTTTGCTTTGTTAGCAATGGTTCATCAGTCAGCTTAGTTTGGGTTTCTGGGTACATTTACAGCTAATGTCATTGGGCAATTATGCCTGCTACTATGGTTTCTTTTGAGGGAAGATGCCTCTTTGAACTTGAGGACATGGATGGGGCTGAGGCTGTGCCATTGTCTGAGAGCAATGGGGTAGGACTTCTGGCTTGGCTTCTTACCTAATTGAGGCTATAGAATGTACTGCACTATTGCGTGAATTCACGGGTCAGGTTTTCTAGATTATGGAAACTGAGTACTGTAATCTTTAGTATATGGGCTTATTAATTAGATTCCATGCCCTGGCAGATCAGCAGGCCAGTGCCCATGGCCTATACAAATTGTTTGGGGGCCCAAATCAGTCCTGACTGTGAACTGAATTCCCTGGTCAGGTGGGGACACCAGTTTTGGTCTCCAGACAGGGGAAGCCATGGGTTTTGCTCTCAGCTCAAGTGTCTTTGGGCTTTTGAATTGGTTAAACAGTTTTCATGTGTTCTTGTTGGTTTCCTTGGTCAGATGGGCTGAAGGTTGTATTCAACAATGAGCCAGACCGGGAATTAGATATTTTTGCCTGGACCCAAGGGGAGAAGCAGTTTGAAAACAGGTGAAAATCTTTTTTAAAAAAATGTTGTTTATTTTTGAGAGGCACAGCATGAGCAGGGGAGGGGCAGAGAGAGAGGGAGACACAGAATCTGAAGCAGGCTCCAAGCTCTAAGGTGTCAGCACAGAGTCTGATGCAGGACTCGAACCCATGGACCGTGAGATCATGACCTGAGCCAAAGTCAGACTCTAAACTGACTGAGCACCTAGGCAGCACCCCCCCCTTTTTTTTTAATGTTTATTTACTTTTGAGAGAGAAAGAGAGTGTGTGTGCGGGGAGGGGCAAAAAGAGAGGGGGACAGACAACCCTAAGTGGTCTCCACACTGAGAACAGAGAGCCCAGTGCAGGTCTCTAACACACAAACCAAGATCGTGACCTGAGCCGAAGTTGGACGATTACCTGACTGAGCCATCCACGGATCCCTAAAACAGGTGAAGTTTTGTTTGTTGTCTTAACTGAAGCCAATCTGCACTCTAAGTTCCCTGGCCAAACAGGGCCATTTGCTTTTCTTTACAGACTATCAACTCTGCCCTTCTCTTGGCTTGAGCCCTGCTGGGTCACACAGCTTTCAGGCTTTGTCATCAGCCTTCTAGTCAGATGGGGTTGGAAGACACTTTCTACAGGGGAGCTATGTCCCAGCCCCCTTGCCTGAGCAGGAGTGGGATGAGCTGCTCTAGGCTAGCTGCAATTTCTGAAATAGGCTCTCTGGTTGGGAGGGGCTGGGATCTGTCCTCAACCTTAGCTATGAATTAATTTTTCTGTGTTTGAGTATCATGGCAGGTACTCCTCACCCAATATTGCATTCTAGTTTGTACAAACTGTTTTCATCTTAGTCAGAAGTCCATACTGTGTTCCAGTGCTTCCATAATTTATCATCCACATATGTGTGTGTGTTTATATGTATATTATAAATATATATTAATATATAAATTAATATATAAATATAAATAAGTATATATATAAAATCCCCTTACTTTCTACTAGATTTCAGCACAGTTTTCCTTATTTTGCTGCCTCTGTCTTCTATGTGTACAATTCTAATTTCTACCTTCTTTGCTTTTGTTCATAATTTCCTATTTTTCAGAATTATCATCTGCTTTCTCTTCATCTACTCATATGTGATAGGGACATAAATATATTTTCACAACATGTTATACCCTTAATACCTTTCAACTCCCTTTCTGGATAACTGTTAGAGTGGCATATTGAAGAAGCCAAAAGTGGATATACTAGATTCTTTCACATCATAAAGAGGTGACCAGAGAAGGAGGAATTGAAAGGAGAAAGAAAGGTTAAGGTAAGAGGGGAGTTTTGAATGAGTTTAGAGAGAAAGTAGGGAAATTGCAATTAAATGAGATATAAGACCTTTGTTTGAGAAATGGACAAAAAGCTTTTGAGACATTTGGTTATGTGTAGGGAGTATGCATGTAATTTTCTTGTTCACATGTTTTATATTTAAAACAGCTTTTCCTGGGCGCCTGGGTGGCGCAGTCGGTTAAGCGTCCGACTTCAGCCAGGTCACGATCTCGCGGTCCGTGAGTTCGAGCCCCGCGTCGGGCTCTGGGCTGATGGCTCAGAGCCTGGAGCATGTTTCCGATTCTGTGTCTCCCTCTCTCTCTCTGCCCCTCCCCCGTTCATGCTCTGTCTCTCTCTGTCCCAAAAATAAAAAAAAATAAAAAAATAAAATAAAACAGCTTTTCCTTATATTTTCCCATATATGTCATATAAGATAACATATTTTCACATATATATCTAATATGAGAAAATGTGAGGGATGATATATAAAATGTGACGTGAAAATGCTGGGGTTTGGGAGTGAATGGTCAAGAAAGAATTCCTGAGGCATCTTTGGTGCAAAAAAGTGGTTTTATTAAAGCACAGGGACAGGACCTGTGGGCAAAAAGAGCTGCAATGGGGTTATGAGGAGTGACTAATTATATACTTTTAAGTTGGGAGGGGATGGTGGATAATGTGAGTCTCTCAGGAATTTGGAAGCAAGGTTTCCAGAACTTTGAGGGACTAGCTGTTGCTAGGAAAAGGTCATTTACTACTTTGTTGTAAAACCTTAGTCATGAGACCCTTCAAATGTATATCAGTGGGCCATATGCTTGGAGGTTGATTGTTAACATATCTGGAGGAGGAGGGTGGGTAGAGATAAAGAAATTTTCAAAGGAATTTTTATATGTTAAAGGGGACACAGGATCCTGGAGGTCAGGCAACCTGTTAAACTAAGGTTGCCTTTTGCCCTTAGCAAAGTATTAATATCTAGGCAGTTGAATTCCTAGAGGAAGGCCACTCTGCCTGTCTCAGAGACCTGTCAATAGGCTGTCAAGTTGTAAGGCAATTTAATTTTTTTCTTTTGCCGTTGTTCTCCACATTAAAATATATATTGTTACCATAGGTTACATATTATATTTAAATAAATATATACATTTATATTATGTGACATGTATCTATATTATATGGCATATATGCTATACATATATATACTATTCATATATATACATATGCTATATTTATTTATTTATATGTGTTTTACTTTTTCATCAAGATTATAACCTTCTTCAAGCCAAACCCATCAATTTGTATTCTACACATTACCCTGAATATTGCTAAAGTGAGTTTCCATTGCATATTCCCTTAATCTTTGTATTCTGCCCATTGAATATTTCTCAATTAAAAACCTGTTGCTTATTTCTTTCATCTAACAAATGACTATTCTGTAGTTTCACATGCGAGGCAGTTAAATGAATACAACGCCATGTGCCCAGAAAATTACTTTAAAACCAAGCCTTCAGAAATGAATTATATATGAGCATCTTGAAGTAGAAACTTATTCCAGTTCTTTATTTGAATTTTAGTTTTAACAGCAGGAAAATGCATAACTATAAATCACACCTAAAAGCTAATAAGTTTTGAATTTTTGTTTTTAAATCTATTACAAGGAAATAAAACGATTCCTAAAGAGTAAAATAGTTAAGAGGAGAATGTTTGTATTGCAGGAATGCTGTCGGTTGACAACACCTACCTTTTCCTTTCCAAATAACAGCTGGACATTGTGGTGCTGTTGCAGGTTTATTTTTGCAGTTGGAGCAGATGGTTACCATTATTCTTACTTAAAACAGTAAAAGAGAAGATTAGACATGAGTGGTAATATTATTGAATGATACCCTTATAGGTTTTTGTTTCAGTGAAGACTAGTGAAAACATAACACTTCTAAATTTTTTTTTTAACGTTTATTTATTTTTGAGACAGAGAGAGACAGAGCATGAATGGGGGAGGGTCAGAGAGAGAGGGAGACACAGAATCTGAAGCAGGCTCCAGGCTCTGAGCTGTCAGCACAGAGCCCGACGCGGGGCTCAAACTCACGGACCACGAGATCATGACCTGAGCCGAAGTCGACCGCTCAACCAACTGAGCCACCCAGGCATCCCGAGACTTCTGACTAATGAGGGGAAAAGTCCATTTCTATTGTGTTATATAATTTAAATGTCTGGGGCCAGATAAACAATATCCTTTCTTCAATAGTGTTTTTGAAAGAATCTTAGTAACTCTCTGAGATTGCTTACAGTTTTAACTATAGAAACTCATTTTTCATTTTCCAAATTAAATTTTCTCTTTCTTGTTGGTGTAATTTTCTTTTTTTTTTTATTGTCTTTTTCTCTCTCTTTAGTACTTTGGAGAAGTTTAGGTTGGTGTTAGTTTTTCTAGCTTTTTGAGTAGGTCACTGTGTCAATCAGGATTTAATCAGAAAAATAAGAATCACTCTACCTTTTATTTATTTATTTAAAATTAATTTTTTTTAATTTTTTTTTTCAACGTTTATTTATTTTTGGGACAGAGAGAGACAGAGCATGAACGGGGAAGGGGCAGAGAGAGAGGGAGACACAGAATCGGAAACAGGCTCCAGGCTCTGAGCCATCAGCCCGAGCCTGACGCGGGGCTCGAACTCCCGGACCGCGAGATCGTGACCTGGCTGAAGTCGGACGCTTAACCGACTGCGCCACCCAGGCGCCCCTAAAATTAATTTTTAAGTTTGTTTATTTTGAGAGAGAGCGCATGAGCAGGGGAGAGGTAGAGAGAGGGAGAGAGAGAGAGAGAGAGAGAGAGAGAGCGAGCGAGAGAGCATCCCAAGCTGTAAGTGCAGAGATTGATGTATGGCTCAAACTCACAAACCGTGGGATCATGACCTGAGCCAAAGCTAGGAGTCTAATGCTTAACCAACTGGTGCCCCCATTCTACTTTTTTAAAGCAGAAAGGGATTTACTTCAGGGAATTAGCAGTTTCTAAAACTTGTGGAAAGACTAGAGGAATGAAGGTCAAGTAAGACCTTTGCTGGACTTCAGTTTTACTGCTCACATTTAGAGATTCCGGAAGTTGAAGCAACTTAAAGAATTGTATACATATGATTATGGCTGCCTCCAGTTCCAAATGGGTAATATGTAGGAAAACACCTAGAAGGAAAATGATACTTAGTAGCAGAAAATCTGGTATTGGTGTAAAATATAGAAGGAGCATATGGTTAAAGTAAGCTCTATAAATTCTGTGAAAGGCATAGGCTAACATTTTTTTTTAATGCGTCAATTTCTATGTGGGTATTTGTCACCTTTTTCTTACTAAGCCTGTAAGTACTGACTGTGTTGAAAGTCATCAGCTTCTTGCTGTCTTCTGTTACTGAATTTTTTTAAAGCAAGAAGTTATAGAAGATAAGCCAAATATGCCACATTTAAAAGTATGGAACTATTGAATGTCCATGAAAAGGAAAACTTTTTTCGCAGGTAACAAATTCAATTATTAGTAGAGTAAAAATAAAGGAGAATTTCATCAGATTCTTATGTTACATTCAAAATTACTATCTTGTCTGTCAACATTGTTTCCTGCTGGACTACAGAAAGAAAAAGGTAGTTTTGTACATAATTTAGAAAAGTGCAAGTATTCACAATTTCAAAAAAAATCATTAATTATTGAAGGCAAAGTAACCATCCTGTATCAGTTATAGTATGAGTTAGTGACACATAAACCTTTCCATAGAAGTCCTAGAATTCCTCTTGTAGGGTATTTACTATCTTTATATTTTAACCTCAGGTAAGATTCTCTATAGGAATAAAGATTTATCTCGTTTCATTGCTGCATGCCTGATAATTCTAAGTATTCAAGTGCTATAAAGATAAATGCCTAAGCAGTGTTTCTGCGCATTAATAGCGACCAACAATTTAATTAATCATGATAATGAGGGAAGAGAGAACAAAAAGAAATGGACTAAAACTACTTTTAGTCAGACTGTGAACATATTACCAAAACCCAAGTTCAGCTGCCAATACTAAAGAGACTAGTTTTCATTAAAAAGGAACTTGAGGGGGGCGCCTGGGTGGCGCAGTCAGTTAAGCGTCCGACTTCAGCCAGGTCACGATCTCGCGGTCCGCGAGTTCGAGCCCCGCGTCAGTCTCCGGGCTGATGGCTCGGAGCCTGGAGCCTGTTTCCGATTCTGTGTCTCCCTCTCACTCTGCCCCTCCCCCGTTCATGCTCTGTCTCTCTCTGTCCCAAAAATAAATAAACATTGAAAAAAAAATTTTTTTAAAAAAGGAACTTGAGGGGCGCCTGGGTGGCTCAGTCGGTTAAGCATCCGACTTCAGCTCAAGTCATGATCTCACAGCTCGTGAGTTTGAGCCTCACGTCTGGCTCTGTGCTGACAGCTCAGAGCCTAGAGCCTGCTTCAGATTCTGTGTCTCCCTCTCTCTCTGCCCTTCCCTTGTTCACACTCTATCAAAAATATATAAATACAAAATTTAAAAAAAAAAAAGGAATTTGAGCTTTATTCAGGAGGCTGGCCATCTGGGAGCAAGGCAGACTCTTGTCCAAAAGCCAACTTCAAGGTTTCTGCCTGGCCCAGAGAATTTTTACAGGGGTTAGGGCAGTTTATCAGGTAAGAGAGTGTAGTACTGTGTGACATTTCTTGATTATGTGCAGACGGATGGTGTCAGCTACAGACATTATCGTGGTACTTGGAGGTTGTGCAGAAGGGTCTGGTTCCTCAGTGCCGAGGGTGGTGCCAAAGAGCCTGGTGACATGTAGAAGTGCTCTGTTCTTTGTAGGAAGGAATGCATAATCTATAGATATACAGAGAAAGGTTTTGTTAATCTCACTGGCTAAGAGTACTCACTAAAGCCTAAAGAATACTAGGTAGGCTGGAGGGTCCAAGGCAGCTTCAAACAGAACCAAACATTGAGAAAAGCGTTAGAACTCAAAGGTGCTTTTGACCATGAAGGGCAAAACAATGACATTATTTGTGAATTTGAAAACCTAATTTGCATTTCTAATTATCTGGATATTAAGTAGTTTGTCTTTTACTGGAAGTCAACACCCATTTATTTGCCCATTGAAAAAGATTGCAGATAAAAATGCTTTTTTTTCTTCAAAACCACAATATGTCTTGATTCTAAAGATGCCAAAATTGATCTAAAAGGGAATTTCAAAATTTATTTCTACTCTGAAATTTTGTTATAACAAAAAGTTATGAAAATCATTAATCCTTATTAAAATGGGAGCAAATAAGAATAGTAATAGACACTAGCTTTTCTACCCTCACTTATTTGTTCTCAATATAGTAAGTCTGGGGGCACCTGGGTGGCTCAGCTGGTTAAGCGAGTGACTTCGGCTCAGGTCATGATCTCAAGGTTCATGAGTTTGAGCCCCACGTCGGGCTCTGTGCTGACAGCTCAGAGCCTGGAGCCTGCTTCAGATTCTGTGTCTCCCTCTCTCTCTGCCCCTCCACTGCTTGTCTGTCTCAAAAATAAATAAACATTCAAAAAATATATATAGTAAGTCTGCCTCAGTACTATTTTCTTTGATACTTTTATATTAAGCATATATTATATTAAATTTTACCTGTATAATAAGAAAGATCTGTTGATGGAATATGCTCCTATTGAATGAAAGAGGTGAAATTTATGCTTGCCAACCTAAAAAAGTTGGTTTAGGAGACCCAAATTAGATGAGAGTGTCAAAGTATTTCTTAACCTCTATCTGCCATATCATATAATACTTTCATTAATCCTTCCTGAATAGTTTTACATCAAATTGACAAGTAAATGTTTCCATTTGCTTCAGGTCCTAAATCAGTAGTTACAAACGCATGTGCCTACAGGTGTATATTAGAGTGGCTCTTCGCAATACTACTTTCTGTGAAGATGGGAATATTCTATCTGTATTGTCCAGCACTGTAACCACTAACTTTATGTGGCTATTGAGCACTTAAAATGGGCTAGTATAACTGAGGAGTAAAAAATATTTTAATAAATGTAAATAACCATGTGTAGCTAATAACACTAGATACAACACAAACGCAAAATTTCATTGATTTAAACCCAAGAGAAGTTTTATTTACTTTTTATGGAATAATCCAATGTGAATATTTCTGTATGCCTGGGGCACATCTTACTTCATCATCTTGTGGCTTCATCATCTGTTAAGGTCTTGGAGACATTTGTTTCCAGATGGCAAGGGGAGAAAAGCACACTTCTTAAAATCCTGGCCTGAAAGTCAGATCACTCTGCTGACAGTAAGAACTAGTCATGTGGCCACATCTGGAGCCAAGTAACTGAAAAAATGTGGTCCCTGACCAGGCAACCACTATCCAGCAATAAATAGGAGACACACATATTTTTGATAGTTCTGCCATAAAAGACCAGGCAAGTAACATACAAAAATGAAATGGGCCAGATCAATGCATATCCATTAACTGTAAGAGGTGGGGGCAAAGCTATGGCATGCCCTAAACATAGAGAAGTTACTATTCTTCACCAGCCAGTGTTGCCCTCTTTTAAGGTGGAACCTATGTTGCCAGATCATTTAGGGTATGGGGGTTTAGAGGTTTTTAAAATGAAAATCTGAAACCTATGTTTTTATCTGAAATATCACTTGTTTTAAAAGTTTATGAATAAAACTGCTACCAACATTTATGTACAAGTATTTCTATGAGTAAGTATTATGTATAATTTTTAAGAGCTTGCCAACTTATTTTCCTGAATTTCTGTAACATCCCACCAATATATATGGGAGTTCCAGTTGCTCCGCATTCAGAACTTGGTATTGTTGGTATTATTTTATGTTATTTTATAATTTTAATTTTTATTTGAGGGAGCAAATGAGCATGCATAACCGGGGGAGATGGGTAAAGAGAGAAAGAGAATCTTAAGCAGGCTCCATGCTCAGCCTGGAACCCAACACCGGGCTCCATCCCATGACCCTGGGATCCTGACCTGAGCTGAAAACAAGAGTCAGCTCAACCAACTAAGCCACCCAGGAGCCCCAGTATTTTTTTATTTTAGCCATTCTGGTAGGTATGTAGTAGTATCTCAGAATTGTTTTAATTTTTAAAAAATTTTTTATTTAAATTCCAGTTAGTTAACATACAGTGTAATATTAGTTTCACATGTATGGTATAGCGATTCAACACTTGCATACAACACCCAGTACTCATCACTACAAGTGAATGGTTTTAATTTCAATTTCTTATTGGCTAATGGTGTTGAACATTTCTTCATTTGCTTATTTGTCATCTGTAAATCATTGTCGATCAAGTGTTTATTCAAATCTTTTGTCCATTTTTGAATAGGTTGTTTGCTTTCTTACTGTTGAGTTTTGAGAGTTCTTTATATATCCTTTGTGGAGATATATACAAGCCTTTTGTTGGATGTGTGACTTGCTAATATTTGTTTCCAATCTGTAATTTGTCTTTTCATTTTCTTCAGTGTCTTTCACAGAGCAAAAGTTATCAATTTTCATGAACTGTTTGAATAACTGCTTTGGAGGCCACAAAGATTTTTTCCTGTGTTTTCTTAAAAATTGTTATGATTTTACTTTTAGATACAAGATCAATATGAGTTCATTTTTGTGTGAGGTTTAGATCAAGATTCATTTGATGGCATATTGATATCTAATTGTTCCAGCACAACTTGTAAAGAACTAAAAGAGCTGTTTTCTAGGCCGCCAGGAGGGAATAAGCAAAGGAAAAGATATTTCTTCAATATTCTCACTATGAGATTTCCTATAGGGCTTCATCTTCCCCATTGGATAACAAGTTCATTTGCTTTAATGTGTTGACATTCTTTGAAAATTGCCTAATTTTAATCAAGAACATATTCATTTACTAAATGCTTACTATAGCAAATTCTAACTACACTATTCCTTTACCATATCATTAGATTAAGAGTGTAAGGCTGTAACCAAATGCCTAGAGTTTATCTCCTAGCCAACATGGGAATAAATCCAATGAAAATAGAATTTAGAAACAAATGGGTTTAATATTCTAAATGTGTAAACTATATCGTCATTTTGGTCATTACATGCATGATTGTACTAACATAAATTTGCTTTAAAATCTCCCTAAAATCACTCAAAAATCAATAAACCAGCAAATATTTATTAAACACTTATTTTGTAGGATTTGTTAAGTTCTGCAGAAGGTAAAAAACATAATACATAGCTTTATGTTCTCAGAAATTGTACACTCAAGTTGACATATAGTAAAACTTAGAGTTACAAAATCAA
The DNA here is from genome assembly GCF_007474595.2 of Lynx canadensis. Lineage (NCBI taxonomy): Eukaryota > Metazoa > Chordata > Mammalia > Carnivora > Felidae > Lynx > Lynx canadensis. Next base: position 112,607,040 of record NC_044308.2, read on the forward strand.
ATGTCCTCAGTTGCAACACAAGTATTATAAAAATGCCAAGTGTTGGTATAAGACAACAGGGAGAGTTAGGACCTATGTTAGCCTAGAGAGCCCAGTCACTGATTAGAGGAATGCACATAAACAAACATACATATGTCGAAAGAAATTACCTTAAAACATTGAATTAACATGGCCCATGAGTTTACAACACAACCTCTAATATTGCAGATTAACCTTTAGGTGTCTGAAGGGACTCTAAACTTGAAAGGAGTGCCTTCACAAAAAGATATCCGCTGGGGCGCCTGGGTGGCGCAGTCGGTTAAGCGTCCGACTTCAGCCAGGTCACGATCTCGCGGTCCGGGAGTTTGAGCCCCGCGTCAGGCTCTGGGCTGATGGCTCAGAGCCTGGAGCCTGCTTCTGATTCTGTGTCTCCCTCTCTCTCTGCCCCTCCCCTGTTCATGCTCTGTCTCTCTCTGTCCCAAAAATAAATAAACGTTGAAAAAAAAAATATTTTAAAAAATAAAAAAAAAAAGATATCCGCAAGTGCAGACACAGCTTTCTTTGCTGAAAAAGCAGATTTTTCAAATTACTCATTAGGCTTGTTTCTAGTTAGTGTGTATGAATGTATATATAGGTATGTGCATATATATTTCCTGTAGCGAACATAGCCCTTTTTTTCTCTTTTACATTTTCTAATAGGTCATTATTAGTGTTTTGGTTTTTGTTTATTAATCTCATGTCCACCCAATATATTGAACTCTTATTTGTTCTGATAAGGCCTGAAGTATGGATTTAATTAAAACTGAAGGTATTGTGATTTCCAGACTTGTTCCTGTTTTAGTGAAAATGTTTCTAATATTTCACCATTTAGTACTATGTTACTTTTGATTTCTTATATATCCCCATTATCAGGTTGAGGAATTTTCCTTCTATTCCTAGTTTATTTGAAGCTTTAGTTTTTGTTTATTTGAATCAGGAGCGAATTAGAATGTTATCAAGTACTTTTTCAATATCTATTGAGGGGCGTCTGTGTGGTTCAGTCAGTTAAGTGTCCGACTTTTGGTTTGCGCTCAGGTCATGATCTCACAGTTTGTGAGTTCCAGCCCGCTGTGGGCCTCTGTGCTGACAGTGCAGAGCCTGCTTGGGATCGTCTCCCTCTCTCTCGACCCCTCCCCGGCTTGCTCTCTCTCTCAAAAATAAATAAATAAACAAACATTAAAAACAATGTTTTACTAAAAACATCAGTATCTATTGAGATGGTCTTCTGTTTTTTCATTTATATTGAACCCTATTCCAGAGATAAACCTTACTTGGACATTATATGGTTTTATTTTAATACACTGCTACAGTCTATTAAGATTTTTGCATCTACATTTTTAAAAGATATTAACCTAGTTTTGGCATCAAATTAATGCTAGTTTATCAAATATTTTTAATGCTGTACAATTGTTTGTATAAGATAGACACTATCTATTGATTCACTGTGTTATGAGACTCATGAACTGAGCCGAAATCGAGACTTGGACACTTAGACACTTAACCAACTGAGCCACCCAGGTGTACCTTGTCTGCCTTTTAAGTCTCTCTTGGTGGTTGGCCCTTTCTTTTTTTTTTTTTTTTTTTTTTTACTTTTAAACATCTTCTTATTTCAATTTTTATAATTCATGTTCTCTTAGGAAATCTTCCTTTAGCATTTTCAAATTTGTGAGCATAATATTGCATACAGAATTATAGAATAGATTCATATATTCTTTTTCTTTGAAAATTCAAAATAAATTTATTTGAATAATTCTCTTTCTTTGAAAGAATTCATATATTCTTTCTTTGATTCATATATTCTTTTTCTCTGAATTCTTTGAATTCAAAGAATGTTGATAATTTGATAAATTGATAAAATTTGATAATTTGATAAAAATTGCATAATTTTTAGACATTTAGGTTTCCAATTGATTAGGAAATAAGTTCATATAATAACTAGAAATAAAACCCAGCAGATTTGATTTCTAAGTAAGTACTCTTATCACTATAGTATTTTATACTATCTGTTTTGTATAAATCCATAAGAAAATACATGTAATTGAAAGTCATTTTTGTATTCAGAAAGTCATATAACAGTTGGACTATCAAAATGGAGAAAATAAATTACAGTTAAGCAAAATAAAACCGTGTAAAAAACCTGGAGTTAGAGTTTTAGTTTTTAATCATTTAAAATTAAAAATTATGTAATTTTTACTCATTTTAAGACAATCATATCTTAGTAAGCCCTGTATTTATTATAGTCATATAATAAGTAAAACTGTTCCAGTTTTTCTTACTTTGAATAATAATTATATTCTGTAGCATTTAGACTTTATAAAGTATATTCATATGTACTATTTGTTACTGTTAAAAAATTTATGAGGGAGAAAGTTGGTCATAATTTTGCCTATTTTATTGATAAAATCTGGCTCTTTGGGAGATTAAGCAGTGTACCTAAAGTCTTATAACTCTTTGTCAGAAATAAAGCTGTTATCAAGCTAAGGTTTTTTAATTCTCTATCTGGTGTTTTGCAGATCTATGTGAAATACACTTTCCATACTTTCTTAAACTGTTAGGTGCAAAATATTTACTCTTCTTTAAAAAAGAAAATCTGACTGTTCTTCTTTAATTTTCCCTACTGCTCTTTAGTCTGTTTTTTTCTTCTAAATCAGATTCTTATTATCACATACATAAATTATTACAATTATCCCTTTTCTGATGTTTCTGTCACCTCATGCTACAATACTGCTTCCAAAGTAATCTTCCAATTATGGTTAATTGTATGTGTCAACTTGATTGGCCTATGGAATGCCTAGATAGCTGGTAAAACATTATTTCTGGGTGTGTCTATGAGGGTGTTTTGGGCAGAGATTAGCATTTGATTCAGTAGACTCAGTAAAAAATATCCCCCTCACCAATATGGACAGGCATCATCTAATCCACTGGGTGCCAGAAAGAACAAAAAAGCCAACAAAGGGCAAATTATCTCTCTGCTTTTGATCTTTAAGATCAATATGTACAGATTGGACCATTTATCTTCTGCCCTTGGACACTGGCTCCATGGTTCTCAGACTTTCAGACTTGGACTGAATTATAACCACCTGCTTTCCTGGTTTTCCAGCTTGCAGATGGCTGATTGTTGGACTTCTTGGCCTCCATGACAATGTGACCCAATTCTTAATATCTTCAGTCTGCATCTATGTCTATATCTATATTTGTATCCACATTTATATCTGTATATATATTTGTATCTATATCTATATTTCTGTATCTATTTACATGAATATCCATATCTAATTATTCTGTTTCTCTGGAGAACTCTAATACACTTTTTTTAATTGATTGTTGAATTCAGTTGCAAGACTACTTTTATTTTTTTATTATTTATTTAAATCCAAGTTAGTTAACATATAGTGTAATAATGATTTCAGGAGTAGAATTTAGTGACTCAAACTTACATAGAACACCCAGTTGTCTATCTTAACAAGTGCCCTTCTTAATGCTCATCACCCATTTAGCCCATCGCCCCCACCCAACATCCCTCTAGCAACCGTCAGTTCTTTGTATTTAAGAGTCTCTTATGGTTTGCTTCCCTCTGTTTTTATCTTATTTTATTTTTCCTTCCTTCCCCAATGTTCATCTGTTTTGTTTCTTAAATTCCACATGAGTGAAATCATATACTATTTGCCTTTCTCTGACTTATTTCACTTAGAATAATACACTCTAGTTCATCCAAGTTGTTACAAATGGCAAGATTTGCCGAGTAGTATTCTATTGTGTGTGTGTGTGTGTGTGTGTGTGTGTGTGTGTGTATGCATACACACACACACACACACACACACACACACACACACACACCATATCTTCTTCATTCGTCAGTCGATGGACATTTGGGCTGTTTCCATAATTTGGCTATTGTTGATAGTGCTGCTATAAACATTGGGGTGAATGTGCCTCACTTGAATCAGTACTTTTGTACCCTTTCAATAAATATCTCGTAGTACACTTGCATGGTCATAGGTTAGTTCTATTTTTAACTTTTTGAGCTACCTCCATACTGTTTTCCAGAGTGACTGCACTAGTTTGCATTCCCACCAGCAGTGCAAAAGGGTTCCTCTTTCTCCTCATTTTTGCCAACATTTGTTGTTTCCTCAGTTGTTAATTTTAGCCATTCAGACTGGTGTGAGGTGGTATCTCATTGTGGTGTTTATTTCCCTGATAATAAGGGATGTTGAGCATCTTTTCATGTGTCTGTTAGCCATCTGAATGTCTTCTTTGGAAAAGTGTCTATTTATGTCTTTTGGCCATTTCTTCACTGGATTATTTGTTTTTTGGGTGTTGAGTTTGGTAAGTTCTTTATAGATCTTGGATACGAATCCTTTATCCAATGTCATTTGCAAATATCTTCTCCCATTCTGTCAGTTGCCTTTTAGTTTTGCTGATTGTTTCCTTCACTGTGCAGAAGCTCTTTATCTTGATGAGGTCCCAATAGTTCATTTTGGCTTTTGTTTCCTTTGCCTCCAGGTACATGTCAAGTAAAAAGTTGCTGCGTGCAAAGTCAAAGAGGTTGTTGCCTGTTTTCTCCTCTAGGATTTTGATGGCTTCCTGTCTTTCCTTTAGGTCTTTCATCCATTTTGAGTTTATTTTTGTGCATGGTGTAGGAAAGTGGTCCAGGTTCATTCTTCATGTCACTGTCCAGTTTTCCCAATACTATTTGCTGAAGAGCCTTTTTTTCCATTGGATAGTCTTTCCTGCTTTGTCAAAGATTAGTTGGACATATGTTTGTGGGTCCATTTCTTAGTTCTCTATTCTGTTCCATTGATCTATGTGTCTGTTTTTGTGCCAGTGCCATACTGTCTTGATGATTACAGTTTTGTAAAACAGCTTGAAGTCTGGAATTGTGATTCCTCCAGGTTTGGTTTTCTTTTTCAGGATTGCTTTGGCTATTGGGGGTCTTTTCTGGTTCCATACAAATTTTAGGATTGTTTGTACTAGCTCTGTGAAGAATGCTGGTGTTATTTTGATAGGGATTACATTGAATATGTAGATTGCTTTGGGCAGTATTGACATTTTAACAATATTTGTTCTTCCAATCTATGAGCATGGAATGTTTTTCCGTTTGTGTCTTCTTCAATTTCTTTCATAAGCTCTCTATAGTTTTTAGTGTATAGATCTTTTACTTCTTTGGTTAGGTTTATTTCTAGGTATTTGATTAACACACTAATGAAATCTACTTTCGTATGTTACTTCACTCATCAAAGAAATGTCATTTGCTTCTCAGTGACTTTATAATAACAGCATTATTCAGCCTAACATTTAAGACTTCCTTGGCCCTGCCCCCTGTGTCTTTCCAACTCTAGACTACTTCATTTGAACATCCAACTTGTGCTATAGGTAATCAGTGTAGATCTTTACTATCTTAACTCACTATACTTTTCACATGAAGTACTTTTTTCCTTTATCTTTATCTAAATTTAATCCCCTTTAGGCCATAAATAAATTTCATTTTCTTTGTCAGGTTGTAAGTAGCCACTCTAGCCCACTCTGATTTTTATATTCTGTACTCTACTATTTGATCATTATTATTATCTGTATCATTCATTTTAAGCTTAATTACATGTTGCTATACTTAATTATATCACATTTTTCTAACTGTATTGTCAGTTCTTGATAGACATGGATGATGACTTAAACTTCTTTGTGCTCTAAATTTTTTCTTTATATTCTTTTCAGCACATAGCACAACACTTTGCTGTGACATTATAGGTGCTCATTAAATTATTTGAGTTAAATAAACAAAACTGTATATTTATTGTTACTGTTAAATTCCTATGTTGGAAAGATCTGTATCAGAAGCCATGAAAAATATATTGTGAATTCTTCTAAAAAAATGTTTTCTCATTTTCTAGTTAGTCTTCATTCCTTTAATGCAGCATTTCTCAGTTTTAGCACTGTTCACATTTTGGAACAAATAATTGTTGTGAGAAGCCTTACTGTGCATTGTAGGATGCTAAGCAGTATTACTGGCCTCTACACACTGCATGCTAGTAGCATCATCCATGCTGTAACTAATTAAAATGTGTTCAGACATTGCCAAATGACCCCTGGGAGCAAAATTGCTGGCAGTTACAAACTATTCTCGTGGTTTTAGCAGATTTTTTTTTCAACAGAACATAAGTATGTAGATAAAGCAATTAAATTATAATCTTATTAAAAGTACCTTTGGTTCTTTTTTAGTGTTTTATTGAATTCCCATGCTATTGCAAGTTCATGTTGTTGGGTATAAAGAATGCTATAGAGATATGCTCCTTCAGTGCTATTCAAATTTATAACTTTAGTAGCTTATAATGTCTAAGGTAAATTGTCAGAATGTTGAATTAGGTTTGGCAGGAAGCCTAGTTGAACCACTTAGTAGGGAACAGGGAAGACTTAGTTATAGGAGTAAAAAAGAAGAGAATGAACAAGGTATATCTTTAATTATTCATCTTTCTCAATGTAAAAACATCTTCATATTTATTTAAGAGTTATATATAAAGTGCCTTATGTATGCATATAAGAATGCTAAACACTCAGTAATATATCTTTTAAAAAAGGTAAGAACTATTCCTGCTTTCTAATAATTTATAATGCGATGTGAAAAGAAAACACACACGCACACACGCACATCAGAAACAATAACAAAACAAGACAGCATGTGTGATTACATGACAAATGAATTGAGAATAACCACTTCCTATTAAAAGTCTGTAGAAAAAGAATATGATTTTGTTTTAGAACAGTCCTTTTCCAAGCAGTTTTCACTAGAAGCATCTTGCCTTTGCGCTTTCTCTAAAAATCATGGTATCTTTGTATTGTTATACGCCTCTTTCAGATTTTTACCAGAGTTCATTTCATAGACCTGAAGTTGAGATATTCTCCATCCACATTTCCCTCTACCTTCAAATTTCCTGTCAGTAATATGGGGTAATGTAATACTATGAGTTCCACTAACCTCTCTTCAATTCACTTGCAAATAAAAATAAACTGTTTTACTGCTGATAGTCATGATAAGCAAACCTTTTTTCCTGTGAGTCCTTTTGTTTATAGTGTTAGTGTGTGAGAAGGAAGAATTGATAATGTTTGAGGTGAGGAGAACAGAAAAGTTTGAAAGATAATTGCTGGCTAGAGGTAGAAATAAAAACAGTGAAAAGATCAGCTACAACTTAGTTTCACTGAATCCTCTACTCTTACTCCAGGCAAACATTAGAAGAGCAATCCGGTTTTTCCACCGTAGAAACAACCTCCTTAGTTTGTTGGGTTTTTCTTTAAAACTTAAGTCTTATTTTTCATTGAAGTAATCTTTCGTGTTTAAAAAAATCAAATGATGCAAAATAGCTCATAACAATAATAAAAACTAGTAATCTGGGTTTTCCCCCCACTGCTTCCATAACCAAACACTTTCTTTTAGTTTTGATACTTATATATATGTTTCATACCATGTCCTTTGTGGTATCAGTTTTAGACACTGTATGTTGACTTCTATATTAGTTTTTTATGGCTACCACAACAAATTATCACAAACTTAATGGCTTAAAATAACACAAATTTGTTGTCTTGCAATTCAGTACTTCAGAAATCCTATTCAGGATCTCATTTAGGTTAAGATCAAGATGTAGGCAAGGCTGTCTTCCTTTCTGGAGGCTTTAGGTAAGAATCTGTTTCCTTGTTTTTTGAGCATCTAGTGGCCACCTTCTTTCCTGGGTTCATAGCTCCCCTCCCCACCTCAAAGTGAACAGTGAGGCACCCTCTTCTTCACAGTGCTATCTCTCTGATTCTCTCTTCTACTTTTAAGACTCTTGTAATTACATTGGGAACACCAAGATAATCCTAAATAAACTTCCTATTTTAGTTCCTGTTTTAAAACTCCAGCAAGTAAGAGACAAATAACCAGGAAGTAAATAAAAGTCAGTGAGATAAGAGCAATTGTAACGTTATATTATATATCTTGACTCTACTATTCAGTTATGGTCTACACAGTTCAAGGGTCTATATGCAGCATTTCCTGGAGATGATTATTTAACTTGGGATTTTGAGAAGGACTGAACCTACACTGTAATGAAAAAGCAATCAAATTTATTACCTGTGTACATACAGTTATCTTTTTACAATGAAATCTATATCTCCGTAATTAATTTCAGTTGATATGCAGTAGTTCTTCACATTAATCTTTCTCATTCAAGCAATGATGAGACTCTATTCCAGCAGTAATGGAGTAGCTTGTATTGGGTAGCCCTTTCACTGAAAACAACAACGAAAACTGAATAAAACATCCAAAACAATGGTTTGAAGGAATTGGAGAACAACCAATTTACATACTACTTGAGAGTATGATATTTGAGAGAATAGAAGCACTGGTAAGCTCCACATTCATCCTGGCTTTTTCCTGAGGGCATTTTTCTGTTCCTGGTGTAGAATATGAGCACCCCAGTGGAAAATGAGTCTTAACTGTCATTAGCCAACTTTAACCAACTCTTAAGATCTATATGTACATTTTTAAATTCCAGGAAATTCATCAAAAAGCAATCTATAAGCCTGAAGAGGTTAGCAGAGATTTCAGCAGCTGCATGGGCCTGAAGGAAAGGTTCAATTTAAGCCCTGCCAACATGGGAGAGCCTTGGTAAACAATACAGACTTAGACCCCAGAAGGACCACATTTTAGGAGAAGACAAAATACTAAAATATATCAGCCCCAACAAAGACTAAAATCACTGGTACTCAGTCTGCCTGACAGAAGAAAACTGTTATAACCTTTTTAAGGAAGATAACAGCATCCAGAGCCTACAATATTTCTCAACCTTAATGTCAGTCATCTCATTAGAAATTTATCCTGTGCAAACACCTCCAAGTAATTAAAACCAAGAGAAAAAACAGACCCACAGGTGATTAAGATACCAAAATTATCAGATATTTTAAAATAACTGCAATTAATATCTTCATAAAAATAAAAGATGGAAAAATCTAAAACCTTGTTTTTGTTTTTTTTTTTTAAAGTCAAATGGAAAGTATAGAAGTGAAAGGTGCTTTAAATGAAATGAAGAATTCATTAGATATGTATAATGGAAGATTAAGCGCAGAAAGAGAAAATAAATGAACAATGAGAGAGTTCAGTTGACAATAGCCACATTGGAACACACAAAAAACAAAGCTCAAACCAAAATAGATCCTAAGACACATATAGCACATGGTAAAAATGTCTAGCATTTAAAGAGAGAATGATATTGAAGCAATATTTTTAAAAATACTGAGAATTTTATAAAAATTGAAAGCATTTGCACATTCAAGAACCAAAAAAATTTTCTATGTACACACATATGTACACATACAGCTAGGCATATTGTATCAAGCTGCTGAAAACAAAGACAAATAGAAAATTTCATTAATTTTGCTTTCTGCTCAGCCAGCCTTTCAGAATAATTAATGACTTTAGCAACTGTACTTTTCCTGTTTTCTGCCATTTTAGGAAAGTTCAGGAAGCCTGTCAGTAGCTTCCAACATAGTTAGCTTCTCAATCTTGATTCTAATCTCCTTCTCCAACTCCATTATTCTTTATAATAGAGTCACAGCATACGAGCTTTTAACTTATGAATATCAAATCATATGTTCAAAAAGAAAAGAATTATTTAAATATTTTGGATGTTCAGTAGGCATTGTACTCAATGTGTTTATCCCTTGGAGTGAGTATGAGACAAGAGACTTGAATTTATAATCCATTTAGCTGGTTCGACGTCACTACTTACAATGCCTCTTACAATTTGAGCATCTGGCCAAACTGACTAAATTTCTGGTATCTAAAAACACAGGGGTGCCTGGGTGGCTCAGTCAGTAAGGTCATGGTCTTCAAGTCCATAGGTTTGAGCCCTGCATCAGGCTCTGTGCTGACAGCTCAGAGCCTGGAGCCTGCTTTGGATTCTGTGTCTTCCTCTCTCTCTGCCCCTCCCCCACTCACACTGTGTTTCTGAAAAATAAATAAACATTTAAAACATTTTTAAAATAAAAATTTGGGGGGCCTGGGTGGCTCAGCTGGATGGCATCTGACTTCCGCCTGCAGGTCATAATCCCACACTTTGTGGGTTCAGTCCCAGTGTCAGGCTCTGTGCTGACAGCTTGGAGCCTGGAACCTGCTTCAGATTCTGTGCTTCCCTCTCTCTCTGCCCCTCCCCTGCTTTCTCTCTGTCTCCCAAAATTAAATAAAGATAGATAGATAGATAGATAGATAGATAGATAGATAGATAGAGTAAGTAAAAATAAAAAAAAAAACCACATATTGTTGATACAACACAGCCTCTAAAACTCAAACCAGTTAATTCATTGTTGGCACAAAGAAACAATAGTCTGTTCTGATTCTGAAAGGGAAACTATGTCTGTTAGAGTTATAATATTGAGGAAGACAGTATGTAAATTTCCAATGTTGAGTAGTTGTAATGGTCTTTCAAGGGCATTGTTGACCCATTTTTTGCCTTCTGTACTGATTTAAAGTAATATGTGATTTACATAGTTTAAATCTTTATACCCTCAGAATATTAACTTTTGGAATTTTTTTCTGACCACATCATCTTTGGTTCTTCCTCCAATTTTGTTATTCTCAGAAAAATGTTCTGTCTTATCGTGATTGCCAGTTCCTTTATTCTTTACAACTTCTTCAGTTTTTATACTGGCTTTGTTATCAGCCCAAACCCCGGGATCAGCCATTTCAACAGTACATTTAGTGGCACAGTGGGCCTCCTTCCCAAGGATTTTTTCATTTTCATATTTCTACTCACTAGCTTAGGCTGTTTTTCCCTAGTACGCTCAATTTCTAGTCTGGACTATGAAGTTCTGGAGAGATTATCATCCTATAGATTTCCATTGCTGATTCACCTTCCACCCTGCCCCCCCGTAAAGGAAAAAAGAGAAGAATAAATTCTGGGATCAAGCATACAAAAATAGAATTTATCAGTAACTTCTGTGTTTTTAGTAAGAAGGAAAATTTATCCGGTAAAAGGAAGAGATAGGCATGTGTTAAAAGTTTGGGCAAAAGTGGAAATTTAGAATAATTGCTATCATATACACAGAATGGCCATTGAGCAGCAGTTATATCTAAGTTGCAGTTAACTAGCATAAATTTATAATGAATAAATTCTACCACTGTTTATTGTGTGTTTCCTGGTAACATATAACAATATTTGTACATAGTAGGTGCTCAAAGGATTATTGAATAGAAATACTTGTCAATAATATACCTGAGATTGACTAGAGAAGACAGACATACATAGATCAGGAACATATTTAATTGTTTTACCAAATAAGGCATTATAAATTGATAATAAAGTTTTAAAACAGTATAAATAAGGGTACACAAATGATGAAAATTGTTCATTAATTTAGAATATGGATCTAGTTGAGGAATTTGGAGATAATTCAGAGAAGAACCACAAGAATATTCAAAGATTTAGAAAATCAAATTTATAAGAATTTTCTTTACTGGAAAATTTTAAGTTACTAAAGAGAAAGCTGAGTAATGACTTGGCCATCTAGCGCACAGACTTGATATATATAGAAATGTGACTATATGTTTGGTATATATATACTAAAAGCAGAACAAAAGAATATCAATATGAATTGCAAAATGTGTGATTTTTATTCTATAGGAAAAAGTACACAAAATGGGGCATTGGAATATAGTTCTATAGGAGATTGTGTAATCTTCTATGTTATTGAAAATTAAAATAGGTTTTATTTTAAAAACACATTTATTTCTCACCTATTCTATACGTTAGGCCAAGTTTTGTAATACAGAAACAGTCTCTGACTTTTGCAGTAAGTTTTTTTTTTAATTTTTTTTTTCAACGTTTATTTATTTTTGGGACAGAGAGAGACAGAGCATGAACGGGGGAGGGGCAGAGAGAGAGGGAGACACAGAATCGGAAACAGGCTCCAGGCTCTGAGCCATCAGCCCAGAGCCCGACGCGGGGCTCGAACTCACGGACCGCGAGATCGTGACCTGGCTGAAGTCGGACGCTTAACCGACTGCGCCACCCAGGCGCCCCTGCAGTAAGTTTTAAAGAGGGGAATATTACATTGATAAAAGGGTCAATCCATCAGAAAAAATTAACAAGCACAAACACACATCCATCTAAGAGTCTCAGAGTACAAGAAGCAAAAAGTGACAATTGGAAGGACAAATAGACTGTCCAACAACAACAGCTAGAGAGTTCAATACCCCACTTTTAGTAATGAGTAGAACAACTATGCAGAACAGTACATTATACTATTAGATTTATAAAGTAAAACAATAGAAATAGGTGCACAGTATAGATAGAAAAGAGGTGTTGAGGGGCGCCTGGGTGGCTCAGTCGGTTAAGCGTCCGACTTCAGCTCAGGTCACGATCTCACGGTCCGTGAGTTCGAGCCCCGCGTCGGGCTCTGGGCTGATGGCCCAGAGCCTGGAGCCTGCTTCCGATTCTGTGTCTCCCTCTGTCTCTGCTCCTCCCCCGTTCATGCTCTCTCTCTGTCTCAAAAACAAAATAAAAACGTTAAAAAAAATTAAAAAATTAAAAAATTAAAAAAAAAAAAAGAAAAGAGGTGTTGATGTTTAACCATACAAGAGGGAAGGACTAATGAAGGGATGAGAGAGAGGAACGTCCAAAATAATTTTCCAGAAAATTTGACTTTTCATTTAGGTTTTAAAAGGCATATAGCTGTCTGCCAGAAGGATCAATCAGAGAACACTGTACAGAAAGGTGTGGATATGTGAAAAGATACGGATCTTTGGGCATCTATATGTGATTTTAAATTGTTTGAAATTTAGTAAGTGCATTGTGGTGGAGTAAGGGAAGCAGTAATACTGGGAGATGAGGCTGAAGAGGTGTTGGGCTGTCTCAAGACAGCGAAGAATATAGATAATGTATAGGTATTTATTGACAGTATTTTAAGAAAATTACTGAGCATCTATGAAATGTACATAAATTAAGAAACCAAATTTTAATGCTTATTGTTCCTTTGCTTCCTGAAGAATATGCTAGTTATGATCTTATTTCTGGTATATTTTGGAAAATTAATTAATTAATTAATTATCTATTTAAGAGGTGGGGAGAGACAGAAGGAGGGAGGGGGGGGGGAGAGAGAGAGAGAGAGAGAGAGAGAGAGAGAGAGAGAGAGAGAGAGAATATGAATCCCAAGCAGGCTCTGCGCTGAGTTTCAGGCTCAATCCCATGACCCTGGGATCATGACCTGAGCTGAAATCGTTAGCTGCTCAAATGACTGAACCACCCAGGCACCCTGAAAAATAATTTTTTAATTAATTTATTTTTGAGAGGCAGAGAAGGGGAGTACACCTGGGGGAGGGCAGAAAGAGAGAGAGGGAGACATAGAATCCAAAGTAGGCTCCAGGCTCTGAGTTGTCAGTGCACAGCCTGACATGGGGTTCCAAATCATAACTGTGAGGTCATGACCTGAGCCAAAGTCGGTCACTTAACTGACTGAGCCACCTAGGTGCCCCCAAAATAATTAAAATATTTGATCCCATGTAGGGTTTTCTTTATGTATTACCTTTAGTATTGATTAAACCTGTAAACCCTGAAAGCTGTTCTGCAGAGAATTAGAGCAAAAATTTATTCCAGCCTTTCTTCTATAGTGCATTAAGTCCTATGCAGTTATCACATGTTTCTAGGGTTAATAGTAACTAAGATGTATGTATTTGTTAATTCCGCATTGTTATCTTATATTCTATAAAACACTGGTATTCCAAAAATATTAATAAAAGTTTAAAACGGAAGGAATAAAAGGATTCTCAGACTCTCAGTTCCTTTGCCACCTTTCATCCAGTGCTGTCATTCATTCTTCTTGAGTCACTGGATCTAGTGGTCATACCCTAAACTATTACATTGCTAACAATTACAACCCTTCTATAATTTTTACTTCAGTCATCCCTCTCTCTAGTCACCACTTCTTTCTCCAACTCCTTCTTGTAACTCAACTGCAGTTGATCTCACTGGGACCTCTGATTCATTGACTTTTGATTAGCTCTTTATCCCTTTCATTTCCCTCTTTACCCAGCTTATATCCTATGGTCAATCTTTACAATTACTCCCTTCAACACATCTTTAATTTTCCTGTCCCTCTCTTGTTTCATTGAGTTTGTTTAGCTGAATAATAGTGACCCAAAACGAATTCCTGGAACTCTAAATGTTACCTTATAATGAAAGCATGTATTTGCAGTTTATGATTAAGTTAAGGATTTTGAAATGGGAAATTTTTTTGGATTATCAGGGTGAGCTCTAAATCCAATCACAAGTGTCCTTATTAGAGACAGAAAAATTTCATACAGGCAAAAAGAGAAGACATACAGAGGAGAAGGCAATGTGAACAGGAAACAGAGATTATAGTTATGGGCCACAAACCAAGGCATAGAAGCTGCAAGAGGCAAGGAGCAGATTGTCCCCTAGAACCTTTGTAGAGAATGTGGCCCTGTTGACACCTTGACTTCAGTGATTATTTTCAGTCAGCAATAGTGATTTCAGATTTCTCTTCTACAGACCTATGAGAGAATACATTGTTTTCAGCTACCAAGTTTGTGGTGATTTGTTACAATAGCCATAAGAAACAATACACTTGGGTAAACCATAAAGTTGATTAAATCCCAACTTTCCATCTATTTTGGATCTGCTTCCATGCAGCTGGAGATAAACATATAACCAAATGACTCCTTTGTGCTTAAATTCATGATCATTAACTTCACATTGGTCTATCACATAGCATTATGATTTATTTCTCTAGCCCAGGAGTTGGCATACTTTTTCTGTAAAGGGCCAGGTAACAAGATTTTTATACTGTGAGCCATATGGTCTCTGTCATAACTATTCAACTCTGCTATTATAGCACAAAAGTAGCCATACACATAATACATAAACAGATGAATGTGGCTGTGTTCCATAAAGCTGTATTTAGAAAAACAGACAGCAGACCAGATTTTCCTAAGCCCTGTACTAATACATTATCTCTTTCACCATATTAGATGGTAGTTGTACCTTTCTGTATGTCTTCAAATCTCCAACACCTCCTCCTCAGTCTCCTCCTCTTTATTTATGACCTTGCTTCTGTGTCATGGAGAAAAGAAGATCAAAAGAGAATTTCCCTATGTTCTTATTACAACTATATACCTTCCTGCATCTGAATTCAAACAATTTGTCTTTTCATGTGTTATCAGTGATGAATATACATGAAAGAACCATGCGGACTTATAAGCAAAGGTCAAGTCATACATTTGTGTTCTAAATCCTATCCCTTTTTATCCATCCGAAGATATAGTTACCAAAATTTTCCAGTCTCCTGAATTTTTACTTTTCTCTTTTCACTTGACTTTTCTTATCAGCATAAAAACGTGCTGTTATTTTCCTATCCTTTAAAAGTATATTTGCTTAAAGATATCTCCTTCTGATTATTGACCTATTTACCTTTTTCCCTTTGTAATAAAGCTTCCTTTTATAGTATGGAATATTTCTCTACTCCCTATCTACAATTCCTCTCCTCCCATTTTTTTTCTCATTTTTAAACCTTACCATGTAAAAATTGAAACATACATAAAAGAGAGAATAGTATAATAACCCCCCCGTACCATTACACTGCTTCAACATTTAATCATTCATAGCCAAACTTATTTCATTTCTACTTCCACTCTCCCCATACACTACTGAATTATTTCCAAGGAAATTTCTGTCATCAAATAATCATATCCACAGATATTTCAGTACGTGTCTCTCAAAGGCAGAAACACTTTCGTTTTTTTAAATGACAATAATACCATTATCATACCTTAAAAAATCAATGTTAATAGCAAATACCCAGTATATGTTCAGGTGTTCCTGATTTGTCTTATAATTCTTTTTCATTTTTACTTTTCATTTTTCAGAATCAGTATCCAAACAAACATGTTTTGACTTGATATATTTCTTAAATCTTTTTTAATCTATAAGTTACCCCTTTTTCACCCTTTCCCCCCAAATTATTTGTTAAAAAGTCCAGTTTTTCCAACATCATTTGTTGAAGAGCCTATCCTTTACCCATTGTGTATTCTTGGTACCTTTGTTAAGAGCAGTTGACAGTTTATGTGTGGGTTTATTTCTGGACGCTATTCTTTTCCATTGGTGTATATGTCTGTCTTTATGCCAGTACTGTATTGTTTTAATTGCTGTAGCTTTGTAATATATTTTGAAATCAGAAAGTGTTCTTTGTCAAAATTGTTTTGAGTATTTGAGGTCTTCTGTGGTTTCATATTAATTTTAAGATTTGTTTATTTCCATTAAAAATGCCATTGGAATTTTGATAAGGATTGCACTGAATCTGTTGATGGCTTTGGGAAATATGGACAGGTTTTTTGGTTTTTTTCATTTTCTTTTTTTTTTTTTATAGAAAACTTTCAGACATTTATTACTTTTATAATGGTATCTGGAAACTGAGTTCTCTGAAGTTTATTAGGATTTGATCCTTGTTAATTTTTTTTCCCAGATTCATTGCATTCAGAAGCTCTGTCTCCATTATAAATACCTTGGTAATTATTAAAAATAAAGTCTTCACAAAAGGCCTTCTTCCTAAGTTCATTACACATAAAATGTTGCTCCAAATTATGTCTGTGATAACTTTTGAACGGTGAGGTGGGATAAAGACTCTCCTATGTTTATCAAAATTAGGTGACTTTGGAACAAGAAGGGATTATTTGTTGTAGAAGAATAATGAACCCTCAGAAAAGGACTTTTCAAATTGATTACAATTACAATTTTTATATTCATTTTTAAATTTCTAATTTTCAGAAATGTTTGAAGTGATTTAAATCATTGGTTTCTGCATGGAATAGATGACTTTCCAGATTTTCCAAATTTCTTTTCAGAGAATATGTATGTTTAAAAAATGGAGTTGGTTCTTTCTGTTTATAAGACATTGTTCTGCAAACCTAACTGGAGTTTTCCCCAAAATGTTTTATATTCCCTATCTCTTTTGGCAGTAAGGATTCAATTAAGGGTAATTGTCTCAGTTTAGTTATATCCATAATAACATTCTTTCTGCCCTTCACTTCCTTCCATCACCTTCTCAGTCTTTCATTAACTGTGAATTCTCAAAGCCAAGCTTCCATATCTTCCCAATAGCACTTTATGGAATAACTCTTCTTTGCTTGTCTTTGTCAACAATCCCAGGGTGTCATAAGACATAACTGGATGTAAGGCTACTGTCTCCTTTCTCTTCACATTTCAGGGTTCCTCTTTTGTTCCAAAAGGATGACCAGGTCTGGCTTTGACACAATGAGACCCAAGAGGAGTTTTCCATAGTTCTCTAACATCACATTCCTGTACAATTCCCGCTGAATGTGGTTCAGGCATCCCCACTCCTCCTGAGAGAATTCTTTGACCACATCACTGAAGGTCAGCAGTCCCTGAAAGCTGTCTATTTCCTCTTCTTTAACCTAATCCTCTAGATTTCTTTCTCAGAAGATGTTTGAGAGTAGTATGGACATTTTTTAACAATGTTAAGTCTTCTAGTCCATGAACACAAGATGTCTCTCCATTTATTTGTGTCTTTTAAATATCTTTTAGTAATGTTCTTATAGTTTTCAGTATACAAGTCTTTTGCCTCCTTCATTAAGTTTATTTCTAAGTATTTTTTTCTTTTTTGTTGCTATTGTAAATGGGATTGTTTTCCTTATTTGGGGGTAGTTAGTGCATAGAATGCAGTTGAATTTTGTATATTACTTTGATAATATGCAACTTTACTGAATTTATTCATTAGTTTCTTGCAGTTTTTTGGTGTTGTATTGATGGTTTTCTATGCACAAGGTCATGTGATCTGAAAGCAGAGAAAATGATACATTTTTCTCTCTAATTTCTATGCCTTTTATTTATTTTTCTTGCCTAATTTCTCTGGTTAGGAATTCTAGTAGTATGTTTAATAGAAGAGGTGAGAGTGAGCATCTTTGTCTTATTCCTGATTGTAGAGGAAAAGTTTGAGTATGAGTTAGCTGTGGACTTTCATGTATGGCTTTATTATGATGAGCTGCATTCTTTCTATACCTAATGTGTTGAAATTTTTTATCATAGGAGTGTTGGATTTTATCAAGCGGTTTTTCTACATCTGTTGAGATGATCATGTGATTTTTATCCTTTGTTCTGAAAATGCAGTGTATCACATTAATTGACTTGGATATATTGAACCATTCTTGCATCCAAGGGATAAATTACACTTGGTCATGGTGTCTGACCTTTTAATGTGCTGCTGAATTTGGTTTACTATTATTTTATTGAGGATTTTTACATCTGTGTTCATCAGGGTTATTGACCTATAGTTTTTGGTTTTTTGTAGTGTCTTTTTTGGCTTTGATGTCAGTGTAGTCCTGGCATCATAAAATATGTTTGGAAGTGTGCCCTATCCTTCAGTTGTGTGGGGTTTTTTGGTTTGTTTTGTTTTTTGTTGTTGTTGTTTTTTTTTAGTTTAAAAAGGATTAGTGTCAAATTTTTTAACAAGAATTTTTTAAATTTAAATTCAAGTTAGTTAACCAATAGTGTAGCATTGGTTTCAGGAGTAGATTTTAGTGATTTATTACTTACATATAATACCCAGTTGTCCATCTTAACAAATGCCCTCCTTAATGCCTGTCGCCCATTTAGTCAATGCCCCACCAACCTTCCCTTCAGCAACCGTCAGTTCTCTATATTTAGGAGTCTCGTATGGTTTGCCTCCTCTGTTTTTATCTTATTTCATTTTTCCTTCCCTTCCCCTATGTTCATCTATTGTGTTTCTTAAATTCCACATATGAATGAAATCAGATGATATTTGTCTTTCACTGACTTACTTTGCTTAGCATTATGCACTCTATTTCCATCCATGTTGTTCCAAATGGCAAGATTTCATTCTTTTTGGTTGCTGAGTAATACTCTGTTGTACGTATATACCACATCTTCTTTATCCATTCGTCAGTTGATGGACTTTTGGGCTGTTTCCATAATGTGGCTATTGTTGATAGTGCTGCTATAAACATTGGGGTGAATGTGCTCCATTTGAATCAGTATTTTTGTATCCTTTCGATAAATACCTAGTAGTACACTTGCGTGGTCATAGGTTAGTTCTATTTTTAACTTTTTGAGCTACCTGCATACTCTTTTCCAGAGTGACTGCACTAGTTTGCATTCCTATCAGCAGTGCAAATGGGTTCCCCTTTCTCCTTATTTTTGCCAACATCTGTTGTTTCCTCAGTTGTCAATTTTAGCCATTCAGACTGGTGTGAAGTGGTATCTCATTGTGGTTTTTATTTGTATTTCCCTAATAATAAGGGATGTTGAACATCTTTTCATGTGTCTGTTAGCCATCTGAATGTCTTCTTTGGAAAAGTGTCTATTTATGTCTTTTGACCATTTCTTCACTGGATTATTTGTTTTTTGGGTGTTGAGTTTGGTAAGTTCTTTATAGATTTTGGATACTAACCCTTTGTCTGATATGTTATTTACAAACATCTTCTCCTATTCCATTGGTTACCTTTTAGTTTTGCTGATTGTTTCCTTCACTGTGCAGAAAGGTTTTATCTTAATGAGGTCCCAGTAGTTCATTTTGGCTTTTGTTTCCCTTGCCTCTGGAAACATGTCAAGTAAGAAGTTGCTGCACCCAAGGTCAAAGAGG
Source organism: Lynx canadensis (assembly GCF_007474595.2). Classification (NCBI taxonomy): domain Eukaryota; kingdom Metazoa; phylum Chordata; class Mammalia; order Carnivora; family Felidae; genus Lynx; species Lynx canadensis. The sequence continues at coordinate 112,626,711 of NC_044308.2, forward strand.
TTGTTGCCTGTTTTCTCTTCAAGGATTTTGATGGTTTCCTGTCTTACCTTTAGGTCTTTCATCCATTTTGAGTTTATTTTTTGTGCATGGCATAAGAAAGTGGTCCAGGTTCATTCTTCATGTCGCTGTCCACTTTTCCCAACACCATTTGCTGAAGAGACTTTTTTTCCATTGGATATTCTTTCCTGTTTTGTCAAAGATTAGTCGGCCATGCATTTGTGGGTCCATATCTGTGTTCTTTGTTTCTCTCATTGATTTGTATGTCTGTTTTTGTGCCAGTACCATACTGTCTTAATGAATCAAGCTTTGTAAAACAACTTGAAGTCTGTGATATCTCCAGCTTTGATTTTCTTTTTCACATTACTTGCTTATTTGGGGTCTTTTCTGGTTCCATACAAATTTTAGAATTCTTTGTACTTGTTCAACCCCAACTTATAATCTTACAATTATGGTTTTAAAGTCTAGTTCAGACATCTTACTTATATCTGTATTGACTAAATCCCTGGCCATCATTTCTTGCTGTTCTTTTTTTGGGGGTGAATTCCCCCATCTTTTCATTTTTGAGGAAGAAAAAAAATTAATAAAAATTTTCAAATTAAAACATTAAAAAATATAAAATAGAATAAATGAAATTAATAAAAAAATTTGCTCTTTATCCAAGGAAGAAAAAAACAACATAAAAACAGAAGCAAAGAAAACAAACATGAACAAACAAAAACACACCCAAATGAGTCTAGATCGAATTTCCTCTAAATCTGAAACTTTGCAGCATACTATGATCCATAGACTAAGCGGGTGGAAAGGATTTGTGCTGGTCTTCTTGGGTAGGGGCCTGCTTCTCTGTTTCTCAGGCCAACTTGCCCTTCTAGAGATGTGCCAGGAGGATGCAGGTAGTCAGGCCTTGGTGTAAAGGTTCCATTCTCCCCTTGGTGGTGCTGCTTAGTTCATGGGGGTCCATCATTGCAGGTGTGCTAGTAGTAAAAATGGCTTCACCCCCCTCTCTAGTCTCCAGAGCAGAAATTTCATGGCCTCAGAGATGCACAATTAGTCACCCTTCCTTTGTCTCAGCCTTTCCTCCACTCCCTGCCTTTACTCTGTGTCCAGGCTGTCTGCCTGCCAGGCAGTGCCTCCTTCCATAGCTTTATCTCAAATAGGGCTGTTTGAAAACCCCAGACACCCCCATGGTTCATACCTGCACTGATCCTCTGGGGGATAGTCTTGTGAAGCAATGGCCAGCTACCAACTTGTCCCAGAAAACATTTGTGCAACTATGCAGTGGCAGAGACTTTGAGTATGGTAAATTGCAACACATAACTGGTACCAGGGTTTGCTGCCCTCAGCCAGCGTCTTTGTTCCTGTACCAATAAACATGGCAGCTCTCTGGGGCCTGCCAGGACTTTTGCCCACAGGCCATCTAGCCTCTACCAAATGTACTCTTAAGCAGAGAAACCACTCTCCCCATGTGGCATAGGGGCCCCTCAGACTGCACTGCCCATTCCTGGAATTTGCCAGGCTTCCTCATCAGAGCATCTCCAGGCACTGAGCTCAAAAGTTCAGACAAGACTGTGCTCCGCTGTTTACAACAAACTGGCCGTGGTGAAACCCACTCCTTTTTCCAGTGGTTTTGTGGAACAGATTTCTTGTTCAGTCCTCTGTGAGTGGTTACACTCTTTCTCTCTAGCTCTTTTCAGGGAGAGTGCTTTTCTTGCACAGTCCCAGCATGCTGCACTCTGTCCCCCCTTTCTCTTTTTCTCTTTGTCCTCTCTGCTCAAAAACAGCTCCCTATCCTCTGGCACTGCAAGTTTTCTCCCCCCAAATCACCCCTCTTCACTGCATACCTGCCAAGATCTGTCGCTCAAATTTTGCAAATTGTTGTGTTAATCCTCAAATCAACTTTCTAGGTGTTCAGAATGATTTGATGTTGATCTAGGGACAAGAAAAGCTCAGGGCACCTCTACTACTCTTCCATCTTAACTCCTCCTCTAGTGTTAATTATTTTTTTAAAGGTTTGGTAGAATTCACCAGTGAAGTCATCTGGTCTGGGCTCTTTTTCTTAGGAGATTTTTCACTTATGATTCAATCAGCATAGGTCTGTTCAGGTTTTCTAATCTTCATGATTCAGATTTGGTAGACTGTACCTTTCTAGGAATTTATGTGTTTCTTCTATATTACCCAATTTGTTGGCATATAAATGTACCTAATAGTTTCTTATGTTTCTTTTTGTTTCTGTAGCATCAGTGATAATGTCTTTTCTTAAATTTTTATTTTACTTGAGTCTTCTGTCTCTTTTTAGTCTGGCTAAGAGTTTGTCAGTTCTAGTTTGTCTAGTTCCGTGAAGAATGCTGTTGGTATTTTGGTAGGGATTGCACTGAATGTGTAGATTGCTTTGAGTAATATAGACATTTTAATTATTTGTTCTTCCAGTCCATGAGCATGAAATGTTTATTTATTTTTGTGAGAGAGAGAGAGAGAGCAAGAGAGTGAGCGAGCACACAAGCAGGGGAGGGACAGAGAGAGAGAGGGAGACACAGAATCCGAAGGAGGCTCCAGGCTCCAAGCTATCAGCACAGACCATGACTCGGGGCTCGAACCCATGGACCATGAGACCATGACCTGAGCCAAAGTCATTCAACTGACTGAGCAACACAAGAGCCCTTAGACATTTTTATAATATGAATTTAATTTTTTGTACCTATATATTTTTTCCTTTAAAAAAAATCAGGTAGCAGAATGGACTGTCTGGAGCCAAGCGTAGACGCCCATGGAAGAGGGTAGGAAGGGCGGAGAGGCACTGCACGCTACACGGACTGGTGGGAGGGAGCCAGGGCGGTGGAGGGGCAGCCCGCCCAGCAAGGGAGAGACCCTGGGTCTGGCTTGCAAAAGCGGAGGGGCTGGACTGTGTGAGTCTGACAGCCAGTGGGACTTAACATCTGGAATGTTATAAGTTAACAGCTCTGCTCGGAGAGTGGGAGGGCGAGAGAACAACAGGAGGGAGAGGTGTTGAGCCCCAGAAGACAGAGTTCAGCTTGACAGGGAACAAAGGCACTGGCCAGCGCCATCTCCCTCTCCCATCCCCTAGCCGAAATCCCAAATGGAACCAGTTTCTGTCACCGTAGTTGCTTGCACTGTGCAAACACCCAATGCTGTGCTTCTGTGGATCAATCCCTCCGACTGGTCCACCTGCCCCCCTCCTGGTGCTGCAGGGCCCCTCCCTCGGGGACCACCCACAGCAAAGTGAGCTAAGCCTGCCCCTCCCACCCCTGTGCACCTTGCAGATCCACCCTGGCTAATACGCCAGATCCCATAGAAGCAGCACCACAAGCCTGGCAGTGTGCAAGTAGCCCTACCACTCCACGGTGAGTTCTGCCCCTGGGAGAGGGGAAGATAAGGTACACACCAGTCTGACTGTGGCCCCAGCGTTGGGGGGGTCTGACTGCAGCCCCGCCCACCAAAACAAGTTACTCCAGACAGCACAGGGGAAGTGCTCTGCAGTTCCACCCCACTCTAGAGACTATCCAAAATGGAAGAATTCTCCTCAAAAGAAATTCCAGGAAGTAGCGACAATTAACAAATTGATCAAAAACGATTAAAGCAATATAATGGAACAAGAATTTATAATAATAGTCATAAAATTAATCGCTGGGCTTGAAACAAGTATAGACGGCTGCAGAGAATCTATTGCTACAGAGATCAAGGGACTAAGAAACAGGAGGAGCTAAAATATGCTATAAATGAGGTGCAAAATAAAATACGGGCGACCACAGCTCAGATTGAGCAGGCAGAGGAGAGAATACGTGAATTAGAAGATATAATTATGGAAAAAGAGGAAGCTGAGAAAAAGATAAAAAAAATCCAGGAGTATGAGGGAAAAATTAGAGAACCAAGTGATGCAATGAAATGCAACAATATCCATATAATAGGGATTCCAGAGGAGGAAGGGAGAGAGAAAGGGGCTGAAGGTGTACTTGAACAAATCATAGCTGAGAACTTCCCTGATCTGGGGAAGGAAAAAAGGCATTGAAATCCAAGAGGCACAGAGAACTCCCTTCAGATGTAACTTGAATTGATCTTCTGTACAACATATCATAGTGAAACTGGCAAAATACAAGGATAAAGAGAAAATTATGAAAGCAGCTAGGGAAAAACGCACTCTAACATATAAAGGGAAACTGGTAAGACTAGTGACAGATCTATCTACTGAAACTTGGCAGGCCAGACAGGAATGCAAGGAAATCTTCAATGTGATGAAGAAGAAATATGCAGTCAAGAATCCTTTATCCAGCAAGTTTGTCATTCAGAATAGAAAGAAAGATAAAGGTCTTCCCAAACAAACAACAACTGAAGTAATTCATCACCACTAAACCAGCCCTACAAGAGATCCTAAGGGGGATTCTGTGAGTGAAATGTTGCAAGGACTACAAAGTACCAGAGACATCACTACAAGCATGAAACCTACAGACATCACAATGACTCTAAAGCCATATCTTTCAAATAACACTGAATGCAAATGGACTAAATGCTCCAACCAAAAGACATAGGGTATCAGAATGGATAAAAAAACAAAACCCATCTATTTGCTGTCTACAAGAGACTCATTTTAGACCTGGGGACACCATCAGGTTGAAAGTGACGGGATGGAGAACTAGCTTTCATGCTACTGGAAGTCAAAAGAAAGCTGGAGTAGCCATATTTATATCAGACAAACTAGACTATAAATTAAAGGCTGTAACAAGAGATGAAGAAGGGAATTATATAATAATTACAGGGTCTATCCATCAGGAAGAGCTAATAATTATGAATGTCTATGCGCCGAATGTGGGAGCCCCCAAATATATAAAAACAATCACAAACATAAGCAACCTTATTGATAAGAATGTGGTCATTGCAGGGACTTTAATACTCCACTTACAACAATGGATAGATCATCTAGACACAGATTCAATAAAGAAACAAGGGCCCTGAATGATACATTGGATCAGATGGACTTGACAGATACATTTAGAACTCTGCATCCCAAAGCAACAGAATATACTTTCTTCTCGAGTGCACATGGAACATTCTCCAAGGTAGATCACATAATGGGTCAAAAAACAGCCCTTCATAAGTATACAAGAATTGAGATCATACCATGCACACTTTCGGACCACAATGCTATGAAACTTGAAATCAACCACAGGAAAAAGTCTGGAAAACCTCCAAAAGCATGGAGGTTAAAGAACACCCTACTAAAGAATGAATGGGTCAACCAGGCAATTAGAGAAGAAATTAAAAAATATATGGAAACAAATGAAAATGAAAATACAACAATCCAAACCTTGTGGGATGCAGCAAAGGCAGTCCTGAGAGGAAAATACATTGCAATGCAGGCCTATCTCAAGAAACAAGAAAAATCCCAAACACAAAATCTAACAGCACACCTAAAGGAAATGGAAGCAGAACAGCAAAGACACCCCAAAGCCAGCAGAAGAAGAGAAATAATAAATATCAGAGCAGAAATAAACAATATAGAATCTAAAAAAAACTGTAGAGCAGATCAATGAAACCAAGAGTTGTTTTTTTGAAAAAATAAACAAAATTGATAAACCACTAGACAGGCTTCTCAAAAAGAAAAGGGAGGTGACCCAAGTAGATAAAATCATGAATGAAAATGGAATTATTACAGACAATCCCCCAGAAATACAAGCAATTATCAGAGAATACTATGAAAAATTATATGCCCACAGACTGGACAACCTGGAAGAAATGGACAAATTCCTAAACATCCACACACTACCAAAACTCAAACGGGAAGAAATAGAAAATTTAAACGGATCCATAACTAGGGAAGAAATAGTATCAGTTATCAAATCTCCCAACAAATAAGAGTCCTGGACCAGAGGACTTCCCTGGAGAATTCTACTGGACATTTAAAGCAGAGTTAATACCTATCTTTCTCAACTGTTCCAAAAAATAGAAATGAAAGGAAAACTTCCAGACTCATTCTATGAAGCTAGCATTACTTTGATTCCCAAATCGGACAGAGACCGATTTGGGAATCAAAAAAAGAGAACTACAGGCCAATATCCCTGATGAATATGGATGCAAAAATTCTCAATAAGATACTAGCAAATCAAATTCAACAGCATATTAAAAGAATTATGCACCATGATCAAGTGGGATTCATTCCTGGGCTGCAGGGCTAGTTCAACATTCGCAAATCAATCAATGTGATAGATCACATTAATAAAAGAAAAGATAACGATATGATCCTGTGAATAGCTGCAGAAAAAGCATTTGACAAAATTTAGCACCCTTTCTTAATAATAATCCTCGAAAAAGTCGAGATAGAAGGAACATACTTAAACATCATAAAAGCCATTAATGAAAAGCCCACAGCTAATATCATCATCAGTGGGGAAAAACTGAGAGCTTTCTCCCTGAGTTCAGGAACACGACAGGGATGTCCACTCTCCCCGCTGTTGTTTAACATAGTGTTGGAAGTGCTAGCATCAGTAATTAGACAACAAAAGGAAATCAAAGGCATCCAAATTGGCAATGATGAAGTCAAGCTTTCACTTTTTGCAGATGACATAATATTACACGTGGAAAACCCGATAGACTGCACCAAAAATCTGCTAGAACTGATACATGAATTCAGCAAAGTCGCGGGATACAAAATCAATGTCCAGAAATCAGTTGCATTCTTATACACTAATAATGAAGCAACAGAAAGACAAATAAAGAAACCGATCCCATTCACAATTGCACCAAGAAGCATAAAATACCTAGGAATAAACCTAACCAAAAATGTAAAAGATCAGTATGCTGAAAACTATAGAAACCTTATGGAGGAAATTGAAGAAGATATAAAGAAATGGAAAAACATCCCATGCTCATGGATTGGAAGTAAAAATATTGTTAAAATGTCAATACTACCCAAAGCTATGTACACATTCAATGCAATCCCAATCAAAATTGCACCAGCATTCTTCTTGAAGCTAGAACAAGCAATCCTAAAATTTGTATGGAACTACAAAAGACCCTGAATAGCCAAAGTAATTTTGAAGAAAAAGACCAAAGCGGGAGGCATCACAATCCCAGACTTTAGCCTCTACTGCAAAGCTATAATCATCAAGACAGCATGGTAGTGGCACAAAAACAGACACATAGACCAATGGAATAGAACAGAAACCCCAGAACTAGACCCACAAAAGTAAGGCCAACTAATCTTTGACAAAGCAGGAAAGAATATCCAATGGAAAAAAGACAGTCTCTTTAACAAATGGTGCTAGGAGAACTGGACAGCAACATGCAGAAGATGGAAACTAGACCACTTTCTCACCCCATTCACAAAAATAAACTCAAAATGGATAAAGGACCTAAATGTGAGACAGGAAACCATCAAAACCCTAGAGGAGAAAGCAGGAAAAGACCTCTCTGACCTCAGCCGCAGCAACTTCTTACTGGACACATCCCCAAAGGCAAGGGAATTAAAAGCAAAAGTGAACTATTGGGACCTCATGAAGATAAAAAGCTCTGCACTGCCAAGGAAACAATCAACTAAACTAAAAGGCAACCAACGGAATGGGAAAAGATATTTGCAAATGACATATCGGACAAGGGGCTAGTATCCAAAATCTATAAAGAGCTCGCCAAACTCCACACCCAAAAAACAAATAATCCAGTGAAGAAATGGGCAGAAAACATGAATAGACACTTCTCTAAAGAAGACATCCAGATGGCCAACAGGCACCTGAAAAGATGCTCAATGTCACTCCTCATCAGGGAAATACAAATCAAAACCACACTCAGATATAACCTCATGCCAGTCAGAGTGGCTAAAAGGAGCAAATCAGGAGACTATAGATGCTGGCGAGGATGTGGAGAAACCGGAACCCTCTTGCACTGTTGGTGGGAATGCAAACTGGTGCAGCCGCTCTGGAAAACAGTGTGGAGGTTCCTCAAAAAATTAAAAATAAGTCTACCCTATGACCGAGCAGTAGCACTGCTAGGAATTTCCCCAAGGGATACAGGAGTGCTGATGCATAGAGGCACTTGTACCCCAATGTTTATAGCAGCACTTTCAACAATAGCCAAATTATGGAAAGAGCCTAAATGTCCATCAACTGATGAATGGGTAAAGAAATTGTGGTTTATATATACAATGGAATACTACTTGGCAATGAGAAAGAATGAAATATGGCCTTTTGTAGCAACATGGATGGAACTGTAGAGTGTTATGCTAAGTGAAATAAGTCATACAGAGAAAGACAGATACCATATGTTTTCACTCTTACGTGGATCCTGAGAAACTTAACAAAAGACCATGGGGGAGGGGGAGAAAAAAGGAAAAAAAAAAAAAAAAAGGTTAGAGAGGGAAGGAGCCAAAACATAAGAGACTCTTAAAAATTGAAAACAAACTGAGGGTTGATGGGGGGTGGGAGGGAGGAGGGTGGGTGATAGGTATTGAGGAGGACACCTGTTGGGATGAGCACTGGGTGTTGTATGGAAACCAATTTGACAATAAATTTCATATTTTAAAAAAATGAAAAAAAAGTCAGGTATTCCACATGTACCATACAATGAGATATTTAGTCAATTATTTGATACATGGGAATTTTGAAAGTTATTGAACACAATTTTACCTAACCTTTTATTTCTATCTGCTTGATTTAATATTTGCTTTACATAGTTATGTTATTGTTCAAATAAGAGCAGACCAGAGTTCCTTCCTTTGTGCTATTAGCATGTATCCACTTTCCAGGTTGGTTTTTGTTTTCCTCTATTTGACAGCATATTTAGAAATTTAGCTGTATTTCAAAATGACACAAAGTATACTTCTTTAGAGTCTATGAAAATTTGAAAGATGTTTTGCTTCTATACTGTTGTATTTCCAGATCTGCTCAGATATTACACCTTTTTCTTAAAGCATGCCTTTTCTCTGAATGTCACTGAAATTGTGATATTAAAACCTAAAACTTCTTCCCCTAATGGAATAAAATTTAGAGAACTGTTGATTTATGGCCTTCTCTCCCAAGAAACCATATTTTGAAAGATTGATGCATATAGTAGCATTTTACATTATGTGTGACTGATTATAGTTAGACCTAGACACTGTTTAATACTTTCCTTTTTAGAGGAGTGTGGGTTTTTTTTTTTTTTGTGTTTTTTAATTAAAAAATTGCACTTTATTTGAGGCACCTGGTGATTTTATATTTGTATTATTTATATTTATTTGAGGCATATGGTGATTTATAGCATTTAAGATAACTTTAAGAAATCAAAAAGTATTACAAGAAAGAAATAATTGTTGAATGAAACATTTATGACAAATAAGTGGCAGAAATATAATTGAATGAAGGGACATCCAGTTTCTTGATTTGATAATTTTACCATTTTTTGTCTTAACACTGTAAATCTTAAAATAAACCAGTGATAAGCCACATTATTAGGAGATATAATTTCTTGTAACAGTTTTAGATTTGAATTTTAATTAGAGCTGGTGCTAGGACTTTATTGAGTACCACAGGGCCTTAAGCATAGGATAAAAATAGACTAAAATAACCACTTGTGGAATTTGTTGGATATGCGTGTATGTTACATAAGTCTAGTAGTCTCCCTTTTATATCTGATAGAAGTTTTCTAATGGGATCATAATCTTTAGCATCATTTAGATAACATGATCTCCCTGGGAGGAAAAAAGATTAACCTTACTTAATGTTTAAGTGACATCTGATAACTTCTAAAATAGAGAGAACCAAGCCCTATGCACAGATATTTTTAGAATATTGTCTACATAAGGCTAATTCATTAATACTAATGTATGAAGCAATAGTTTGGCTTCTTATAAAATCACTGAACATTTCCTACTTCTTCTGTCAAGTTGAAAGCTCTGAGAGTAGAATACTGCTCAAACTTAGACATCTAAGAATTATTTTATAAAAGAAGTCAGTTTACACCACATTGTGTGTACCAAAAATGTATGATAAAAATTATTAAAATGGAGATACTGCTTTTAACAAAGGATTCCCTGAAGAGTGTGGTTAACATTTTCATCATTCATTAATTTACTGAACATTTTTACCAGGCTTTAAGTGACCACTGTGTGTCAGTTACAAAACTAACTCAAAATGTAATCTGTACCTTCCTAATCTAATGGGAAATATAGATCTCTGGGTAAATAATAAATATAACAACAACAACAACAACAACAACAACAACAATAAATCCCAGAATGCAGGTAAGAGTAAGGTACTACTTATAGTAGAGAAAGAGCATATCTCTGATTCTAGAATCTAGATAAATCCTGTGAAAGTGATATTTTGCTCCTGAAGGATGATTAGGAGAGTCAGGGATGCAGAAGGGCTTTCAGCTTAGGGATAATACAAAGACAAAGAGGCAAGGGAATGCCTAATGCATTAATGAAACTACTGATAATTGTGCATGGCTAGAATAAAGAGGCTGTGAGAGTGTAACAGGAAATGAGAAAAAAAATGGAGTCAAAAATTGGGTTACAAAGGGAGTTGTTTCATCAAACTTAAGATATTAAATATAAAATAAGGATGCAACATGACAAAAATTACATTTTAGAAAGCTCTGACTGGTGCATCTATGATAAGGATACTGTTAAAACTGTGGTTAGAAATTATAAACTCTTAAATAACAATCTGGAAGTAGAGGAATAAGTATTTTCAAGATAAATTAAGCTAAGTAGAAATATGACTCAGTTACTAATTGTTGTGGGGACTAAGAGGAAGACATCCAAGAATATTTCCACAATTCTGACATGGACTTCTGGATGAAGTAATATTTACTACAGCAAAAATTGGAGAAAAGTAAAGGAGAAGCAGATTTTAGGTAGGGACAGAAAATTAAAATATTTCAGAGCAACTCTGAATTACCTTTGAACATCACTATTACCAATAAATTTGGACCTTTTTTGTTTTCTGGAATGGTTTCACTTATGGCAATAACCACTATCTACATATTTCTTTATTTTATTACATAGGTAGTAGACTATTTCATTCAGAAAAGTCATATAATTAAAACTTTTAAAAGAAATCTGTATTAAGAAAATTAATGAATTATCATACTTAATACTTAAAATAAGTTAGGAAAGCCAGGCATAGTTATGCTTCAATAGGCAATTGTTGACAACATACAAAAAGAGATATGGAACACTTTACATAATAAAGCAAATGTTAGGCTACCAAAAGGTGTCTCAGTAAATTTAAAAAGATTAAAATCATATAAAGTATCTTCTCTGACCACAATGGGATGAAGCTAGAAATTAACAAAGGGGGGAAACTAGAAAATTGACAGTATGTGAAAATTAAGTAATTCATTCTTAACCAGTGGTTCAAAAAGTAGTCATTAGTAAAATATTTTGAGACAGATGAAAACAAAACACAACATACCAGAATTCATGGGATGCTGTGAAAGCACTGTTCAGAGGGATATTTATAGCTAGAAATGCCATCATTAGAAAGGAAGAAATATCTCCAATGAATGAGCTAACTTTATACCTTGAAGAACTGGAAAAGAAGTGACAACTAAACCCCAAACTAGCAAACACAGTTGTGACAACAACATAAGAGTGGGAGGAGATAGAGGTATAGAGTAGCAGAGTTGTTTTTTTTTTTTTTTATGCTATTGAAGTTAAGTTATCAATTCAACCAGATTGTTATAAATTTAGGGAGTTAAATATATTCCTCATGAAAGCCACAAAGAAAATATCTAAAAGATACATAACAGAAAATGACAAAGGAATCAAAATACAGTAAAACCTTGGTTTCCAAACATAATTTGTTGTGGAGACATGCTTGTACATCAAAGCAAATTTCAAGAACTATTGCCTCAGTTGTGATCATGTGACATTCAGTATCATATACTACTCATAAGACATCACTCATTTATTAATTTGAAATTTATTAGAAATGTTTGCTCATCTTGCAGAACACTCAAAGAACATGTTATTTGTAATCAAGCTTTTACTGTAATTCATTACAAAGAAAAAGAAAAAAATCAGCTAAACACAAGATAAGACAATAATGCAAGGATAGAAAGAGGGAAAAAGAAAAGGGAGAAAGGAAGAAAATGATAAGGATTTGGATGGAGACAAATGAAATACAGAAGAATAGAAAAACAACAGAGAAAATGAAACCAAAAGTTTGTTCTTTGAAAAGATTAAGAAAATCTTAGCTAGATTGACTAAGAAAAAAGAGAAGATACAAAAGCTAATCAGAGATGAAGGTGGGAATATTACTACCAACTTTCAAAAATAAAAGGATTATAAAGAATACTGTGAACAATTGTATGCCCACAAATGGATGACCTAGATGAATAGACAGATTCCAAGAAACATGTGAATTACCTCAACTGACAGAAGAAATAGGAAATATCAGCAGATCTATAACAAATAAAGAGATTGAACAGTAATCAAAAACCTCCCAACAAAGAAACATCTAGGACCAGATGACTTCACTTGTGAATGAAACCAAACACTTAAAGAAGAATTAACACCAGTGCTTCTCAACATCTTCCAAAAAATTCAAGAGGATAGAACATCTGTAATGAGGCCACCATAACCTTGCTACGAAAGCCAGAAAAAGACATCACAAGAAAAGAAAATTACAGACCAGTATCCATTATGAATACATATAAGTACAAAAAATACTCAAAATACTAGGAAACTGAATTCAACAACATATCAAAAGGATTATACACCATGACCAAATAAGATTATCACAGGAATTCAAGAATAGTTCAGTATAATAAAATCACTGTAATACAACACATTGAAGAATGGAAAAAAAAAAAAAAAAACCCACATCATCATTTGACACAAAATGCATTTAACAAAAATTTAAAATCTAACACCCTTTTTTGATGAAAATACTTTGAAAACTAGCAGTAGAAGGGCACTTCCTTAACATGACAAAAGACATGAAAAACACATCTAACATGCTCAGTGGTGAAAAACGGAAAAACGTTTCTTTTAAATCCAGGAACAAGACAAGAATGTTTATTTTCACCACTGATATTGAACACTGCATTGGAAGTTCTAGCCAAAGCATTTAGACATGGAAAAGAAATAAAAGACAATCAGGAAAATGTTCAGGAAAATGTAAATCTATTGCTATTCACAGTTAACTCTGATTCTGTATATAGAATATCCTATGGAATCCAAAAAAAAGTTATAGCCAGCAAAAGAGTCCACTAAAATTTCAGGGTAGAAGAACACAAAAATTACGCAGTTCTATATACCAGCATAAACAATCTGAAAAGGAAATTAAAAGCAATTCCTTTTAAAATGCCATCTGAAAAGTAAAATGTCTAGGAATAAATTTAACCTAGGAAATAAAAGACTTGTACAGTGAAAAATTACAAAAGCTGCTGGAAAAAAACTGAAGATTAGCTAAAGAAATGAAAAGTCATCCCATGTTCATGGATTGGAGGACTTCATATTATTAAGATGTCAGTACTAGTCAATGTGATCTACAGATTCAGTGTAAACCCTATCAAAATTCAAACAGCCTTTTAAAAATAGAAATGAGAAAACCATACCTGAAATTATGAAATTACAAGGGGCCACAAACAGCCAAAACAATTATGTAAAAGAAGAACAAAATTGGAGAATGTTTCCCACTTTCAAAACTCACTACAAAGGTTACCAAAATCAAAACAGTGTGGCGCTGTTATAAAATAGACCTATAGACCAGTGGAATAGAATTGAGGAACCAGAACTAAATCCATTTATGTATGGGAAATTGATTTTAGACAAGGATGCTAAGTCAAAGTTGTAACAACAGCTTTGGGAAAGAAAAGTCTCTTTAACAAATACTGCTAGAACAGCTGGATGATCTTGGATTTGGCAACGGATGTTTGTTTTTCATCATGTTAAGTGTACTCTTTAATCCCCATCACCTATTTCACCACCACCCCCAATCTCCCCTCTAGTAAACCTCAGTTCTCGATGGTTAAGAGTCTATTTCTTGGTTTATCTCTTTTTTCTCCTTTGTTCATTTATTTTAGTTCTTAAATTCTACACTTGAGTGAGATCATATGGTATTTGTCTTTCTCTGACTTATTTCTCTTAGCAGTATATTCTCTAGCTCTATGCTGTTGTGAATGGCATTCTTTTTTATGGCTGAATAATATTCCATTGTATATATACCACATCTTTATCCATTCATCTTCGATGGACATGTGGGCTGCTTCCATAATTTGGCTGTTGTAAATAATGCTTCAGTAAACATAGGGATGCATGTATCCTTTTGAATTACTGTTTCTGTGATAATGGATTTTTATATACGATACCAATAACATTAGCAACGACAACAAAAAAAAAGATAAATTGGACTTAACCAAAATTAAAAGCCTTAGTATGTCAACAGACATTATCAAGATAGAAAATGAACTGGGTGTTGTATGGAAACCAGTTTGACAATAAATTTCATATTAAAAAAAAAAGAAAATGAAAGAGATAAAATATTTGGAAATCATATATTAGATAGCATTTAATATCCAGAATATGTAAAGAACTACAACTAAATAACAAAAAGACAACCCAATGTGAATGAAAATGGCCAGAGGACCTGAATAGAGATACTTCTCCAAAGAAGATAAACAAATGGCCAGCAAACATCTGAAAAGATGCTCTACATCACTAGTTGTTATGGAAATACAAGTCAAAACTACAAAGAATTACCAGTTTATACTTATTAGGGTGGCCATTAAAAAAAACACACACACACACTGGGGCGCCTGGGTGGTTCAGACGGTTGAGTGTCCGACTTCGGCTCAGGTCATGATCTCACGGTCTGTGAGTTCAAGCCCTGCGTTGGGCTCTGTGCTGACAGCTCAGAGCCTGGAGCCTGCTTCGGATTCTGTGTCTCCCTCTCTCTCTGCCCTTCCCTCGCTCATGCTCTGTCTCTCTCTGTCTCTCTCTCTCTCTCTCTCTCTCTGTCAAAAATAAATAAACATTTGAAAAATAAATTTAAAAAACACACAAAGATAAAAATAACAAGTGTTGGTAAGCATGAATTAGAACCCTCACACATTGCTGGTGGTGACGTAAAATGGTATAGCCACTGTGAAAAACTGTTTGGCAGTGCTTGAGTGCTAAACTTAGAGTTACCATATGACTGAGCATTTCTACCTCCTAGGTATATACCTAAAAGAATTAAAAAGAGAGACTCAGATACTTATATTCCAGTGTTGGTTGCAGCATTATTCATAATAAAAAAATGGGAACAATTTTAAGTGTTCACTAACAGATGAATAGATAAAATGTAGTATATATGCATCATGAGATACTATTCAGTCATTAAAAGGAATAAAGTGGTACTTGATACATGCTACAATGTGGATGCAGCTTGAAAACACTATGTGGAGTGAAATTAGCCACACACAAAAGGACAGATATTTTATGATTCCACTTATATGAGGTTCTTAAAGTAGTTGAATTCATAAAGAAAAAATCTGGAGAAAATGGGACATCAATTAATAGTTATAGATTTTCTGCTTATGTGATAGAAAGCTTGGAAATAGTAATGACAGTTGCATATCACTGTGAATGTAATTGATTTAAATTTATTACATGTATTTTCCATGGCAAAATAAAAAGGAAAACAAAAACCAGATGACCATAAATGTGACTTTAATTTATGGACTTTTAGTTGTACTCTGTTGCTATACGTCTGTCCTTATACCAGTACCACTTTGTATTGATTCCTGTAGCCTTCTAGTAACTTGAAATCAGCAAGTGGGAATCCTCGAACTTTCTTCTTTTTGTGATTGACTATTGTGTGTCTCTTGAATTTTCATATGAGTTTTCATTTTCATAATCTTCTTATGAATTTTAGAACTCGGTTCTTAAGCCAAGCTCTGCCATTACTAGTTCTGGGAATTTCAAAAAAATTGCTTGTCTCATTTTTTTCATAATCGTCATAGGTTATAGGAGTTAAATGAGAAAATACATGTAAATACATGTAAATGCTCAATATACTAATACTAGTAGTATTGGTACTATTATTACCACTGTCACTGTCAATGTAATACCATTTTTATATATTGACTAGAGTAAATTAGAACTCTACTAGTGTGTAGTCTTTCTTCAACAATGAGAAGTGTATTGTAATGGAAAGAACATGAAAATTGGAAAGATTCTGCCTTGAGTGCAGTAACAATGGAATATTGATAGTATGCTAAATTTATAAGTATTTTAAATCTGGCTATGTTTCTTGATGCCACAAAAATAGAAATGTATCTTCAGTAATCAGTTCATGGGACAAAATTGATGGTGAAGTTACCGTAATTTGGTTTTAGTTGCGGAATAGGAAAAAAAGATAGTTTGAAGTAAGTTTTTTCTTGAACTTTCTTTTTTTTATTTTAAAAATTTTTTAATGTTTTTATTTATTTTTGAGACAGAGAGAGAGCATTAGCAGGGGAGGTGCAGAGAGAGAGGGAGACACAGAATCTGAAGCAGGCTTCAGGCTCTGAGCTGTCAGCACAAAGCCCGATGTGGGGCTCAAACTCATGGAGTGTGAGATCATGACCTGAGCTGAAGTCGGACGCTTACCAGATGAGCCACCCAGGCAACCCTTGAACTTTCTTTGTTTAAACTCACTTATGACTCAGTTTTTTTGTTTGTTTCTTTTTTTTTTTTCATTACTTCTAGATTGTTTCTTTTTATGAGATTTTTTTTCTGATGTTATATCAGCTTAAATTTTTTTTTACTCTATGTTATGTATAATACAGACGCCCTCCAAGTCTCCTTTGTTTTAGAATACAATTATCCTACTGTTTTGTCAGCATACTATTCATATGCATATTATTTGTATCTCCCATATCCATTTTAATCCAAGTAGGTTCATATTAAATCATATTTTACTTGCCTTTTTTTAACAGTTAAAACCAGAGATGGCTGGGTGGCTCAGACAGTTGAATATCCAACCCTTGATTTCAACTCGGTCCGGGATCATAGGGTCATGGGATCAAGCCCCTCATAAGGCTCTTTGCTGAGCATGGAGCTTAAGATTCTCTCTCTCCCTCTGCCCTCTGCCCCTCTTCCTCACTCACTCACTCACTCAATCTCTCTCTCTCTCTCTCTCTCTCTCTCTGTCTCTCTCTCTCAAATAAAAAATAAATTAATTAAATTAAAACATTTAAGACCATTATGATTGAGGGGTGCCTGGGTGGTTCAGTCGGTTAAGCGTCCAACTCTTGCTTTCAGCTCAGGTCATGATCTCACAGTTTGTGAGTTCAAGCCTCATGTTGGGCTCTGCACTGACAGTGTGGAGCCTACTTGGGATTTCTCTCTTCTTTCTCTCTGTCCTTCCCCAGCTTGTTCTCTCTCTCTGTCTCAATATGTAAATAAACTTTAAAAAAAAAAAAGACCATTATAATTGATTTGAGCTGATGTAGAAATACTAATCTGGAAGTTTACCTTCCCTAGGTTGGGATTTCAGGAAAGGCAGTATTTGAGTACTGTTAGTCAACATTAATCAAGAGAAAATGAGTTGTTTATTGGAGTTTATCATAGCAACTTTTTAATTTTTCTTCCAGAAGTCAACTGTTATCAACACTGCATCTTTGAATCATAACTGTACTAACAAATCAAAAGTATTTCTGTAATAGCCATTTATTTAAAAGTTGTTGTGGGCTGCTTGTGTTATTATCAGTTTATTTTACAATGATAGGTATTTTTTAAAAACTCTTTTTTTGAAATAATTTCAAACTTTCAACTTCTGCCTAGTTCTGTTGTGACACTTTACTGCTTTATATTACAGATACTTGTTTACTCAATCTGCTTCCATACAAGACTGTGATTTCTTTGCATCCTCATTCCCTTGGTTGTATCTATTACATAACATAAACTCAAAGAATAAAATTAACCCATTATTTGCAAGACTCTAAATTGAAGTCCTTGAGTTTTCAATAGTTTTTTTGCTCTAATTTCTTCATTGATATCCCAACAATCTCAACTTTTAATTTGAAAACTTAAATAATTGACAGTGAAAACATTTTTTAAATGCCTACTTCAAACATCTTACAGATGGTTATATAGGGGCATCTGGGTGGCTCAGTCACTTGAGTGTCTGACTCTTGATTTCAGCTGAGGTCATAATCCCAGGGTTTTGGGATTGAGCCCCACATCAGGCTCTATGCTGAGCATGGAGCCTGCTTGAGATTCATTTTCTGTCTCCTCTCTTTCTCTCTCTCCTCGCTCCTCGCTCATCTCTCTCTCCTCTCTCCTCTCTCTCTTCTCCCCCTGTGCCCCTGTCCCTGACTCACATTCTCTCTAAAAAAAATTTAAAAATGGTTATATAATTTTTCATTTTAGTAGCTATGTCCTCTTTTGCTAGTTACTTACTATGGTCTTCTTTGGTATATCACTTATATGTATTGTATAATATGAATTAAGTTAAATGTCATGAGTGTTTTCATCATTCAGTTGTGGCACTTTAAATCTAGGAAGTAATTCTCAAATCAAGATATGAACCCTATTTCCATTAGCAAGTATAAATAGTAATATTAAAGAGTTTAAATGTAGACTTTTCAATAAAATTCATTTGGCCAGATAAAGTTATTTTTTAATGGAAACCAGAATGTCATTTTTATACGTTTATTTATTTATTTTGAGAGAGAAAGAGAGTACATAAGCAAGCACGCATGAGTGGAGGAGGGGCAGAGAGAAAGAGAAAGAGAGAATTCCAAGCAAGCTCCATGCTGTCAGCACAGAGCCTGACTTGAGGCTTAAACCCATGAAGCATGAGATCATGAGCTCAGCCAAACTCAAGAGTTAGACACTTAATCACCAGCAGCCCCAAAAATGTCATTTATTAATTTACTTTTGAGACAGGAGATGATATCCTAAAGTATCTAAAGTGTGTAAATGCCTTATTTGTGATTCTCTCTTTTCTAAAATTCAGATACTTATAAAGTCAAATAAGTAATCAGAAAGTTCCTTTTTAAGCACTGAATCTGAGTAATGATAGGTAAATAATCTTGGAGTTTGAGAACTTAGAATTCCTATTTGATGGATATATGATAATCGCCAAGAAATGCAAGCTATCTTTAATTTAAAAATTTTAGTAGTGACTTTTTAAAAACTGAAAAGAAGTAGATGGTGTTAACTTTAATAACATAATTTAACTCAATATATCCATCATATTGTTTTAAAATGTACTCAGTTGTTTTAAATTAGTCTTCTGTGTATCAAGTATTTGAAATCTGTTATATATTTTACAATTAATGTGCATCTCAGTTGCCTCCTTCAATTGTGAAAATTACTGGATCACTCTGTGTCTCAATTTCCCCGTTTTTACAATGATAACAGTTATAAGAATTAGATGATACATCACATGCCTGGCAAATGATAAGCGTTACACAAATCTTAACTAATTTCCAAAAAAAAAAAAAAAATTTCAAACAGGTGAACATGGCATGTAATAACCTCACTCCCTCAAGACAAAGATTGTATTTTAGGAATTAAATTGTAATCCTCAAAACACTCATCTCTTTCCTTTGGACAATGCTGGACACACCTCTCTGACTCTTGTTTAAATTATTTTTTTTAATGTTTATTTTTGAGAAAGTAAAAGCCTTAGTGGGAGAGGGGCAGAGAGAGAGGGAGACACAGGGCTCCATGCTAACACCAAAGATCCAAGATGCTGGGCTCCTACCCATGAGCCATGAGATCATGTCCTGAGCCGAAGTCAGATGCTTTACCAACTGAGTCACCCAGGCACTCCATACATTATTTTTAAAAAGAAGCAAAATCATTATTGGTTCATTAATTGTGACTCATGTACAACACTAAGATATTAATAACAAGGAAAACTGTGATGGGAAATCTGGGAAACAAATCTCTTTACTTTCTACTCAATGTTTTTTGTAAATTCAGAAGTACTCTAAAAAGTAAATTCTGTTAATTAAAAACAAACCGATAAGGAAACTACTATGTCTGCTATTCATAGATCTTAGTTGTGACAGAATCCGTCAGTAAAAGTGGTAGCATCATTAAAAGTATCAATGAGAGAAGTTTACTTATAGTTAAAAATATAACTTAATATTTCCTCTTTTTGTAGTCATTCATTATCTACCACTTTTTAAGTAATATGTGGAAAACCTAAGCATAAAAAGTTGTTTTTACGACATGGTTACTGGGGTGGGCAATGGGCAATTACTGGTGGCATTTTGATGCTAATGGAAGAAATAGTCCATATATTTTTTACACTATTGCTGGTTTTGAGAATATTTTCTTTTCCTAATTTCAGGTTGGGTGGGACTATATCAGCATACAAGATAGTACCAGATGAAATAGAAGAAATCAAGGTATAGTATGGCATTTTTCACCTCTACAAAGACTTAATATCTTGACAGGTCAGGGAAGTAGGGGGAAGGATTGCTTTTTCTTTGTACTATTGAATCTTTGGGTGTGTTAGGATATCATTTATTTCACATTCTATTTTAATTAGTGTATATATATATACATATATATACATATGTATGTACATATATATACATATATATACATATGTATACATATATATATGTATATATATATACATATATATATATATATCAGATAGATTTCAATTACCATTATCAATGCATTTCTATGAAAAATATTTGGAAAATCAAAAAAGAACCCTTTCCTATAAACTACGTTAAAAATCTACTTAAGAAACACTGTATAAAAGCATTAGAATGCATAACAGATTATCTTTCTATTTTGTTTTAATTTATTTTCCCTGTAAGCTTTCACTAACTATAAATAGTACCAGTCTTCTAGAAAATATTTCCTGGTTCCATTGAAAACACAGTATGCAAACTGCGACTTAAAATTTGTAGTACATTAAATGAAAAATTGACCTTATTCTTTGAAAATCACATCATTATTGCATTCTTCTGTTTTTAACATTTTACTAAGTCCTATGGATTATTAGTCTTCTAGCATAACATGTGGCATAACATGCTCTGTAAGAGCAATTTACAATCCAATGAGAATTGAACTTACTATCTGTTACATAAATAAAATTTAACAACTGAGTAGCAATAATCAAGGGTAACAGTACTGAGTTAAATTCTTAACAATGACATGTAAAGATCTCAACAAACCATTAAGCTTGATTTAATCAAACTTTCCAAAATTGAGTTCAATAAACTCAAATCTTAGTAAATTATTTTTTAATTTGCTTGCATTATTTTTAAATCCATTAATGTAATTGGTCTCTATTAAATAATATACTATTAGTTATAACATGTCAGGTGTTCTGTGTAGCCAATATCAGGAACTAATTCAATAATTACATTCTAGCATAAAAAAAGTGTCAAATGACTCATTCGAACTTGATATAAATTCATAAAATAGTTTGGTTTGGAGAAACCTTAGGTCTAATCCAGCTTATGTTACTGAAAGAGGAGATATAAGGAATAAATTTGAGAGAAAAGAGGAATAATTTTGGACTTAATAATTTGAAATCTCTCCCAGATAACCAAATACTCATTAAATCATTGGATAAATCAGCCTGAAATTCAGAAGGAAGATAATTTTATCTTTCTGTTGATAATGGGATTTGTCCTTATCCAAGAATTGCTTGAGGCCATGCTAGTAAATGGAATCACCAAAAGGATATATGAGGTAATAACAGTGAACCAAAACTCTTGACCCATTTAAGAGCTAGAGGATTCATGTATTTTTTATTAGCTTAATTAATTAGCAAAAACATTGCCAATTTTTTTAATATTTTCCTCTAAAGAAGTAATTTTTCATTGTATTTTTGAAATTTTAGAGTTATAAGAGTTATCCCTCAAGAAATTCCTTCAAAAAAACATGATTCATGGATGACATTAATATATGATTTTTTAAATTAATTGGTGGCATTATATCTAAAACAGCTTCAGAGAGTTTGAGGCTTGAGGCATAAAAAAATATGAAATTGCTTCTTGCTTTTTAAAGTGTCAGAAGAAAACCTTTTATAAAATATTTCATCAACTTTTATTTGATGGAAGCGTTAGTATTTTCAACTGAAATCAGATATAATCTTTTTTGTTTGAATTGCAGGAAATGTGAAATATCTAGTTGTAATGTTCATTTTAGTTGGCAAATAACAGAGTAATTTTAAATATCTAAATAGTACAATTGCATTTAAATTTGAAATATATCCACAATATAACATGTATAAGTAAATATATATGTGTATGTTTATTATTAAATTATAATTGATTAATGAGGGGCACCTGGGTGGCTCAATTGGTTGAGCGTCCAATTTCTGCTCAGGTCATGATCTCCTGGTCCGTGAGTTCGAGCCCCACTTTGAGCTCTGTGCTCACAGCTCAGAGCCTGGGGTCTGCTTCAGATTCTGTGTCTCCCTCTCTGTCTGCCCCTCCTCCCACTCATGTTCTGTCTTTCTCTCTCGGTGTCAAAAATAAATAAACATTAAAATATAATTGATTAATGAAACAATTCAATTTTTATAAGGTATGGTAATCTTTCACAATTTTTCTAGCACCAGAAATTATTATTTAGTTCATGCATAGTTTGAATTAAGCATGTATTTATTTTTTTTTTTTAATTTTTTTTTCAACGTTTTTATTTATTTTTGGGACAGACAGAGACAGAGCATGAACGGGGGAGGGGCAGAGAGAGAGGGAGACACAGAATCGGAAACAGGCTCCAGGCTCTGAGCCATCAGCCCAGAGCCTGACGCGGGGCTCGAACTCACGGACCGTGAGATCGTGACCTGGCTGAAGTTGGACGCTTAACCGACTGCGCCACCCAGGCGCCCCAAGCATGTATTTATTAATTACAATATATCACCTCATAGTCAATGGATGCTTGGCCAAAGGCTTAAGGGATAAAGTGCAAATACATTCCTGGCCCAGTTATGCCCATGTGTTCCACTCAATACCCTGAGTTTTTATTGTTTTCCATTCCTTGCTTTTATTTAGTTTTACTTTTATACACATCCCTAAATATTATAATATATTTGTATTTCTCTTTGAATTTTAAATGAATTATTTTGTGCCTTACTTATTTGGTTCAACACTATGAGATTTATTCATAGTGTTTTCTTTGGCTAAGATTTTGGAGGGTTTTGTTTTTGTTCTTTTTTTGTTTTTTTGCTGTAAAATACTCCATTGTACCACAAATTATTGAGACTTCCCCTTTGCAGTGGGCATTCAGCTTGCTTCCATTTGGAGCTGTTATGAGATATGATGTTATAAAATTCTTATAAAAGCATCCTGTGTAAAGTTTGTCTGAGGTATATACTAAGGAATGGAATTTCTGGGTTTTAAGTAATGTGTATTTTCAGCTTTTCTATATGAAGTCAAACTGTTTTCCAAGATAATTATACCAGTTATACTAACACCTTGGGTGTATTTATTTTAAATAGAAATCTTTAAATAGAAATATTTAAATATACTACCACCTTGGGTGTATTTATTTTAAATAGAAATATTTTAAATAGAAATATTTAAATAGAAATATTTAAATATTCTTTATCTGTAATTTATATCGGTATAAATTTTTATATATGGGATGACTAAACTTACAAAATATTTTCAAATATATTTTTATTTTCCCAGCCCAATTTATTGCAAAAGCCATCTTGTCCACTACTTGTTTGAGTTGCCTCATTTATCATATACTAAATTTTCATATGCCTGGGTACACACATATACATACACAAGTCTGTCTTTTCCTGAACTTTTGTTTCATCCATCTATTTACCAGTTCCACCGCTAGCACCACACTGTTGTGGTTATAGTGCTTTTAAAACATAATAGGAAATGTTTGTGGATGGGAGGGGTGTTTGTTATTCTGTTGGTTCATGTATTAATTACTCCAGATAATATTACGATAAGTTTATCAAATTTCAAAGGTATTCCTACTGACGAGACTTCTGGTTCTAGCCAAGATATAGTAGCCCTATTCTTCCCAGATGTTTTCTTTTATAACTAAAAACCCCTGGACATTACAAAATAAACAAGCATAGAAAGACTCTCAAGGGTAGGAAGAAGAAATCAGACTTTATAAGGACTTCCAGGACTTGAGGAATGACACAACAGTGAGTTAGCTGGGTTTCCTTTTTGCCTCCTATTTAAACTGAACAGAACACTGATGAAGCCTCTAACCTGGAAATACCCACAGGTACAGACAAAACAAAAAAAACTACAAAGGTCTGTCTCCTCAAGCCAAAGGACCTAGGACAAGGGTGAACTAACAGAACAAAAGCCTTCGTTAATACTCACCCTACTCCAGCCAAACACTAGTGGGGAAATTACTTAGTTCCCCCATGGTTTTAGCAGAGCCAAGCAGGAAGCTGATCTTCCACCTCACCCCCTGCTACCCCTAAAAGCAGATGGCAAAGCTTTGAATTTCTCCCCTGGTAGTGTTTGTTGGCAGGGATGAGCTGTTCAGTCTTCTACATGACAGAACAGATAGTGCTCTGATTTACCTGCCAGTATATTGTAGGTGAGGCCAAGTGGGTAGTTGATTTTCCATCAGCCCAGCGGAAACAGGCTGTGTTCTGCTTCCTACAGCAGGGTATTGTTAGTGGAGTCCAATGATGAGCCAAGTCTGCACCCCCACCCAGCAGCAATAAGACTAAAGAGACAGCACAAGGTGGAACTACTCACCACTCTGCTTTACCTTCCCTTTCCTGTGTCACTGAGGCCTATAAGAGAAATGTAACTCCATCCCTGTCTGCATCATGGAAGTAATTGATACTTCATTTTCAGTACAAGTTAATCTTCTACTTGCCCTTTTGGTATCAGCAGGGCCCAGCAGGGAGCTGAACATATAACTCTTACTTTCAATAATGTGGAGGAAGGTGATGCCCCACTTTGGCCAGAAAGGTTTCAGCAGGGCCAAGAGAGGACCTAAACTTCTACCCTACTGTCTTTAATGAAGCAGTATGAAGCAGTGCCTCAATTTTGCCAGAGAGGTGTCAGTGGGACCCAGCAAGAAGCTGCACATATATATTCGTACAGCCCTCATACCACACTACAACAAAGAGACATCTGCTTAAAAAAAAAAAAAAAAAAAAAAGATTAAATGAGATGTAGAGTCTCATAATATCCAGAATGCCCTGGGTATAGTAAAAAAACCACTCATCATACCAAGAGCAGGAAAAATCACAACCTCAGTGGAAAAAAATAGTCAATAGACACCAACACAAAGATGAATCAGACCTTAGAATTATCTGACAAAGATTTCAAAGCACTTATCATAAAAATGCTTCAACAAGCAATTACTAATTTTCTTGAAACAAATAAAGAAAATAGAAATGACAAAAAGGAACAAAATGTTAATTACGGAACTGAAAAGTACAATCACTAATATAAATGGCTGATTGGAGGAGGGAGGCAGGGAGCAGTTGTGCCAGAAGAAAGTGGAACAACATTTTTCAAGTGCTGAAAGAAAGAACTACCAATCACAAACTCCATATACAGTGAAGTTATTCTTCAGAAATGAAAGAGAAATAAGGACACACTCAGACAAAAGAAAACTTAAGGAATTTGTCACTAGATAAAGTACCCTGTAAAAATGGCTAAATAAAATCTCTAAAGAGAATTAGAAAAGAAATGAAAAAAAGGAAATGAAAAAACTTAAAAAAGAGAGGAAAAGGAAATGACAGAAAAAGGCTTGCAATTTTTAAAAAAGGAAAGAACAGCTGAATGGATAAATATAGCAAGCTATCTTATAGTTTTCTTAAATCATATGTGAAGATTGAAGCAAAAATTTTAAAACTATATGATGTGCACAGTGCATGTAGAGTAAATGAATACAATCATATTTAAATGTGGGAAGGTAATGGGAGACTAAGTGGAAGTAAATTTTGTGCATTTCATTTCAAATGATAAATGTCAATACCAGTAGATTGAGATAAGTTATATTTGTTTATTATAATATACAAAGCATCCACTCAAACCAACCACTAAAAAGCAATGTACAAAACACTGTACTCAAATACACTGTAAATTAAGATCGAATCTTAAAGTTTGTTCAAGTAATCCCCAATAAGGTATGAGAAAGAAGACAAATAATAAAATGGCACATTTTGGTACTAAGATGTAATTACCTTAAATATAAATAATTTAAATATACCAATGAAAAAGGTAGAAATTGATATATGGATTTCTAGAAATCCAATATATGTTATCCTCAAGAAATTCATTTGAAAAACAATGACATAGGTAGGTTGAAAATAAAAAGTTAGAAAAAGATATACCATGAATGCATTAATTTTTACAGAAGAGGAAATTTCTAAAGTCCATAATCCATGTTTCTTTCTCAAAAAAAAAAAACTAGAAAAAGATAAGCCAAATATTGTCAAAGCAAGAAGACAGGAAATACTCAAGAATTCTTAACAGTGAAATGGAAAACAGTAAAACAATGGAGAAAAATCAACAGAATAAAGAGTTCTTTTAAAAGCTCAATAAAGTTGATACACAGTAGACTAACAAAGATAAAACTGATACCAGGATTGAACAAAGACTACCACTACAAATCTTCCATCAATTAAGTGGATTATTAGAGAATACTGTGAAAAACTTTATACTTATAAATTGGGCATCTTAGCAGAAATAGACCACTTCCTCAAAACCCGCAAACTACCAACATGAAGAAAGATGAATAGACAATCTTTGTAGTCTTACAACCATTAATGAAATTAAATTCACAATGAAAAATCTAAAAAAGAAATATCCAGGTCAAGATGTTTCACTGGAGAGCTTTACCAAATATTAAAGAAGAATTGACATCAACTTTAGTCTTTTCCAGAAAATAGAAGGGGAGAAAATACTTCCCACCTTATTTTATGAGGCTAGTATTTTCCTGATAACAAAATCAGGAAAACAGTGCAAAAAATGAACTACAGACCAATATCTATCATGAACTTAAAATCTACCAAATATTACCAAATCAAATCCAATAATGTATAAAAAAATTATAGATCACTACCAAATGAGATTTATTTGAGGTATGCAAAACTTGTTCAACACTGGAAAAGCAATCAATCTAATCCACCATATCAACAAGCTAAAGAAAGATTATATGATTATATATATTGATGCAAAAAAAAGTGATAAAATCTAAAATCCATTCCTGATAAAAACTTTCAGCAAACTAAGAATAGAGGGGAACTTCTGAACTTGATAAATAGCATGTACAAAAAAACTTACCACTTAACAACATACTTAATGGTGAAAAAAACAAATGCTCTCCTCCTGGAACAAAAAGCAAAGTTGTCAACTCTCGCTACTTTTTTCAACTGAGTATTAGAAGTTCTTTTTTCAACTGAGTATTAGAAGTTCTAAGCAGCACAATAAGGCAAGAAAAGTATTAAAAGGGACAAAGATTGGAAAGTAAGAAACAACACTCTGTTTTAGCAAATTATATGGTTGTCTACATAGAAAAAGGTATCTACAGAAAAATTCCTACAACTGTAATAAGTCAATTCAGTTAATTTGAAGAATGTAAGATCAACAGTCACACACACACACAAAAACCCCAATCAACACACATATGTTAATCTGTATGCTGAAAACTACAAAACGTTAACAAAATAAAGGGACACTTAACAAAATGGACAGACATGCCATGTTCATGGGTTGGGAGACTGAACACACTAAAGATGTAATTTTCCCCATATTGATATACAGGTTTATGCAATTCCTATCAAAAAGCCAACAAGGTTTTTTAGTAGACATACAATTATGTAAGTTTATTCTAAAATTATACAGAAACCTAGGTCCTAGAACAGTTAAAATAATTTTGCAAAAGGACAAAGTGGAAGGACTAGCTCTATCCAATGGTAAAGTTTACTGTTAGTTACAGTAATCAAGACAGTGTAGTGTTGGCAGAAAAAAAAATACATGAAACAGAATAGACAACCCATAAGTAGACTAACACAAATATGTTCAACAGATTTTTAATAAATCTGCAAAACCAGTTCAATGAATAACCTTTTCAAGAAATGATGCTGGAACAATTGGAATCCATAACTGCTCCCCACCCTCCAAAAAAACACCTCATCCTAAATCTCACACCTTATACAAAAATTAACTCAATTTTAGCCTTTCTGACAGGGTTGAGATAATATCTCAATATGGTTTTGATTTGTATTTCCCTGAAGATGAGTGATGTTGAGTATCTTTTCATGTGTCTGTTAGCCATCTGTATGTAGTCTTTGGAAAAATATCTATCCCTGTCTTCTGCCCATTTTTTAACTGGATTATTTGTTTCTTTGGTGTTGACTTTTATAATTTCTTTATATATTTTAGATACCATCCGTTTATCAGATATGTCATTTGCAAATATCTTCTCCCATTGTGCAGGTTGCCTTTTAGTTTTATTGTTTCCTTTGCTGTGCAGAAGCTTTTCATCTTGATGAAGTGCTACTAGTTCATTTTTGCTTTTGTTTCCCTTGCCTCAGGAGACATGTCTAGTAAGAAGTTGCTACAGCTGATGTCAAAGAGGTTACTGCCTGTTTTCTCCTCTAGGATGTTTATGGATTCCTGTCTCCCATTTAGTAATGTCTTGATTACTACAGCTTTGCTTTTCTTTTTCAAGATTGCTTTGGCGATTCAGGGTCTTTTGTGGTTCCATACATATTTTAGGATTGTTTGGTGTAGCTTTGTGAAAAATGCTGTTGGTATTTTGATAGGGATTGCATTAAATGTGAGGATTGCTTTGGATAGTACAGACATCTTAACAATATTTGTTCTTCCAGTCAACGAGCATGGGATATTTTTCCATTTCTTTGTGACTTGTTCAGTTTCTTTCATCAGTTTCTTCTGTTTGTCAGGTGAAGGTCTTTCACTTCTTCGGGTAAATTTATTCCTAGGTATTTTATTCTTTTGACTGGAACTGTATGGGAATTCTTTTCTTGATTTCTCTTTGTGATAATTCATTATTAGAGTTTAGGAATTTAACAGATTTTTACATAATAATTTCATATACTACGGCTTTACCAAATTTTTTCTAATAATTTTTTGGTGCAGTATTTAGGGTTTCTATCTATATAGTACTATGTCATATGAAAATAGTGATAGTTCTGCTTCTTTTCAATTTGGGTGCCTTTTATTTCTTTTCTTACCTAATTGCTATGGCTAAGACTTCTAATACTATATTGAATAAAACTGGTGAGAGTGGACATCTTTCTCTTGATCTTAGATAAAATGTTTTCAGCTTTTCATTGTTGAGTATGATATTAGCTATGAGTGTGACCTATATGGCCTTTATTATGTTGAGGTATGTTCCCTTTATACCCACTTTGTTCAAGAGTTTTCATCATAACTGAAGATTGTATTTTGTTAAATGCTTTTTCTACATCTATTGAGATGATCTTATGATTTTTATCTTTCGTTTTGTTAATGTGCTGATAATGTTGATTGATTTGTGAATGTTGAATTATTCTTGCATCCCTTGAATAAAGCCTTCTTGATCGTGGTGTATGATCTTTTTAATGCATTTCTGATTTCAGTTTGCTAATACTTTGTTGAAGATTTTTGCATTTCTGTTTATCAAGGATATTGGGATATATATATATATATATATATATATATATATATTTTTTTTTTTTTTTTGGTAGTGTCCTTGTCTGGTTTTTGTGTCAGGGTAATTACTCCCAGCCTTGTAAAATGAGTTTGGAAGCTTTTCTTCCTATTCAGTTTTTTGGAGGTGTTTGAGAAAGATAGATATTAAATCATTTTTGAATGTTTGATAGAATTCACTAGTGAAGCTATATGGTCTTAAACTTTTATTTGGGGGGATGTTTTTGACTACTGATTCAATCTCCTTTCTAGTAATTACTTTATTTATGTTTTCTTTTTCTTGCTGATTCAGTCTTACAAGATTGTATGTATCTAGGCATTTATCATTTTTATCCAGTTTGTTGGCATGTAATTTTTTGCAGTAGTCTCTTATGATCCTGTCTGGTTCTGCGGTATCAGTTGTAACTTCTCTTCTTCATTTCTGATTTTATTTATTTGAGCCCACTCTCTTCTGAGTGAATCTAGCTAAAATTTTATCAGTTTTGTTTATCTTTTCAAAAAAACACCTCTTAATTTCATTGATCTTTTCTATTGTCTTTTTAGTCTTCATTTATCTCAATCTGATATATATTATATCCTTACTCCTACTACCTTTGGGCTTGGTTTGTTCTTCTTTATTTAGTTTATGTGTAAATTTAGATTGTTTGAGATTTTTCTTGTTTTCTCAGGTAGGATTGTATTGCTATATTAAGGTCTCTCTTACAACTGGTTTTGCTGCATGCAGTAGATTTTGGTATTTAATATTTATGTTTTCATTTTTCTAGGTTTTTTAAATTTCTCTTTTGATTTCTTTGATGATCCATTGGTTGTTTAGTACTATGTTGTTTAATCTCCATGTATTTATGATTTTTCTCCAATTTCCTTCTTGTAATTGATTTCTGGTTTCATATCATTCTGGGAGGAAAAGATGCTTTATATGATTTCAATCTTCTTGAATTTGAGATTTGTTTTCTGACCTAACATGTGGAGTATACTGGAGAATGTTTTATGTGCACTTGAGAAGATTGTGTATTTGCTACTTTTAGATGGAGCGTTCTATATATAACCATTAAGTCCATCTGATCTAATATGTTGTTTAAGGCTGATGCTTCCTTATGATTTTCTCTCGGGGTGACTTGTCTATAGAGATAAGTAGGGTGTTAAAAGTCCTCTACTATTATCGCACTGCTGTTGATTTCCCTCTTTAGGTCTGCTAATAATGCTATGTTATTTTGGTGCTTCTGTGCTGGGTGCTTATATATTTATAAATGTTATATCTACTTGCTGCATTATCACTATGTAATGCCCTTCTTTGTCTTTTAAAATTTAAATGGTTTTTAAAATTTAAATTTTTTTTAAAATTTAAAATTAAAATTTTAAATGTCTATATAAAATCTATTTTGTCTGAAATAAATATAGCTACATTATTTTCATTTGCATTTTCATAAAATATCTTTTTCCATCCCTTCACTTTCAGTCAGTATGTGTCCTTACTTCTGAAAGGAGTGTCTTGTAGGAAGAAGTATGTAGATGAGTCTATTTTTTGTCCATTCAGTCACTCTTTGTCTTTTGATGGGAGCATTTAGTCCATTTACACTTAATTATTGATAGATGGATACTTAATGCCAGTTTATTCATTGTCTTCTGGCTGTTTTTGTAGTTCCTCTCTGTTTCTTCTTTCTTTTGGTATGTTGTCTTTCTTTAGTGTTATGTTTAGATTTATTTTATAGTATCTTTTGTGTATTTACTATAAAGTTTTGCTTTGTGGTTACTGAGAGGTTCACATATAACATCCTATGAATAGAACTGTCTATTTAGCAACTTAAATTTGAACACATTATAAAACTACATTTTTACAACTTCCCCCTGTGTTTTATGGTTTTGAGGTTACATTTTAGCTCTTTTTATTTATCTCTTAACTAATTATTGTAGTTTAATTTTACTACATTTGTTTTTTAGCCTTCATAGTAACTTAATTAGTGAATTATCTACCATCTTTGCTATATAGTTACCTTTTCTGGTGAGATTTGTACTTTCATATGTTTCTTGTTATTATTTAGTGCCATTTCTTTTCCTTTTAAAAAAGTCCCTTTAGGGGCGCCTGGGTGGCGCAGTCGGTTAAGCATCTGACTTCAGCCAGCTCACGATCTCGCGGTCCGTGAGTTCGAGTCCCGCGTCAGGCTCTGGGCTGATGGCTCAGAGCCTGGAGCCTGCTTCCGATTCTGTGTCTCCCTCTCTCTCTCTGCCCCTCCCCCATTCATGCTCTGTCTCTCTCTGTCCCAAAAATAAATAAACGTTGAAAAAAAATTTTTTTTAAAAGTCCCTTTAATCTTTCTTGTAAGGCCAGTGTATTGGTGATGAACTCCTTTAGCTTTTGCTTATCTGAAAAATTCTTTATCTCCCCTTCAATTCTGAATGATAATCTTGCAAGGTGGAGGTTTCTTAGTTGGAATTTTTCCTGTCAGGACTTTGAATACATCATGCCACTTTCTTCTGGCCTGCAAAATTTTGCCTGCAAAAATTGCTGATAGCTTTATTGGGTGTCCCCTGTATTTAAGCTGCTTTTCTCTTGCTGCTTTTAAGATTCTCTCTTTATCTTTAACTTTTATATTTTAATATTTCTTGGTGTGGGTCTCTTTGGGTCCTTTTTTTTTTTTTTAACTCTCTGGACTTACTGGACATGGATGTCTGTTTCCTTCTCCACATTAGAGAAGTTTTCAGCAACTATTTCTTCAAATCTGTATTCTGCCCCTTTCTCTCTTTCTCTCTGTTCTCTTTCACAAATGTTATTATGCTTAATGTTGTTCTATCAGTCTCTTAAGTTATCTTCATTTTATAAAATTCTTTTTTCTTTTGTTCTCCTTTGCCTGGTTGAGTGCTAATGCTTTGTCTTCCAGCTCACTGATCCTTTCTTCATTTCATTCAGTTGGCTGTTGAGTTCCTCTTATGTATTTTTCACTTCAGTTACTATATTCTTCAGTTCTGTGTCTTCTGTTTGCTGCTTTCATATATTTTTATTATATAGGTCTTTATTAAAGTTTTCACTATGCCCTTCCCTTCTTCTCCTGAGAGTTAAGTGAGCATCTTTGTGACTATTATTTTGATTTCTTTATTAGATAATTTATCTCTATATCATTAAGGCCTTTTCTTGAGATTTTGTATTGTTCTCATGTTTGGAAAATATTTTTCTGTTCATTTTGCTTACCTCTCTGTTTCTATGTATTAGGCAAAACAGCTACCTCCTCTCAGTCTTGAAGGTATGGCCTTGTGTAGATGATGAACCTTTTCATTCACCCTTGCACTTGTTCTTGGTTATCTTTTGAACCTTTGTGATTGTCTAAATATACTGGTTTATTTTTTATATGCACTCATTGTTGAGGATCTTTCAATACCTGTCAGTGTTCCGAGAGGAGGAATCGCATTTAGCACCTAGTTTCAGGCAAAGCAGAAGCCAGACTCTCAAGCAGCAGCTTTTAAAGCATGCAATATATACAGTCCGGGAGGGCCACAATAATAAACTCTGCTCACCTCCATACCAAAAGATCTGGAGGTGTGCTCTGAGCAACTGTTGCAACAATCAGGGTAATTGTAGAGCTCCTTTCTGAGAAATCTCCTCAAACTGTAATGAGACTGGGGACTACACAGGATGGTGTCTCCTTGTTTACACTCCTTGAAAGTGCCTTCATAGCTCATAGATGTGTGGGAAACCTGGAGCCTGTCCTTTAGGCTAAACATTCAATATAAGTATATAGGCCCTTTTCACAAGAAGGTGGGGGTGTGTTTCAGTCTGTTGTCTGTGGAGTGCTCTAGGGATGTTTTCTTGTTGAGAACTGTTTTTCTCAACTGCTGTTGTGCCTCTGAGCTCAGGAACACCAACCCCCTTGACTACCAGGGCCAGATGAACAAGGGGCATTTCCTTTGTGCTTTGTGTGCACCCACTGGCTTTAGCAGGGCAGTTGAGAGTATAAGATATGGGGCACACACTCCAGCTTCTGAAAGGCAGTGGGAAAATATCTTGACTGAGTATGCCTGTGGCCTTCGGCAGTGCTGCAGGAGAGTGCCCTATCTGTGCATACACCATGGCCCTGGGTTGGCGGTGGGAGAGTGACATGACCATTTACTCATCAGCTCCTGCTGGGGTATGAGCAAGTGTTGCCACCACCTGTGACCATTGACTTTCTTAGTAAGGGGGCCAGAGAATGCTGTGACCATTCACACTTGCCTGCCTCAGTCAGGAAGTGGGGGATCACTGCAACCCCTGTGGTAGGCAGTGGAAGCGTGCCACATCTGAGTGCACCTACCTATGCTAACAGGGTAGGTTTTAGAGTGCACAAATGGCATTTGCCCATGCCTTAGTCTCCAGAGAGAATCCCAACTGTCCTTTGCCTCAGAATACCCCCAGATCAGCAAGGCCTGATTGTTCATATATAATGTAGGTACTTTTCAAGTTGGTGCTTTTGTGCTGGATCCTGGGGTAAGTGAGACTATACACAAGCCCATTAAAAAGAGAATTTCCATTTCCTATAGCCAGTTAAGTACCTTGATATCTGCCCTTTTGGTGTTCTAAGCAGATGTTTTGGGGAACTCATATTTCTGGTGCAGATCCCAAGAGTTGGGGTGCCTGATGTGGGGCACTAGCCCCTTACTCCTCTGAGAGAAATACCAGACTGACGAGATCCCTCCTTTTGTGTGTCACCATACCTGTGGTGCGATTTTTTAGCCAGATCATGTCTCTGCCTCTCCTACCTGTCTGAGTGTTGTCCTTTTGCCCTTTGTTGTGGAGAAGCAGTTCATCTAGTTTTCAGAATCTTTAGGTGATTCATATGTAGCTGTAGGTTTGGTATGTCCATGGGAGAGGTGACTTCATGATCTTCATATGCTACCATCTTGGTCTGGCTTCTTTCCAGCATGTTCATTTTTTAACATAGATTGCAAGACGTGCAAAGAATAGGAGATTGTGAAACAAAGCAGACAACTGCCTGTGAGAAGCTGTAGATATTGAATTTAACAGATTTCTAAATATGCTAAAAAAAAAGAAAACTTATAGGAAACCATACTGAAAGAAAAAAAGCCATGATGACAATATTTCATCAAATAGAGACTATCAATAGAAATATAAATTTTATTTTTTAAAAGGCTAAGGCAAATTCTAGAACTGCAAGTATAATAACGGAAACGGAGGATTCTCCAGTGGGGTTTGCGCAACAATAGCACTGAGTTGGCAGAAGAAAGAATCAGCAGACTTAAAGATAGATCGGTAGGGATTATACAAGCTGAAGACCAGAGAGGAAAAAAGAATGAAGAAAAATGAACAGTCTCAGAGAAATGCAGAACATCATTAAGCATACCAGCATATAGATAACGGGAATAAAAGAACAGAAAAGAGCACCAAAAAAAACCTTACAAGAAATAATGGCTGAAAACTTGCCAAATTTGATTACAAACATTATACATCCAAGAAACTCCTTCAATTCCAGATAGGATAAACTCAAAGATATCCACACCTAGACACACGATTTTAGTCAGTGTAAGCTGCTATAGCATAGTACCATAGACTGGGTGGCTCATAAACAGTAGAATGTTTTTTCTCGCATTTCTGGAGGCTGGAAGTCTGAAATCAGTATGCCAGCATGGTCAGGTTCTTGTGAGGACCCTCAGTGAGTTGCAGACAGCTGACTTCTAGTATCCTCACATGCCACAAAAAAAAAAGCTAGTTAGTTCCCTGGCCTCTTCTTCTAAGGGCACTAGTCTCATTCGTAAAGACTCCACCCTCATGACCTAATCACCTCCTAAAGGACCCACTTGCAAATACCATCACATTGGGATTATGGTTTCAAATTATGAATTTTTGGGGGCACAAACATTTATTTCACACCATATATCATGGTGAAAGTGCTAAAAGACAAAAACTTTTAAAGCAATATAAACAAAATGACTCATCACATACAAGTGAGCCCCAATAAAATTAACATCTGACTTATCATCAATAAAAGAAGGCAGAAGGCAGTAGGATGACATATTCAAATTAGTGAAAGAAAAAAACTGTCAACAAACCAAGATGTTATATCCAGGGAAACTATCTCTTAGAATTGAAGATGAAAGAAACACATTCCCAGAGGAACAAAAACTGTGAGAGGATTTGTTGCTAGCAGATCCATCTTATAAGAAATACTAAAGAAAATTCTTCAGGCTTAAAAAGCAAGTGACCATGGACAGCAATTTAAATCCACACACTCAATAAAAGAGCACTGGTAAAAGTAATTATGTATTTATAAAAGACAGTATAAATATGTATTTCTTGTCCTTTCCTCTCAACTAATTATTTTTAATTATTTTAATGTTTATTTATTTTTGAGAGAGAGAGCGTGAACAGGGGAGGGTCAGAGAGAGAGGGAGACACAGAATCCAAAGCAGCCTCCAAGCTCTGGGCTATCAGCACAGAGCCCTATGTGGGGCTCAAACCCATTAACCATGAGATTGTGACCTGAGCCAAAGTCAGGTGCTTAACTGACTGAGCCACCCAGGCAACCCTCAACTAATTTTAAGAGCAGTTGTATAAAAGAATACATAGGTAACTTTTGTTGAGTCTATAACGTAGAAATGTAATATATTTGACAATAACAGCACAAAGAAAGTGGTTTGAAGCAAAGCTGCATTGAAGTATTTAATACCAAATGGTATCTCAAATCCACAAGAACAAAATTGAAGAATCAAAAAGAACAAATAAGAATGTTAATACAACAAACTCTTGTCTACATGTACTTGTCCACTTTCTTTTCTCAGCTTTTCTAATAGACATAAACTATGCAACATATTAATTATACCAGTGTATTGTTGGATTTTATATATGTATGTGTATGTATATCTTTTTGTTCACACAAAAATATATGGGGTGGGGGGCGCCTAGGTGGCTCAGTCAGTTAAGCATCTGACTTCGGCTCAGGTCATGGTCTCACGGTTTGTGAGTTTGAGCCCCGCATCAGGCTCTGTGCTGACAGCTCAGAGCCTGGAGCCTGCTTTGGATTCTATGTCTCCTTTCTCCCTCTGCCCACTCTCTCGCTTGCATACATGCGCGCTCTCTCTCTCTCTCTCTCTCTCTCTCTCTCTCAAAAATAAATAAACGGTAAAAAAAAATAAAAATTAAAAAATATATGGGTAACATGGATAAGAATAATAGCACAAAAAAGAAGAGACAACAGAACTGTATAGAAGTAATGTTTCTGTGTTACTATAAGTCAGAAGTTGATTTGGTAAGATATGCAGTGTAAACCCTAGAACAACCACTAAGAAAATAGCTCCAAAAATAAATCATTAAAAAAAATCATTAAAGGAATTAAAATGTCACATTGGAATATATTGATTTCATTCAAAAGAAAAGAGTAAGGGGGTAATAGAAGAATAAATAAGAGATAAGAGACACATAGAATGCATAAAGTAAAATGGCAGATGTATACACAGCTATATCAGTAATATTAAGTGTGAATGGATTTATTAATCCAGTCAAAAGGCATATACTGTCAAACTATTAAATTATTAAAGACCCAACTATAATACTATGTACACCAGACATGTTATATATTGAAAGGTGCCATAGAGGTTAAAATTAAAAGGATAGCAAACATATGTCATGCAAATAACAACCCAAAGGAATGGCAGAATTAAATTCTTTTGTTAGTTAGAATACATTTTTAAAGAGATGCTTTCCCTTATCTACTATATAGTTATGCAGTGATACAGTTTATACCGAAAAAGCAGGTTAAGTGCTTGATTCTTTCCCTTCCTATGATTTCAGTTTTTTTAAATTTTCTGAAGCTTGCTTTGTGGTCCAATGTATTGTCTATTTTGGTAATTGTTACCTTTGTGTTGAAAAAGTCTGCACCTTCTGTAGTGATTGGGTTTCACGTTGTATATAAATAACTATGATGGAGATTTGTGTATTTCTCCTGTTAATTCTGTCAAATTCTGCCTTATATTTTTTGTAGCTATGTTACTGGTTGTTTATAAAATATTTTTTGTATTTACTTATTGAATTGATTCTTTTATCAGTGTAAAATATTCTTCATCTAACATTTCTTGCCTCTTGGCTCTACTTGGTTTGCTATAATATTGCTACAACCACTTTACTTTGGTTGATGTTCACATGACATTTCTTTTTCTATCATGTATTTATGTCTCCTTTCTTGTTATTTTATTTAAAATGTAAATGTCTCTTATAAGCATCTTTGTATTTTTTTCTGAAACATCTATTTTCGCTTACAGCATATATACCATTTACATTTATTATAATTAATATAGTACTTCTTGTTTGTTTCCTATTTGTCTCATCAGTTTGTCTCCTCTCCTTGTCTTCTTTTAGATTAATAGAGTAGCTTTTAATCAGTTTTTTCTTTTATTAATTTTTTAGTTATATATAGTTTGATTGTAGTTTGGTATTTTGTTGGGTTTTTGTTTTGTTTTCTGCTAGTTTTGTGTGTGTGTGTATGCATATGTGTGTGATTTATCCCAGGGCTCATTACAACATGCATATGTTACTTTTTTTTAATACTAATCATTATTTTTGTCATTTCTAATAGTAATTTGGAAGATTTCTAAACATTGCTTTTGACTATTGTTTCTTCCCATTCTGTCTTTCTTCTCTTTCTGGGGTTTAATTATACATGCATTAGACCTCTTGAGTATGTATCACATATGTGTTTTGTCCTATTCTGTTTATTCATTCTTTCTCTGTATCATTTTGTACCTTTTTTGTTGATTTGTCTTTAATATTCTTGCATTCTGCTGCATTTTTTCTTTTGACCTGAGTTTACATTCTTTAATCCTGATAAACCTGCCCATTTAGATCTGAGTTCCAGATATTATAATTTATGTGCTAGTGCATCCATTTAATTTTTTTATAGATTCCAATTTCTGCTGAAATTATCTATTGTTTCCTCTCTTTTTTAAAAAAAATACTTTATTTTCTTGAATGTATTAATTTTAGGTTATTTTAAAGTTGGCTACACACTCCCCTTGCATCTGTTGTGGGATTTTTCATCTTTTTTTTTTTTTATCTTAGTATTGGATTCTATTTTCTTGCATGCCAAGTAATTTTTATAAATTTATATGTTAAAGGACCATATTGTGGGGCGCCTGGGTGGCTCAGTCGGTTGAGCGTCCGACTTCAGCTCAGGTCACGATCTCGCGGTCTGTGAGTTCGAGCCCCGCGTCGGGCTCTGGCCTGATGGCTCGGAGCCTGGAGCCTGCTTCTGATTCTGCGTCTCCCTCTCTCTCTGCCCCTGCCCCGTTCATGCTCTGTCTCTCTCTGTCTCAAAAATAAATAAAACGTTAAAAAAAAATTAAAAAAAAAAAAGGACCATATTGTTTGTAGATGATTTATCACCCATCATAGAATGTCTCCCTTTCTCCTGATAGACAGAAAGTATGAGAAACTGATCAATCCAGTCTAATCAGGAATTGATGTGGATTAGAACTGGGTTGAGAATAGTTGGTTTACATCCCTTTATTCCTGAACAATAACAGCAGATTTAGCTCTGCTGGTCATAGGTTGCAGCCTAGCTCTCTTGCCTGCAGCCTATCTAATATGTGCCTCAAAAACTGGCAAACATCCTGAAGGGAAAACTGGCATTGTTCCATGGTTAGTCTTATGTCCCTAACAGGTCTTGGTTTTTTAAGCACTATGAAGATTTTACTCTGTCTTTAATAAGCTTGTTGTCTAGCTTTACAGCCTTGTGTACAGCACCACAATCTACAGTTGTTTTAAGGAGAAAAGCTGCCATGGGCTCAAGTATATTCAGATTTCTAATTCCTAAATGTCTAAAAGTTTTCTGGTTTATTTTCCTCCCATTAGAGACTCTTTGCCTAGAAAAGCTGATTGTCAGCCCTATGACCTCAATCATCAAATACTCCCAGTGGGGATGGGTTGGCAGATGGATGGGAAAAGCTAGAGAGTATCAGTTTAACTCAGGAGTGTTTCCCCATTTCTGGAATTGTATTTATCCAATTTATTGTTTCTGTTTCTCCTGTGTCTTTAAAAGTAGGAATTTGTAATTATCTGATTGTGTTTACTTATTATTATACAAGTATTGACCTGCTGTGACCTACTGCATTCTACCCCAAAGCAGAACTCCTTTATTATATTTTTTGAACTCACTATTGCTAGGATACAGAAAAGCTGTTTGTTTTATGTATAAATCCTTTAATTATTTATGAAACACTTTTATTATATCTAGTAGTTTATCAGTCGAGTAAGCTTTGGTAAAGTGAAATTATAAAGTAAAATCCTTTTGCCTGGATTCTGGTCTGTTTGTTTAATGTTTGATGAATGAAGCACTGTTGCAAGTGCTTTAAAAATGCTAACTGTGGGCGCCTGGGGGGGCTCAGTCAGTTAAGCCTCTGACTTCAGCTTAGCTCAGGTCATGATCTCATGGTTCGTGAGTTCGAGCCCCACTATGGGCTCTGTGCTGACAGCTCAGAGTCTGGAGCCTGCTTGGGATTCTGTGTCTCCCTCTCTCTCTGCCCTTCCCCCACTCTCTCTCGCACCCACATGCTCTCGCTCTCTCTCTCTCTCTCTCTCTCTCAAAAATAAACATTAAAAAAATTTTTAAATGCTAACTTGTTTTAATTTTCATGACAAACATGAGGTGGGTATTATTCATTTTTTTTGGTGCATATATGTATGCACACCCAATAGATATCCACCTAATAGACTAGATATGACCTAGAAATACTGGTACATAGAGTATGGAAATGAATAATTTTACTAGATTCTGCAAATAGTTTTCCCTGGTAGATATTTACTTTTACAGTAACATCATTTTATGAGAACTCCTGTTTGCTTCACATTATCACCAACATTTAGTATTATCAGTCTTTTTCATTTTAATCATTTCATAATAGTAATACCAAAATTTGTTTTCAATTTGTATTTCCCTAATGACTAATGATATTGAACATCTTTTTATATATTTACTGCCCATTTGAATATCTTCTTTTATGAAGTGACTGTTCATGTCTTCCACTTTTAAAATATTAGGTTAACTATATTTTTATTATTTATTAATAGGTATTCCTTATATGTTCCTTTGTTTGATGTATCACACATTATCTCTGCTGCTTCCCTGTTTTCTTAAAAATGTCTTTGATGAATAGAAATACCTTAATTTTAATATAGGTTAGCTTGCCAATCTTTTCACTTACAGTTAATGAATAATTATTTGTTGTTTAAATGATCCTGAAGACATTCATCGTCTAGAAGAGACTATTTTATTATAAAATGTAATTTCTATATTAAATATATGTATAAAAGTTTTTTTGTAGTACAGAGGAGACAATGACTAACTCTGGCTACAGAGACAAGAAATTCATGGAGAATATTATGGAAGGGGCTTCTAAAACAAAACAAAACAAAATATTAACAAAGACACTAAACATGAGTAAACAGTGTTTTTGGGAAGTGCAAATTGGCTGAAGTCAAGGGGTTGTTAATAATTGCAGAAAATGAGGCTAAAGTTAGGTTGGAGTCACATTGTAAATGATTTGGATGCCTTAGGGAGGGGCGCTTCTAGAAATTTTGAAGCAAAGACATTTCCAGATTTATTTCAGAGGATGTATTGTCCTTACCAAAATGAATTTGAAGGGGGAATAGAGGCAGAACACTTAGCTTTATACCAATCTGGATGAATGATGATAAAGACAAGGTTCAAGTCAGTAGCAACAGTAATGGAAAATATGGGAGGTATGTCACAATGTTAATAAAACAGGCTCTGCATCTGAATTGGATTGTGACCTTGTGTGTATTTTAACCGTTCTGTGTTTTCCTAGAAATAAAGCCTACCTTTGTTGAATTACAAGACCTACCTACTATTGTTGTGAGAAGTAAATGTTTGTTTAGCCAAGTACCTAATAGATAGTAATCACATAATGACAGCTGTGTGACATGATCTAAATAGAGTTGAGAAATGAGGAATAGAAATAGAGATTAATTCAGGTATTTAGCTTAGACAACTTCATGAAAAATAATGCCAATCCCTGAACTAAGAAATTTGGAGGAACAGTTCTATTTGGAGGGAATAATGAATGTTGGTGGTATTTGTGTATTTTTTTTTGCTTATTTATTTATTTATTATTTTAGAAATCAAGTATATATGTATGTATGTATTTATTTATATTCTCAAGTTATCTAACATACAGTGTAGTCTTGGCTTCAGAATTAGATTCCCATGATAATTCTCTTACATACAATACCCAGTGCTCTTCCCAACAAGTGGCCTCCTCAATGCCCATCATCCATTTTCCCCTCTCCCACCAATCTTCAGTTCTCTGTATTTAAGAGTCTCTTATGGTGTGCCTCCCTCTCTGTTTTTATCTTATTTTTCCTTCCCTTTCCCTATGGTCATCTGTTAAGTTTCTTAGATCCCATGTATAAGTGAAATCATATGGTATCTGTCTTTCTCTGACTTATTTTGCTTAGCATAATACCCTCCAGTTCCATCCACATTGCTGCAAATGACAAGAGTTCATTCTTTTACATCCCTGAGTACTATTCCAGTGTGTGTGTGTGTGTGTGTGTGTGTGTGTGTGTGTGTGTACACACATACCACATCTTCTTTATCTATTCATTGGTTGATGGACATTCGGGCTCTTTCCATACATTGGCTATTGTTGATAGTACTGCAAAAAACATTGGAGTGTATGTTCCCCTTCAAATCAGCATTTTTGTATCCTTTGGATAAATTCCTAGTGGTGCTATTGCTGGGTCATAGAGTAGTTCTATTTTTAATTTTTTGAGGGACCTCCATACTGTTTTCCAGAGTGGCTGCCCCAGTTTGCATTCCCTTTCTCCTCATCCTCGCCAACATCTGTTGTTGCCTGAGTTGTTAATTTAAGCCATTCTGACTGATGTGAGGTAGTATCTCTTTGTGGTTTTGGTTTGTATTTCCCTGATGATGAGCAATGTTGAGCATCTTGTCGTGTGTCTGTTAGCCATCTGGATGTCTTCTTTGGAAAAGTGTCTATTTATGTCTTCTGCCTATTTCTTCACTGTTTCACTGGATTATTTAGTTTTTGGGTGTTGAGTTTGGTAAGTTATTTATAGAGTTTGGATACTAACCCGTTATTGGATGTCATTTGCAAATATCTTTTCCCATTCTATCAGTTGCCTTTTAGTTTTGTTGATTGTTTCCTTTGCTGTGTAGAAACTTTTTATGTTGATAAAGTCCCAAAAGTTCATTTTTGCTTTTATTTCCTTTGCCTTTGGAGACATGTCAAGTAAGAAATGGCTATGGCTGAGGTCAAAGAGGTTGCTGCCTATGTTCTCCTCTAGGATTTAATGGTTTCGTGTCTCAAATTTTAGGTCTTTCTTCCATTTTGAATTTATTTTTGTGTATGGTGTAAGAAAGTGGTCCAGTTTCATTCTTCTGCATATTGCCATCCAGATTTCCTAATATCATTTGTTGAAGAGACTTTTTTCCATTGGATACTCTTCCCTGCTTTGTCGAAAATATGTGGACATATATTTGTGGGTCCATTTCTGGGTTCTCTATTTCATTGGTCTTTGTGTCTGTTTTCGTGTCAATACCATACTGTCTTGATGATTACAGCTTTGTAATACACGTTAAGGTCTCGGATTGAGATGCCTCCAGCTTTGGTTTTCTTTTTCAACATAACTTTCGCTATTCGGGGTCTTTTGTGGTTGCTTACAAATTTTAGGATTGTTTATTCTAGCTCTATGAAGAATGCTGGTGCTATTTTGGTTGGGATTGCAGTGAATGTGTAGATTGCTTTGGATAGTGTCGACATTTTAACAATATTTATTCTTCCAGTCCATGAGCGTGGAATGGTTTTCCATTTCTTTGTGTCTTCTTCAATTTCTTTCATAAGTTTTCTATAGTTTTCAGCATATGGATCTTTTACTTTGGATAGATTTATTCCTAGCTTTTTTATGGTTCTTGGTGCAATTGTATTTGGGATTGATTCCTTGATATCTCTTTCTGTTGCTTTATTATTGGTGTATAGAAATGCATATAGGATGTTGATTTTATTTCCTGGACTTTGCTGAATTCATCTATCAAGTCTAGCAGTTTTTTGGTGGAGTCTTTCAGATTTTCCATGTAGAGTATCTTGTCATCTGCAAGGAGTGAAAGTTTGACTTCTTTGTCAATTTGGATGCCTTTTATTTCATTTTGTTGTCTTGATTGCTGAGGTTAGGACTTCCAACACTTTGTTAAACAACAGTGGTGAGAGTGGACATTCCTGTCATGTTCCTAATCTCAGGGGGAGTGTTCTCAATTTTTTTTCCATTGAGGATATTAGCTATGCGCCTTTCATTTATGGCTTTTATGATGTTTAAGTAACTTGAGGGTTTTTATTAAGAAAGGATGCGGTATTCTGTCAAATATTTTTTCTGCATCTTTGACAGGATCATATGGTTCTTATCCTTTCTTATATTAATGTGCTGTGTCACACTGATTGATTTGTGAATACTGAACTGGCCCTGCAGCCCAGGAATGAATCCCACTTGATCATGGTGAATAATTCTTTTCATATGCTATTGAATTTTATTTGCTCATATCTTGTTAAGAATTTTTGCACCCATGTTCATCAGGGATATTGGCCTGTAATTCTTCTTTTAGTGCAGTCTTTGGTTTGGGAATCAAGGTAATGGTGGCTTCATAGAATGAGTCCAGAAGGTTTCCTTTCATTTCTATTTTTTGGAACAGCTGTAGAAAGATAGGTATTAACTCTACTTTAAATGTCTGG
Organism: Lynx canadensis; assembly: GCF_007474595.2. Lineage (NCBI taxonomy): Eukaryota > Metazoa > Chordata > Mammalia > Carnivora > Felidae > Lynx > Lynx canadensis. The sequence continues at coordinate 112,670,997 of NC_044308.2, forward strand.
TGGAGGGGCGCCTGGGTGGCTCAGTCTGTTAAACGTCCAACTTTGGCTCAGAACCAACTTCAGCTCAGGTCATGATATGATTCATGAGTTCGAGCCCCGCATTGGGCTCTGTGCTGACAACTCAGAGCCTGCAGCCTGCTTCGGATTCTGTGATCTCCCCAAATTCGCATACATGCACCTCTGTCCCACCAAGCTGTCTGTCTCTACCTGTGAAGATCTTTCTGTCACTCCACATGTTGATTTCCTAGGTGTTCTAAGTGTTCTGACCTCAATACAGCTGTGTTTGAGGGATGAAGGAAATCCCAGTCCACCTACATCTCCACCATCTTCACTCCTCCACTCACTGGTCTTTAAAGCATGTAAGATCCTGTATTAGGAAATTTATTCACTGCCCGAACCAAATAATTTAGTGCTTTTGTTTGATTTATTCACTGTTGGTGGTTTTCATCTCTCTTTTTTCTTACTGGTACTATTCATGTCATTGAGAGTTCCTTTCCTATGCTGTCTTCTCACAGTAAGAGAACGTCAGAGGAATGATGGAAAAAAATACATAGTTTTCAAGTATAATAAATTTTGTATTAGTACAGGTTTTCTCTCTACTACATTTCTGAACATTTAGTCCATGCCCCTCCTTTTTTTTTCACCCACAACTTATGATTACCCATTGTATAATGTGGAATCATAATTTTCCTGATGACATTAGGACAATTTGATCTCTAGTTCTTGGCCCTCTTTGAAAAGATAGTTTAAGCCTACCTGTATTTTTGCTATTTTTTGCTGCCTATAAATAGATCAATGTTCTATTGTTTCTCTTACTAATTATTATGTAATAATTTATACAAAAATATTGGCTAAAATTCCACCAGAATACTATACTTTCTTTAACCTTACAAAAATGAATTTCCTCTATTTTTTTACTAATAGACATTAAAATTACATTGTAACACCTTAAGGATTTTTTTCCACTAATATTCTAACAAAAAACTGAACCACAGTGACAGTTATTACTGAGTCACTGTAAATCAGACCTTTTATATTCCACAAAGCACTAAATATCAATGAATGCAACTATTTCCAGATGGTTTTTGTTAAGGAGATTTTTAAGTAGAATTAAATTAATTATACAGTATATGTTATCCATGCCTAATTATTTATCTGGTTTAACTCAGCCTGGAATAAAATGTTCAAAGATAAAGCCATATCATATACAAAACTTTGTCAGAATTATATTACCGATGTTTGAGAGAAGGTGATAGAATTATGACAGAAATCTTTCTATTTCCTTTTCATTGTATAATTTCAACATGAAGATAATATGCTCACATCACATTCTCACACTGGTATATACAGAAGCTGGTAATAAATAATATGGTTTGACCAATATCTTTGCTTCCTTAAGAAGTTTCATAATGTGCATGAATGTACACATGTGTGCATACAAACAGACATTTATTTTTTAAGTTTTTATTCTGTACCCAGAATGACAGTAGATGCTTTTCATGTTCTTGTTTACGTTATTGTTTTTAACAGTGACCCAAGTTTCAAAGAGTTTTAGTATCTTGCCTATGGAACCAAAGGTAGTTAGTCGACTGGAACTGGAAGAACAGGCACCCAGGTCTGTCTTGCCCCAATCTTGTTCCCTTTCTGTTACCTCTTCTTCTACCCCAGTGCCTCACAGCTAGAAAATGTATAGAGGTAAACGTTGTTGTTTATAGATGAGAAAAACTAAAAGCAGAGTAAATATCAGTAAGGTTTTCAAATTAAAATATGCAGACTGTTGTGTAGACTTAGAATTCATTATAGTGAGCTTACTCATGACGTGTTGTTGAAATGAAAAAAAAAAAAAACAAACAAGTTAAAATACCTGTGTGTGCATTGTGCATCTCTGCAAATGCACGTGTGTTTATTTATTTATAGAAATTTGTGTGAAAGGATGATTGACATAAATTTAAAATGGGCTATCTCTGCTAAATTTTTAATGACTTTCAATTCATTATACCTTTTATGTTGATTGAGTTATTTTTGTCTTTTTAATAAGCATGTTTTTTGGAATTATAAAAAAAATCACAAAGAATATTCTCATGTGGGGCCAAAAAATTAAAAATGGAATAAAAAATAGGAATCGGTTGAAATATAAAACACTTTTTTCACCAAATATCATTTCTAGAACCTACTTTACAATTATAAAACAGATGATACATTTAATCAAATTTCTTTCACATAGTCACTCATTTTGTTTTCATATTGCCTATTCTACAACAGTGAGTAGAATGGCTTTAAATGCCAAACTCATAGAGGTGGTACTAAATTTTATTGATAAATAAAATACCTAGTGCTTTAAGGGGAAGCTCTAGTCCAGTATAGCTCAGTAGCTCCTATCGAAAGACTCATCTGTTATCACAAATAGCAGTTATAAACTCTGAACTAAACAAAAAATAACCATCTGAAAACACTGGGTAACAACCAAATGCAAGAAGATTCTGTCATTTGGAAGAAGGCTCTTGTTGAATACCCCATTTGTATAACTTTTATCCTGACAGTAGGTCCCAGTCTGGCATATTTGGCAGCTAAAACCTACAAGCTTACTGGCTAGAAGAACAGAGTTTGGGACAAGCACAGATGCTTTAAACTGATGGAGGGGTGGGGATATCCTGGAAGGGAGAGAGCCAAAGAGAAGATCTTCAAATTCTATAAATAAGCCCCTTAGGTCTCTGGCTGACCTCCGAACCATGATAGTGCTGGGTAAACTACAAACACTGCAATTGGGGCTAAAGGAACTTAATTGAATTTTGAATTGCCATCACTGTAGAGCAGACACTGTAGAGCAGCACTGTAGAGCACTGTAGATTGCAGTTGAGTCTACCCAAGTCATCTGCTTACTAAAATAAAAACAAATCAACATTCCTCAAAGCAATATAACAAAACCTAGAGTTTCTTCAACATATCATTCAGCATGTCCAGAATACAGTCCAGAATTATTTAACGCATAAAGAAACAAAATGTGATCCATTCTCAAAAAAGATAATCAACTGACACGAACCCCAAGATGGCCCAGTTATTTCAATTAACAACGATTTTTAAAGCAGCTCTATAATCAGGCTCAAGGAGTAAAGTAAAATATGCTTGTAATGAATGAAGAGATATAAAATCTTTGCAGAAAAAATAGAAACAAAAAGAACCAAGTGAAAATTGTAGAACTGAAAAATACAATTGCTTTAAAGAGTTTTGAAAGTACCTTTTTATCTTTAATTTCAGGGTCCCACATGAACCAGTTTAAGATTAATGACAGTGCAATCATGTAACAAATGTATAGTTATTAAATAAAACTTTAAAGCATGTTGGATTAGCTTTTAAACCAGTAAGATTCATGCCTAGTTATTTGTGTTTGGAAAGTTTTGGTATTGTTTATTAGTGGAACTATACTGTAGGAATTATATGTAGAATAAAGGGAAAATGAAAATATTAATAATTCTTATTCAAAAAATAATCTTTGGGTACAGGATAGTGACCATACTAATGGTAATGTACTGTTTTTCCTTGGCTAATTTCTTAAGAAAGATTATTGATTTAGAATTAATAATGGACAGTAGAATAGCTAGTTTTGGAGTTCAAAGCTCCCATTCCTCCATAGAAACACTGTGAAACAAACAGAAATTGTTAAAACCAACTTTTTCAGCGCTCCATTTCAGAAAATAAAGTTTTATAATAACCAAGCCAACCCTGAATTAAGAATATTGATTTGTTTGGGGTGATAAAAGTTTTCAAAAATAGATAGTGGTGCCAATTGCATTATATTGTGAATGTAATGTGTAATGTCACTGAACTGTACGCTTAAAAATGGTTAAGATACAAGTTTTATTATATAACTTTTTTACCATGATAAACATTTTTTGAAAAAAAAATGCATGATGTACTGGTAAATGTTACAACATGTATGAAACTTGAAAACATTATGCTAAGTAAAAGAACCCAGTTACAAAAGACCACATATTGTATGAATTCAGTTTTGTGAATATCTTGAATAGGCAAATCCATAGAGACAGAAAGTAAATTTGTGGTTTCCTGGGCCCTCTCAGAGGTGTAGTGACTGCTAATATTTACCAGGTTTCTAATATTGCATTTCTTACATTTGGTGGATTCCTGAGGATTCCTATCAGAGTCATAGTCATAATGTGCTTGATTTATTATTCTATGGCTTTAATTACTTATTCCCAATTCTTCAGAGGTCTAGTCAATCTTAGACAAAGCTTTATGTCAGTAGAGCCATCACCATTTATTCAGGTCACCTATTATATTAATTACTGAAGAATATCAATATGCATAAAATTTGGCTCTTAAGTTCAAGGAAGGCCTTAGGGAAAATAGAATAAAAAGGCCAAAAGAGTATCTCTTCAATCCATTTAGCTCTGTAAATCATTTAATTGTTCTGTTTTACAGAATCTTCCCTTTTAAAATATTTCAATTTTTGGCCTCTCAGAGTTAGTGATAAAAGGAGTACCATGAACCCTGACTCTACTTGGGTCTTCTAAGTTGATTAAAGTGGTGGAGAAGCTCATACTTAGGCCACTGTAACTCTGGCATAAATAATGTTGAGAAAATAACAAAAGAAACCATTTATTTACCAGTTACTATGTGTTAAGTACTCTACCAAGTGTTTAATTTGCACCAGTGAGATTCCATCAATAGGAGCAAATCCTTGGTATTCTGTGAAGGAATTGAGTTTAGGTCCTCATCACAATACATTGTTCGCATGCTATTGTGATGAGTACAAAATGTGGACCTGAGTTACCTTCATTCAGAACAATATACTAGAGATACTTAAGCACAAAATAATTATTTTTGAATAAGTAGGCATGTGATGTAGTTACATCTACTTATTTCTATTTATTTCAAAAGTGAGAGGATTAATATATTATCTAGTAAAGCTGAGAAAATTGTATTGATTAAAAGCATTTATAAAGTACAGAAAAAGCATTATCTGGAATAATAGTAATCTGCTATTCAAAACCATTTGACACAATAACTGGAGGATCTTTGCATTAATTAAGGTAAACAATAAATAGAACTCCAATCATTCACATTCTCTAAAATAACTTTATAAGCAGTACACACAGTATTTGAATAATATAGTATTTGATGTTTAAATGAATAGAATTAAACTGAAATTGGTCTAAAGATTAAGCTGTCAGTCCACTTGAGTAAAAGAGAAGCCCTGTTTCTCAGGAGGAAAATTATAAAATTAGCCTGAAAAGGCATTCTGGGTTGACACTTTTGGTGGTGTGAGAATAACAAAAAGTAACTTGAAATGCAACAAAATCCTGATTTGGGGATCTTCTCTAGACAGGAAGTGTTGTAAGGATTATATAAACATGACATGTATATTTTAAGAATATATCTTATAAATACATATAATGTTTATATAAATGCAAATATAAAATAAGAATGTATGAAAAATAATGCATGGATACTCCTTGGATGAAAACACCTATTTACCTTGTGTCTACAATCCCCAGATATCCCAGGAACCCTTATACTTCTCATTTAAGTAATCACTTGCTAAGTGTGTTACTCTAGTAAATGATAACTATTGTTTGAGTTTGTTTTTTGAAGGTTTTGGTGAAAGCTTCAGCTACATTAACAAATATTTGGGAAATAGGTTGATATTGTCTTAATGGAAAAAAGTAGGTTTGGGGGGAAGGTTTTAAAGAAATGTATTTTTAGAATGCTAATTTTAAAGTGATTTGGAGTAGATTCTCAAAGCCAGAAAGGACCAGAGAGGGAGATTTCTAGTTCAGATAACATAATTGAAGATGAGATAACAGACAAGGAATGGGAGAATCTGCCTAGAAAAATAACTGAGAAGTTAAGCTAATTTAGTAGACAATTTTGGGGAAAAGACATGAAAGAAGATCTTAGGAAAATTTTCCTAAAATATAAAAGCATGCATAAGTTAAGATACTTAGATAACTTAAAACTGCTTGCATTATGTTATTTTGTTCATGGAAATGGTATTTCTGTCATTTATGAAAACTAATAACTGCACACTTAAAAACTAGGAAACAATATCCCTATCCATTTAAAAATGTTCCCTTAGAAAAGTTTTAGTGGATTTTTAAACACATTTGTTAAATATATTTTAATTTTCTTTGATGTTTATTTAATTTTGAGAGAAGACAGAACTCAAACGGGGGAGGGGCAGAGAGAGAGGGTGAGACGCAGAATCTGAAGCAGGCTCCATGCTCTGAGCTGTCAGCACAGAGCCCAATGTGAGGCTCAAACTCAAGATCTGTGAGATCATGACCTGAGCTGAAGTCAGACGCTTAACCAACAGAGCCACACAGTCGCCCCAAAACAAAAGCTATTTTAAATATTATGTCATCTTTTGGGGCGCCTGGGTGGCTCAGTCGGTTGAGCGGCCGGCTTCGGCTCAGGTCACCATCTCGCGGTCCGTGAGTTTGAGCCCCACGTCGGGCTCTGTGCTGACAGCTCAGAGCCTGGAGCCTGTTTCGGATTCTGTGTCTCCCTCTCTCTGACCCTCCCCCATTCATGCTCTGTCTCTCTCTGTCTCAAAAATAAATAAACGTTAAAAAATTTTTTTAAAAATAAATAAATAAATAAATAAATAAATAAATAAATAAATAAATAAATATTATGTCATCTTTAAATATCTTTTTGTGTGGCATGCTGAATATTTTTTAGCATAACATTCAGAATTTGCTTTACGTATACAGATACATGATCAGAATTTTGGAGATCACTTTTATAGAGGAGGAGGCATGTAAACAAGTAAATTTCAGTAAAATATGAAAAGTGCTATCCCAAAGGGATGCCTGGTAATACACACAAGGAATAAATTGTCTGGAGGAGTCAGTGGAGACTACTGACATATCCTAAAGCTGTGTCTCATTAAGTATAGATAGGAATTTCTTAGGTGGTTATATCAGATTCTTTAATAAACCAAAGAAAATATGACACTTCTCAAATGGTTTTATATTGGTGAGCTCTACTTAATTCAGCGATTCATATTTACATCAATAAATGTAGAGAAAAGAAAAAATATCTATTGTAATAGATGAGTATGAGACTCTAGGTAGATGTCCGAATGGTGGCTCTATTACTGTCCCATTTTTCTCTTTTGGGGGTTCTCTAGTCTTGGGCAAGAGAAAAATATTGCTTAAAATCTCTGTAATGATGGTTTTCATTCTGGTCACAGTAAAGAAAATGTTATATATTCATAAATACCTGTAATATCTGTAAAACAGTTTTCTTAAGATGATCATACCTCTTTCATAGCACTAACCATGATATGTTGATGTGCCATATTAATTTGTTCATACCTCTGCGATCTTTGACATCAAGGCCATTTGTCTTACATTTTTTTTCATTCTCACATTTTCCTGGCACATACTAGGCATTGGTATGTTTCTTAAACTGAATGATTAAAATTGAGTCTTCATGGCAATTTATTTAAACCTAATTCACATCAGGTTTACTTTCAAAGCTGTTGTGAAGATTCTTGTAAAGTTATGACTAATAAAATACAATAAAATATAAATTGAAAACAGCAGGAGGATGCAAAGATGCTAACTAGGAAAGTAATTTTATATGTACTATATTGTTCCATTGAAACCACCACAAGACTTTGTGTCTTACAACAATGATTTATTATTTCTCACAAATCTGTGGGTTTGCTGGGCTTAGCTGAGTGTATCTTTTTCTGGTCTTACTTGGGGGTCATTCATGTGGCTGAAATAATTGGTCAACTCAACTGAGGCTCACTTAGGTGTCTCACTCAGATGGCCTCACTCGGGGGTCTGGGCCCTTGGTGCTTTCTATTCTGCTAAGCTTTCTCTCTACATGTTTTCTCTTCATTCCATTATTTAGACTGGACTTCCTTTCATGGTAAGAGAAGTTTACCAAAAGAGTGAAGGTAGAGGATTTGAGGCCTTTTGAGACCTAACCTTCAGAACTCATATACCATAATTTCTGCCCTGATCAGAGGTACAAGTCTGGCCCAGATGCAGAATTGGTGAAAATAGACTCTACCTCTTGACAGGAGGATTTATAAAGAATATGTGGTTATATTTAACCTACCACAGTATAGAATATGCATAGTTGTTGAGTATAAAATTTATTTCTGAGCTGGCTGAAAATTGAGGAAAAAATGAGACATTAAGGTGCTGGCTATCTAAATAAAGAACAAATACCAGAAAGTTCAATTTGTAAAATCCTTTTATTTTTTAATAATACATACAGATTTTAAAGAATTCGAAAATTCAAAAGAAAATAAAAAGGAATTAAAATGTACTTCACATCTATCCAGAAATAACCATTATTAAAGTTGTAAAAACATTTCATCTATCTATGCCTATGTTATAGATAGAAGAATGGATAGATGTTTAACTGAAAGTGAAAGAAATAGCTATGCAAAACCAGGATAGTACTCTCAAGCTAAAACAGAGGCATTTTATTTCGTTTAAATAGAAAAAAAAGTGAATGTCAGAGCATAAGAGATACTACATGCTAAACAGAGATCTTTCTCTAACATTTAAAAATAAGGAAAATTATTAATAAATTACAGTCCTATTTTTTACCCTTTTTAAATTTTTTTTAACTTTTTTAATGTTTATTTTGAGAGAGAGACAGAGAGTGAGCAGGGGAGGGACAGAGAAGGGGGGAGACACAGAATTGGAAGCAGGCTCCAGGCTCTGAGCTGCCAGCACAGAGCCCAACACAGGGCTTGAACCCACAAACTGTCAGATTGTGACCTGGGCCCAAAGTTGGACACTTAACCGACTGAGCCACCCAGGCACCCCTACTCTCTTTTTAAACCTTAGACACAGTTGGTTGAGCCACTGCTCAGAAAGATCAGGATATTAGCACTATTATATTACCTATCCTCTTCATACCTCCAAGTGTCTGGTTATTATATAGTTATAAAAACAAAATCTTGATCGAACAATATCCAACCTTCACACCAAAATTATTTCACAAACCATTGCAGATGTGTGGAAAGAAAGATAAAGTTATTCCAGACTATCAGATCTGGACAGACTTAAACAAAGAAAGATGGAAAAATCAAAAAACCAGAGTCCATTTATAATCTTTATTGGAATGCTCTGTTTTTCCCTCTGAGATTTTATCAAATATCCAACATTAGGCTTTTTTATAAGCTCTTAATTTCTGATATTTCCTGTGTTTCATTTTTTATTCATTTATTTTAAAAATTTGATGCTTCCCTTATTTTTATACTGCATAAAATAAATACAGAAATAGCAATGTGTTTTGATCAATAGTAAATATGTTCCATGAATTGTGCTTCAGAATTTCGTGTTGATTGCTGAGATAAATGTGTGTTTCTTCACTGGTATATAAAGTATTTGAGTATGTGGATGTTTTGAGTGGGCAGGTAAGTTCTTCATGTGACAATACTATTGTTTTCTTCCAGGAAACCCTGATAGATTGGTGTGATGAAAAGGAACTTAATTTGATATTAACAACTGGAGGAACAGGGTTTGCACCACGAGATGTCACTCCAGAGGTGAGATAGTCTGTGCCTTTCTTTTTTCAAGGAGTAGGCTATTCATTTTATTTTTCATCTTTTTTACTATGTTTTATATTACTTTTATAATGTTGCTAGGCAGAACAGAAGACTTGTGGTTCTAAGAATGTAAAAACTGTTCTGTGGAAGCATTGTTATATAAAAAATGTTTTTTGACTACTTTTCTTTGGACTTACACTAGACATGATATAAAATGAGGAAGATTGAACTGGTCCAGAAAGTAATTTTGCATTTGTTCAGTGGACTGTGATATAAGCTGAACTTCAGACATATTGCCAAAGGAGGTGATAGCAGAACTCTGATTCTTAGCATGGCATCTGGTCTAATGTGTTTTGTTAATGTAATTCAAAATGTATCTTATATCTCTGTTCTTCAGATACCCTTGTCATTGGTCTCAAAGCACAGGAAATTGTGATAGAATACATATACCAAATTTATAGTACTTTTGAAGAGAAAGGGTTACATATTCCATAATTTTAATATGAATTTAAATGCAGAATTTAATAAGACAAAGCAGAATTAATATCTAGGCTTTATGCCACAAGAATCACCTTAAACCTTTGCATAAGTAGAAAAATTAAGGGAGAAAATGAAGAGTAGGCAGTGCTCAGTGATACAGGAGAAAGAGTCTTTTTTCTTTTTAAGGAAGCCATAAACCTCAGAGTCATATGCAAACTTATATCACCACTTGTGATATTGTTTTCTTTACCTCCCAAAAAAATGTTTGCTGGCTGAATTTCAACTTAATATTAAGTACGTCCTTCTATTTTCAAACCAGAACACAATTTTATCTACTGTTTACTTAACAGCAAGATACTTTTACTCTGCATCTATTAAATATTTACTGTCCTTCTTACTCTACTGTAGTGGTTTTCAAACTTTAGCCTGCACCACAGTCAAGCTGAGGATTTATCAAAACAGATTATTGGACCCACCCACAGAGTTTCTGATGTAGTAAATCTGCAGTGGGTCCCAAGAATTTGTATTTGTAACAAGGTGATGCAGATGTTGCTGGTCTACAGACCATACTTTCAGACTTTGAAAACCACTGTTCTAGGATATGAAAATGGACATTTTTTTAAACAAAGTGTAAAATATTTACTGTTCTTCTAGGTAAAAATCGTGACAGAATTTTTTGGATATTATTCTAATTTTAGACTTATAAATAAAATGGTTTGCTTTTAAAGCAATCAGAATAGAGTTATATTGGGAAGTTGTTAATTTCAACTGCTCAGAAAAGAAATCATCCTTACATAATTAGTTTAGCTTCTGAATCTTATGGGGAAATGGTCCTTTGGCCAATTTTTACATTTCTTTTAAACTGTGAGACCAACTTAAAAAGTACAATTAAAGGGAAGCCATCTCCTATAGAGGTGTGTCTGTGTTTTGTTTGTAAGAAAATTGCATACATATGTGAAGACCTTGATTTTTGGAGTTTGTTGTGTTAAGTATTTGAAGTAAATGGCCTTGGGTTTATATGTCCCTGTTTTTTGTGTGATGGTTTGAGATTTTCATACTATTTATTTTTATTACAGAAAAAACAGAAAAAAGTTACTATAGAATTTGTATCAGATAACAACATTGTTTTTAATTGGGAGGGAATGCTTTGCACACAAAGTTAAGTATTTTGTTTTCTGTGGAGTGTCAAGTTAATACCAAAATGCTAGGTTGAAAATGTAAACCTTTGAATTTTGGCTCTGCTACTAACAGGGTGACCATAGACTAATTACTGAACTACTCTGTGCCTCAGTTTCCTATAAAGTGAGGTAAACGAAAGTACCTACCTACTGGGAGCTGTGAGGATCCAGTGAGAACTATTTCTGGCATTTTAGTAAGTGCTGTATATGCAAGGATTAACTTATAAGGGTTAGTTTTTTTATTATTATTATTAGTTGCTACATAAACACTAAGTGGACAAATTTGGTAGTATTTTTTTGTATGTAACTACCAAAAGGATGAAAACAGTGTTATGGTAGATTTAAAGTGTATCGATGAAATCTTTATAATCTTGTTAAATTATTTTTTGAATTTTGATATAGTAAGCTTCATATTTTATCTTTCTCATCTTCATGTGAAATAGAGGTTTAAAATTCTACCATTTTAATATCTGTCTATCCCATCCATTTTTTTTAGTGCCATTAATTGACAAGAGTCTCTTTCCCTGACTGTGTATGTCTCATTATATCCGAAATTAAGAAACCTTTATCCTTAAATGAAGTATTTTTTTTTAACATTTATTTATTTTTGAGACAGAGAGAGAGCATGAACAGGGAGGGTCAGAGAAAGAGGGAGACACAGAATCTGAAACAGGCTCCAGGCTCTGAGCTGTCAGCACAGAGCCCGACGCGAGGCTCGAACCCACGGACCGCGAGATCATGACCTGAGCCGAAGTCGGACGCTTAACCAACTGAGCCACCCAGGCGCCCCTTAAATGAAGTCTTTTAGTTAACTTAAAATCTTAGAGATGTTTTTTAAATATATTTTTTAATATTTATTTATTTTGAGAGAGAGAGAGAGAGAGAGCATGTGCACACACATGCATGCGTGACCAGGAGAGGGGCTGAGAGAGAGGGAGAGAGACTCATAGCTGACAGCTGTCAGCACAGAACCCACATCAGGGCTCAATCTCACAAACCGTCAGACCATGACCTGAGCTAAAATCAAGAGTCAGTTTCTTAACCAAGTGAGTCATCCAGGTGCCCCTTAGAGCACCTAAATTAAATTCTTGTATGTGCCTATAACAACTACCTGTGTAGAGCTGTATTAGGGTGGTTTTTTTTTAATGAGTTAAAAATATACATAAATAAGGCTTTTTAATATCTTTTTTTTTGAGAATAGGTAACTTAGCTGATTGTAGATATCTTGATTCTTAATAGGTTCACTTTACTACATATCTTTTTTACATATACATATGGTATGATTATCTACAGCAAAGTCCTTAGAACTGTTATGCCTTTGAAAAATAAACAAACATGAAAGCAATGTAAGGCCAACCAGAAATAGTTCTGCTGATTTCCCATTTTCTCTACACACTTTAATACTTGCCATTCTTCTGATATCTAAAATACAACACAGGGATATCTTCTAGGAATCCATAAATATAATTTGAGTTCTGTCATAATACAGTTATTTGTCTTTAACATGTCTTAGATAGTTGTGCCTGAAAAATGAAGTAACTATTTCTAGACTACATTTAACTATGTACAGTTTACAGTTGCAAAACTTTTTAAATAGTGAGAAGTTATAGAAAACACAAATATTAATTATTAAGGTAAAATAATAAAACTTCTCTATTAAGGTACTAATGTTTTATAGTCAGTAATTGACAATTGGCTTAATCTACAAACACAAAGGACAAATGTTTGTGGAATATGTGTGTTGTTAGGGAAAAAACTGGATTCCTCCAAAACTGGATAAATGAAATAAAGCAATCTAAACTTAGTGTCTGTGGGTATGAACCCAAGAGAACATGAAAAGTTTATAGACTTGGGTTTCTTCCCAAGTATATTAAAAGAAAAGTGGAATAGCACGTTCAGTAAAGTAGGTCCTGTTTCCTTTGTTCATATATAGAAATAAGAATTGATTTTCCTAAATTATGAGATTGTTTCTATTTTTAGGCCCTGTGGCTTAGAATATGATTCATCTGATATTTACATGCTGGCTGACCTGCTCCCTGCCTCTAATAAATATGAGATACTATCAAAGCTTATATATAATAGCATAATAATCTACTCCCTTCAACTTTTTAGACTTTTATTTTGATATGAAAATCTTCATTTTTTAAGAATAATTTTTATTTTCTCTGATCTGACAAAGGTTGGATAATCTGTTGGCATTGGTGAATGCTAGTAATTATAAAATTCCATAGAACTTAAGAATTCAGGGTTGCCCGGGTGACTCAGTCAGTTAAAGCGTCAACCCTTGGTTTTGGCTCAGGTCATGATCTCACGGTTTGTGAGTTTCAGCCCCATGTTAGACTCTGCACTGGTAGCATGGAACCTGCTTGGGATTCTCTCCCTCACCCCCTCCCTCTCGCTCTCGCTCTCCTTCTCTCTCTCTGCCACTCCCCCACTTGTGAGCATGAGTACATGCTCTTCCCCCACTCACTAAATAAATAAACATTTTTTAAAAGAACATAAGAATTCATTGCTGTATAAAGTATTATCTCATCATGTCCCATTATCAGTTGAAAACAACTTATGTCCAAAATAGAAATTGTTATTTATTTTTATTTTTTTTATTATTTTTTTGAAATTGTTATTTAAAGAATCTTATTATTTGTAAAATATAATTAAGGACATATTACTGAGGTCAAGCCCTTTTTTTACACATAAATTCTAGAAGAGAATAAAAGATCAAGAAGCATTAAAAAATGTGTATATATAATTAACAAGCAATTTCTGATGACATGTTATGGTAAATTAGAAAATGTTAAATTATTTAATATAATTTAAGTATATATAAATATATATATTTAAACAGAAGCCCAGCATACATCTTAGTTCTCATCCATTCATCACTTTTTATTTTTAATCCTTAATATGTATGCATTGCCATACTTGCTGGGTGCTGGAGTTAAAAAATGAATAAGGCATAGTCCTTATTCTTAAGAATTCTAAATATGTTACAGGAGTCAGCAAATGAGGCATATAGGCCAAATCCAGCCTGCCTTTTTGTTTTGGTTTGATTTGGTTTGGTTTTTGTATGTGGCTTGTAAGCTAAGAATGGATTTTGTATTTTTAAATGGCTGAAAAAATCAAAAGGAGAATAGTATTTTGTGGCACATGAAAATTATTTCAAGTTTAAGTTTCAGTGTCCTTTTTAAATGAAGTTTTTTTGGAACACAGCTACACTCATTCCTTTGTGTATTGCTTGTGGCTACAGCAGCAGAGTTAATATTTGCAACCAAAACCTTATAGCCTGCAAAGCCTAAAATATTTACCATCTGACCTTTTGCAGAAAAAGTTTGTTGACCCCTGGTCTATTGGATGACAATGTCATCTTTACTCACATATTTTAGGGACTTTTTTAAAAATTGATTTTTATCTTTTTCTCTTTAGTAATCTGAAATGATACTGGGTTTCATTTCTTAAATGTTTAATTTTAGAAGGAGCAAAGAAAAATGCTTTTCTGCCATAATGAAGTATATTGCCACATTGTCTCAATATACAGTATAACATAAGTAAAAGATCCCTTATTCTAAAAATATATAAAATTTTGAACTTCTAAACTGATCAAAGTAATGGATTTATTATACATTAAATAAAATCTCACTCTTAAAAATTTTTCGAACTGTTGTTCTTAGCAGTACCTTCTAACAAGTGTCCTGATATAATTGGGCATGATGAAACAATCAAGCAAAAGGAGAAATAGCAAAAATTTCAGGAAACTATAAATTTTGATATAAGGGATATTCATTAAAAAGGATTCTTATGGTTCATTATGGAATTGAAGAAGCATCTGACAAAATGACCAATGCTGAAGGGAACAGAATACTGAAAATTTGGTACAAAGGATGTTTTTCTAGGAAAAGATTATGAATTCTAGAAGGCATATTCTGTGTATAGTCTATAGTATTTATATTTCTTTCGAACAAATTACTATCTAATCCTTTCTACAAATATTTTCCACTTAAGTTATTAGAAATTTTTTCACAAAAATCTCAAATCAAAGAAAATTTTTTTTTATTTTATAAAATTTGTTTTATAATCAATGTGTCAGAATTCATGTATTTCATCATTTAGGTGTGAGTGTATTGTAAGCCAGGTATCATTTTATGCAGTCATTAGCCATTTTTCTTTCTTGATTATAATGCTTCAAAAATAACAATACTCTGTAAGTAAAATGAAGGAGACATCCTTGATCTGAGTTACTGACTACACATTAATGATTCTCAATTTGTGACTTGAGAAAATCAGTGAGAACTGACATTTAACAGCTTCACCTAAAACTTAACATCAGACATTTTGACAGAAAAATTCCTGTATTATACCAAAAAATATCCTATCTAATAATTTCTGTTTTCGAAAGAAAATTTAATCACTAACACAGGTTGATTAAATTATATCATTTTCAAGTATATATGATACTCTTCAGGAAACATGGATTCTTTCCCTGGAAAAATATCATATACTGATATTCTAAAACTCTATGAATATTAGAGTTTATTTTGTAGTGCTATGATTGTTTTTTACTAAAATAAAATACCTGTCATATGTGCTAAAGCTAAATATAACCGTATTGAACTAGGATTTTGAGTTTCTTAAAATTGTTCTGTATCAATAGGGTAACTGAACAATATGAAATTGATAAAGCAGAATATCAGAAACCCTTGCACTTGAAACATTTCAAACTAGATTGAATAAAATATATCACTCTTCTGTGGTCAGATATGGCTATAATTTATGCCATTTTAATCTCTTCCTTTAATTTTTATGAAATAGCCCAGGACATAAGAAATATATTTCCATGTCTTTGTCTTAACATGTTGGGATACACTAACACCATAGAGTCAGATAGACCTGAATTTAAATCCCAACTCTACCACTGTGAAATTAAGGCAAATTAACATGTTCAAACTTCCCTTTTTTCATTTACTAAATTAGCTAATGCCTACCTCGCAAGGTTGTTGTTTCTAGTGGTTGAGATAATAAAGGTAGCCAATAATAATAACTAATATTTATATATAGCACTTACTATGTGTTAGCAGCTGTTTTAAGCAAATGTTAATTAATTTAGTCTTCAAAACAACCATACGAGGTATGTGGTTTACATCTATTTTATAGATGGAGAAACTGAGACACAGATCAATTAATTGACCTGTCCAGGGTTATCCAAACTAGTGACAATAATGCATGTAAAATGATCTAGTATAAAACCTGGCACCTTTGTAGATGTTTGGTAAATGTTTATTTTTTTTTCTTACCTTTTTCTTCCTCATTTAATTAATATTATCTATTACTTCCAATTAGATTTGACAGCCCCAAATATTTCTCCTACTAACCCTTGTACTTCAGGTATCTATTGTTAGCTACTAACATACCTCATGGATAGTCTAAAAAATAAAGATATCAGTCAGCATTTCCCCACTACTACTTTCAGGCATGAGACGAAGGAATAAGATTAAGAATTTTTATAGTGTAAATGATATGAGGAATGTGGAGTATTAGTGCAGTTGCGTTAAGTACCTCTTTATATCCTACCTGAACCTGTTTATTTTGTTTAGGTCCCTAATTCCTCTGTAGTTTAAACTTCTTGGAATTTGGCTTGAAAAAGCTGAGATATATGAGATTCAGGGTAGCTTTTTTATAATAGCTCACTTTATTCTGGGGTTTATAATTATTTTACAGTATCCATTAAAAAGCAGTATATGTCTCAGAGCATAGGCAACATTTAGGAGCTACCAGTTTGCTAAAAATTAAAGCGTTTATAGTTTTTCTTAGTTTAACAAGTATTATTTTAACAAGTAATAGTTTAACAAGTATTTATCAAGCACCTTGAGCTTCACTGAGTGCTAATGTACATGTACTCCCCAAATAGTCACCTGACAAATCAAGACACTATAAATCTAGTATCAGAAATGTTCGGCCAGAAGATTTCTTTAAAGAGGACGATTAAGAGAAAGCCAATTAATCAGTAAAAATTTTGTACAAGTAGAATTTAAGCTAAAATTGAAGGAGAGAAATAGGATTCAGATTAGGAAAGAAGAGGACATTACTAATGGGAGTAAAGAAGAAAGGGAAATGTGTGATCAAACTACAGAGAAAGATAAAATTAAGAAAATCTTCCTGGCTGGAGAAGAGGATTCATTTTACATAGAAGGATGGATAAACTAGACTTATGTTATTTTAATCTCTTTCGTAGAACATCTAGAGTAGCACCATCTGTAGAGATTAAAAACAGCAACTGTCCTTATGCCAAGATTCCTTAGAAGCCAGAATTCATAAGTCTACTATGAAGCAGTATACCCAGTAAAATCATGACATCAAGGCTCTCTAAAAGTAGACCCTTTTGAGATGTCATTTATTCAAATACAGATCAACACATTCCTCAGTAGGACTAACTTCATTCTTTTTGAAGATTTTTGTTAATGTTTTTGTTTAGTTGTAAGTCCTAATTTAATTCACAGACCTAGTGACTATACGCACCATTATTTATAGATAAAACTGAAACTGCTGTGAAGCACCAAGTTCCAGTTTTTTGATTTATTGTTTGGAAACCATTTCAGTCAACGTTTATCTTACAATCAACACAATCAAGGAATATTTTCTTATGGATTTCATCAGTAATTTGTCTCAAGTTAGCTTAGTGTTTTATATAAAATTACATACTATATAAAAAATAGGTAAATCATGGTATCTCAGAGTTTGAGGAGAATTCAAAGGCCATTGTGTTCAAAGTCCTAGTCCCCTTTTCATCATTCCCAACCTTTGTCTGAACATCTCAATCACTACTTCTTCCATCTGGGAGTTTGTTGGTTTTGCAATTCTAATTGTTTGAAAGTCCAAACATGTCACACTGAAACCTGGCACCTTATAATTTCCTAATCAATGTTTCCAATTCTTTTCTGCAATGTACTAAAGAAGGTAAATTCCTTTTTACATGATAATTCTAATATTTGAAGGTAAATGTTACATTTTCCTCTTAAGTCCACATTCTTTTGTAGATTTTCTTTGCATTCATTTGTTTCCATTAGATACAAACTTTCCCAAGACATTCAACCTCTATTTCACTTATACATTATAAAGAAAAACTCCTTGGTATAATTGTACCAGGGGAAAGGTAAAGGTACAAAATTCAATCATTTAGATAAGGTAATTAAGGCAATAAGTGACATTGAATTTAAAACTATTATGTTGAAAGTCTCCTAGTCCACATAAAATCAATACAGAGGGAAAAACACATTGCTCCTCAAGGTCAGAATTTTAGAATTTTGAGCATAAAACAAAAACAAAAATTTCATATATGAAGAACCCATATATAAAATGCTGTCTTCATTCCCTTGATTATATTTCTTAATTGCATGCCTACTCTGTATCAGAATATGTACCCAGCTTTTGGGGGCCCTTATGAAGCAGAGAGATGCTATCAATAAAACCTACAAATAAATACAAATATATTTATTATGGAAAATTCTGTATCTAATTAGAGCTCTTACTAGAAAAGCAGTGTTGCCCACATAACCATTTGTGAGGCAGCATAACATAGTAGTTAAGAGCACAGACTACTTGAGTTTGAATCCTAGATCTACCTTTTACTAGTATATGACCTTATACAACTTACTTACCTTCCTACAGAAAGAATAAAACTACTTCCTTATAGGATAGTTATATTATGTGAATTAACATAAGTAAAACACGAAAAAATATTTATTTGCTACATAAATATTTGCTGTTATCACCTACAATATAAAGAGCTGTAGCTTAAAAATAAGTAGATGATGGTTGAATAAATATTGAAAGAATTTTTCTCCAGGGAAAAAAATTAAGCAAGATAGGACGTAAAATATACACTGATGTAACTGTGGGAAAGGAAAGAAATAGAGATGACATGCTAAATGTTGATTTTTACCTTGAATTTATCAGAGTGATAAAATCTTGAAATCATCTTTCTAACTTACCATTACAAGGCTACTGTCATAAAATGGCAGATGCTGGCATAGCAGAATACTTTAGTTTTACAAAATATATACTAAGACGATGACAAAAAAAATCATTCAATATTTTACAAATATAAAATGCCCAAAGCATATTTACCTAGAGATATAGTTACAGGAGAGAAGTTTTTAGGATATCCCTTTCTTCATTGTCTGGTCAAGAATATAGATTCATCTCTCTGTGTTAGACCTCCATTTAGACTTAATGTTGCTTTTCACGCAAAATGTAATAAAATGACAACAAATGAATTTACACCTGTGAAGTCCTCTGAGCTTCTTGGAAACATACCATTGACATACCAACATATTGCCTACCATAAAAAGAAACTGTTAGGGAGTCAGAAAGTGGACTCAGATAACAAATAAACTATTTGGAATGATTCTAATAATTTTACCAGTATTATTTTCTTGTATTAGAACTTGGAAAGAACACGGCTGCTATTAAAGAGTAGAGGACAAACGCCCAGTGGGAGGAGTAATCATTTCAGATAAGCATTAATGATTGACACATAAGTGAGAATTTAGGGGAAGAATCCAAATTCCTTTAAAAAATGCTGAGAAGATAGAAGCAGTAACGGTATTGAAAGGTTGGGTTTTGAAAATGAACTGTTGTCAGTTTCACAAAGATAACAATCCAAAAGAAGCAGTTGATTGTGCAGCAACGACCAACTGATGTAAGAGGACATAAATTATACTTCTTTATGAAGATTAAAGGTAGCATAGTAGTGGTGGATGTCATTGGTATAATTTAAGTGTTTCCCCCTCACCTTTTTCACCCCTTTCCGTAAGTTTGGTTGTAGCATATACTATAATATACTTGCATGTCATAATCCTTAGGGTGAAACTTTATGTAAGGAAAGATGAGTCAGGTGATTAGGAGGTGATTTTGAATAGAGTTTTGCAAATTTTTAAAATACTTTTCGACAAAATGTAGACATTTGAACCGATGAGAAAATAACTATTAGTTTTGAATGTTGCATGAATCCAATGGAGTCTTATTATAATGTGTTTCTCGCTTGTAATGATTTAAGACTACAGTTATTTAGGAGACCCCATTATAACAAGGTCAGTTCAGTATGACCCCCATTGATGAGGTTCAAAAGAGATTCACATCATGACAATTTCCCACTATAGTTAATCAGGGTATGTTAAACAGGGTTTTAGTTAATTATGTGATACTTTGATATGAGCTCTATTTGTGGGCCCTATTTACTTTCTTGTTCCCTTCCTTTTCGCCATTTTTAAGTCTTACTTATACTATGCTCTATCCCTTAAGATGAGGCTGCTTTATTGTGGGATAGATAGATGAATGACTATTAATAGTCATTAATGTTATTTAATAACATTTAGAAGAATGAGAAGGTTACTTTTATATATGTGAAAGCAAATCCTAGTATAAATGTATCTTCCCTCCTAGGTGTATCTTGGGCAACAGCAGCAACAGTATTTAACAACAATGCTCTAGTTTAGTGTTGCTCAAAATTTAGTTATTACTCTTTGCCTTCTAAGTATAAAATACCTTTGGACACGGGTCAGCAAATGTATTCTTTAGAGGTCCAGACAATAAATACTTTAGGCTTTGTGGGTTCTTTGTTCTCTGTCATAACTACTCAACTCTGCCAGCCCTGTAGCACAAAAGCCATCATAAGACAGTATAAATGAATGCACCTCATTGTGCCCCAGTAAAAATTTCTTTATGGATACTGAAATTGGATTTCATATAATTTTATCATGTCATGATATAAATATTATTATTCTAATTTTTTTTCAATTATTTAAAAATTCAAAGATCACTCTTAGATTGCAGGCAATGCAAAAAACAGGCAGCTAGCAGGATTTGTCCCATTGGCTATGATTTGCCAACCCCTAAAGTGTGCTAGAATCTCCTCTGTTAATCAAAGGTTCATAGTATCTGAGCTTTCAGAAGAATGTTCTGAGAATTTAAGACAGAGAACAGAGATGCCCCACAAGAAATTAACACTTTGTAGATTCAATTATATCTTGAGTGCCTGCTGTATATATGCCAGACATTGTTCAAGATGCTGGGGATACAGCAGTAAACAAGGAAGTCATAAGTTTCTGCCTTTACGAAATTTACATTTTAGTGGGTGACACAAATATACGTAAACAAGTAAGATGTGTAATATTAGAGATGATATTAAGTACTGTGGATAAAAATAAACCAAGAAAGGTGAATAGGTAGCACAGCACAGGCAGGAAAGAGAGTTGTAATTTTAAAAAGGCCATCAAGGAAGGCCTTATTGGGAAAGTGACATTTGAGCAAAGACATAAATGAGCAGAGGGAGCAAGCCATGGATCATGTAGAATCTGTATGCCACCCTTAGGATAATGGAGAGTTTTGAGCAGAGACACTACATGATTGGACTTATATTTTAACAGGAAAATAATTTAGGAGACTATTGAAATAATCCAGGTGAAAAATGATAGTGACTTAGACCAATAATAAAGGTGAAGGTAGTGAGAAATACATTACTGATATATTTTGAAGATAGAGATAACAGATAAAATAAGAGAAAGAGAGAAGTCAAGTATAATATCCAAGATTTTGACTTGGGCATTTGGAAAGATGGAGTTGCCATTTACTGAAGTGGAGAAGGCTGTGGGAAGGGTAGATTTGATGAGGAACGTCAGTTTTAATTTGGTCATGGAAATGAACTATCCAAGTGGAGATGTTAAGTTGGCAGAGAAGTCTAGACTGGAGATACTATTTTTTTAAAGTCATAAGCATCTTGAGGGACTTAAAATCTGTGACGATTGATGAGATCACCAACGTATTTACTGGTATTACTATTTATTTATTGGTATTACTGCCCTTGATTTTTTTCCTCATCCACTTTCAAAGAGGTAGGTAGTTTCTAGTAACCTATCCCCTCTTCCTATTCACAAATAGCAGGGATCCCATTGAATCAGAAAGTTGACCTACACAGAAAGTATCATTAGTTGGCCATCCTCAAATTTTGCCATGGTATAAACATGGGAGTGAGTTTTCCCAAGTACCTCCTTGCTGGAAACTGTTTGCACTGGAGGTAAGTGTGAAAGGGGAGGTTGTGGGAAATGATGGGGTGAGGGCTTCCTAAACCTTTCCCAAACCTCAGAAATTGCTTGATTTTGAGGAATGGAGAAGGTTCAGGCTGGTTCTTATTTCCCTGAACCAGTTCATACAGCCCTAAATTTGACCTGCTTTCCTCAAACTGGGAGTCAGAAATCCCTTTTCTCTTCTGTTTTTCTGCTGCAGAAATTCCCAACATTCCCATTTTGTGGGCTCCAGAAAGGGGTAAGCGAAGACTTCAATCCCAGCCAATCATTTCCAGATTAATAATTTTTAGTGTTTTGGTTTTTTTTTTTTATCATCATAAAGAATGCTTGGACCCATTTTTCCCATCCATTTAATTTCCTTGTGGATTGTTATGTATCTATGTTCTAGGATCATTCTGTATCCCTGGGCAATAGAGTTCAGATTCATCTGCTATTTCCATTTGTGTGCTGTTCTCTTGTGGATTCTCATATGCAGTTTATTGATGAGTGTTTCCTAGATGGAAGAAACCCAATTCAGGAGACTGGCTTTACTCTCAATTTCATCTTTTCCTGAATGGTGTTTTTGTTCCCTGCTGAGAGCTTTTCCTACCCTACACAACTGCTTCTGATGATCTGTCATTGCTTCTCTGCTGTTCTGTCTTATTGCTTTGACTGCCTTTGATTTTCGCCTCTACTTTTTGCCCCACTTTTATGCATCTGCTGAATGATTTGCATTCTTCACTTACTGGTACTTTGTCTATCAGGAAATGGCCTGATACTGCCATATCCATCTGCTATTTTAGCATTTTAGACTACCCAGCATTGTCTATCTGCTCTCCTACCATTCTCCTATATCATGGCCTTCCAAGTGCTACGCTATCTGCCTGCTTGATCTTGTCCTGCCCAATTTATGCCTGTGATATTATAAGTAGGTTCAGATTGTTTAGCACTTCTGCTAACTATCTCCACTTGTCTTGTGCCACTAAGTTGGACTGCTGACTGAGGTTGCTTGACTACTGTCTCCTTTACCTATTTGCTGCCATGGCTGCTTCACTAATTAACTAAAGACATTGCATTCATCTCCTATGTAATCAGACTTGCAACTTGCTGATCGGCTCATATTACTTCCTTTATACTTTTCTGCATCTGGTAAATCACTGGCGTTGTTCCTCTGTTGTCTTGTAACCCTGATCAGATTTTATTTCCAAGAAAAGTGTTGCCTACGTATTGTCCAAACATATCTTAGAAATAGGAAAATGCTTCACTATTTAACAGTCTAATCCAGTTTACTCCTAAACTGACTTTTAAACTCACTATCACCATCCTTTCTGCCTTTTTATACAACTCCACATTCTTTCCCTTATTTAACAATAGATTTTTTTCAAATAATTTATCATCTTTGCCTCAGTTGACCTTTGATATCATATATTGTATACTTTTGTTTCTTGTATATAGGATCTTTCAGTGATTTTCCATATATTAAATTTATTTCATAACTTATTTTCCATGATTTTTCTGGGGCTTCATGAGGATGAGTTACTCCTATTAATTTTTCCTTTTTAGTAAGATACAAGAATTTTTTGAAACTTAAAAGTGTCATCTCTAAAAAAATAAATTTAGTTATGATTCTTTGTAGTTAAAGTAGCTTTCCACTGCTCCATTTTTTCCTCTGAGAATATCATTTCTCAGCCACCCCATAATTTATGTAATATCACTTCTTTAGAGATTCTTTTGATGTATTTATCTTTCCCTCCTTTTAAACTATATTTTCTTGTGTGTGGGTAAACTTTAAATTGAATTTCCCCATTATTTGCTAAGTACTTGGCATCTAAGAAGAACTTGAAATACAAAATTATCTGCACTGTGAAGCTTGATGTCTTATTTACTCATATTTCAATGAAAACAAGACCAAACAAGAAGTGGAGAAGAATTTTGGTGAAATTTGCAAACAATTCAAGAGTCTGAGGAGATTAGAAGTGGGGTGTATATGTATGTGTGCAAGTGTGTGTGTGTGTGTGTGTGTGTGTGTATACGCGCGCACGCACATGTGGTGTGTATGTAGATTTTAAGTGTTCTTTATATGTATCCACAACATCATTGTGCTTGAAGTGTGAAATATTCTGAGTCTCCATATTAAATTTTATTTTATTTTTATGAAAAAGAAATGGAAAGGAAAAGGCAAAAGCTAAAAAGAGAGTGATAAATTTAGAGAATATAGAAAAAGGGTATGGACACTTGTTTTTTTCTTTTACTTTAACAATAGAGATAAAACTAGTATCAAGAAAAAGGCTGCTGTAAGAAAGTCAAGAAAATCATTTCAATAGCTTTTTATTTTTTTTTATTTTGGCAAAATACACATCACATAACATTTACTGTTTTTACCATTTTTAAGTGTACAATTCAGTGGCATTAATACATTTTGTACAGCTGTTACCACTATCTGTTTCCAGAATTTTTCATCATCCAAAACAGAAACTCTCTATACCCATTAAACAGTAACTCCTCATTCCTCACTCCCCCTGTTTTAATATCTGTCTCTGAATTTGTCTATTCTAGGTGCCTCATATAAGTAGAATCATACTATTTTTGTCCTTCTGTGTTTGACTTATTTCACTAAACATCGTATTTTCAAGGTTCATCCATGTGGTAGCATATACCCATTCATTCCTTTTTAAGACTAATAATATCCCATTTATGTATATACTGCAATGTGTTTATCCATTCATCTGTTGACAGACAACACTTGAGTTGTTTCTTGGCTATTATGCATATTACTGCTATGAACATTGGTGTGCAATGTCTGTTTTTCTTTCCATTCTTTGGGTATTTACCTAGAAGTGAACTCCCTAGCTTTTAATATTCTTGTCTAAGAGGAAATTAAAGACCTCAGGGAAACTATATAAGTAACATGAAAGATGGATAAGTCCAAGATACTGCATTAGGAGCAAAAAATTATAAACTTTTAGAAAGACACAGAATGCCAAGTGAGATTTAGAAGACCTTATGTTCTAAGAATGAAAGGGAGAATGAAATTGGACAGATGTTGGATGTTTGAAGGACAAAAAAAATCATTCTGAACAATGTTGAAAAAAAATAAACCATCTTGGGGCACCTGGGTGGCTCAGTCAGTTAAGCCAACACTTCTGCTCAGGTCATGATCTCGCAGTTCGTGGGTTCGAGCCCTGCTTCAGGCTCTGTGCTGACTGGAGCCTGGAGAGCCTGCTTCCAATTCTGTGTCTCCTCTCTCTGCCCCTCCCCCACTCTCACCCTTTTTCTGTCTCTTTCAAAAATAAACATCAAAAAAAAATATACCAATTTTAGGACAGATGATGGTATGTCTTTGAAATGGAATAATGCAGACTTGTAAAGAAGTAGGTATTTAAATGAAGATAACTGGATTGAGATGAGAGAGCTAGGTTAAGTTTAGAGGAACCAGCCATAGGATTAGGAATTCATTTTAAATTCAGTGGTACTCAGTTCTGGACACACTGTTTTCTACCTATAGAGATTTTACTAAAAAGATTGCTAGGCCCAACCCCACCAAAGATTCTGACTCATTAGGCTGGAGATAATGGTTTAGGCACTATGTATATGCATGTGTGTGTGTTTAATCCACTGGTAAAACACAGTGTGAGTTAAATTGAACTCTGTACCATAGTGTCCTAGACCTTACAGAGTTAAAAAGTTGGGAAGAATTGGTCCTTGTCTTCAAGGAGTTTAAAACTGGAGTAGTTTAGTAAGCAAAAAAATTGATTTTGGGAGGAAGACTTTCAATCCATTAGGTGATAATGTTTTCACTTTGTTAACTCAACAATTTTTTGGTGATTTTACATACTTTGTCTTGCTTTTCTCAACCAGGGTTTCTCATCTAAACTATCAAACACAGAAAATGATTTGTGTGACTTCTCAATCCTCCCAAGGGTGGTACATGAATTAGTTCTATTCTATAAGCATAGGAGAAAAGTTAATTCATTACTTCCAATAATTCTCTCAGAACCTATTTTAAACAGGCTTGTTCTATGCTATGTAGTCTGTTAGGAGTACATAACACAAAGATAAGGCCCAAGAGAGGGAAAGAGACATTTAACAAAACAATGAATTTCTAACATCATTTCAAAATTTTGTTATTTTCTTCTAGTTCTTCAGGGAAAACGTTCAAAATCAGAGTAATTGTATATAAGGAAATTCTAAGCATCTGTGATTCAGGAATAAGAGTATGTTCTATAATTAATGCCTCTTCACAACTGGAGGACTCTGGTAATAGTTTAAATGCCAATAAGAATCTCTTTAATTAAAAACCTGAAGTATTCAGTGGCAGATTAGTGATTCATTGGTAACTGTTAATAAACAGCATTATCTAAACCCGATGTTACTAATTTTGTAGTGGAAGAATAGAAAGTGGTTAGAGAAAAATTGATAACTAATGTTCAGGAGGTTGTTCTTGAATGTTATTGCAAGCACAATGAGGTATTCTCCAGCTGTATATCAATATTGAAAATGTTTGGGAATTTAATTTATACTCACTGTCAACTAAACCTTACTTGAATTCCTGGTGTCAGAATTTCAGTCCTATTCATTAGTTTTTATTATGAATTTGGTTAATTAGCCATTTGAATTAGGAATTTATTTGTTCTCCCTATATTGATGGGTGCCTTCATACTTGAGAGCAGTAAGCTTCATTCCTACTGCTCACTAATTCACAA
This sequence comes from Lynx canadensis, assembly GCF_007474595.2. Taxonomy (NCBI): domain Eukaryota; kingdom Metazoa; phylum Chordata; class Mammalia; order Carnivora; family Felidae; genus Lynx; species Lynx canadensis. Next base: position 112,697,953 of record NC_044308.2, read on the forward strand.
TGGTTGCTTTAAAGGAATCTCTTTAAAGTGCTATGCCTAAGAAAGTTTTAGTAACCTGTTTTTCCTCTCATCTCCTGATGTCCTACTAAAGTTGTTTATCTTACCAGCATAGCTGAGGGAGGATCAAAGTTCTCATGTCAGTAGAGAAGCACTAAAATAGAAATTACATCCAGAATTAACTTGTTTTCTAAAAAAAAAAATGAATAATTTTAAAAGATTTCGCTTTACTTGTATTTATTCTGGAAAACATTTTTTGTGAAAAATAAAGATTATGCAGAAATTTTAAGGTATAAGATCTGAGATAAAGGAAAATATAAGAGTAACATTTTATTAAATTTATTTTATTAGTAATAAATATACTTCTCATCTCTGAAATCCTGTTTTTATTTTGAGAAAAGCTAAACTGAAAGTTGTATAATGTGTTTCTTTTTTATGAAAGTTAACTTGAAAAGACAGTGTTGTTAACACACTCTTATCCTATAGGACTCAAGTCTTTTGTACATTGAACAACAAAATCCTCTAAATTTCCTTGCAATCAGGAGATTCTTTGTAGGCAACCACGCCTAATAAACAAGTTGTCATTCTTTCCTTTTCACTCCTGAAGAACAGTGGAAGATATTCAGGACCTTACAAGGAAGTTGTAACTTCCTGATACAAACATTTTGTGGAGGTAGTTTTACTCCTTCAGTTTTGAATATAGACAATGACAATAGCAGGCACTAATAACTAGTCTCTACATCCCCTCATCTCTTTTTCTCCTTTTTGCTCTCTGTCCATCAGATATTTCAGTGTTGCTGGAAAAAATTTACCCAGTACACCTGTGGTACAAGAGGTCCTATGGAGTGAGAGATATCATTGAGGGAAAGTTAATTGCCTCAGCTCTGGAAGCTTTTTGATGCAAAGATCCTTTATGTATGTTTAATAGTATTTAATTTCATGAATATCAAAATCAATTCTTGAAAAGTTCACTGGTTAGATATTTGGATATTTACAAAATACAAACCACTCCCAAACATTTTGTATTTGTCTCTGAATACTTTTTAGATTTCTTGTAATATTTAGTTTTTATGAAGAAATAGAGTTTATATTCTATTCATATCAGCAGCATAAAAACATCTCAGGTGTTCAAGAATCAGTTTTTCTTTGGTTTGTTCCTAGCTATATTATAGGAGTAAATGTGTATTTACTTTGCAGTTAGAAGTAATAATCCCATTATAGACATCTTAAACAAATATTCTGAAAGAAAGTATCTTTTGTAAGTTAAATTTATATTTTCTCATTCTCAACTTAATGCCTTCTGATCAAAATTAAGATCATTCTTGTGAGGAGATAAAGGCAAAAAGCCTTTTCAGATATCTTGCTTCTCATTATGGTTAGTTACTAAAAACTAAAACCCAAGACCATCTGCAGAAAGCTCTTATGTTATTAACAAGAAAATCTGTCTTCAAATGTTCATACTTCACAGTTAGCGTCAGAATATTAAGAACACAGTATTTTGCAGGTAATAGGTGTTCAATAAGAGCATAAAATGATGACTTTTTATTGTGACACAGTAATAAAGATGAGATTGTAAAGTATTATAGATGAGATTAAAGATGAGAAGAGTATATGGTCATTTAGGGGAAGGAAAAGGTAGGGATTTTTAAATACTTATCTTGCCTTATATTAATAGCCTTAAAAGAAACAACACCTATCTTTTTCTGAGTATAGATTTCTGATTATATGGGTTTTTTTCTAAAAAAGAATTTGGGAAATATAGGAAAGCAAAATGAAGTAAATGAAAATCACCAATAATTGATACATAATTATTATCTGGGACTAATTCATTAGTTTTCATATTGAGAACCCATCATATATACAGGTTTATATCTTGGGTTTCTAGTTGTTATCATAGCTACTAAAATTTACCATATACTTACTACGTTCCAAGCATTGTGATAAACACTTTATGTAATGTCTTATTTAATACTAACAGCAAACCTACAGAATAAGTACTACTTTAGAGGTGAAAAAATTAGTTTTAGAAAGATTAAATCATGAAATAACCCACATCACAGAGCTAGTAGAAGGTGATAGAATTAGAATTTCATCTAGATAGTCTTGACACCATAGCCCTTGCTTTTTAACCACTCTTTTTTTTATATAAATTAAGCTTTTTTTCCATTTAACAACTGTTTTACAAAAAAAATGAGATTTGCCAGTCACTACAGAGTATAAGCAAGCTATAATTAATTTCATTTCCTTGTTATTAACCATTTAGGCTCTTTTTATTTCGTATCATAGACATTCTCTTTATAAATAAATTGTCAAAAACATCTCTGATTATAACTTTAGAAATATTTCCTTCAAATAGAACAACTGATTCAGAATTAATTCTCATAATACATAACTGCCAAACTGACCTCAGGAATATATGTATAAATTTATATATTCATACTACCAGTTTTTGGAATTAAACATTCATTATTTCTAATCTTAACAGCTTGATGGATGAAAATTATTTGGCTTTATTGGCATATTGTAGACTAACAATGAATTAAACACTTTTCTTGTATTTGTCTAGTTTTTTCTTCTTTTGTAAATTGCCTGTTTTTTTTTTTTTGTTTTCTTTGGCTCAGTAGCCAATTCTTGAAAGTTGATTCTAATTACAAAGAGATGTTTAAGAAATTGGTTGTCAGGAAATAATTTTGGCATAATGAGATTTATATTTTAACTATATCATTTTGACTATATCATAAATCTAAACCAGTTTAGGGGCTCCTGAGTGGCTTTGTCGGTTTAGCATCTGACTCTTGATTTCAGCTCAGGTCATGATCCCAGGGTTGTGGGATCAAGCCCCACATCAGGCCCCACAATGAGCATGGAGCACGCTTAAGATTATTTCTCTCTTTCGGGGCACCTGGGTGGCGCAGTCGGTTAAGCGTCCGACTTCAGCTCAGGTCACGATCTTGCGGTCCGTGAGTTCGAGCCCCGCATCGGGCTCTGGGCTGATGGCTCAGAGCCTGGAGCCTGTTTCCGATTCTGTGTCTCCCTCTCTCTCTGCCCCTCCCCCGTTCATGCTCTGTCTCTCTCTGTCTCAAAAATAAATAAACGTTAAAAAAAAAAAATTAAAAAAAAAAAAAAGATTATTTCTCTCTTTCTATCTCTCTCTCTCCCTGCCCCCCCCCGTCCCTCTCTCTCCCTCTCTCCCTTTGCTCTTCTCTGCCCCTAGTGCGCTCTCTCTCTCTCTCTCTCTCTCTCTAAAATAAAAACTATATATACATAAAAATCAGTTTATTTTCTCTTTTCTCAAGCTCCATTAACATAATAGTACTCATTTATTTCATTACTTACCCTCTACAGCAGAGGTCAAGTTCAAAAAAATATCCTGAATCAAAGGCATGCAGTTAATAAAGTATGAATGCATTATTTTCTATCAAGCTAGTTATGTGCATAATGAGGTTTTTTTTCTTCCATAGCTGATGCACAGTGGTTTATTTTATAACTATTCTTTTCTGGGGCGCCTGGGTGGCGCAGTCGGTTAAGCGTCCGACTTCAGCCAGGTCACGATCTCGCGGTCCGGGAGTTCGAGCCCCGCGTCGGGCTCTGGGCTGATGGCTCGGAGCCTGGAGCCTGTTTCCGATTCTGTGTCTCCCTCTCTCTCTGCCCCTCCCCCGTTCATGCTCTGTCTCTCTCTGTCCCAAAAATAAATAAACGTTGAAAAAAAAAATTTAAAAAAAAAAAAAAAAAATAACTATTCTTTTCTTATGGGATGCCAATGTTAAATATTGTGTGGATAGAAAATTATTGAAACTTAATATTCCAGAATTAATGATCCATTCATAGATCTAAATCTTAACAAAATAATTTATCATTAGGACATTGAATATACATAGCTACTTTAGCAGTCATGTTTTTTAAATACCAAATATACAATCCTATTTATACATTTTTTTTTGCTCGGCAAACTCATTTTTCTACATACGAATTCCAAAAGAAACAATATTCTTGCATGCAATTAATGTGAATTACCATTTGATTATCTAGACATTTAAAGCATTTATAGACTTTTTCAGATAGGTAGAGCTTAATTCCCTCCATTGCTCAAAAGAGCCTGTTCTTTTTTTAGTTGCCCCTCACATGCAAATCATTTCATGCCCAAAGCTTTTTGGTAAGTGAATCGTTTAACACTTGGCTTGAATTTTTCCACAGAAACATTTATTTATGTAAGTGTTTCTCAACCTGGGGATTTTTTGGTGCCTGAGGAACATTTGGCAATGGCTGGTGACATTTTTGGTTGTTATAACTGAAAGGATGCTACTGACATTAGGTGAATAGAGGTCAGGGTGCTGCTAAATATCCTACTATGCCCTGAACAGCCCTTACAACAAAAAATTTTCTGTCCTGAATTGTAATAGTGCAGAAATTGAGAAATCCTCATTTAATAATAGTATTGAGTATTCACTGACTGCCAGGCACTGTGCTTGGGGTTGGGGACACATGTATAGAAAATTATGATCTTAGCACTGAGGGAAGTTACTAGTTAGGTTGAGGATGGTTAGGAAAGGGAAAGAATTGGATAAATAAACTATAACATGATCATCAGTATAGTAATGGTGTGTTTGTGATATACTAGGAGCAGGATAAAGTTCACCTGAGGGACTTAGGGAAATTTTCAGAGAAATAATATTGGAACTGTTGTTTTTATTGTTCTTATTGTTTGTCTCTTCACTTAAATTTCCAAAAAGCACACAAAAAGTATAGCTAACAGCTTAATGAATTTTTAAGAAATGAACATACCTGTCTGACCAGCATCCAGATCAAGAAACCAGATTATCAGTATCCCAGATTGAGCCCCCTTTTGTGTCCCTTTTAGTAACAGCCCAACCCTCAAGAGTAATTACAGTTTTGACTTTTAACATCATTATTTTTGTTTTTTAGTAAACTTTATGCAAATGAAATCTTATACTGTGTTATCATTTGTATCTGGATTCTTTTGCTCAACATTATGTTTATAAACTTGATACATGTAGTTGTTTCTTCATTATCACTACATACAGTAATTTTTTTTATGACTATGCCAATATATATTAAACAACCGTAAAGACACAATTGCTGAGATCTTAAGTCTGCCAATAGATCAGTCTGACTGCAGAAAGGGATATGAAGGGGAAGTGGCAAGAGAGAGCCTGGGGAGGTAGGTAAGGCCAAATGATGGACGCTGTCTGTGTCTTATAAAAGGCATTTGGGTTTTTTTCTAGTAGAAAATAAAGATTGTTTTGAAAGATGTTAAACAGCAATGAATGTAGTGAGATTCACATTTTACAAAGACCGCTTTTGGTAGAATAGAGAATGAGTTAAATGGGCATAAACTTAGCTATAACATTAATCAGGAGGTTATTAAAATATTCAAACAAAAGATGCTGAGTAGCTAAATGAAGACAAGGGTAGATAGGGATAGATTACTTTCTGAGGATAAAATTAATAGCACTTTTTGACTAACTGGGTATGGAATTTGCAAAGGTTAGTTTCCTGAGCCAACTTCCAAAATCCTATATGTGTTACTGAAATATAAAATATGTACAGTGAAGAAAAATGATAGAATTCAATGTCAGCAATTAAAATTGAATTCGAAATAACATCCAAGTTTATCTATAGTATTCAAACTTGTAGAAAAACATTTATTATTAGTTGAAAATGAATACATTGACGAAATCTTCATGGAGAATCCGTATGATCCATAGAATCATAGACTGGTAACAGTCTAGACCAAGTCTAAACTAAAGGTAGTAGCTTTTATTTTTCATTTTAATTTCAAATTTATGAATTTTTTCTGTTGTTCCAGAATTTCACTATTTTTATTTTATTTTTATCTCTCACTAAATTTATACATTTAGTCATGAAGCAGGTGGGTTTTGGCTCGGGAAGAAAAAAATGAGACAAGTGCGTGTGTGTTGGTGCATACACCAAAAGCAAGAGTTGAGAAAGGAAGAAAGAAAGTAAAATATTGTGTCGATATGAATTAGAAAGAAACTATCTAAAGTGGAGTTAACAGAGTTCCCAGTCATTATTTCTAGGTCTGAGATTACTGTCTTTTACTTTTTTGTACATGCATCCCTAAAGAGAATAAAGGCAGTGAGTCAGAAAGCTTCCCATTGTTACCAGGCAATAGTATTACTTCAAAGAGGTATTTATTGCAGAGACAGTGGTTAAGATAGTTGTCTCTTTGTGACCCAGAGAAGAGATATGATTATTCATTTAGAAAACTCAAGAATCAATTCAAAGGGTATTAGAATCAAGAAGAGTTCAGCATGGTGGTTAAATAAAGGGTATTTTCCTTTATAAAAATCTATATGCCAGTATTACTTAAGCTAGAAACAACCATTAGAAAAAGTAATGGGAAAAGATCTCATTTGTAATAGCAGAAAAAAAGTAAACTTCATAATACCCAAGAATAAACTAAAAAAATTTGTCAGACGTGAATAAATAAAACTTTATTAAAGGACATAAAATATAGCTTGAATGACTTGGAAGTTATGCCATATTCTTAGATGCAAATATTTTTGTGAAATTGTCAATTTACCTTAAATTGAGATAAATGAGATATAATTCCCAATGGATTTTGGGGGGAATATAGCTTGTGATTTTTTTCTTAAGTAAAACAATGAGAGAGCCTTACTCAGATGTAAAAACATGATATAAGGCGCAGTGATTAAAATATTTGGTATGTTACAAGAAAATAAAGTCAGAGATAAATGCCACCAAATGATATTTTATTAACATACCTATGTGTAAAATTGAATTTAACATATTATATATGTGACATTTCAAGACATTTGAGGAAAGAAGGATTAGCCAGTAAAAGATGTTGAGAAAATTGGCTCTCCATTTTGGTGGACATTGATCATACAACACAAAACTAAACTACAGTTAATTAAATAAAAACATTTAATTAAACATTAAGAACTATAAGTTTATGATTTAAAAATTAAGAGATTATTTTTATTATCTTTAGGCAAGAGAAACCTTTCTAGGTAAGACATATAACAAAGAAAATAAAATAAAAACATTGATAGAAACCCCCACTGCTAATAAGCATTGGAAACCTTTTAATGAAAATGCCAACTAAGCAAAAACTTGTTACAAATGTTAAATGTTAAAAATTAATATTTGCAAGAGATTTAACTGCTAAAGTTTAATATTTTAAATATGTAGAAATTTCTTAATAATTCAACAGCAAGAACATGGACACCAATATAGAATAACAGGCAAAAGATGTATTCAGGCAGTTTGCAATGGGAAAGAAGCAAATTGCTTTTAAATATGTGTTCATTATAACTGGTAAGAAATGTAAAATTTGAAAATATTGTATTGCTTTGTACACATCATTTAAATAACTATTTAAGATAAAGATTGCCTGGAAGTGTCAAGGCTTGGGTGAAAAGACCTTTGTTCAGAGTATAAATTGGTACCATTTTTCTATAGGGCAATCTGCAGTGTATCAAACATTTCAGTGTAATGGTGTAAAAGACATTCATTTGATAGGGAATAACAACAGTTTACAAATAGGGTACAGCCTAGAATAATTGTTGTTTTAGTACTTAAAAAGCCTTCCCACTCTAGAAAAACTTGACCCAGTACAAAGAAATAACCTGTGGGGCATACTATGTGAAAGGACATAAACAGTGTCAGTCATTAGATTCATTGTGTCCCCCAAAATACCATGAGTTGAAGGTCAAAGCAGCAGAGAGCAGGAAGCATAACTGTAGGAAGCCTGGACTTTGCAAAGGGAGGAGAAGCCCTGAGGACAGATGGCTGTACCTGTGCTGTTGGTGAGACACTTAGGCTTGGACAAAAACCCTGTGTAAAATTAAGCCTGGAATTCCCTAAGACTGTGAGATCCTTGTGGGAGGCTAAAATGGAACCAGTCAGTGATTAAACATACTCTCTGATGAAAGGTAGAAGCAGAAATAAATTTTCTCCAAAGGAAATTTTCCCCAGTTTGGGTCAGCCATACTCTAACAGATTAAGATCAAGTAATGAATATCAACAAAACCATTAATCAATAGGTGGACTGAAAAATGTGACAACTACTAGAACTGTCCAATACAAAATATAATATAGCTAAGAATTTGGTGACTATTATCATTCATTTTTCACGCTGGGAAACTTTTGTTTAGGACTATTGCTAGACCAGACAGGATGCAGACACAACAGAAGTATATCAAACTGTCCCTGACAAGCCAGGGTGTAGGTTTAACCTACTGATGATGAAATCTTCAAAAGAACAAAGACGCACAAAGATAAAGACGTTGCAAGAGATCATTATTTTTGAATAAGCAATTTCGGAGAAAATAGGACTCCTAGAAATGAGAAAATATACATTAAAATTTTTAAATCTGTAAAAAGATGAAACAGCAGATTAGACCAGCAGAAGAGAGAATTAGCATACTGAAACGTGTATCTGAGGAAATTACCTCATATTGGAATAACTACATAGAGACAAAATGTTATGTAAATATGAGACATAAGGTATGGAGGAAGAAGTGAGAAGGTCCAAACCACATTACATCAAAGCCACAAAAGGAAAGAATGGAGGAAAGGCAATGATTCAAGAGGTAATGGCTGTAAATTTACTGAACTGCTAAAAAAACATGAAACCACACATCCTCAAGATATGGTGTAAATTGAGAAGGATAAATAAAATAAATATGTAAAAGTGAAACTTCTAAACCAAAATAAAAGAGAAGATCTTAAGAGTAGCCATAAATTGGGGCGCCTGGGTGGCGCAGTCGGTTAAGCGTCCGACTTCAGCCAGGTCACGATCTCGCGGTCCGTGAGTTCGAGCCCCGCGTCGGGCTCTGGGCTGACGGCTCAGAGCCTGGAGCCTGTTTACGATTCTGTGTCTCCCTCTCTCTCTGCCCCTCCCCCGTTCATGCTCTGTCTCTCTCTGTCCCAAAAAAATAAATAAACATTGAAAAAAAAAAAATTTAAAAAAAAAAAAAAAGAGTAGCCATAAATAAAAGATCACTTATAGGAATGACAGTAGGCTTTTAAACAACATTGGAATAAGACAGTAAAATAATACCTTGAAAGTATTGAAAAAGTTATTTTGTAAATTATTTTATACAAGTTTTCATTTTGTGTTGTAAATATGTGAAGTGTCTACTCTGAGGTTCATAATATAAGACAGAAACTTGTTCTAAAATGTTGCCTGAGAAGACACTTAAGACTGTATTCATTAGGACAATATATCAAATCCTAGGATGCCATGTACCTATTAAATTTATGGGTTACATGAAAGTTCTAAAGTGTTTTCTTGAATGAAGATGTTATATTTCAAAACTGAATTACACATTGTATTATTTTCTTTTCTAATGTATTCAGTATTGTCAATTTTTCTACTGCACATGCCTTTACACTTTTATGTTTTGGGGAACAGCTTCTTAAAATCTTTTATCACATAATGAAATTAGCATATATTTAACATAAAAATAATATTAAAAGCTTTGCTCCTCCCACATAATAATTTTACTTCTCATTTGTAATAATTTCACTGTTCTACTTAACTGAAAAACTGAAACCAACCTATAGAATGATCTTAATATACTGGGATTGAAAACTCACTCATTTTTAAGTCTCAGGTTGCAGTTATCTACAGTTTAACCAAAAGCAGTGTCCTTTTATCTTTAAAGATTTATGCCCAAGAGACTCCTAAAAACTGAGAACAAACTGAGGGTTGATGGGGGGTGGGAGGGAGGGGAGAGTAGGTGATGGGTATTAAATAGGGCATCTTTTGGGATGAGCACTGGGTGTTGTATGGAAACCAATTTGACAATAAATTTCATATATTAAAATAAATAAATAAATAAATAAATAAATAAATAAATAAATAAATAAATAATAAAACAATTCTAGATACAAAATAAAATAAAGATTTATGCCCATAGTCATACCTAATATCATATTAGACTCAAAACATTATAGTGTCTCATATTGTTCTGAGGTAGCACTTAATGTTCTGAGGTAGCACTTAAGTAATTCTGAGCTTGCTTTTCAGTTATGATAATAAACCTTATTATTTGTCCCTTGCCTTAAATAATCTTTACTGCTTTTCACAGATAATAGATATCTTTGATATCTATTATCTTTGATATCTATTAATTATTACTTACCTTTCTGACCTATCTCTCAATGACACAAGAATATCTCAGATTTAATCTCCTTTTTTATAAATAACTTTTAAGAGTAGACCTACATTTGCCCTGATTGATTTAGGCCAGGTTTATTTTGAGATGCTGAAAATGAATACTATATCATAATTTTATTCTTTTTTTCTGATTCCTTCCAAGTTTAAACAACTACTGTTTCTCTTTGATGTTTTCTTTTCATTGCTGCTGATCAGGGCCAGGTCAGGAAGATTAAGGAAAATATTCCTTACATAAACCCATCATTTTGTAATATAAAAAGCTTAAAAAGATAGAGAATTTGACACAGCTGTGTTATCTGAAAATTATTCAGAGAAAATTACAAAATGTCTCGTAGCTTCTGGGCAACTTGCATTATGGAAAAAAAAAAAACTCCTGGGAAACCAGGACATGACAGAATCCAGTCTTGCCATTCTCCACATCCCCACCTATTTCTTTGTTTTCTGTCCTTTCCCTAGAGGCAAATTCTGTCAGGTATTGAAGTCTACCTTTCCTATTGCAGATTCGAGCAAAATGCCAGTTTTCACCTGCCCCACTTAATGTTCCTGCGTTGGGCATCCTCTGCTCTTGGACAGTTTTTTTATGTGAGGAGAGGACCTGAATAAACCTCACAATTGTCTTAATATAAAACAATATTGCTTGGTTACCAAATCCTTCAGGTTTGTTTTAAAAACCTGAATTTAATTTTTTTTTTAAAAAGCCTGAATTTTTTATATCCTTTGTTGGTTGATTCTTGTGAATTTGGTTTGGCTCTTGCATACCCTGAGCCACACTTAGGGTACAATTCCTGGAGCGTATCATTGGACTAGAGCATCAAGGTAGCATGGACAGAGGAAAGGTTATAAATGAACAGCCTCAGGAGTGTGTGTATGTTGGTATGTGTGTCGTGTGTCTGTTAATAGGATAATCCTTTCTTCCCATTCTGACTAGATGACGGGCTTTGTTTAGTGCCAGTAGATACAACCAACTTCTTCCTCACGTCTACCAGCTGCCCTAATAAAGTCAGCTATTCAGTTTCCTATGGCCCTAACTTGACAACTTCAATCCCAATCCTAGGACATGTATACATGTGTACACACACCCATATACATTATTCTCAGCTTACAAAGTATAATTATTTTGCCCAGTGGTCAACTCTATTTGACTTCTCTTAAATCTCAATCTTTTTTTTTTTTTTTAATTTTTTTTTTTCAATGTTTATTTATTTTTGGGACAGAGAGAGACAGAGCATGAACGGGGGAGGGGCAGAGAGAGAGGGAGACACAGAATCGGAAACAGGCTCCAGGCTCTGAGCCGTCAGCCCAGAGCCTGACGCGGGGCTCGAACTCACGGACCGCGAGATCGTGACCTGGCTGAAGTCGGACGCTTAACCGACTGCGCCACCCAGGCGCCCCTTAAATCTCAATCTTGAAAGAGACCACACCACACAGGCTTCATTTGGATAGCGAACTACGTTATTCTAAGTACGATAGTATGAATGTTCCGAAAGTCTCAGTCCTCAGAGCTTAAATTACAGATCCTGATTCATAGATATCAGCCCCATATTCCATACCAAAAAAAAAAAAATGTGTGTGTGTGTGTGTGTGTGTGCATGTGTGTATAAAAATTATGATTCCTTGGAGGAATCTCATTGAAAAAAAATATTTCTTTTATATACACATATTTGAAATTAGAGTATATATAAGAACTGTAATTTTCAAGATTTTTTTCTATTTATGATCTTTTTTGCATTCCTATGTTTATACTTTTTCAGTGACAAAGGATAGCTGCACTGCTTTTTACAACAGTTTTTAAAAATTAAGCCTCTGATCATTTTTAAGTTCTTGTTAAGAGATTTTTCTTCCAATATAATAAACATAAAGACCTTCTTTCATTTAACTTATGTCAATTTTATTTAGTAAATAATGTGTTCTTCCTTTTATAGTTCTCCTAGGTTGTAACTCACTAAATTATTTTCATCCATTCTTGTATTTGTAGAGGCTCTTAAAAAGTAAACTTTTCTACTGTGAAGTATAATAATGGTTGATTTAAAATGAGTATGTTAAGGAGCACCTGGGTGGCTCAGTTGATTTAACACCTGACTATTGATTGCAGCTTAGGTTATGATCCCAGGGTCGTGGAATCAAGCCCTGCGTCAGGCTCCATGCATGGAGCCTGCTTGGAATTCTCTCTCTCACTCCCTCTGCCCCTCTCCCCTGTTGCACTCTCTCTAAAATAAAGAAATAGATAGATAATAAAATGAGTATGTTTAGACCCCTGTGTTTAAGATGAGCAGCAGAGCATTAACTTGAAGTGAATGGAACATTGCCTCTTTGTGTTACCCTATTTTACACCATCCTGAGTCTTATTCCTGTCCTGACAGCTACTGTTTTTACAGCTTTAAGTTTTAGTGTGTGATCGTTGGTGAAATTTAAGTTAATAAAATTTACTGACATAGTTTTTCATCTTTGCTTAGGTACATAATTACATTACTGTTTTCTATTGGACTTGGGTGAAAGCATAAATCAGGAGATGCTGTTAGTTCTTTTTCCTTCAAAGGATATTTTCAGTCTTTGCACATTCTTTTCCCAAAGATTTATGGTAGTGTCCAAGGCTATCTTTCTGGTAATTGGTGTCCTCAAAACCACTGCTCTGAGAATTCTTCATTAAGTTTTTTTTTTTAATTTTTTTAATGTGTATTTATTTTTGACAGAGAGAGACAGAGCATGAGCGGGAGAGGGGCAGAGAGAGAGGGAGACACAGTATCCGAAGCAGGCTCCAGGCTCTGAGCTGTCAGCACAGAGCCCGACGCCAGGCTCGAACTCACAGATCACGAGATCATGACCTGAGCTGAAGTCGGACACTCAACCGACTGAACCATCCAGGCACCCCAATTCTTCATTAAGTTTTAAAGATTGTTGCTGGCATGTTGCATTTGTCAGACATCTTTTGATCATTCAAACACATTACAAACAGACATATTCATTTCCTAGCTTCTGTTCTACACTGTTTCTGATAGAACTGTTCAGTTTTCACAATTGCTTTGACTATAGCAACAACTTATACAACATAGATGACTTCAGATTTTGTCTTAGTACAAATAATTGTATCCAACATTTGTTAAGCACTTGATATGTATTAGGAATGATACTAAGTATTTTATATGTTTTATTGTATTTAAGCAAAGGAAAAAAATCCTAAGTCTGAATAGGGTGCAATGTCTTATAAACTGAAAGCATATAATTATGATTAATGGATTAAGTTCAGAATTGGAGTCTACAGGTATGAGTTCCTTTCTGAGGTTTTCTACTGATTTACCCTGTGGCTTTGGATTAGTTATAGAATTTTACCAAAAGAGAAGTAATAAATCTCTTCTGTATTGTGTAATATAGGAATATGTTAACTATTTAAATAGAGAATATCTGTAGGTGTTTTGTAAAAGCACATAAATAAAAACTTCTGATGTGAATATTTCTACTATTGAATTATGTGGTTAAATGATATTCATGTTTAACTCTCCAATGTAGTAGAGAAATAAGCTTTTTTCAGAGCATTATAAATTAAATGTAGAGTATGTTATCATAACTAGCATTATATTGTGACATCCTTTTAGTTAGCTAAAAATACTTTATAGTGTTAATACTTTAGTTTTATAAGAAGTATAACAAACATCATGACCCCTTTTTAAAAATGGAAAACTGAGAGATAAATTTCCAGAGGCATAAAAATAAAAACATAAGCTGATATTCACTTATTATGTGAATAATGAAGGACTCTTGGGTTATAGGTGATGAATAAAAAGTGAGACGATCATAAAATGAGAGGTTAGTAGCTTTAAAATCAATCTTTAGATGAGCAAACCTGTAGAGCAGTTTGTTTAATTCAAGCTCTAGCATGCCATAGGCTCCAAATTCTTACGTGTACACATTTTTCTCTCATATTTACTAATGGAACTTAGTTAAGTTTATCTCAAAATAACAGAAATATTGGATTACTCTGTTTTTAGGAAGGACTTACTCATTTTCTTCTTTCCCAGTTGGCTTCTAATTTTAAAATTGAGCGTGGTATGAGATGACAGAATACAACACTTTATAATGATAATTAAAACAGAAAGGAACTGTTTTTACCTGTTTTCTCTCTCTTCTCAGCAGTTCTTCCACTTATCCCAGTTCCTTGACTTCACCTATGTCTTGTTCCTCTCACTTTATCCCATGTGACTATTTTTGTGAGAACCTAATTTTGTAGAAAGAGAAATTTAAACATGATAATTATGTGTTCGTAATGCAGATACTTTATAGAGAGTCCACAGTGAGAATTATCATACCTTAGGGCAAAAGAGCAAAGTTTGAGACTGTCTAAAATCAATTGGCAGTGAGCCATTTGCAAACAGTACATATAGGTCTAAAGTAGGAGCTTGTTTCTTTTATTCTCAATTAAGATGTGTAAGGACAGCCTGAAGTTACACTGTGATATAAATATTAAAACTTGCACTGCTTTAGGGATACCAAGTAATTATGTGTGATCATTAGTAAAGTGGAAATTCAATGTATAGATTTTTTTTAGGCAGCTGTTATGTTTCTGTTTAAATTGTACACTTCTAACCACATTAAAAAAACAAACAAACAAACAAACAAAAAACAACTCCAGAGTAGGTGGAATACAGAGACTGGGCTATATTCTCACCTGTTGAGTAATCAGACAGCCCCCTTATAGTACAATTATAAATTGTATCATCTTTCAACTTCATTTTTCTTCAGATTTGAGAAACAGGATATCTTCCCTTATGTACACAATCAGCTTTTGAAAAGGAGCATGAATGAGTGACATTTTTTTTTTCTATATAGACTGAAAGACATATGTACTATGTATATACCATAAAGAACTTTATTTTCTTGGGCCCCTGGGTGGCTCAGTCGGTTGAGTGTCCGACTTCGGCTCAGGTCATGATCTCATGGTTCGTGGCTTCAAGCCCAGCATCAGGCTTTGTGCTGACAGCTCAGAGCCTGGAGCCTGCTTCGGATTGTGTCTCCCTCTCTCTCTGACCCTCCCCTGCTCATTCTCTCTTTCTCTCTCTCTCTCTCAAAAATAAACATTAAAAAAATTTTTTTTAATTTAAAAACATTTATTGTCTTTTACATAATGTCAAAAGTGAATAAATGTATATTACAGATATAAAAATACTAATAATCCATAGAAGTATCACTAGTCTTTCACCTTTTCCTGCAATGAGATGTGAAGTAGTGCTATTTATATAAGTGGAATATGAAGATAAGTATTCTCATGAAAATCTCTTATAAAAATAATTTTATCATCTGAGTTCCCTGATTTTTGTTTGATAATTTGATTATCAAGTTAATGTTTAGATAAAGGAGGAAATTAATGTGAAAAAATAACTCACTGTGGAAAGAGAAAAGTAAAGTTAAGAAGTATTTGGTATATACTCTCAAATTGGTTAACAACTTGGTTGGGATCTAAATGTTAGCAGACAAGGTGAGATTTTTCATAAAATAATACTTGGAAATTTTTTAATTACCCATGATGAAGACAGTCTCAGTAGCCCAGAAACTGATTTTTACTCTAACGTTAAAATAAATCCTTTTGTTGAGCTAGATGAACTGGTTAGCTTGCTTTAGGGAGCCATGTTATAAGAAATACTTATCTTTAAACCTTGGTGATAGGTTAACTTGGTGACACTTAATGAGAACTGAGTTGAACTGTGGGGCTGTTGGCATCTTATACTCACTTCATTGGGATGGAAGATGACATTGCTGTGGTACTTAAATTTTTACTCTTGTGTGCTTTTTGTCTCCTTTGATCTTTCATCATGCTCAGATCTTACTTAAACATTGTACAACTTTAACTGAAAAACAAAATGAGAGTATCTCCACTCTTCTAGGAGTGGAAGAAAATGTAAATATTTAAGAAGTCTAAAAACTCTGAGTTAAAGAAGTATATAAATAAGATCGTTTCTTCCAAATAAAACTCAGATAAGTACCTTCATTCCCTGGTTGCAGTTTCTCCTTTGTAACAGTAGCCTTTAACCACTTAGTCACATGTTGTGGTACACTGATGTGTTATGATTGGTTGAAAGGTATTTGCAACTAATAAAAAATTAAACTATGCAAGTGAATATTTTAATCAATTAGAATAAATTCAAGGCTGCCTTTAGAATAATGTCCCTCTTGCTTCCATTATGCTCTGTTTCTTAAATGAAAGGAGAAAGGAGTAGGTTTGTAGCTGGTGCTCCTTCTTGAATATCTAGGAGTTAGTCGTATACAAGTTTTATCCATCATGTGTAGTCTTAAGGAAAAAAAATATATTAAAAGATAGCTTCTGTGTGCCATACGATACTTACAGAGGCAGACTCTGAATTGTTAGTTTATTATAACCCTTTTTTAAAGTGTAAAATAAAATTAATGTGTTTACCCTTTAATTGATAAAGTAGGGTAAATTTAATTGGCTGTCATTAAACTGCCTATTTATTACCTAATTTATCTTCTCAGTAGGTCTATATTTTGCTCTGATGAAGGCTCCTCATATTTATTTCAGTCTACTTTACAAAGTTGAATACAAGGTGAGCATGAAAATTAGATCAGGTGGTACACATTATCATTAATCTACCGCATTCCTTCCATCTGTAACGTGTTTTTCAAAGTTGGTCCTTTGACCAGCATCACAAGCATAACCAGAAACTAGTTAGAAATGCAGATTTTGAGGTGCCAACACTTGGTTTCGTTCGGCTCAGGTCATGATCTCATGGTTCGTGGGTCCGAGTTCCACATAGGGCTTCGCGCTGTCTCTCTCTCAAAATAAATAAATAAACGTTAAAAAAAAAAAAAAAGAGTTTTGAAGATACTCTTTGTTATTTAAGACTATTTAATCAGCAGAGGGCACTGCAGTAATTCTTAGGAAATTTTGTTAAATCTATATAGTCAAATTACAGTCATATAGATATTAATACATAGGTTATGCTCTGTTGATAAAAATATGTCTAGAAAAATAAAGAAAAGCACTATACTAAGTGGTTTTTCACAGTCACCATGAGTAAAAGGAATTTCTGCACATTTACATTTAGCTAATATGTGTCCTGTACATATTTAAACCACATGGCCCGTTAGCAATAACATTTTTTGATATTGTTTTTCCTGTGAAATTAAAATGGATCTGTATTTCATTGGCAAGTTCTCAGAGCTATAAAATTATTGTTTATAACACCCTTTTTTTGCAACTTGAACAGTCTATGAAGCACTTTCTGACTTTAATGTGTCTTAAAAGTGTCTTTGATAAAAAGATCACAATAAGTGGTTTTCCCTAGGTGGTTTCATAGTTTAGAAAGTATTTAGCAACTTTCATAGTTTAGAAAGTATTAAGAAGTTAAATATGAAATGTTTTATTTAAAGAGAGTGGCTAAATCCAATTAAACCTCATTATTTTGGATTCCACTAGTTCAGAAAAGGTTATATGTGAAGTAGGAATATAAACTTCTCCTACTGCTCAAGGAAACAAAGATAATGTATAAGAAAGTTAGAAACAATTTAATTAAAAAATGTCAAACTTTTAATGGCATTCTTTTTTGCCACTCATTATGAATAGCCTATTGATAATGAATGCTTGTTACCTATTCATTAACAGGCACAGATAAAGCTACACTTATTAAAACCATTCTTCTGTTTCTATGATCTACTAATTTAGACACAATTTTCTCATTTCCTCTAAATTAAGTTTTATTCCATTGCTCTTTGCCACCTTCTTGTACCTTTTCATTTATGGTTTATAGATGTTTTTACCCGGCTCTTGCCCTGTCGTCCACCTTCCAACTCCCACTTCATTTGGCTGCTTGTTCCTTTTAGATCCAGTGTTTCAGTATTCTGCTCCCTGCCTCCCACTTGCCAGTGTTCTTACATTTAGGTTCTTGCTCTCCATTCTCTTTCCCCTCATCTTTGCTTCTCAACCACTGTTTCTAGGTTTCATTTCTGGATTTTTGTATGTTTCCTATTTTCTAACTGGTATAATCAATCAAAACTGCAAGGAAGTAAGGTGGATTAGAAAGAAGAGGCACAAAGAGAATTACCATGTATTGAATGCCTATTCTATGCTAGGTTATTGACTTGTATCATTTAGTTCTCCTAAGATGTAGGTATGTTTCATTATTATCTCCATTTTATTCATAAATACACTGAAGCTCCAAGAGGTTAAATATTTTGTTCTAATTCACAGAGCAACTATGTGATAAAGCTGGGTTTCAAACCTATATTGGTTCATTTATTCATTCTTTTATTCAACAAATATTTATTGAGTACACATACTATATGTTGAGCACTGTCCTAGGTGCTGCAATACATCCAGCTCTTACTCTCATGAACTGTAACTGTTGTGTCACTGTCTGACTTCACAGATGGTGATCTTTCTGCTATACTAAACAGCTTTAGAGGAAGAGAAAATACAAAGGAAATAGAAGGGCTCTAATGTTTTATGGAAAAGATAATATTTGATATAGATGTAAAAAAAGGACTGTTCTGTGTGTTATTTAGAAATATCTTGTGTGTATGTATGCATATATATGTGTGTATATATATATATATATATATATACGCATCCTTCAAAGAATTCAGAAATTAATATTGTTATCATTCTTTTCATTGGTTTCATTTTTGTTCAACAAGAGAATTATAAAAAATGTATATATCCAATCAAAAATGCTGTTTTGTGTTTAGTCCTAGAAAGAGTGTGACACTTCTGCACTCACCACTGTAGACACCAGTGCCTTTTAGTGGCGTCACCAAAGTATCCGGTTTTCTTTTATGTTCTAAAACAAGCAAAATTTGTGTCTGGAGGCCCAGATTATCTAGACGGCTTCACCATTAATTGTCCTCCCTAAATTACATTTAGAAAAAGATGAAGACCTCTGTGTAAAGAATACATTTATTCATCCATCCATTCATCATCCATATATTTATTAATACTCTGAAAAGATATTTAGGATGGTTTGCCCAAATACATGAAACAAAAATAGACCTTTTAATAGAATAAATGTGGGAAAATAAGGAAAGGAAAAATAAGATGAAATTAGGTTGTGTTCTCTACTAAAAAGGATACACAGATTTGACTCTTCTCAAGGGTAACTGATTCATAAGCATCATAATTAAAAACAAACAAACAAACAAAACTGGTAGCCCAGGGGAGTACCCATTCCTAAGTATGACACTTGAGAGAAAATTTCTCATATAGCTCCTCCTAAAGAGGATCACAGTGCAAAGTGGTATACGATGGCCTTAAATACTTCCTAATATAAATCCGAGTTTCACTGAGCCATTTCATTGGATCCAGTTGCATATAGTAAAACAATTCTTAGAACAGTGAGAAGAGGCATTGTAGGTAGACCACTGTGGTCCAGCCAAATCCAGTGGTTTATTTTAGAGAATCTATAAAAATTAGTGAATTACATCTCTTGTAGATAGTTCTCATTTACAATTTGTCAATCAGGTTTTCATGTGGTAGGTGATGGTGAATTTACACACTCTTAGAAGTTTGTTTTATTCACTACTGTAACATCAATTCTAGAATACTACCTAGGGCATATTAGATGCTTAATAAATATTTGTTGCGTGGATGGATAAATGTTTTTGAGGTATCTGTTTAAGTGAAAGACTTCTCAGCTATTTTAATATTTTCTTCCTTTGTCCTTAAATAACGTATGCTACTATACTTTGGAGTACACCATCTTTATATGGATCCCAAATTCATTAAATGTTGAACATTGTTTACGTGACTTTTTCAAGCAGATGATGAAGTAAATGTTAGCCCTGTCCAAAGAATTCTTTTAAGATTGTTCTCAGGAATATGACATACTTGATTTTTAAGACTCTAAGATTTACAGTCTCTAAGTAAAGGTTACAAACATCAATAAAGCAGTTTATCACATGGAAATAGTGTTTCTTCTCAGGAGACCTCAGAATCATACTAGAAAGCTGAGTTTGGAAAACCAAGGAGAGATTCTGGATAATGCTAGCTTGGCATTATTTTAACTATATATTTAAATAAAAGTAATTAACTCCCAAACTTAGGAATTTAAGAATTTCCTTTTCTCCTGCCTGCTGGCCCTCTATTTTTAAGGCAGGTTTTATTGAAAGACATTATGGTAGTGTTAATTTTCCTTTAAAATTTCTGCCATTGTTAGATATCACGTTATGCTGGGATTCAGTGGACATATGCTGGGATACCTGATACAGTTCAATTATTTTGCCAAGTCCTTGACCTAAATTTTGCCGGAGCTACAATCTGATTTAGTACTGTCCCTCTACTTCTAATAAAATATTAAAAAATTAATCTTTCTCTATATTCCTCCATAATTTATCTTTTATTTCATTTGCCTTTCTTCTTCTGTACTGGAATAGTTTATTTTGCAAACTTTATTCCTGTATTGCTCCCAATTACTTTAAATTACTTCATATGTAGAAACAGGATTAAGAATACATTTAGTCATTTATTTCACTCCCAACTTTGAGCGTTAAACATATCTTTACCATCACAATATGATAAATATGTATCTACTTTGACCTTTAGAAAGTGAAATTTTCCTGTCTAATTCACTTCAGGTTTAACTACTCAGTCTTAAAAATGCCCTATCTTAAAACATCTATTGTATAGTTAAAACCTATCACTCCATTAATTGTTTTTAAAAATACTAAGATAATTTATATTGAAAATATGAAAGATGGTAAATTTAGTTTTTCTTCTACCCAAAACATGAGAAAGTTAACTTGGTACTTCCTGAGTTCCTTTTAATTGTATCATAAAATCATAGAGCTAGGACAGAAACAAAATGATCTCAGGTTTTAGGGATTAATTATTTCATGTGTAATAGACAAAGAAAAATACCCAGATTTCTTGCACTGTGAAAATCATCGAGCTATTATAACAATCTGAGATTTCATTTTGAAATTTAGGTTTTTAGATGAGACTTGCATCAAATACCTCTGAATTATAAGAAATAAGAAAGGTCTGCTAATATATAAACGTTCCCTGGATGTCCTGGTTGTCAGCTTTTATTCAGAAGTCCCAAAGAACTGAGTCTCAATAAATACAATGTTTGGGAAACTACAAAGTATGGTTTATAGAAAGCATGATTTATCATTATTTTTAAGTTAACTTTACTACTCTGCATTCCTTCTTTTTGGCTTATTTCACTCAGTTTGCTATTTAATCTTTAATTACAGGCCACAAAAGAAGTAATAGAACGGGAAGCGCCAGGGATGGCCCTGGCAATGCTGATGGGATCACTTAATGTTACACCTCTGGGCATGCTCTCTAGGTAAGAAAGTCACCAACATGTTGCAAAGAAAATTAATTCCATACCACTAATCACTACAGTAGTCTTATTAATATGAGAAACTTTAGCCAATAACACTTAAATTTGCTCCCTTTTTCCCTCCAGAGTTAAGAGTCTTAGTATCCTGTCTAGATAAATCTTAACCAGTTTCCTTCAAGTTTTTTTTTTCACATATTATCTTTAAACTTTTAGAAAATATTAGATTATGCTAAAAGTTGTCAATCCTGACCCAGAGAAGAGTGCAGTTTATTAAGATGTAAAATTATTTTTGTATGTGATTATTTGTAATCATCAATTAATATTCATTAATTGTCATTAAATGCTAATTTAATAATCGTAAACAGAATTTTTTTTTCAGTAAGTTATTCTCATATGTTAGAAATTTTTAAATAGGCATATTTATGTGTGGTCATAAAAAGCTAAATTAATATTATTAGTGTTTTAAGTTAGCATATTTAAAACTGTGCCTTTGTTGACATAGATGTTGACATCCTTTCTCTCTGATGTTTTAGTTATTTGTTATTGTTTTAGTAACTTAGATTAAAATCTTCTTTAATGAGGACAGCATACATCATTTAAGTTAAAGACAGAAGTATCAACTTAGTGAGAACCTGTTGACTTAATGACCATTGATTAATAGACAGTTGATCTCTGAGCAATCTAAAAAAATACACGACAACATTATAATTTAGGGATTCATAATCATCATGTATAGCCATTTATTCATCCTGTGTACAATATGAATACAAAACTAAATATATCTATGTAACGGTAACACATGGAATATGAATCATAATGTCCTTTCTGTTACTTAGACAGGGTTTATATCCCATTAATGGCAGTTACTTGAAGCACAGCTACAGGGAAATGTGAATGGGTCATTATTTACTATATTCTCTTTGCTGTGACATGTACTATAACATTTAATTTCAGTAAGAGCAAAAAAGAATTATAGTAGCATGTAGAAATTGTAAATTTAAAAGTCCATGCTGATCTTTAAGGAATTTGCATTGATTCTTTTAAGCTGTTCTTTTTTTAACCATATCTACATTTCTGAGGTCAAGGGTCACATTTGATCCCTTTTCTCTGTGGAATTAAGCAGTGGCCTTTGGACATAAAAGAACACTTTGTTGGCATACAAGGAATATGGTCAAGAAAAAATTAAACTTCATCTCTTGTTGATTCTTTTATAATAAAAATCTAATTGAGCAGAAATAATAATGCTCTATTTGCCAAGCCCTGTATTAACCATTAGGGATACTAAGGATAGAGAGAAAAATAAGGCATAATCCTCACCTTAAGGATCCCAGAGTTTACTTGGAGAACTTGTTCTTTGCAACTGTTAAGGTAACTCTTTAAGTTCAATATAGCTTTTTTTATCCAGTATAGAAATATCACTTTCCGTCTTATTGAAAGATTTTTCTGGATTAATTCCTCTTCTACCTTCTGAATCCACATAATTCCTGAGCACTGGACTATTGAGTGAGTAGAAATTTAATCAGCAGGAGGTGATTCTAAGTACTTTGGAATAAGTCTATCGTCTTTATGCTGAAGGCTTTGAAAATTAAAATAATTACACAGGATGGTAACAGATTCTACTTGCTTTTCTTTCTGTTCATTGCTTATTTAATGGAGAGTTTATTTACAAGTTTAAAACAGAGATAGTAGTCTGTGTGTATCATGCATAAAAAATTGTGGAATATTTTCCTAACTGTTCATTTTTTGTGAGCAAGGCCTTTTTTCAAGGCCTTTTAAAAATATTACTGTCTTAAAACAGCCATGATTATATTGATGTTTCCTTTCTTATATCATTGTTACCTTGTATGTACTTTGGGCTTTGTACATGCTTCTGTTATAGCACATGCTATATTGTAATTATATACTTATTTGACTGTATTACCTAATTTGTATAAAATCCTTAAGAACAGGAGCTTTATCACATTCATTTTTACATCCTCAGACCCCAAAACAACTTCTGACACATAGTAAGTACTCAAAGAATGTTTATTATTATGATTATTGTTGATAAATCAGTGTTTCATGCTCATTCTATATAATTTTTTTCAAGGTAAAGTAATACAAGTTGTTGCCTTCCTATTTTTTTATCTCTAGAAAACAGCATTAAATAAAAATAATTTTCTAAATTTCTAAATCTGCTTAAAATGGTTTTTATCTATTTGATTAACTAAATAAACTCAAGTTATACAACTTGTAACTTATAACAACTTAGTTACAAGATAGTATCAAGTAATAGTTAAGAGCATCATCTCTGAAGCCAGACTGCTTGGGTTCAGTTCTGACTCTACTACTTACTAGCTACTTAACATCTTTTTTGTTTTCATTTTCTCATGTGTATATGAACATGTTAATAGTAACAACCCTTTTGGATTGAATCCATATAAAGTGCTTAGAACAACAACTGATTCATAATAAGTCTTATTTAAGTGTTGATCACTGCTGTGGTGTTTTATTGGTTGAGAGCATGACAACGCCTTCAGTAGCTTTTCTTCATAGTAGTTATTTCATCTAGAAATATCTTCATTCTACCTTCATTCTTGAAGGATATTTTCACTAGATGTAGAATTCTGGATCAACAGTTATTTTCTTTCAGCACTATAAAAAAAACATTATTCCACTGTCTCCTGGCTCTATGTTTCCTACCAAAACTTAAGTGATTCAGAGAAAGCAAGGCTAACAGGGAAAGCTATAGCTGTAAAAGCTTACATTTAAAAAAAAGGAAGATCTCAAAAACAACTACATAACATTACAACTTAACTAGAAAAAGAACAAATTAAACCCAAAGCTAGCAGAAGGAAGAAAATAATAAAGATTAAGACAGAGATAAATAGAATAGAAAATGTAATGACAATATAGAAATCAACTAAACCAAATACTGACTCTTTGGAAAGATGGACAAAATTGAAAATTTTTAGCTTATATTGGCTAAGAAAAAAAAGAGACAAGACTCAAATTACTAAACTCAGAAACAAAAATGGGGACATTACTACCAATTCTATAGAAATAAGTACTATAAGAGAGTACTATTAACCATTGTATGCCAGTAAATTGGATAACCTAGATGAAATGGACAAATTCCTATAAACACAAACCCTATGCAGATTGAATCAGAAAAAAATAGAAAATCCAAATAGATCTGTAACAAGTTAGATTGAATCAGTAATCAAGAACCTATCTACATATAAAATGGCTGTATCAGATGTCTTCACTGGAGAATTCTACCAAACATTTAAATGTGTTTTTCTCCTTTATCTTACAACTGTGGTATATTACCTTGATTGCTTTTCATATGCTGCACCATCCTTGCATTCTAGGGATAAATTCCACTTGGTCATGGTGTATAACCCTTTTAATATACTGCTGAATTTGTTTTGCTAGTATTTGTTGAAGATCTTTACATCAATGTTCATAAGGGACACTGGCCTGTAGTTTTCTTATCTTGTTCTTTGTCAGGCTTTGATATTAAGGCAATGCTGGCCTCATAGAATTAGTTAGGAAGTCCCTTTTCTTCTGTTTTTTGGAAGAGTTTGAGGAGGAATGGTGTCTGTTTTTCTTTAAATGTTTGGTGGAATTATTTAAGCTAATTGTAGATTGGCATGCAACTGTAAGAAATACTGCTTAGAAATGCCATGCACCTTTATCAGGTTTTCCCCAATGGGAACAATTTGTAAAACTAGCACAAAATTAAAATCAGCATATTAACATTGATGCAGTGAAGATAAAGAACAATTCCATCACCACAAGGATTCTCCCGTTGTCTTTCTTTTGCCATACCTACCTATCTCCTACCCAGCCTTTCTGTCCAAATCTTTGACAACCACTAATCTGTCCTCCATTTCTCTATTTTGCCATCTTGAGAATTTAACTAAGTAGAATCATGTAGTATGTAACCTTTTTGATTGTTTTTTTCCATTCAGCATAATTCCCTAGAGACTCAAACAATTGTTACATGAATCAACAGTCCACTGGTTTTTATTGCTGAGTATTATTCCCTGGAATTGATGTATCATAGTTTGTTCTACCATTTTTCTATTGAAGGACATCTGGGTCATTTCCAGGTTTGGCTTTTATGAACAAAGTTACTCTGAATTTTGTTTGCAGGTTTTATTAACAGAAAGTTCTGTTTTTCTGGGATAAATACCCAGAATACAGTTGCTGGGTCATATAGCAGTTATGTGTTTACTTTTATGATAAACTGCCAAATTATTATCCACAATAACTGTACCATTTTATATCCCCACCAACAATGTATGAGTGATTTGTTACATTTACATTATGGTTCCCTTTTGGTAGTGTACATCCTATGTGTTTGGCAAATGTATACTGACATATATTCATCTTTATGGTATCATACAGAGAATTTCACTGTCCTAAAAATCCTTTGTGCTCTGCCTATTCATCCCTCTTTCCTTTTCAGTACCTGGCAACCACTGACCTTTTTCCTGTCTCCATTGTTTTGACTTTTCCAGTATGTCATCTAGCTGGAATCATATAGTATGTAGCCTCTCTAGATTAGCTTCTTTTGCTAAATAATATGCATTTAAGCTTCCTTTGTGTCTTTTCA
The DNA here is from genome assembly GCF_007474595.2 of Lynx canadensis. Lineage (NCBI taxonomy): Eukaryota > Metazoa > Chordata > Mammalia > Carnivora > Felidae > Lynx > Lynx canadensis. The sequence goes on from NC_044308.2 coordinate 112,724,030, forward strand.
TGACTTAATAGCTCATTTCTTTTTAACACTGAGTGATATTCCATTGTCTGGATGTACCATTTATTTATCCATTCACTTACTGAAGGTCATCTTGTTGCTTCCAAGTTTTGGCAGTTATGAACAAAGCTGCTGTAAACATCCATGTGCAGATTTTTGTGTGAAATTTTGGTGAATAAATTTATAGTGAATAAATTTTCAACTACTTTGGGTAAATATCAAAGAGCAGAATTGCTGGATTGTCTGAGAAACTGTGATGTCTTCCAAAGTGGCTACATCATTTTTCATTCCCACCAGCAATGAATGTAATTTCCTGTTGTTCTGTGTCCTCAACAGTATTTGGTGTTGTCAGAGTTCAGAATTTCAGTCATTCTTTTTTTTCTTTTTTAAGATTTTTTTTTAGGTAATCTCTGCACACAATGTGGGACTCAAACCCACAACCCCGAGATCAAGAGTGGCGTGCTCCACTAACTGAGTCAGCCAGGTTCCCCAAGTTTTGGCCATTCTAATAGATGTGTAGTGTTATCTAATTATTGCTTTAATTTGCATTTCTCTGATGACATATGATGTTGAACATTTTTTTCATATGAATATTTACCATCTGTATATCTTCTGTAATGAGTTGTCCGTTAAGGTCTTTGGCCCATTTTTTGGGTTGTTTGTTTTATTATTGTTGAGTTTAAAGGATTCTTTGTACATTTTGATTAATATTTCTTTATCAGATGTGTCCTTTGCAAATATTTTTTCCATTCTCTGACTTGTCTTTTCTAGACATTGTTTTTCATAGTGCAGAATTTTTAATTTTAATGAAGTCCAGTTTACCAATTATTTCCTTTACGGATTGTACCCCTAGCATTGTATCTAAAAAGTAATCATACCCAACTCATCTATGTTTTCTCCTGTGTTATCCTGTAGTTCTCTAGTTTTGTATTTTCCATTTTGTTCTATAATCCATTTTGAGTTAATTTTTGAGAAAGATGTAAACTCTATGTGTGGATTCATTTTTTTCACATGTACATGTCCAGTTGTTCCATGTACATGTCCAGTCTATTTATTGAAAAGACTATCTATGCTCCATTATATTGCTTTTGCTCCTTTATCAAAGATCAATTTACTATATTTATGTGTTTCTACATTTCTGGGTTCTCTATTCTGTTCCATTCATCTATTTGCTGTTCCTTCACCAGTACCACACTAGCTATAACTTTATAGAAGGGAATCAGAGTCCATATGTATAAGTCTGCTAACTTTATTCTGCTTCAATATTGTGTTGACTATTTGGGATCCTTTGTCTCTCCATAGAGAATGTAGAATCAGTCTGTAAATATCCATAAAACAACTTGCTGGGATTTTTATTTAGATTGCCATTGAATCTATAGATCAAACTGGGAAGAACTGACATCCTGATGATATTTACTTTTCTTATGTATAAACATGGAATAGGAACTTTATTTAATTCTTCATTGATTTCACTCAGTCTGATAGCTTTTGTTAGATGTATATAAGTTTTTCATTTGGGGGGCTGCTAATGTAACTGATATATTTTTCATTTCAGTTTCAGTTGTTTATTGCTGATATATAGGAAGATGATTGACTTTTGTATTTTAACTTTGTATTCTGTAACCTTGCCATAATACTTCTAGTTCCAGAAGTTTTTTTCTTGACTCTTTCAGATGTTTTACTTAGATGACCATGTCATATATAAAGAAAGGTAGTTTTGTTTCTTCCTTCCCAATTTGAATACCTTTATTTCCTTTTCTTGTCCTATTGCAGTAGCTAAAAATGTCAGGTATAGTGTTGAAAAGGAGTGGTGAGAGAGGATATCATACTTGATCTTACTAAGCAAGCTTTGAAATTTCACCATTGAGAAATGTATTGGATGTATGTTTTCGTGGATATTTTTTATCAAATTGAGGATGTTTCCCTCATGCCCCTCTATTCCAGCTTACTGGGTTTTTATCACAGTGGGTGTAGGATTTTGTCAAATGTTTGTTCTGCATCTATTGATATGCTCATGTGACTTTTCTATTTTTTGCCTGTTGATGTGATTGATGGATTATATTAATTGATTTTGAAATGGTGAACCTGCCTTGCATACTTGGGATTAATCCTACTTGGTCATGGTGTATATATTTTTTTAACATTGTTGGATTCAATTTGCTAATATTTTGTTGAGGATTTTTGCAGATATTGTGTATAGGTTTTTTCTTCTAATGTCTTTGCTTGGCTGGTATTAGACTAATACTAGCTAGCCTCATAGAATGAGTTTGGAAGTATTCCCTCTGTCTCTATCTTCTTTAAAAGATTGTAGAGAATTGGGGTAATTTCTTCCTTAAAGGTTTGGTAGAATGCACTATTGAATATATCCAAACCTGGTGCCTCCTGTTTAGAAGATTTTTTTTTAATGTTCATTTATTTTTGAGAGAGACAGAGACAGAACGCGAGTGGGTTAGGGGCAGAGACAGAGGGAGACACAGAATCCAAAGAAGGCTCCAGGCTCCGAGCTGTCAGCACAGAGCCCAACACAGGGCTTGAACTCACAAACTGTGAGATCATGATCTGAGCCGAAGTCGGACGCTCAACCGACTGAGCCACCCAGGCACCCCTAGAATATTATTAATTAGTGATTCAATTTCTTTAATAGAATAGGCCTATCTAGATTGTCTGTTTCTTCTTATGTGAATTTTAGCAGATTGCATCGTTAATATAATGGTTCATTTCATCCAGGTTATCAAATTTATGAGTGTGGAGTTGTTGTAAGTATTCTTTTATTATCTTTTTAGTGTGCATAGAAACTGTAGTGATACCCTCTCTTTTATTTCTAATATTAATAATTTGTGTATTCTTTTTTTTTTTTTTTACTTAGCCTGGCTAGAGGCTTATTGGTTTTATTTCTCATTTCAAAGAACTGGTTTTGGTTTTGGAGATTTTCTCTGTTGATTGCCAATTTTCAGTTTCACTGATTTCTGCTCTAATTTTTGTTATTTCTCTTCTGCTTACTCTGAATTATTTTGCTTTTATTCTATTTTCTTTTTCTTAATTTTTTTTAATGTTCATCTATTTTTGAGGAAGAGTGAGACAGAGTGTGAGTGGGGGAGGTTCAGAGAGAGAGGGAAACAGAATCTGAAGCAGGCTCCAGGCTCTGAGCTGTCAACATGAACCCCAACATGGGTCTCGAACCCACAAGCCATGAGGTTATGACCTGAGCCAAAGTCAGACGCTTTATCCACTGAGCCACCCAGGCGCCTCTATTTTTCTATTTTTCTTAAGGTGTAAATTCAGATGATTGATTTAAGATCTTTATTTTTAGTGTTCAAGGCTATAAATTTCCTTCTAAACCCTGTTTTCTCTGCATTTCAAAGTTCGAAATTTCTCTCTCTCTCCCAATTTTTTTTTTTTACTTTTCATCTTTGTGTCTTATTTTATAACTAGAAATTTGTATTTCTTAATTCTCTTCAGCTATTTTGCCAATTCCCTCACTCCCTTTCATTTTTGTTTAGGTCAAAATATTTCAGGGGCGCCTGGGTGGCGCAGTCGGTTAAGCGTCCGACTTCAGCCAGGTCACGATCTCGCGGTCCGGGAGTTCGAGCCCCGCATCGGGCTCTGGGCTGATGGCTCAGAGCCTGGAGCCTGCTTCCGATTCTGTGTCTCCCTCTCTCTCTGCCCCTCCCCCATTCATGCTCTGTCTCTCTCTGTCTTAAAAATAAATAAACGTTGGAAAAAAAAAATTAAAAAAAAATATTTCAAAATTTCTCTTGGATATTTCTCCCTTGAAGTGTTATTTCTTTTCTTTTCTTTTCTTTTCTTTTCTTTTCTTTTCTTTTCTTTCTTTCTTTTTTTTTTTTTTTTTTTTTGACTCAAGCATTATTTCAAAGTGTGCTGTTTAATTCCACTGTGGTCTGAGAGTAGACACTGTAGAATTTCTATCCTTTTTAAATTTGTTAAGGTGTGTTTCATGGCCCAGAAAGTGGTCTACCTTGGTGAATGTCTCACATGAGCTTGAGAAGAATGTGTATTCTGTCATTGTTGGATGAAGTAGTCTATAGATGTCGATTATACCCAGTGTTTGATGGAGTTGTTGAGTTTAGGTATGTCTTTACTGATTTTCTACCTGTTGTATGTGTCCATTTCTGAAATAGGGGTGTTGAAGTCTGCAACTATGATAGTGGGCTTAATTTCTTCTCTTTGTAGTTTTTAGTCTTTGCCTCACATAGTTTGATGCTCTGTTGTTAGGTGACCGCTTGTTAAAAACATGTTTTTTTGGAGAATTGACCCCTTTATCATTATAAATGTCCTTCTTTAGCACTGGCAACTGTCCTGGCTTTGAAGTCTGCTCTGTCTCAAACTAATATAGTTACTCCTGCTTTATTATTATTATTATTATTATTATTATTATTATTATTATTATAAATGTTAGCATGATAGGTTTTTCTATATATATCCATTTACTTTTAATCTATATTTATATGTTTAAAGGGGGTCTCTTGTAAACAACATATAGTGGGGTTGTGTTTTTAATCCACTCTGACTCTCTCTGTCTTTTAATTTTGCATTTAGACCATTGACATTCAAAGTGATTATTAATATAGTTGGATTAATGTCTCCCATATTCAATACTGTTTTCTATTTGTTGCCATTCTTTGTTCCTATTTTTATCTTTCACTTTTTCTGCCATTTGTTTGTTTTAATTGAGCCTTATATATGATTCTGTTTTTTCTCCTTTCTTAGCATATCAATTATACTTCTTGTTTTACTTTTTTTAGTGGTTGCCCTAGAGTTTACAATATACACTTACAACTAACCAAGTCCACTTTCAAATGGAATACCTTATAATTACACCTTGTAATAACAAAATTATCCTAATTCCTTCCTTCCTCCCATCCTTTGTATAACTGCTGTCATTCATCTCACTTATATACATAAGGATACATATACACATAAAATATATACATAAGCATATATAATGAATATACTGTTGATCTTATCATTTTGAACAAACTATTATATGTTAGATCAATTAAGAATAAGAAAAATAAGTTTTTATTTTACTTTCATTATTCCTTCTTTTATGCTCTGTGTAAGGACCTATATCATTTACCTTTTCTCTAAACAACTTCTTTTAACATATCTTGCAAGGCAGATCTACTGTCAACAAATACCTTCAATTTTTATTTGAGAAGCCTTTATTTCTCCTGCACTGCTAAAAGGATAACTTCACAGTGTACAGAATTCTAAGTTGGTTGTTCTTTTCTCTCAACACTTTAAATATTTCTCTCCACTTTTATCTTGCTTGCATGGTTTCTGAGCAAAAGTCGGGTTAATTCTTATCTTTGTTTCTCTTTACATAAAGGTTTTGTTTTTCCTCTGACTTTTAGGATTCTTTCTCTTTGATTTTCTATAGTTTGAAATGATATGTGTAGGTATAGTTTGAGGTTTTTTTGTTTTTTGTTTTTGCATTTATCCTATTTGGAGTTCTCTGACTATTTTGGTGTCTGACATTAATTTGGGGGAAATTCTCAAGCATGTTTTAAGTATTTCTTCTTTTCTTCTTCTAGTATTCCCATTACACACATGTTATACCTTCTTTAGTTGTCCCACAGTTCTTGGATATTTTGTTTTGTTTTCAGTTTGTGTTCGTTTTACTTTGCAGTTTTCAAAAGTTCTATTAATATATCCTCTAGTTCAGAAATTATTTTCTCAGTTATGAGCCCATCAAAGGCATTCATCATTACTGTTCAATTTTTTTTTTATGCATTTCTTTTTCATTCTTTCATTGGATTCTATCTTTCTGCTTACATTGCCCATCTGTTCTTGCATGCTATCTACTTTATCCATTATAGCCCTTCACATATTAATCTTATTTTAAATTCCTGGTCTGATAATTCCAACATCCTTGCCATACGTGGTTCTGATGTTTGCTCTTTCACTTAAAAATTTTGTTTTTACCTTTTAGTATGCCTTGTAATTTTTTCTTGGTAGCCAGACATTGTGTACTAGGTAAAAGGAACTTGTTTGGTTTCTTTAGATTATTTTTTAAGGTTTTATTTAAATTCCAGTTAGTATACAGTGAAATACTTGTTTCAATTGTACAATTTAGTGATTCAACACTTACATACAATACCTGGAGCTCATCACAAGTGCCTTCCTTAATTCCCATCACCCATTTAACCCATTCCCCTACCCACCTCCTCTCTGGTAACCATCATTTTGCTCTCTATAGTTAAGAATCTGTTTCTTGGTTTGCCTTTCTCTTTTTCTCCCTCAGACTCATTTGTTTTGTTTCTTACATTCCTCATATGAGTGAAATCATATGGTATTTTTCTCTGACATTTCACTTAGCATGATACTCTAGTTCCATCCATATCATTGCAAAGGTCAAGATGGCATTCTTTTTAATGGCTGAGTAATATTTGTGTGTGTGTGTGTGTGTGTGTGTGTGTGTGTGTGTGTGTGTAAACACATCTTTTTTATCCTTTCATCAATCATTGGACATTTGGGCTGTGTCTATAATTTGGCTAATTTGTAGATAATGATGGTATAAACATTGCAGAGGTATGTATCCTTTTAAATTAGTATTGTTGTATTCTTTGCATAAATAACGTAGTAGTGATTCCTGGATCATAGTGTAGTTCTATTTTTAACTTTTTGAGGAACCTCCATATTGTTTCCCAGAGTGGCTGCACCAATTTGCATTCCCACCAACAATACAAGAGGTTGCCCCATTTTTCACATAAAAGGAACTGTTTTAAATAGGCCTTTAGTAATATGGTGATGAAATTTGGGAGGAGGGAAAGTGTTCTGTATCCCTACATCAGGTCTCTGTACTTTAGTGAACCATTGCCTCTGGACTTTGTACCTCACAAGTGTTTGTAGTTTTTTTCTCACCACTACCCCCCAACCTTAGGTGGGACAGCATGGCTAGAGGGAGCAGGAGTGGGGTATATTGTGTCTTCCAGGTCAGTTAGTCTCTGATAATATCCCAGCAGATTATGCTCTGGTTAACTAGTTACCTCTGAAGGCACGCCTTGTTAAGAAGAACAGAGTGCTAACAGTGTTTCAAAATGGTTCCTTTCTTCTCCCCTTGCTGGAAGCACAAGGATTTTTCTTCAGTATCTACTATAGGAACCTGGTTATGCTCCTGGAGGTAAATCTCACAATATTTTGGAGGGTCCCCTATGACTAGGTCCTCCTAGAATTTTTAACTTCCACTTGTCCATACTGAGCATCCAGCAATTCATTAATAACAACTCAGGTTTTCCCACCTCAGCACTATTTCTTGCAGCTGTTTCCCTTGCAATTCTGTACTGTGGTAAGCCAGAACTTCCTGTATTTGCTTGTTGGCCTCTCCAGTCATGGAGACAGCAGTTTGCCCTGTGTCTCCCCTCTCTTACAGATTCAAAAAGAGTTGATTTTTCAGTCTGTTCAGGCTTTTACTTGTTAGTAGGATGGAGTGACAATTTTCAAGCTTCTAACATGAAGTACTGGACACAAGAAACCTGTAAACAGTATTTTGTTTTAATTTTTTTAATTTAAGTATAGTTAACATGCAATATTACATCACTTTCAAGTATACAATATAATGATTCAACAACTTTATACATTATTCTATGCTCATCACAAGTGTAGCTACCATCTGTTACCATACAACAATTATGTATTCCTTATACTGTACCTTTCATCTCTGGGACTTATTCATTGCAATAGCTTGAAACTTGTACCTCCCAATCCCCTTCACTCATTTCATTCATCCCCGTATTCTGCTACCCTCTGGCAACCACCAGTTTGTTCTTTGTAGAAATATAATTTGTATACTGATCTTATGTACTGCAGCCTTGATTAAATACTAGTGCGATCTAAGAGGGTATTTTTTGTTTTGTTTTAAGAGTCTTTCATCATGTCATCTGTAAATAGGAGCAGTTTTATTGCTTCCTTTCTGATCTGCCTGCCTTGATTCTTTCTTTTCTCTTGCCAGTTGTACTGACTAGAATTTCCACCACTGTGTTCAGTAGCCATGATGAGAATGGACATCCTTGACTTTTTCCTGATCTTACAGGAAAAGCTTTCAGTCCTTCATCAATTAGTATAATGTGATTTGTAGGCTTTTTTATAAAAGCTTTAAAGTCTGAGAAAGTTTGTCTCTATTCCAAATTTTTCTGAAGAGTTGTTACCATGAATGAATATTGATACGCTTTTGTACATAAATTAATAAATTATGTGATCTATTTTTTCTGTCTGTATGGTAGATTATATTGATTGACCTCTTTACATATAAAACCAGTCTTGCATTCTTAGAATAATCTCCATTAGGTTATGTCATATCATTTTTTTCCATTCTTTTTATATATTGCTGAAATATGTTTGCTAATATTTTGGTAAGAATTTTTACATATATATTCATAAAAGATACTATTCTACAGGTTTTTTTACTCTATCTGTATTTACTTATCAAAGTATATTAGCTTCATAAAAAGTAGTAAATAAAGCGTTCCTCCTTCTTTTCTCTGGAAGAGTTTGTTTATGTAGAATTTATATTAATTTCTCTTTGAACACTTTGTAAAATTTACCAGTGAAACCATATGGCCTGGAGATTTATTTTTCTAGAGTGTTTTCACTGTAGATTCAATTTCCCTAAAAGTTATAAAGCTACTCAAATTATTTTATTTTTGATTGAATGTGGCATTTTGTACTTTTCATGGAATTCTCCCATTTCATCTAAGTTTTATGTATGTAGTACTTTCCTAGTATCTCCTTATTGTTATGTGTTTGTCTTCATTGTACTAATATTTTTATTTCATTTGTATATTGGTAATTTGTCTTCTTTTTCTTTCTCAGTCTTGCTTAAGATATTTCAGTTTTGGGGCGCCTGGGTGGCGCAGTCGGTTAAGCGTCCGACTTCAGCCAGGTCATGATCTCGCGGTCCGCGAGTTCGAGCCCCGCGTCAGGCTCTGGGCTGATGGCTCAGAGCCTGGAGCCTGTTTCCGATTCTGTGTCTCCCTCTCTCTCTGCCCCTCCCCCGTTCATGCTCTGTCTCTCTCTGTCCCAAAAAAAATAAATAAACATTGAAAAAAAAATTTAAAAAAAAAAAAAAAAAAAAAAAAATATTTCAGTTTTATTGATTATTTCAAAGATTGGGCTTTTTGTTTCATTGGTTTTTTCTATTATTTTTCCATATTCAAATTTCATTGGCCTCTGCTTTTATCTTTATGATTTCATTGTTTATCTTATTTTGGGTTTATTTTGCTGTATACAGTCCTTAAGGTGGGAGCTTATATTGATTTGAGACTTACCTCCTTTTTAATGTATTAGAAACACTGTTTTAGGTGCATCCCACAAATTCTGATATGTTGTCTCTTCATTTTTAATCACTGCAGTATTTTTTTTTCATTCCTTTAAGACTTCTTTGCTCCATTGGTTACCTAGAAATTTATAAACTTGGTTTAGGTTCAAAGTGTATGGGAATTTTCCTATTATCTTCCTGTTATTGATTTCTAATTTGATTCTGTTATCAGAAAACACATTGTATGATTTCAATTATTTTAAACTTGTTGAGGTTTATTTTTATGGTTTTGGATATGATCTCTCATGGTAAATGTTCCATGAGCACTGGAGAAGAATATAGATTGTTTGGTCAGGTAGACTATTCTATGTCAATTAGATCCTGATAATTGATGGTGCCTTTGAGTTTTTCTGTATCATTATTGGTTTTTCATCTAGTTCTTCTATCACAATATCTAAAAAAGAACTTGCATCCAAAATAATGAACTCGTAGTTATTTACTCAAATGATTTGAAAACTTTATGCCCGTGAAAAATCTGCATGTGAACATTGATAAGATAATTGCTAAAAACTGTAATCAACCAAGATGTACTTAAGTAGGTAAATGTATAAGCAAACTGTGTTGCATCCATACGATGGAATAGTATTCAATGATAAAACAAAATGAGCTATCAAACCACAAAAAAGACGTGGAGGAATCTTAAATGCATATGCTAAGTTAAAAAAAAAAGCCAATTTGAAAATGATACATACCATAGGATTCCGATTTTGTGACATTTTGGAAAAAGTAAAACAGTATAGACAGTGAAGTGATCAGTGACTGCCAGGGATTTGTGGAAAGAGGGACATAGATGAATAGATGAATCACAGCCAATTTTGAGGGCAATAACACTATTCTGTATGATACTATAGGGTGAAACATGGAAACATGTTATGCATTTGTCAAAACTCACAGAACTTTACGTTACAAAGAGTGTTCAATATATATGCAGAATTTTTTTAAAAACAGCATTTAGGCAGTTGGCATATCCCAGAAAATAATGCAGACTCTGAGAAGAGAAACTAAATATATTAAAAATATAGGAAACAGGGACGCCTGGGTGGCTCAGTCGGTTGAGCGTCCAACTTCCGCTCAGGTCATGATCTCGCAGTCCATGAGTTCGGGCCCCGCGTCGGGCTCCGTGCTGACAGCTCAGAGCCTGGAACCTGCTTCAAATTCTGGGTCTCCCTCTCTCTCTGCCCCTCCCCTACTCATTCTCTCTCTCTCTTTCTCTCTCTCTCTTTCTCTCTCTCTCTTTCTCTCTCTCTCTCTCTCTGTCAAAAATAAAGAAACATTATTTTTTTTTAATATAGGAAACAATCTCACTGAAGGGGCTGGAGGGAAAAGATGCTGACCTAAATACAGTAGTCCCCCTTTATCCACCGGGATACATTCCATGATCCCCAATAGGTGCCTGAAATCACAGATAGTGCTAGACCCTATATGTATACTATGTTTTTTCCTATACATACTTAACTATGATAAAATTTACTTTATTAATTAGGCACAGTAAGAGGTTAACAACAATAACTAATAATAAAATAGAACAATAGTAACATACTGTAGTAAAAGTTATGTAAATGTGGTCTTCCTCTCAAAGTATCTTATTGTACTCTATTCACCCTTCTTCTTGTGGTGATGTGAGATGATATATGCGTATGTAATGTGATGACGTAAGGTGAATTACATAGGCAGTGTGACATAGTGTTCTATTGACCTTCCAATGATATGTTAGAAAGAGGACCATCTGCTTCCAGACTGCTGTTGATCATGGGTAACTGAAGCTATAGAAAGTGAAATTGCAGAAGGGAGGGGGCAGGGATACTACTGTACCTTTGGATATAAGTGGTGTTTGTAAGGTAAAGGTAAAGGAATTGCACATAAGCATTTTATTCTAGTTGATAGTTCTATCCCTTGCACACTTGAGTTAACAATTCTGATGTTACTATATATGTTTGCTGATATCACTATATATGTTCACTATATATGTTTCAACAATTAAGTAAATGGATGGTGAATGGTGGGAACTGCATTTCTCATTGATACAGTAGAAAATCACATATTTACAATGGGAGGAGGCTAGAATGATCCATGTGTTCAGAGTTGGAGACATCAGTGTGGATTCATGTTTATTTAATATAAATGGTATACAAATGGTATGTATATAGAAATATTTGTAGATATGTGTACATACATGGTTAGCATACATACATATTCCTTTGCTCTCTCAGCAGAAAGGGTCCAAAAGAAACAATACCTCAGTAAAAACAAGCATACCTAATGCTCAGATCTTGATTTCTAATACTGTTTACCAATAAAAGGAACTTCTTCTCAGACAAATGGCTGGTTCCAGGACTGGGCAAGAAATATACAAGATAAGCCTAGAGCACCTTTTAGTGCTCAAAAGTAAAGAATTGCTCAAAAAAGCAAACAAAAAAACCCACATTTTTGGATGTATGTCAAAGGCATATAGGAGCCAACTGACAAAGCTCCCAATGGCCAAAGTTTCATGAAACAGTTTAAGCAACAAAATGTAGTTGTACTTTATTATAACCCAAGGTGTAAATATCCATGAGTCCACACTGATCTAAATGAATAATTGAATAAATTAACACTGAGGAAAAAGAGAGAAGTCTTTCATGTAGATTTCCAAGTTATTCATGTATATGTTTTACCCTCAAAGAGGGGGCATGTGGGCTGTACAAAATGACTTCCTTCCTAAGAGTACAGTATGGAAAGGAAAGGAAAAAAGTACTGTGGAGAAATCTGACAGATACCTCAGGTGATCAAAGTCAGTAACATTCATGTATCATGGTATGATTTTGTGCCTTTGATATGATGTGATGAAAATAGCGCTTTACTTCTGTGCTCTTCCTCCCCAAATCCCACAACTCTAGTCTTATGAGAAAAATATCAGAAAACTTGAGTAATGGGGCACCCTACAAAATACCTAAACAATACTTCTCAAAACTGTCAAGGTCATTAAAGCCAAGGAAAATCTGGAAAGCTGTCACAGCCAAAAGGAACATCACAAGACTTGAAAACTAAATGTTGTAATAGGGTAATCTGGATGGGATCCTAGAACATAAAAAGGACAAGAGGAAATATGAATAATGTATGGACTTTAATTGTAATATACCAATATTGGTCATTAAGTCAAACAAAATGTACCATACTAATGTAAGATGTTAAAAGATAGGGGAAACTGGGAACAGGGTATATGTGAACTCTATATTTTATCTTCTCAACTTTTCAGTAAATCTAAAGTTGTTCAAAAAAAATTCTATTTTTAAAAAACATTTGGCTCATTTTACAGCCATATTCTATACAACTTTCAAGGAACAGGTAATTCCAATCTTACATAAACTTTTCTTTGGAATAATAGAAATGTAAACATTTCCTAATTCATGTTGTAAGACTACAATAATCTTAACCAAAACCAGAAAAGAATAGTCAAAAAAATGAAAAATATGGGTAATATCATGGTGAACATAGATGAAAAGCACTTCAAAAATAAAATATTAAACACCAAATCCAGCAATATGTAAAAAACAATACATCAAGACCAAGATTGATTTATTTCCAAGATAAAAAGATGGTTCAACATTAGATAACTGATTAACATGAAACACCACGTTAACAAATTAATGAGGAAAAAACATATAGTCTTCTTATTTGATTCATAAAAAGCATTCAATAAAATTCAACACCCACCTATGAATAACAGCTCTCAGCAAGCTAGGATAAGAAGGAAAGTTCCTTAACCTGATCAAGCAAATATAGTTAATAGATGCTGTTAGTCTTCTCTTTAAAGTTAGCAATAAGACAAAGAGTCCTGTCATGACTATCATAACTATACATCAATTGCTGTCCTATAAATCCAAAATGTATTTTTTAATACAGCCATTTGCAAGGTTTATTTTATTTCATAATGTGGAGATTATAACTTTAGCTCAATTTTCTGAACTTGTTACATAAAGTGGATTTATTAATTGCATAAATGATAACATTGTATTAGATGCTATGCAAAAGGTCCATACCTGCCCTCTAGAAATTTACAAGTCTTGGACACCCTGCACAAACAGATGAAGAGACATAAATAACAGAGCAAAACTAAAAGGCCAATATATAAATGAACAGTAAGGTGCTTATACAACATTCTAGCACATTTGTAAAAGTGGAGAAACAAGGATAAAGCTGGTGAACAGAAAATTTGGGGAAAATCAGGATATCCTTGTCCAAACTGATCAAGATGAGACATGTAATTACTTTCTAGTAACTCAGTTGGATACTTCGTAGGGGAAGTGGTATTACCCAAACTGTTTATAGGACAAAGATCAATTGAATCGTGGCTAGAATGAAAGGCTAGTCCCGTATGGTATTGTTTTGAAAAAAACCTTTACAAGTTGAGGCAACTTTACCCTAACCTTTTTTTATATCACATTGAAGGACTTTTACAGTGAATACCCTTATAGATTCTACCTGAATTCTGCTATTAACATTTTACTGTAGTTGCTTTTTCATTTATCATCTATTCATTCAAACAACATTTTTAAAAAACTGTCAACATCAAGGCTCGTCAGAATAGGCAGCAGTACTACTGTTAGAAGTGTAAATTGGTACAGACATTTTGGAAAATGATTTGTTTTCATATAGTAATGATGTACATCTGCTTATTCCTATGATTCATAAACCACATCTACCAATATACCCTAGAAAGGTAGCTTACACTTTTTGACCATGAGCCACAGTAAGAAATATACTTCACATTGTAATCCAGTACCCACATACATATGTGTGTGTATGTCTCTATGTGGATATATATACATATATGTATACATATACATGCACATATGTGTATATAGAAGTTACAAAACGTTTAGGAAACAATAATCCTAACTACAAGAAAGTCATTCTGATATTTTCTGTTCTATTTTTTTTTTGGCATACTACTTATAACTATTTAAGTTAGTTTACTACCCTATTAATTGGCGTTGACCTGCAAGTTGAAGAACATTCCTTTAAAGAAAGCCTCGCGCATAGGTACGAAGAAACATGTAAAGGAACGTTTTCTAATAGCTGCTTTTTTTCATAATACCAACAAATAGAATAAAAGATGCCCATAAGCAGAAGAATAGATAAATAAATTGTGGTATAATTATAATAGAATACTGTACATCAGTGAAAATGAACTAAAGCTATCTATGTATGTCAGCATGGAAGAACATCACAAACACAATGTTGAATGAGAAAACCAAGTTATATTAGAATATATACAGTATTATTCCACTAATATAAATTTCAAAAACATGCTCAACTGAATAGAACAATATATTTAGATAAACATCTGTGCAAAAGTATTTTTTAAGTAAATGAGTGACTGATATATGCTCCAACATGGATGAACCCTGAAAACATGCTGAGTAAAAGAAGCCAGTCACAAACGGCCACATGTTGTGTGATTCCATTTATGTGAAACATTCAGGATATGCAAATATACAGAGACAGGAAGTAGATTATGGGTTGTTTAGGGCTGGAGATTGGGAGAAAATGTGGACTGCTAATGGGTATGAGATTTTGGGGGGTAAGTTGATAAAAATGTTTTAAAGTTGATTCTGATGATGGTTGCACAACTCTGTGAAATACTTTAAAATTTTTTAAATTTTACACTGTACATGGGTAAGGTGTATAGAATGTGGATTCTGTCTCGATAAAGTTTTTATAAAAATAAGTAAGGGGGTGCCTGGGTGGCTCAGTCGGTTAAGCATCTGACTTCAGCTCAGGTCATGATCTCGTTCATGGTTCATGGGTTCAAGCTCTGCATCAGGATCTGTGCTGACAGATCAGAACCTGGAGGATGCTTCAAATTCTGTGTCCCTCTCTCTTTCTCTCTGTCTCTCTACCTCTCCCCTGCTCATTTGCACATGCACGCTGTCTCAAAAATAAACATTAAAAAAAAAAGTAAAGATGGTTTTAAGAGTCAGGAAAGAGTTACTTGGGAAAAAGGAGACAAGATCAGTATAAAACACACAGTGGTCTTTGAAGATATAAATAATAATCTCAACCTAGATTTTAGGTACATGGGTAACTTATCTACATTTTATATATGCATTATAAATTTTTGTGTATTTAATACTTAATAAACTTTTAATTTTAAGGGAAACAAAATTATTTTGTAATATTCTTTATATATCCATGCCTTTATATATCCAAGTTTAACATGAAATATCAAAATTTTGGTATGAATCTTGACTAGGACCAGTTTTCATTGAAATATATCCTATTTTAGTGGGAGGAGCCAAAATGGAAGAACACCATGGAATTTTTTTTCCTTCTTGCGTCCATGAAATATAGTCAGATCAACACTAAACCATCTTGCACACCTAGAAAACTGATTTGAGGATTAACACAACAATCTGCACAACCAAGCCACAGAACTCAGCAGGAATTCACCTCAAGAAAGAGCAGGAAGAAACGACAGCCAGGGATTTAATCAACACAGATACAAGCAAGATGTCTGAACCAGAATTTACAATCACGATAATAAGAATACTAGCTGGAGTCGAAAATAGATTAGAAACCCCCTCTGCAGATATAAAAGAGGTAAAAACTAATCAGGATGGAAAAAAAATGCTATAACTGAGCTGCAATCTCAAATGGATGTCACGGCAGCAAGGATGGATGAGGCAGAACGGCAAATAAGCGATATAGAGGACAAAATATGGAGAATAATGCAGCAGAAAAAAAGAGGGAGACTAAGGCAAAAGAGCACAATTTAAGACTTAGAGAAATCAGTGACTCATTAAAAAGGAATGAATTCAGAATCATGGGTTTCCCAAAAAATGAAGAGAGAGAAAAAGGGGTAGAAGGGTTATGTGAGCAAATCATAGCAGAAAACTTTCCTAACCTATGGAAAGACACAGACATCAAATACCAGGAAGTACAGAAGACTCCCATAAGATTCAACAAAAACCGACCATCAACAAGGCATATCATAGTCAAATTCACAAAATACTCAGGCAAGGAAAGAATCATGAAAGCAGCAAGGGAAAAAAATCCTTAACCTACAAGGGAAGACAGATGAGGTTTGCAGCAGACCTATGCACAGAAACTTGGCAGGCCAGAAAGGAGTGGCAGGATATATTCAGTGTGCTGAATTGGAAAAATATGTAGCCAAGAATTCTTTATCCAGCAAGGCTGTCATTCAAAATAAAAGGAGAGATTTTAAAAAGTTTTTCAGACAAACAAAAATTAAAGGAGTTCCTGACAACTAAACCAGTCCTGCAAGAAATTTTAAGGGTGACTCTCTGAGGGGAGAAAAAAATGAAAAAAAAAAAAAAAAGACCAAAAACAACAAAGACTAGGAAGGGCCAGAGAACACCACCAGAAACTCTAACTCTATAAGCAACATAATGGCAATAAATTCATATCTTTCGGTACTGACTCTAAACATCAATGGACTCAATGCTCCAATCAAAAGACATAGGGTAATAGAATGGATAAGAACAGGATCCATCTATATGCTGTTTACAGGAGACCCACTATAGACCTAAAGACACCTTCAGATTGAAAGGGGATGGAGAACCATCTATCATGCTAATGGTCAACAAAAGAAAACTGGAATAGTCATACTTATACCAGACAATCTAGATTTTAAAGACTGTACCAAGAGATGCAGAAGGGCATTATATCATATTCAAGGGGTCTAACCACCAAGAAGACCTAACAATTGTAAACATTTATGCACCAAATGTGGAGGCACCCAGATATATAAATCAATCACAAACAAAAAGAAACTCATCAATAGTAATACCATAATGATAGGAGACTTCAACACCCCACTCACAGCAATGGGCAGATCATCTAATCAAAAAATCAACAAGGAAACAATGGCTTTGAATGACACACTGGACCAGATGGACTTAACAGATATATTCAGAACATTTCATCCTAAAGCAGTGGAATATACATTCTTCTCCAGTGCACATGGAACATACAAAAAGATCAAAATCATACCGTGCATATTTTCAGACTACAGTGCTATGAAACTTGATATCAACCACAAGAAAAAATTTGCAAAGATAGCAAATATTTGGAGAGTAAAGAACATCCTACTAAAGAATGAATGGGCTAACCAAGAAGTTAAAGAGGAAATTGAAAAGTACATGGAAGCCAATGAAAATGATAACACCACAGCCCAAAACCTCTGGGATGCAGCAAAGGCGTTCATAAGAGGGAAGTATATAGCAATCCAGGCCTTTCTAAAGAAGGAAGTAAGATCTCAGATACACCCTACACCTTATACCTTAAAGAGCTGGAAAAAGAACAGCTAATAAAACCCAAAAACAGCAGAAGACTGGAACCAATAGATATTAGAGTAGAAATCAATGCTATCAAAACAAAGAAACAAACAAAAAACAGCAGTAACAGATCAATGAAACCAGAAGCTGGTTCTTTGAAACAGTAACAAAATTGATGATAAGCCCCTAGCCAGTTTGATCAAAAAGAAAAAGGAAAGGACCCAAGTAAATAAAATCAAGAATGAAAGAGGAGAGATCACAACCAACAAAGCAGAAATACAAATAATAATAAGAGAATATTATGAGCAATTATACTCCAATAAAATGGGCAATCTGGAAGAAATGGACAAATTCCTAGAAACATATACACTACCAAAACTGAAACAGGAAGACATAGAAAATTTGAACAGACCCACATCCAGTAAGGAAATCAAATTAGTAATAAAAAATCTCCCAAAAAACAAGGGTCCAGGGCCACATGGCTTTCCAGGGGAATTCTACCAAACATTTAAGGAAGAGTTAACATCTATTCTCTTGAAGTTGTTAACAAAAATAGAAATGGAAGGAAAACTTCCAAACTCTTTCTATGAAACGAGCATTACCTTGATTCCAAAACCAGACAAAAACCCCACTAAAAAGGAGAACTATAGACCAATTTCCCTGATGAACATGGATGCAAAAATCCTCAACAAGATATTAGCCAACCGGATCCAACAGTACATTAAAAAAATTATTCACTACGACTAAGTGGGATTTATACCTGTGATGCAAGGCTGGTTCAATATCCACAAAACAATCTATGTGTTTCATCACATCAATAAAAGAAAGGACAAGAGCCACATGATCCTCTCAATAGATGCAGAGAAAGCAATTGACAAAATACAGCATCCTTTCTTGATAAAAACCCTCAAGAAAGTAGGGATACAAGGATCATACCTTGAGATCATAAAAGCCATATATGAAAGACCCAATACTAATATCCTCAATGGGGAAAAACTGAGAGCTTTCTCCCTAAGGTCAGGGACAAGACAGGGATGTCCACTCTCGCCACTGTTATTCGACATTGTTTTGGAAGTCCTAGCCTCAGCAATCAGACTACACAAAGAAATAAAAGGCATCCAAATCAGCCAGGAGGAGACCAAACTTACAGTCAGATGACATGATACTCTATATGGAAAACCCAAAAGATACCACCAAAAAACTGCTAGAACTGATCCATGAATTCAGCAAAGTGGCAGGATATGAAATCAATGCTCAGAAATCAGTTGCATTCCTATACACCAACAATGAAGCAACAGGAGGAGAAATCAAGGAATCAATCCCATTTACAACTGCATCAAAACCCATAAAATACCTAGGGATAAATCTAACCAAAGAGGTGAAAAATCTATGCACTGAAAACTGTAGAAAGCTTATGGAGGAAATTGAAGAAGACACAAAAAAATGGAAAAAGATTCCGTGGTCCTTGATAGGAAGAACAAATATTGTTAAAACTACCCAAAGCAATCTACATGTTCAATCCAATATCTATCAAAATAACACCAGCATTCTTCACAGAGCTATAACAAACAATCCTAAAATTTGTATGGATCCAGAAAAGACCCTGAATAGCCAAAGCAATCTTGAAAAAGAAAACCAAAGCAGCAGGCATCACAATCCCAGACTTCAAGCTGTATTACAAAGCTGTAATCATCAAGACAGTATGGTACTGGCACAAGAACTGACACTCAGATCAATAGAACAGAATAGAGAATGCAGAAATGGATGCACAAATATATGGCCAACTAATCTTTGACAAAGCAAGAAAGACTATCCAATGGGATAAAGACAGTCTGTTCAGCAAGTGGTGCTGGAAAAGCTGGACAGCTACATGCAGAAAAATGAACCAGGACCACTTTCTTACACCATACACAAAAATAAAATCAAAATGGATGAAAGACCTCAACGTAAGACAGGAAGGCATCAAAATCCTAGAGGAGAAAGCAAGCAAAATCCCTCTTTGGCTTCGGCAGCAACAACTTCTTAACATGTCTCTGGAGGCAAGGGAAACAAAAGCAAAAATGAACTATTGGGACCTCATAAAATAAAAACTTCTGCAAAGTGAAGGAAACAATCAGCAAAACTAAAAGCTAACCAACAGAATGGGAGAAGATATTTGCAAACAACGTATCAGATAAAGGGTTAGTATCCAAAATCTATAAAGAACTTATCAAACTCAACACCCAAAAAACAAAGAATCCAGTGAAGAAATGGGCAAAAGACATGAATAGACACTTCTCCAAAGAAGACATCCAGATGGCCAACCGACACATGAAAAAATGCTCAACATCACTCACCATCAGGGAAATACAAATCAAAACCACAATGAGATACCACCTTACACCTGTCAGAATGGCTAACATTAACAACTCAGACAACAACAGATATTGGTGAAGATGCAGAGAAAGAGGATCTCTTTTGCACTACTGGTGGGAATGCAAACTGGTGCAGCTACTCTGGAAAACAGTATGGAGGTTCCTCAAAAAATTAAGAATAGAACTACCCTACAACCCAGCAAGTGCACTACTAGGTATTTATCCAAGGGATACAGGTGTGCTGTTTCAACGGGGCACATGCACCCCAATGTTTATAGCCATACTATCAACAATAGGCAAAGTATGGAAAGAGCCCAAATGTCCATCAGTGGATGAATGGATAAAGAAGATGTGGTATATATACAATGGAGTATTATGCAGCAATCAAAAAGAATGAAATCTTGCCATTTGCAACTACGTGGTTGAAACTAGAGGGTTTTATGCTAAGTGAAATTAGTCAGTCAGAGAAAGACAAATATCATATGACTTCACTCATATGAGGACTTTAAGATACAAAACAGATGAACATAAGGGAAGTGAAACAAAAATAATACAAAAACAGGGAGGGGGACAAAAACATAAAGAGGGGTTGTGGGAAGGGGGATGGGCTAAATGGGTAAGGGACATTAAGGAATCTTTGCCTAAAATCATGGTTGCACTATATGCTAACTTGGATGTAAATTTTAAAAACTAATAAAAAGTTAAAAATATATATCTCTCATTTTAAAAATTTGTCCTTTGTGTATTTAAATTTCAAAAAATATATATTTTAGAGTACAAGTTAGTTTCATATTCTCTATAAATCAGAATATACTTAAATATAACATGTCCATTTTGTACATCAGTATTACAACCATCCTAATTCATCTCCTATTATTCCAACATTCTCTCAACAGGTTTCTTTGCTTCCTGTTTCCCACCCATCAAATCAGTTTTTCAAATTGCAGCCCAGAGATATCCTTTGAAAACAAAAATATCAACATATTATTCTTCTTCTCAAAACTTAAGTGAAATATCATTTTCCTATGAATACAAATTGATTTCTTTAAGATTATTTTCCAGGGCCTATATAAACTATCTCTGCTAACTGCCTTTTTAGCAGCATTTCCCACCCACTGTTTTAATTTGGGCTGCTATAACAAAGTATCATAGACTGGCTGGCTTCTAAACAGAATCTTATTTCTCCCAATTCTAGATGCTTTAAATCTGAGAGTAGAATGCCAGCATGGTTAGGTTTTGATGAGAGCCTCTTCCAGGTTGTAGAATTCTGACTTATGTTTGTAACCTTATGCGGCAATGGGTCAACAGTGAGAGAGCTCTTTGGAGTCCCTTTTTTAAAGGCGCTAATCCCATTTATGATGGCTTCACCCTCATGACCACAGCACCTCCCAAAGGCTTTATCTCCTTATACCATCACAATTGGGGTTAGGATTTCAACATACAAATTTTTGGGGAGAGACCCATTTACTCTGTTCCACCCATTTGTCCTCATTGTTGTTACCACACACATCAGGTTCTCTTGCTAGCTTCTGAGTCCTTTTTACATACCATTTCCTCTGCCTGGAATGTTCTTCCCAGTCTGCCTCTAAACCTGTTTTTCAGGTAGCAGCTTAAATTTTTTTTTTCTTCCTTCTTTTCTTCCCTAATCACCATTACCCTTTCTCACCTAAGACTAAAATGCCTTCCTACCATTTCCATAGTTTTTCATGTACCTGTAGCACCTATTTAATTATCTTAACACTTACTGATATTTTCTTATAAATCTGTAAACTCCCCTAAGGCAAGATTATTTACTCATTCTTGTAACCCCATTGCTTAACACTGCCTTGCCTATGGTAAGCACTCAGTACTTGCTGAATAAATAAATGAATTCACTCTAGTAACCATACTGTTCATATTTTGGAAGGTGTTTTAAGTAATAAAAATAACAAATTATCCCACAATTAATTGGGAAATAAGTTCAGGTTTTTTATTCTTGTATTTTGTTTTTGTTTTTTGCCTTGGTAGCTCTCCACTAGATGGATTTATATTGAAATTAATGATAATTCAATCTGTTACTGAGGGTAATGCACTAACTGAGTTAATTTGATTTTAAATATATTCCTTATTTTAAAAAACTATTTCTGTCTTACCACTTAATATTGAATATGTCTGGCTGTTTATGCCTTTTCTAATTTGATATGTTTGAAGAAGACAAAACCAGAACAATCTTTCAAAGGATACAAACAAAAATCCTTATCTTATTTATATTTCTTTTTCTGATGTTTATTTCATAAGTAAATTTAAGAAAATATATCAACTTTTTGTTGAATAACATGTTGCTATCTTAACTCTAGTGCTGACAAAAATAATAATTTTATCTTCTGTATCATATGTAGAAATATCTAAAAATTAGAACTAAAGAGTAAGTAGTTTCTTTCAAAGATGTTAGAAATTTATGTTTACATATTAAAAACTGAAAGGTAATATATAATGCCTACCTCATGGATGTTCTGAGTAGAAAATAAAATTACTAGTATAGTATATGACAGATAAAAAGCACTAGTTAAATATTAGATGTTAAGTTACTTACAAGTCATCTTAACATCTTTTCCATATTATTAATGGCAAAAAAAAAAAGTTAGTTCTCTGCACCCTCCCTTCCCTCAAAAGAGAAAAGAGAAAAAACAGTAGAAAAGGAAGTAAGATATTCTCTAGAAAAAACAAGGTACTGTATAAGGTACTGAAACAGATACATCACAGAACATGAAGCAAAAAAAATCATTGAACTTTTACCATACTTTTTTTCTTTATATCTTTTATCATTCCCTTTCATGTTATCTTAGACTATTATTTTTGACATAGTCTTTGATAATATTAAAAAGAATCCATCAGTGGTCCCCATTGTGTTAAGTATACATTCTAGAGGGATGTGTAGGTGGCTCAGTCAGTTGAGCATCTGATTCTAGAGGTCATGATCCCAGGGTCATGGGATCAAGCCTCATGTTCAGCTCCTCGCCAAGCATAGAGCCTGCTTAAGATTCTCTCTCTCTCTACCTCTGCCCTTCTCCCCCACTCATTCTCTCCCTCTCTCTGAAATAAAATGAAATGAAATGAAAGATAAAAAGAATACATTCTTGGAGCCCCTGGGTGGCTCAGTCAGTTAGGCGTCCAACTTCGGCTCAGGTCATGATCTCGTGGTTTGTGAGTTCAAGCCCTGTGTTGGGCTCTGGGCTGACAGCTCAGAGCCTGGAGCCTGCTTCAGATTCTGTGTCTCCTTCTCTCTCTGCCCCTTGCCCATTCATACTCTCACTCTCTCCCAAAATAAACAAACATTTAAAAAACTTTTTAATTATGGAAACCAATTTGACAATAAATTTCATATATTAAAAAAAATGTTAATAAATAAAATGCAAGAAAAAGGAATACATTCTAGAGACTGAGAAGTGGGAGGATCCTAAGCTCACCTCATCCCATGGATACACCTAGATAACAGCCATGTCAATGTAACAAACCCAGAAAACGAGACAGGCAGAACAGACTCTCCACAGGTAGCTGTAGAGAAGAGGCCACATGAAAAAAACAATAGGAAGAGTAGAGACCTGGGCAACTATGGTATGGAACCAAACTAACCTATGAGACTAACCACATCAGGAGGAATACCACAAGCATGGAAAAGGAAGAACAGGCTACACTAGGCACCCCAGATACAGGGGACCTGCCCTGGGAAGATGAGTCCCCATAACATTTGGCTTTGAAAACCAGGGGGGCTTAACTTCATGAGTTTTACAGCCAGTGGACTTAACACTAGGAACTTTAAAAATCAGCAGCTTGGCTCTGGAGAGCCAGAGGTGATAGGAAATTGAATCCTCACCCTTAAAGAGAACAGTATAGCAAACAACCCACTGAAATCAGTGTAGAAGCAGCAGTTTGAAAAGCTCCTGTGGGGGCGCCTGGGCGGCGCAGTCGGTTAAGCGTCCGACTTCAGCCAGGTCACGATCTCGCGGTCCGTGAGTTCGAGCCCCGCGTCGGGCTCTGGGCTGATGGCTCAGAGCCTGGAGCCTGTTTCCGATTCTGTGTCTCCCTCTCTCTCTGCCCCTCCCCCGTTCATGCTCTGTCTCTCTCTGTCCCAAAAATAAATAAACGTTGAAAAAAAAATTTAAAAAAAAAAAAAGAAAAGCTCCTGTGGACTGCTCCATCCAACCCACCCTACTCATCAGGGGTCTCTCCAAAATGGCACCTAACATATTTCATTCTGCGAGCAGCCCCAGCAGTGGCCAGCACCACTCCAAAGTGACTAAGTAGTTCTTGCCCTGGGGAGTAGGGAGGATAACCATACATACAGGTTAACTGCAGCCCAACAGTGGGCTGGGGTCAGACATCTTATCTGATTGCCAGCTTCACCCATCAATTAAAACCTCACTGGGAAGGGTGCCTCAGTGGCTCAATCAGTTAAGCACCCGACTTCAACTCAGGTTATGATCTCAAAGTTGGCAAGTTCGAGCCCCGCATCAGGCTCTGTGATGACAGTTCAGAGCCTGGATTCTGCTTTGGATTCTGTGTCTCCCTCTTTTTCTGCCCTTCCCCCACTCATGCTGTGCCTCTGTCTTCTCTCGAAAATAAATAAATATTTAAAAAATTTAAAAAACCTCACGGAGTAGCAAAGAAAGAACCCTGTAGTTCAGTGTGACTGCAACCCCAGCAGACAGACTGGGGGCAGACATCTGATATGACTGCAGGCCCCTCCCACCAAAGAGTTTCTTGGAGAGTGCCCTGCAATCTGGTGTGCTCACATTTCTGGCAAACAGAAATGCCTCCTGAGGGAGGCATCTAATCTAGCCAAACTTGAAGCCCAAGTCAGCCCCAGACTGACCCCTTAACTGCACAGAGACCAAACTCTGCCCACCACAAGCACAGAGGGCCATGGAAGCCAACTGGACTGAAGGCAGACATGGCTCAGCCACAACAGTGGAATGCAAGCAACACACATAGGAGACAGCCCTGAAGCAACACGTTCTTGTGAACAGTGGACATTGCACTACAAGACACTACAAGACTTCTTGATCAGGAAATGTTGACTTTCCTAACATGTAGGATAAAAATCACAAAGTTGGACAAAATGAGGAGCAAGAGGAATGTGTCCCAAATTGAAGAACAAGACAAAATCACAGCAAAGGAGCTAAATGAAATGAAGATAAGTAATATGCCTTATAAAGAATTCAATATAATAGTTACAAACATACTTACTGGACTTGAGAAAACGGTGAGAGGATCTCAGTGAGACCTTCAACAAAGAGATAGAAAATATATAAAATAACCAGAGATGAAGAACTCAATAACTGAAATAAAAAATACACAAGAGGGAGTAAATAGTAGACAAACAGAAGCAGAGGAACAGATTGGCAAGTTGGAAGACAAAGTAATGTAAAGCAAGCAAGCTGAACAGCAAATACAAAAAATAATAAAAATTGAGAATAGATTAAGGAAACTCAGTGATAGTATCAAGTGTTAATAATATTTTCATTATAGGAATTTCAGTAAGAGGAGAGAGAAAAGGGAGCATAAAATTTATTTGAAAAAGTAGTAGCTGAAAACATCCCTAGTCTGAGGAAACAGACATTCAGATCCAGGAGGCAAAATCAAGCCCCTTACAAAATCAACCCAAGGAGTCTATACCAGGACACATAATAATTAAAATGGCAAAAAGTATGACAAAAAGAGAATTTTTAAAGTAGCAACAGGAAAGTTATATACAAGAGAAACTCTGTAAACTTATTAGTGATTTTTTTTTAAGCAGAAACTCTGCAGACCAAAAGGGAGTGGCATTGATATGTTCAAAGTGTTGAAAGGAAAAAAATCTGCAACCAGAATATCCAGCAAGCTTCTCAATCCAAATAGACGGAGCTTTAAAGAGTTTTCCAGACTAACCAAAGTTAAAGAATTCCTCACCATTAAACTACCCTTACAAGAAATGTTAAAGGGAATTCTTTGAGTGGAAAGAAAAAGCCATAATCAGGATTTAAAAAATTATGAAAAGAAAAAATTTCACAGGTACATACAAACATGATTAAAGTAGTACATCAATCACTTATAAAACCAGTACAGAGGTTAAAGTGCAACAATAATAAAAATCAATTGTATCTATAAAAATCAGTCAAGGTATTTGCAAGATAAAAGCATGGGAAGTATGACATATACATGAAAACTTGGGGAGAGAATAAAACTTTGGTTCTTCAGGATAGTGTCAAACTTAGGCACCACCATCCTAATATAGACTGCTGTATGCGTAGGATGTTATATATAATCCTGGTGGAAATCACAAATCAAAAGCCTGTAGTAGATACACAAAAAATAAAGAGAAAGGAATCCAAGCATGTCATTACAGAAATCATAAACCACAAGGAAAGAGGGCAAGAGAAGAAAAGAACCAAGAACTACAAAAACAACCATAAAGGAAGTAACAAAATGGCAATAAGTATGTACCTATCAATAATTACTTTGTATTTAAATGGAATAAATGCTCCAAAGACATGGGGTGACTGAATGCGTAAAAAGCAAGTCTCATTTATAAGCTGCCTACAAGAGACTCATTTCACACCTAAAGACACCTGCAGATTCAAAGTGAAGGAATGGAAAAACATTTATTATGCAAATAGAAGTGAAAAGAAAGCTGACATAGCAATACTTATCTTGTACAAAATAGATTTTAAAACAAAGACTGTAATAAGAGTCAAAAAAAAAGGACACTACATATGCACAAAGGGAGCAATCCAACAAAAAGCTATAACAATTGTAAATATTTATGCACCCAATGTAGAAGCATCCAAATACATAAAGCAACTATTAACAGGCATGAAGAAAGAAATTGACAATAATACAATAATAGTAGGGGAATTCAACACCCTACTTACATCAATAGATCATCCAGACAGAAAATTAACTGGGAAACAGTGGCTTTAAATGGCACATTGTACCAGATGGATCTAACAGATGTATTCAAAACTTCCCATCCAAAAACAGCAGACTACACACTCTTTTCAAGTGTACATGGAACATTATCCAGAATAGATCACATGATTAGGCCACAAAACAGGTCTAAACAAAATCAAAATGACTGAAATCATATCATGCATCCTTTCTGACCACAACAATGTAAAACTAGAAATGACAAAATTTGGAAAGAATACAAATACATTGAAGATAAAAAAAAAAAAGTGCTATCCAACAGTGAATGGGTCCACCAGGAAATCAAAAAAATCTGTGGAGACAATTGAAAATGAAAACATACTGGTCCAAAATCTTTGGGAGGCAGCAAAAGCTGTTCTAAGAGAGAAGATTATAAAATACAATTATATTATAATTCTATTAACAATTATATATAGTATTGTACATATATAAAATATAATGATATGTATATATATATACTATACATACATATGTATATGTACATGTATATGTATATGTACATGTATATGTATATGGCGATGCTTGCCTCATAGAATGAATTTGGAAGTTTCCCTTCCTGTATTTTTTGGAACAGTTTGAGAAAAATAGGTATTAACTGTTTTTTTTTAAGCATTTGCTAGAATTCCCCTGTGAAGTCATCTGGTACTGGACTTTTGTTTGTTGCAAGTTTTTTTTTTTTTTTCTTTCAACATTTATTTATTTTTGGGACAGAGAGAGACAGAGCATGAACGGGGGAGGGGCAGAGAGAGAGGGAGACACAGAATCGGAAACAGGCTCCAGGCTCTGAGCCATCAGCCCAGAGCCTGACGCGGGGCTTGAACTCCGGACCGCGAGATCGTGACCTGGCTGAAGTCGGACGCTTAACCGACTGCGCCACCCAGGCGCCCCAATGTTGCAAGTTTTTTTAACAATACAATAATTGTAACGATCTTGAGGCCTACCTCAAGAAGGAGCAAAAATCTCAAATAGGGGCGCCTGGGTGGCGCAGTCGGTTAAGCGTCCGACTTCAGCCAGGTCACGATCTCACGATCCATGAGCTCGAGCCCCGCGTCAGGCTCTGGGCTGATGGCTCGGAGCCTGGAGCCTGTTTCCGATTCTGTGTCTCCCTCTCTCTCTGCCCCTCGCCCGTTCATGCTCTGTCTCTCTCTGTCCCAAAAATAAATAAACGTTGAAAAAAAAAAAAATTAAAATAAAAAAAAAAAAATCTCAAATAAACAACCGAAGCTTACACCTAAAAGAGCTAGATGAAGAATAAATAAAACCCAAAGCCACTGTAAGAAAGGAAATAATAAGGATTAGATCAGAAATAAATGAAATAGAAATTAAAAAAAAACATAACAGATCAATGAAACCAAGAGCTGGTTCTTTGAAAAAAAATCAACAAAATTGATAAACCTTTAATCAGAATTATGAAAAGAGAGAGAGAGGACTCAAAAAATAAAATTAGAAATGAAAGAGAAGAAATAACAGCCAATTCCACAGAAATACAAATGATTATGACAGAATATTACAAAAAATTATATACCAACAAATTGGACAACCTGGAGGAAAAGCAAATTTCCTAAAAACATGTAACTTCCCAAAATGGAATCAGGAAGAAGTACAAAATTTAAACAGACCGGTTACTAGCAATGAAATTGAATCAGTAATCAAAAAATTCCCAAGGGCTCCACAGTTGCTCAGTCAGTTAAGCATCTGACTCTTGATTTCATGACAGGTCATGATCTCATGTGTCATGGGTTTGAGCCCCAACGTCAGGCCCCACGCTGACAACATGGAGCCTTCTTGAGATACTCCCTCTCTCCCTCCCTCCCTCCATCCCTCCCTCCCTCTCTCCTCCCCCCAGTCCCCTCTTGCACTCGCTGTCTCAAAATAAATAGGTAAACTTAAAAAAAAAAATCACAACAAACAAAAGTCCAGGACCAGATGGCTTCACAGGTGAGTTCTAGCAAACACTGAAAAAAGAGTTAATACCTATTTTTCTCAAACTATTCCAAAAAATAGAGGAAGAGAAACTTCCAAATTCATTCTATGAAGCAAGCATTGCCCTAATAACCAAAGCAGAGAAAGACACCACAAAAAAGGAAGACTATAGGTCAATATCTGTGATGAACATACATGCAAAAATCCTCAACAAATTATTAGCAAACCAAATCCAACAATACATTTAAAAAGTCATTTGCCATGATTAAGTGGAATTTATTCCAGGGATACAAGGGTGGTTCAATATTCTCAAATCAATCAAAATGATACATCACATTAACCAGAGAAAGGATATAAAACAATATAATCATTTCAATAGATGCAGAAAAAGCATTTCAGAAAGTATAACATCCTTTCATGAAAAAACTCTCAATCAAATATATTTATAGGGAACATGCCTCAACATCATAAAGGTAATACATGAAAACCCACAACTAAAATCATACTCAGTGGTGAAAAACTGAGAGCTTTTCTTCTAACATCAGGAATAAGACAAGGATGTCCATTCTCACCACTTTTAATCAATATAATACTGAGAGTCCTAGCCACAGCAAATACACAAGATAAAGAAATGAAAGACATCCAGGCTGATAAGGAAGAAGTAAAACTTTCACTATTCGCAGATGTCATGATACTATATATAGAAAACTCTAAAGACTCCACCAAAAAACTAGAATTGATGAATGCAATAAATCTCAAGATACAAAATTAATACACAAAAATCTGTTGGATTTCTATCCACCAATAATGAAGTAACAGAAAGAAATTAAGAAAATAATCCCACTTACAATCCCACCAAAAAAATAAGATGCTTAGGAATGAACCTAACCAAAGACATGAAAGACCTGTAATTGGAAAAAGTATAAAACATTGATGAAAAAAATTGAAGATGATACAATTGGAAAAAGTATTACATGCTTATGGGTTGGGAGAACCAATAGTGTTAAGATGTCGATACCACCCAAAGCAATCTCAGATTTAATGCAATCCATCAAAATTCCAGCAACATTTTTCACAAAGCCCGAACAAATAATCTTCTAATTTATATGTCATTTCAAAAGACTCTGAACGTAGCCCAAGCAGTCTTGAAAAAGAAGTGCAAAACTGGAGGTCTCACAATCCCAGATTTCAATACATGCTGAAGAACTGTGGGAATCCAAACAGTATGGTTTTGGGACAAAATAGACAAATAGATCAATGGAACAGAATAAAGAGCCCAGAAATGAACCCATGATTTTATGGTCAATTAGTCTATGACAAAGGAGGCAAGGATATACAGTGGGTGAAAGACAGTCTCTTCAATAAGTGATGTTGGAAAAACTGAACAGCTAGACTGAAAAGAATGAAACTGGACCACTTTCTTACATGGTACACAAAAATAAACTCAAAATGGATTAGAGGCCTAATGTAGGACCTATAACCATAAAATTCCTACAAGAAAACATAGGTAGTAATCTCTTTGACACCTGCTATCAAAACGTTTCTAGATCTGTCTTCTTTGGCAAGGGAAACAAATGGCAAAATTAAACTGTTGGGACTACACCAAAATAAAAAGCTCTTGCAAAGCCAAGGAAACCAACAAAACAAAAAGACAGCCTAATAAATGCAAGAAGATATTTGCTAATTACATATATGATAAAGGGTTAGCACCCAAAATATATAAAGAAGCTATGCAACTGAACACCAAAAAATGAAATAATCCAATTAAAAATAGGCAGAACATGAACAGACTTTTTTCCAAAGAAAACATACAGAGAGACAACATGCACATGAAAAGATACTCAATATCACTAATTATCAGAAATACAAATCAAGACCACAGTGAGATACCCACCTCACTCCTGTTCAGAATAACTAAAATAAAAAACAAGAATCAACAAGTGCTGGCAAGGATGTAGAGAGAAAGGAATCCTCATGCACTGTTGGTGGGAATACAAGCTGGTGTAGCCACTATGGAAAATAATACGAGGTTCCTCAAAAAATTAAAAATAGAATTACCATATATGATCCAGTAATTTCACTACTGGGTATTTGCCCAAAAAAATTAAAACAAAAATTCAAGGATATATGCATCTTTATATTTACTGCAGCATCATTTATAATTGCTGAGATATGGAAGGCACCCAAGTGTCCATCCATAGATGAATAGATAAAGTAGATGTGGTATATCTATAGAATGGAATACTATTCAGCCATAAAAAGAATGAAGTCTTGTCATTTGAAACAACATGAGTGGATCTAGAGGACATAATGCTAAGTGAAATAACTCATGTAAAGACAAATACCATATGATTTCACTCATATGTGGACTTTATGAAACAAACAGAAAAAAAAAGACTTAAAGAGAATAAATTGATAGTTGCCAGATGGGTGGTGGGTGAGGAGATGGATGCAGTGGGTAAAGGTGATTAAGATTACAGTTATCATAATGAGCACTGAGAAATGTATAGATTTGTTGAATCATTATATTGTACACCTGAAACTAATATAGCACTGTATGTTAACTATACTGGAATTGAAATTAAAAATTTAATAATTAAAAAAAAGAGGTCTACATCTTTACAGGGAATTCATGACCTTCTTCATCTAATCCCAATGTACTTTTTAAGGGAAAAGTGGCCAGTATTTATTGATTATCCATAATATACTAGACACTATACGATACATTATATTTCAAAGATTATATTAATCCTTACAATCACTCAGGTTTTGAAAACTAAGCATTAGAGAGGCTATGTAACTAAGCCAGG
The DNA here is from genome assembly GCF_007474595.2 of Lynx canadensis. NCBI lineage: Eukaryota > Metazoa > Chordata > Mammalia > Carnivora > Felidae > Lynx > Lynx canadensis. The sequence goes on from NC_044308.2 coordinate 112,755,675, forward strand.
ATTATATTAATAGTAAAGAGTAGATCAATAGCATTAAGGAAAGGAGAGGGGCAATATGAGAGATTTTACATGTCTAGCAAATTACCAAATGATGCTATGTTCTCATGCAGAGACTACATTTTGGAAATTACTAATTTATCAGACCATGACATCTGTCCACTGGTACTTCTTACCTCACATTAGTCTTTTGAGTAGACTGTGCTCTCCCTAGATGAAAGACTTAATATACCCAAAATGTACTTGGTTCTTTTTTGTCTCTGTGCTTTTACCTTGTATTTCTTCTCTATCTAAACTACCCTCTTTTTCTTACCCTTCCCCCATTTTTTCCTACCTTTTGAAATATTTTCCTTTAGAAAATCACTCAAATGTTACCTCTTCCATGAAGACTTACCTCATATCCTCACCAAAAAGTTTACAACTCTTATTTTGAACTTACAGCACTTTTTGTCAATTTGTGTCATTACCTACTATCTTATAGTTGTTTATGTGCTTTAATGTTTTGTATTACATTTGTAAATTCCCTAAGGAAGAGAGTTGCATTTATCTCATAATACTTAGTGCGAGTCCTTAGTTTCCCAATATGCCTTAGTTGGAATATACTAAGACTATAGTACTTGTATTTTTGAAAATTATTAAATAAGATAGTGTTTGTGAAAATAAACAAAAGAGTTATATAAAGTTAAAATATTTTCTTTTTGCCGTGACTCTGGACATTCTATAGATGAAAAACCACATCCCAAAATTAATTTTTAGATATTGAAAGAAACTGATGGACTTTTTGAAAAAGTGGCAAAATAAAAGTCCAAAAAGATTAAGAGAAAGTAACAGATATAGTCTCTCATGAATATATACTAAGGTTTTTAATTATATACACAATACATGCATAACACACACACAGAAAAGTAGTAATCTAGATATTATAACTTTTCTACATACATACGATACTGACTGGAGTTTTTATTTATACATTTATTAGCACTACTATTTAGGATGTCATCTGAGAGTAGATGAAGTATTATTGGAAATATAATAGGCCTGGGCTTGTTTACCAAAAAGTTGGAATAAAAACAATTAACTGAATTTGTATTTGCCAATAACCTTGTGGTGAAGGGACTTAATACTTGGAATATCTTAAACATTCTTGGAAAATAGAGATACATTCTTATAATTGGAAATTAAATTCCAAGTTCCATAGTACTTTATAAATTACAAATATATTGAAATACATTATTGTCAGGATAAATTCATTGCCATTATCCTTAGAAAAGGAATCTACATTAACACAGATGGGATGAACTTGCTGTATAAAATTACAAAGATCCCAGGGGCATGTATCAGTCAAATTCTCTGTACCTTAAAGATAAAACCTCATAAAAACACATTAATGATAGATAGATGATTTAACTGATAAAGAGATCAAAATAATTGTCCTAAAGATAGTCACCAAGGTCTGGAGAATAATGTCTGAACAAAGTGAGAATTTCAAAAGAGAGAATATAAGGAGGTACCACACAAAAATCACATAGCTGAAGAATACATAACTAAAACAAGCAGTAGTGGAATTTAACAACACTAGATGAAGCAGAAGAAAGAATCAGCAAACTTGAAGACTGGGCAATGGAATTCAGTCAGAGGAGAAAAAAAAATTGAAGATAGTTTAAGACACTTGTGGGACAGCATCAAGCAGACTAGTATTCACAATGTAAAGATCCCAGATGGAGGAAAGGGAAAGAAGTGGAAAGCTTATTTGAAGTAATAATGGCTGAAAATGTCCCTAAGCTAAGGAAGGAAATAGACATCCAGACTCGAGAAGCCCAAGAGTTCCAAATTGGATGAATCCAAATAGACCCACTGAAAGACATAAAAGCAGCAAGAGAAAAAAAAACTTTTTTTATATACAAGGGATCCTTAGAAGATATCAGTAGATTTTTTTTCAGCAGAAACTTTGCAGGTCAGAATGGAGTGACAAAAAATATTCAAGTGCTGAAAGGAAAAAAAAAAAAAGCCTGCCAAACAAGAATCCTCTACCAAACAATGTTGTCCTTCAGAATTGAAGGAGAGAGAAAGAGTTTTCCTTATGAGCAAAAGCTGAAGAGTTCAGCACTACTAGACTGGCCTTACAAGAAGTGTTAAAGGGATTTCTTTTAGCTGAAACAAAAGGGTAATATTTAGTAACAGGAAAACAAATGAAAGTGTAAATCTCATTGGTAAAAATAAATATATAGTTGAACTTAGAATAATGTTTTAATGGTGATGGATTGATCACTTATATATCTAATGTGAAAGTTAAAAGACAGAAGTATTGGGGTGCCTGGGTGGCTCAGTCATTTAAGCCTCCAGTTCTTGATCTCAGCTCAGGTCATGATCTCACGGTTGGTGAGGGCTCTGCACTGACAATGGGGAGCCTGCTTGGGATTCTCTCTCTCCTTTTCTCTCTGCCTGTCCCCTGCTCACTCTATGTGTCTCAAAAAAAAACAGCAAAAGTATTAAAAAATAACTATAACTATAGTAACTTATTAATGGATATGCAAGTTAAAGAGATGTAAATTGTGACACCAAAAATAGAATGTAGTGCAGGGTGTAAAAATGTAGAGCGTTAGAATGTTTTCAAACTTAAGTTATTATCTACTTCAAATCAGCTGTTACAAATATGTTTTATGTAAGCCTCATGGTAACCACAAAGCAAAAACCTATAGGAGACACACAAAAGATAAAGAGAAAGGGATCGAAACACACCACTACAGAAAGCCATCAGATCACAAAGAAAGGGAGCAAAAGAAGAAACAAAGGTATTACAAAACAGCCAGAAAACAACAGAATTACAGTCAGTCCCTACCTATTAATAATTACTTAAAATGGACTGAATTCTCCAATTAAAACATAGAGTGGCAAATGGATTAATGAAAACAAGACCCCACTATATTCTGCCAACAGGAGTCTCACTTCAGATGTAAGGACACACACAGAATGCAAGTGAAAGGATGGAAAAAGATATTTTCAAATGGAAAACAAAAGAAAGCTGAGATAATTATGCTTATACAAAACACATTTCAAGAAAAAGGCAAAAGAAGGTCGTTGTATAATAATAAAGGGATCAATCCAACAAGAGGATACAACATTTGCTAAAACTTATGCACCAAAGAATGGAGTATCTAAATATATAAAGCAAAAATTAACAAACTTTAAGGGAAAATTAGAGAGCAATACAATAATGGTAGGAGTCTTCAGTACCCTGTGCTTTCATCAATGATTAGATCACCCATACAGAAAATCAGTAAGGAAACATTACACTTAATGACACTTTAGACCAAATGGACTTAACAGACATTTACAGAACTTTCCTTCCAAAAGCTGCAGGATACACATTTTTCTCAAACACACTTGGTCCATTCTCCATGATCATATATTAAACCACAGTACAAATCTTAATAAATTTAAGATTAAAATCATATCAAGCGTACTTTTTATTCATAATTGTATAAAATTAGAAATTACAAGAAGAAAAATGGAAAAATCACAAATATATGGAGACTCAACTACATGCTACTGAACAAGTGGATCAAAGAAGAAACCAAAACAAAATCAAGAAATATCTTGGGAGAAATGAAAATGGAAATGTAGCATTCTAAAACTTGCGAGATGAAGCAAAAGCAATTCTAAAAGGGAAGTTCATAGCAATAATTTCCTACTTTAGACCTCAACTAAACTTTATACCTCAAGGATCTAAAACAGAAAATTTTAAGCCCGTAGTTAGAAGGATGGAAATAAAGAACAGCAGAAATAAAAGATCTAGAGAATAAAAACAACAAAAATACCAATGATATTAAGAGCTGATACTTAGAAAAGATTTAAAAAATTGGATTCACCAAAAATATAATAAAAAGGTGACTCAACTAAATAAAACCATTTATAAAAGAGGAAATGTTAGAACTGATGTTACACAAATACAAAGATCATAAGAGACTATGGTGATTAATTGTATGCCAACAAATTGGGCAACCTACAAAATAAGGATAAATTCTTAGAAACATACAGTCTACCATGACTTAATCATGAAATAGAAAATCTGAACAGACCAATTACTAATAGGGAGATTGAATCAGTAATTTGAAACCTTGTAACAGATCAATGGCCATATGGCTTCACTGGTGAATTTTATCAAACAGAGAAGAATTAATACCAAACCTTCTCAGACTCTTCCAAAAATAGAAGAGGAAAGAATACTCCAAATTCATTTTATAAGAGCAGCATTACCCTGATACCAAAACCAGAGAAGAAAATTACAAGAGAAGAAAAATACAGGTCAGTATCCCTAATGAACATAGATGCAAAAATCCTCAACAAAATATTAACAAACTGAGTACAACAATAAAAGGACCATGATGAAGTAGGATTTTTTCCCAGTGTTTCAATGATGGTTTAACATCCATCAATCAATTGATGTGATAGACCACATTGACAAAATAAAGGATAAAAATCACATAATACTTGGGGCACCTGGGTGGCACAGATGGTTAAGCATCCAACTTTGGCTCAGGTCATGATCTCTCGGTTTGAGGGTTTGAGTCCCATGTCAGGCTCTGTGCTGACAGCTCAGTCTGCTTTGATTCTGTGTCTCCCTCTCTCTCTCTGCCCCTCTCCTGCTCACTCTCTGTTTCTCTCTAAAAAATAAATAAACATTAAAAAATTTTTAATTAAAAAAATCATACAATCCTCTCAACAGATGCAGAAAAAGCATTTGACAAAATGTAATATCCATTCATGGTGGAAATTCTGAACAACATGGATATAGAGATGTATCTGAATATAATAACACAGGTGATAAGCCCACAGCTAACATCATACTCAATGGTAAAAAACTGGAAGCTTTCCATCTAAGACTTGGAACAAGACAAGGATGCCTACCTCACCACTTTTATTTAACAAAATACTGGAAGTGCTAACCAGAGCAATTAGAAAGGAAAAAGATAAGTCACCCAAATCAGAAAAGAAGTAAAACTGTCTGCAGATGACATGTTATTATATATAATAAACCCTAAAGACTACACCAAAAAAAAATGTTAAAACTAAGAAACAAATTAGTAAAGTTGCAAGCTACAAAATCAATATGTATAAATCAGTTGCATTTCTATACACTAATGAACTATTAGAGAAATTAAGAAAACAATCTCATTTACAATTGCATCAAAAAGAATAAGATACCTAGGAATAAAATTAATGAAGGAAGTGAAAGTCCTATACACTGAAAACTACACAACATTGATGAAAGAAATTGAAGACACAAATAAATGGAAAGATATTTCATGATCATGGATTGAAATAATATTGTTACAATGTCTGTATTCCCAAAACAATCTACCTATTCAGTGCAATTCCTATCAAAATTCCAGTGGCATTTTTTACAGAAATAGAACAATCATTCTTAATGGAAACGCAGAAAACCCCAAATATTGAAAGCATCTTGAGAAATGTGAACAAAGCTAGAGTCATCACACTTCCTAATCAACTGTATTACAAAGCTATAGTAATCAGAACAATATATCAAAAGCATAGAAACAGACACAGATCAGCTGAACGAAATAAAGTACGCATAAAAAAAACCCATGCATATGTAGTCCATTAATTTAGGATGAAGGAGCCAAGAAAATACAATGGGGAAAGGATAGTGTCTTTAATAAATGGTGGGAAAACTGGACAGTTACATGAAAAAGAATGACAATAGGACTACTATCCTATCTTAAACCATACTCAATATAAAGTCAACTCAATATAAAGTCTTGAATGTAAGACCTGAAACCATAAAACTCCTAGAGTAAAACAGTGGATAAGCTTCTAGACATCATTCTTAGGCAGTGCTTTTTTGGATTTGACTCCAAAAGCAAAGGCAACAAAAGCAAAAATAAATGGGACTACATCAACCTAAAAACCTGTACAACAAAGGAAGTCATCAACAGAATGAAAAGGCAACCTATGGAACAGAAGAAAATATTCACAAATTATATATCCAATAAGGGGTTAATAATATCCAAAATATATAAAGAACTCCTAGAACTTAGTAGAAAAAAATCCAATAAAAAAATGGTCAAGGATGCTCAGTTGGTCAAGCATCTGACTCTTGATTTCAGCTCAGGTCATGATTCCAGGGTTGTGGGATCCAGCCCTTCATCAGGCTCCATGCTGAATGTGGAGCATGCTTGGGATTCTCTCTCTCTATCTCCCTCTCCCTCTGCCTCTCTCCCCCACTTGTGCTGGCTCTCTCACTCCCTCTCTGTCAAAAACAAAAAAAAAATTTTTTTAATGGGCAAAGGATCTGAATAAACATTTTTCCAAATAAGATCTAAATGACCAACAGTTACATGAAAAGATACAAAGAATTGGAAATCAAAACTGCAATGCAGTACCACTTTACTCACCTGCTAGAATGGCTATTATCAAAAAAGATGAGATAACAAGATGTGCAGAAAAGGGAATGCTGTAAACTGTTGGTGGGAATGTAAATTGGTTCAGTCACTATGGAAAAGAGTATGGCAGTTGCTCAAAAAATTAAAAATAGAACTACCATATGATCTAGCAGTTCCATCTGGGTATTTATCCAAAGGAAAGGAAATCACTATCTTGAAAAGATGTCTGCACCCCCATGTTCATTGTAGCATTACTTACAGTAGCCAAGACATAGAACAACCTGTGTCTATTGACAGATGAATGGATGAAGAAACTGTGGTATGTATATGCAATGGAATATTATTGAACGTACAAATGAAAGAAATCCTGCTGCTTGCAGCAACATAGTTGGACCTGAGTACATTATGTCAAGGGAAATAAATCAGATGAAGAAAGACAAATAACTGTATTATCTTACATATATGTGGAATCTAAAAATAACCAAACTCATAAATACAGAGAACAGATTGGTGGTTGCTGAGGCAGGCATTGCACAATGGGTGAAATGGGGGAAGGTAGTCAAAGACACAAACTTCCAAATATAAGATAAATGTAAGGGATGTAATGTTAGCATGGTGACTATAGTAAATACTGCAGTATTTACTATAAATATATATAAATAAATATTTACAGTATAGTAAATACTGTATATTTGAAAGTTTCTAAGAAAGTAGATTGTAAGAGTTCTCATTACAAGAAAAAAATAGTAACTGTGTAGTGATGGTTGTTAATTAAGCTTATTGTATAATCCTTTCCCAATATATATACATATCACATCATTTTTGTACGCCTAAAACTAATACAATGCTATTTGTCAATTATATTTCAATTAAAAGAATATGGAAAATTTAAAGTGAATAGCTATCATCTCTTGTCTTTGTGAACAGGACTCAAGAAAAAAAACCAATAAAACATAAGACAAATTTAGGTTATTTCAGAGAGTGAAAGTAGTTAATAATCTCATTCATAGGAACAAGTTTTGGGAAAAGATTGTTATATGACTTAAAAATCTTAGTTTTAAAATTTTAGAAATAGACTAATCCCTTTGTTTTCAGCTGATGAAAATTAGATGTTACCAGGTGAAAGTAACACAGCCAGTTATTGAAAAAAGCATGATTCCAACTCTCATATGAAATCCAGGCCTTCAACTCTTGATTCCTGTCTTCCAGTGCTTTTCCATTGTTTATGTTTCTTATCTAACCACCTAGTTTAAAAGTGGCTTGGAAATTTACAGTAATCTTGAAAGACCTTTCTGCTTTCAGTTGCCCTTGTTTTTCAATGGATCTGTTAGCAGCTGAGCTCTCCAAACTCTCCCCACTGCCATTCATTTGTGAGAGACCTTATTTTACTTTAAAATTTACACTTTGCTAAGAAGCAATAGCTCAGATTCAAGTCTCCCTCAACTCTTGAGTGCTTTTTGTTTTAGACTTTTGAAAATATTACTGTGCTAGACATTTTTACATTTATCTCATTGAAATCTTAGAACTGTATGAGATACAAAGAAGCTAGAGAAAGACGATATTTTGGCCATCACTTCTTTAAATTGGCTAATATATTCTGATTTTATGTCAGTACATCTTTACAATCTAACACACTAGCTATTGTGAAAACCTCAGCCAGAATGCCCAATTTGTGTAACAATTGGTGAATCTCTAGCTGTAGTAATTTCATTCTAAAACAGTTGTTCCCGTGTGAAATACAATGTTTGATCTCTGTTGTTGAATGTATTTAAACCAACCATTCATTGCAATTTAGTATTCATCCAGTTTCTCTTTCCTTTCAGGCCTGTATGTGGAATCAGAGGTAAAACTCTCATAATTAACCTGCCAGGTAGCAAGAAAGGATCTCAGGTAAGCCACCTTGAGATTTATATGGTTTAGTATAAAGTTTTAGCCAACTGCAAATTAGTCAACCAAAAAGCTGGAGCACTCCACAAGGCTGTCCTCACTTCTGACACCAGTTGCAACCTAGCATATTCCCAAAGCCACCCTCACTTTCGATAATTCACTAGAAAGACTCACAGAACTCACTGAAAGATGTTATGCTGGTGGATATAATTTATGACAGGGAAAGGATACAAATTAAAGTTAACCAAGAGTAAAAGAGAAGGACTAAATGCACACCTTCTATAATCCTCTCCCTGTAGAGTCATGAAAGCATTATTCTTTTGGCATCAGTGTATGGCAGCACAGGGAGCATTGCCAATCAGGGAGCCGCCAAGCCTTTGGTGTTCAGAGTTTTACTGGGGCTCATCACATTCTGCCAATATGGCTGGCCTTTAGTCTCTAGCCCTTTCCAAAAGTTATGCTGATTCCTTTAGTCCCCACCACTTTCCAGAGGCAAAACTGATACCCAAATGCCCAAAGCACCCATCATAAATCACATTGTTAATACTGTCTGGTGACCAAAGCTCCAAGGCAAACAAAGACTCCTATCACATCCCAAAAACTGAGAACAAAGGCCACACTCTCTTGAGATAAGGTTAAGTCTTCATTACACAAGCTTCCCCCTGGCCTTTGGCTGAGGCTGTCTTATAGAAAATGATTGTATTTATCTGGCTGGGCATCTATATTTACTACAGCATTTATATTACAGATGCAACAACAGTATCAGTATGAATATGTCTAAAATTTGAAGAAGCCAGTATGAGAGATGAATTTGAGAAACAGCTAATCTATCCTCTAAAGCCATTACACACATTTTCATATTTTTGTACTAATATGCTAATTTTTCTACCTCAATCTGCTACTATTTGTATTATGTGATACTTTGAACAGAACTATTTACCACAGAAATTAGCTGACTTTTTCAAGCCAATCATTTTTCCATTGGTATTATATTTTGAGGGGGATTTAACCCAATTTCCCATTATATATGATCATCAATATCAGTATTCTAATCTTTCTAGCAACACCAGTTTTATAACATTTCACAGTAGGGTGGTAGATATAACCTGAAATATGAGCCAGAAGATACTGGCACACTACTGGAGTCCTACACAGATATTAACAACCTAGTCCATCATCGTATCATATGACCAAAATGTCTCCCAGAACTATGCTACTCAGGTTTACAGGCTTATCAGGTTCCCAGAGCAGGAGTAATCTCAGCAACATAGGGCTTTACCCCTTCTGGCATCTATTACAACTGAGCTTAGAAACACTATCCTCTTGTTCTAAGGATTTTGAGACACCAATATAATATTGGATCTCTTTCATTGCATAACCCATGTACTCATTCCTTTACCTCCAGTTACCATTCCTCCTTCTCTCCATTTATACTCAGACTTTTCCTATGAAAATCTTTGAATGAGACAGTTGATTTGGCCACTGTGCTGGTCCAAATTGCCACCAGTAATACTTATTCAGCAAGTGCCACCTGCTTAGTCCTTTTCCATTCATATTAGGTAGGGTTACGTAGTAGGTACAGAACTAGTGAGCAATCTCACACACCAGGCAATGTAACTGCATCCATTTTCAATCCCAATTTGTCCAGATGGACTCAGGCATAATCTACCTCATCAGGCCCTTAGGAACTCTGACATAAAGACTTAAAGATACAGTTTCTGCTTAGGAATCATCCTGCTTCTGGCATGCACAGTTGCAGCCCTGCTCCTGTCACCACAGCATCAGGTAGAAAAAAAGAAAGTTGATCTGATATGATAAAAGAAAAAGTATAGTCCTAAAGAAAAAATATAGTCTTACCAACATCACCCCCCAACCCTCTCTTCCCCAGAAAGGTAGAGGACTATATTTAGTGGGGACCCTCTCTTGGCCTCCCTCATGTTGAATGTGACCACACACTAATGAGAGTATGTAAGCCATGCTCCTCCTTTTTTAGACAACAAATGTTTCCATTGCCCATTCAAATTTTCTATCAAATCATTGCTCTGAATATGAAAGTGTGTACCTTGGTCTAAAGAAATGTGACTCTACAGTCATTGGTACAATATTTTCTGCCCTAGTCCTTTCATAGTACACTGAGCATTTGTATCTACCATTGGGTAAGCAAAGCCCAGTCCCGAGTAAATGTCTATTCCTGTTAGGACTCATTTGTAGCCTCCAGAGACTAGCAACATCAGTCCAACTTGCTAGCTATGTGTAGGACCTTCCCCTATGGAATCTGCCATATAGCTTTCTGCTGTCTTTTTTGTTAGCAGACAGAACAGTTCTTGTTGGCATTTTGTGCCTCAGAGGGTACAAGAGAAATTTATCAATTCAGCCCATCTCTGCATTGTTGCAGCCCCCCATTGTCCATTCATCTCATGGGCCCAGGTGCCATGTCAAGCGTGCATGCTCGGATATCTGCTCACGAGTTCCAGTTAACTTCCCATTCTGAAAGGGGGTTTTTCTGATGGGGATTAACGTATTCTACTTTAATATACCCCTTCTATTCCCGGAGTAATTTCCATGTCCTATACAGGCATCCCTTTGATAGACCAATTTTCCATTGCCCTTCTGCCTAACCATATGACCAAGCTCCTGGACACTTCCTATGAGTTGGTAAAAACCCAAACATAGGGGCAAACACCATGCAGTTCAGCCCATCGAGCTGATTTGTTTTTACCTTCTTCAATCAGAGTGGCGGCCTTCCAAACAGGATGCTGTCCCTTCACCTTGGAATTGCCATCCATAAACCAAGCAGCTCTTTGTTGATCAGTAGAAAGCTGTTTATAGGGCACCGCCCAAGTGGCCCAAGTGGCCATAGGATCCAGCAGCTCCTCAGGTGGTTCCGAAGTCGGCCCTAGGTGAAAAGAGGCTACCTGCTCGTGAGTACCTCCTTGCATTCTCCTGGTAGCATGATCCTATATGCACCATTTCCATTTTATTATGGAACTCTCCTGGGCATTGCCTTCCCATTAGAGCATTTCTCTACTATTACCTAAAACATTATGGATATTTCAGGTTTCAAGATAATTTTATGTTCTTCAGTCATAGGGTAGTCTCAATTGTAAATCCAATAGCAAGCTAGTAAATGCCCCTCAAATGGAAATTTTCTGGTCCCAAATCCCAGCAGTTGTTTTTAGGTGGCATTCACAGGTTTTTGCTATAAACCTAGTTTGCACTCCACCAGGCCCCTAGACACTTCCTATCAGTTGGTAAAAACCCAAACATAGGGGCAAACATGCAGTTCAGCCCATCAAGCTGATTTGTTTTTCCCTTCTTCAATTAATAACCTGTGTTGACTCAGGCAATCTTACTTGTTCCCACTTGACATGTACAATCTATGTTAGTGGAAGAGTGGATTTATATGCTTTGTTTTACAGTACTAGGTAGGGGAAGAATTATCCAGTCAAACATAATATTCATCCCCATAATACATTCCAGTGAAGGAGACTGACCACTTCATATAAAGTTCACTGTTCAGACATTCTAATTTTCATCCCAACTTTCACCATAATTCCATCAACTGTTGTATCTCTGTATAATTCCAGTCTAACTGTATCCCCTCATTAGAACTTCAACAGGTGTTAGAATCACAGTACATGAGTAGTGCCATGTCAAGAAATCCTAGAAAAGGATCTTCTCCCTCCCATGACCATTTTATCCATTTGTGTGTATATGGCCTTGGATCTCTAGGCCTGGGTTGGACCAAGGGATTCAGACTCTTTGGTCTAGACTTATATTGATTAGATTTGGGACCCTCACTTAAGGTGATTCAAGGTGAGGTTTCTTTTAGTTATCTATGCCTTCTAGCTTTTAAAATTCCTTCAACCTGAGGTAAATTTAGATTTGTTTAGAACCCTTTAATGTTGGGAGACCAGTGCTCCCCATCTGTCTGCTCAACCCATAATGGTGCTACATTAAGACCTTTCTTTTGCCTCCAACAGTGCTCACTTTACTCATCCATTTCTTAATAATCATTTAAGTATTTCTACCCTGACAGGACAAGTCCCTTGTGTCTCCCATTTCTCTTTTCCCCATTCTCTAATGAATAAATCTAACTTTATTACTATTTATTCTTTCAGCGTAACATTTTTCTTTGGAAGCAGCTCAGGGGCTAGCAGCTATATGTCAGATAAGCCAGAATCTAAGCTTGGTGCAACCTTAGGATCCACCCCTACGTTCTCCGTTTTGTTTTAGTTAGTACAGATAACAATAGCCAAGAGATTGTATATTTACCTTGTTTCTCTATGCATCCAATACAACTCCTTAAAAGTTGCATCTTTCATTTCAAAATTCCATTGCTAACTTTTATCTCCAATAACTAATCATAGCACAGTTACAATTGCATACTGTGCATGATCCTGTGTTTATCCAGGCTCTAAAGATTCATCATCCCCACCCTCTTCCGTTCTCTTCCCAGATCATGCTTCATGATCACATGAGTCAGGATCTTTCTACTGAGTTTCATTTCTAACACCAACTGTAAGGAGTTTGGGCCAACTGCAAAAGTTAGCCAGCTATAAATGTGGAGCACTCCACGAGACTTCCCTCACTTCTGGCACCATAAAACTACCCTCAATTTTAATAATTCACTAGAAGCACTCACAGAACTCATTGAAAGCTGCTAAACTCAAAGTTATGGTGTATTACAGGGAAAGAATACAGATTGAAATCAGCCAAGAGAAGTAGCATATAGGGCAAACTCTGAGAGGTTCCTCAAATGAGGAACTTCTGTTCATCCTCTCCCATGGAGTCAGGGATAGCATTACCTCTTCTTGGCCATAATATGAGACAGTACACACAGAATATCACTAAGTAGGCACACTCACCTTTGTCTTTGATGTCCAGAGTTTTTACTGGGACTTGATCACATATTACCCATATGGTTGACCTTTAGTCTAACCCTTCCCAAAGGAAAAACTGTCTTTAGTCTCCAGTTTCTTCCAGAGGCCAAACTGACCCCATGTTTCCCTAAATCTTCATAATAATCCACATTATTAGATTGTCCAGTGGGCAGATCACCCAGGCAATCAGCGACATTCCTTTTAGGCAAGACCAGGAACTAGAGTTCACCTCCCAAAAGCTGAGAGTAAAGGCCAGACCTCTCGTTAGTCAAGGTTAAATTCTTTGCCATATAATCTTTATCTCTAAGGTGATTGAACCATACAAAGAGAAGTCAAAAGATTAGGCACCCTTACAGATATTCCCATAACCCTCTGTAAATTTTAAGATATTTCTTTATATCTTAGATTTTAAGGTAAGTTATTTTAAAAGAGAAAAACCTCTGCCCAGATACATTCCCCAGACATATCTGGCCCTATGTTCTGGTTTTAAAGTTCTACCTATTCTCTTTTGGTGATACATTACAGGTAACAGTGGACACTTGAGCAGGAGACTATAGTGATTTTTATGCAGTGCTCTGTACAAACTCATATCTATTTTTGCATATTGCACAATGTTGCCTAGCTGTACTTTATGATGGTAGTCAGAACTTTAGCTCTCCAAATAAATTAAGTCAGTCCTCAATTGGTTTGTTAATTCTGGTACTCTGCTCTAACTAGAAAGGTGAAAACTGTTTCCTGCCTTTCTCATAATGCCTCTTTAAGACCCAAAGTTGTATAGAAATTTTAGTTTAAGAAAAATGTACTCTAGGCTTATACATTACTGTAATTCTACAGCTTACAGAGAATACTTTAATATATACAGTGTTTACTTCATATTTCATATTACAAAGACAGTACCTTAAATATGATTTATTCTTAAGACTGACAGAAAGAAATACAGATCCAAAATCACAAATAAATGTGATTGCTACCATTTTATATGCCTGTAAAGGTGTTTTATCTTCATTTTTTTTTCTTCCTCTTGTATACAGGAATGCTTTCAGTTTATACTGCCAGCTCTACCTCATGCCATTGACCTTTTACGTGATGCCATTGTAAAAGTAAAGGAAGTGCATGATGAACTTGAAGATTTACCTTCCCCACCACCTCCTCTTTCCCCTCCTCCCACAACTAGCCCCCATAAGCAGACAGAAGACAAAGGGGTTCAATGTGAGGAAGAGGAAGAAGAGAAGAAAGACAGTGGTGTTGCTTCAACAGAGGATAGTTCTTCATCACATATAACTGCAGCAGCCATTGCTGCCAAGGTAAGCCCGCTGACAAAGACCCAAAGATCTAAAGGAACCACAGGTAAATGTACTGATTTCATCCCTCTTTCTGTCCCATTTTTTTCATAAGTTCAGTACATCTTCAAGGCATCCTTAAAAAAGAACTAAGGTATTTATGACACTTCACAGCTGTGTTCCCTCCATAATGTAGATAGACTCGTTGAAAGCACTGAAGTTTGTTCTCAGTTTTGAGGCATTAAAAATATTGCTGTTACCTATTGAAGTATAGCTGTAATGATAAACAATGTGACATTTTAAGAACTCTCCAGAAATGTCATTTTTGTGATCATATTAAATATATAATATTTTTATATTTAAAACATCAAATATTCACAAATTCATAAAGGAGCAGCAAACTGAAGGTAAGAGACCTTAGATAATTTTAAAATTAGTTGAGAAAGCTTAATAAAGATTTTTTTAAAGACAGAGTTTTTCAGCAATTAACACTTATTTAAATATTTCTTGACCCAAATTACCCAAGTACTATAGAGAGGAAATAAGATACAATGTATTTGCATTTTTTAATTTAAAAAGTAATATTATTAGAATAGTACCAAAGTATTACAGATTCTCTGTGGGCAATTCTGGTAGTAAATAGGGTACCATGTGGTACTTGCATAAATTTAGTCACCTTAGTCATAGAACATCATCTACATTATTATTCATATTTAGTATAATCCACCCAATATGCTTTAAAATCTTCAGAAAGTAACATATCACTTCTGAGAATAATGATTGTTCATTGAGAGCATAAAGATTAAAAACCTAATCTTACTATATGAAATAATTCCTAAAGTTTCAAGAGTCATCCAGGTATTTTGGTTATGAACATAACTTGAGGGGATTTTTGACAACACGTAAATTGTAAAGGATCGTAGAGATCTTTTTAAGGTGTCCTTTTATACCACCAGTAAGTGGTTCTTTCACTGAAGACCAAATGATTTTGTCTCCACATCTATTCAGTGGCCCATTAAGTCTTTACTTAAGACTAGTAAGTTGTTATGTTGTATGTGATTTTTGCTTTGTTTTGTTTCATTTTGTTTTTATGGAACTGATTAAATAGGTACATTTTTAAATCATTGTATCTTCTCTTTTACTCTTAATTAAAAGAGTAAAAAGTGCCATCAATTTCCATCTTAAGAAAAAGCTTACAACATTTGAAGTCTAAGCTGATATTGTCATTCTACATTTGAGAATTTTTGGCATTTCATTGTTTCATTTGTTTTCACCTTTTCCTTTCCAGTCATTTTGCTTGTATAGTTTCATGTTTTCCTGTCACTGTACTCATAGTTGTTATGTGTTGTGCATTAGAAGCATCCATTCTACACCAGTCCAGCTGTTATCATGGCACACGGTGAGCAGCCCATTCCTGGTCTCATCAATTATTCCCATCATGCAACAGACAGTACAGATGAACGGGTAAGACAATAGGCTTTTGCGTTAATGATTTTGCAAGCATACAGCCTACCTCCTATCCTTGGAGATAGGTATAACATTTTATGGAAGATGTGTTTTATTCTGAAGGATCTTCAGCATAATTTTTTCTAAAAGTGTAAGTGCCACTGAGCATATTCCATCAAGGAATTTAATAGTTTCTCCTGTACCTAAAATACTCTAATATCATTAAGATTCTGTCATATGTGACAAAGAGCATTTATCACACAACCCCAAGAAATTCATTGCTCAGAAATTATTATTTTCCTTTAGTAATTTTATCAAATACCTTTAAATAAATTACCTGGCTCAATTAAGATAAGCCATTAAAAGGATCACTTTAAGTCTTAAAAATCCAAACAAATTGGTCAAACTAATATTTAATTAACCTCGCTTTTTGCCTCATGATTTTTCTCCTAATTTTCTTTTCCTTCATTATGTTCTCATTAATACCATTTAGAGATTTGAGTCTTGATACAATTTCTGAGATTACTAATCTTCAAATAAAAGCTTAGAAGGATACATTATCACTTGTTTTAGTCACTGTCTATATGATAGTTTGTAAAAACTCCAGGCCAGAAAAGATTAAACTGTTAAGTATAGCTAACTATAAAAAAAAAAATTAAAAAAAAAAAACCTTAAAAATTTTTTTAAAAATAAATAAATACAGTATAACTAAATAGTAATAATTTAGACCATGGATGTCAAAAAAATCTATCTCAGTCACTAATATGGATATAAAATGAGAGGGGGAAAAATGAAGAAAATAAAAAGTAATAAAGTGAAATTTGGCTTAAAATCCTTAGGGAGATCCAATTAAAAATGGACAGAAGACATGAACAGACATTTTTGGAACATTATTCAGCCATGAAAAAGAATGAAATCTTGCCATTTGCAGTGACGTGGATGGAGCTATAAAGTATAATCCTGAGTGAAATAAGTCAGAGAAAGACAAATACCATATGATTTCACTCTCATGTGAAATTCAGGAAACAAAACAAATGAACAAAAGAAAAAATAGAATTCTGTTGGCATTCGGGATTTACCTGTGGTTGTGACAAAAAGATACCTGTGGGCTTAAGCAAGTGCTTGAAAGTGTACTCCTCCAGCAGTGTGGTTTATCTGGTCCTATTAGTTGAATTCATTGGGCATATTGGTGGATGATCTCTCAAACTGTTAAAGAAGGGGCCTCCGGGTGGCTTAGTCGGTTAAGCGTCCGACTTCAGCTCAGGTCATGATTTTGCAGTTCATGAGTTCAAGCCCCACATTGGGCTCCGTGCTGACAGCTGGGAGCCTGGAGCCTCCTTTGGATTCTGTGTCTCCCTCTCTCTCTGCCCCTCCCGGCTCATGCTCTGTCTCTCTCTCAAAAATGAATAAACATTTTTAAAAACAATTTTTAATTTAAAACTTTTTAAAAAATATTCTTGAGAGATAGAGAGAGACAGAGCATGAGCAAGGGAGGGGCAAAAAGAGAGAGACACACAAAATCTGAAGCAGGCTCCAGGCTCCGAGCTGTCAGCACAGAGTCTGATGCAGGGCTGGAACCCATGGACCTCCAGATCATGACCTGAGCCGTGGTTGGACACCTAACCAACTGAGCAACCTAGGCTTCCCTTAATTTAAACTGTCAATGAATAATTTTTAAAGTTAAAATCATAACTTTATTACAAATACTAAATGAATACATATCAATGGTGTTATTTCATTAATTAATTATTGAAGGAACCAGAAAGGTATTACAACTGGTTCACAGAAAAACTCAAAGGACACAAATATGTAAACATTAAGAACTAAATGAATGGAAATGAAATTTACAAATAGATGCAACACTTTAGTTGTTATCTGCAAAGCAGCCCATTGCACTTCTCTTGTATAAAACAATCATTTGGACAAAAACCAGTTACATTACTATTTTCTGCAAGTTTGAGTTGTAAGATAGCTGAAAGACTGGACAGTGAACATAATCCAGAATGTCCACTACACAGGACACCTAATATTTTTGTCCATTTTAAAGTCTTTCACAATTTTTCTTGACCTGTGAAAGGAATACAAAGATGCATGGATGTTTACAAAAGAAAATAAAATTTTTACTCAAGACGTCCATGGATCTAATGTGCTTCTTTAAAAATGACTGTTGGGGCGCCTGGGTGGCGCAGTCGGTTAAGCGTCCGACTTCAGCCAGGTCATGATCTCATGGTCCGTGAGTTCGAGCCCCGCGTCAGGCTCTGGGCTGATGGCTCAGAGCCTGGAGCCTGTTTCAGATTCTGTGTCTCCCTCTCTCTCTGCCCCTCCCCCGTTCATGCTCTGTCTCTCTCTGTCCCAAAAATAAATAAACGTTGAAAAAAAAATTAAAAAAAAAATAAAAATGACTGTTGATTTTCTCAAAATTTCAATTAAAAACACCAACAAGTGCTTATAACACTGCTGTTGTTTGTAAAGGGGTGACTTGTTAGGATGCCAATTGTTTTTTTGTAGCATTGACCTTTGAGTAATATTGTGACCCAATTATGTATCTATGTGTTAGGAATAAGTAATGATTATTTGAGTTAATGTATGTTTTTATAAGTTTTACATTAAGCTAACTATTATTATCATAAAATAAGTAGAAAGCTATATTAAAATAATCTACAAAGACCTTTTTCATATTTGGGAAGAAATATGCATTGTGCTTTATGAAACAGCATGAATTTTGGCATCATATATTTTCAGATCCATCAGTTAGTAGCTCTATGACATTGGGTGTAGTGCTTCTCCTTTCTAAGCCCCAGTCTTCTCTAAAATAGGAAGAACAATGATATTAACATCATGATTACTTAATGACTAAGTTGTGAATATTCAAATAGGATAATGGATATAAAAGCACTTAATTCAGTGTCTGAATAAAAGTAAGCATTCATTATTTTAGGGAGTCAACCACCTCACTGATACCAACTCAGCTTTCAGATGCTACTTACACATTTCTCTCTTCATACCTCCTCTTTCCTTTGCCCAGTTGAACAATCCTTTCTTTTTCCTTCTTATTCTACCTTTAGATATCATTTAAGGCCTAATAAGTGGTTCTTATATTTTTATAGGTGGTGACCTCCTTTGGAAATGTGATTACTGTGGCCTCCCCTCTCCAAGGGGCTATGCACACAAATGTTGAGCTTAGTTGCAAGGCCTATCCCTTAGATTAAGTATTCTTGTGCCACAACAAACAACAGGTGTTGATGAGGGTGTGGAAAAAGGGGAACCCTCTTGTGCTGTTGGTGAGAGTGTGAACTAGTACAGTTACTCTGGAAAACAGTATGGAGGTTCCTCAAAAAGTTAAAAATAGAACTACCCTACAATCCAGCTGTCTCACTACTCGGTATTTACCCAAAGATATAAAACTGCTGATTTGAAGGGATACATTCACTCCAATGTTTACAGCAGCATTATCTACAATAGCCACACTATGGAAACAGCTGAAATGTCCAATGACTGATGAATGGATAAAGTCGATGTGATATGTATGTGTGTATATATATTATGTGAAGCAAAACAAGTCAGAAAAAGACAAGTTTCATATGATTTCACTTGTAGAATTTAAGAAACAAAACAAACAAGCAAAGGGGAGGAAAAAGAAAGATGCAAACCAAGAACAGGCTCTTAAAACTATAGAGAACAAACTGATGGTTACAGAGGGGATGTGAGTGGAGCAATGGGTTACATAGGTGAGGGGATGAAGGAGTGCATTTGTGATGAACACCGGTTGCTATATGAAACTGTTGAATCACTGTCTTGTACACCTGAAATTAATATTACACTGTATGTTAACTAATGAATTTAAATAAAAACTTAATAAAAATAAATAAAAATTCTAAAAAATTCTTGTGCCAGCTAAAGTCCAGCCTCCTCCCTAAAGCTTTTCATAGATCTAATCTATATTTATCTTTCCTTTCCTTTTGTATTACGTTCACTCACCAAATATTTATCTCGACACTAATATGCATATATCACTCTGTTGGATGCTGTGAGTTTTTAAATGATTGTATATGATTTGGGCCCTGCCCTTGAGGAACTCACAGTATAGTACAAGAGAATATATTCTTAAATGAACTAGTTTTATAAGTATATCATAACTGTTTAGTGTTCTCATCAGGTATAAAACTAGTCCAAATTTTATTCTAGAAAATTCTATGAGATTTATCAGTGGCTATTTTGAAACTGCTTGGCATGATGAATTCCCAGAGAACAATCTGGTCTAATCCACCATCATCTTTCATCTCAAGTTATTTCAGTGGCTAGTCTCATCAGTTCCACCTTTGCCTCTCTTCAGTTTACTCTTCCTCTCAAAGCCAAGTCCACTTTTTAAAGCATGAAGTAAATCATGTCACTTTTCTACTGGTAACTTTCAATGGATTCTTGTTCCATACAGAATAAAACTAAAACTCCTTGACTTGTTCTGCTAGATTCTACTTGATCTGGTTCTCTTCAACTTTTCTAGGCCTTTCTCTTAGCATTCTTCTCCCTTTCCTCATTGCTCACTAAGCTTCATCAAGCTTTTTCTTGCCTTGGGGAATGTTCTGTCCCCACTACCTAAAACGTTCTTAACCCCACTCTTTGCCTGGCTGACTTCTATTTATTCTTTATGTTTCATTGTAAGTACCTCTTTCTCATAGAAAGACCTGATCTGCCTCCTCCAGTCTAAATTATTCTTACAGTTACTTTCTCTTATAGCATCTAATACTTTTCCTTTATAGCACTTATCACAATTTACAATTGTGTACTTACTCATGTGTTTGATACCTATATATGTAGTCTGTAAGGTCCATAAGGACAAGTATCACATCTCTTAGTTTACATGATTGATCTATACAACATACAGCACAGCTTGGAACGTATTATACACTGTATAAATATTTGTTAAATATGTTCCATGAGAGCTGTCCATTAAGTTTACAAGACAGATATAAAAAACCAAGATATGGTTATCAGTGCTCATGATGTGTAAGGACTCTTCCATGAAACAGATAATCAGCATATTCTTTCCCTGTAGTAAGCCAATATATTAAGTGACTATAGTAATGATGATGAGATAACTTTTTAAAAATTATTTTAATGTTTATTTTTTGAGAGAGAAAGATAGAGGTTGAGCAGGGGAGGGGCAGAGAGAGAGGTAGACACAGAATCCGAAGCAGGCTCCAGGCTCTGAGCTGTCGGCACAGAGCCTGATGCGGGGCTTGAACTTACGAACTGTGAGTGAGATCATGACCTGAGCTGACGTCAGACGCTTAACCAACTGAGCCACCCAGGCGCCCCAAGAAGGTAATTTTTTAATGCTAACTATGTAGCAGATAGTATTTTAAGTGGTTTATATAAACTATCAGAAATTGATACTTAAATGCAGGTATCAGCAAGATAATACTTTTTATTTTCTTGGAACACAAGTCCATATGGCAAAACAAATTTTCATACAGACTCTGATTAATACCATTGAGAACAACAAAAATTCTGAATAATTTCAAACAACATGAGAATAATTTTAATAAGTATAAATAGTCCTTATAAAGAAATAAAATCATGAAGATTTAACATTTTACATTTATAAAAAAATATGTTATAGTCGACCTCATGTTCACTAGACAAAATCATAAAGTGTGGCTTTTCTTTGTAAATATGAATCATAATTCTTTTGTATTTTTTGTCATTAATTTTAATCTAAATGCAGGTCTTCACATTTATTCTTGTTAAATTTTGTTTTGCTACATGTATCTGATCAATCCAGCCTAAGAAGATCTTTTTTAAATCGGTATCTGCCATATTACCTGTATTTTCTAGCTCTGTTACCGGCATATATGTTAATCATGCTTTCATTGAAGTTACTGATAGAACTTTTTTTAGGATAGGCCATTTTGCATGCTAACAGAAACCCTACTGGTTATTTGTATGTGTATATGTTAACCAGCTAACATATATGTCTCTTCTAGCCATCAAAACCCACTTTCTTTGTCTGTCTTGTCCACAGGAATTTTATGAATGACTTAAATGCCTTACTGAACAGGATACACTAATTTGATAGTTCTGTGCCTTAGTAAAATTTTTATAACACTTAATCATAGCCACTAAAATAACAGTATCAGAAGCTCTAGAAAGATACATGATATATATTTTCTGAAAATCTATTTTGTATTCATATGTAATCTATTTTTACTATAAATTCAGATCTTATATTGCATATTTGGATGTCTAGTTGTATTTTTAGAAAATACAACCTACCCAGAGCTCCTGGCTGGCTCAGGCACAGGAGCATGCAGCCCTTGATCTCAGGGTTGTGAGTTTGAGCCCCATGTTGGGTATAGAGGTTACTAAAAGAATAAATAAAAACTTTAAAAACAACAAAAAAACGAAAATACAGCCTACCTTGAAGGTCTTTAAACAGAAGTTACCAGGAAAGGGTACACATGATGGAGCTAACCACCAAGCTGGACAGTGACTCTAAAAGCACTGCTACGGAGATTGACAAATTGTAGCTATGGAAGCCGTAACCCTTCATACATGCCTGCTTTGGGAAAAACTAGCTCCAATTATTATAAATTTGCTCACTGCCTACCCAAAATTAAATCCAAACATCTTCCTATTGATTAGTTTTCTAACTTTTCTGTAAATTTAAACATTTTTTCAATACAAAATTTTAAGTGGTAAAAATAATGATTCAAGGGGCATTGTATACTCACTTATGAATTTCCTTGACATCAAAATACAAGTTTATGTGTTTATTCTATTAGTATTCTTACTGGCACTTCAAAAGACCACAGAGTTCAAAAAGAGAAGTGATACTTCGGTTACATGTTCTGAGTTTGATATTGTAACTCCATTTTTTCTTTTACAAGTATTCACCCAGTCAAATTAATAGACCAGAAAAACAACATAGATTGAAAGAATTAGCACGGTTCCTTAAAAAAACTATGCATTCTCATTACAATTTCCCTTAAAGGGGAAAATTCTGTTGTTTAATAATCGACATTCAAAATTACATAGCATACCTGCAAAAGGTTTGAGATCAACTGGGACTAATTGTTTCCTCCATGCTCTCAGTTGCATAAGACAATAAGAATACAGATTACTCTCTAAAAGTGAAGGAATGTTATTTCCTTTGGAAGTGATTTGGCATTTCTTTTTCTCATTTGTGCTGACTTAACCCACTATAAATTCTGCTTACTCTAGGTGGATCCTCACTACTCCTTGGTAAGCCTTGGGTTCATCTCTTATTAACTCCTTCATACACATTGATGAATTGCAATTTTCAGAGCTTAACCTTTTTTCACCTCCTCCTTTTCCCCATTCTCTTCTCTTCTTGTTTTATTAAAATAAAGACCATCAAGGCTAAACATCTGTCCCTCTGCTTAAATTATTTTTTCTGAGTTAATTCTTCATTCTATTCCTTCTGTCTCAAAGAGAGCTTATAATTCTTAAAAGTTACTGGCTGCTTCTACTTCTTTATTATTAAGGAAATAATTATTAAGTATCAAGAAATTATTAAGTAGGCAAGACATTGTGTTCATTCTTTTACTTCTCCCTAACTGTTGACTGTGTAGACCAGGTCTTAATTTTGAAATAATCCCTTTCGTGGATTTTATTAGTAAAAAATCTATAATTGTACAAGTAATACATGAATACATTCTTATTAAAAATGAAAAATGAAAAAAATTAAAATTAAACAGATGATTAACACCCATTTGAACTATCCCCTCATCTTTTTATTTGCTTTCACGCTGCCCCGGAAGTAATCACTTTTTTTAAAAATCAGAGGGTTACCTTTCAAAACTTTTTTATACTTTTCTATACAAACATAGTAAATACAATCCTAGTAGTTTCTAAGTGGTGTGTGTGTGTGTGTGTGTGTGTGTGTGTGTGTGTGTGTTGAATTAACAAAGGAAGAGAGAAACTTGACAAACTGCTCCTAAAATACATATAGAATAAATGCAAAGGCCAAAAATAACCAAGATACTCTTGAATAAGGAAAAGAACCAAGTGGAAAGTCCTGCCTTATTAATATCAAGATTTAAAATGATGTAATTAAAGTACTGCATAATTGGTGTAAAATTTAACAGACCATTGGAACAGAATTTAAGCCCCCCCCAAACACCAACACACATATGGGCACATATGATAGTTTGTACTACATACTAGTGGAAAAAGTCTTTTTTCAATAAATGATGCTGCCACAATAGGCTGTCCGTGTCAAAAAAAAAAAAAAATGTTCACCTATCTCATAAAGTATACAAAAATCAATTCTAAGATTACTGGAGACCTAAATATGAAAGGCAAAACTATAAAACTTGTAGAATGTTATAGGACAACACTTTTTTTTTATGCTGGATTAGGGAAGGATTCCTTTTAAAAATACTTGAAATAAAATTCACATAACATAAAATTCACCATTTTGACCATTTGAAAGTGTATAGTTCACTGGCTTTTAGTACATTCACAGTGTTGTGCAACCATCAGCTCTATATAATTCCAGGATATTTTATCACTTCCCCCCCATAAATCCCATACCAATTAAGCAGTCACTCCCCATAACTTCTTTCCCCACCTCTGGCAACTACTAATTTGCTTTCTGTCTCTATGGGTTTGACTACTCTGGACATTACATACAAACGGAATCATATAATATGTGGCTTTTTATGTCTGGCTGGTTTTGCTTAACATCATGTTTTCAACGTTCATCTATGTTGTCGCATATATCAGCACTCCTTTTTATAGCTGCACAATATTCCATTATGTAGATATACTACATGTTATTTAGCCATTGATCAATTGATGGACATTTGGGTTGGTTCCACCTTTTGGTTATTAAAATAATGTTGGTATGAATATATGTGTACAAGTTTTTGTTTGAACACCACTTTTCAGTTCTCTTGCATGTACACCTAGGAATAGAATTGTTGAGTCATGCGATAATTCTGTTCAACTTTTTGAGGAACCACACAAACTGTTGTCTACTGAGATCTATCATTTTACATACCCAGCAGTGGTGGATGAGGTTTCTAGTTCTACATGCTCAACAACGTTTGTTATTTTCCTTAAAGAAAAAAAAAAAAAAACTATAGCCATTGAGTGGGTGTGAAGTGGTATTTCATTGTGGTTTTGATTTGCATTTCTCTAATGACTAATGATGATGAGCACCTTTTGTTGTTGTTTATTGGCCATTTGTATATCTTTTTAGAAGACTGGTCTATTCAAGACTTTTGCCTCTTTTAAAAAATGAGGTTGTTTTTAGAGACATCTGGGTGGCTCAG
Source organism: Lynx canadensis (assembly GCF_007474595.2). Lineage (NCBI taxonomy): Eukaryota > Metazoa > Chordata > Mammalia > Carnivora > Felidae > Lynx > Lynx canadensis. Next base: position 112,780,871 of record NC_044308.2, read on the forward strand.
TCCATTAAGCTTCTGACTCCATGATCCGCGGTTTGTGTGTTTGAACTCCCCCGTGGGGCTCTGCACTGATGGTGTGGATCCTGCTTGGGATTCTGTCTTTCCCTCTCTCTGCCCCTCCCTGTTCATGCTCTCTGTCTCAAAATAAATAAATAAAAACTAAAAAAATGAGGTTGTTTTTAAATGGATTGTCTTCTGTTGTTGAGTTTTAAGTGTTCTTTGCGTATTTTGGGTACTAGACCATTAGCAGATAGATCATTTGCAAATCTTTCCTCCCATTCTATAGATCATCTTTTCTACTTTTATCAGTAATGCCCTTTTATACAAAGAAGTTTTTAATTTTGATGAAATCTTTTGTAAATTTTCTTTGTTTCCAATACTTTTGATAGCATATCTAAGGATCTATTACCAAATACAAGGTAATGAATACTTATTCCTATGTTTTCTTCTAAGCATGTTTGTCATTTTAGCTCTTATATTTAGGGCTTTCATTGATTTTGAAACAATTTTTGTATGTGGTATGAGATAAGGATCCAACTTCATTTTTTTGAATGTGGATATCCAGTTGTTCTGACACAATTTATTGAAAAAACTATTCTTTCTATTAACCTTAAATGTAACAGGGTTTATTTCTGAACTCCCAATTCTATGCCATTGATTTATATGTTTATCCTTTTGCAGGATTACACTGTTTTGAATACTGTACCTTTTAAGTAAGTTTTCAAATGAGAAAGTGTGCATCCTCCAACTTTCTTTTTCAAGATTATTTTGGCTACAGGGAGACCTTAAGTTTCCATATGAATTTTGAGATGGGTTTTTCTATTTTTGCAAAAAAAAAAAATCTGTTGGGATTTTGTAGGGTTCACATTGAATCTGGGGATCCCTTAAGGTAATATTGCCATGTTTACAATATACATCTTTCCATTTCTTTATGTCTTTTTTTTTTTTGTAATTTTCAGTGTACAAGTCCTGCACCTCCTTAATTAAATTTATTCCTTAATTTTTTATTCCCTTTGATGCTATTGTAAATGAGATTCTTTTATTGAAATTTTAAAAAAAAATTTTCAGTGTTAGTGTACAAAAATACAACCAATTTTTGTGAGTTCCTCATGTATCCTGCAACTTTGCTGAATTTATTGGCTTTAATAGTTCTTTCTGTGGGTTAAAGGATTTTGTATGTATAACATTATGCCCTCTATGAAGAAGTTTTATTTCTTCTTCCCAATTTGGATAGCTTTTATTTCTTTTCTTGTCTAATTTCCCTGGCTAGAACTTCCAATACAATGTTGAAAAGAAGTAGTGAATGAAGACATCCTTCATCTTGATCTTAGGAGGAAGCTTTCAGTCTTTTATCTAAAAGTAGGATATTAACTATGGGTTTTTCATAGATGCCCTTTATCAGGTTGGGGAAGTTGCCTTCTATTTATATCTATTTTTCTGAATGTTTTTATCATGAAAGGGTGTTCAGTTTTGTCAAATGCTTTCTCTACATCAATTGAGATTATCTTGTGGATTTTTTTCCTTATTCTATTAATGTGTTGTAGTATACTGATTATTTTTCTAATGTTGAACCACACTTGCACTTATGGAATAAATCCCGCTTGGTCATGGTATGTAATCATTTTAATACGCTGTTGGATTCAGTTTCTAGGGTCTTATTTAAGAGTTTGCATCTATATCATAAAGAATATTGGTCTATAGTATTATTTTCCTGTGATGTCTTCATTTGTCTTTGATATCAAGGTAATTGTGGCCCTGTGAAATGATTTGAGAAGTGTTTCCTCCTCTTCAGTTTTGTGGAAGAGTTTGTAAAGAATTTGTGTTAATTAGTTTTTAAACATTTGATAAAACTCTTTAGTAAGGCCATCTGGCCCTGTGTTTTTCCTTATTGGAAGTTTTTTTTTATTATTAACTCATACCTGTTATATGTCTACTCCAGATTTTCTACTTCTTGTATCAGTTTTCATAATTTCTATGTTTCTAAGAATTTTTTCATTTCATCTGGGTTATCTAATTGTTGGCATACAATTATTTATAGTATTATAATTCTTTTTATTTCCTTGTGATTAATAGTAATGTCCCCACATTCATTCCTGCTTTTAGTAATATGAATTTTCTTTTTTTTTTCTCAGTCTAGATTAAAATTTGTCAATTCTATTGTTCTTTCCAAAGAACGAACTTTGGTTTTGTTGATTATTTCACTGTCTTTTTGTTCTCTATTTTATTTATCTTTACTATACTTATTATTAGTTCTTCTCTTTGCTTTAGGTTTAGTTTGCTCTCTTTTTAGTTCTTTAAGGTGTAAGGTTAGAGTATTGATTTGAAATCTTTATTTTTAAAGTAGATGTTTGCAACTATAAATTTCTCTCTGAGCACTACTGTTGCTGTACTCGTAAGTTTTGGTATGTTGTGTCTTCATTTTCATTTATGTGAAAATATTGTAATTTCCTTTGTGATTTTTTCCTCAACTCATAGTTAAGAATGTGTTTAAATTGGGGGCACCTGGGTGGCTCAGTTGGTAAAGCATCCCTCTCTTGGTTTCTGCTCAGGTCATGATCTCTCAGTTTGTAAGTTCGAGCACCCCATCGGGCTCTGTGCTGACAGTGCAGAGCCTGCTTGGGATTCTCTGTCTCTTTGTCTCTTTCTCCCCCTCTCCCCCCACCTCTCTCCCTCTCCCCCCATCTCTCTCCCTCTCCCCCCACCCCACTCTCTCCTCCCACCCTACTCTCTCCCCCTCCCCCTCTTATGCACAGTCTCTCGCTCCCTCTCAAAATAAATAAATAAACTTAAAAAAAGAATGTTTAATTTCCACATATTTGTAAATTTCCCAATTTATTTCTCTATTGGTTTCTACTTACTTTTCATTATGGTTAGAGAAGATACATTGTATGATTTCAGTATTTAGTGAGACATATTTTGTGGCTTAACATTTAGTCTACTTGGAAAATGTTCCTTGTTCACTTGAGAAAAAAAGTGTATTTTACTGTTATCAGGTAGTTTTTTTCCTCTGTATTGTTGCTGATTTATAACGTCGGTCAAATCTTCTGTTTTACTTGTTGCATCTTCTGATGAGTTGTTCTAACCATTTATTGAAAGTGGAACATTGAAGTCTCTCAGTATTATTGTTAAACTTTTTCACCAATACTATTAGTTTTTGCTTCATATACTTTGGGGCTCTCATTAGGTGTGGATATGTTTATAATTCTTACATTTTATGATGGATTGACCTTTTTTATCATTATTTCACGTTTTTGTCTCTTGTAACAGTTTTTATCTTAAAGTCCATTTTGTCTGATATTATTATAGCCATTCTGGCTGTCTTCTTTTTCTTTTTTTTTTCATTCTAGCTCTCTTTTGGTTACCGTTTGCATAAGATAAATTTTCCCATTCTTTTACCTTCCACCTATTTGTGTCTTTGGATCTAAAATATGTACTGTACTTAGATAATGTTTTTTTAATCCATTCTGTTAGTCTCTACCTTTTATTTGGGTAGTTTAATCCACTTACATTTAACATAATTACTGATAAGGTAAGGTGTTTTTTTTTTTTTTCCAGTTTGTTTTCTATATATCTTATTATTTTTATGCCTCATTTTTTTCATTACTTCCTTCATTTTTGAATAATGGTATTTTCTAGAGGCACCTGGGTGGCTCAGTTGGTCAAGCGTCCAGCTTCTGCTCAGGTCATGATCTCACAGTTCATGAGTTCAATCCCCACATCAGGCTGTGTGCTGACAGCTCATAGTCTGGAGCCTGCTTCAGATTCTGTGTCTCCTTCTGTCTGCCTTTCCCTCGCTCTCTCTCTCTGTCTCTCTCTCTCTCTGTCTCAAAAATAAACATTAAAAACAAGTTACTAGATATTTTCTATGTGTCATTTTGATTTTTCTCTCATTTTTTGGCAAATATTCTTTTAGTTATCTTTTTAGTGGTTGCTCTGGGGGTTAAATTAACATCTTACTTTGTAACAGTCTAATTTGAATTAATACCAAATGAGCTTAAATATTATGCAAAAACTTTGTCCCATCTCCCTCACTTATGTTATTTTCACAATATACATATTTATACCTTGTGTGTACACCAACACAAATTTATAATTATTGTCTTATATAGTTTTATTTTTAAATGGTATTAGATTTACCAAAATATGTATTAATACTTTTATGTCTACCTTGTAGAGTACCAGTTTATTTATTTCTCCATGTGAATCCCAAGTTACTATCTAATGTACTTTCATTTCAGCCTGAAGGACTCCTTTTAGCATTTCTTGTAGGGAAGGTCTACTAGTATTGAACTCTGTTTTTGTTTATCTGAGAATATTTTGATTTCCTTTTCATTTTGAATTATATTTTTGCCAGATATAAAATTTCTGGGTGACCATTTTCTTTCAGCATTTTGAATATGTTAATTTGCTACCTATTGACCCTTATTGTTTTTGCTGAGAAATCAGCTGTTAATCTTTTGGGGGATCTCCCATATGAATTGCTTCTCTCTTGCTGCTTTCAAAATTCTTTATCTTTTACTTTCAACAATTTGTTATGTGTCTTGGTATAAATCTCTTTAACTCGGAATTGTTGAACGTCCTGGGTATATAGATTTGTGTCTTTCATCACATTTGGAAAGTTTTCAGTCATTACTTCCTCCAATATTTTCTTTGCCTCTTTCTCTCTTCTTCTGGGACTCCCATTACGCATATCATTGCTCCTTGTCATAATTATAGGTTTTGGTTTGTTGATTAACTTTTCTTGTCAAGTTTTATTATTTATTGTGTGTGGTTACTGAAGTCTCTGTTCCATTAGCTTTTTGATCAGCTAGTAATTCAACAGAGATTTCCTTAAATGTCTGGGATAAATATATACTGAAAAAGAAAAATCTCTCATTCTTTGCATTTGGACTCTGTATATGTGTCAGGGCATGCCTTCAGCACTCAGCCAGTTTACAGTTTTGACTTAGCCTTCATTTCCTGCTTGTGCAGAGTCTGAAGTTTGACAGAGGTGAAATATTAAGTGAAGTCTTCTGAGGATGTGGCCAACCCTGGACATAAATATGACCTCTAAATTCCCAGGAATATGTGGGAGTTTTTCAAAGTCCTTATGCCTGAAAGCGTTTCATTACATTGCCTTTCCTCCCAAGTTTTTGTTAGTCTATTCTTTGTCCCAACTGTTATCCCTTGCCCAGACAGCAGTAGTTAATATATTTGTCTTTACATTTTTGGGCAGTACCACCAGCTGGTTAGCTGTAGGAGTCCTGGGAGAGTTTGAGGTTAGGAGAAATAAAAGCAAGCCCTAAATGCCCTTCAGTGAACTAACTGACATGTTGAAGCAAAGAACTGTAATTCTTAAGAATAAGGTTTATTCTCCCTCCAGTACTAAGAACCTTATGAGGAATGTGAGCTGTGTCTTCAAGTCTACCACTGAGCTGTTTAGTGGAGGAATTGGTTTTTTGTTGTTTTTTTTTATTTTTGATTTTTTTTCTTGATTAAGTATTCACCTGGTTGCTATAAACTTTTAGTTTTTAGATTTGGGGTAAAGTTGATTCTGACAGTTTTTGCTAGTTTCATGGTGTGATAGAATTTTCACATTTCCTACTCTGCCATTTCCACTGGATTCCTTTTAGGACACAAAGACCACTAACTATAAAGGAAACTATTGGTATATTTGGCTAAATTAAAATGTTCTATTAATCATAAAACATGATTAAGTAAGACAACAAGCTATAAAATAGAAATAGATGTTTTCAGCATACAAAACTGATAAAGAACTAGTTATCCAGAATAAATACAGACATCTAACAATTTAAAAAGGACAACCCAATAAGAGAATATTTGAGCAAAAGACTTGAAGAGGGTCTTTACCAAAAAGAACATCTAAATGCCTGATAAACATATAAAATAATGCTTTTTCTCATTAATAGGGAAAGGAAAATCAAGCCCTCAAAAACATATTATTACTACTACCAGATTTGAAAAAAAAAAATTGCTAGTATGGACAATACTATGTAGAGATAAGTTGTGGAGTAGGAGGAACTATCACCATTTTCTTTTGATAATGCCAAATTGCCTTAACCAATTTGGAAATTTGTAAAAGAGGGTATGCCTACCCTAAAGCCAGCAATTCTGAGTGTGTGTGTGTGTGTGTGTGTGTGTGTGTGTGTGTTTGAGTGTGTATCCTAAAATTAATAATGATACATGCTAGAATATTCAAAGTAGCATTGTTCATAGTGTCTCCAAAACGGAGACAGTACAAATGCCCATCAACTGAGTAATCCATATTCACTGCCTCCTTTTCCTTACCTCCAGTTTTTGTTTTTGTTTTTGTTTTTGTTTTACCTCTTATAATTGGGTACCTGTCTTCATCAAATAATGAAATAGCTATCTCTCAGGGCGTTTGGGTGGCATGGTCAGTTAAGCATCCGATTCTTGATTTCAGCTTGAGTCATGATCTCATGGTTGGTTTGAGCCTGTCATTAGGCTCTGAACTGACAGCACGGAGCCTGCTTGGGATTCTCTCTTACCCTCTCTCTCTCTGCCCCTCTCCCCATCAGGTGCTCGCTCTCTCGCTCTCTCTCTCTCTCTCTCTCTCTCTCTCTCTGTCTCATTCTCTCTGTCCATCTCTCAAAATAAATAAACTTAAAAAAAAAAAAGAAAGAAAAAACTGCCTCTCAGACAACTAATAACTACTCCTGCAAAGAATTTCGAAGTTTATCTTTTGCCTAAGTTTCTTTTGAGATAGGTGGAAAATTTATTTCTAGGCTACATAATGAAATTGTGAGTTTATGGTTGCCAGTTATAACTGGATCCATGTTATTGATAATTCCTTGCCCAAATCCTTAGTTATCCTCCCTGCTAATTCATCAACATATATATCCAGATATTTATGAAAGTTATCTTTGCCACTTATATTTCCCCATTTTTCTCATTAATGGATTTTCACTTCAAGCATGAAAGGAAAAAATAACAGTGAATGTGTCTCCTCTTTTCTTACAAATTACCCCACTTTATCATCCCACTTGCTTCCTCAACTCACTTCTACTCTTTTTACTCTACTGGTAACTTCTTTAATTGCTGGATCTAATGACATTTTTTAAAGTTTTTATTTAAATTCCAGTTATGTAACATACAGTGTGATATTAGTTTCAGGTGTATGGGTAGTGATTCAATACTTCCATACAACATCCAGTGCTCATCACAGCAAGTGCACCCCTTAATCTCCATCACGTATTTTACTCATCCCCATACCCAATTCCCCTCTGATAACAATCAGTTTGTTCTCTATAGTTAAGAGTCTGTTTCTTGGTTTGCCTCTCTTTCTTTTTTTTTTCTTTTTTTCCCATTTACTCATTTGTTTTATTTGTTTCTTAAATTCCACATATGAATGAAATCATATGAGATTTGCCTTTCTCTGACTGACCTATTTCGCTTAGCATAATACTCCCTAGCTCCATCTACATCATTAGAAATGGCAAGATTTAAATCTTTTTTATGTATGTAAATGTATACACACACACACACACACACGTATATATATACCACATCTTTTTTATCCATTCATCAGTTGATGGACACTTGGGCTGTTTCCATAGTTTGGCTGTTGTAGGTAATGCTGCTGTAAACATCAGGGTTCATGTGTCCTTTTGAATTAGTATTTTTGTATTCTTTGGGTAAATATCTAGTAGTGCAATCACTGGATAGTAGGGTAGTTCTATTTTTTTTTTTTTTTTTTTTAATTTTTTGTTTTTCAACGTTTATTTATTTTTGGGACAGAGAGAGACAGAGCATGAACGGGGGAGGGGCAGAGAGAGAGGGAGACACAGAATCGGAAACAGGCTCCAGGCTCTGAGCCATCAGCCCAGAGCCCGACGCGGGGCTCGAACTCACGGACCGCGAGATCGTGACCTGGCTGAAGTCGGACGCTTAACCGACTGCGCCACCCAGGCGCCCCGGGTAGTTCTATTTTTAACTTTTTGAGGAACCTCCATACTTCACCAGAGTGACTGCACCAGTTTGCATTCCCACCGACAGTGCAAGAGGGTTCCTCTTTCTCCATATCCTTACCAACACCATTGTTTCTTGTGTTAGTGATTTTAACCATTCTGACAGGTATGAGGTAATATTTCATTGTAGATTTGATTTGCATTTCCCTGATGATCACTGATGTTGAGCATCTTTTCATGTGTCTATTGGCCATCTGTATGTCTTTTTTGAGAAGATGTCTTTTCATGTCTTCTGCCCATTTTTTAATTGGATTATTTACTTTTTGGGTATTAAGTTTTATAATGCTTTATACATTTTGGATACTAACCCTTTATTGGATATTTAATTTATAAATATCATGTCCTATTCTATCAGTTGCCTTTTAGTTTTGCTGTTGTCCCAGTAGTTTATTTTTCATTTTGTTTCCCTTGCTTCAGGAGATATATCTACAAAGAAGTTGCTACAGCCCATGTCAAAGAGGTCACTGCCTGTGTCCTCTTCTAGGATTTTTATGATTTCAAGTCTCATTGAATATTCTTTTCTGCTTTGTAAAAGATTAATCGACCATATAATTGTGGGTTCATTTTTGGGTTTTCTGTTCTGTTCTACTGATTTATTTGTCTATTTTTGTGCCAGTACCATACTGTTTTGGTCACTACAGCTTTGTAATATAACTTGAAGTCTGGAATTGTGATACCTCCAGCTTTGTTTTCCTTTTTCAAGGTTGCTTTTTGGCTATCCGGGATCTTTTATGATTCCATACCAATTTTAGGATTGTTTTTTCTAGCTATGTGAAAAATGCTGGTGATATTTTGATAGGGATTGCATTAAACATGTAGATTGCTTTGGATAGTAGAGACGTTTTAATAATATTTGTTCTTCCATTTCATGAGGATGGACTGTTTTTCCATTTCTTTGTGTCATCTCCAGTTTCTTTCATCAGTGTTTTATATTTCACATCTTCAGGTTAAGCTTATTCCTAAGTATCTTATTGTTTTTGGTGCCATTGTAAATTTAATTGATTACTTGTTTCTTTCTCTACTGCTTCATGATGTGTATATAGAAATGCATCAGATTTCTGTAGACTGATTTTTATCCTGAACCTTTATTAAATTCGTTTATAAGTTCTCAGTTTTTTGGTGGAGTCTTTCAGGCTCTCAGTGGCTTTTTTCCAACTCTCATCCTACTCATATTATAATAGTTGATATCTTTTAACATCTCCTTGAAAGTTTTTTCTCTCTTCCCTTCCCTTATGTTCACACTGTCTTGATTTTCCTTTTAAGTGTCTAACAATTTCTTAAAGATTTGAAAACCAAATAATTTATCTTCCAAACTGAAATACTTTTGAAAATGAAAAATTTGGTATTTAATATTGAGCCAGTATGATAGATACAAATCCTGATTGCTCAAGGAAAAATAGGATGTACTATTATTTCATTTACAGATTCTTTTTTTTTCCTCCTCAATTTTTTCTTCTGTTATCCATCTTCTGAGTTCCATAATATGGATCTTACCTAGAATTATCAACCATCATCTTTTGTTCTTTTACATACTGTCCTTGGATGATCTGAAACATTTGCATGGCTGAAACTACCACCTCCATTGATAATTACCAAAGTATATATCTTTTTTTTATGTTTATTTATTTTTGAGAGAGAGACAGAATACAAGTTGGGTGGGGGGGGGGGCAGGCAGAGAGAGAGGGAGACACAGAATCTGAAGCAGGCTCCAGGCTCCAAGCTGTCAGCACAGAGTCCAACATGGGGCTCGAACTCACAAACCATGACATTGTGACCTGAGCCAAAATCAGATGTTTAACTGACTGAGCCACCCAGGTGCCCCTCCCAAAGTATATATCTAATCCTTAACTTTTTCCTGAGCTCTAGACTCATATTTCTTTTTTTTTTTATTTTATTTTTTATTTTTTTTAATTTACAACCAAATTAGTTAGCATATAGTGAAACAATGATTTCAGGAGTAGATTCCTTAAAGCCCCTTACCCATTTAGCCCATCACTCCTCCCACAACTCCTCCAGTAACCCTCAGTTCTCCGTATTTATGAGTCTCTTCTGTTTTGTTCCCCTCCCTGTTTTTTTTATTTTTGTTTCCCTTCCCTTATGTTCATCTGTTTTGTCTCTTAAAGTCCTCATATGAGTGAAGTCATATGATTTTTATCTTTCTCTGACAAATTTCACTTAGCATAATACCCTCCAGTTCCATCCACGTAGTTGCAAATGGCAAGATTTCATTCTTTTTGATTGCTGAGTAATATTCCATTGTATGTATTTACCACATCTTCTGTATCCATTCATCCATTGATGGGTATTTGGGCTCTTTCCATGCTTTGGCTATTGTTGATAGTGCTGCTATAAACGTGGGGGTGCATGTGTCCCTTCGAAACAGCACACCTGTATCTCTTGGATAAATGCCTAGTAGTGTAATTGCTGGGTCATAGGGTAGTTCTATTTTTAGTTTTCTGAGGAACCTCCACACTGTTTTCCAGAGTGGCTGCACCAGCTTGCATTGCCACCAACAATGCAAAAGAATTCCTCTTTCTCCGCATCCTCGCCAACATCTGTTGTTGCCTGAGTTTTTAATGTTAGCCATTCCAGCTCATATTTCTAATAGCTCATTGGGTATCTCCAGACTATTAACCCCAAAGTATGTCCTTCAAATTTAAACTTATCTTTTCCCTGAAATATCCTGCTGTTCTGTTTACACTCATACACACACACACACATACATAGAGAGATGTGTAGTGTATGTATACTTGTGTGTGTGAGTCTGGCAATCTGTATATCATACATACATCCTACTTTGAGCATATGCTTTCTTAGGTATTGGGCATACAATAGTAGCAAAAGCACAGTTTCATCATAACAGTGCATTCTAGTATGTGAGATAGACATCTAAATGTAGTATACATATAAATATAGTATAAATGTGGAAATTGCTATGAAGTAGAGAAACATGGTGTCAAGTGAAGTACAATAGGAGCCTTCTTTGACTTTCTATCCAATACTTGGCCTTTTTTATTAGACATAAGTGGCAACATATAGCTCTTTTAAACCAGACTATCCACCATTTCTTTAAAATATTTATCACAATTCAGTACTCAAATGTATTAGGTAGAGCAGTTTTTCTTCTCAGAATTCCCATTGCCTTCACCCTAGCTATGGGAATATTCTTTATAAATCACATAAAATGTTAGGCCCTAACATGGTAGCAATACCATCAGTAATGAGGATGTTGGTATGGAAACTAAATAAAAGAGCTTCTATGGAAATTGTATTATGTCCTTTTGGAGAAACAGATGATACATAAGAACAGCAGTACCTTCCCAGTCATAAAGTCTGGCTGCTGCTTCCTTGTTTTCACATAGTAAGTGATACTTGCTGATTGAATATTAGTTAATTATTTATCCTTTTATCACATATACATCCCCTCTTATGCACAAAACTTGAAAGTGGTCAAGTTCTCATTTTGAGATTAGAAAACCTAAACCCATTAGTACTAGCCCAGAACAAAATTATGCATGCTGCAAAATAATAATTTTATAATCAACATAATTAGTAATTTTTAAAATAAATAATCCATGTTGTTTATATATTTTTAGAATAGTGACAGTTACATCAGTATCACGTTGATAGGTGTAATATGAGTAATAATAAACATTAAGTATTTACTACTTACAAGTGCTAGATAATTTATATACAGTATCTTATTTAACCCTCAATAGTAATCCAGTGAGGTAGATACTATCATTAGCTTCATTTTTTTTAGATAAAGGAAATGGTGATTTAAAAATTATAGCCGTCAGTGTCCCAGCAGAAGTCATAGCATAGTTAAAAGGATAATTGAGAAGAGTTTAATGAAGGGACAATAGTGCCTACAAAAGTTTGGGCAGGTTATAGGGAAAGCAACAAGACACAATGCAGTGTCCTAGTGTTCCCTGGGACTAGTAATACTGGGAACCCTTAATACTCTAGTCCTAATGGGGCAAAGACAGGGAACTCCTACTGGAATCCAGAAAAGAGCTGTAAGCAAGGGTCATCTGACAGGGGCTGTGACTTAGCCAGCCTGAGGTGACCAGGTAGAAAGGAGCCAGGGGAATAAAGACCAGATCTTAATCTCCTCTAATGCTTTAGTTTCCTGGCAGTGCCTCCCACTGGCTGAATGCAACTAGAAACTAGACAGTACAGACTGGCTTGTTGATTTTATCTATACAGGTCAGTTTAGAGCAGAGAGGATGAAGAAGGGTGGAGAATCTGAAAGGAAAATGGAAAATATCTAAGAATTAAATAACTATTACGTGGCAGAGCCAGTATATGAATGCCAGACACTTTACTCCGTAACCATAATGCTAAACTGCTTCTCATAAAAAAGTTCCATGAAATATTATTTGGCCAGGGAAAATATTTTAAATCTGAAGGTTTCTGTCCTATCACAAATTGTTGGATAGAAACCTATATCCAAACTCACGGACAGGCATTTATACCTAACAGTAAGTGACACCAAATATATGAGAGCTAGGCAGCAAATAATGCCACAGAAAAAAAGTTAGGTGTTGATACTGATTTCAGTGTTGTTGGTGTTTTCAGAATATTAAGCCATCCTTGTTTTTCTTGTTCAGATTCCAGATTCCATCATTTCTCGTGGTGTTCAGGTGCTCCCACGAGACACAGCCTCCCTCAGCACTACTCCTTCAGAATCGCCTCGTGCTCAGGCTACATCTCGCCTTTCTACAGCTTCCTGCCCAACACCAAAAGTAAGTACAGTTCCTTGGCACCTTACACCTATTCTACTATCTGAGTGTGGGAAACTTAACCAGTATTTCCCTCTGTTTGTCAAGGTTGGATTGCATGCAAGATAATGCAATGAAAAATTAGTGGACTATAAGATAATTACCACTTACTGTTTTACAGATTGTGCATATTAGGCCAATAGTAAGATAATAGAAATTTCATGTAAAATGTCTACTCCTACATTCACAGCTACAGACATCACTTTCTGTAGCTCCTGTTTCTTTGCTCTAGACTTGTTATTTTTTAGCATACTCATCAGTATAGATGTGAAGTTACTTGTTTATGCAAAGGGTGAATGCATTTCTTTAAAAAGCAAAATTAACAAAATAATGTCACCAAAGGGTTTTTTTTTTTTAACTTGTCCAAGCTAGGGTAGCTCCCTGCTCTAGTATCATGCCAAATTTTTTCAAACATATTCAACTTGGAATGTTGCTGCCTAATATTTGGAAACAAATCTAAATTGATTAGAAAGAAAGTTTTAATGCCAACCTTTGGGGGAGGGAGGAAGTTTTTTAGTATTTATTTTTTTACAATTTTTCCCAAGTACTGAATCATGTGTTGGAGGAAAAAAGGATTAGACATTTATTTGCTGCCTCACATCTCCATGTATATGATAAATTAAGTAGCAGACGTAATTATGGCTATTACTGCTTTCTTCCGGAATGTCCCTTTCCTGGTTAAGTTAGTCATTTGTGCTTTCAAGATTTCAATATGATGGATCCAATATTGGCATCAAAAGATTAACAGTAACATTCCTTCTTAATTGATAAGATGTGGTGTTCAATATCAAATTTTCACTAAATTTATTCAAGAGATATGCAGGTAATTTTTCAAACTATGGCTTTCTCTGTCATCAGATTTACCACTTATATAGCTGTCTTCCTCAATTCCAACTTTTTCCTGAGTTTTAAGAATGTTGCATCTGGACTTAACTAGAAGTGATCTCAAGCCATTCTTCATATGTGTAGTACGGTTGCTTTTACATTCCATGGTACAACCTTCTCAGCAAAGTCCTCACAGTGTTATTACTGTTGTATATCATTGTTTTTAGACTTGTGTCAAATACAACCAATATTAATTTATAGTTTAAAAAAATTATGGTTCTAAATCTTTAATGAAGACAAAATGTAAGAACATTCTAGACATAAAATGTATGTTAATGCCATTCAGGTGCCAGTCAGCTTACATCTTCCACTGAATGAAAACATGGAGTTCTAAGACTTGAATTGCAAAGAAGAATCTCATTCATGACTTTCAAAATTTTTTAACAAAATAATTTATTGTTTGCATTAAATCTCAATTATATAAGCTATACTCATTTATGAAGTCTAGAAAATAATGCTAAAACTTAAGTCCACTATAAATGTTTAGTCAAATATTAAGACCTAAATGTTGGGAATGCAGAACTGTTCAAGATGCAGTATTCTTTTCCTTAATAGTATACTATGAACATTTATAAATATTTTAAGCTAAATTCAGTTATACATAGTAGTTCTTGAGCCTTTTTAAAACTTTATAATTATATCCTAATTACAAAGAGAACATTAAATACAATTTTAAAATAATTTGGCATTCCAAATTTACTAAAGTGAAATCCTAAAAATAAAAAAGTCAAATTAATCTATTGAAAGTCTCAAATTATAAGACTGTTTAATTAAAATCTAAACTAAATATTCTTATATTTGCTTTTATATCAGTGACATATAGTCACTGCACCCATGGAGTTTACAGTTTAATTAATGTATATTAAAATAAATATTAAGATAAATGTAAATTATTCTGATAATCATAATTTTACTGTAACTTAATAATTATAAATTGAAATTCTTGCTAAGCAGAAATGAAAAGTTACATTGATAGAAAATAATAGGAGGGAAACCTTACTTAAATAGGATTATCAGAGAAGATGTCTCTAAGGGGAACATTTCACCAGGGACAAAAAGGATATATAAAAACAAAACAAAATTCAGCAATAATGACCATTTTAAAGGTGGCTGTCACCAGCCAATTATCACCAATCAGGAACTCTCAGACTAAAATATCCTTAGTACATGAAAGTCTTAATTCAGTGACTTCAAAATCCAACTTCAGCTATTAGTTCTATGTATTTTAAAAATTTTTTTTTTCAACGTTTATTTATTTTTTTTGGAACAGAGAGAGACAGAGCATGAACGGGGGAGGGGCAGAGAGAGAGGGAGACACAGAATCGGAAACAGGCTCCAGGCTCTGAGCCATCAGCCCAGAGCCCGACGCGGGGCTCGAACTCACGGACCGCGAGATCGTGACCTGGCTGAAGTCGGACGCTTAACCGACTGCGCCACCCAGGCGCCCCAGTTCTATGTATTTTAAATAATGACTTTTTGTCTTTGCCTACTGAGTCAAATTACAAGGCCATAGGTTTTAGCACATAAATCTAGGTGAATTGTTTATTTTAGCATAGAATATTTAGGGCAGAAAAGTCAGAAAGCCGGGCTTCTCATTTGAGATGTGGGTAAATGATGTTATTAACTATATTAAGGAATAATAAGAGAAGAAACACATTTTGAAGGTAAAAGGAATTAATACATTTGGTTTTGAACGTCTTCAATCTGAGATATATATGAGACATCCCATGGATGACAGCCAGCATAAAATTAGAACACTAGTGAGTTTGACATTGTTACTGTTACTGTTACTGCATCTTGGTGCTGATATTTATAATTTAGTACCTAATAGTGTTCACTAAACCTCATAGAAATCCCTCTTCTATGTTTCAGGTTAGACATGCAGTCTGTCATGTGCAGAAATATATGTGCAAATACATTTTCTTTACATGAAAAATATGGTACAGTCTTGAATGATCAGCAGTAGAAAAAACACTTGATAGTAGAAGATATAGATTCAAATGCTGGCTTCTCTGCTTAATAATCACACTACCTTAAGCAAGTTGCTCAGCTTTTCTGAGCTTTGGATCTGTGATTAAATGTAATCTTTGCCTCCCCAACAGGGTTTATTAATTTATTAAATGAGTCTTTTCCTGGTTCTGGGGAAGCAGTGGTGAGCAACCAGATATTGTTCTTACCATTACAAACAGACAAACAGGCAATTACAAATTATAATAAAGTATAAGTGGTATGATTTATCACCAGAGGACAAAATACTTTGGGAATAACCATCAGAAGCACTTAACCTAGTCTTTGTAAAAATGTAAAAGAGCTAAATAAACAAATTATGATTAAAAGCTAGTAGTTCCAACCTTTCTGTCTGTAGCTTTTTATCAGCTGGTCAGTATTTAAGCTAAAGGACTTATGTGTGCATCTGTTTTCTTTTAGATCAACAACTATAATATCAAACATTATTTTAGGTTCATATTTTATATGTTTACTACAATATAATACAATATCATATCATAGATTATCCTTTTATTTTTTTTAATTATCAGCTGTATTGAGGACAAGATCTATAAAATATACCAGACAAGATCTATACCATTTGGATTTACCTTTTGGTATATACCAAAAGGTATACCTTTTTAGTACAAAATCTAGTAAAGATAACCATGTATTATCTTTTCTAAACAATTCTTTATTAAATGGCTTTGTCTCCAACAAATATTTATTTGCTGAAATGAGATAATATTTTATTGTATGTGGGGAAAAAATTATTTCTCTTTTATATCAGTTATTTTGTTTTAATTAAATCTGTCTGAAATGACAAATGATTTTTACTCCACTTGCTTTATGACACTGTGAAGTATCTTGTAAGAACAAACGAGATTTTAATCTTTCATTGCCCTAAGTAAAACAGTGGCTTAGCCAAAAATGTCAAATAGTATGTAGATTCTATTTCAATAGTAGTGGGCAATATTTAGAAGACTTAAATTCTAACATGGTGGTTGTATCCCAAAAAATGTTTGCTAAAAGAAAAATTCTATAACAGAAAAATTCTCTTGTAAAGTAAACATGACTCACAATTTATATGAATACTGATTTTTCCATTATAAAAGTTAGTAACATCTCTGTTTGAAATCAAGAAGCATGAGGTAAAGAATAATGACCAGAGCAAAAAAGGGGGGAAAAAATCCAAACTTTCAATCAGTTCACCATCCCAGTAGATGTTGTTAAAATAGGGAATAATTTTTAAAGACCAATTTAAGTATCTTTTTGTTGCCTAAGCATCTGAAGTTTGACTTTAAAAAATAAGTGTAGTCTATTGTTACATATCCCCTGTACCTTAGAGATTAGAATAGAATTTTGTGCCCAGACTAACAAACAAGTTTATTTTTTCCTCTCAGGAAGAAAATATAAATACTATCTATCTAAAACTAAAGTTTATGGAATGACTAAAAAGTATATGTATTGAAATAACCTTAATATTAAGGGTGTGTTCATTTAATACACTAATGCCTAATCTTCTATTCAAACAAAATGCAGAATTATGATTTCACTATAGGTTTCTATTATTTTCCTTTGAGCAAATGAATTTAGATTCTTCTGGATACAGAATAAATGATTTTCTTCATTCACAGTTTCAGTATGTATGTCTGAAAGGCAGTGTGATTTCCTTTACATATAAAAATGGCATTATTGATCTAGTATCAGGTCTAGTATCTATATTCCCTCTGAGATTTTTTCTTAGTCATATTAGTTTGTACAAATGATTCCACATTGTCACTATTTTCCTTTGTGAACACCAGCGTGATTATGTGATATGGTTAGTTCATTGGTTCGAAACCTGAGGCTCCCAAGTCTGGAGAATCTTGTGAAGTTGTGAAAATTCTAGCCAAGATAAAAACACTAAGTGGAGCCCACAGATTATTTTCTACTATTTTGAAGAGCTAAACAAAATCAGTAAGACTACTTTAAATACTAAATTTCTTTGCTTTTGTCTGAAATTACATCAACATTGGTATATCAACATCTGTTCAATTGTTAATGACAAATAGAAATTTATGGGTTCTATATGTAGAGTCAACAAGTGCCAAAGTGTTTGGAAAGCAAAGAATTAGTGACATCAGAAGTTTTCTTTTGTACAAAGTTAATTGCCCTATCTGGGGAATACTAAGCAAATCATTGTCTCAACATTATGGTCAAATCTGGCAATTCTCAAATTTAATGGTCTCAGGAACTCTTTATATACTTATAAATTTTTAAGGACCCAAAATAGCTTATGTGGGCTATATCTAGCAATATTTACTGTTCTAGAAATTAAAACTGAGAAATTTTTAAATGTTTATTTATTTGCTTCAAAATAATAATAAAGCCTTTATATGTTAACATAAACAACATTGTTAAGAAAAAATATTTTCCAAAACAAAAAATATTGAAAAACGTGGCATTGTTTTACATTTTTCAAATATATTTTGATGTCTGGCTTAAGAGAAGACAACTGAATTCTTATACCTGCTTCTGTACTTCAGTCTGTTGTGATATGTTTTGGTTGAAATATGAAGAAACAAATTCAGCTTCACACATTTATGTAGTCAGAAAAAAAAAGAAGCGAGCATTTTCACATAATTGTAGATCTTCTTTTGGTGGACACTACACCAAAAATTTACAATTGATACATTATTAAAATTAGTTGAAGTCTGAAATCTAAAACCCTGTTGAGGACTCTGCCATACTCTGCTATATTAAAATCAGTTGGGCCATCTTGAACTTTGAATGAATCTTATACTTGGACATGGTTTTGGAATGTATTTATTGGTCACTTAGAAAATATAAGTTCTTCCAAATGTTGACATATTTCATTATATTATAGCAAAAAATTATCTTCATTGATATAATCGCCAGACTTCTCAAAAAAAGTTTTGGAAGCGTTGGAAGCTCTCAAGCTCATGGTGATATATGTTTTCCACAATTCTAATTTTATTTAAAAGCTAGAATGTTATCCTTGGCAAAAAGCAACAAATCCTGTCTTGTTTTCCTTGAATTGACAGGCTCATTTCATTCAGTTTTGAGAAAATGTCTACCAAACATCTAAGTCTGGATAATCATAGTCTGTCTGTCATTCTTTCATTCCTTCAAGTAAAAACAGTGTTCTATGCAAAAACCGGCTAGTTCAGCTTGCACCTCAATTGCAGAAGTGCTTTTTCTTGAGACAATGTTCATCCTTTGGTATGCAGTGGAAGTATTTTATGCATATTTTCCATTTTGTCATACTCAAGGGACAAGTTTTAAATTAGTATTTACTGTTTTATTGAGGACAATGTTAAATGAAACTAGCTCTTCTTTTTTGAAACTGTTAGTTTGGGTTTTTTGTTTGTTTTTTTTTTTTTAACTATTAGTACATGATAGTGAATAATACGATGACTATTCATACTGTTTGTATCCACTGCCTTGATTTGCACTAAAGTGCCAACCCACCATTGCTTTTGTACCATCAGTGCAAATGTCAATATAGTGAAAAAGGAAATTAATGTTAAAATAGTTTGACCTTTTAGACCCTGAAAGGGTCTCAAGGACCTTTGTGGGTCCATGGACTGTATTTAAAAGGACTAGTAGAGTAAAATAAGTAACCTGCCTTACGTTTCTTGAAAATATCCTAGGTCAAAATTATGTATGCTGAATCTCATTTTCCATGAAGACAGTGTTACGGTGATATTCTCAGTCCAGAGATTATATCCTTTATGTAAATGACCACCAGTACCATGCTTAAGTATTATAAATGATTCACCCTGATTCTATGATCCAGATTAATTCTAGGGCAGGGAACAGAGTTCCTCCTACCTAACTGAAAACGAGAGAAGACTTTAAGAGTCTTTTGAAGACACATAACCCAGTTGTAATTTCCAGCTACTTCTGTTCATTTCCAATGTGATACTATTTCTGTATTTGGTAGCAACTGATTTATCCCCGGGATATCCTGTCCTAATAAATACATAGAGAGCCCTCTTTCAAGTCATAGCATAGCTATTGGAAGATAATTTTATTAGGGATACAATTGAGGATGGCCCATTTTTTTTAATTAGCTTGGAACATTTAAACTTGATGAGATTTCTAAATAAAAATACAAATTTTTAGCTTTTCCTTAAAAAATCAGATCAACATTACTGGGCTAATACTGACATATATAAATACTAGCTTGGTATTCTTTATACCCACCAAGCTGTTTTATTTATTTGCATTAAATCGCTGGCTTCTATAGACATAACTAATTTCCACTCTCATTCATTATTGCCTACTTTGTCCTTTATAACAACATGTGTGTTTTGCTCTTTATTCTGATTTGATAGCAAAACAGATTTTTGAGACTCCAAATAAAGGATGGTTCTCTTATATTCTTTTCTAATGAGAAAGGTACTACCCAATATGGTAAAGTATTTCATATTTTGATAAAACTGAAATTGGATGATAACTATATTTTAGCTATAAATTTTGAATTAATAAATTATTTTTAATTGTTATTCTATGACATTCTGCTAAGTATCCAGGATTAGATGTTGATTTCTATTTCTTCATTCATCTGATTGTCTCCTCTGCCTTTATATATAATAGAAATTTAAAGTGGAATTCATCCCATCCTTGCCTAATTATTGAATGTTCACAAAATATGTTCATCACTGAAGTTCAGTATAACTTAACTGTGAAATGTATAATTGCCATCCTGAAATCTGATCTTGCAAATGAATTTTGATTAGTTAGCCTGAAAAGATACAACTAACCAGAAATTATTAGCTACAGAGTTAACGGTTTTATAGCTCAGGTAGTCTAAAGTGGCAATTTTTTTTATTTAAAAAAAGTAATATGTATATGCTCATTTTACAGGGGAAAAAAAGAATTCCTGTATAACTACCCTTAGTAAATAGCAACTTCTAATTTTGCTATATATTCTGTTCTTTTTTTCTATAAATTCAAATATTTTATATAAATGGAGAATAATGGGAAGGCCATGATTAAGAGCTCAGGTTCTGGGGTCTGAGAGGCCTGGTGAGGAATGTCAGCTTTATTACTTACTAGATGTGTGACTTTCAGAAAGTTTCTTTACCTCTATACCCTTAGCTGTTATTATTAAACTATATAATATTTTAACCTATCCCATTCATTTAGTAATATGAACATCTTTCTATGTCATGAACTTCTTACTTTTTAAAAATTATCTTCTGCAATATTATTACTAAGTTGGTATTCTGTTTCACACTAAATGTTAGCTATTAAACTATATAATATTTTAACCTATCCCATTCATTTAGTAATATGAACATCTTTCTATGTCATGAACTTCTTTACATTTTTAAAAATTATCTTCTGCAATATTATTGCTTATTTGGTATTCTGTTTCAGGGATGTAGCAGTTTTTTTGCCAACTACTATTTGGATATATTAGGTGTTAACTATTTCCCAGTTTAAAAAAAATAGTGTAATAATTTTCTACAAGTTAAATGTTTTAGTTTTCTCTTAGTTAAACATAGCAACTTGTATTAATTCTACCTTTAAAAGTATATGCAGAATTCATAAGTCTTGATTCCTATAATTTATATAGATACCCAAAAGAGATTACTTTTGCATATTCATAAATTCAGTTTAATGATATTATGGAAGAAGCAAGTTTAGCATTTGCATTTGACTGATTTCCTGGCAGACATTTAAAAATTATGGATCCAAAGCTGAAAAATTAACAACATTGACTATGTAGAAGTATTGCACCTATGAGGCGCTATCAACCCTAGTCTGCCACTTTATAACTTTTTGAGAACTTAGTAGACTTCAGTTTCTATTTCTGTAACATCCTGGTATTAAATTAAGTATTCTCTAAAATCACCTGTAGGCCTATAATCCCATTCCTCTGTACTAAGTTTCTGTACTACCTGAATAAATATTATCACTCTATTTACCCTTCTCTTTGATAATATATTAATATCTAATTAATATAATTTACATTTATTTATTCCAGCTTTTGCATTCCATGCTACTATGTAAAGTTAGAGATTATCAACTGAAAATGTTCTAACCTCATTTCAGATCTTTCTTACTCAGATCAAGCTCATCTATTTTAAATGGAATATTGGTTTCTTTTGGTATCCACTAGAGTGCTATTCAAGTTATAGGAAGATAGGACAGTAAGATCTGTAGAAATACAAGAAATAGTGAAATTAAGAACACCAACCATTCAGTTTAATTTAAAAGTTTTGATTTCTATAAATTGATTTTTAATGGTTTAGGGCATGTTTTGCGCAAAAAGCAGCTGAACAAAATTACTGACGTGTCTCACTTATGACTTTAATACAGAGCATATCCCAAACTAAAATAGTCTCTAGATCTTTTTATTGTAAAAAGATATATATTCTAAAACTGGTCATGTATTTTCTCACCCACAACTTCAGGATTGTCTGCTCTCCCTACTCATTCGGTTTTTATTAACGACGGAACAATACATTAATTCAGAAAATTATTCAATGAATATTTTTGGTGGATATTATGTCAAAATTATGCTAGGTGTTGGGAATATGATATAAAGCAGTATAAAGACTTACTGACCCTGCCCTCAAGGACCTTATAGTGGAGCTGAAAATGAAAAAAAAAAAAATTACAAGAAATCTATCAGATAAAGAGTTGATAGATAGTATTCCTATTCACACTAGTAGGAATATAAATTTGTGTAACCTTCAGGTGAACAACTATATATACATACATATATATATATATATATATATGTGTGTGTGTGTGTGTGTATATATATATTTATATACATACACACACACACACACGTATATATAGCCTTAAATTTTTTCTTACATTATAACCAATCATAGTTACCAGAAATTTATCCAGTGGAAATTATCAAAGAAGCCATCAAAGACTTATGTACAAAATTATTTATCATAACATTATTCATATTCATGAAAACTTAGAACCAACATTAATGTCTATGATTAAATAACTTATAGTACATACATATATCAGTTATTTATATAACCTAAAAAATCATATCTTTTAGAATATCTAATGACATAGGAAAATGCTCAAAAAAAAAATATGGCTAGAAAAATTAGTAAACAGTACTGCTCAGGGACAGAATTGCAAGTTATTTTATAACATATATATTGTTTTCAACCAGAAAAGTAAAAATGTTTGTTTGGTTATTTAAATAAAATCTGGTGATAAGAGAGATGTCTTGCTTAGTTTCAGATTTATAAAAAATATTCATAAAACCAACTACTTATTTGTTTATACCAGAGCATTTTTATATCTAGGCTAAGCCATTCTATTCTTAATCTTGCTGGGTAGAAAATTGTATCATATTTCAGTGGAAGTTTGAAAATAAATTTTTTTCTGTTTCATATACAAATAATAAATAATTCTTAATAACAGGCACTGTACTATTTAAAACTTATTTCGAAGTGCGTAATAACTCTTTTATACCACACCATTGATGGCTTTATAATTTCTTTCAGAGAGATAAAAATTTTGGAAAAAACATGAATTGCATTATGCTCTGGCAGGAAATAACTTGCTTAAAAATCTAATTTTGTATAGATTGTTTTAGAATCAAAGCTATTATAGAAACTTAAAGATCAAAATTTAAATCCATAATAAACTATAAATAAATCATTTCAAATGTTAATATACCATAAGAAATCAGATCCTTGAAAATAAAGGATTTCCTAAGGATAAAAATTTTTTTAGGGAAGAGGTTGGTGGATCTGTGTCTTGCTAACAAGATTCTGATTTTTGATTTCTCATTTCTTCATTAACCTTTGCAGCCTTTTATTGGTTTAATTTATAATCATATTGCTTTTCTCCAGAAATGCATTGAAGTATTTCTTTTTCCTTGACACATAATTATAACTTATCTTACTTACATTTCTTCCTTCCCTCTTTTTTACTTTACCACAGTAAATCACATATGAAACCACATTGTTTTATGATGAAACAACAGAGCTGAAATGCAGTGAATTGAACTATTAACTAGATCCTAAAAAATATTTCTTTACAAGAGTGTGTTTAAATTTTGAGCTCTAAAGTAAAACATTTTTAAAATTTTCCAAATCATAACTACCAGAAACAATCTATAACTGTACCAATATATACTGAGTGGTATTGGTTAGAAGATAATTTCTAAGACAGAAGTTTCATTTCCTCTCAATGATACCCATACTTTAAAAAGTAGCAAAATAAAGTAGGGTTAGAAATATTTGTTTCTCGGGGTAGTTCTGAACGTAAATTAGGTAATTCTAAAAATACAGCACTTCAGTTCCTAGGACAAAAAAAAAAAGGAAATATGTTTAATCTATGCAGTTTTAATTCAAGTCAATATAAAATATATCATGAGAAAAAGAGGGAAGAACTACATTAGGCATTCCATAAAAAGTCCATAAAAGTCTAAGTTTAATGAAAAGACCTGAGAAAGAATTTAAGAGTAGCTGAGCTTTTTTAATTGATATGTCTTCAGAAAGCCCCTAACCTCTCTAAATCGGAGTTGAAACCCAGAAAATATAAAATCTTTTCTCAAATTTTTTCACAAATCTATAGTAACTAAAGAGAAGTGTGAATACATACACCCAGGGATACGGGCATATAACAATACGGTTTTTACAAGCCTAAAATGTCTTTCAAGTTTTATATTTTATTTTAAAAATTAATATAAAGTTGGGTTTCTTTGCCGAAATCTACATATTTGCTTTAATACAAATATAACGTTTACAACTACTTATTGTTGGCAAGAGAGGTAAAGGTGGGATGGGGTAATTTTCTATCTTGTTAACAGTGGAAATGATCTTACAGTGAACTCAGGTTTGGAGAATTGGACTAAATCAAAGGTAATCAACAACCCATATTGTATTAGCATCCAGACAGTTTCTTCTGTTGCATGATATTTCTAGAATTCAAGCTCATAAAAAAAGGTAAATACAAATAGCAGAGTCATTTCACTGCTTTTACACGCCACATCCTGGTAATTGATCCTTGCGGATAGATTCCTCAGTAATCAATCTCTGAAGAAAGATTCCCAGAAGGTTGCAAAAGAGGTGATACACTGCAATATTTTCAGAGGATTTTCAATAGATATTTTGTTAAATATATTCTAGCTGAGAGGCTCAATAGAAAATTGAAATGTTTTTGATCCTCTGATTTATATCTTTTGAAATCTCAGTGAAACGCTTATAAAAAGGTTTTCTTCAGGGTAGAAAAATTATTAGGGATAACATTTTTTGTTTTACTACTTTTTAATTTTTAATATATATACACTAATAATATCAACCAATCATAATCCCCACAATTCTTTCCATCCAATTGTGAAATTTCATTTATGTTGCAGTGATCCTATATGTAATATAAATATTTGCAGTTTACTCCTCTTAGTTACTACTGATGCAAAATGTTTAGCCTCGTAGGCAAATATACGTAAAATTAGCTAATGATGTGAGGCTCTTACAATTATCGTGAAGACTAAAGTAATTTATTTCATCCAAATGATAATCTTTTGTGATTACTTTTAAATTATTATCAAAGAAAAATGACAGTCAGGCATTTGGATTAGCTATGAATTTCTTTTATTTATACTACTCCATCAATTGATGATCAAGGGTTGACTAGAATAAATGAGAGTATTAAACTTTAAGATCTATTGATGTGACTTTTCTCTAGTTCTCAAATTTTAGTTTATGAGACATACTTTTAAAAATTCTTTCTGAAGTTTTTCAGTATTAGCTATTATACCTGGTTCAGGAGCCACAAAAATAATCACATGACACTTGAATTACAACCACTCTGGCTTTGATAATAACCACATTGGTTTTCTGAAGTCTTCCTCTTGTGATAGTCTAAATTTACAGTCAGACTTATATACAGAAAATTGATGTCAAGCATTGACAGTTGAGCTGTCTACTCCCAAAAATCTTTGTTTAAATTGGTATTATAGTCTATTTTTTACATTTAGAGTTCACGGGTGGCTATCCTTTCTTATAACTCATTACGTTTTGGTAATTGCACTTGCATTTGGAACTGAAATGGTTGAGGAAAAATTTCTTCCATAAATAAATACAGTAACATAAAATTTCTTCCATCAATGGAGAAACAGATACACACAAGTCAGGCAGAGGCATATATATACATATACATCTTCTTATAAGCATCAGTTTTTTTCCAGCCCTTTTATTTTCATGCCTATAAAGGGAATACAACCTTAAACTAGAACTCAGGAACTGAGGAACTGTGGGTATTGTTCCTAGATTTGTTATTAACAAATAACCTTGAAGAAGATACTTCATGTTGCCGGAATTAATGTAATTTTAAGCCTTCTAGAAATAAAACACTGTATAGAAAATGGTATTCACTTGTTACTGGGTAACAATTCTGAAAGTCTTCATAGCTTCTAAAAGTTTTCAGAAAGCAGCATAGGGCATTAGAATTTATATTTTTATAGGAAATTACCTAGTTTATAATCAAGATATTGTGAGTCTCCACTTAAAATGGGAAACAGCTTTTGGTATAAAGATATTCTCTAAGACCAAAGAAAATAGCACAAGAGAAGGACTAGATATTATAAGTACCCTGCCCATTCAGAAGCCCTCTCTTACAGTGTTGCCATTCTAATTAGTATTCATTGTTTCTAATTTTGAGAATTCTGTTTGACCAAGAAGAATGAGCATTGGTGATTATCTTTTGTGTATAATGTTTAGTTAATGCTGAAGCATTAGTAAAAACTATATCAAGTAAAACCAAAAGTTGATATAATTCTTATGTACCATGATGCTTTTTTTCAAAATGAAAATTCCGTTTTCTCAGTATTATTCCTAAGCATGCTCCATATGCTATCAGTGGTGTCCTAAAAGGGATAAGGTAATCTACAGCCTGACTCCAGGAAATAGAATTTTGTAGCATGGTCAGGTGTCTTATTTTTCCTGAGGACTTTAACACTTGGAACCTGGCATCACATCGATGCTTCCTCTACCATCTCCCAAAACAAAAAAACAAACACACACACACACACACACACACACACACACACACACACACGAGCATCCAGCCAGCATAGCTAACTTGACCTATGCTGGTCTGAATGGAGACCATCACTCTGCACGCATAGGAACCCATAGTGTAAAAAACACTTGGTCTGAAGCTTCCTCACCCTTCATCTCTACTTTTTTTGTTTATCTTCCTCTCTAACCAAATATTAGTTCTTGTTACAGCTCTATAAAAAAGCAAAAAAAAAAAAATTCTAATTTGTACCTCTCTTTGTGTTGAGAATCTTCCTTTTCTCATTTAAAGTGAAACCAGTTTTTAAAATGGCAGTTTTAGTTTTCTCTATCTTACCCAAGAGGAAAATTTAACTGAAATAACAGACAGTTTTGAGGGAGCGGATGTATTTAACATTGGTCTGGCATTAAAATTTTCTGGTTGGGCAGCACAATTGTTTAATTGGGAATCTCAGTTACAGCTGAACAACCTCAGCACTTGGGTCAGCAAGCAGAGGAGCGTCACTCTGTCACCTACCAAGAATGGTGCTTGTTGGAACTGATCTTTCCAGTTAGGGAACACTCATGTTTCTAGTCATACCATTGATGTTTCTGATATTATAATGGAATAAACACTATAATCCTTAAAGAGACAAAGTTCTCTGCATAGGTATATTTGTAATTTTTTGTTTTTCGTAAACCAAATGCAAATGTAACACTACTCCAGAAACTGCTACATCAGAAGTCCCCAAGGTAACCAAAAGTAAGTGCCCGTTTCCTAATCTCAGGAATAGTGCTATAATAAAGACTGAATTCTAGTAACCAGCCTATTTGCAGAGCATGTCATATAGCCTCTGGGTTAGTTAACTCCTTGGCATCCTAAGAGGTTCCTCGAAGAGTCGATTGATGTTTTGCATGTATTACTAATGTGTAGAAAATTTTTTAAGTTCACTTTTTCTTTATTCTGTCTTTTTTACCCATCTTCCCTCATTGTAGCAAATTAGACGGCCGGATGAAAGCAAAGGAGTTGCTAGTAGAGTTGGATCCCTCAAAGTAAATATGTTTCTAACATTTTTTTGGCAAGATTTCGTCTATAGCCTACACTTCTTCCTTTTTGGAGGGTGGTGGGAGGAAGGGGGCTTTTTCCATTTTTCACCATCCCATTTTTTTATTTTAATATTTTTATTGGCTGTTGGGTCATTTTTTTTGTTTGTTTCAGCTGCACATAGAGCAACCAGCTGAAGGCAAGCTGCCAAATAACTAGCTTTGAATGGCACCACAAACAAGAGAAAGGGCAACTGTCTCATTACAGGTGCCTATAATTTGGGGTTCTAGAGTAAACCGTTCCTCTGATTGATGTCACTGACTATGTGTTAAGTTCCTCTTACACAGAGAACTAATATTTATTTTCAGAATATTATCTCCCCTTTTTGCTTTCTTTTATAAAAAGTAACTAAATTTTATTTTAGTGTCATTACCATTTGTAGTTCATACCAGAAAAATAACTATTATGAGATAGTAACATTTGTTATATATAATGAATCTTAAGAATTAGAAAAGGAATTTTATATGATGCTGGTGTAATGGGCTCATGTATAGCTAATAGTATTTAAACACTTTTAATCCCATTTGTTTTTTTTTCAATTAAAAAATTTATATAACAATCAGTGGAAACTAATATATATCCAAATGTTTGCCCATTTGTGTATGTAATCTGCTAATACACAGCTTAAAGATTTCTGATCTGATGGTCCCATTTGCTAGTTCTTAAATATCTATTTGGTCAATATATCTTGGGCACTCGATACTCTAACATTCAATCACAATGAAAAGGTAAGCCAGTTATCACCCTTTAGAAACAAAGACATAGTCATTGATCACTTTTAATGCTGCCACCATAAATGCAAGGTAGAAAATTTGCTGAATTTTAAAAATGTGCAGAGGAATTTCCCCCCAAATTAACCACTACTTGTATCTCTCAGTCCCATTTGTCCTAACAGCATTAGTAACTGTTAATCAAAATGACAGACAGTTCACTGCATTGGGATGTCTCAAAATTCAATTAACTACCTTAAGGCCTAATATTAAGTCAATTCAAAATTTTATACACCTCCCCTTCATTTTCATTTAACAATTTATGAAGCACTAATTTCTGCACTCCTTCTTCTCCTTGCCTCTTCTGCCTTCTTAATTTTACTTTTTTTGTTGTTGTTTATTTATTTGTGTGTGTGCACACACATGAGTGCACATGGATGAAGGTGTGTCTGTATGTTTGTGTCCTTTATTCCAGACAAGCCATCTTCTCTGTTTCTGACGCTGCTGTACACTGGGTAGTGATTTGTTGTGGGGGGTTTTTTGTTTGGTTGGTTGGGTTTTTTTATGTTTTTTTCACTAAGGATAACGAGAGGGGATGGGAAGGGTTGATTATATGCCTGTTTCAAAATCAAGGAAGGTTAAAATTATTCAGTAAAAAAAATACAAGTTTATGCATCCCAATGATATATCAGTAGCATTCCTCACTGTCTCTTGTGAGGTATCATATTTTACCTTTGTCTTTAAGGGAAGATAAGTCCACTGTTGTTTAGCCTAATGGATTATGAGTCAGATTCAAGCGAAAAGGTACAGTGTGACATAACTTTTTAGAAATTATTGATAGTGAAATAAAGATAAAATGGCATCTGTAAGTGCAGCACCATCTGCTATAAATTGGATTGTGTGTGCAAGTGTGTGTGTGTTTAATTATCTCTAAATTCAGCTTTTGGCTGTATAGAACTTCAAGTTATAATTGTGTGCTTATTATTTTTAAGTGTATGTACAGTATGATAATGTATATACACATATATATGTATAAGAAAAAAGATACATGTTAGGGTTCAATCAATTTACTTTAATATGTATTCATTCAGCCCTAAATCAAAAAAATGTGTTTGGGAAAGAAAGACAAATTTCATAATTTTTAAGTATTTTTATTCCACATTTCTACCAAATAGAAAATTTTAAAGTGAATCTCTAAGGAATTATAAGGATAGTTATAGTATTTATTTATTTACTCTAACACTTTGGGGAGAAAAGATGCTATAATTAAAATAAAACGTTGGCTTCCTAGTCACAGGTTATTGAACATGTATTCTTCTGTTATACAAAGATCTTTAATGTTTTGAAATGTTTGCCAAAGGCAGTGAGAAATGTATAATGCTGTGATCTTATTTTTAAAAGGAAAAAGGAAAACTGAAAAGAGAACAAGTTGCTTTTTCAATTCATTTTCTGATGTTTACATGTAGCTCCATCGAAAGCTGGAGGAGCTCAGAGATCACCTAGAAGGCAATGTGAAAGGATACTCTCTCAGAGTAAATGTACGATTTCACTCGGTGATTTTTTTTTTCCTAAACTTCTGCTGACTGGTAATTCCAAATCTGATTGGTTTGTCCTCTCATCTCCATCTTTTTACTTTCTGTCTCTTTTCTCCCTATCTCTC
The DNA here is from genome assembly GCF_007474595.2 of Lynx canadensis. Taxonomy (NCBI): domain Eukaryota; kingdom Metazoa; phylum Chordata; class Mammalia; order Carnivora; family Felidae; genus Lynx; species Lynx canadensis. The sequence goes on from NC_044308.2 coordinate 112,810,989, forward strand.
TCTTCCTTTTCTAGCTGCAGCTTCATGCTCACGTTTATGAAATAAAGATTAAATTGGCAGGGTAGAGGACACGCAAGTCACACTAACACTGAAGTTGATTTAATAACATTTTGGCTCCAATGCAAAATAAAAATTCTTTTCAAAATTTGTTTCTTATACAATTGTATAATTTTCTGAGACTTTTTATGAGACTTCATTTGGAGCTTTTCCATTGACTGTGTTCTGCCCCTTGTGGGATATGTCAGCAGGATTATAAATTATTGGCTGGATCCAAGTGCTAGATCCTTAATAATTCAATTTCAGCTATCAAGGAAAATGATCAATGTTAGAATATCATCATAGGTAATCTAGCAAGTAGACACATTTTCTTCTGAATTAATAGGCTTCTCTTAACTCGGACTCTTTGGGAATAGCTATGATAAAATTTTTTTGTTTAAAAATAAAAAAAATTAAGCAGTAAATATCTTCACTGTCATGTAACATCTTACAAATACTTGAGATAAAGGCTATTATACCCAAGACAGCACTCTGAAGGAGAACAATACCTTATAGCTACTCAATACTATACATGTATCAGATAGATAATACTAACAGTAGTATTTTTTTGTGACCCATAGTTCAGACTCAGAATGCTTGGTCCTTCTCCTAAATATATCTTTTCAAAAAAAAATGGAAATAAAATCTCTAAAATGGTTTATGATGTAAAATATGGCAGAAGAAAAGCTAAATTAGTGCAGTAAGTAATTTCTGGCTCAATTTAACTCTGACATCCCATTCCTAGTGCTTTTTAAGAAGTTTCTATCAATCCTAGCCTGGCCTGAATCCACTTCTCCCAAGATTATTGTCATACTTTTAATCCATATTGCTATAATAGTTTTCTTATAAAGAATAGAATAAACAACAATAGTGATATTATAATTCTCTGATATCTCAGCTTGTTTTTAATTACATACTATACATAGTTAAGTATATCTCTATATTAAATTTCTGATTACTAAACCTCAAACTTGTTTTTATTAATACTAATTGTTAAATTCTGATTGCTAAATTAAGTTGATGTAGCAATTAATGCAAGTATCTCATTTTTCTACTTTCTTGTGAGTCAGTCGTTCTTTTCTATCCATATTCTTAGAAGTTGAAAGATCATCCATAACCACTCCCAGAATTTATTCCACTGTCTTAAAAAAAAAAAAAGAATTTTATGATTAAATCAGTCTGAACATACCTAGATATTCTTCTAGAAAGCCCTAAAAAAATTCTGATTAATTAATTAATGTATTTAGTGTCATACTCTTTGTAACCAATCATGAGAAGTGATTTTCTTTTTCAGTCAAACCAAGACTAGATAGTTGAGACTTGCTAAGGCCTGTATAGAAGGGAGTTAGTGTTAGATTAGGGTTAAATTAAAAATTTTGGCTTCAAAAACTGAGTTATATCATGCCACTTTTCAGTTTCTTTTTTTCAACACCTATACTGCATGGTACAGTATATAATGACTAACCCCAATGTCTTCATCTTTTGTTATATTTCACTGGGTCACACTTTGTTCTGATTACCTTTTTTTTTCTAATAAGATTGAATATGAGGTATAGCATTCTAAGATTCCCATTAACTAGAAAAGTATCTGGAGGAAAACTATCAAAAGTCAAATTGTATCTTCTATAGACAGTTCAGTTTAGAGAAGATGCGTTTCAAAGAGCTGAATGTTTAGTTTCTCTCCTCCCCTTTAATCCCATTACCCCAGAATGCCTTACAATAAACCTTGCATGTTAAAAATTGTTGCTTAGAAGCAGAATAAAGCTATTCTCAGTTGCATAGGTTATATAAACAGATTTTGTTTCTAAAATGAGATAAATTGGCATATAATGACTGTTCCATTTTGTGAAAATTTATTTTAGGCGTCTATACACAAGAGCAAGTATGTAGGTGCCTTTCAATTCATTGAAACATTTATAAATAGTTCAGTAAGATGAAAGATTAGAACCATGTTTGTACTTAAATATTTTATTATTACTTGGGAAAATGAGACATCATTCAAATCTTTGGAATAAGGATTTAATTAAATCATTAACGCTTCAATTTGTATCTTCTATGTGTTATATTTTAGAGAGAAAAGATTCCTGCATCCTTACTTATTACAGATAATCAATGATATAAGGTAGAATATTCTAAGATGTAATTTTTGGAATAATTTTAAAATTGATTTATCATATGAAAATGTACTTCTTTATCATACATTGACACTTCTATAGCAAAAAGTAGGATGTGTTAGGTTCTGGAATTATGAATGTATCATCATTTTCTGTATGTAGTACAAAGTGGAAGTATTCAGAACCCTAAGTCAGTTTTTAGTAACTTTTAATAATAATAAAACTATAATCACATGGCTTTACAAATTATCATCTTGTAAACAAAGTTTGTCTGATTTAATGATTGCAAGTTACTACAAATCCTTAGACTAATAATGTGTTGAGAATAATGACTGAAAAATCCCACATAAAGGAAAAAATTACCTTTACATTTAATCAAATACAGGAATCTAGTAGGAAGAACATTAAAAGTAGTGCTTAAAGTTGAAAAACTGTGTAAACAGAGTTGAGAATTGGAAAACATAAGATGATACAAACTAATACTTTACAAAATTAAGTCAAAGTGAGTTTACAAAGTTGAATTAGTTAAAGAGTGATGGAACCCTGAAAAGCTTGAGTGTTAAAATATTCAGAGAAAAAGAAGATAAATGTTCATGAAATAAAAACTAGTAGAAAGAAAAGAAAGGAGAGAAGTAAAAATGCCAAAACCACAAATTTTATATTTTCTCAGTGTATGCAATGTGATGGTAAATTTCTGCTGAGCTGCAAACATACAGATAGGTTTTAGGTAACCAAATATGTTAGTTTTTTAAAGGCTTTGACAAACAATCAAAGGGAAAATGATTTATGAAGACAGATTATTGGCACATAAGTGACCTAGGAATTCGGTTATGAAGTAAAAAGAATATGATAATTACAAGTACTTGCTATGCTAATATAAATAAAGACAAGGTATTATTTGAGGTGGAAAAAGTTAAGGGAGGAGTTATCACTTAAAATAAGACTATGTTTTTAGTAAGTTTAAGAAAACTATCTGAATCAAGTCAGAAAGGAATAAGTCTTTTGAAGAATGATTTTCTGAATGTTGAAATAAGACTTATAGGAAATGGGACTAATATAAATAATGGATTAGATAGTTGTGATTTTATAGATTTTTTAAGATCAATATTTTATTCCAGTCTTTGTTCTTATATTTTTGATAAATTATTTGGGAGGTTTTTTTTTGCATTTTTATATTCATCAAATTAATGCTATCACTCACGGGTCAGTGAACTGTAGCTTCTGGGCCCAAATCCTTTTCTCTCTTGTGGGCCCACAAGCTAGGAATGATTTTTTGCATTTTTAAATAATGGGGGGGAATCAAAAAACTGTCATTTCATGACATGTAAAAATCATATGTGTGTCCAAAAATAAAGTTTTATTGAAACACAGCCATATTCATTCATGTGCATATAATCTGTGGTTGCTTTTACAGTACAAAAGCAGAGGTGAACAGTTGCAGCAAAAACCATATGACACAGAAAGTCAGAAATGTTTACTATATGACTATTTATAGAAAAAGTTTGCCAAGACCTGCTGTAACCGGCTAGTGTGTCAAAATGACAAGGACATAGAAATGATTATAATAGAGTCTTTGTAAACTTATCTTCATTTTAGAGCTTGAGGAAAGGAGAGCTGCTCATTTTTCTGGGGATGGTTTCAGATTATTCTGCCCAGAATAATATCTGTCTACAAGAGTTGATACCCTGATCTTCCACCTTTACTTTTTTATTCTTCTGTTTGCCACTGTTTTCTCTAACTACTCTTTTTTCACACCACATCACACACACACACAACGTAAACCCCCCCATGAAATTAACATTAAACCTTGCAAATATAGATTATAAATTCCTCTTGTTTGAGGAGGCCTCTACAGAGATTTAGGGTATAAAGATATGTTCCAATCTTGCTCTCAAACTTTTTTAAAAGGCGTTTTTAGAGTGTTTTTGCTTACTCTGCTTTTTTTCTGTTTTTACTTCATTATGTTTCATTAAAGATCTTTCCCCTGGAGACCAACTTTTGGTTTCTCCTATTTAAATGTACCTAAAATCATCCTGTCTATAGGAAATTTTGTGCAACTGGTAAAGACACCCTGACATGATCAACTATGTCATATCTTAATATATGGCACTTAACTATCTAAAAGGCATCTGCATTAAGTCAGCCAACTTTGAAGAAAGGAAGAACAGCTAGAACATTGATTAGTCCTTAAATATTCAGTAGCTTTTAAAGGAGTAAACATCAGTTTGTTAACTCTACTTTCTTAGGCAAATTTCATTGTCTTTGGTTCTTACATGAAGAATATTTTTATTTGAGGTTCCTAATAAGTCTTCCTTGTTTGATGTGTTGGCACTTACTCAAAATATTAATATCTATTTATTTACTATTTAATTTATAATAATTATGTAACATCTTGAGCATCTTAGTAGATGATGTATGTCTTATAAATATGACCAGACTACAATAATGGCAAAGATGACAGTAAATCAACTTCAGGATTATCTCTTTGGAAAACAGACTAATTTTGCTACCTTTCACTTTTGGTATTTAATGTGTAAAGTTAACTAATACAATTCTGAGATTTCACTTCTACTGAATAACAAAAATCTGTCTGTGTTTAGAACAAAAATATTCTTATCTAATACTTATAAAATCACCTACAGTAGCCTAAGACATCATGGGAATGACACACTGTGACGTGTTTAATGCTTATTGCAAATTGCTCTTCCCAGAATTGACTTTAATATGCAAATAAGGTACTAATAAAAGATCTTCTTGACAAATAAATTTCCCTAGTAACAGAAAATGGAGAACTGAGGGGGGCAGGGGGAGATAAGACTCCAACTGTTTATGAAAGATAAAGTTTTTCAGTTTTATGGATATAGCTATGGAGATAGAACAAACATGCAAAGTTTTCTTAGAACTAGCACCTTGCTGAAGATGTGTATGTGTAATTAGATGTGTATGTGGTTGGAAAAAAAGATTCAATTTCTTAAGATGTCTATAATGACCATATTTCAGAAAATACCTCAAAGTAATCCGTTAAGTGGCAGTGATAACATTTGATCACAAATCTTTATGATGGTAAATGTAAAATCTTCTCAACATTATTTCACACAGTTCAGTTTTTTAAACATAGAAGAAAAAGAGTTTGTATGTTCATTTATTCATTAAACACTTACTGAGCATCTACTACATTCTTCTGTTCTGGGTGCTAGAAATACAATTAAAGAACAAATCAGATAATAAGAGCATTTCTGATTCCTCCACTATGTCATCTTCTATACTTTCATTTCCCCACCCTGAGTTTTCATTTTGGAACTTAATGAAGAATTTGTAACTCAAAACTGCATACTTAATAATTTAGCTCACGTGGCATTGTACAACCTAATGAAAGAAGAGGCCAGAGAATTGACCATAGCAGTGTGACGACCTAGAAAGTAAGAACAGGGCAGAAAATTATCAGCTCAAATCATGAAGATTAAACATGGTTTTGAGTATAAAATAGCTATTTTAAAAGATCAATGAAACATTCTGATAAAAGGTCTAGGTAAGAATTTGTGTTTCAGTTTTTATGTTTTTATGGTGTTTTTATTGATATATATATTAATATATCACATGGACATATATATGAATGTTCAGTAATACTGTGAATGGAATAATAGGAACAGCACATGAGAGTCAGAATACTGAGCTGGCTTTGGTGCCCTCTTTAAAAAACAATATGAAGATGTACAATAGAGCCCTCATTCTATAAATAACGTCACATGCAGTTTGCCAATGTTAATAAAGCAATGAAGATCAGTGTAGTACCTTAGGAGAAAAATGACCAGTGTTCTGCTTTCCAATTAACCTTAAATGAACATCTTCTCAGTAAAATCATACCAGATCTGATCAGAGGGAGTCATCTCTGTCACGGACTTTTTTCTTTTTTTTTTTTAAGCCAGGTATTTTTATATCACAAGATTCTCCTCAAATAGCTTGACCCTTGAGATTTCAAACTCAAGTGTTTGCTTATAAGGCTATCTTGTTACCTGACAAATGTGTTCGTGATGGAGCCATCTAATCTTCTGAGACCCTTACTATGCTATCACTTCCTCTTTAACAGTGTTTTCTTTTCCCCACTGCAAAACCAGGCTCGGCTTCCCTCGTGCTCATCTACTTATAGTGTATCTGAGGTATACTTTGCACGTGTTATCTTACATGGTCAACAACATGCTCGCCCTCACCATTTTTCTTATTTTATTTTCCTTTTGCCTTAATTTATTTTGCCTTGCACTTTGCACTTGGCTGAAAGGGATGAGGGTACCAAAAGGGAAAAGTTAGCTGTTTTAGGAGGAAATTTCAATATTTTTATACTGTACTGTTTTCTAAGTTAACTTTTTTTTTTAGCAGTCACTGTATCATGTCGAAATGGTTAAAGTCTGAACAGCCAACTTGATTGTTACCACCACCTTAATTCCATAAAAATTTCTTTGAGCCAGGTAATTTGTTATTTTTTTTTTTTTTTTTTTTTTTTTTTTTTTAACGTTTATTTATTTTTGGGACAGAGAGAGACAGAGCATGAACGGGGGAGGGGCAGAGAGAGAGGGAGACAGAATCCGAAACAGGCTCCAGGCTCTGAGCCATCAGCCCAGAGCCCGACGCGGGGCTCGAACTCACGGACCGCGAGATCGTGACCTGGCTGAAGTCGGACGCTTAACCGACTGCGCCACCCAGGCGCCCCATGTTATTAAACTAATATTGGCTAAAGACAAAGATTTTGGTTTTCAGGCCTGTCTAGGTCTCTCTGGTAGCTGAAGATTTACATTAAATAAGTGACAATCTTGTCCCATTAACCATAGACACAGCATCCCAAATTACCTATTAAATGAAAAGTTAATATGATTCCCCTATTTTTGTATAAAATGGAAGATTTATTCCTTTTTAAAAACTGATTAGGTTACTCAGGAAAATAGTTTCCTTGATACTTATATTTTCATAAGGTTCTTATAATCTGGAAGATTAATTTTGTAATCACTCATGAGATTCGTGCTCTTTTAACAAAATATTTTACATGACATTTGAGCTATGTTTTTTTGCCTTTTTGGGGTCTAATTTCTTATTCTTACTGTGTAAAACCATAGCGTACATGTGTTTCTGTTTTTGTGAAATATTATATTGAAATATTAATAGATTTTGAATATCCTTTCCAAAGCAGAGGCACTGTTGAGTAGCTGAGAGAAAAGAGAATTTGTGCCTCAAGATGGCTAGTAAATAAAAGAACTTTAATACCCTATGAATTTTAAGATCTTAATTTTTTATCTTATAGACAAAACACATTTCTACATGTAGTTTTTGCAGACCACGGTAGCTACCATGGGCAGGCCACTATTGTTAGCTTTATTCTGTTTGCAGAAATACTGTCTCAGAATATCATGCAAAAAACCCAGAAAGATGGCACCATCTGAAATACCAGGTTGTGTTTGCAGAACCACAGGCAGGATAACATCTTTTTGCTTTAAAATTTTAAAAATTTAAAAAATAAATAAATAAAAGCCTTGAAAGGAAGAGCATGACTAAACCCACAAGGGTTTAGCCTCACAAGGTTGAATTTATTGAATCAACAGAATTATAGCCATCTTCTGTAATTTTTTTCTTTTGAATGTTACAGCTATTTTAGATTTTTCTTTTAAAACTGATTTTATGGAGAATGAATTTCTTCTTGAAATATGTATCTGTAGGAAAAGGAAAGTAATGAAAGGCAGATGAATGACTTGTGATATCAGCAGACTGTTGAAAGGCAAGATTGATATCATCTCATTACCACATTTTCCATAGGTCTTTTCTTAATTCCCCAGGATTATGATTCCCAGTGTAAAAAATATATAACCCATTTCTTTCTGACACTTCATCCAGGCAATTCTCCATTTCCCATGAGAGTGTATAAGAAGTCTACCATTGACATCATCTTCAAACACAGCCTACAGCATCCATCAGGGTATTACTTTCTCTGTGACAGCATGTTTGCAGGAGGGTTCTCAGGTTGGAATGTGGAACTGGCTTCTGGGAGGATGGGATTGGGTATGCTATAGCATTTGCTCCCTAGCACTCTGCTCTTAAATGAACTCTGGCTTTATCTGGATTTGTTACTTTCATTGTGACACATTAGCTTTATTTATTTATCATAAAATGTGTTTCTCTTTTTGTCATTTGTGGTAGGGTTTTTTTGTTACCAGTGCCATACCTCTGTGGACTCCATAGGTGGTGATTATGTTTAATTTATGATGCTGTAAAGACCAATATCTTGAAGAACTCCTTAGGGAATACAGAATAACCTTCCATAATTTTTTTTCTATTTCATCTTAAATTGGTAAATGATTATTTTATAAAATTTTAGACTTTGACTCTTACTAATTCGAATTTCAAGAAATGTCCTCATGTGTCATTTTTTCATATGGAAGCCTCTTGATGGAACTGTTGTTGAAGTGCATTTTTTTATTTTATAGCATCACTATGGAGGTAGCCAAACTTTCCATGGCTCAATATCTTCTTTTCCTCATTTACATCATCTTCACTGACCTTCACTATTAAAGAAATAAATTCTCCAGTACCTATTGCAACACATTGGCTTAATCAATTTCATGTCACTGTCTTCTGTGACATTCATAAGACCAAAAAATAAGCTTTGTTCAAAAAGGAATCTATCCATGAATTGTCCAAGAACAAGATAATTGCTAACCTTACCTGCTACTGCTCAGCAAATGTTACTCCATGTAGTTGATTGCCCCTTCTTGAAAAATACAATTCTCTTACTATGTGACAACCTCTGTGGTTGACATCTCATTTATCTTATTTCAATTAGTCTTCACTATAGATATTTAAAGAAGATACTGTCATCATCCTCATTATACAGACCAGGAAAATGAGTTCAAAGAGGTTAGATATCTTGCCTAAAGTCATAAAGCTTCCAAGTGAGTGTCAGAAAATTGTTTTTCCTAAATACCATGCTTTCTGCTGCTGTTCAGGAGTTATTAAAAGTTGGCTGTAGGTGGCCTTCAGTAGTCTTACATTTTCATGGACTATACTTACCTGGTTCAGATTGATCACATAGTTTGGATCCTTGTGAGAGGATATAAATGTATCTATTAGATGCAAACTTTAATTCCAGGAAATATTAGAAAGACATACCTTTTATAATTATTTTTCTTATATATAGTCATTCAGTAAATATTTATTGAGCACTTACTATTCCTTATTTAAATGTAATTATAATCTGCTAGCTCTGTCTTGACCTTAGAATTGGCCTCACATTTGGAATGCATAGAATATCATGAATGTAATGAGATCGGTGTCACAGGTTGTGTACACTATTGTTCATCCCCTCAAGCCAAGTAAAAAAAAGAGAATTCACCTTCCACATTTCCAGCTAATCTCAGCTTTCTTTCAACAGTGTTCCAGCAATGTTCATTTTTTAAAATCTTTTGAAAACATTGCTTCAGAATTCACTTAGTTTAGAAGAAAGCCAGCATGAGTACTTGTAGTAACAGTGCTCTTTCTGACTTACTTGAAAAGTTGTAATATACACTAGATGTAAATTTTTTATGATTTATAACAATAAACAAAAAAATAATCATTGAACCCTTTAAAACCTTATATCTAATGTCTTAGATTTCCCAGTAGCAAGGTTGATTTAAATAATTAGCAATTTTGAAGTTAAATTGATTTTTACTGTTGAGTGGACAGAGACTGAAATTTAATTTTATTTTTATTTAATGCTTAAGAGCTTTTAGCTACCTAAAGAAATGGTGACATTTTCAAATTGTAACTTGCAAAACAGTTGCCCTTTGAACCCATCACACTTTTAGAACACCAGTTCTGATCTAAACAAACCTTGACTGACTGACAGTTTGGAGCTTCTGAAATGGAAACTTCAGTTGAATTGCAAATAGTAGATCTACATATTCAAGGAAGGAAGGAAAGATGGAAGGGAAGAAAGAAAACTAGATTTTAAACACTGTAACATTTCCTCTTTAAAAGAAAAAATAGAGCCATTTTTGAACTACCAGTAGCACTACAAACTATTTACCTTGGATGAAACTAATAAAATAAAATAAAGATTCTACACTGTGAAATGATCACCTAAGATTTTCTACTTCACAAAATCTCACTTAGAAAATTTTTAATATTAAATGTATTATTTATTTCAGTATAGTTTTCTCTGATGTTTTACTCTTTCCGGTCACTCTTGCATTCATTGTTTTCATTCTCTTTGTTTATAATAGTTGGGAATTTGGAGATAGTGTGAAGAAATCTGTTAGGAATAGTATCTTTTAAAAACACTAAAACTGCTGCTTACCAGAATATATAAATTGTTTGAATCAAAATAAGAAAATACCTCTCTCTTACATCCAAATAAGGGACCAGCCATAAAGATAATGGGAACGCACATTTGACTGGAATATTTGATAAACCTATCTAATCAAAACATTCTTATAAAAGAACTGAAAAGAATTGATTGACATATTTTCAAAAAAAAGATGATGGGTACTTCTGTCTACTTGGGCATAACACTTTTAAATTTCCGTAACAAAAAGATTTTTAAACTGTTGTAGTTGACTGTGAATTTCTGCTTATCCTCATACACTGCCTCATCTATTCTGATCATTTGAAATACAAAAGAGGTGGTCACTGGAACAATGGCATGAGAATTTTAAAGTTTAAGATGAGGAAATATTAATGCATGGATAACAAGTTTAGGAAGCTTTTGATGTAAGTATTTTATAGGCTATGTATTTCTTTGAGAGAGAATTATTCTCCTTTTAATTCTTACTTGTAATATGTACAATGAACTTTGTAGCCAGATCTACTTTCAAATCTGATTTTAGTAAAATAATGAATTTGGTAAGTCATCTAGGAGGCATTCAAAAAATATTTAGGAAATGGTGAATGAATTCTTAAATCAGCCAACTTATCTAAACCTTATAAAGTTTCTATATCCGGGTTTCAAGGAGAATTGATAATTTATGTAAAATCTAGTAGAGTACCAGGGACATAGTAAGCACTGATTTCTTTTTCTTCTTAGATGTGTAAGCTCTAATCACCTCAGACTTGGATTTAGGACATTAGCCAAACAATTGGATTCTCTCTGTTAGTCCTTCTTTCTTCTTAGGTCAGACTAACCTTCCTAAGCACTACCTTAATTCCCATCAGTTCTCTAATCAAAAAAGCTATAGTAGCCTACCCCTGAGCTGTTGTATCAAGAGTAAATGCCTTTCTTCCTCTCTCCCAACATCCTTTATAATTTTTATATAGGATAAAATTATAAATTTTACAATTTATATAATTATAATCCACTGTTTATCTAACATTATTTTCTAGTGACCAACTTCTCCCAGTTTGCCCAGGACTCCTAGTTTAGAATTGAAAGTGCCACATCCTAGGACTATTTTGTTTTAAAACTGAAAGTTCTGTATTCCAGGAACCCCCTCAGTCCCTGGCAAACAAGGACAATTGGCCATTTATTCTCTATCATGTACCTACCACTCCAGTCAAGGGATACCTTCTTGTTATATTCCTTCTTTCTTATTGGCCATTATTTGTGCTATTTTGTCTTTCTGAAATGCCCTCATCTACTTAATAGCTCCAGTCTACCTTCCTCCAGAAAACCACCTCTACCAACTCCTACATACCCTAATCATCTTCTGAAGGGAATTTCAATTGTGCTTATAGACAGTATTACTCTATATTGCTTTTCCTTCTGCCTGTTTGATTGTTTTTACTTCTGTTCCTTACATGTTGATGATCAACTTGATTTACTCTCAGATTCTTGTTTTTTAAAATTATTTTTAAGCTTATTTATTTATTTTGAGAGAGAGAATGTGCACAGGCAAGGAACAGAGAGAGATGGAGAAGGAGAATCACAGGCAGGCTCCACACTGTCAGCGCAGAGCCCAACATGGGCTTCAATTTCACAAACTGTGAGATCATGACCAGAGTCAAGATCAAGAGTCAGATGCTTAACTGACTGAGCCACCCAGGCACCCCTCAGATTCTCATTTTATTTCTCACTATATATCTACACTGACCAGCATGATAGCCAGTTTAAATTCACTAAAATTAATTAAATTTAAAAGCTTCTTATTTGCAGTAGCCACATTTCAAGCGCTCAGTAGTCACATGTGGCTAGTGGCTACCTTTTTAGAAAGCACAGATATACATTTTTATCACCACAGAAGTTCTCATAATCAACCATTGTTATTATGATCATCACCATTTATCATCATTATTACTTCTGTTTCTACTTATAGCATTAACTTTGGTCAGGGATAATTCTAGGAGCTTCACATATTTTACTGTCACATATCACTGTCACAATATAGTAACTACCTTGGCATCAACTATCTACAGCCCACATCTCTCTCCAGAGTTATAAGCACCTTGAACATGACTCAGCCCCCAATTTTGTTCCTTCATCCACTATTTGAATATATGATACTACCCAATTACTCAAACTGGAAACTCAAGAGTTATTTTATATCCTTTATGACCATTCAGAACCTAAATCCTATAGATTCAGGGTTTTTTTTTTTTTATCTCTAGAACCTATGCCCTTCTCTCCAGGAATACTTTCAGTGATTTAGTTGGATTTCTCATCTGGATTACTAGATTAATCTCCAAACCAGTTTCTCTACCCTCATCATTTATTCCATGACCATCTCTAATCATTACATTGCTCACCAGAATTAACTTGTTAAAATGTTAATGTAGTCATGTCATTCCCCTGCTTAAAATCTTTCAGTGGCTCTCCATAACCCTTAGGAATTGGCCCTTACCTCATCAACAATCCTCTTACCACCTCCTGTCATGGTTGAAATTAGCTTCAGCCATACTTATTGCCATTTCTCAGTTGCCAGGGTCCCTCATATCTGTGAATTACACTTGCCTTTTTCTCTGATTTCCTTGCCTTTTCTTCAGCTAACCAGAGTGTAATTGTCCCTTAAAATTCTGCTCCTATATCCCAGCTCCAGAAAGTTTTTCCTGATAATCTCCCCTCAGCTCCTCCCTCCATCTGAGTTAGGAGCATCTCATGCATATCCGCATAGCGATATGTACTAACTTCTATTACTGCATTTATCATGAGGTGTTATAATTAATATGTGTACTTAACTGTCTTTATCTATTGCATTGTGAGCTCATGGAGACCAGAAACTGCTTTTTTGTTTGAAACCTGTAATTCAGAGGCTAGATCAATTTGGGACAAACAGTAGGTATTCAGTAAATGTGGGTTGAGTGCATGATTGAATGAATGACAATGAATTACCCCCTAATGGGTATATTTAGAATAGTATTCACTCTATTATTAGTTTATGAAACTTGGTTGAGTAAAGACATTGACTTAGCTTCTTTTAGGTTTTACTCCTTCCCCCATCTAGCACACAGTGAGTATTTAATATACACATATTGACCAGATCTTGAGTTAGAACCCAGTTTCAAATATCTCATTATATATGTGTCATATATAAAGATTTGCATGCATTTTTCTAATTTCTAAAAGCATATGGTAATCACAGTCAGTACTTCTAAAACATTTTCATTCTACTCTGCCTGACTGTTTCTGCAGTATACTCTGATAGCCATTTTTTAAACAAATAAATAACAGGGTTAGCAGCCTAATTTTTCTTGAATGTGGGCTCAAACAATATCAGTTACTCCAGTCTCTACAATTCTAAATCCTTATTGACCTTGGATGTAATGGGAGTGAAGAGAATCTCAAACTGTAGAATTGACTTTCTCACCCTGTTGTTGAAACCTAAGTTTACCGAGAGCAGGACAGCTTTATTCTCTGTGACCCCAATCAGTCTCCTTGACATCCTGTTTGAAAAACACTGAGAACTAAAGTCTATGAAAAATCATGCTCTCATAAATTCAGATAGGAATTTGTATGGGAATCAGAACTGGTACATAAAAAAAATATAGAAACCTGAGGTTTATTGTTAAGCCAGTAGTAAGTATTCCTTAGTTAGCTTTAAACAAAAATGAAGTCAGAATCTAGTGTTATTGATTGGTAAATAAGTTGTACATAGGCCTCTGATTAAAGCTTTATCTATTACCAAGACACAAAGGGAGTATTGGCTGGCATTTTAAGTCAAAAGAAGGACCAACATATAAATTTCCAGTGGCCATTTTTGTTTTTATTGCTCTCTATCCAATAGTAAGGGGAATTGACATCAAAGTGAATTTTACTTTTCCCTAGGCTGATGCCTAGCATTCTTTTTCTTCATGTGCCTTATGTACCACAGGCCAGCATTTTGTCTGTTTCTCTTCTCTCTTAATTAACCCACTTGTCTCTTCTACATGGGAGGTAATCCAATGCATGCTGGCACAGCTTCCTATAAATTACATAGGTTTAATGAATTCTAAGTAGCTCATGGTCATACCCTGCTTTGGTTCATACTGAGATTTACAGACAGGTTTGGTTTACCACCAATCCCCTAGTTTTTAAACATTAAGATAAACATCTTCTTGACTACCAGCAATATAAATTTTCTTTGCTTGTTCACACAAATATGCATTTGCGTACAATGAAATGAGGAACCTATATTTCAGCAAATGGAATTATCAATTTTATCTGGTCCTTTTTTCCCCTTTTCAAAAGCACTACTAGGTATTTACCCAAAGAATACAAAAATACTAATTCAGAGGGATACCTGCACCTCGATATTTATAGCAGCATTATCTACAATAGCCAAATTATGGAAACAGGTCCCTACATCTTGGAGATAAGGATGCTCCTTTCCTCAGGGTTTAGGGAGGGCAATGCTTATGACCTGTTTCGAGAATGAAGTGCAGGGCAAGGACAGAGAGACCCTCTTGCTTCTGCCATTTTCTGAAACTTACTCAGTTTAAAATATTTAACATTCCAAGATGCCATATTTTGAGGTAGCATGTCCTGAACCCCATCATCATATTGTCCTTGAATTCCGTTATATGTCATACTCTACTGTCATTTACCAACTTATAAGTAGAGCAAAGTAGTTTCACATGAAAATAACTAAAAATGTTGACCAGATTTCTAGACTAGTGTTCAAAACTGAAATAGCACTGTAATTTAACTGAATTGGGAGTCAAATAGACATATATGATTTTCTTAAAAATTACTTTTTTAATTTTTTTAAGTTTATTTTGAAAGAGAGAGAGCACAAGCAGAGGAGGGGCAGAGAGAAGGAGAGACAGAATCCCAAACAGGCTTCCTGTCATCGAAACAAAGCCTGATGCCATGCAGACTCGAACTCACAAGCTGTGAGATCATGACCTGAGCTGAGATCAAGAGTCGGACACTTACCAGCTACGCCACCCAGGCACCCCTAGAAATATGTGATTAAATGTAGGAATCTATGTACTATTTGTAACATTATTTCTTGGAGGAAATGCATTTTAACCTCTAACAGAATCCAGCCTACTGAAAGGCATTTTTATTCTGACAAACTCTAAATGGCAACAGAATCTTTCATCCTCTTTCTTTCCTCCAACAGCTCAAATGGGATATCTTGCTTAAAATATTCACTTACTAGGGGAAAGTATAGGAAGAGGGAAACTTGCAATTTGGGTCAATGGCTTCTTGACAGCATCATCAATCAATGTCTGTTGAGGATGTTTATATCAGGGGTTTATGCCTATATGGTTAAATTTCAATAAGCTTTCTATTATGTGGTATTATTTCTTTTCTTTTTAATGTTTATTCATATTTTGACAGAGCGTGAGTGGGGGGGGTGGGTGGGCAGAGAGAAAGGGAGACAGAATCTGAAGAAGGCTCCAGGCTCTGGACTGACAGCACAGAGCCCGATGCAGGGCTTGAACTCACAGACCATGAGATCATGACCTGGGCTGAATTAGGACGCTTAAATGACTGAGCCACCCAGGCGCCCTGTTATTATTTCTACTATATGTTTCTAGTGAATGCTGATATTTCTGACTTACTAAATGCCTTTTTTGTCCTTATTACCTTGTAAACACCATAGAGGTCTTTGAGCCAACTTAGCAAAGTAAAATAAATATATGACTGTGAATTAGAAGAGGTGACTTCTGTTACCTGGTCTGTCCATGAGAAAGCTAAGTCATCATGAATGTAGCCAACAAGATTCTCAATACTGTTAAAATATTAATGGTACAATTTTAAAGGAATTGGGTCTTGATCATGCTGTGTGCATTTTGCTTTCTACTTGAAAGTTCAGAGTGCCAAATAAATACAAGTAAAAAAAAAAAAAACATGCTTTGAGCTTAAAAGTCTATAACAGATTTTGATGTCTTGAGTGATTGTAAAAATTGAAATTGATATGGTTGTTATTTGTATTTGGTTCTTTATACTTTCAGTTTTGCTGACACTACCAATAAGTCATGATTAGTCATCAAGTATCTACTAAGCATCTACAATACCGAGTAGACATTACCGTATTAGGTATATAGAGAATGTAGAAAAAATTATAGGGCCTCACTTAAGGATTTTACAAATTGGTATATTGTCTATTTTTTAATCATATTTATGTATTCAGACTGCGATGTTGAAGAATATTACTAGAAGCAGTGCTGTTGGCTCTGAAAATTAAAGCTATTCAATATTAGCATTAAAGAAAAGTCTATGGGAAAATCATCATTCTTCAGTCCTTTGTTCACAAAATAGTCATGGGGGGAGTATTTTAAAATTCACCAAATTATTGTTCAGTCCCAAAACAGAACTTGCTTAGGGTAGTTTTTCCTAGAATAGATTTGAGTTATTGGGACCTTATTATATAACTTTAAAAGTGCCATAATATTTCTTTAGGCCACATTTTTGTCTAGATAGAGATTGTGTCAGTTATTCTAAGTTGGTGGTAGTTTCATTTAATTTATTTGCCAAGTACAGACCCTTTTGGAAAAGAGGGACAAAGGCAAAGCATGATATTACTCTTTATTAACATTACTTATTGGAGAATAATGCAAATTTTCACCTTTTAACTGCTCTCCTTTGCTCTGCTAAGTTATCTAACACATTTGAGTGATATAGGAGACCCTGAAAGAAAGAGGACTCCAGTAAGCATCATAGGTTAGAATGAACAACATATGCAAAGGTGATATTGTTTATGTAAAGTAATTTTATGTATTTTTTGAAGTCCGCTCAGTTGAATATAAGGGCATATTTTAATCAAACTGATAGTCTTTACCATGTATTTTTAGCCACCTGCTTGTGTTTATCTAATAAATTCTTCCTACGCTATTTAACAATTGCAGCTATCATTTTCCAAAATAGATTAATGTATAATATTTACAGGCTTAATAATCCTGTGTGTGCTATGTTTATTATTCAAGAGGTTTTTTAATATCATTTTATCTTTTCACAGCATCTCTCTAAGAATATTCATTTTATTCTCATTTTTAACAAAAATTACAGAGTTAAAAATTATAGAGAGTTGAGGGCTTTTCTATAAGATATACCCTATCATCATCAATATGCTAAGTTAGAAAAAAAATGGGGAATATATGGTACCATCCTTTCTATTGGCTTTAAAAAGCTCACCTTGTATAGTTACATATATATAATGTCAGTATTTGATAGGTATGCTCATTTTTATCATACTGATTAACTTCTCTTCAGCTTGAATATTTTGGGAACCCAGACTCATGTTTAGGTTCAGTGAGGAATTTTATATCCAGGAGTAAATATCAACGCATTGGATGATAAATTGAAGCTACATACATCCTTTGAAATACATGTGCTTGCATTATTTGTGAATCTACTACCCTTTAAAATACTTTTGACTTAATTTTCATGTGACTTTTATTACTATAGAAAGTGAAGAATTATGAAAAATAGATTATTATGTAAAATATAATAATATTTTATAATAAAACAGAGCTAGATACGTGTTATGCATAGGAAAACCAATGTTGCATATATCCCTTGGAATTGAGAGGGGAGAAGAAAAGAAGTAGGTATGTTGGTACTCAAATGTTTTGCATTTTAAGGGGAAAAAAAAGAATGAAAACAAGAGGAAGGGGGTTAAAAAAGAAAGGGAATGATGGAGAAAGAAAACAAGCCCTGGTTTTTCATTCCCTTTTCTGCTTCAGTATTTAAAGAAGAGGTGATTTATTCTGACTTTCCCATATTAAATAGTTCAGTGCATAAGTAGCAACTTACAAAAGAAGGGTGAATTCAAAAAGACCTTAAGGATATTTTTGGATTCATATTCCATGAAACCCTGAAAGGAATTTAGATTCATATGGACTTTCATAGTTTCATGAAAACATAGTTTTCAATTGTGTTAGCAATTTTCCTTGTGTTATTTCTAAATCTTCCTTAGGATCAGAAAAGAAAGGTCTATTTTTGAAATTTTGTCCATGGCATTCTGTACTCAATATTGCCTAGAATCATAAAAATCAGCTTGCTGCTTTTTTTTTTCCTCTTTGGCAACTTGCTATTATCCCAGCACACAGCAATTAAATCTAATTCTGTTTGGGCTACCATGCCTAACTGTTCTTGTTAAGAAGCATGGCATGAACTGATGCATGGCTCTTTGAGAAGGCTGCTGTGTGTATCTGCATTGAAAGAAAAGTTCTTATAGCAAACTAGCCTTTTGAACTCAGTATTGAAGTTGCAGTAATTAATGATGAACTGTGCAGTGCTTGACAGAGAAGGGAGTTCCCCAGGAATAAAAGTGGGAACGGTGGCAGAAAATGGTCTCCTGCAGTCAGATGCTGCTAAATTAGTCACAGGTGCTTCTCAGTTGTTAGAGGTAGGCATCCCTTTAAGAATATACATGAGTGGGAGAGTGAGGAAAGGGAAAAAAAAGATGCCACTGGGACATGCAAGAGGTTGCTACAAGGAAACATTGAATCAATCTTCAATCTCAAATATTTGGCTCAGAGTCAGAAGTACTTTGGGTCCAAGTAAGACTGATTTTAATTGTCTTACCATCAGATTTCACAGACTAATCATCCAGCTTTAAATATATCAAATATGTATCCATGACAATTCCAAAATCTTTAAACAAAGTTTATAATTGCCTTCAATATTTTAAATGGGAGCATTGGTTTAATGATCAAGTGATCAGCACCCTTCATTAGTTCCATTAACCATTATCTTGTTTCATATGTGCATGTTTTACTTACCAGAAAATAAACTGGATGCTATTTTTCCAATGGGAAAAATGTTTTTCTTTTTTACTTTCAAATAACAGTTTCATCTCAAAAAGGTGGGAAACAAGTGAATGGTCCTGAAATTGGGCATTTAATCTTTATATTCCTAAATTATTTTTGTGGGCATAAATTATTAAGTTTTGCTTAATTTATATCAGGATGTTCCCAATGAAAATTATTGTTAGTACAGCAATTGAACCATACAGCTATCAATTATTCCAACCTTTGATATATAAGGTAATGAAGTTTAAACAAACAAAAAGTGTTGTATGAGCAGAAAGCTCAGAAGCATCTAAGTGCCTTCCTTTAGCTGATTTCCGTTTCTTTATACATAGCAAGTTTATCTTTAATCTCCCCAAGTCATCTGTCTTAGAGCCATGTAACACAGTTCAAGAGTTAGAGGACAAGTCAAAATAATCTTGGGTTATTCACTCAACCTCTGCTGACACCATATAGCAAGGGTCTCTATAACCTCACTATTATATGTCAGTGATAGTAGTATTTCTAAAATGTTCTTGGGCATGTAAGTACCACTTTTTCAGTCCATCTGTATCATTATATTGTCACTTACAATTAATTGACAGTTAACTTGTAATTTATTAACTAACTTTCAAACATAACTGAACTCTGTTTCAAAGGCTTGGTCTGAAATGTTCCCCAACTAGAGCTATCTACTTGGACTTTGTTTTACTGAATCATTTATCCTGGTAGATGTAGTCATACTGTGTCATTGCTTTAAGTTATGTTGGAAATCACTTTGGCTTCATTTTAAGCATCCCATCCACAAAGAGAAATTCTGCTGTTGTGATTAGTCATGATGTGATTCTGTCTTCTCTTACATGCACATACACCTTTTAAAATTTTATAAGCTATGCCTTTTGACTATGGCCTATTGACTTTAAAAGACAATTTGAGATCAGGAATGATATTGGTGTTTTTAAGGTCTACCATGTGTTTTGAACGTTAAAGTAAGAAGTGTGAAGAGAATAATCTATAAGAATCCCCATTCTGTTATTTATTACCTCGTTTACATTCACCTACTTTCTTAGTGCAGTTCCCTACACTCCACTTTTTTCTGTGTGTCTTTTCCCTTTCCGTGTGTGTGTGTGTGTGTGTGTGTGTGTGTGTTAACAGAAACTACCTGTCTTCTTTATCTCTAGTTGTTTCTTGTTTTCCTTTCCCTTTTCAATGAATAATAACCCAACCCATCTCAGCCACTGAGAAGGAGTATCAACCTTAATAATTTCTGTTAAAGTGAATGTTTATCTCAGTTTGCTGTAAAGGAACAAAATGGGATGAGTGTAGCTGCTTTAGTGTTTGAATATGGTGACCCATACATATACTGTGCCCAAATTCTAAGCCAACTAATTCACAGGAGTATGGGAGAGATAATCTGGATGAAACTAGCATAAATGAATTAGGTATGACATTTCTACTGTAAAATTTCTAAGTCATACAGTGACCCTGTGAAAAAACTATTTATAAAAAGAATATATGTACCTTTTTCACCTTAGTTGCCTTAAAACATAATACAAATGAGTTCAGGGTTACAGATTTGTAAAGCCAGTTGCTTCACAGCTGTTCTATCATTATAGATTATAAACTAATCCTAAATATATTATTGTAGATATGTATGCAGGGGAGGACTGAAGAAGGATGTGTTGATGGTTCAAAATAAATCTGTCAACAATTGAATGAGACTGATTTTAACAAAAATTATAATGGTCAGTCTATATTATACTAACAGTTTTGAATTTTAGAAATTTTTTTAAAGATCAAGTGTCTCATTTTCAACATCAGTTTGTATTTTTCTTTCATTTTCAATAGCTTCTGTGTTGTTTTTCATATGTTCAGTGAAGAACATAGATAAGAAAAGAGAAAAAAATCACTCTTGAACTCCCCCATGTTAATTGTTAAAATTTAACAGAAATAATAAGTGAATTGAAGAAAAGAGAAAGTAGGAGTTTCCTTAGAGTTATAGAGTAAATAAAAAATAAAGAAGCATATATAGAAGGAGTAATTATCATTGAAGGATTCCTTATGTGGAAAAAATGTAAGAATAGCTAGTGTATAAGAGATTTAAGAGTTGGAAAGCTCTGCTGAATGAGTTTCTGCAGAGTTGGACTTCACTCTATTCCTCATTTAACAGCTGAGCAATTCAGGGCACAGCAAAGCTACCTGAAGCAGCCCTGAAAGGATAGAGGGAGTAAGTTGGTTAATAGTTAAACTGTCAAGGACAGCAGTTACAGTTTAACAACATTCTCAGTTAATATATACTTAGTGGAGGAAAAATAATGAAAGTATATGACTTGTAAACATTGGCACTGTGTTTGTTCTTAGATAAAGAGGGCAAAAGAGTATCCAGATGATCCCAAATTCCAAATTTGAGAAGTCTACACTAAAAGGTTTATGGGTATTGGCAGCTTCATGTAAGTGTCCTTTGGTGAATCAGTTCCCTTTTATCTTTTCTTTTATAGTTCTCATTTTTTAATGAAATATTTCCAATATACAAAAATAAATAAATAAAAAACACCCATATACTGACCACCTAGATTTAGCAAATGTTCATGTTTTACTGTAATTTCTTTAGATCTTTTATCATGTTTTTCTATTAAGGAATTGTGACAAAGCTCAAGTTCCCTTTGCATAGAATTTTCATTATATAAGAACAATACATTATATGATAGAAAATTAGAAATATATCAGAAATATATTCTTTCCACATATATGGCATATATTAACCCTGCATTGGAATGGTACTATATTTCTCATCATCCCTTTTGCTCCTGTGACAAACTGATATGTTCCTGCTTATATTTTTTTTTAAAAAAACACTGATTTAGTAGCATGATTTCAGTGATTTTTGGTATGTGCTAGTGGAGAGAAAAATACACACACATACATGTACTATATGTATATGTATTGTTGGGAAGGAAAAATTTTTCTCTGACCTTCAAAGTTTCTTTTGGCTTGTCTAAGAATTAAATTGAAATGAGACAGATTAACAGGAGAAAAATTTAATTTTGTACATAAGAGAATTTCACATACTCAAGAGGTTCAAAGTCAAGTCAGAAATGTAAAATGAGGTATTTATGCTACCCTGAGCTAAGGAATGGGATAAGGGCTTGGGCTTCAAAAGGAAGGAAGGCAATTCACGGGGCAGTAAGAAGAAAAAGAGCAGATGTTTGGTGATTAGATGTTTGTCCTGCCATAGATATAGGTCACTCAGATAAAATTTATGTAATGTAAAAACTCTCATTCTGAGAAAGACCCCCAATTTAAATTCTTCTTGGTAGTTACGGGAGAGGCAGAAGTTTCGCTTAAGCCCACTGCGTCTTGATTGCCTTCAGCTCAAAATAGTCCATGTCTAAGTGGCACACTTTGAGGATATTTGTTCTAAGGATATTTGAACTCCTTCCATAAGCTGTTTATATACTAGGTATGTGTGTATATATGCATGTGTATATATACATATACATACACACACACACATATATGATCATTTTCCTGTTTATTTTGCTGAGACAATAAATAAACTGGACAAAAGTAGGAGCTAAATCTCAAAAACTGCTCTTACAGACCCCAACCAAACCATAATACCATAGATCTATACTAGGAATATATAGGAAATCAAAAGGAACAAAACAGGAATGCAAAAGTAACAAAAAGAACTAACACTGAACCAAAACACCCCCTGGCATGATTAATAACATTGTTCTGTTCCAAATGAAGCCCAATGTGATTTGGACATGAGTATTGATGATTGTTAAGCATAGAAGTTTTTTATAACTCAGCTTTCTTTAGTTTGCCCATGTGATACATTTTTTTAATAAACTTTGAAAATGCTTCAACACTTCTAATTAATTATAAATCCACTGTCTGAAGAATGCTAACAAGTATAGTAGCTATCACAGATTAATAACAATATGGTATCACAAGAGCTTTTATGCAGAAATTTATAGTAAAACTTCAATCAAAAAAGTATTCCCTTTTATCGGAGATAACTTCATTGATTTTTATGAAATATCAAATTATTTTCAAAAGGCATTTTTATATACCACTTAGCTGGAACCCTAAGTCTAAACACATACCATGTCTCTTTTCATTACCAATCCTTGGCCTTTCTGACAAATTACAACACTCTTCTTTGGTCAGTTCCAGACTAAGAAGGATTGACGAGAATAGTTCCAGTAGCTGACTTTTGATAGTTGGTATCATAATCATCATAGTCATTATCATTCTCACCTCTATTATCATCAGAGATAACATATTTATCCTTTATTAAATGTCAGGTATAGATCAAATGTTCTACCTGCATTAGTTTGTTTATTTAATTTTCAAAATAGTCCAATGAGGTGGAAACTCAATAAAGCACAAGCCTTTGCATACTACTAGCTTTTCCCTCAATCTGGGCAGTTCTTCTCTTTGATCTTCCTCTGGGTATCTCAGATCTTAACTCAAATGACACCTATTCAGAGAAATCTTTCTTGTCCAATCTATCTAAAATAGCTTTACCCACAGGGCCCCTGGATGGCTCAGTTGGTTAAGCGTCCAACTCTTGATTTCGGCTCAGGTCATGATCTCATGTACATGAGACCAAGCCCCATATCAGTCTCTGTACTGATAGTGCAGAGTCTGCTTGGGATTTTCTCTCTCCTCCTCTCTCTGCCCCTTCCCCATTTTCTCTCTCTCATTCTTTCTCAAAACTAAATAAGTTTTCAAAAAATAAAACAGTTTTACCCTGTCAATCCCTTTACTATCTTTTATTTTCTTCATAAGCATTTATTGCTAGCTGAAACTGTCTTACTCATTTACATATTAAACAGTTTAAGTGTTTATTATCTGTCTACTCCTATTAGAATATAAGTTCCATGGTACCAAAGTCCCTGTCAATCTTATTGATGTTTTACCCCACACCTAGATCTAAGCCTGGCATTGGGTAAGTGCTCAAGAAGTATTCTTTCAGTAAATGAATGTTATCATTATCCTGATTTTTGTAACATGTGAAAACCAATGCTTAAACAGTTGAGTAATTTATCCAAGGTCTGTAGTTAGCACAATTTTATATTTTTTGTCTACTTAAAGAAGGATTCATTGCATATGCAAGTCTCTAACTTTAGCAGATCAAATTAGCACATGTTCCTGGACCTACAGCTATCAAGCTTAATTTGAAATAAAGATTGGCACACATCTAAAATAATCTTGCCTATCCTCTTCATCCTGAGAATGAGTTAAATAAATGTGAACTTACACTAGTATGAGGGAGTAGAACCAGGAATGTATATAGAGCAAATGCAAATTTTGCAAGGTAATTAAAGTGGGCTGGAATACCTCAAAATACTAATAAACCTAAATTTAACAATGTTCTAAGAATATCCCTTTTTCTTCAAAAATTTTTACACATGGCTATTTAGCTTTTTCTATTTAAAAAAGTCTAAAAGGAAACTTCAATCAGAAAATATAATGCTTAATTACATAGTAATTCATGGCCAATATATTTACATTGAATTTCTTTTATTTTAATGGGTTGTTTTCTTTCCCTCAAGAATTTTTCATGATTGAATCTTGACCAAATAAAGTTCGTTTTCAAGCTGAGTTTTCACTAAACGGATAAAAAAGAAACTACAAAAAATTTTTGTGTATTAAGCCTTGGAAATTATATTTTAAATCAGACGCTTAAAAGATATAATGTATATCTCATGTAAATTTATTCCATTTTTTTTAAATTTTTTTTTCAACGTTTATTTATTTTTGGGACAGAGAGAGACAGAGCATGAACAGGGGAGGGGCAGAGAGAGAGGGAGACACAGAATCAGAAACAGGCTCCGAGCCATCAGCCCAGAGCCTGACGCGGGGCTCGAACTCACGGAGTGCGAGATCCTGACCTGGCTGAAGTCGGACGCTTAACCGACTGCGCCACCCAGGCGCCCCTTATTCCATTTTTAATACGGTAAACCACTATTTTAATATTATAGTCAAGACAAAATCTACAGTCCATTTGAAAGTGACTACAGAAGGTATTTCATACAATCTTAAAAACCAAAGGTATACACTAGGGAACAAACTCAAAAATAAGCTAGAATTCAGTTAATAGACAAATTCTATTAATAGGTACTCCCAAGCCATAAATTTCTCAGATAAAATTGTGAAAGACTTTGAAATAGACAAGACTTATTTTTGGCTGTCTTGTCTAGGGTACCCTTCTGGATCGTCTTCTCCCTTCTTTGAGCTATTGTACAACACTAAATTGTAATATGTAAATAGTCATGGAAGTTATTCTAATCCATAGGAATAAACATCGTGTGTATTTGGAGATGCAAATGATTTTTGTTCAATTGATCTGAAAGTTCATGTCAACATTCCTGATGGCCCATGTGTGTGAGGTATTTTTAATTCTTTTTTGAACCAATGGGAACATTTTTCTGGTTCTCTTACTAACACTTAGAAATCTTTGACATATGTTCATTTTATATTTGTATGAGAGTCACGAGTTTACCTTTTTTTAAAAAAAATTAACTTCTAACACAGTTATCCCTTCTTTATAAGCTAAATATTTAATTTTAATGGCAATGGATTTTCTGCTATTCCATTTGATTTAGCCCAGACATCCAAAACTTGAGAATTCAGAGAAAATGCAAAGGGCATGTGTAATGGAAGCAAGAGTCTAATAATATCAAACTACATCTGTAAACTGTTTATTACTTGGTTAGGTCATAACAGATTTGATTCACATAGTATATACCACACATGGTTACAGTATAAGGCTTTAGAAAATTTAGTTCTTATCTCCAGTCCTCAAAGGAACATCCTAAACATTTTCTAACCCACTGCTGTTTTACTAATATAGTATAGAAATGTTTTTGCCTTTGTATATCTTCCATGTGCCTTATGTGTACTAGTTAAACATTTAGAAAAATAAAAACTGCAGTACAACAGCCTTTGAGAAGGGAAAACTATGTAGCCAATTCTTATATGGTGTATTATACTCAGTAGAAGCAGGAGTAGTTGTCGTTTTTTAATGAATAAGTAAATGATATGACATAACATTTAAGAATGTGTTAGGGGAAGAAAATAATTTTCCATCTACCTTTCTGAGTCCTTGGCTAAGACCTTTTGTAACAAAAGACAGATTAACAAGAGATAAACAAAAAGAAGTTTATTAAAATGTATACCTCATATATATCTGAGAGTAACTCCCCAAGATAGCCTAAACCACCAACTTAAATACCATCTTTAGCCAAAGACAAAATTAAATGGAGGCAGAGAGGCCAGTTATGGGGAGGTTACCAGAAAAAAACACAGTAAATAAGAGTAAGGTTTATTAAACAGATTTGTATCTATGTCGTTTCCATTGATAATATTCTCTTCAGGTACAGAGAGGGAGACAATCTTATATATTTCTTTTATAAATATGAATTGCCTTTACCAAAGGGTAACTTCCACTTTCTTTTCAGAACTTCTTGTGTCTAGTGTTTCTCAAAATAATCAGCTCAAAAAATCTTTATACCAAAAAGGTACATTTTGGAGGGGCATATTCTGCTCCTCCTTATGTGCCACCCCAAAATATAGCATATTGATTATTTTGAGTTAAAGTAACTTAAGAAACAGCCAGTTCAAGAAGGATACTCTAACCCTCCTTTGTCCCCCTGAAAGCAGAAATAAATCTCCCATGTGAAAGGACCCTCCCTGTACTGGAAGTGTTGAAGGCATCCTTATCACCAGAAATAGGGAATTTAGCTCCGAGAAAGCTATATAAACAAACCTTGTTACTTCACTAATTTACTACCCTAACCCCAAACCCCTTCGTCCTGTCAATTCTTCACAGATTTATTCTTTCTCTATCTCAAAGGTACAAAAGCTGATTGTTTTGGTCACTTCTTTGAGCCTTATGTCTCTGGAGCTTCTGTACATACAAAATTAAATTTGTTTTTCTCCTGTTAATCTGTCTTATGCCAATTTAATTATTACACCTGCCAAAGAACCTAGAAAAGAAGAAGGGAAAACGTTTCCTTGCCTACAGCATATTCTGCTATCCTTAAATGAAAACCAAGGAGAAGAATATTAAATCTAGTTAAAAACTCCGTATTCTTAAAACTCATGTTTAATGAAAGCCAATGTGACTTTCTTCCAGAAGTGCCAGAAAATGATAATAATTACAAATGCTTAATAATTCAGAGTTTTATATTATTAACTATATTCGTCTTTTAGGCTCTAGTTCATAAACCCATAAAGTTCATGGTTTTTTTTTTTTAAACTTTCTATTCAGATACTTGAAGTAATCTTACTTGATCTTATTTTTGAGAGCAACTGTTGTTGCTCTTGTTAGCAAAAGAAATTAGCTAACATTCTGAATTACAGGTCCAGAGTATCATCCAAACAATAGTAACAACAAACACAGTAATAACTAACACCTATATACCATTCACACTGAGCCAGATACTCTTCTACTCAAACACTTGACACATATTGTCTCACTTTCTTCATAAAAATCCTATGAGATAGGTATTGCTGTTATTTTATATATTAGAAAACAAAGACCTGAAAGAGATTGTAACTTACCTACTGTTATACAACTAATAATGGTAGAGCCAAGATTCAAATCCAGGAGGGCTGTCTCCAGAGTGCTACTCCCCAAACTGCCTTTCACCATACCAGTTTTCCTTCACTCCTGCATCCACCTGCCTATTCTGAGTGGTTCTTATTGCTACGAGAAATAGTCAAGAGCAAAAGACAATGAAAATTCAAGGTCTGATTAGGAATGCACTGATTGCCACTGGTAGGCTAGAAAGATAGGGTCATTTACTGGTGTACAGAGAAATGAATTTGGAAGTCAGGAAGGCTAAGTTTCATTACTACTTTACTGTTTGATCTAAAGCCAGTAACAACCCCTGCTTTGTCATCTCTAGAGTGAAGACAAGTTACACTATAAAGTAATTAATTATTCATCTAAAGATTGAGAAATGGTGTCAAGAATAATCTGAAATCC
Organism: Lynx canadensis; assembly: GCF_007474595.2. Classification (NCBI taxonomy): domain Eukaryota; kingdom Metazoa; phylum Chordata; class Mammalia; order Carnivora; family Felidae; genus Lynx; species Lynx canadensis. The sequence continues at coordinate 112,839,255 of NC_044308.2, forward strand.
CTACCAGTCAAAAACTAGTTTCTTCAGTTTAGTCTGAATATATATATTCAGATGATTAGATAGTATATATCCCTTATATTTATCTAATTCAACGTCAAAATTCTCAGAACAAACATCAACTCAAAAATATTGTTGGTACCAAAGAGAGACCAGCCTGAGATTTACAATTTTCTTAAAATCATTGTGAGTGACTCAATTTAAAATTAAAGCTTTATTGATAATACATTAAGGATATTCACCATTGATATCTGAATTTGTATTCTGTTGAGTTATGGTGATAACCAGTTCTGTTCTTAGTTATGTTCTGCATATCATACTATTCTCTTTGAGAATAAGGAACTCACCAAGTTACCTATAAAGCAGCATAAATAGGCTTTTGATTTTAAGTGTTAATTATAATTCATTTCACCAACTGTGTAACCTGCTATAGTTCCAGCCTCTTTTAGAAGAAGTCAATACTGAGAAAGAAAAATTCTTCACATTTACCTAGAAATTAAGAAAGCTCAGTGGAATTTAAGATAATAATAATTCATGTAACAGTGGGGAAACAGTTACAAATAGTCCTCTGGAAAAGATTGTAAAATTGTATTGCTTACAGATACTGTGTGCCTGAAAAGGCTTATGTTATACATAGATAATAGCTTTGTTGCTCTTATCTGTGTTCACCACATGACTAAAAGTTCAAAAAATAATTAGTTGTGGATAAATACGTGTGTGTGTGTGTGTGTGTGTGTGTGTGTGTGTGTGTGTGTGGAAGTTCACGTTTTGTTAGGGAGTTTTAAATGTGATGACTTTTAATGATTATTCCATTTAATTAAATATCTAAACCAATGGGAAAAGAGCAAGTGAAGCAGAAACTTTTTATAAGCCTGAGCTCATAACTTTTTGATAACCATATTTCTTTTTGTTTCTTAGATGGGCTATTAAATGGGCAATTGGTTAATTTCATTACCAATTTTATATAATTGTTCTCAAAAAAAGAAAAACTTCTTTTATATATGATTTGCCAAAGAGCAGCAGATGGATGTAGGAGAGATTTCTTAGAGCAACAAAATCCTAGAGATAAAAGGAAGCTTGGAAATTGTCTATTTCAAAATTTTTTAACCTTTTCTCTCCTATGGAGCCATTTGGAAATCTGGTAAAGCCTACAGACTTCTTTTCAGAAAGTACTTTTAAATATATAAAATAAAATATGTACAATTACAAAGACTAATGAAATTAAAATCATAGAAATATCTATAAAAAACAAATTGTGTAATAATACTGCCTCTTTCAAAATGCACTAAATAACAAAATCTAGCAGCAAGTCATTACACTACTGTAATTTGAAATCTTGGTCAATATGAACAATATTTTAAGACATCCATAATAATTTGAAGTAATAGATCCTGCTAATATTACTGTGGTTTGTCTCCTAAGCTCATAATGAAAGAAATTAATAAAATTTAATTAGGTTGGTGAATATAAAAATTTTAATTTTTTTCTCCATCCCAGTAAATGAACTCCTTACTTTTATCCACAGGTTCTCTCAAGGGCTCCTATCATCCTCAGTTGAAACCCCTGGAAACATTCTCATTTTGCAGATGAGGGAACTAAGTCCCATAGAATTAAGATAGCTTGAGTAAAATCATACAGCACAGCATTAGATTAATCCTTGCAAAAGTAACTTCAGACTTTAACTCAGCCTTTTTCTGAAATTTTAGTCTAGAAATTGGCAATTATAGTCTGTCATTTGTCACTGACTCATGGCATGATATGGAGCAAATTCTTTATTGTCATTGTATCTCAGATTCTACCTAAGTAAATGTAAGTGACTTGAAATCTACATAAGGATAATAATGATGACTTAGACTTGTATTGTTCTTTTTCATTTATAATAGTTTTCACTTTCACAAACAATATCCTACTTAATTTTCCCCATTTTATGGATAAGAAAATTAAAACTCCAAGATGTTAAATGTCATGTCTGAGGTCACACAGCTAAGAATAGAAAAAAACAACATCAGAAACCATACCACTAGACTCCAGAGTATCATGCTGCCTTTCATGTCATAAAGCAAAACTCTGAGTTCCACAGTTGAATATGTGTTGTGGTAATATAAATCTAATTAAATACAAATGAATTGTCATTAGGTTCAGATAAGCCAAATACTTGTACCCTAATTTATCCAGATAAAGTGATGAATGAATGGAACTATGGAAAGAGCTTTTCTAAACCAATGCTCCATTTTTGATATAAGACTTGAGATGGTAAAGAAATAGAATTTCAAAAGTCTGAGATTGTAGAGTTGTTGGCTTAATGTTGTTTAAATCAAACCTTTCTTTCCTTCTGTTTCTGGGTAGGCTGAAGAGGCAAGTAATCTAAGTACATGCCAATGAGGTCCTTTTTTCTGTCCTCTTAAGTTTTATTTTTATGAGTAAATGGTATTCAAAGAAGTTTGTTCTTTCAGAGGCAAACTGCTCTTAAATAAGTTAAGTAGGGTAGAAAAGTCAAAGTCAAAGAGCCAAACTACATCAAACATCTCTATCATCGCTGTCATTCTAGTGACCTCACCATATGAGATATAGAATGCCCTTTTCCCTTAGAAAATAAGGAGTCTGCTTAACCTGACCTAAAATTTTTGGTGTAGAATAACCGTTATTGGACTCCAAATGTCACTGTTTGATTAACCTTAAATAATATTAATAATGTGTTTTCCAAATTCTGAAGATCATTCTGTAGGGAACTCAGATATGTCTTAGCTATAATCCACATGCTTTTTTATATTACATTTCTTAATATGAGCCCACCCAGCTAAGTAAAAATCATTCTTAAGATAGTACAGGAGTGACTGTGATCATACTTGTACTATAAAAAATAAATTTTAATGTGCTGAATTTGAAAAAAAAACTATGATTACTACAAAATAAACATTAAGAATTAGCAAATGTTTACTCTGTACAGAGCACTATATTTGACATAGTAGGAAATATAAAGAGAATTAAGGCCATATCCTTTCCCTCCAAGAACCTGTAGTACATTTGGGGACCCACATCAATAATTGGAATATAAATAACTATGGTAACTCATAATATAAGTTCAGATAAGAGGCTTTAAAAATTTAGGTAAACCTAAAACTAGAATCTGGTGATTGATGGTTGTGCAACCATGGGATTTATTACAATTCATCAAACTATATACGTAAGATGGGTGAATTTTATGGTAGGTAAATTGTATTTCAATAAAGAAATTAAAAGAGTTTAGGGTGGGACACTTAGCTGGCTCAATAGGTAGAGCATATGACTCTTGATCTCTGGGTCTTGAGCTCAAACCCCACATTGGATGTGGAGCCTACTTAAAAATAAATAAATAAAAATTTGAAAAGAAAGAACTTAGGGAAAGAAGAAATAACTTCTGATTAAGGAACTTTTGGAATAGTTTTTGCAGCTGGCACATTTTAAGCTAGATCTTAAAGGACAAGAAGTATTTGGATCAGAAAATAAGCAAAAGGTATTCCAGACAGAATCAATAGCTCATTTAGTCTAAAAGCTCAAGAGTACAAGAAATATTCTAGAGGAGCTAGTTCAGACTTTCCTGCAAGCCTTAGATTTTATATATTCTTTATAAAAGTTTTATATATAACTTATATATATAAAACTTGCTTTCCTACCAATATGTATGGCCATATGGCTATGACATTTCCAAAGTTTTGGTCAATCTCTCTTGGAAAGCGTATAACTGTACATGGGTTTTATTTCTTTTGGGGGTTCAGAAAGAAGACTTTGCCTCCATTTTAGCTAATGATCAAGTTACAATGAGGAGGATATAATTATAATTATTTTACAACTGTCAGTTCCTCCACTGATCATAACATCATAACTGACATTTGTTTCTATCTTTATAGCTTAAAATCCTTGATACATGTCTTATTTCCTTTGAGCCCTTTAACAATCTTTATTTCCCCTGTAAGGAAATGGAGATTCAAGGAGGGCCTAGAGCCTAAAATAATAAAGACATGCTAAAGGGAAGGTCAGGATATTCTGGCTTGCTAAGAATAGATGAGGGAGAGGAAATGGTAATATAAGTAAATAATCTTTGCATTATTAAAAATCTAAATTTCATGTCACATATGAATAAAAAAATAGATGAAGTTAACTACTATTATCAATAATAGGAAAGCAAAGTTGAAGTTTTTTCTAAGGAGCTGATATACCCTATTGACAGGAACAACCCATGTTACAATAAGTTTTGACAGTAGAGAAGAGTACATAGGAAATTTAGTAACCGTTTCTAAATAGGTAGTCTTTGTTGTGGTTTGTCTTTTAAAATGTAAGAAGATTAAAATTTAAATTATCTTTCTACACCATTGCCATAGAATTTCTCAAGTTACATAAGTAAGCAGATATACAGAAGCTTAATTTCTAATTTAAAATGTGACTGCTGACCAGTAAAATGATGCTAAAAATAGAAAGATAGGGCTTTCTTAATGTCCATCAAAGACAACTTCTTTAGTTCTCGACTTTGACCCCGTAAGACCAACCGCTCAGAATTTTTCAGTATGAACCATATTGTATAGATTTATTCCTAATATTTGCAAGGAGAAAGAATACATATTAGCCTGGTGAGCAGCAAAATTGAGGCAGTTTTTATGTAACCTGAGTTGTGCTAACCTGCAATCAAATGTAATCTCCATTTTAATATTTATACATCTTTATATTGTTATGAATCTATTCTTAACATGGGCTTTATTTTATTTGTTTCTCTCCTCCCTCACTTCTGTGAAATGCAGAAGGGAAAGGATGTTTGTTATTCACACATTGTACCCCACTAACTGGTGTTACACATCTGGCTTCCACTGGAGAGCCCCTGACATCGCAGGGAACGGTGATCAAAATTCCACACACTAGCTTCAAGCTGGGGGCTCATAGCTACTGCAGCATTGAAGGGGGTCTTTTCCTGGCTTCTTTAAAATAAGCATGGTGATGGGATGGTTTAAGGGAAGAACACCTCTCAAATCACATGACCACTGCTGTGCTTCCGTGTGTCCTGCTTTCTTCATAACAGCTTGGCACTACATTTTTTCCCTGTATCTTAATGGTTTTGTGTGTGTACGAGTGGGATGGGGTGGGGAGACTTGTCAGTGGATGGTTATACATTATGCATGCATCTTTCAGTGTTAGAGTGATGTGCCTTCCCTTATGTGTCACAGATTATAGTCTCACAGATTAAATATTCTGTGTTCCTGAGAGATTGGACTGTCTCTCTTATTGGTGTGAGATTCATGTGTTTTGATGTTTACCCCCTCAATTGTTCTTCATGCTGCATTAAACATAAGTTGAAATGTTCTCCCATAAGAGTTAGCTTTTCATGTTGGGCTGAAAAAGTCTTCATTTCTGTGTAGCAATTCATGTTATTATAACCTATGGCTTTCAATTGTACCTCCCATAATGAAGAGCTGACTTTAAACACTGTGCTATTCTTGTTATGACCTAAGCATAAGGTAAGTCACTTCTCTAACTGTATTTAAAGATTGTGGTTGTTTGTTAAAATTTTCTCAGCTTTGTTTAAAGCATTTTCACTTTTTTTTCTTTATCATTATTACATGCTCTCCCCCCTTTTGTTTTCTGTTTCATGGCTTAAGATTTCTTACTGTACAATGTGATCTTCAGCAAAAATTATATTATACATGTAAACACATGTTGAAATGAATTAAATGAATTATTTGATGTCTGAAAGCAGTCTTGATTAGTAAATGAATACCTATGTTTTCAGTAAGTCTCTTGTGTTTTTCTTTTCCTCCATTGACTGTAATATAATAAATGCTGTTTCTAGACATTATTTTAGTTTAATTCCAGTTCAAAGGGGGTTAATTTTCAACACCATAAAGTTAGATGTTAATTGTAATAAAATAACATAATCCAATAAAATAAAGTAATAGATAATCGAACACCATACCTTTCATTTTTAATCCCCAATAAATTTGGTATTAGGTCAAAATGTCAATTTTATTTTGTTTTTCAGACTTCCCTTTGTTTTTTGTTTTTTGTTTTTTGTTTTTCCATTGACTAAAAAGCCAGTGTAAGATTTAAAAAAAAAAGTGAACTGTAAAACTTGGGACAAACCTGTGCTACCTTCTTTCTAATCCATATATATGAGAATAAGAACAGTAATTGTTTCTTGATTTTATTTTTTCAAGTAAATCCCATTACACTGTGAGTTAGGTAAAAATCTTCATATTGGGATTTTATAAAATTAGGTAAATATTGTAAAGGTGACCAGTTTCATGGTATAAGAGAGAGGGGCATCACTTTTGCATATATATTTTTAATATCTTAAAATTATTTTTCTCATTTTTTAATACATACTCAAGATCACCAAAGTAAAGAAGTTCATGTAATCATTGATTTTAAGTGATTTTCCTCAAATCTAGGTCAAATAGCCAGTGTAATGTAAATGAGAAAACATTGGTTACACTGCTGTTGGCAATTTGTGAACCAAAATGAATACTCACATTCCAGAAACTGAATTATTTTTTATCACCCAAATTTCTGCAAAATATATAGTTACGAACTCAGGTGCCACAAAACAAGACTTTGGGTTTCATTATTAAATTCATGCTATGAACTTTTTTTTAATTTTTTAGCCACCTAAAGTAGGAAGAGGGTTTTTTGTTGTTGTTGCTGTTTTGGTTTGGTTCAGCTTTTTGGTAAAGCTAGCTAGTTTTTCACCACCATTTCCATTTAGACATTATCTAAATGTTGAAACATTTGACGAGACAATTTGAACTACTCATCTGAAATGCTCTGTTCATTATAAATCTCTTGTTTCTATCCACACACTAGCTCCACTCTAAATTGGAAGGGCTTAAAGATGAACTCTGGAGGAATAGAGGCTACGACTTAAGAGTAACTATTACTGATCAAAGGAGCTGCTTTCCATTCGCAAACATTGCTTTGCGCTATGGGTTTGGGCTCCTTCTGTTTCTACATCTTGTTGAAGACTTTCTTGACTTCCATTTGACTTCCTTGAACTCTGTTTTTGTCTTTCAGCATTATCCCCTTTTTTTTCCTTCTCTCTCCCAGATTTTTCTCTCACTCTATTAGCTTTCTCTTGTGTTCCCTGAACCGCTTTTAAAAATGTAGTTTAACTCTTTATTAAGCTTGTCTATTAATTTGTCTATTAGTGTTTGTTTCTTTTCTCCTTTAAGGCTGTAGTGGTATAGTTACACCTATTTTCATTCCATGGTGTACAAACTTGCTTGTTTATTTTGCAGCAAGTCCATTAGAGATTCTTACTCTCTTAGTATGAATTTTCAATAAGAAATAGCAGAACATTTTGCATTCACATATTGGCTCCTTCTATAAACCCATACTTTCTTTTCTCTTGTCTAGACTTATTTCCCCAGACCTCTCTTTCTTCTTTTTCTTTTTCTCTTTCTCACTCTCATGTCTTTCTCCCTGTATTTTTGTTTTAAGTAGTCATTAATTATTTTCCTTTCCCATTTGGTCCATAATTGTTTTTCAATAGAACTTCTGAGTAAAAGAATGTAAGAATATTATCTCCCAGATTAGCTTCTTCATTCTAGTGTAGCTTATAACTAACTAAACAATCTGGGCCAAAAGGGAATAACTTTAACATCTGGAATTATTTTTCCCTTTTTTCCCCTTTTTTTGGTGTGTGTGTGTGTGTGTGTTTTTCTTGTGTGTATGTTTGTGATTTTTTTTATTGTTGTTGTTTCTTTAAACATTAACAATTGTTCTTTTCAGGGAAGGACAACCATAACCCACCCTAAGTTGCAACATTTCTTTCATAAGTTGTTTCATTACAATAGTAGATTGTGTTAAGCAATAGAAACTAATTTGTTGTATATATATACATTTGGGGCAAGCTGCTGGGGAGTGGGAAAAAAGAGGTGTGCAGTTTAAATACAGTTTCCTCAGATATTAACAAACATGTATGCCATCCAATGTGGCTTTTGAATTCAACACTTTTGTAACATTTAAAAAAATGTTCTGCTTGGACATCAACTTTTTGCATCAAAGCATAAGGGTTTCTGATTGATAAACTTTATTCACACCTAAGAACTGGTAAATAAATGAGTTCAGTTTTATTGATTCCCAACAAAGGCATCTTTCATAACCAATATTATAACCAATTATTATAATCAGTAAGTAACAAAAGTCATTGGAATCACACATTAATATTATATATGAGGATTTCTCTGTTTTCCCCTTATCAATGTATACAACTAAAATTACTACAATGGAATATTTTATTACAACTTTATTACCTGGATTGCATTATTAGTCTAGTCAAGAGTTATCACAGTGCCTTAAGATTAGGGGTCTGTATTCACACCTGAATATGTTGTAACATTTTTTTCCATATACTAATTTCAGTACACATCAATAAAAAATTGCCTTTGGTTTTGCCTCTGTGCCATTTATAATGTTGTACCCCCAGTTTTTTTCAGAAGTCTGCTCTTTCTTTACAGTAAGAAAAAGACAAAAAATAGGAAACAAATGTAATATATTTTTACTACTATGTTTTGATATCTGAGATATATTGAGCCTTTGCTCCTAAACCTCAGGAGCTTGCCCATTAAGTATGCATACATATCTGGCTATCTGTGTTTTGAGCCCTAAATTACTGAGTTTATGCTCTCTTTGCAGGTCCAGTCCAGGTGCAGCAGCAAGGAGAACATTCTCAGAGCCAGTAAGTATGCCATCATTTCAGATAGACTATAAGACTGTGGTTCAACAGGAAGGAGAGCTTAAAAATATTTTGGTGAAAGAATGAAAAAGAGCATTTTGGGTCAGTTTATATAAATGTTAGGGTTTTTACCTCTTAAGAATATTATCAATATGTTAATGAATATTGCCTTCATTCCAGTTATTTCTGGAAGCCTACACCAGAATTTTGATAGCACTTATAACTAAGATTGTAATGAGTTCCTCAATGATTCTGTGATTAGAACCCTCTTTAACTGCCCCACTGCCAAAAATCATTTGAAAATAGACTAACTGAAAATAATAATATAAATCCACTATAAGCATATAACTTTAAAAAAAAAACAAGTGACTCTTAAGAGGAGTTGTAATCATCTTGTAAATACAAATTCATTCCTGAAATATCCTATTTTCACAAACAGCATGTTTTCAAACATAGTGCCATGAAACAAGGATGAAGAAACCTTAATTTTATTTTTTTGTTTGATCACTAATAACATTAACTTGGAAGTCCTTTAACTTTGTGTATTATTCATGTTTCTGTCTTATAAAAAGGAACTGTAAATAGCTTTTCCTTACCTGTATCCTTGAAATGATATAACATGGGAGGTTGTGCCTTAAAAGTTTGGGGATCCTAAGAGAAAAGTACTATATAAATGCTAATAATTTAATATTGTTCTCTGTCACTTAAAATTAATGACATCATCCTATCTTCTCCCTGATCTTTAGCAAGAAATGAAGTTCAGGTGGGCCATACGTAACTAAATGGGTCTCTTGCATACCTACACCACTGGGAATTTTAGTAAACAGGATGATTTTCCAGTAGAATATCTGTATTTTTTTTAACTGTTACAAAAGTAATTGGAGAACTTCAAATAGATACAAATGCATGTTTTGTTTTATTTTCTTTAGTGTAAATTTTTCCCATTTCTGTGTTGTGAATCTGTTATGTTAGCTTGAAACCCTTGAGTTGGTAAGCAAGCACACTGCAATTACTTGCCCAGGACTTTTATATTAAAGTTGTATAAAAATAAATTGAAGCAAACAGATTTTACTGGTATACCACTGTAAGTTTCCACAACATTTGACAGACAAGTGACTTGAGGGAGGCTCTTCAATATAAGAAATGTAACATTCTGTAATCCCTTGCTAAGACCTAAGGTTGAGAGAAATCTGAGTCAGGGGAGTGATGATATAATGTTCACTAAAATAAAACTATGCAGATAAATGAGCTTTTAAAATGACATTTATGATGATTACTGTATGATTTCTATTTATTGTTGATCCCAAGATGATGATGGATCATTGATAGTGATTATGATGGTTAGGAACAAAAATAATTTCTTTTTTTTTTTTTTTTTTTTTTTTTTTTTTAAATATTTTTTTTTTTTTTTTTTTTTTTTGTTTATTTATTTTTGGGACAGAGAGAGACAGAGCATGAACGGGGGAGGGGCAGAGAGAGAGGGAGACACAGAATCCGAAACAGGCTCCAGGCTCTGAGCCATCAGCCCAGAGCCCGACACGGGGCTCGAACTCCCGGACCGCGAGATCGTGACCTGGCTGAAGTCGGACGCTTAACCGACTGCGCCACCCAGGCGCCCCGAACAAAAATAATTTCTTACTGACAACAGATTTCTTTGAATCTTCTTACACCTTTATCATGGATTTTTGTGTTGTTAGAATGTCTTTCATTTCAGTTATGTTCTTACTGGCTTATAGACTATTAATCACTTTGGATGGACGTTACAGTGGTCCAGGTTTTCCTGATCATGTTTTCTTAGGATGTCATAGTCATGGACATGGTCCATATAGCCATTTAGATCCATATAGAGAGCCCATCCAACATTGTAACCCATCTATAAGTTTAAGGTCTTTCCTTTCAACACCACTTTGGTAACTCATAGTCACGCTCATAGCCACACCCAAGGCTCTTTCATCACCATGAGCTGTTCTACCTCTGAACTTTTTTTTTAATTTTTTTAAAGTTTTTAACGTGTATTCATTTTTTGATAGAGAAAGACAGAGCGTGAGTGGGGGAGGGGCAGAGAGAGAGGAAGACACAAAATCCGAAGCAGTCTCCAGGCCCTGAACTGACAGCACAGAGCCCGACACAGCACTCAAACCCACGGACCATGAGATCATGACCTGAGCTGAAGTCGGACACTTAACCGACTGAGCCACCCAGGCACCCCCTCTACCTCTGAACTTCTTAACTTCAATATCTAATTGCTTAATTAGTCTGCTTTAATCACCCTTAGTTTCATCCTTTGCCTTGTACTACTATATTGCAGTCATATAGACCTAATTAGCAGTTCCTCATTCTCCCACTGCTGTGTTCTGCCTCTATTCTTTTAGGAGTACTCTTTCCCCCACTGCATAAAGTATCCATTCCTCTTGTTTTCCTAGGAAATATTTTTTTTAGATTTATTTATTTATTTTGAGAGGGGCACAAGAAAGGGAGGGGCAGAGAGCTAGGATGAGTGAGAATCCCAAGGGAGAATCCCCAGCTAACAGCACAGAGCCTGATTACCAGCCCCACAGGGCTCAGTCCCACGAACTGCAAGATCATGACCCTAGCCAAAATCAAGAGTGAGACACTTAACCAACTGAGCCACCCAGGCGTCCCCTAGAAAACTCTTATTTATCCTTCAAGACTCCATTCAAGTGTGAGCTCCTCGGAGTTCTCTCTCAGCAAGGTAACTATCATCGTTTTTTCATTTATTTACTGAGTTGCCTATTCTCATGGAAAACATTTCCAAAATATAGTCAAGGTGAAGAAAACTATACAAGTATACCTCAGAGATATTACAGATTTGGTCCCAGACCACTTACAATAAAGTGAATATCGCAAAACAAGTCACATGTATTTTTTTGTTTCCCAGTGCATAAAAAGTTATGTTTACACTATACTGTAGTCTAGTAAATATGCAGTAGCCTTACATATAAAAAAATGTATACACCTTAATTTAAAAATACGTTATTGCTTGGCTCAGTCGGTTGAGCGTCCGACTTCAGCTCAGGTCACGATCTCACGGTTCATGAGTTCAAGCCCTGCGTCAGGCTCTGGGCTGATGGCTCAGAGCCTGGAGCCTGCTTCCGATTCTGTGTCTCCCTCTCTCTCTGCCCTTCCCCCATTCATGCTCTGTCTCTCTCTGTCTCAAAAATAAATAAACATTAAAAAAAATTTCAAAAAAAATAAAATAAAATAAAAATACCTTATTGCTAAAAAATGCTAACCATTCTCTGAAATTTCAGTGAGTTTTAATCACTGATCACAGATCACCATAACAAATATAATAATGATGAAAAAGTGTGAAATATTGAGACAATTGCCAAAGTATAACACAGAGACATGAAGTGAGCAAATGTTGGAAAAATGACACCTATAATAGACTTGCTTGATGCAGGGTTGCCATATACCTTCAACTTGTTAAAAACCAAAAACAAAATAAAACAAAACACAGTATCTGCAAAGCACCTTAATGTGAAATACAATAAAACAAGATATGCCTGTCATCAACTTCTTTGTTAGCATACATAGAAATTTGTCAAAACAAAACATCAACACATCCTAGAAAAAAGAACGGAGTTATAACTTCTAAGATTAAAACTTGGAGTTTTTCTAGAATTATCCAAGGAAGAGTTAACATTGGTAATGTTTTTCTAAGTAAGAACTTTTCTTTAGCGCCTCAAAAATGTCACCAAAACAACCTGTTGATAATAAACCTGAGTTTACTCTTCCTGTGGTCTTTTAAGGTTTGCAGCCTAATTCCACCTTGACGGGAGTGTCCACACACACACACACACAACACCAAGCACTTTTCAGACACCAGCAGGATGTCCAAGAATTCAACTCAATTCTGACACCATCTACCCAAAAATAGCATCATATTCCACAGGTTAAGGATTCAGTCCTACAAGACTGCTGTCCATATTCCACTTCAGATGCCATTTTCAAGCCCCAGGCTGTTACCTGTGCTTCTGACCAACTGGCTATAGATTGAAAGTTCCAGTGACCTCCTCCTTAGGTTTCATTAATTTTCTAGAGTGGCTTGAAGAACTCAGGGGAGCACTTACTTTCATTTATCAGTTTACTAAAAGATATGATAAAGGCTACAAATCAACAGCCAGATAAAGAGAAACATAAGGCAACCTCCAGAACAAAGGAGCTTCTGTCCTTGTGGAGCTTGGTGCCTGGCTCTGAGGCACATGGAAGCATGCTAGCTCCCCAGGTGTGGAAGCTCTCTGTAAAAAAAGGACCCAGAAGCTCTTCTTCTTGGGTTTTTATGACGACTTCATTACATAGTCATGATTGACCAATTCATTGGCCACTGGCTGATTCAACCTCAGAGGCTGGGGGAGTAGGACTGAAAGTTCCAACCCTTTTTTTTTTTAATGTTTATATATTTATTTTGGGAGACAGAGCAGGGAAGGGCAGAGAGAGAGGAGACAGAGAATTTCAGGCAGGCTCCGCACTGTCAGCACAGATCCTTATACAGGGCCCAAAATCACGAACCATGAAATCATGACCTGAGCCAAAATCAAGAGTCAAATGCTCAACCAAATAAGCCACCCAGGTGCCACTGAAAGTTCCAGCCCTTTAATCACATGAAAAAATCACTTGGTCCTCCTGGAAACGAGCCCCTGCCTTAGGATGGGGTCTAAAAGTCACCATGATTAATAATAAGATACTCATTTCATCCTAAGGCTCTGAGGTATTCTCAAGAACTGTGGTTGAAGACCAAATATATCTGAGGAATATATTTTGGTCTTCTGAATGAACAAATATATATTTCTTATAAATTTTATATCACATACGATACGGGAGAATACCACTTCAACAAAATCATAGTCTCAACTAATACTTTCTCAGAAAGGGAAGGACAAACTCAGGACACCAAGGAGATTTTTTATTTAAAGCAGATCTTTTAATGTAGAGCTTGATTAAAATTAAATAAGGATTGTTATATAATCATCTCAGAATCATGGACATAGCAAGGCAAGGGATTCTGAGAGTCTTGGTATGTAAATTGTCTTTTGATAATTTCTATTTTTTAAAGTTTATTTATTTATTTTGAGAGAGAGAGATAGAACAAGTGGGGGAAGAACAGAGAGGGAGAGAGAGAGAATCTCAAGCTGACTATTTAAGAAGTTCTAGAATGAGTAATGAAGTTACTTACAACTTCTGTCTTTTAGGGGAGATTTTTCTGGAATAGTGAAGTTATGTTAATAAACACAATGGAATAGTAATGTTATGCTAATAAAGACAGAAAGTTGTGTACTTATAGATGATTTCAGGTATCAAGGTTATCCTTGTGGTCAGTCTTCAGCCTGATGTCTGAGAGTGTCATCAGTCAGTCAATCCAGACCTTTACTAAGAAATCACAATAGTAGTCAACTGTCTAGAGAAGTTGTCTCAATCTTCATAGGTGTCAAGTTCTCTTGTGTTGACTGTTGTTGTTATTGGATGATCATTTATTGAGCCATCTGATGAGACAGCAATTGTATAGCAGCACTTAGGACTGGGGAGATCACATATCTGAACCCAGCTACACAAATGTGAGACTTATGATCAGAGTTTGTAGTCCTTTTTCTCAGCCAGGAGATAAAAAATTAAGCCACAACAACTATATACCCAACAAAGTAGATAACCTAAAATATATGAAAAAATTATTAGAAACAACTAGCCTTTGAATCATAAAGTAGAAAATCTGAACAGACTGATTGCTAGTGAGGAGATTGAATCAGTAATCAAAAATCTCCCAATAAAGAAAAACCAGGGGGCACCTGGATGGCTTAGTCAGTTAAGCATCCGATTTTGGCTCAGGTCATGATCTCTGGTTTATGGGTTTGAGCCCCGTGTCGGGCTCTGTGCTGACAGCTCAGAGCCTGGAGCCTGCTTCAGATTCTGTGTCTCCCTCTCTCTCTGCCCTTCCCCAGCTTGGAGACTGCCTCCTCTCTCTCTCTCTCTCTCTCTCTCTCTCTCTCTCTCTCTCTCTCTCTCAAAAATAAATAAACACTAAAAAAAATTAATAAAAAAAAAAAAGAAATAACCGGGACCAGATGGCTTCCCTGGTGAATTTTACCAAGCCTTTAAAGTAGAATTAGCGCCAATCCTTCTCAAACTCTTACAAAAAATTTTAGAAAAGGGAACACTCCCAGACTCATTTTATAAGGCCAGCATCACTCTAATACCAAAGCCAGGCAAAGACAACACAACAAAAGAAAACTACAAGCCAATAGTCTTGATGAATATAGATTTAGAAATTCTCAATAAAATACTAACAAACTGAATTCAGCAGCACATTAAAAGAATCATTCACAGGACTCCTGCGTGGCTGTCAGTTGAGCATCTTGGTTTCAGCTTGGGTCATGGTTTTATGGTTTGTGAGTTACAGCCCCAAGTCGGGCTCTGCTCTGGCAGTGTGGAACCTGCAGACTCTCTCTCCTTCTCTCTCTCCCCTTCCCCTACCTGCACTATCCTTCCCTCCCTCCTTCCCTCCCTCCCTCCTTCCCTCTCTCTCTCTCTCTTTCAATAAATTTAAAAAAAAAAAATCATTCACTGTGATCAAGTGGGATTTATCCCTGGAATGCAAGGATGATTCAATACACACAAATACATAAATGTGATGCATTAATAGAATGAAAGAAAAAACATAATCATCTAATAGACACAGGAAAAGCATTTGACAAAATTCAACATCCATTCATGATAACCTCAACATAATAAAGGTCATACATGACAGGCCCACAGCTAACATCATACTCAATGGTAAAAGGTTGAAAATTTTTCCTCTAAGATCAGGAGCAAGACAAGGGTACCCACTCTTTCCACCCTTATTCAACATAGTACTGGAAGTCCTAAAGAGAGCAATCAGGCAAAAGAAATAGAAAGCATCAGAATTAGAGAAGAAGAAGTAAAACTGTCTATATTTGCAGATGACATGATTTTATCCTTAGAAAATCCTAAAGACTCCACCAAAACCTGTTAGAACTAATCAATGAATTCAGTAAAGTTGTAAGATAAAAAATTAACTTACAAAAATCAGTAGCATTTCTATACAATAACAATGAAATTATCTGAAAAATAAAGAAAGAAAATAATCCCATTTATACTAGCATCCAAAACAATAAAATACTTAGGATACATTGATAAAAGAAATTGAAGAAGATACAAATAAATAGAAAGCTATCCCGTGGTCATGGATTGGCAGAGCTAATATTATTAAAATGCCCATACTACCCATAGCAATCTGTTGATTCAGTGCAATCCCTATCAAGGTTCCAACAGCATTTTTTACACAGTAGAAAACAAAATATCCTAAAATTTATGTAGAACCACAAAAGACCCCAAGGTGCCAAATCTACACTGAGAAAGAAGAACAAAGAGAGAGGCATCACTCCCTGATTCTAAGCTCTATTATAAAGGTATAGTAATCAAAATAGTGTGGTACTGTCATAAAAACATATACATAGACCAGTGAAACAGAAACAAAAGCCTAGAAATAAACCCATACATATATAGCCAACTAATACTTGACAAGGGCGTCAAGAATAGTCAGTGGAGGGGCGCCTGGGTGGCTCAGTCAGTTGAGCATCCGGCTTCGGCTCAGGTCACGATCTCACAGTTTGTGGGTTCAAGCCCCACGTCGGGCTCTGGGCTGACAGCTTATAGCCTGGAGGCTGCTTCGAATTCTGTGTCTCCCCCTCTCTCTGCTCCTCCCCCGCTCATGCTCTGTCTCTCTCTCTCTCCTTCAAAAATAAATAAAAACATTAAAAAAATAGTCAATGGAGAAAAGATAGACTCTTATGATAAATGGTGCAGGGGAAAATTGGATATGCAAATGTAAAAAGAATGAAACTTGACACCTGTCTTAACGGCACTTAAAGAATTAACTCAAAATGGATTAAAGACTTAAATATAAGACCTGAAACCATGAAATTCCATGAAGAAAACATGGGAAAACTCCTTTACATGGGTTTTGGCAATGATTTTTTTTGGATATAACACCTAAAGGACAACAAAATTAAAAAAAAATTTTTTTAAATAGGGTATCAAACTAAAAATCTTCTGCAGAGTGAAAGAAATGATTGGCAAAATGAAAAAACAATATAAGGAATGGGGAAAAAAATTGCAAACCATGTATCTGATAAGAGGCTAATATCCAAAACATAAAGAACTCATGCAACTCAATACAAAATAACAATAATAATAATAATCCAATTTTTTAACTGAGCAAAAGACCTGAACAAACATTTTTCCAAAGATATACAAGTGGCCAACAGGTACTTGAAAAGCACTCAACACTTCGTAATCATAAGGGAAATTTTCAAAACCACAAGGAGATATCACCTCATGCCTGTTACAATGGTTATCATCAAAAAGATAAGACATAACAAATGCTGGAGAGGATGTGGAGAAAAGAGGACCCTTGTACTGTTGGTAGGATTGTAAATTGGTACAGCCACTATGAAAAAAACACTATGGAGGATTTTGACTCTTAAATCAAGACCCACTTTTCCCACCTCTTTTAAAAATTAAGTTATCCAACAGTCTTTTTCTGAGAAAAGAAACAGCTGTGCTGACAGCTCAGAGCCTGAAGCCTGCTTCGGATTCTGTGTCTCCCTCTCTCTCTGCCACTCCCCTGCTCATGCTCCCTGTCTCTCTCTCTCTCTCTCTCTCTCTGTCAAAAATAAATAAACATTAAAAAAGAATTTAAGTTTGGTTACAAAAGCTAGTTCCTGGGGCACCCAGGTGGCTCAGTCAGTTACAGCTCTGACTCTTGATTCCTGCTCAGGTCATGATCTCATTGTTCATGAGATCAAGCTCCACATTAGGCTCTGTGCTGTCACACAGAGCCTGCTTGGGATTCTCTCTCCCTCTCCCCCTCTCTCTCTCTCTCTCTCCTTCTGCCCCTCCCCTGCTCACGCTCACTCTCTCTTTCAAAATAAATAAATAAACTTATTAAAAAAATAAAAACTAATTCCCACCAAAAAAATCCCTGAGAACCTTTTCGTCTAGGTATGATCTAAGAGGGGATTTTGGATTTCCATCTCTCTAGCCTATTATATACTTTGTCATCTGAAAAAGTCACCTAATAGTTGAGTCCAGTTATCCAGGTTAGCAATGGATTCATTACAAGGAAGTAGAACCAAAAAAATCTGGGTGGCTACCAAAGAAAGATGTGTACAAAACTAGTTTGATTGTATGCTTTAGCTAGTTTACAAGTAAATAATAGCTGGGTACTAGACACATACCAATGAATAATTAAAAATGCAAAAAGCAATATTAAGAATAGGGCAATATAGATGACATGGTTAAAAGAAGCCTTAAACTAGGAGGGCAGGGAGGGGCGCACAGGGTGAGGAATAACAATGAAAATAAAGAACCAAAGAATGCATATTAAAGCATGGTAGTGAGTTGTGTTCTATGGATCTTGGGTAGAAGCTCTCTACATCTCATGGTCACAGGTCTTAGTTAGAAGATGTCTCTTTCAGAGGACTATCTGCCTCTAGAGAGTTCCTAAAAATACCCCAGCTTTTCCACAAATTCAAGAATGGATTATTTCTGAGACATGAATACAAAAATCAAACCTTTGGAGTTGCATTGCTGTGCTCATTGCTAACAGTACCTTATAAGGTCATCCAGTGGGGTACCAGAGCTGTCTTTCTCTGATGTCCCTTCCAAAAGACCATGTCTCTGGGTTTTAGGTCGTGCAAGGATTGTTTAGAAGAGTATTGAGGAAAGACAGTTCATACTTGTTTATGAGACTTGGACAGCAGGAATAATCCCATGCAATAATTAGCTCTATCTGCTTCTCAGTGTGGAATTTAGAATCAAAGGTGATTTTCCTACATGTATGGACTGGCCTATTACTAATTCATGTGGGGGAGTTCATGAACCCCAGAAAGACTTGATCTCATTGGCATTAAAGATAATACCTTTGGGGCGCCTGGGTGGCACAGTCGGTTAAGCGTCCGACTTCAGCCAGGTCACGATCTCCCGGTCCGTGAGTTCGAGCCCCGCGTCGGGCTCTGGGCTGATGTCTCAGAGCCTGAAGCCTGTTTCCGATTCTGTGTCTCCCTCTCTCTCTGCCCCTCCCCCGTTCATGCTCTGTCTCTCTCTGTCCCAAAAATAAATAAACGTTTAAAAAAAAAAAAAAAAAAAAAAAAAAGATAATACCTTAGACCATGGAAGTACAAGAGTCTTCTAAGAGTTTAGCTTATTTAATTTTCAAAATTATATTTCTTCTCTCTACCTTTCCTGAAGATTGGGGGTGAGACTGACAATAACATATTTAAGTAAGTGGCAAGGCTTTACAAAACTCTTTAGTAATAGACCCAGTAAAATGGATGCCTCCATTACTAGAGAGGTCATGGAGCCTGTGACCCTAGGCTGGGAACACAAAATCAAGAAAATTTTGCTACTGCTAGAGTTGTAGTTGATGGTTAAGGAAAGACTTCAAACATCCCAAGAACAAGCAAAGAATGATCAAGGCGTATTCAAAACCCACTATAGAGACTAGTGTTATATAATCTATTTAGAGGTCTTTAAGGGGGCCCTGAGGTTTGGGCTTTTGTCCATGTTCCACCTTTAGTTTTACCAGGATTATGTTGGTGGCAAATGAAATATAGTAAAGCTTTCCCATCGATGTAAAGTATGTACATTGGCAAATTTGTTCTTTCACTGGTATGTAATTTCATGTAAAATTTTTACAAGATTCCATTTGAGGTCTTTCAGTGCTACTAAAATAGCCAATAGTCAATTTACATTGAGAATTCTCCTAGTACCTCTTTTCTGATTTCAGAGCTGGCTTTTAAACCAAACAGTTGGTCCCTTGGGGTATTCTGAGTTCTATAATCTTAGTGAAGGCTGTCTGTCAGTCTGGCATGATTAATAATCAAAACATTTCCTTTAGCCTCTATATTATCTCCTTCTGTTTGAGCTCCTATTTTGTATTATCCACTTCCTCAAAAAGCATTAGAGCATTTAAAAGTTCTATAATTTGCTAACCATTCTTAATTAGGATTCCTGCTGAGGTCAAAAACCCACCTTATTTCCAAAGCATTTCAAAATCATGGAATAACCCAAAAGCATATCTACTATTAGTGCATATATTAACCCTGTTATCTTTAGGTAATGGAAATCTCCGCTGTGCTCACAAGAGTTCTACCACCTGGGCAGATTTGCCTCTGGCAAAGGATCATTCTTATTCTAGGGATGAAGTTTTATGACAATCAGGTAGGAAGTTATTGAAGAGCTCATTTTAACTCACAGAAGCCCTGCTCACGTTTGGCACCCAAGGAAGAGGTTCAGTTTCTGAGAACTTGGTTAAGTCTTATTTTGGCATGGCAGTTTCAGAAAAGTTGAGAACTTATTGCCTGCAATAAGTCAGTGAGAGTCAGGAATCCTTGTAATTATCTCTTAGTTACTGTCATGGGAAAGTTTTATAAAGTCCTTACTCTGTCGGGAGTAGGAAATTTACTTCCTTGAAACAAAGCATATTCTAGCTAATGACCTTATAGACAAAACTGTAATTTCTCTTTGGAAACTTTATTTTCTTTGTGCGTTAAAACCATAAGTAGATAGATGGAATCAGTCTTAGAGGTCACTCCATCTTTAGAACACAACAAAAAGTTATCCACATATTGAATAAAAGTACAATCCCAGGGAAATAGAGTCCTTTAGGTCCTGGTTGAAAATTTGTGAAAAGTAGGAGAGTATTTCAGGAAACCTTTGGAACTTAACAGTCTAGGTATATTGTTGATTTTCTTAGGAGAAGGCAAACAAATATTGACTATTTTGACCTAAACGGTCATTAAAGAAAACAAAACATAAACCTACACCATCAAATATGCAGCCTCAGGAGGCAGTGAAGATAAAAGAGGTTTAGGGATGGGTTCTGTGTGAAAAAGGGAAATGCCTGTTTTATTATAGGCCTGACATACTAAACAAATCCATATGTCCACCCACTGGGCTTTTTGATTGGAAGGATAGAAGTGTTACAAGAATAAGGACAAAATATGTCGAATCTTTTCTCTATTTACTTTCACCTACCAATTTTAGTGCTTCTTTAGATTTGGGTTTAAGAGAGCATTTTGTACTTTGGAGTAGAGGTGTGGATGGCTGGTGTGAATCTTAATTTATTCAGCCCCAGTAATTCTCGCTATATTAGTTGAATTTTTGCCCACAAAGTGAAAAAGTTCTGGCATTTCCTTGAGATTTTCAGTTTGGGGTTGATGTAAACACAAAGGTACTGGCAAATCAATACCCAAATTAGCTATAATCTCGCAAAAAGGGGAGTCCTTGGGGCACCTGGGTGGCTCAGTAGGTTAAGCATCCAACTTCATCTCAGGTCATGATCTCGCAGTTCACAACTTCGAGCCCCACATTGGGCTCTGTGCTGACAGCTCAGAGCCTGCAGCCTGCTTCAGATTCTGTGTCTCCCTCTCTCTCTCTGCCTCTACCCCGCTTGTGTGCGTTCTCTCTCCCCCTCTCTCTCTGTCTCAAAAATAAGTAAACATTTTTTAAAAAGACATAGGGAAGTCCTAAGGGATTTCAAGGAAGAGTATTTAATCTAGCAATTTCATTTATACAGTACACTCCTATCAAGTTAGCAGGTATGATATCACAGAGGAGGGAAGTATATTCCTCTGTTAAATATCTAGGGCATACAGTTATGAATGGAACTGTCAGAGGATTATTAGAGATGCGCACCAGTACATAGTTTTTTACTTCCAGTGGGGAGATCATGTAACAGTGATAGAGTTTAAGGTTGATACTATATGCCCTGTATCAATAACAAAAAATTTTATAAGGTTGCCCTTGAGAATTTAGAGAAATTTGTCCCTGGGAATTTAAGGGTAGAACAAAAAACTGGGCACTTGATTCTCCCTCAGAGCACCTTCATTAACTTACTTCATTTTTTTCCCCTTTAGTTTCTTAACTAAGATAAAATAATTCTTTTTTTCAATGTCCTTTTTATATATAGTATCTATAAGTATCTTTATCAAAAGATTCCTCCTTTCAGGATTTAAAAACCCTGATAGGAGCATCTACTTGTTTTTATCTGTAAGGCCATCCATTAATTGAGTTTTTTGTTGTTATTGCTCTAAGACTCAAAATACTCAGCAGGATGCTAGAAGTCTGGCAATGGTATTATTTTCCATATTAGTTTTTGCTTACATACAAAATCCTCTATTTTTGTCTTAGGACAGTTTACAAAAAAAAACTAGGAGAGAGTTAGGAGTCACATCTACTTTAAGGTCTACTCCTGAGTGCTATCTAAAGGTGTTAAAGAGCCTCTCCCTGAAATCTCCAATGTTCTCATCCTTTCTTTGCCTATAAGACTACATCAGAGCCCAAACTACTTTCTCAGGAAAGACTTTGTAAATAACCTTCAAAAGACCTTGAGCAACTTCTATAGCTTTTCTAAACCCCTCTGGTTTCTTATGCAAGTCAGGTTCTTCCTTTTCTGCCTTTCCTTTGGAATTTTTTTGCATCTCAAGCTTTTACTAGATATTAACTAAATGTTTTAGATCTGGAAGCCCTGGATTATAAACTTTTAGAATTATTCTTTCTCTGCAAATTTCATTCTATCCTTTCTAGGCTTTGGGAAATCATTGATAATTCTCAGCTCAGAGGAAGAACAGGGCTTAAAATCAACCCTAGGGGGCATTTTTCTGTTCTGAAGGAAGAGGTAACTGAGCTTTGAAGTTCTGGCCAGCCAAAAGGAAAGGGGAGTGGAGCAGAGGGAGAGATGAGGCAGAGGGGAATGGGGCAGTATAGGATGAAGAAAGAGAAATAGTAGGATAAAATCCACGAAGTTCAAGATGTGATTTTGGAGGATCTAAAAAAGACATTGTTTAAAGTTTTTCACACTTTTATTTTACCTTGGCCAAGGAATTTCTTGGAGCCAATTTTGGAATCTTAATTTCTTTTGGATATTTCCTCATATAATAAAAAAATCCAGCCCATTGGATGTTTGGGATTTTGTTCCTTTTTTGTTATATAGCATCTCTCAAATTATTTTATTTTTTCTCCAAATTTTTATTTAAATTCTAATTAGTTAACATATAGTGTAATATTGGTTTCAGGAGTAGAATTTAGTGATTCATCACTTACATATGGCACCCAGTGCTCATCATAACAAGTGCCCTCCTTAGTAGCCATCAATTATTTAGCCCATTCCCCACCTACCTCCCTCCATCAACCCTCAGTTTGTTCTGTATCATTAAGAGTCTCTTATGGTTTGCTTTCCTCTCTCTTTTTTTTTCCTCTTTCCCATATGTTCATCTGGGTTTTTTTTTCCCTAAATTCCACATAAGTGAAATCATACAGTATTTGTCTTTCTCTGACTGACTCATTTCACTTAGCATAATACGCTCTAGTTCCATCCACATTGTTACAAATGGCAAGATTTCGTTCGTTTTCAAACAATTTTGTCTAAATTGAAAGTTCCCCAAAGTGGCCACTGTAACTCTAAATTATCCTTGGTGAAATTAAAGATAAGTGCAAAACTTCGGGTTATAGCATAACTACATGTAAGAAGTAGGAGTCTGGCCTGAAGGAACATAGATTTAGATTTAGACTAAGACAAACCTGAAAACCTGTGAATAATCCAGCCAAGAATGTTGCTGGGCACCTCATGTGCCAGGCTTCCAAAACCTAATGGCTGTGCTGTCCCACTACAAACTGACATATGTATAGTTCCAGAACATGGAAAGGCTTGATGGAGACCTTTCTCCAAAAACCAGACTGTCACTAATAAAACAAGAACATGGAAACTTCTCTGACATTGATGAGTGACCCAGGGCAAAGTTTATCTAAAGGTCACAACTTTAAGAAGAAACCTGAACCTCTCAATTCTGAAGGCCAGTAAGAAAAAATAGACTTACCGGGACTATGTCCATCTTTTTCCAATGAATTGTCCCTTTACAGAGGTATAACAACAAAAAATAAATAAGTGAATGAATGAATGAATGAATGAATGACTAGAATAGACAGATAGTAATGTGATAAGTCACATTTCCACCAAGGATAAAAGCTCTTTTATATATCTGGTCTGATTATCAAAGAAGTCCTAAAAATGCTTTCTTATTCCTAGGAGACAAAATTAACGTAGCAATTGGAGAGCTGAAAGAAGAATCAAGAGTTCAAACTAATGTGAGACTTCCTTATCTCATTGTAGTAATGGGAGACACTCCCATTCTCTAAAGCTGGAGGCTCAGAGGGCCTCAGAGGAGCTTGCTGTTATCAAATCAAGAGTCTTGGGCTTTGTTAAGAAGGAGGTCAATCTTGACTAGGTCTCTCTGTGGCTTCTATGTTTGTTAAATGCTAGCTCCCCACAAATGAGTTTTTGTAATAAAAGAGAACACCGTCAGTAGCATTTCAGCGTGAGTTCAACTTTGAGGTATTTTAGGATGCTTTGAAACTAGGTTTAAGTTGAGTTTTTCATTGTGGCAGTTTGGTTAGAATTGGGTAAAATCATGATAAAATAGGTTAGGATTGATGGACATAGCAAGGCAAGGATTTTGTGTGTGTGGTGTGATTTTTTTTTTTTTTTTAATTTTGGCCATATTCTGCAGAACATTTGCATTTAAACAAAATTAAAACCTGAGCAAAACTCAAATTGAACAAAGAGCCAGTGCTAACTCCAGGAGATCCACAGGATTAAAGACAACATATTAAAATTGTGATTTGAACACATTGATTTTTGGTGTATTAGCTCATTTAACTACTACCTTAACACGTCAGCATGCATACCCAGGAAGTAGAGAAGGCTTGTGTTAACCACAACCTAACCAACTACACAGAGATAAGGAGTTATATTTTTCATTTCAAATCTGAAATGACTGAAACAGTTCATTTCATTTTATTCTTACTCATATTCCACTGGAGTCAGATATGAAGTACCATCTTCTCTTCTAAGAATGAAGTCTTCATGTTTCAGATGCCATCTAAACTATTGTAGGAATACAGGGTATGTAATTTCTCTAATTAATAGGTTTATTTAGTTTCTGGAACATCAAATGAATTACCATGGCTCCCAAAGTCCAAACAGAGCCAGTCATCAGTGTCCTTTCTTTCAATTTTTTTTTAAATTAAGGTGAAATTCACATTAAATAAAATAAAGCTTTTTTTTTTTTTTTTTTTTTTTTTTTTTTTTTTGAGACAGAGAAAGAGAAGGGTAGGAGCAGAGGGAGAGATAGAACTTTAAGCAGGCTACATGCTCAGCACAGAGCCTAACACAGGGCTCAATTTCATGACCTAAGCCAAAATCGAGTTGGACATTTAACCAACTGAGCCACCCAGGGCCCCAAAAATAAAGCATTTCAAAGTAAACAACTCAGTAGTATTTAGTACATTTACAATGTTGTACAATCCCCACCTCTATGTAGTTCCAAAACCTTTTCATCACCCCAAAAGGAAATCCCATACCCATTAAGCAGTTACTCTCTACTCCCTACTCCCCCCAGCCCCTGGCAACTACCAATCTTGCTTTTTTCTCTGAAGATTTGTCTATTCTGGATGTTTTATATAAATGGAATCATACAATTCCATATAAATATGTGATGATTTTGTCTAGCTTCTTTTGCTTAGCTTAATATTTTTGAGGTTCATCCATGTTGTAGCAAAAATCAGTATTTCATTCCTTCTTGGAAGGAGTAAAATTCCTGCATAAAATTCCATTGTGTAGTTAATACATTTTGTTTATGCATCTGTCAGTTGGTGAACATTTGAATGTTTCATCTTTTGGCTTTTGTGAACAATGCTGCTTTGAACATGCCTGTACATGTATTTGTTCGAGTATCTGTTTTCAGTTCTATTCGGTATATACCTAGAAGGTGGAATTGCTGGTCAGATGGTAATTTATGTTTAACATTCTGAGGAATTGCCAAACTATTTGCCACAATGGCTAAACCATTCTACATTCTCAACAGCAGTATCCAAGGATCCCAATTTTTCCATATCCTTGCCAAAACTTACTTTATTTTTTTTACAGCCATTCTAGTAGGAGGAAAGCAGTATCTCATTGTGATTTGCATTTCCCTAATGAGTAAAAATGTGGAGCATCTTTTCATATACTTGTTTGCCATTTGTATCTTCTTTGGAGAAATACCTGTTCAAGTTCTTTACCCAATTTTTAATTGATTAGTTTGTCTTTTTGCTGTTGATTATAAAAGTTCTTCATGTATTCTGGGTACTAGATCCTCATCAGATATATTACTTGCATATATTTTCTCCCATTCTCTAGGTTGTCTTTTCACTTATTGGTAATGTCCTTTGCACAAATTTTTTTAATTTTGATGAAATTCAATTTATCTAAGTTTTCTTTTGTTGTGTATGCTGTTGGTATCCTATCTAAGAAATCATTGCTGGGGCGCCTGGGTGGCGCAGTCGGTTAAGCGTCCGACTTCAGCCAGGTCACGATCTTGCGGTCCGTGAGTTCGAGCCCCGCGTCAGGCTCTGGGCTGATGGCTCGGAGCCTGGAGCCTGTTTCCGATTCTGTGTCTCCCTCTCTCTCTGCCCCTCCCCCGTTCATGCTCTGTCTCTCTCTGTCCCAAAAATAAATAAAAAACGTTGAAAAAAAAATTAAAAAAAAAAATAATAATAAAAAAAAAGAAATCATTGCCAAATCCAAGGTCATGATGCTTTACTCCTATGTTTTCTTTTAATATGGTTTTAGCTATTATATTTAGGTCATTGATTCATTTAATTTTTCGTATATAGTGTGAGGTAGGGATCCAACTTCATTCTTTTGCATGCAGATATTCAGTTGTCCCTGTGCCATTTATTGAAGACACTGTTCTTTCCCCTATTGAATGGTCTTGGCACCCTTGTCAAAAATCAGTTTACCATAGATATATCGATTTATTTCTGGACTCTTAATTCTATTCCATTGATCTATATTTCTATCCTTATACTGGTCTTACACAGTTTTGATTACTGTAGCTTTGTAGTAAGTTTTTAAATTGGGAATTGAGAGCCCTCCAACTTTGTTCTTCTTTTTCAAATTGTTTTAACTCTTAGAGTCCCTTACATATGAATTTGAAGATTGACTTTTCCGTTTCTGAAAAAAAGAAAAAAGCCATCAGGATTTTGATAGGTATAACAGTGAATCTGTAGATTGTTTTGGGTAGTATTGCCATTTTACAATACTAAGTCTTCTGATCTGTCTTCCTTTAGATCTTAATGTGAGGCTCACTTTTTATATCTCAGGTGTTTGTACATTTTCACAATGAAGTAGCTATGACATGTAAGTATCTGGTAGAGATTCCACGCCCAATCACAAAGTAATCTATGTATTTCATAACTGAAGGAATTTGTTTTTAATTTTCTAAGTTTATTTATTTATTTTGAGGGAGAAAGAAAGAGAGAATACGAGCAGGGAGGGGCAGAGAGAGGGAATCCCAAGCAGGCTCCACACTGTCAGTGCGAAGCCCAATGCAGGGTTTGAACTCACAAACTGTGAGATCATGACCTGAGCCAAAACTAAGAGTCAGACACTTCTGACTGAGACACCCAGGTGCCCCTGGAGGAATTTTTATTACACAAATATCATTTGCATTTTCTTGCCTCAGAAGTGAAACCAGCATATCAGTGTCAAACTTGGAACTACTGTGATCTACTGTGCCAAACACCAGGTGCTCCTTACCCCACGGCTGCCCCTCCTCCCATATCTCCAGCCACACCTGAGGGCCAGGCCACTTGACAGTCCTGAAACAGGCCAGTCCCCCAAAGCCAGCAGTGGAGGCCAGGACCCTGTGCCCACAGCATGCCTCACTCCATGGGAAGGGCCTTTGTACCACAGCAATATGCAAGCCACCTCCAGTGCAAGGGTTTGAGGGTGAGAGTTTAAAAAGGTCTTGCTATGTCAGGTATCTTTGATGCTATTTAAGAGTTCATGGATCTTTCAAGAAGTTCCTAGAATGAATACTAAAGTATTTGTAAGTTTTATCTTCCCAGGTAAGAGTTTTCTGGATTAATAAAGTTGTGTTGGTGAAGACCTAGAATAGTAAAATCATGTCAATTCTGACCCTAATGTAATAGACAACAGTAGTTATGTAGGCACAAATATCCCTAGAATACGGAATAATTTATCTGCATCCTAACTAGGTGCCTAAAAGAAAGCATCCTTTTTCATTTAACTATGTATAAAATTGTATGTTAATATCTGGAGATTCTTATTTGAATGAATTATAAAATAAGTAAAATATAGGCTCCAGGTTTTGGGTTATATAAAAACAGAACTGACTTTCTCCTTTGAATGAATTAAGAAATTTTACTTCTTCAGCAGCAAGAAACTAGAATCATGATTCAGTTGAAACACTTCTAAAGTAAGGGATTTCCCATGGCTCGGTTTCAGAACTGACTCAGCAATTCTCTCCTTTTCAAATAACTCTTTTCCAGATTGTTTTGCCAGTTCTCAAAGACTAGCACATTTATCCTAGATTTCTAATGGACTTTTAATTTTAAAATAATTTTATCTTAAGGACATGTTTACTTGAAGACATTACTATTTTATTGGGGACACTCATTATATAATAGAACAGGGTTCAATGGGATGCAAATGAGATGAATATCATCAAAATCCTTGCCAGAACTATTAAGTGAAAAATTTTAGGTATTTATCTGCAGCTCCTAACTTTCTATGTGGCTTGCTTTTTCTACTTTATGTGTAAAAGTTTGCTAGTCTTATTCTAATCAACTGAACTTTATTATTTTTAGGGTTCCTCCTACTCATCTTAATACTCAAGCAAAGGTTTCAGAAATTATATTTAATTTAGAATATTATATAATACATGATTTTCTATTAATAACCCCACTTATCACATACTTTTAATACCCATACACAAATGTCAGATATTCCATTTTTGCCATCATCATTTTAATGATAATGATCTTAAATATCTTTAAGAAACCTATCAGCACACTCACCATCAAATTTGCCAAATATTACCTGTAATGTGAAGAGGGCTCATTAAAATCCCTTAGTTTTTAAAATATTATAGGTCTCAATTGTTAATTCTAATTTAAGGAAACAATAAAACAATTTTCAGTAAGCAATATCTGTGATGGAATAAGCTTGTGCCCTCTAAACTGATACACTGCTCAAATTCAGGCTTATGCATAAACAGAGCAAATGGTAACCCTTTGAATATATTTTGAGGTACACTGAAAAATCTACAGGTCTCAAACACTTGTCTCCACTGGCTCATCTTCTAAAAGAAAACAGGCTCTAGAGTTAAACTACTTATGTTCAAACATTAATTTCTCCACTTGCATGAACTTGCATAAGTGCTCAGTGTCTTGGTCCCTCCGTTTCCTCATCTGTAGAATGAGGACACTAACTGTATCTACCCCATGGGTTGTTATGAGGATTAAATAGTGAAATGCTTGGTACACAATAATCACTCGATAAATGTTAGCTGCTATTGTTACTACTACTAGCACTACTAGTATTAATGTTATTATTATAATAATTATTCTTTGGAATGAAGGCATTGTCTCAAAAAACTACCTCAATGAAAATCCTGTTTGGGGTAACAGATTAAGCCTTTAGAATCCATCGATTTTAGGTAAATTTATCAGATAATTTGACTGCCACCCCTGAGGGCCTAGTTCTAAGAAAGAAAGGGAAAGCCTAGAGGACGCAGGTCAGGTTTGGGTACCACTTTTAATCACTCTCTCCTTGAAACAATTATCTTCCTTGACATTGTTCTCTCCTTTTATTTTTTTTATTTGTGTTTTCTATTTTTCCTTAATTTTTCCCTAACAATTTTTCCTTAATATATCCTTAATATTTTTTTCAATTTCTTTTTTAAGTTTTTATTTAAATTCCAGTTAATTAACATACAGTGTAATATTAGTTTCAGGTGTACAATATAGTGATTCAGCAATTTCATACAGTACCCGTTACTCATCATAACAAATGCACTCCTTAATCCCCATTACCTATTTAACCCATCCCCCCATCTACTTCCCTTCCGATAACCATCAGTTCTCTATAGTTAATTTAAGTCTGTTTTGTGGATTTTCCTTTCTCTTTTTCTCTTCCTTTGCTTATTTGTTTTGTTTCTTAAATTCCACACATGAATGAAATCATATGGTATTTGTCTTTCTGTGACAGATTTATTTCACATAGCATAATAGTCTATCTCCATCTATGTCATTGCAAATGGTGTTCCCTCTTTTAAACTGTTTCCTCTTTCTCTAGCTTCTTTGAAGGCTCCTACTTTTGGCTCAGTCATTAAATATCGGTTATTTTTCAGAGTTCTCCCTTAGACTTTGCATTCACACTGTATTCTATATGGGTAAGGTCATCCACCTACAAAGCTTCAGTAAACCTAGGTCTTTTCCCTAAACTTCACACTGATATTTCTTTTTTTTTTTAACTTTTTTTAAACGTTTATTCATTTTTGAAAGACAGAGACACAGTGTGAGCGGGGGGAGGGGCAGACAGAGAGGGAGACACAGAATCCAAAGCAGGCTCCAGGCTCTGAGCTGTCAGCACAGAGCCAGACGAGGGGCTCGAACCCACACACTGTGAGATCATGACCTGAGCTGAAGTCAGATGCTCAACCGACTGAGCCACTCAGGCACCCCCACACTGATATTTCTAATCATCTACTGTAAATCTCTTGTTGGATATTCCAGAAGTATCTCATACTCAACATGACCAAAGTTAAATTTATCATCTCAATGCTCTTCTTCACAATATCTGAAAGAATCCACCTACTTATCCAAATGAAACCTCTTTACAGTGTTTTTTTATCCCTTTTTCTACAACCATTTTTTATCTTTCTGAATGCAAATCTAAACCTTTCATACTCCTTTAATGATTTTCACCATTTAATAGCTTCTTATTTGTTCTTAAAGTTCTAACTCCTTAAAATTGCTTACAATCTAGCTTCTGCTTACCTCTAGTTTTACTTCTCTCACTTCCATCTTGAATTCAGGGCTGCAATTTTCAATGTCCCCAAATGTTTTTCTTCTATCTTTCCTCCTAGATAACTCCTACTTATCCTCCGTTTCCTCCAACAGGCTTTTGGTCAACTTCCAAAGCTGAGCAAAGTACCCCTCCTGTGTTCTCCTCTAGTGCTCTGCAGTTCTCTTACTTTATTGCAAGCCCATTACAGTATAGTGCTTTCCTCCCTTTTCAACTATTTCCTCAACTCCATCCTAAGCTCCTTGCAGTAATTGATCTATCTTGTTCCCAGTAATTGATCATACCGTTCCCAGGATCTATGACAATGACTGTCTCTCAATAAACGAGTCGAATGGGTGAGTGAGTAAATAAATGAAAGGAAAACCTTGGGCAAGCAGAGTAGGGAAATGATAGCAGAGCTTCCAGAATAAGACAAGAGAATGGAAACAGTGAAGGAAAATGATCAACATAAGCAAGAACATTACTTTTTTTTTTTGTTACCAATGCTATTTTTTCCTTAACTCCTCCTTCTGTTCAAATTATTTCAAGTTTTTATTCCAGCCCTTCTTTCATTCATCCTCACTAGTGTCACCAGATTCAGGACCTGTACCCTAGAGTATATTATCATACGTTTTGGTCCAGTCTTATGCTTTTCCATCTGTCCTAAGTAGATAAGTCTTCTAGTTAAATTTCTTGCACCTTGCTACTAAAAACCATGGAGTTTTGTTTTTTTCTTTATGAGAAAAAATTCCTAAAGGGCACCTCAATGGCTCAGTCGGTTAAGCGTCCAACTTTGGCTCAGGTCACAATCTCGCGGTTCATGGGTCCAAGCCCCACGTCAGGCTCTATGCTGACAGCTCAGAGCCTGGAGCCTGCTTCAGATTTTGTCTCCCTCTTTCGCTGCCCCTCCCCTGCTTGTGCTCTGTCTCTCTCTCTTTCTCTCAAAAAATGGATAAACATAAAACAAATTCTTTAAGAGAATTATAAAATAGTCCTTGAAGAAGTATGTTAATTTCTTGTAGTTCTTATTTTTAGAAGAATTTTCCTAATTCTCTCCTGCTGTGATCTTATTCCTTACCCTCTTGATTGGCACTTACTGGACCAGACAACTGCTTATCATCACTTATTTAGTTTCTCTTTACATAAGTAAAGATAATTAGCAGTTCACTTCCATAAATATTTATTGAGGTACTATTTATAAGCACTGCCCTTCTCAACTTCCTCATCTAATCTAAGTAAATCAACTGTTTCTTTCATATATCTTCATGTAGCTTATTTACCAGGTTCTCAAAATTTTTCTTTTTTATGAAACCTAATACATTCATAAGTAGTGTTTGCCTTCAATTTAAATTTGATCTTGTTTTATTTTATATGAAAAATTATGACTCATTTATTACTTTTAATCATTTTTTTAGCCTCTTCATCGTCAATATTTTATCTCATATAGCTAAAAACATTGTTAATGAATCATGGAATAGGAAGTCCGACCCTTCTTTTCTCCACAGAGACACTAACTTAACAACAATATACAGACCAAAATACCTTTGTGAGAATTCCACAAACCAGTTAAGAAATTGCAATGCCCCAGGTGAGCGCAAAGCTAAGAACAAGCCAAGAAAAGCTGCATTAAAATGGGAAAGACTCTAAGCCAGCACAGCTTATTATGATCATCAGAAAACACCCAACTTGTAGCCTCTCACTGGAAGGAGAAGGAGAGTGAAGTGTGGAATGCATATCCAATGTTTCAACTTTTGAAGACTGCCCAAGGAACCGGTTTGTCTCATCTGACTTAGAGTGCTGATAAAACCAGCATAGTTTGGGTGCCTTGGGGCCACGGAAAGCAAGTGAGAGCAAGGGCAACTTGCAGTGACACTAGAGAGCCTAAAATAATGCAGAGGCTGGCATAGCTCAGTGTGGTGGGGAGAAAGCATGCAACTCCCAGCTCATCCTCTGGGAAGAAGGGAAAAGAATGTAGCATGCATGCAGCAGTTCAGTTTGTGGGGGAGGGTGCTACGCAAAGGATTGGTTTCTGTCTCTTCTGACTTAGGGTACTTGAGCTGACACACTTTGGATGCTAAGAGGCCACTGAGATTAAAGGAGAGCAGTTGACTTGCTGCTGCAGCACTAGAGAGACTGCCGTGCTGCAGGCAAACCCCAGAGGGAGTAAGATTATGGGCTCCTGAAAAAGAAACCTGCAAACCTCTGATTAGGAAGTTACATACACAGCCAAGAGAAATCACAAAACCCTCATATTCTGTAGCTGGGCTGTTTGGTGAATGTCTTCCTCTGTACAAAGCCATTCTATAAAGACTGGGAGATGTGGCTGTTTTTCCAAATGCATAAAACTCAGGAAAAAAATCACAAGGTACATGAAGAAACAGAGAAACATGATTCAATCACATTAACAAAATAAATCTCCAAAAACCAACCCCAAAGAAACAGACATCTATGAACTTCCTAACAGAGAATTCAAAGTAATTTTCTTGAAGCTAAATGAGCTGCAAGAGAATACAGATACACAACTATGCAAAATCAGGAGAACAATGCATGAACAAAATGAGAATATCATCAAAGACATAGAAATAATTAAAAAACAACCAAGCAGAAATTATGGAATGAAGAATAACTAATTTGAAAATTTCACTAGAGGGGTGCCGGGTGGCTCAGTTGGTTAAACATCGGGCTCTTGATTTCTGCTCAGGTTATGATCTCGCAGTTTGTGATATTGAGCCCCACTTCAGGCTCTGCACTAACTGCCTGGAGTTTGTTTGGCATTGTCTCTCTCCTTCTCTCTCTGCCCCTCCTCTGCTTGCTCTCTTTCTCTCAAAATAAATTTTAAAACTTTGAAAAAAAAATTTCAGTAGAAGCATTCAGTAGCAGACTAAATCAAGCAAAAGGAAGAACTTGAAGAAATATCATTTGAAATTATCAATTCAGAAGAAAAAAAGTGAAAATAAATGAAGACAAGTGAAGAAAACCTAAGGAATTTATAGGGCAACATCAAGCAAACCAATATATGCATCATGAGACTTACAGAAGGAGAAAAGTGAAAGGGAGAGCTTATATGAAGAAATAATGGCTGTAAGCCTCCAAAGAGGCTTACATTAAGGCACATGACAAACTGCCAAAAGTTAAAGATAACTAAAAAATCTTGAAAGTAACAAGAGCAACTCATAATGTTTAAAGAAGTTTTTATACGATTATCAGTGGCTTTCTTAGCAAAAACTTGATGGGCAAGAAAGGAGTAGGATGATATATCCAAAGTCCTGAGAGGAGAAAAACAGCCAACCAAGACTACTGTTTCCAGCAAAGCTGTCCTTCAGAAATTAAAGAGAAATAAGGACTTTTACAGATAAGCAAAATCTGAGGAGTTTATCACCACTAGACCTGCCTTACAAGGTCTTCGTTTCAGTTTGCAGTAAATTGAAATAAAAGGACAAATTGCAAATTGAAACAAAAGGATGCTAGACAGCAACACAAATGCATATTGAAATATAAAATTCACCAGCAAAGGTAAATATATAAACAAATACAAAAATCTGTAATATTGTAATGGTGGTATGTAAAGCACTTTTAATTTTGGTGTAGAGTTTAAAAGATAAAATCACAAAAAACTATAAGACTATGTTAATGGATACACATTTGTATTTGTGATTTGTAACATCAATTAACATAAAGTATGAATGGGAAGACATAAAAGAGTAGAGTTTTTGTATATGACTGAAGTATTATCAGCGTGAAATAGATTGTTGTAACTCTAAGATGTTTTATGTAAGTTTCATAGGAACCACACACACACACAAAATATAAAATATACACAGAAAGAAATGAGAAGAGAATCAAAAGTCTATACAAAAAAAATCAATGAAACACAAAGAAAAGCAGCAAGAGTAGAAAAGAGGGACAAAATAACCATAAGACAGACAAAATTTTTTCAATGGTGATAGTCCTTCCCTATCAGTACTAACTTTAAAAATAAATGGATTAAACTCCCCCATCAAAAGACGTAGGGTGGCTGAATGGATTTAAAAAACAAGATACAACTATATACTTTTTACAAGAGATTTACCTTATATATAAATATACACATAGGCAAAAAGTAAAAGTATGGAAAAAGTTATTCCATATAAATGGTAACCAAAAGAGAGCAGGAGTGGCCATACTTGTATCAGGCAAAATAGAGTTTAAGTCAAGAACTGTTATAAGAAACATTATATAATGATATAAAGGTCAATTTCATACAATGAAAGATATAACAATTATAAATATATAAGCACCTAACATTAGAGTACCCAGATATACAAAGCAAACATGGACAGAGTTGAAGCAAGAAATAGATAGTAACACAATAATAGTAGGATTCAATATTCTACTTTTAATAATGTATAGAATAACCAAACAGAAAATCAATAAGGGAACAGAGGACTTGAACATTATAAAATGATTTGACCTAATAGATACGTACAGAACACTGCACCCATCAACAGCAGAATACATATTCTTCTCATACATATTCAGAGAACATTCTCCAGGACAGATCAAATATTAGACCACACACAGACACAAAAAAAGCCTTAACAATTTAAAACTTACAGGTTGATGGGGGGTAGGAGGGAAGGGAGGGTGGGTGATGGGTATTGAGGAGGGCACCTTTTGGGATGAGCACTGGGTGTTGTATGGAAACCAATTTGTCAATAAATTTCATAAAAAAAAAGAAAAAGAAAAATAAACAATTAATAATAAATAAATAAAACCAAAAAAAAAAAAACTTACAGGATGCAGCAAAAGCAATAACACAGGGAAGTTTATAACATGAATGCCTATACTAAAAGAGAAGAAAGACCTCATTAGCAACCGAACTGTACATTTCAAAGAACTTGAAAAAAAAGAACTAAACCCCAAGTTAGAAGAAGGAAAAAAAATAATAAATATTATTAGAGCAGAAATAAATGAAATAAATGGGGCACCTGAGTGGCTCACTCATTTAAGCATTCAACTCTTAATTTTGGCTCACTTCATCATCTCCTGGTTTGTGAGATTGAGCCGTGTCATGCTCTTTGCTGACAGCATGGAGCATGCTTTGGATTCTCTCTCTCTGCCCCTTCCCCACTTGTGTTCTCTGTCTCTCTCACTTTCTCTCTCAATAAATAAACATTTTTTAAAAAAGAAGTAAATGAAATAGAGAATAGAAAAATAATAGAAGAAATTAACAAAACAGTTGTTTTTTTAAACATTAGTTAATTTGACAAACTCTTAGCCAAACTGAGAAAAAGAGAAAAGACTCATTTACTAAAATTAGAAATGAAAAACAAGACATTACAACTGATGCCACAAAAATAAAAAACATTATGAGACTACTTTGAACAATTACATTCCAACTAATTGGATAACCTAGAAGAAATGGATAAATTTCTAGAAACATACAACCTACCAAAACTGAATCATGCAAAAACAGAAAATCCAAACAGACCTAATAACTAGTAAGGAGATTGAATCAGTAACCAAAAGCTTCCCAGCAAAAAGACCAGATGACTTCACTGTAGAATTCTACCAAGCAATTAAACAAGAATTAATGCCAGTTCTTCTCAGATTCTTCCAAAATATTGAAAAAGAGGGGACACTTCTGAACTCATTTTCTGAAGCTATCATTACCCTGAGCCAAAGATATTATGAGAAAACTACAAACCAATATCTCTTCTGAACATAGATGCAAAAATCCTAGGCAAAATACTAGAAAACCAAATTCAACAGCACAGTAAAAGATTATACACTGTGAACAAGTGAGGTTCATACTTGGGATACAAGGATGATTCAACATACAAAAGTCAATCAACATACACCAAATTCGTAGAACAAAGAGCAAAAACCACATGATCATTGATAGATATAGAAAAAGCATTTGACAAAATTCAACATCCTTTCATGATGAAAACACTCACCATAGGAATAAAAGGAAATTACCTCAACATAATAAAAGCTATATATGAAAAGCCTGCAGGTAACATTATACTCAGCAGTAAAAAATTGAAAGCTTTTGCTTTAAGATCAAGAACAAGGACAGGTGCTGGGTGGCTCAGTTGGTTAGGCATCTGACTTCAGCTCAGGTCATGATCTAGTCTGTGAGTTCAAGCCTCACGTTGGGGCTCTATGCTGAAAGCTTAGAGCCTGGAGCCTGCTTTGGATTCTGTGTCTCCCTCTCTCTGTCCCTCCCCTGCTCACACTGTTTCTGTATCTCAAAAATGAATGAACATTAAAAAAAAATCTTTTTTAAAAGAACAAGGCAGGAGTAGCTGCTTTCACCACTTCTATTCAATATGGTACTGGAAGTTCTAGCCAGAGCAGTTAGGGAAGAAAAGCAAATAAAGACATCCAAACTGGAAAGGAAGAAATAAAATGATCTCTGTTCACAAATGACACAATCTTATATGTAGAAAACCTGAATTATACGTGTGTGTGCGCACACACACACACACACACACACACACACAACTGTTAGAATTAAAGAATTCAACAAAGCTCCAGTATACAAACTCAGAAATCCAAAATCAGTTGTGTTTCTATATGCTAACAATGAACAGCCCAAAAGGAATTAAGAAAACAACCCCATTTCAGTATCATCAATAAAGTAAAATACTTAGGAATAAACTAAACAAGGAAACAAAGACATGTACACTAAAACTATAAAATATTGGTGAAGGAATTTTAAAAGACACAAATAAATGGAAAAACATCCATTACTCATGGTGTGGAAAACTTAATGTTGTTAAAATATCCATACTACCCAAAGCAATCTAATGATTCAGTGCAATCCCTATCAAAATTCCAATGACATTTTTGTCAGAAATAGAAAAACCATTCTTTCAGTGAAAAACTCTGGGGTGCCTGGGTGGCTCAGTCAGTTATCACTTTAAAAAATAAAGAGAAGGGACGCCTGGGTGACTCGGTCAAGTATCTGACTTCGGCTCAGGTCATGATCTTACAGTTCACGAGTTCAAGCCCCAAGTTGGGCTCTGTGCTGACAGCTCAGAGCCTGGAGCCTACTTTAGATTCTATTTCTCCCTCTCTCTCGCTCTCTGTTCTTCCCCTGCTCATGCTTGCTTTCTCTCTCTCTCTCTCTCTCTCAAAGATAAACATTAAAAAAATTTTTTTAATAAAAAAAATTCACTGAAAAAATCAAAAGATTTTTTAAAATTTATTTATTGGGGGGGGGGCACATGTGAGTAAGAAAGGGGCAGAGGGATAGAGAATCCCAAGCAGGCTCCATGCTGTCAGCACAGAGCCCAACATGGGGCTCAATCTCACGAACCATAATACCATTACCTGAGCTGAAATCAAGAGTCCAGTGCTTAACTGACTGAGCCACCCAGGCAACCCAAAGGATTTTAAATAGCCAAAACAGTCTTGAGAAAAAACAAAGCTGCAGGCTTCACATTTTCTGATTTCAAAACATACTATAAAAATACATTAATTAAAAAAGTGTGGTTCTGACATAAGACAAACATATAGACCAATGAAACAAAACAGCCCAGATATAAACTGTCACGTATATGGTCAAATGATCTTTTGCAAGGGTGCTAAAACTACACAACGGAAAAAGGATAGTTTCTTCAATGAACAGTGTTGCGAAAACTAGATGTCCTCTTGCAAAAAAAAAAAAAATAGAGATTGACACTTAATCTTATACCATGTACCAAAATTATCTCAAAATGGATTGAAGACTTAAGCATAAGACCTGAAACTATAAAATTGGAATACATAAGGGGGAAATCTTCATGATATTGTAATGGACAATCAGAGGACACAACACAAACACCAGCAACGAAAGCAAAAATAGGCAAATGGGACTACATTAAACATTAAAACTTCTTCACAGCAAAGTACACAATCAACAGAATGGAAAAACAACCTATAAAATGGGACAAAATAGTTCTACACCATTTATCAGGATTTAATATCTGGAATATAGAAGGAATTCCTACAATTCAACAAAAGTACAAAAATCAATTAAAAAGTGAGCAAAGCGTTTGAATATACATTTTTCCAAAGAAGATATGTAAATGCCCCATGCATGCGACAGGATGCTCAACATCACTAATCATAAGGGAAATGCAAATCAAAACTGCCACCATCAAAACAACAGAAATAAGTGTTGATAAGGATTTGGAAAACTTGGAACCCTTGTGTACTATTAATAATGGGATGGTAAAACGGCACAACTACTATGAAAAACTTGAAGGAAATTCCTCAAAAATTAACAGTAAAACTACCATATGATCCAGCAATCCCACTTCTGAGTATGTATCAAAAAGAATTTAAAACAATATCTCAAAGAAATATTTGCATAGCCATGTCCATTGCAGCATTATTCATGATAGCTTCTAAAGCCTAAATATCCATCAGCAGATGAATGAATATATGCATACGGTGGAATATTACTCAGCCTTTAAAAAAAATCCTGTCATATGCTCCAACATGAATAAAACTTGATACATTATGCTAAATGAAATAAGCCTGTCACAAAAGGCAAATACTGCATAACTCAACTTATCTGAGATAGCTAAAATAATCAAAATCCTAGAAACAGAAAATAGAATGGTGGTTGCCAGAGGCTGGAAGGACGTGGGGCATTTGTTCCATAGGTATAGAGTTTCAGTCACACAAGATGAAAAACCTTTCTCTCCCGAACTCCAAACTCCTTTTGTTGTTACATACTGGAATCACCACCTGATATTCTGCTGGCATCTCACACTTCCCTCATCAGAAACCAAATTTAGTACCCTTCAAGTTGTCTCTTTGTTGCTATCTTAATGTCACTCCCACTTGGTGTCATAACCAAACTTGAAATCTCACCACAATATTTACCTCTCCTTCCCAAAGCACAGTCATAGAACTATTTGTTAATGACTCTTCTAAATATTGTTTTTCCAATTCCCATTATATTAGTTCAGGCCTTCTTCGTCTATAGCCTCTAGGATCGTAATAGCACACTTACTGCTCTTCCTTCCAATCTGCTATCAGTCAAGTATTACATTTTTATGTATCACTTCTCTATTAAAAATCTTGACTAACTCTCCATTTTCTACAGTACTAAGCCTCTTCAAATCCTGTCTGCAACTGAAATGACCAGCCTTATGCGTTATGGGGAAGATACTGCATCCTCTCCACCTCCAACCTCATTAGGTGTTCCCTCATTCTCTGAAAGTACTTTCAAATCTCAATTATTTTGTTCATTCTGTTTCAGATGTTGCTCACTTTTTCTTATTGTTTAAAGCTCAGTTGTCACCTCCTTGTGGAACTTTACCATGTGTACCATCAGAATTAGTTTTTCCTTTTTCTGCATTATCATACATAGTTTTTTGTTTTAACATTAAAACATAAGCATGTACTTGTTATTTTGTTTTTGGTGGGTTTTTTTTTCATTTTCCTTAAAATGCAGTCTGACTTCTGTGTTCATGCGACTGAGAAATAGGAATCTCATCTTATTTACCTCAGCATTACTGCCTAATGTTTCATAAAGTACCTTACATGGAGAGAGTATTCAATTTATATTTAGTAAATGAAGTAATATTTAGTAATGAAGTTGAAGGAAAGAAAGTCCCCTTAGTATGATATAGGAAAAAGCACACCAAACTAAAAATCTGGACATCTGGTCTTTTCATTTTTTTTTTCATCTTTTGTTTTACATTTATTTATTTTTGAGACGCAGAGAGACAAACCACAAGCAGGGGAAGGGCAAAGGGAGAATGAGACACGGAATCCAAAGCAGGCTCCAGGCTCTAAGCTGTCAGCACAGAGCCCCTCCCCACCCCCCCACCCCTGTCCCGCCCCCCCCCACAGAGCTCCAGCTCACAAACTGTGAGATCATACCTGAGCCAAAGTCAGATGCTTAACTAACTGAGCCACCCAGGCACCCCTGGTCTTTTCATTTTGATGTACTATCTATTTAGACATATACCATTGAGCTAATTTTTCAACCTTTCTATGGTAGAATTTGTAGTCCACAAGAAATCTTTATAGGTGTCACTCTTATGCTTATAAACTTCAAAATATTGGCTTACATGATAATGTTATGTAAATTGTTTCCAATTGGCTTATTTGGTAAAGTTCAAACTCCAAAGCCTAGCATTCAAGGGCCACCATGGTCTGGTTTTAGTTACTTTTCCAGCCTCAACCCCCTCTGGTCCCCATTAGGAATCCAGTGCTCTACAATATTTATCTCTAAATTTTTCTCTAATCATATTGTGTCCAGTCTCACCTTGGCTGCTGTATCACTTAGTCCTGGCAGGAGTCAAATGACACACTCAAACAAGATAATGGAGAATTTAATAAAGGAACTAGTTACAACAGAGTAGCCAGGGTTAAGGAAAAGCAAGATAAGTTGAAGAACTTTGGGGGCTAGCAACAGCACGAAATTGTTACTACCCTTAAGCCTCAAGGAGTCAGGGAAGGGAGCAATTGTCTAAAATCTTTGAGGCCTGTCTCACAGAACTAATGGTTTTTATTAAAGGAACATAACCCCTGCCAACCAGCAGACAGGAGGCCAAATGAATAAATATCTTGTCTGAACTGTTTTTCTCTCTATTCTCCTGCTAATGCTTTCCATTGGCTGAACTCAAGCAGAAGCCACAGGTATAAGGATTCTATTGGTCCTATCCATAAACACTAGCCTATTGGGGCACACAGAGCAGGGTAGAGAAAAGTGGAGAGGGTTGTGTGAGAACAAAAGTAGCTGCTTTTTTCAAAATGTTCTTTCCAGCTGAATTTAAATCTATTTATCTCGGATGATAGCTCTATTAAAATGTTAATGCAAGTATCTAACATTTATGAAAAACTTACCACGCTCCAGGCATTGTGGCACACAGATGGAGGAGGAGGGTGCAGTTTGAAGAGGAGAAAGGGACTAAGGGAAATAAGAGGCTGGAGAAGCTATCAAATCATGACCTCCAACTGGCCATATAGTTTTTGCAGATGAACCTCCTAATTGCCATGCTAATGGGACTTTAATGGACTTTATTGTAAAGGTCAATAAAGGAATTTAACATGGAATGACAAGATCGAATTTGAAATTTTGAAAGAACATTTACCACTATGTGAAGAATGGATTGATTCCGGGTGAGATCAGAAGCAGGAATCTGATGAGAGCTTGAATTAAAGCTGGAGCAATAGAAATAGAAAAAATAATACAGGATTTTTTGAAACACTAAGGAATCACAATTGACAGGATTGGGAACTACATGTGGCAGGTAAGGAAGTAAAAAATGACCCCCAATTTTTAACTTGGGCAATATGTGAATTACAAGATTTTATATTGATATGACCCATACTTTATCTTCATAGTCTTAACAAATAAGTATGTGTTTGCTAGTTGGACTGGAAGGAGAAGAGCAGTTGAGACAGATGTGTCAGAAGAAAATCATGCTGTGTACTAGAAATTAATTAAGTTTGCTGTTGCTAGTATATGTAAGAGCAAAGGGAGATGAAGTTGAAGAGAAAGGACAAATCATGAAAGGCCTAGAATTACTCTAGGTCATCTGAACTGTTACCCTACGGCAGTAGGAAGCTTTTTTTTAAGTCTTTATTTTAATTCCAGTATAGTTAATATACAGTGTTTTATTAGTTTCAGATATACATGTAGGAAGATTTTTTGATGGTTAAAAATACAATTAAATGATGTTGAGAAATTTCCCTAGAACCCCAGAATTTGGACCATGACTTTGGAAGATATTGGCTAGGTTTGGCTAAGAAAATAATTATTTCAAATTTAAAAGCATTTATTAAATATTTTTAAGCGATGTAAGATTATTCTCAAGAATCTGAATAATACAAAAAAATAGGGAAAAAAAATCAGTCTCATCCTACTACTTAAAGATAACTACTACTAACATATAATTATTTTATTTTCTTCCAGTATACACATTGGATTGTATATTAATTGGGTTGTATAGTAATTCACAGTTATAATTGTACTGTAATTTATTCTTTTTTAAAAAAAACTATAGCCCTTGTATCAGCAGAATTAGTTGTGAATTAACTCCTTTTTTAGGCCTATGGAAAGATGAGGACAATATCAAGTGCCCAATAAATTTAGAATAAACTATATAATTTCTGCTTATGTACAAAATACCTTAAAAACTATTTCTATTTTCACCAGTGACACTGACTCTTCATATTTGCCTCTGTGATCACCTGTTCTAAGATTTTCTTTCTCAACTATACAAATTGACATCTACCACATGCCTAACAATCACATTGAGTAATATCTACTTCTTACAAAAGATATTAGCCAAAATTTACTTTTTTATTAGTCTGTCATTGAAATTAATAAATAGAATAGGTATTCTGGAAGTTGTAGCCTTATGTGCTCACACCTAATAATATGAGAAACAACACCATGTAGAGAAGATTCACTAAGGGAAATGTGGCTTTTATGAGCTGGTAAAACTCCTCTAGCTAAAAAAATGACTCTGAACTTCTCTTGGTTCTTTTTCCCAGGGCATTATAGAGACTAGTTAGTTAATGCTTAGAAAAAGGCTTTAAAAGGTACTTGTTAGACTCCACTTTTAGAGATATAATAGCTGTGATTTCTAAAGAAAAATTACTTCTTCTCTACCATTGTCTAAAGAATGTTTAACCTACTGAAGAAAACAATTCTAATTTTGCATTTTTTAAATGTTTGTTTATTTTTTAGAAGGAGAGAGAGCACAAGCAGGGGAAGGGCAGAGAGAGAGGGAGACAGAGGACCCAAAGCAGGCTCTGCCCTGACAGCAGATAGCCTGATGCAGGGCTGGAACTCCCAAACCATGAGATCAATGACCTGAGCCGAAGTCAGATGCTTAACCGACTGAGCCACCCAGGCACCCCTAATTTTGCATTTTAATACTAGTGGCATTTATGAAAACATTCTAAATGGGAACTAACAAATATATATCTAAATTTATATATATATATACACACATACATACATACACACATGTCGACCTCAAATGGCCCATGGACCTAGGGCAGTGAAGGAACTGAGAAAAAGAGACCACAGTGTAGCGAGGCACAGGAGACCCTGAGCCAACAGCCCGAGGTACTGAGGTTTATTGTACATTTTCTTATATACATTTTCAGGAAAAACAGGTCAGCAATGATTAACAACAGAAGCTTAGCAAAGCATGTCAACAATGTACATTCGATTCAGCTATCATACATATCTTGCATACAAGAGCAGTCTTGCAGATACCTATGTTCCGATAAGAGTCTTCACGACAGAAGCAAAGTCAAAGAAGGAAGTGAATGCACTGTGCTGTATACAGCTGGCTTCCTTTCAGGAACATCCCTATCTGCGTACTAAAGAACAGACCACATTTCCCAAAGGCAATTCACTCAAGTCCTTTCAGGTTATTTTTAACCTTACGATCTCAAGTTTTCTCAGAGATCTTGGAGCCTGCATCAATATGCACCTATGGTCATTGTGGTGTTCTGTTTGCCACATACAACACACATACATATACATATATGTGCACACACACATATACATACATATATTTATAACTCTGAAATTATATCCTGACAGCCTCTTACTTTGGGGAATAAGAGAATTCTCAGCTTTTTGGCTATTTAGGTTTAAAAAGGGGATCCTAGCAGCCTAACAAAGCAAGCTGGAGTTCAGAGACCCAAAAGGGCACAAAGCCAGAAATCAAACAGCAGGACAATGAACCAAGGGATTTCAAACCAAATAATATACAAGCTCTGAGGTTTGTATTCCTGAACCAGAATGACAGCAAAGCAAAGGGTAATTACTAATTGTGTAAGCAAAGAAGAGAAAGGTGATGAAACAGGGGTGCAGGAAAGGGAAAGATTGTATCTGAAAGCTGGTCTTTTGCCATAGTAGCTATAATCAGGACCTACAATTTTTAATGTATATACACCACTAGTACTGCTAGTAAGGGCAGGAACCTAAGGATCATGATTTGAGTCCTTTCTCAAGAGCCCCCAGTCCTTAGAAACACTACAATGGAAAATTCCTGTTGATCATTTGCAGCCACCTCAACTCAAAAGACTTTACTTGCCTTTGTTGGGTGTGTTAACACTTGACTCATACTTATAGTTTTTTAAAAATGATTTTATCCTTTTTTCATGTTGCTTTAGCTAATCTATTTTATCATTATATCTTCTAATACCATTTTTTTCATTTCATCTCTTTTTTGCCTGTACATTCAGCTAAGTTTATCTGTTTGCTTTTAATATCTATTTAACTTATTTGTATGTGACAAATTAAAAAAAAAAAAGAGCCAAAGGAAGACAGCTATAAAGACAGTT
The DNA here is from genome assembly GCF_007474595.2 of Lynx canadensis. NCBI lineage: Eukaryota > Metazoa > Chordata > Mammalia > Carnivora > Felidae > Lynx > Lynx canadensis. Next base: position 112,884,200 of record NC_044308.2, read on the forward strand.
TATACCTGATCATGGGAAATAAATTATTTTTCCTCCTTTTGGCCTTATAATTTTTCCATAGATAAACCTCCTGATCTAAAAATAACCTATAAGGGTTAATTATTTAGGTAGTACACTGAACAAAGCTAGTTTTCCATTTCCCTGACTACTTGACCACAGGTAAAATATTTTTTTATTCTCCTTTTTCATTTCCCTACAGTATTGAGCCTTTTACCACTTTTAAACAAAAAGGTAAAGAGAAGAAAAACCCAGTTTCAGCTTATTATTAAAAAATGTGTGGGGGTGCCTGGGTAACTCAGTTGGTTAAGCGTCAGACTCTTGATTTTGACTCAGGTCATGATCTCACAGTTCGTGATATCAAGCCCCATGTGGGTGTCCTCTGCACTGAGAGCACAGAGCCTGCTTGGGATTCTCTTGTCTCTCTCTCTCTCTGTCTCTCTCTTTCTCTCTCTCTCCTCTCCCCAGTGCATATGCATGTATTCTCTCTCTCTCTCTCTCTCTCTCTCTCTCTCTCTCTCAAACTTAAAAAAAATTTTTTTAATGTTTGCAACCATTTTTTTAAGTTTATTTATTTATTTGAGAAAGACAGAGATAGCACAAATGAGGGAGGGGCAGAGAGAGATGGAGAGAGAGAGAATCCCAAGCAAGCTCCGCACTGCCAGCATAGAGCCTGATATGGAGCTTAAACCCACAAAACCGTGAGATCATGACCTGAGATGAAACCAAAAGTCAGATGCTTAACCAACTAAGCCACCCCGGTGCCCCTGCAATCATTTTTTTAAATAGACAATTCTAGTAAACAGAACATTGAAATTACTGACCAGAATAATGTTTGAAATTACATGTAGTGTTTATCTTTCAGCCCATATTCTTTGTCAAGCTGTATAGTCTAGTGATTAAAATCAAGCCTTTAGGAACTCGTTCAACAAAAATGTTCTACGTGACCACTGTGTGCACAGCATCCTTGAGCTTTGACATTAAGACACGTTTACCTTTCTCAAAGAGCTGAAAATCTAGTTAAGAAAATAGACTTGTATATAAATAAGTATAATTACTGTGAGATATGTAGTTAATATAGTAGGTAATGAGAATCCTAAGAGCATTTAATAGTGCCTCAGTGCAGGAAGAAAACATGGAATGGTTATGTGTTGCTTCACAAAGGAGAGACTATTGAAAAAGTTTTTTTTTTTTGAAATAATTTCAAACTTCAGAAAAGTTGCCAAAATAGTACAAAGCATTCTTGTATATCTTTCACCCAAAGTCTCCCAATGTTAGCATTTTGCCACATTTGCTTTATCATTTCTCTCTATATATTAATTTTTTTTTCTGGAATTGCTTGTGAGTAAATTACAAGCATGATGCCTCTTTATCCCTAATACTTCAAATATATATTTCCTTTATAAATTAAAAAAGGAGAAAAGAAAGAAAAAAAATTCTCTTACATAACCACAGTGCAATTATCAAAATCAGGAAATGAACCTTGCCACAATGCTGTTATGTAATCTTATTCAAATTACATTTTGCAAATTTTTCTAATAATGTTCTTGATAGCAAAAGGAAAAAAACATTTTCTTCTTCTGATCTGGGATCCAATCCAGAATCATGCATTACTTTTAGCTACTATGTGCCTTTAGGCTCCTTTATCTGGAGCAATTCCTCTTTTTTTTTTTTTTTTCCATGACCTTAACATTTTTCAAGAGTATAGGTCATTATTTTGTAAAATGTTCCTCAAATTTAGACTTTTTGGATGTTTCTTGATCTGATTCAGATTAAGCATTTTTGATAGAAATAGCTTATATGTGGGGGCGCCTGGGTGGCGCAGTCGGTTAAGCGTCCGACTTCAGCCAGGTCACGATCTCGCGGTCCGGGAGTTCGAGCCCCGCGTCAGGCTCTGGGCTGATGGCTCAGAGCCTGGAGCCTGTTTCCGATTCTGTGTCTCCCTCTCTCTCTGCCCCTCCCCCGTTCATGCTCTGTCTCTCTCTGTCCCAAAAATAAATAAACGTTGAAAAAAAAAAAAAAAAGAAATAGCTTATATGTGATGTTGTACCCTTCTCCATGCACCATATCAAGAGGTTCATGATATCATTTTGTTCCATTACTGGTAATATTAATTTTGATCACTTGGTTAAGATGCTGTCTTCCAGGTTTTTCCACTACAAAACTACTATTTTACTTTGTAGTTAGTAGACTCTTGTGGGGTTATATAGTGAAACTATATAAATTCATTGTTTTTCTTCAGATTTTTACCTTCAGTTTTACTATCCGTTGATGATTTTAACCTGAACCAATTCTTGCTATGATAGTTGCCAAGTGTTGACTTTCTAATTCCAAAATTTCTTCATTTATCAGTTGGCATTCTGTTGTAAGAAAGAATTTTATTTCATTATTTCTTTATTTATATTAGTGTTTGTTCATAGAATCTTATTTTTATTTTATTAAAGGGGTTATGTAATCTGTTACTATCCTAATCTACTTTGATGCTTAAATTGTCCCAGTTTTGGCCAAAGAGAGTCTCTTCCAGTTGACTGGAAGATCCTTTTGACATGTTCCATCGTTATTTGACTACTTCCTTACTGAAGAGAGTTGTGAAGGAAGAATAATAATTTCTTAGGAAAACAAGATAAGAGAAAATGCATTCTAGGCAGAATGAACATCATATGCTAAGGCAGGAAAATATGAAATAGTATGGTATATTCCAATATCTGCAATATCATCAATTTCCTAATGAAGTAGTGAATGAATGATGAGACTGAAAAGGAAGCCAGGAAGCACTTTGTATACTATTCTAAGGAATTTGATTTTATCCTGTGGGTGATAGTGAACCATAGATAGAGATTAAAGAGCAAACATTTCCCTGTTTTATAATCTTGATGCATAGAAATCCCAGGAGTATTTTCTTTTAATATTTCTTATATTGCCCTAGAAAATAACACAATCCTTTCAGCCATGTTTTCTAGATTTTGTCAGAAATGCTATGAGGCTCATTATCTTGGATAAATAAGTAGAAAGATGTTTAAGACTATTAAATTGAAAAAAGTATGAGAGATTATTTTCAGATATACAAAATGCTATATCATTTTAAGCCTATGAACTCTACCATCGCCAGTGCTTCCTTGGGCTTTGAACTTGATCTCTGTTAATTTGAGAGAGAGAGATATATGAAAGAGTAAATGCTTACATATCTAAACCTCAAATTCCTCAAATTACCAAAGGTCCTAGCTATTTAACCTGAACAAACTATCATTTTCACTCTTTAGGTTTCCTAGGAAAGATATTTATTATTTTAGGTGGTTTGCTTCTCTGAAAGCTCCAGAAAGTAGAAAAATAATGAATTCAAGCTGCAAGTACTATGATAAATAAAGGCAGTGTTATTAATAGGGCAGAACAAATCTATTCCTTGAGATTTTCTGTATATCCAAAGAATGAATAATGATTTATACTTTAGGCAGTTTGGGGAACTCTTTTATTTTTGTCTTGAGGGATAAAGTTTCCTCTTGAAGATTTTAATTTAATCAAGAAGAACCTTCATAAATACCTTTTTTCTGTTATATTCTATCATTTGAAAACATCTTTTCATCATTTACTTCTAATTTAAAGAAGTATTTTCAAACCAGGATGAAACATTGTATATTAAGAATTGTCACATTAAAAATAATGCATTTGAAGTGGGAAAAATAATTTCATTGGTATAAAATTGGTATAGCTTCATTTCAAGATAGCCATGCTATAAGAAAACGGTTACTGCTACATGACAAAGATCTTGAGTTACTCTACTCAGTAGAAAGGAATCCATTTGTACTTTCTGTGCCATTTTGAAGGCCTCATACATCATAGACATTGCAATTAGTATTTAAACATATCTTTGATGATGGCAATCCTGAATGAACCTATACTGTTTTTACACTGTCTGTGTTATGTAGTCTTGCTGCATAGAAGACAGGAAATCCCAGTAACATTTTGAGGACTTTTACTTTCAAAGTCAACCCCATGACTGGACTTACGCACTAGAAAATATAAGAGAGACGAGTTAAGTTTCACTTATAGAAACCTAGATTTATAAGGGAAACCTCAAGGTGGTCAATCTTTGCCAATTTAGAATTGCTTTAATCTTATAAGTCTACTTGAGAAAATTAAGCCCATTGCAGAAGAATGCTATCAATTTAGATGTTATAGTAATTCAACCTGTTATTCTCTGCTCAGTTCAGACAGCTACTAGTGGAGGGGATGTCTAGATTTCATTTCCCTATCCTTGCCCCACTCCCATATAAAGATCCCATATCCTACAGCACTTAGTAGTTTATTTTTGTCAAAATAGCCATGCTGCCTACCAATTATCAGTGATAACCATACATTTATAAGTTAAATAGATATTCCCTTGAACACTATAATCTTCTCTATAGGACACGTATTTTTGCATGTTAGTTTTGTAGCATACATGAGTTGAATGGAGCTGATGCCCTCACAGATTCTCTTTGTGACCACTGGTATTTATTTGTAATGTAGCTATCAGAATATATTTGTGGCTATGAAATATTTTATTTTTGTTTTATAGGAAAAACTCTGTCCAAATTTTCTCTCAATTTTTGGATATTTTCTTTATCCAAAATTCAAGCTGCCTTTTATTATAACCTTCTTACTTTAACAAAAAAATTATTCTTTCCTTCCTTTCCTACTTCTGCCGAACTGGATTTTATGGACCATTCAATGAAATTTGGCTACCAGACTATATAACCCATCTGGCCTTCAAGAGATAAAAGTACATACTTTTTTTTCTTCCATCAGATTTCTGTGCTGGGCTCAGAATCAAGAAGAGTATTAGAATGTGGAGGAAAGCAGTTCTTCATTCTTTTTCCTGTGTGATTTAGTTCTTCAATGGCCCAGGACAAATATAAGTGCTTTGGGATTGTAACTTGCAAAATAAGAGAAGTCAGAGATAACTATTCTTAAATTTTCTGAAGCTTTCACTTTGAAGTTTCTTGCAAGTCACTGCTGTCAACATCAGAAAATAGTTAAAATTATGTTTCTTTAAAAAATGGAAACAAACCACAAATTTAGTAACATACAGGGTATACCTTCAAGGAGTTTACAATTGACTAATGTAACTAAGACAAATGTTTAAATGTCCCTAATATAAGATGGAGAGTGATAGGTACCCTTAAAAAATATACAAATAAGATACAAAATTATTTTAAAGATTTTGGGAAAGATTTTTTAGGCTGGTAGATATCTACACTGCCATTTTCAATTAAAGAGAGACAGAAAACTACAAATTCTGCTGAGCTATAATGTTCCTCATGGCAGAGTATATGCCACTCTATGTATCCCAATTCCCTAACATACCTGGCTCATAAAATGCATTCAATAAATATTTGTTGAATGGGTGTGTATATCACTGATAATCAAACTAACTTTCTAATAAGAAAAATTCTATTACAAAGCATATGCAAGAAATAAACTGTACAGTTAAAAAGTACAGTTTTCTCCTCAGAAACTAAACATTTTAAGAGGATAACTTTTATAAGGTTAGACACAATTTGCACCGTATAGAAAGTAAAATATATTTTAGAAAATATCAGACTTGAGACCTATAAACCTGAATAAAAAACAGAAACACCTAGCTCTGTCCTCTTCTCCAATTACACTGGTTGTGACAATATGCTTTTATGATATGTAATTGCAAGGTTGAGACTTCAGTGAAAATGAGTAATAAATTTATGTTTCTGTTGTAAGTAAATGATAAATCATATCATACATTATCCTTTGTTAGTGTTCACCTACTTAAATTTTGAGTAGACAATGTTATTCATGTTTAGCACTAAATCTCTAAGGTCCTTCAAGCTTTGAAAATTTTGTAATTTTATGATTACCCATGGGAGAGAAATGTCATAAGTATAAGCATCTATATAGGTCTTTTTCCTTGAGTACTTGTACAATATCATATCTTAGAATGGAAACTCTTTGAGGCAGTACCTTTAAGTTAATTCAGTGAAGACGTCTGAAGCAGCTTCTGGGGTTGGGGTAGGAGTATTAAACTTAATAAATTACAATGAGTAGAAACTTACTACTAAGGAATATATACAGTCATTATAAAGTAGATTAAAGAAATAAAAGCTTATTTGTCTTGAATATCAAAATCCTGAAGGCAGATAGTTCAGGGCTTGTTCAGCAGCTCAATATTGTCATCAGAGATGCAGGCTCTTTTTTCTTCTCAGGTTTCCATTCTTACTGTGTGCGTTTCCATCCTCATGGTTAAAAAATGGCTATGCCAAGTCCCGGTATCTGGCCATGTTCCAAGCAGAAAGAAGAAAGAAGGGCAAAAGCTTTCTCCTCTTAAAGCTTTGTCTCTTTATCTTTTTATTCACCATAGGAAGTCTGCCCCCAGCTTTCAACATCTTACTGACCAGAATTATGTCATATGGTCACTCTCAGCTGCAGAGTGGCTAAGGAAGAATGGAGTTGTAGATAGCAGACAGGATAGCCAAGCAACTGTGTTTGTAGCTACTCTTTTTCTGTTTACCGTCTGGGCTATATACCGTTAGGGTTCTAAAGAAAGGCCAAGCTATTTATGCATGAAGATATAGTGATCTAAGAAGTCCCTTTTTGTCATTAAATGATTCATTGATTTAACAAATATTTATTTTTATTGTTGAGTATGTCCCAAATACTCTTCTAGATATTGGAGATAACAGTTAACAAAAAAGGCAATGGAGCTTACGTTCTACATAGATAAAGCTATAAAAAAATAAATATAAGTGTATATATGATACAAATTATAGATATGTGGATATGAATATATATATGTGTGTATATATACACACACACGAGGAAAAGTAAAGTGGGGTAAAAAGAATAGAAAGTGATGGTAGGTAATATTCTATATAGGGCATTTCACAGAGGCCTCTCTGATGACCTGAAATAAACAAAGGATGGATGGAGCCATAATATCTGCGGAAGAATGTCCAAGTAGACAAAACAGCAAGTGCAAAGACCCTGAGGAAAGATGTATTTTACATTATCAAGGACAAGCAAGGAATCACTATGGCTACAGCACAGTGATCAAGAGAGGAAATGACAGGAGTTGAAGACAGTGGAGGCCATAATATGTTGGGCTCCATAGGCCATAGCAAAGATTTTATTCTGAGTGAAATGGAAAGTCGTTGGAGAGTTATGAGCAGAGATTAGCACCATCCAATTTAAAATGTAAAAGGATCACTATAACTACTGTGTGGAGAATACATTATAGTGGAACAAGGATAGAAGCAGGGAGGCCAGTTAGGGGGCTATTCAATTTCCCAGGAAATAAGTGATGGTTTCAACTATTGTAGTAATTATGGCGATGGTAAGTAATGGTCAGATTCTAGATATATTTCAACAGTAGTTTAGATTTGGTTCTGATGAAAAGGTTTGGGATTAGTAACTGGAAGAATGGAGTTGCTATTTTCTGAGATGGAAATAGCAAGAGAATAAGACATTGTAAGGATAAAATAGAAGGGTGGGTAATCAAGAGTTTCATTTTGGACATGTTAGCTTTGAATTGCCTGTTACACATCCAAGTGCATGTTGGATGATTTACACTCTTATCCACCAGCTGTTTGGATGACATATAAATCTAGAGTTGAAGGTAGAGGTTAGGATTGGAGATATAAATGAGGAGTTTTAGTGTGTAGGTGATATTAATGCCATGAAGGGGAGTGAATAAGGAGTGAGTAGCTAAAAAATAATCTTTTTCTGTGACTTTTCTGAAAATAGAAAATTTCCTATGAAATCCTAAATAAATTTGAGTTTGAGTATTTCATTTTACTAACTAGCTCATTAATTAATTCAGTGTTTGGTGTGTGGTTAAGGACATAGACTCTGAAGCCAGACTTCCTGGGTTTGAATTCTGGCTCTGCTTGTTGCTAGGTCTGTGATTTAGGCCAAGATATGTAAACCTCTTTATCCTCATCTGTAAATAAAGATAATAATGGCTCCCCATAAGATTGTTGTGAAGATTAATTAGAACAGTGCCACAATGCATAGTAAGCACTCAAAAGGATTATGCAGTAGCATCATTAAATTTCACCAAGTTTTGACAAATAATGTAACATTGCTGACTTGATTTAATGTTCCACCAAAGCAGGCTATATTTTGGAAGCAGGAGAAAATTTCTCACCTTGTAATCTTCATTTACAGACATGAAAATGAGAACTGATGATACTTATAAGACATTTCCACTTTTTAATCAGTGTTTCAGCATCATAGTCTTAGTTAATTATCTTCCTGTTTAGGTCACAGTGCTGTCGATATCACCAAGGTGGCTAGAAGACACCGCATGTCTCCTTTTCCTCTAACATCTATGGACAAAGCCTTCATCACAGTCCTGGAGATGACTCCGGTGCTTGGGACAGAAATCATCAACTACCGAGGTACTGTTATATTTGCCCATTGCCTTTTCTTTTCATTTTTTTCCAAGTAAGATTCATATAATGTTAATACATGGTTTTCCTGAAAGAGAAAGGTTATTAACCATTATCACAATTACTATCATCATTCTTTTTGCTTTTTTGCTTCTTATTTCTCGTCAACTCTAAGATCAATATTAATGGTATACAGAGTAAACCACCCATAAAACTTCCTTTTCATTAAAAATGAAGGAAAACAATCAACTATGTTTACCCTGTTTGTCAAAATACCAATACTCTAAATTAAAGAAACAGTTATCAGCACTGAGTGAGGAAAATAGTTAACTCTGAGTCTGCCTGATGTCCTTCTGTCAGAAATGAGAGATAATAAATGTGTCTCCTAACCATGTTTTCTTTTGTGGAAAACATCTTTTTAATTTTTTTTTTTTTTTTTTTTTTTTTTCAACGTTTATTTATTTTTGGGACAGAGAGAGACAGAGCATGAACGGGGGAGGGGCAGAGAGAGAGGGAGACACAGAATCGGAAACAGGCTCCAGGCTCTGAGCCATCAGCCCAGAGCCCGACGCGGGGCTCGAACTCACAGACCGCGAGATCGTGACCTGGCTGAAGTCGGACGCTTAACCGACTGCGCCACCCAGGCGCCCCATGGAAAACATCTTTTTAAATGTAAAATATAAAATATATATTAATTTATTCATGGATCACTGAACAACCAGTCTGACCTCAGTTTTTCTGCTTCATCCATCTTCTCATTTTCAATGAGAGCATATAAGCTCTTAGTTTAATAGCACATAGAGACCAGCCTGTGAAAAGACAACGAAAAGGTAGTATTCCCCAGTGTTTTCAGTTTTTAATCAACCATTTCCCTTTCTAAATATTCAGATAGAAGTTTTAGTGCAATTGGAATAAAATACAGTTTCTTAATTGTTTTTGTTATGCAGATAAACACAAAAGGATTGATTTTACAAATAAAGGACTTCATTCATAGATCATAAAATATTCAAACTTCAATGAACATTAGAGAGCATCTATACAAACACCATAATTTTTCTGCAAGGACACTCAGATTCAGACCAGCAGAAAAGGAATAGGACTAAAGTTCAAGACTTAAATTCATCTTTTTACTACATGATAGTGCTCTTCTTTCAGTATTAAAATATAAAAAATGATAGAAAACATAAAAAATTCTGTTTAAATTAAAAGGTCTGTGGAGCACCTACCTCACTTGGGAGAGCATGTGACTCTTGATCCCGGGGTCATTAGTTCAAACCCCATGTGGGGTGTAGAGTACTTCAATAAATAAAACTTTTTTTTAAAAAGGTCAGCTTTTCAGGGCGCCTGGGTGGCTCAATCGGTTAAGCGTCTGACTTCGGCTCAGGTCATGATTTCACGGTTTGTGGTTCGAGCCCCACATCAGGCTCTGTGCTGACAGCTCAGAGCCTGGAGCCTGCTTCAGATCCTGTGTTTCCCTCTCTCTCTGGCCCTCCCCCGCTCATGATCTGTCTCACTCTCTCTCTCAAAAATAAATAAACATTAAAAAAAATTTAATAAAAAGAACGGTCAGGTTTTTTTGTTTTTTTTTTTCAGTAATCTCTACACCACACGTGGGGCTCAAACTCATGACCCTGAGATCAAGAGTCACATGCTCTTTCAACTGAGCCAACCAGATAAGAAACGAAACAGGTGAACATAGGGGAAGGAAAAGAGAGAGAGAAAGAGAGATAAGGAGGCAAACCATAAGAGACTCTTAACTATAGAGAACAAACTGAGGGTTGATGGAAAGAGGTGGATGGGGGAATGGGCCAAATGGGTGAGGGATATTAAGGAAGGCACTTGTGATGAGCATTGGGTGTTATATGTAAGTGATGAATCACTAAATTCTACACTTGAAACCAATTTTACCGTATATTTTAACTAACTAGAATTTTTTTTTTTTAATTTTTTTTTCAACGTTTTTTTATTTATTTTTGGTACAGAGAGAGACAGAGCATGAACGGGGGAGGGGCAGAGAGAGAGAGGGAGACACAGAATCGGAAACAGGCTCCAGGCTCTGAGCCATCAGCCCAGAGCCCGACGCGGGGCTCCAACTCCCGGACCGCAAGATCGTGACCTGGCTGAAGTCGGACGCTTAACCGACTGCGCCACCCAGGCGCCCCGCTAACTAACTAGAATTTAAATAAAAACTTGAGGAAAAAGGCTTAAAACTAGTGAAATACTAAGTGCCCAATTCTGTCTCCTTGGTCCTTGACCCTACTTCAACAAAAGTTGTTTTTATATAGTTATAATCTTTGACTTTCATTCTTTTAAATATGTGTATATCATCAGGCTGAGACCTTTTCTTTTATTTCTGTTTTACTCATTAAAGGAAGTAAAGACTTAAAAACTGTCTAGAGTGCAAAATTAACAACTAGCTCTATGATTTCAGAAATCAATTTTAGTGAAATAGGTTTCTTTATATTATTAAAAGCAAAATATTCAGATATTTTTATATCAACATCAATACATTTTCAGAAAATGTAAATATAAACTTAAGCTGGAAAAAAGTTTAATACTTTACCTATTATAAAAATAAGTTAACCATCACTGGCTTGTTATAATTTTAGGAGAGTTTCCCTTAACATCACTCCTTAGGATAATCTCACTGTGTATGCCAAGTTACATTTAAACAAATTCTAGTCATTCTAAGGAGAAAACAGAACTGAAAATGACCCATTTTTATTTTTCTTTTAGGAAAAAAAATGCTGTTGCATGGATTCTCTTTCCCTTCATGTGCTTGTTTCCTCTTCATTTATACATTAAATCAGTTGTCACTCATAAGGAAGCAGACTCTTCATGGATGGTTAACTTCCTTGTCAAGTGTTTCCAACCATGATGATAAAAAATAATAGTGAGGTTTGCATTCAGCCTTTGAGTTGGATCAAACTCAATTTTTAATGCAAAAGAGCATTGTAATTAAACCTCCTAGGCATTTTAGTTAGGTGTTTAAACAACAATACTATATATAGAAACATATTCAGTTTGTTCAACATATATTTACTAAACATCTGCTAAACGTCAGGTACTATGTTAGGTCCTGGATATACAAAGATAAATAAAACAAAACTCCTGCCCCATGGATCTCACTGTAGTATAGGAGAGAGACAGATAAATAATGTGGTACTTGTCTCTTTTATTGGCTCTTACAGGCTTGCCTTCGCTTTTCAATTCCTTAAATATAAACGTTCTTTGGAGTTTTTGTCTTTGACCCTTTTCAGATCTTACACATTTACCTAGGATAACCCGATGAGTGTCACATATTATGTGATTTCTAGGTCTAGATCACTTCCCAGAGCTTGCCTGAACTCCAGACTCGTACATCAAATGAATACCTGCTGCTCATAAATATAATATGACCAATACTAAACTTATTTTCTTTACCCCCACATGTTTCTTCTACATCCTCTGGAATCCATCCCTTGTTCTCCATCCCCACTGCTGTTGATTTAGATTAGGTCTTTATTATTAACATCCAAGGTTATTGTAATTGATTCACCTAACCCAGTTAGCATCCTTCCAATCCATTCTCCAATTTGATGCTAAAGTACAGACATACCTCAGAGATATTGCAGGTGTTCCAGACCACTACAAAATAAAGTGAATATTGTAATAAAGCAAGAAAGTAAAATGAATTTTTCAATTTTCCATTGTATATAAAAAATTGTCTATGCTATATGAATTCTGTTAAATGTGCAATAGCATGTCAAATGTACTTGCATTTTTTTAAGTTTTTATTTAAAATTTAGTTAACATATAGTATAATATTTGTTTCAGGAGTACAGTTTGGTGATTTGTCACTTACATATAATACCCAGTGCTCATCTCAACCAGTGCCCTCCTTGATATCCATCACCCATCTAGCCCATACCCCCGCCCACCTTCCCTCAAGAAACCCTCAGAGGGTTAAGAGTCTTTTATGGTTTGCCTCCCTCTCTCTTTTCCCGCTGCCCTATGTTCATCTATTTTGTTTTTTAAATTCCACATATGAATGAAATCATATGGTATTTGTCATTTTCTGACTTACTTATTTCACTTAACATAATACATTGTATCTCCATGCACATCATTGCAAATGGCAAGATTTCATTCTTTTTGATGGCTGAGTAATATTCCTCTGTGTGTGTGTTTCCACAATTTGGCTATTATTGATAATGCTGCTATAAACATCAGGGTACATGTGCTCCTTCGAATCAGTATATTTATATCCTTTGGGTAAATACCTAGTAGGGCAATTTCTGTGTCATTGGGTAGTTCTATTTTTGACCTTTTTTTGAAGTTTATTTATTTATTGTGATAGAGAGCATGAGCAGGGAAGGGGCAGAGAGAGAAGAAGAGAGAAGATTCCAAGCAGGCTCCGCACTCTCAGCACAAAGCGCAACACAGGGCTTGAACCCATGAACCATAAGATCATGACCTGAGCCGAAATCAAGAGTTGGAAACTTAACCAACTGAGCCACCCAGGCGCCCCCTATTTTTAACTTTTTGAGGAACCTCCATGCTGTTTTCCAAAGTGGTTGCATCACTTTGCATTCCTACCAACAGTGTAAGAGGGTTCCCCTTTCTCCACATCCTTGCCAACATCTGTTGTTTCCTGTGTTGTTAATTTTAGACATTCTGACAGGTGTAAGTTGGTGTCTTATCATGGTCTTGATTTGTATTTCCCTGATGATGAGTGATATTGAGCATTTTTTCATGTGTCCGTTAGCCATTGGTATGTCTTCTTTGGAAAAATGTCTATTCATATCTTCTTCCCATTTCTTAACTGGATTATTTGTTTCTTGGGTGTTCGGTTTGATAAGTTCTTTATAAATACTGGAAGTTACCCTTCATCAGATCTATCATTTGCAAATATCTTCTCCCATTCAGTTGGTTGCCTTTTAGTTTTGTTGATTATTTCCTTCGCTGTGCAAAACTTTTTATCTTGATGAAGTCCCAATAGTTCATGTTTGCTTTTGTTTCCCTTGCCTCCAGAAACATGTCTAGTAAGAAGTTGTTACAGCCAATGTCAAAGAGGTTGTTGTCTGTGTTCTCCTCTAGGATTTTGATTGTTTCCCATCTCACATTTAGGTATTTCATCCATTTTGGAGGAATGTGCATACCTTAAATAAAAAATACTGCTTGGGGGGCACCTGGGTGTCTCAGTTGATTAAGCATTTGACTTCATCTCAGGTCATGATCTCGCAGTTCACAACTTCGAGCCCCACATTGGGCTCTGTGCTGACAGCTCAGAGCCTGGAGCCTGCTTCAGATTCTGTCTCTCTCTCTCTCTCTCTCTCTCTCTCTCTGTCTGTCTCTCACACTCTCTTCCCCTCCCCTACTCATGCTCTGTCTCTCTCTCTCTCATAAATAAATAAACATTAAAAAAAATTTTTAATACTGCTGGGGTGCCTGGATGTCTCAGTCCTTTGAGTGTCCAACTCTTGATTCTGTTCATGTCATGATCCTAGGGTCATGGGACTGAACCCCACATAAGATTCTCTCTATCTCTATCTCTGTCTCTATCTCTCTCTCTGCCCATTTCTCCTTCTACCCCTCTCCCCTGCTCATGTTCTCTCTCTCTCAATTTAAAATCAACTTTCTCTCTCTCTCAATTTAAAAAAAATACTGCTGAAGTATGCTAATCATCATCTGAGCTTTCAGCAAGTCATAATCTTTTTGCTGGTAGAGGGTCTCATCTTGATGTTGATGGCTATTGACTGATCAGGATGGTGGTTGCTGAAGGTTATGGTGGCTGTGGCAATTTCTTAAAATAAGACAACAATAAGTTTTTTGCATCAGTGGATTCTTCCTTTCATGAACAATTTGGCTGTAGCATATGATGCTCTTTGATAGCATTTTTCCCACAGTAGAATTTCTTTCAAAACTGGAGTCAATCCTCTCAAATGTTGCACTGCTTTATCAACTAAGTTTAGGTAATATTCTAAATCTTTTGTTGTCATTTCAACAACATTCACAGCATCTTCACCAGGAGTAGACTCCATCTCAAAAAAGCACTTTCTTTGCTCATGCATAAGAAGCATTCCTCATCAGTTAAAGTTTTATCTTTTTTTTTTCAACGTTTATTTATTTTTGGGACAGAGAGAGACAGAGCATGAACGGGGGAGGGGCAGAGAGAGAGGGAGACACAGAATCAGAAACAGGGTCCAGGCTCTGAGCCATCAGCCCAGAGCCCGACGCGGGGCTCGAACTCACGGACCGCAAGATCGTGACCTGGCTGAAGTCGGACGCTTAACCGACTGCGCCACCCAGGCGCCCTAAAGTTTTATCTTAAGATCTCAACAAATCAGTCTCATTTCCAGACTCCACTTCTGATTCTAGTTCTGCTTTTCCACCACATCTGCAATTACTTCTTCCACTGAAGTCTCAAACCCCTCAAAGTCATCCGTGAGGTTTGGAATCAACTTCTTCCAAACTCCTGTTAATGTTAATACTTTGACCTTTTCCCATGAATCACAAATGTTATTAATGGTATTAAGAATGACGAATCCTTTCCAGAAGGTTTTCAATTAACTTTGCCCAGATCCATCAGAGGAATCATTATCTATGGCAGCTATAGCCTTATGAAATGTATTTCTTAAATAATAAGACTTGAACATCAAAATTACTCCTTGATCCATGGGCTGAAGAATGGATGTTGTGTTAGCAGTCCCTAAAACAACATTAATCTCATTATACATCTCCATAAGAGCTCTTGGGTGACCAGGTACATTGTCAGTGAGCAGTAATATTTGAAAGGAATCTTTTTTTTCTGAGCAGTAGCTCATAACAATGGGCTTAAAATATTCATATTATGCCATGTTATAAACCACTGTGCTGTCATCCAGGCTTTGTTGTTCCATTAATAGAGCACAGGCAGAGTAGATTTAGCATAATTCTTAACGGACCTAGGATTTTTGCAATGCTTACTGAGCATTGGCCTCAACTTAAAGTCACCAGCTGCATTATTCCCTGACAAAAGAGTCGACCTGTCCTTTGAAACTTTGAAGCCAGACATTGACCTCTCTCCTCTATAACTCTGAAAGTCCTAGATGGCATCTCCTTCCAATAGAAAGCTGTTTAGTCTACATTGAAAATATGTTGTTAGGTGCAGCCACCTTCATGAATTATCTTAGCTAGGTCTTCTGGAGAACTTGCTGCAGCTTCTACATCAGCACTTGCTGCCTTACCTTGCACTTTCATGTTGTAGAGATGGCTTCTTTCTTTAAACCTCATTAGCTGACCTCTGCTAGCTTAAACTTTCCTTCTGCAGCTTCCTCATCTCTCTCAGTGTTACAGATGTGAAAAGAGTTAGGGCCTTGCTCTGGATTAGGTTTGAACCTAAGGGAATGTTGTAGCTGATTTGATCTTCTATCCAGAACCTTCATAGTTCATTTTTATTTCAGGTAGATGCACCTCTAACTATTGAATTTCATCCACTGATCACTGAGTAGGAAAAGTATGGGGACTAGGGCAGGGGAGACTGAAAGGCCTCCACAATTCTCTGAAATCCTGAATATTTTGCCTGTGAAAATTCTCCGACACCTACAATTATAGAAGCCCATAGAGGAGAGCCCATGATTCCTAAGAAATGTTCAGAACCATTGAATCTGTGAAGCAATTTGAAACTGTAACATCTCTAAAAAAAATTTTTTTATGTCTGAGAAGATTCAACAATAATTCCAGAAAACTAAGGATAAATCATATACAGAAATGCTGGAAGTGATTGCCGTCAAGGTCAAAGACATAGGGTAACTCTATGAAGGAATTTTAGAGTATAATACATGAAATACTTATAATGTTATAGAAAGAAGGTAATTTGGAAATCAAGTAGTCTCTCTTACTTTAAAGATAAGGGAAATTAAGACCAAAGAAGTATAATAATGTTCTTAAAGTTGGACACATAGTTATGTTTGAAGCCTAGGGTAACCTAGGATTCTTGACTCGTAGTCTGCTGTTCATTCCACTATAGCATACTACATCTCAAATCAATATGAAAATTATTCTTCTAAAACAAGTGCCTACATGTGCATTTATGTGCAAAGTATTGTTCATTTGTTTTAATCTTTTTGGACTACAGATGAATTTTCTGTTGTCTGTGGCCTATTCTTTAACATATCTACTATTTTCAGTTCCTGTCTGCAAGCAAGGCCTTTAAAGAGCAAGTGCTCCACTGATTATAAATACCTTCCTTTGGTTTCTTGGGAGAGGCATACCTGGTGTAACAATGGATGATAGTATTTGTAAGACTACCACATATGATTCATCCTCTTTGCTTGTAAAATGCATGGCGTTTGGAGCACTTGGGTGGCTCAGTCGGTTTTGCATCCAACTTTGGGTCAGGTCATGATCTCACAGTTCATGAATTCCAGCCCTGCATCAGGCTCTGTGCTGACAGCTCAGAACCTAGAGCCTGCTTCAGATTCTGTGCTTCTCTCTCTCTGCCCCGGATTCTGTGCTCCTTCTCTCTCTGCGCCCCCCTCTCAAAAATAAATAGACATTTAAGAAAAAAAATTTTTAATAAAATAGAAGGAATGATGTGAATAAATTACAACTTTACATTTGCTACAGTACCAGCCCCTTACTGTAAAGCAGATTTAAATATTCTGGCATCATTCCTTGTAATTCCCAATCTCTTTCACTTAATGATGGAAAAACTTGAGCTTTCAAGAGAAAGAATTCTGCTTTCTTAGGAGCATTATTTTAGATTACATTATCTAGGCATTCTTATTTAAAATTACATTACCAAAGATTTTAGCATCTCTGACTTGGGTTCTTTGTTTTTCCATAAAGGACTTAAGCAATTCTAGTCAAGGAACCTGTAAGCTTTTCTGCTGGAACTAGTTTGAGACAGTAAAGTATCTTTTTTATAATGCTGACCACAGCAGAGGGACTGCCCCCTGTCTCTAACATAGTAGTTAGATAACTGCATATCTTCAGGCAGTGATCTAACGCAGAAATTCACTGCCCTCTTGAAGAAATTCAGAAGCCCCTAATTCCAAGTGGTAGGAGGTTCTCACCAAAGTGGTTCAGACATCACGCTAGGAATTCATTAATTCCTCCTGACAGTTCAGAGGCTGTCAGAAAATAAGGAAAAAGGAAGCAAGATATACTGCAAGTAGCTTTGCCATCAAACATACTCTCTACTTGCTTTGCTTTTTAAGTAGCTGAGAGACCTTGGGCAAGCTATATAACCTTTCAGAATCTTATTTCCCTCCTACATAAAAATAGAAATAATATCCACCCAATAAGGTCATTGTGATGTCCTGTTAAAGGAAAGAATATGTATAAATCATCTAGTTTTCACTAAGCTGTCCTATTTGGAATTTAGTAACTGATTTTCTCCCCTTCCTTCTACATGTTGGAATTCCAAAATCATAGCCTTAGAATAAGCACATTGTAAATTACGAAGTCAAAGCTAGAATTCCTTGGTTCAGCTGCAGTTGTTGATCCACATTAACAATCTCTGGATCCCTATGCATTTTGTTGTAACTTGTTTTATATTTTCCACTCACCCAGGTCTTTCAGGCCTGTGCTTCCTACCTAATTAGAAAATTAAACAGTAGTTTTCACTGTTTTTCTGCTAATTTCTGGTTGAGCTTTATAAAATTAAAGCAAAGAATTGAGATAGTTATATTTTAAAAAGTTTGAGAAAGATATATTTTTATTATCCAAATTACTACCGCATTTCTACCTCCACCTAGTAAGGTCTTCACCTAGGATGATCCTGTTTACCTGCAGGTATCTTTCTAGGAATTGGTCTGTGTTGGCATTTGCTGTAGGTTTTTCCATTAATGTGGCTGCTTGAATTCATTCATAATTCCTTTCGGTTTGTCTCATCTTTTTAGACTCTTTAGTCCATAAACTTCATTACACTTCTAAAATGTGTACATCTCATTAAATCCTTCTATTTATGCTTCTGATTGCATCATTCCCTTTATACTTCTCCCTGCATTCCTCAAATATGAACATCCTTATCTATGTATTTGTGAAGTGTGTGTGCATATATGTGTTTATACGCACGTAAGCACAACATCTAGAGAATATGCTCTTTTTCATATCCAAAGATTATGATTATATTACCCATCTGTTCTCTGTATTTGTGCTTTCAGGTACTATTTTCCTCCAATATTGTGGGTATAACCCACATGGGCTGTTATCATAGTAGTCACAAGGCCCCTTTGTTTGGGGAAGTTATTTTTATGGTTATATAATTGAGTAAAATTAACTCCCATAGGAATAAGACCTATAACATTGGCCTAATTATCCCTATGTTGCAACCAGGTAGACTTATCTTCCTATTTCATACTTTCCTCTATGCATACCATCATATATTTCCATACATGTATCCTCTTTTTTAAAATAAAGCGTATCATAAATATATCTCATTTTAGCAATTTCGATAGAAAATAATGTATATTTAATCAAAAAAGTAAGAAGGAGTTTTACTGATGTTTAAGTTAATTTACGCAGCTCTATTGAATATATCTGAGGTTAAAACAAGATAAAGTCTTTAAATATGATTCTTAGTTTTCCATTCTTTATGGATACCTCATTATCCTTTCACATTTTAAGTATGTATGCTTTATTTGACATAATTTACTTATCAGTCTTTTTATTCAGTATCTATTTTGAAGTGCCATAGTCTATGTTAAAACTGTAAAGTTATGACTGGTGCAGCCACTCTGGAAAACACTGTGGAGGTTCCTCAAAAAATATTAACTACCCTCCAACCTAGCAATAGCACTACTAGGAATTTATCCAAAGGATACAGGAGTGCTGATTCATAGGGGCACATGTACCCCGGTGTTTATAGCAGCGCTTTCAACAATAGCCAAATTATGGAAAGAGCCTAAATGTCCATCAACTGATGAATGGATAAAGAAGATGTGGTTTATATATACAATGGAATACTATTTGGCAATGAGAAAGAATGAAATCATGCCATTTGCAGCAACATGGATGGAACTGGAAAGTATTATGCTAAGTCAAATAAGTCAGTCAGAGAAAGACAGATATCATATGTTTTCACTCATATGTGGATCCTGAGAAACTTAACAGAAGACCATGGGGGAGGGGAAGGGGAAAAATAGTTAACAAACAGGGAGGGAGGGAGGCAAACCATGAGACTCTTAAATACAGAGAACAAACTGAGGGTGGATGGGGGGGATGAGGGAGAGGGGGAAATGGCTGATGGGCATTGAGGAAGGAACTTGTTGGGATGAACACTGGGTGTTGTGTGTAAACGATGAACCACGGGAATCTACCCCCAAAACCAAGAGCATATTTTACACACTGTATGTTAGCCATTTGATAATAAATTATATTAAAAAAAAAAAGAAAATGGTATACTCCAAAAAAACCATTATGATTCAGAATACAAGCAATGGCAAAATGTTTCCATTAAAATGGAACAAAATTAGAATTTTTTAATGTTTATTTATTTTTGAGAGAGAGAAAGAGAGCCAAAGTCAGATATTTAACTGACTGAGCCACCCAGACACCCCAAGCCACCAGTAATTTTTGAAAGTCAATATCATAGTTGGTAATTTTATTATTTATTTCTTCTTGCATTCCATCTAGGAGCTTTATTTTATCATGTATTTTTTTCTTTTTATAAAATACTTCTTGCATATTTTGCCTTTCTTTTTTTAATGAATTTTTCTTCAAATGTTTATTATGAGGGAAAGAACACACAGGAGCGCATGCCAGTGGGGGAGGGGCAGGGAGAGAGAGAGGGAGAGAGAGAATCCCAAGCAGGCTCCATGCTTAGCATGGAGGCTGAGACAGGTCTGGATCTCACAACAATGAGATCATGACCTGAGCCAAAATCAAGAGTGGGACACTTACCCAAGTGAGCCATCCAGGCACCCCCTTTCTTTTAATAACCATGGCAATATCCTGATAGAGGACCAATGTTGAAAAAATTAGAAATAATTTTTAGTATAGTAGGATATGTAGTTCAAAATTATGGAAATTAGAGTAAAAAAATTCTCTTTTCCTGTGGAGCACTTGACAATTTCTAGGACAGTGATTGAGAAATTACCAATAAAGAAAAGTTTAAATAGTTCAAACTATACAAAAAACATTTTGTTTATTTACTTGTACCAAATCCTAACCATCAAATTCACCCCTTGGACTTAAGTGCTACCCATTTACCAGTGACACCCTATTTATTTGACCTGGGTGTGGCAAAGTTTCCATGATTAAGTACTAAAAGAAGTGAGCACTTACTCTCAACTGAAACATTTTCTGTGACCTTAAGAACACTTTATATATATTTTTTAAGTACTTCTCCTAAACTTTTTTATTTTAGTCAAGTTAAATGCTTTTTACAGTTACACAGTTGTTATTTTTAAAACTTAATATTTTACATATAGAAATGAATATAGGTGACACAGATGTGGGTTATCATACTCAGTAATAAAATAGATATCATGAAACCACAATACAACTTAAGAATTAATTTGTTACCAATTGCATTGCATCTTTTTTTATTGCTAAATCATGACAATCATTTCTGGTAATCATAACACTTGCATTTATTCCAAATTCTGTAACTTTGCACAAAGCTTATTTTTATTTTATGACATAAGAACCATAACATAATATTTGTCCTTACTCATTGCTTTGGCAGGTAATGAGCATCCCTAGATGAAAAAATACAAATACACAACATAATGCCCCTTTGAACAAGCTGTATATTTTTAAAGCATAGAGATTTTCATTGTACTACTCCATAACCATGACTTCTGGAGTAACTAGAGAGTAATTAATGTACTTGCTTTCATCATAGGGATATTCACCTCTCAATCATTCACTCCTTTTCAGTTTATACATGAAACTTTCACATAAATGAAGACTATAATGCATAAATGAGATCTATAGCGTACCAAAATGTTGTCTAGTCTTTCAAATATATAGTGAATATATGGAGAATAAATTATATTGGGATAGGTTGGAGGGGATCCACCATGTTAAATATTTAGTATCTGTTAAATAATCAAGAAGCCTTCTGTACATATGCTTTACTTCATTTTAAGGTTCTTTTTTAATGCTGTAACAACTCAAATCTTCATATGCTTCACCTTTCCTCTTAATCCCTAGCCTTAACTAATATCTAATATTGTTCCTACCAATAAAAATAAGGTAAAAACAGAGAGGGAGGCAAACCATAACAAACTGAAGGCTGCTGGAGGGGTATTGGGTGGAGAGAGGGGAAAATGAGTGATGGGCATTAAGGAGGGCACTTGTTGGGATGCGCACTGGATGTTATGTGTAAGTGATGAATCCCTGAATTCTCCTGAAGCCATTACTACACTATATGTTAACTAACTTGGATTTAAATAAAAATTTAAAAATAAATAAATAAATAATATTGTTCCTACCAACAGTCATTTGGCCTGAGTAAGCATATGGTATCAAACCTGCCTTCTCAACTGTTTTGGTGACTACAATGGATAGCCATTAAGTCAAAAGTATCCTTCAGTAGCCTCTCACTAGATTGGATGGGATGGTGGTTTTTAAATGTTGCAGTATCAGTGCTGTCACAATGCACTTAAGTAAGCTTTTGAGGAATTTATAATCAACAGCAAACTGATTTATATCCATGTTTTATAAGAGGAAGTCTTAGACAATATATTTTCTCTTCAGCCTTCTGTTATCTGCCACATTCTTCCTATACTCCTGATTCATAAAACTGATAGTTTTATGCTATGAATCATGATCTTTATGATAAGTTCTATGAATATGATAGATCTTAACCAAAGTGAGGACAAGGAATCAATTTCCCAGACCACTGAACTCAGAGTTGCCCCTTGACTTCCTCCACAGCCTTCTTAGAACTAACAACACAGTGAACTTTACAGCTGTGAAATCATTTCAATAAGTGACTTTGAAAAATTAAGATGCTTTTCCTTCTTATATCCAAAAGTCATTTGGGTATCCTAACATCTTAAGTTAGACACCTAAATTTAGACATCTAAATTTAGATTTATATATATATATATAAATATTTTATATATATATATATATATAAAATCTGGGCCAGAATAAATGTCCATCCAAACAAATTAAATATACTACTTTTACCATTTAGATAATATATTTGGATTCAATGCTTACAAATCATACTCAACTTTATAAATAGCTCTCTGTTTTGATTTCCTTCTATATATGTCCATTGTCAACCATTTTAATCTGTAAAGACTCTTTCTGAAGATATTTTTAGGCCAGTCATCCCAGTGTAAAAAAGCTAGCACTCCAAAGAGTAGAGAATTTGTTTATGACTACTATTATTTGGGAAGCTGACTTGTATATAAGTATCTTGCTGACTACATAAAAATTCTATCACCTTATAACCAAGCATACTACACAAAACAGTGTAAATCATCAACTAATCTTTTCCATTCCTTTCTTCTTATCAACCTCTTGATTACTTAATTGTATATATGGACAAGCGTCCCCAGTGATACATAGCCCTACCTTTAAAATTTTTGATCTCCACAGAATCTAGAAATTTGCATTTGTTATCATCTTCATCTTTATCAAATTTTATATGTTCTTTATTATATAGAACTTAGAGAATACTGTGTGGGGGGAATGGTAGAACAGAATGGATATTATGTCCTCAGATTCTGAATATACAGGACCATAACTTCTTGGCACACCACCTAACTTTCTACAACTGAAATGCTCACTGCAGACTGTGAAGGTTGTAAACTCCCACCACCAAATATTCCTAAGAAAGCATATTAGTTATATTAATTATATATTGGGGAAACTGTTTTGCTTATTATAAATGGAGCTCTCATTGGACTGGAGAGAATGGGAAAAAGGAATTTTGCTCAGGTCTTCCTGAAATCATATATTTTGCACAGCTTCAGCTGCTCACTGTGGCTTCTTTACCAAATGATAAACTTAAAACAGTCATAATACCTACTTGAGAAGTTACTCCTGCCTGGTTCCAATTCAAGTTTGAAGGCTGAGACTCCTTTTCTAACATCACAAGCCCAAAGTTTATTCAACATTAATACTTGGGCTCCACCTATGGGCAAAGAGAAGGGACAATTTAACATGTAGGTAAGTGTATGTAAAAATATCCCATGTGATTTGCAGCACTACTGTATACTCTTTAAGTTCCCAAATAGATCATCTGGTCACATAATGAGTGAAGTCTAATATTGACTGATTGAAAAAGCTATCAATTATTTAGTCCTGAACCCTCCTGAGAGATGTGGGTAGAGTTTCTTTTGTAGCTGAGAGGTGTGTCTAATATATATTCCTTCTGTTCTCTCGTATCTTCTGCCAGCTGGTAGCCTAGACCATTTTTCAATCAACTGCCTATTTTTCTCCCAATCCTTTCCCTTGCCCTAGGTTTTTAGACAAAAATTTGAGGTAATGCATGTTTTTCTCTTTGAAGAAATTTTATCTCTGTTGTTAGTTTGATATCAACTCCAAAATCAGAACAAATCCAATAGGGATCAAATTTACCTTAATTAAAGATAGTAACCTCTGTATTTAGCATGAGTCCAAAATAAAAAGATGGTTAATTATATATGTTATTATACCCTTAACTAAATATGAGGCAGTTCTTTCTTTCCAGATGAAATGTTTTATTTTTCTTTCCATGATTCTTGAAGGTCTCTAAAGACTAGATGGTATATGTATGCTACAAATAATGACTTTTCTTGGCTCTTCTAAATATAGTTACATGTTCAAATGAGGTAAATATTCTTATTTTTAAAAACATCTATTATCCTTGCCCTTTATTGAGATATAACTCATATGTTATATAATTCACCCACTTAAAGTATATAGTTCAAGGGTTTTTAGTATATTCATATATAGGTACAACCATCACCACAGTCAATTTTAGAACATTTTCATGTCAAAAAGAACCCCATCCTCGTTAGCTTCCTCCTCTTCCCTTGTCACCCCCATCCAGCCCTAAGCAACTACTAGTCTACTTGCTACTATAGGTTTACCTATTCTGAACATTTTATATAATGGGATCATATAATATGTGGTCTTTTGTAACTGGGTTCTTCTACTTAGTATTTTCAAGATCTATCCATGTTGTAGTATGTATCAGTACTTCATTCCTTTTTTTATTGTATTAAAAAACATTAACATAAAATTTACCATCTTAACCATTATTAATTGTATAATTCTGTGACATTAGGTATATTCACACTGTTGTGAAACATATCTCCAGAACTTTTTCATACTGGATACCTAAGCCTCTACACCCATTAAATAACTCTACTTTTCCCCCTCATCTCAACCCCTGGTAACCACCATTCTACTTTCTGTTTCTAAGAATTTGACTACTTAATACCTCATATAAGCGGAATAATGTAGTTGTCTTTTTGTGGCTGATTTATTTTACTTTGCATAATGTCTTCAAGGTCAGTCCATATTGTATCATGTCACAGTGTATAGAGATATACACCACATTTTGTTTATCCATTCATCCATTGATGGACATTCGGGCTGCTTCTACCTCTTGACTGTTATGAATATTGCTACTATGAATATGAGTGTGAAAATATCTCTTTGAGACTCTGCTTTAAATTCTTTTGGATACATACTCAGAAGGAGAATTGATGGATCATATAGTAGTTCTATTTTTAATTTTTTGAGAAACATTCTTATGGTTTTCCATGGTGGTTGCACTATTTTACAATCCTACCAAGAGTGTATGAGGGTTCCAATTTCTCCACATTCTCATCAACACTTGTTATTTTGGGGTTTTTTTTTTATAGTAGCCATCCTAATAGGTGTGAGGTGATATCTCATTCTGGTTTTGATTTGCATTTCTCTGATGATTAGTGATGTTGAGCATCTTTTCATATGCTTGCTGACTATTTGTATACCATTTTTGGGGAAACATCTGCTCAAGTTTTTTGCCCATTTTTAGTTGGGTTACTTGATCTTTTTGTTGCTGAGTTATAAGAGTTCTTTATATATTCAGGACATTAGCCATTTATCAGATTTGCAAATATATTCTTCCATTCCATCAATTACCTTTTCACTGTGTTGATTATGTCCTTTAATGCACGGAAGTTTTTTTTTCCGATATAATCTTTTTTTAAGTTTTTTATTTTAATTCCAGTATAGTTAACACAGAGTATTATGTTAGTTTCAGGTATACAATATAGTGATTCAACAATGCCATGTATTATGCAGTGCTCATCCTGGTAAGTGTACTCTTTAATCACCATCACCTATTTCACCCATCCCCCCATCTACCTCCCCTCTGGTAACCTTCAGTTTGTTCTCTATAGTTAAGAGTCTGTTTCTTGGTTTGTCTCTCTTTTTTTTCCCCTTTGTTCATTTGTTTTGTTGCTTAAATTCCACATATGAGTGAAATCACATATTATTTGTCTTTTTCCAACTGACTTATTTCACTTAGCATTACACTCTCTAGCTCCATCCATATTGTTGAAAATGGCAAGATGTCATTCTTTTTATGGCTGAATAATATTCCATTGTATGTATGTATACACACACACACACACACACACACACACACACACATATATATATATACCACATCTTCTTTATCCGTTCATCATTCAGTGGACATATGAGCTGCTTCCATAATTTGGCTATTATAAATAATGCTGCAATACACATAAGGGTGCATGTATCCCTTGGAAATAGTTTTTGTATTTTGGGGGGTAAATACCCAGTAGTGATGCACAAAAGTTTTTAAGTTTGATGTAACTCCATTTGTCTATGTTTGCTTTAGTTGCCTACCCTTTGGTGTCATACTCAAGAAATCATTGCCAAAACCAAGAAATAGACTCTTAACTATAGAGAACAAACTGATAGTTACCAGAAGGGAAGTGGGTAGGGGGAATGGGTTAAATAGGTGAAAGGGAGGGGCACCTGGGTGGCTCAGTTGGTTAAGCATACAACTTTGGCTCAGGTCATGATCTCACAGTTCGAGATCGAGTTCGTGAGTTCGAGCCCCGCATCAGGCTCTGTGCTGACCAATCAGAGCCTGCAGCCTGCTTCGAATTCTGTGTCTCCCTCTCTCTCTCTGCCCCTCCCCAACTTGCACTCTGTGTGTCTCTCTCTCAAAAATAAATGAACATTAAAAAAATTATAAAAAATAAAATTTTAAAAATTAGGTGAAAGGGTCGACTTGTTGTCATGAGCTCCAGGTGATGAATGGGTTGAATCACTATACTGTACACTCGAAACTAATATTAACACTGTATGTTAACTGATTGGAATTTAAATAAAAGCTTCTTAAAAATGTGAGGCCCACTTAGATTATTGGGAGAAATGTTTCAATATAAAATCAGAAAATGTTTGAAAAATATAAAACATTTTATGTATTCATCACCATTATTAAAAAAACCATTGCCAAACCCAATGTCATAAAGCTTTTCGTCCATCTTTTCTTCTAAGAGTGATATAGTTTTAGGTTTTATATGTAGTTCTTTAATCCATTTTGAGTTAATTTTTATATATAGTGGAAGATAAGGGTCTGTTCTATTCCATTTGAATTAGTTAAGGCTCTCCAGAGAAACAGAACCGATAGGATATATATATTTATATATACATATACATATATACATATATATATATATACATATACATATATGTGTGTGTGTATATATGGGGGGAGGGAGAGGGATTTATTAGGAGGAATTGGCTCACATGATTATGGATGCTGAGAAGTCTCAGGATATGCCATCTGCAAGCTGGAGACCCAGGAGAACCAGTTATTTTGTAACTGGAAGTTTATACTTCTTAATCTCCTTGTACTATCTTTGAATATTAACTATTACCTTTACTGAGCTATTCATAATCCCAGCAAAGTCATTCTCTTAGAATCTGAGCTAGTGTATAACTTACATTTTCATGAACTACCCTAGGCCAGATTAGTTCCAGGCAAGGAGCCACCCCAGAAGTTTATTGTGATCCTGTCAAATGCCATGGGGCTCACCATCAGGTTCATTTGGTAGTTTATAGTGTATAAGTGAATACAAACTAGACTCTCTGGTTTCACCACTTCCTTGGTCTTACTAAATATAGGTCAGTAGCTTCAGGATATGTCCAGAATAGCTACAACCTTCTAGGAATATCTGAAGCTAAAAATGGCTAAGAATTTCCCCTTCCAATTCATCTGTCACCTCCCTAAAAGGAAAGAGTTAATATCACTGTCACTGTAGATCAGAATACAAAATGAAAAATCTCTCTGTACTTATTTCTAGATCCTGGGATCTGGAAATCAGAGGCCCTACAAAGCCAAAAACAAAAAACAAACAAAGACACCCATTCAGCTCTGGAAGCAATGGAGTTTCCTAAATTATACAAACATCTCCTGTAAATCAAGTCCTATATTACTTACAGTCTCTAGGGACAAGCTTGATGTGTTCCCTCCCCCTCTTCTTCCGTTTCCACTTCCTATTATTCCTTTGCTTCTTTGAAATAATAAGACAGATTCTGACTAGAAGATTTAAGGAATTGGTCATGACTCTTGAAACTCTTATTTTTATTGGCACTGGTTCAAATTCCTAAGCTCTATCTAAAAATGATTATTATCCAGAGTGGTTTGAATAGTCATTTCACAAGGCAGTTTACTGTCCCTCTGCTTAGAGTCAATAATTTTTTAGGTTAATAAAGCCAAAATCAAAGGCTAAAATTCCTTTTCTTTACTTTTCTTAAGAAAAAAAAAACTTGCTTAATGTAAAAACAGCGTATGATCATTGTAGAAAACTTGGAAATTTTCAGAAAAGTATAGCAAAGGGAATAAAAATCATACATAATTCTAAACATACTAAAATAACAAATGCATTACATTTTCATATATGCCTTTCTCTTTTTCTATTGACATGTACACATCTATGTTAACAGAGTTAAGATTGTATACTACATGTATAGTTCTGCATGTGTTTTAAACATATGTCATAAAAATTTTCCTGGCCAGTGAATATTCTTCATAAATATTACTTTAGTTTGCATAATATTTTATCATAAAATAGACCATTGTGTATTTAAATTTCTATATTATTGACCTTTTTATTTCTTTCCTTTTCTTACTAATATAAGCAACTGAAATAAATATGTGCATAAACATTTATCTGTTTTCTTAGGATAGATTTCTAGAAGTGAAATTACTGGGTAAATGAATAGAAAATGTTTAAGAATTGGGTTTTTAAAGAAAATCATCTTTGGGTAGTTAAAGGATTAATGACACATCAAACTCAATACATCTTTGATGACTGTGTAGCCACTCATATTCAGATAATCTCTGCAAGCATAACTATTAATTGACTGAATCTAATCTTTCATTTCAGACATAAGGATACATCTTTTCCTTCTGTCTCCAACTCCTTGGGATAAAAATCAGGAGGTCTAACTGAGCCCATATACAAGCCTTGTCAGACAGGCACACATACCTACCTTGTTTATGACTGCCTGTTTAACCGATTACTCTCAACATCCATATTTTTCTTATATTCTCTTTTTTCAGATGGAATGGGGCGAGTCCTTGCTCAAGATGTGTATGCAAAAGACAACCTACCCCCCTTTCCAGCATCAGTAAAAGATGGCTATGCTGTCCGAGGTAAATATTTTGGGGTTTTTGAGTATCATCATACACTGTATTTTTTTTCCTTCAGATTTTTGACTCAGCCTAGGCACCCAGGGAGTTTTACATTTGTTTCCCCCTTGGTTATCAAAATAATTCAATCACGGATAACAATCTGGATTAAAACTTTTCAGTGAAAGTATTATAGTTACCTGAAAATGCTTGTTGCCAAATAAATATGTGGAGATTGATTGAAACTCTATACTATAATTTATTCTTCTGACCTCTACACATACTGGTAGCAGACAGTCTTGGTCTAGAAGTTTTCCAGATGTTTTCTAGTTGAAAACTATGTGGTCCAAGAAAGAAGAGCAGATTTCCAGCACAGAGATAATGTAGGGTGGTCTTTTCTTCTGCTTTAAACCCAGACATTATTAAGGGCTTCTTAAAAAGCAAGCACGGTTCCCTGGAAGAATTGGATTTCAACGCTCTGAAACCTTACATCGTACCAGCAATTTATACCTTTGGAGTTGCCTGAGATTGCATAAAGGTTAAAAGCAAAATACTAAATAGCAGTTGCCTGCTTAAAGTCTAATCTAAGAACCCAAAATGAAAATGCAAGTGAATTACTTAGAAACTATTATTGGTTATTAACTCAAGGCTGATATCATTGAAGAAATGTCTAAAAACATTTCCCAGTTGACTAGAGCTGTGAAGACAGGTTCCCTTTTAATGGTCCTTTATGAAGTCTCTTACTTGTTTGTTGTTGTTGCTTTTACTCCATCTAGCCATTAAAAAAATTTCCTCTTTTTTATAATTAAATATATTCATTAATCTCCTCCATGTTCCATCACTATCTCTTAGCAGTATCTTTTTGTGTTGGAGACAACATAGCAAATGGTTAAGGTTATGGGCTTTGAAAAGCAAAGTCAGAGTTAATCTGGTTTCAAGTACCGATTCTATCTATGTAACTTTGAGCAAATTACCTAAACTTTTTGAGCTTCAGTTTTCTCCATGATGATAATTATAAAAATACTTACCCCCAACAAGTTGTTGTGAGAATTAAATGAGACCCTAGAAAGCCTTAGTAAAGTATCTGGCACCAAAAACAAGCACACAATAATTGTTTTTTTAAACGTTTGATAATGGTAATTATTATTATCACTATCATTAGTATAATCACATTTCCTTAGATCATCTCTGGAAAGAAAGGTAACATTTATCTGAATTGTTCTCATATTCTACGTAAATAAAGTGGTGGAGAGATTAATTCCTACTAGTGTATTCCTTCACAGGAATACTATCTTAGATGTACCTCATTCAGCTTGATCCCACTAAAGGAGAGTATTTCTGAGAACCTGAATAACAAATCCCTGGCAGCTCTTAGGACTTTTTTTCTTCCAAATGTATTCCTTCTACCGTGCTTATTATAATGAATATTGTCCAGAAAGAAAATTAGTTCAATCTTCTGATAGCCTCATTGGCTCTTGTTGCTTCTTATTCTCCAACTAAAATGTCAGTTCTGTTTTGAATTTATAATTGGTAGCCATATAGGATTACTGTAAAATGACAAGGAATTCTTACTTCCAGAGTAGAACGAACAACTATAGCAGATGAAATACCAAAGGGATAAGAAAGTATTTTTTACATTCTTGATAATATAATATAGGAGAAAGTGAGAAAATAAATTATTGGAGGCAGAATTATTCTCAAACAGAATGTTGTTCTGTGATTTTTACATGAGTTAGCAACAGCTCAATAAAAAGAAATTATGCTCTTAGCTTTTCTAGTTGCCAGAAAGAGTGATTAGCCCACATGAGCCTCAAAAGAGCCTTTCTGCTACTATAGAATCTACTAAAGAAATTTTACTTAAAATTTCCTTTCGGTATCTTATTTTTTCTTTTGATTTGAAGTGGTGGTGTTTTAGTTATTTCACATGCATACACACACACACACACACACACACACACGTGTGCGCACACACGCATGCACACACATACAAACCATCTAAAATAACATCTCACAATATAAAAGGTTTAACAAACTATCATGCTCGTGATTCATTATGTGTTTCCTGTGAAGTGTTGGTAGTGTAGCTATCTCTAAGATACAGAATATGTAACAGAGACATAATACATAACAGATAACCGTTGTGGATAAGGTTCAATCTCAAACTAAGAGTGTTTGATGTGTCTATGTATATATACCAACATCATAATTAAGGCAACAGAAGATATCAGTAAACGAAGAGGCATGGTCCTAGTTTCTGTGTTAGAACACTCCCCACAGGCAGTGTTTGGTAAAGAATATCCTTGAGGCTATTGTTGTGGCTCTCTACCACTCTACTTCGTGTACCTTCTTCTCTCCACCCCTGTCTTCCTTTACTCCCGTTCCTGTCTCCCCACTCCCTTTATTCTCCCTTTTTTCTTCTCCTCTGCCTTTGCCTTAGGCCTTCCAGTAATACCCAGTGGCACCAGTGAGCATTGCTAACCCTGTAGGTGTAAAGAGGTTGCTAACTTGCTCTGGATCACTAAGCATTAGCCAATATCCTTCAGAAACATGTGGCATAAAACTCCAAACCAGTTGGAGGATCACTTGCTTTAAGGTATGTGGGTTGCAAATCAAGACAGTAAAAAATGACTAAGCAAATAACAAATAGGGACAACTTTAAAAAAAAAAAAAAAAAAGAATAGGGGCGCCTGGGTGGCTCAGTCAGCTGAGTGTCCGACTTCAGCTCAGGTCACGATCTCACGGCCAGTGAGTTCAAGCCCCGCGTCAGGCTCTGTGCTGACAGCTCAGAACCTGGATCCTGTTTCGGATTCTGTGTCTCCCTCTCTCTCTGACGCACCCCATTCATGCTCTATCTCTCTCTGTCTCAAAAATAAATAAACGTTAAAAAAATTTTTTTTTAAAAGAAAGAAAATGAAACAAAGAACTTTAAAAAAAAAAGAATAAAGTTTAAAGACTGCAGGAATCAAGGGATGATGATATAACAGGAAGACAAGTAACATGATAAACCTAAAACTGTATTCAGGATGGAGTGAGTAGTCGAGACGTCGTCGTCGTCGTCGTCGTCGTCGTCGTCGTCGTCGTCGTTGTTAAAGAGAAAGGGAGAGATTTATTTTGGGCTCAGGCAGAAGGGGAAGGTGCCAGGCTCAAGCCTTAACAATCACCCCAAGAATGGGGTGAATTTGAAAGATAAAAGCAGAGAAAAGAAAATTAAAGTAGCATGTTACCAATTAGGATTGATCTGGTATTTTTATTCGTATTTTTGAAGAGCTGTTTCTCTCTTCACACGAATTAAGCTAATCATCTTGATGCATTTCTGCCTTCCTGTAGAGATGCCGATGCCTGTCTTCTCAGTTTTCTTGGAGATGTTCGTGAAGGCAGAAGTACCTCAGAATACCACGTTCAGCTTTCTTGAAAATTTTCTATTTGAAAGGCTTATCCCTTCAGAACTTGTTTTACAGAGATGATTTAGAAAAAGGCAAAAGAAAGAACAAGCCACTAATTATTTTAAGAATCATGTGTAACAATTCTGGAAGGATATGAAAAATTTTTGCCATTTGGGTAAAGTAAATTTGAAAGGTTTTTTTTCTTTTTTACATCCTGATTGAAATACATGCATATGAAAAATACAGAAAATGAAAAAGAACATTTTAAAATTACCCTTTATGTCACTGCCTACCCAGCCACCATTAAGACTTCACTGTACTTCCAGTGGGTTAAAATGCATACGAAAATTCAGTATAACCTTTTTGATTCAGAGCTAGTCTTGTTCTTTCGGGAAAGCCATGTTCTAAGGTTTCTATTTCTCCCATCTAAATCTCTGGCCACAGCTGGTTTTCCATTTAATAACTTACTGCTTTCCACTATACGTCACTCTGGATAAAGAAGAGGGCCTTATGATGTGGGAGTATTACTCAAGTGAGCAGAGAGATATTCAGATTAATTAATTTTAGTCAGTTCCAAAAAGCCTAAAATACTGTATTTAAGGATATAGTATCTCTTTTCACAATACTAACAATAAATGAGCATTTTTTTTTCCAGGAAGATGATGGTAAAGAATATAAAATCTTTTCTCACTCACCTGTCCTACCCTTAACTTCCTGCTTTCCCTAAGAAAAAGCCACAGATTTAAAATTCCAAACAACTCACTTGATTTAATCCTTCAGTATGATTGCAAAAAGTATTAATCTTGCTGTGCTAGTCTTGTCACCTTCCCTTGCCCCCCAGCACTTTCTATAATCTTAATTTTAGTATATACATAAATGCTATTATCCTGCTGCCTATCATCCAGTCTTAGTGTGGTTCCATAATCAGTTTCTTAATCCCTCTGCCTTATTTGTCTGTCAACGATATTTCCTAGGACCTCTGAACATATGCTATCTCTATAGCCTCAGTTTATTCAGCCCTAACACGAAAAGGTTGAAACTCTTTATTATTGAAAACTAATGAATAGCTATAAAGTGTTTCAAGAGGCTTAAAGAGAGTTCACATATGGCTGGAAAATGAAAATGAAGAATTGTTCTATAGCAGATGGCTCGGGAAGATCATATTCTATACATTGCCACAATGAATAGTTAACTAATGGTATCCATTTTTAAATGATATCATTGAAAATCTTCAAATAAACAGGTGAAGAAGACTAAAAGTGTTTTCTGGACATTAAAAAAGGAAGGTGGTGGGGCGCCTGGGTGGCTCAGTCTGTTGAGCGTCCGACTTCAGCTCAGGTCACGATCTCGTGGTCCGTGAGTTCGAGCCCCGTGTCAGACTCTGGGCTGATGGCTCAGAGCCTGGAGCCTGCTTCCGATTCTGTGTCTCCCTCTCTCTCTGCCCCTCCCCCGTTCATGCTCTGTCTCTCTCTGTCTCAAAAATAAATAAATGTTAAAAAAAAAAAATTTAAAAAGGAAGATGGAAGTGGGAACAATGTCAGGATCTAGCACTGAAGTATTATGAATCAGTTGTATAATACATTTGCTTTTAGGATTTGATTTATATGACTTTTATCACTTCCTTCAAATTAAATTCTACAGTTACAAAAAAGAAAAATAACTTACTAACAGAAAAGTCTGAATATAGAGGAGCGGAGTTCTAAGCCTCTCCAGAAATCCTTGGAATCCATGCATGTTTTGCTAATGGCATATTGTGGCTTGCTTACTTAGTTACAAGCTTTAGGATCACATGCCAGCAGACCTCCACTTCTGCTCCTTCCCACCCAAGCTTATAGAATTCATCTTGAAAATGGCACCTTTTTTCACCTGTCTCTTTAATAGATATTTTGAAATAAATATCAGCAAGTTAAATCAATCATTATTTTTGTCTTTATAAGTAATAGTGAGCCTTCATGATAATATAAAATCAGGATTTCTGTTGTACTTCACTAGTTTTTATTCCTTACATTTTCTCTAAGTCTGAATTTGTCTATATTCAGTTCAGTCTTAGAGTGCCCTGCTCCTCAAAAAGGTAGTTCAGGAATGAGCTCTAATCGCATCAGCTTGTTAGAAATGTAGAACCTCAAGCCCTGTCCCAGACCTACTAAATCAGAAATCTGTATTCTAACAAGATCTGCAGGTGATTTGTGCACACTTGAAGGGTTGAGAAGCACTCTTATAAAAGAAATAATAAAAGCAACTGCTCTCTTGCCACCAAGAACCTTCTATAATGTGGTTTGACTGAGCCTTCTTTAGCTAGCAATATAGAGACATGTTTCCCAGATAGAAATTTTCAGGGCAAGGTGAAGAACATAGTTTAAGTGAGCACGTATTCTCTGCACAGTCAGTGCCCCTTTCCTGCAGCTTAGAATCATTTAAAGACTCTTTCAGTTGTTGGCCTTCTTAACACTCTATTGCAGGCTCATTATTCAGTGACATTTATTTGGAGCATTTGTGTACAACATTGATATAAGGCATTTTCAGTGTAGGTGTATTTGCACATGTGGAGGAACAGAAGACAGGAAGAAAGTTGAAGAGCAGAGGGTTTCGAAAAAGAAACAAAAGAAGTGATCCCTGTCTCTTAGAAGCTCATAATCTCACTGAAGAAATAAAGTATACACATTTATGAAATTATTCAAGAAAATTTTGAAAACATAATTCTAATATGTACAAATCAGTTTACAAACTTTCCCCCTAAGTATTATGGAAATGCCAAATTCATTTCTTTATTCTTTTAACAAATATTTATTGAAAATCAATGATGAGCTAGGCACTATGCTAGACAGAATAGCAACATAATCTAAGTTATTATATAAAATTAAGCAGAGCAGTCTTTTTAAACATTCTAAATAGATGGTGAACATTGACTCACGTTTGAAAACTGTAAAAATGGACCAGCAGAAAATGGAAGGCATCCAAAATACAGAAGTTTGGATTTTTTTTTTGAGAGAGAGAGTGCACGTGCCAACTGAGCCACCCAGGTGCCCCCAAAATACAGCATTTTGTGTTGAAAAATATTATTTATTTGTTCATTTATGCATGCATCTTTCTAAAAATATTTTTAGAATCCATACTCGTTCATTTATTGAACATTTTTAGTACTTCACATATTGAAAATTTATTGAATACCTATTATGCAGCAAGTGCTAGGGATTCCCCTGAGACAAATAAGCAAATAACTGCAAATAATTAGGAAGCCATAAATTAGAGTTATTTAGGGAATACACTGGGGAAACAAAAGAGAAAGTAGCTGACTCTTGAAGGAAGATGAGTCAAATATGATTTCATAGAGAAGGTGACACTTGAGCTGAGTCTTAAAGACTAAGAAGTCTTTAATCAGAAAGCACAGGTAGGAAAAGGACACTCCAAGCAATGGAAGTAGCATGTATTAATGGAGTTAAAGTAGGAGTCATCTTGGTACTCTCAAGGA
The DNA here is from genome assembly GCF_007474595.2 of Lynx canadensis. Lineage (NCBI taxonomy): Eukaryota > Metazoa > Chordata > Mammalia > Carnivora > Felidae > Lynx > Lynx canadensis. The sequence goes on from NC_044308.2 coordinate 112,920,029, forward strand.
GCTACAATTCTAGAAATTGAGAGTGGCTAGAGTGTAAGATCTAAGGAGGGTATGAACCAGAGACCTTTGCACACAGGTGAAGATCTTTAGATGGAGCATTTCCACTCATTTCCCCCTCCCCTTCACACACACACACACACACACACACACACACACACACACACACCCCTTCTGCCTACTTACCTTTCACTCATCCTTCATATTCACACCAGAAATCCTTTTGTCAGGGTGGCTTTCCCTGACTCTCTCGTATAGCTCACTTTCATTGCATGCTCTCATAAAATCATGTTCCTTTCCTTTAGAATGATTTTCTTAATTTGCATTTATACATTTATTAATGTGACTATCTGATTAGTATCTATCTCCTCCATTACATCAGTGGTTTTAACTACACCCATAGAAAGACACATATTAAATACATTATGCACAAATATATAACATATGTAACATACAATGCATATAAATGTACATATGCACACATATATAAACAAAATTGTGTTTCATGAAACAATATGATTCATCTTACCATGTGCAATGAAGTATATTTCTATTCATTCTGATTTTTAAAATTATTTACAAATGCGGGCACCTAGATGGCTCAATCAGCTAAGCGTCTGACTTCAGCTCAGGTCATGATCTCACAGCTTGTGAGTTCGAGCCCCACATTAGGCTCTATGCTCTCAGCGCAGAACCTGCTTCAGTTCCTGTCTCCCCCTCTCTCTGCCCCACTCCAGCTTATGCTTTCTCTGTCTCTCAAAAATAAATAAAAACATCAAAAAGATTATTTACAAGTTTATTTTACAGCCCACCTCCACATTTGATTTGAACATTGCCGTAAATTGGCATTGCATTAGAATAGAAGCCATGTCTGGTTTTACTCCATTCTGTTCCACCACCTAATATGACACTTAGGGCATAGAATATACTCAGTAGTAATTCAATGAATGAATGAAAGGAATAAATGGCTTTAAAATATATTATTTTTAAAGTATGATTATCCCGATGTTTTCAACAAGAAAACTGAAGTTTAGAGAAAGGCTTAATAATTTGCTGAAAGTCCTGAGGCTAATAATAGGCAGAACTAGGATTCAGATGCAGCTTTGTTTTACTCTAAAACACCATTAACTTCCCCTTGTGAAAGAGGGAAAAAGAGAAAATGTCTAGGTTGCTTATGATAGGTTGCAAGCTAGGAATATCTCTAGTAGAAAAATACTTTAAAATAAATTTATTCACCCTTGAGATGTAGTTAGTGTGGAATTCTGAAAGATAATTGACTTTTTAATTTTCTTCAATAAGAAAATCAAAATTCACTTTAAGATACTGTAAAAATAAATGAGGGGATAGATGAAATAAGATTGCTAAAATGATAATTGTGGAAGCAATGATTCTATGTCTGTTTTATGTCTATTTTAAATTGTTCATTTAAAAAAATTTTTAAACACAAAAGCAGTATAAGAATAGCATTGCAGAAAAGCTGTTCATGTTTTTCAAATGGACACTGAAAATACAATAGGATTCTAAAAAGCACAAGAAAGCCAAGAGTTTATTAACTAAGTCTATAAAGCACAAGATACAACATCTACTACATTAAGAAAAAGTTAATTCTTGTTCCTCTCTACATCAGGTTAACCAAAGCCATGCCAAAAAAAAAAAAAAAAAGTGACTCATTATAAACAGTATTATATATAAGCCTTTAGAAAAATACCACTTTGTAGTCACATAAAAAAAGTGAATTTCATATGTCCTTTTTAAAAGAAATACTTTTCATTATTAGCATGATTGCAAATATAATTAAAACATTGATATAGAAAGTGTTAACTTTTTTGTGTGTCAGCAAATGTAATGCAGAACTGCCTATATATCATGATTTAGAAATAGCATTTTGGCAAATTATTAAAAAAAAACTGTGGGGTGCCTGGGTGGCCCAGTCAGTTAAGCATCTGACTCTTGGTTTCAGCTCAGGTCATGATCTCATGGTTTGTGAGTGCAAGCCCTGCATCAGGCCCCATGCTGACAGAGCAGACCTTGCTAGGGATTCTCTCTGTCCCTCTCACTCTTTCTGCCCCTCCCATGTGTGTTCTCTCTCTCTCTCTCTCTCTCTCTCTCTCTCTCTCTCTCTCTTTCTCTCTTTCTCAAAATAAATAAATAAACTTTAAAAAAATACTATATTGAGAATTAAGGGACTGTGATTTAGTCCTGGCTCTACCACTAACCAAAACTTGTTCAACCTAAGTCTCTTCATTCTGTGACTCATTTCCTTCAAATGTTAGATGAAAAAAAAGAATATATGTTCTTTCTACTTGGCTGGATTACTATGAAAATCAGACCAAGTGATAAATAAGAAAATAAGAAATAGTTTAAAATTTTTAGAAAATGGAGAAATAGGAATGTAAATAGTAATATATCTGTATAGATAGGTGTATCCACTAATGTACACATACATCACACATACACACCTATAGAAAAGGTGGTATTTATTTAGGAGGATAGGCTAGAAGAAATAGTTCTTTTCAAAAAGCACAAGTATGGAAATTATGGAGCAACAGGGACCATCTCCCATGACATCAAGAAAGGACATGATTAGGATCACTTCTACTGGTACTTGTGAGTGGTGGATACCAAAGATCAAACCAGTAGTAACAAAGATATTGTCTGGTCTAGGAGATCAGAAAAATATTATACTTTCCTGAAGCCTTATCTGATCATTTGAGTCAAATTTTAGAATTCCAACACTAGGCCCTTATTCCTTGCTTTTAGGACAATTTTGATGTTTGTTCTTGGTTCTGTTCACCTAACAGCTGCCGATGGCCCAGGAGATCGTTTCATCATTGGGGAATCCCAAGCTGGTGAACAGGTGAGATTCACAGGTCTGAAAAGCCCTGAAGATTTCAGTTTCATGGACTTTTAGCATCGAATTTTAAGCTACCATCATTGTAATGGAAATCTTAGATGTGGATTAGACAGGGTATCAAAGAAGTTAAAGGATGGTTCCCATGAGAAAGAGACAAAAGAATTATTTTTTAACTGAAAGAATCTGCGTCTATTACTCTGTGTCTAATAATATATATTGTTGGTATGTTTCACCGACATGCCCCACATTTTCCAGTCCTGTGATTGGATAATTCTTCCTGTATAAACATTAATGTTGTGAATAGAACTACAGCTTCTAGGTGATCTTCTTAGACTTTTCTCCAACTTGTGTTACCAACAAGGAAAATTAGAAGCAGCAAATTATTTAACCTCTCTACCTAATCATTTAAATTAGTTTTTCTCATTAGGGAGCTAGCCAGTGCACAGGTATACGTGTATGTCTTTTAAGAAAAGGAAGCACTAATGGGTCATAATGAATTACAATAGAAGTCCTCTATTTAATGCTTCTGAGACCAGTAATTGACCATTTAATTGGAAATAAGTGGAAAATGATTGTATATTTTTAAATAAACATAAATTTAACTGAAATAAATGAACATTTACTTGTCAATAATTTGATGGAAAGCCAAGACTTTTCTTTTAATAAGTATCTGCTATTTGAATTTGTCTCTGGTCTTTCTTACATAAATCACACCCCAAAGTACTCTATGTGATTTCCAATTTTGATCTTTAAAATGGAAAAAAATTCAAGGACATTTGCAAGTTATCTAAGTATAGAATCCTTTTAGGTTTTTATTATATTTTTACAATTTTTAAAAGCTACTTCGCCCACACCTAATCTGACAGTTGTTTTTAAGCAAAAATTTTTAATTGAGTTTTAACAGAGGTTTAACTTAATTTTTATAGGAAAAAACTCTTTTCACACTCATATATCATTGATTTGCATAATATTTCATTAAACTACATATTTCAGTAGCAACTACTGCCACAAACTGGCACAAACAAGTATGGGAAGAAACTCATTTGAACTGTAAAGCAGTAGTTTACAATTATACAAGAGTCGAACAGCCTCAAACTTAAATAGTGCTGTAAGCATCATTATGTTTAAGAGGAAATAGCATATGTTAATCTAGTGAGTTTCTGAGGTGGTTAAAAGAGTTCCTACCTTATTAAATAGAACCAGAAGAAGACCAATGTACTTTTTTCCTCTACTACTACCAAGCAGTTATAAGGACTATATAAAAATAAAGGAGGAAATGAATGGATGAATGAATGAATGAGTGAATATGGCAGTTTGGACAAAAGCTATGTTTCATGCCTTTTCTTCCTTTGCCTATTATGTGCTCCCATATGTACTGAAAATAGGGAGAAATTGAGGAAATATATAGGAGAAGGATGGTACCAGTGGTGATGACCCTAGCCTCCTCATCCCTACATTCAAGCATTGAGGAGAAATGTGTATAGATCTCTGAAGCCAACCCTGGCACTATAGTGATTAGAAGCTGTACACAGGCTGGTTTCAGTCCCCATGACTGTTTTCCTGGCAAAAAGAACAGCTAGGCCTGGATCTCTTTTTTATAAATGACTGTTATTGTGACCTCAGAATTTGACTTCGATACATATTTTATTCAGTGTTGGGTGTCTAAAGCATCCACTTTTATAACAAAGGCACAAAGTACCAATTATTCTAGGTCTCTGATCTTCAATTGAGTCTATTCAACATTTATCAAACATACCTACTATGTATACCAAGCACTGTGTTAGGTTCTAGGTATATGAGGTAGATTAAGATATGATTGCTACTCTTAAGGAGTTTACATCCAGGGAGGAGACAGAATATAAATTAAATACAATATAATATGTTAAGTGCTAAACTAATGCTATCAGTCATGTACTGTGGAGCATAATAGAGAGGTTGAGCATTTCATCCTAGGAGGATTAAGAAAATAACATTGGAGCTGGACCTAAGAGTTTTTCAAAAACGGAAATGAGAAAAGGACATTCCAGGCCAAGAGAATAGTATAAATCAAGACACAGAGGTATTTTTAAAAATTGCATGGAGTGCTTAGGGAACTACAAATAGTTTGTGGTAGTCACAGCCTAGTATAAATACATAGGTAATAAATACATAGGTAACAGATTAATAAGGGTCTTGCGGACATCTTAAACTTTATTTGCTAGTTAAGACTTCCAACTGGTACTAGAGAACTAGGAATACACGAAAAGTCATGAGACTTAAAAGTTGCTAACTTCTTGTAAGGTTGATGGAAAAAAAGATGAAAACTATGAGAAAGTGGGGTTTTTCTTCAAATTACCTGTGATGTCCTTTATCTATAACTAAGGTGTTATACAAACTTTGTAGCAATCTCAGAGATCTTATAAGAGCCAAATTACTCACTTTTTGAAAGTACGTACACTTGAGAATTGGGTGGCATTGCATACAAAGAGACGGTGATTTACAAAATTCTTTCTTGGTGTACCAAAATACTTGACCTTAAATCAAAATTATAGTTTGTTTTGGTCCTACTGATTAGCATTAGACACTTTCAAAGAAAATATTACGTGATTATGAAGTGCTGTCATTGGGCAAATCTCAAAAAACTCAATACCTCCATTAAGGAAAAATTGGGGTTTTAACATTTTTACTTTATATAAAACATAAGACATACCAATACAAATAAAGAGCAAGTTACTCTTAAAGAATTGTTAATCTTAACAATCTAAAGGAAGTACTTCACATATTCCTGGAGTTTTCAACCAATTACATTCAATTGAGTTTTGTATGTCTACTCTAGGTGGTTATATAAAAATATTTATATACCCAATAATATCTTTTACATTGGATCTCATATCAGTGAGCTGGTAGGAAGTCTTCACTAATCTTAGAGAGGAGCCAAATTTTTTATTTAATAACCACCCCAAAACACCTCTTAATAGGTGGCTTCTTGGTTTAAGCCAAGAAGTAGAGAAAATTACAGGTACAATCACAATAAAACTTAAAGTAAATTTACAGAATATGGTACATTGAGCCTGAATAAATTAAGGCAGGGATTCATGCTAACACATTACAGCCTAAGAAGCAACTGCCCTGAAACTCACTTTAGGATTCACTTTCTACCTTCACCAAAAAGGCAATTTCAGCAAAAGGAAGACCTGGTTAGGCCTGTATTAAATATCTTTGTTCCCCAGGCTTTTAAGATAGTTTTAGCATTAGTATATGTCATACCAAAACTTTAATGCTTTTAATCAAAAATCATTGCACTGCAAAATGGTCATATGTAGTAGATTAAGAGATGTCCCAGACAATAAATAATATTGAATTTATTGAATATGGGAAATAATATTGAATATGGGAGAAAAGCACACAGAACACTGGAGTTACAAGCCAAGAAGGATAGAATACTTCATGTAGTTGTCAGCTACTGAGATCATACGGAGTTCATTCATTCATTCTAGAAATATTTATTCATAACCAACTTTGTGCTAGACACTTTCTAGGGTTTGGTATGATAGAGCAGTAAATATTTGTGTAAAATGGGTGATTAATGGGACTATACCCAAGAAATAGAAGTTAAAGGAAACAAAGGAATGTTAAGCACCTGGGTGCTACAACAGTGACACTCCATTACCAACCACCTCTAAGTCTGAAGAGGCAAAGAGAAAGAGTGGTGCCTGGATCAAGGGAGATTGATGGCTACGGGATAGGGCCACCCACTAGAGGCTGTAGCCGTCAATAGTAAAGACAATATAGCCATCACCAAACTGCAGCCCAGCAGGGAAAGAGCAAGGGGAATAAAAACCCTACTTTTCTCTTTCTCCTACCCTCTAATCTCTTGTTGTCCACTCCTATTGGCTGAACCTAACCAGAAGCGAGAGTGATGAGAACCTGGTTGAAATAGTCCATAGAGGTCAGCCTTCTGGGCCATTGCACAAGATCAAGAAGGATGATGTAATCAGAGAGGCAAACAAAAAATAAATTCCTGTCTTTGTAGGATTTATATTCTAGAATGTAATAATGCACTTAACACTGTACTTTGCATAGATTGAAAGGTTTGATAATTTTAGCTATTGGTGGTATTGTTTGCAGCAATAATATTCTTGAAAGATTTATAAGACTGTTCTAATAAGTAAATTTCTGGTTTTACTTTGTACATCCAGTAGAGGGATATTTTCCCTTAACCATTCCCTAATTTTTTTTTAATGTGGTAGAAAATATGTATAGAAACGTGTTAGAAATATGTATAAATAAAATGTACCATTGTAACCACTTTTAAGTGTACAGTTCAGTAGTGTTCAGAATATTCACATTGTTGTGACCTAAGATTTTAAGTGTTTATGAAGCAGATATCTTTAGAAAAATCTTTCTTATTGAGAAGTTAACATCATGTCAGAATTTTCTTTTAGGGGAAATTTGAAGCATTCCTTTTCCCAACTGTGACCTAAATCATGGCTTATGACAAGTGACTCTTCTGGGGCCAAATCAAACCTATCAAATGGATCTTATAAAAATATGCTTTTCTCGGGGCGCCTGGGTGGCGCAGTCGGTTAAGCGTCCGACTTCAGCCAGGTCACGATCTCGCGGTCCGGGAGTTCGAGCCCCGCGTCAGGCTCTGGGCTGATGGCTCAGAGCCTGAAGCCTGTTTCCGATTCTGTGTCTCCCTCTCTCTCTGCCCCTCCCCTGTTCATGCTCTGTCTCTCTCTGTCCCAAAAATAAATAAACGTTGAAAAAAAAAAAATTAAAAAAAAAAATATGCTTTTCTCTATGCTGAGAGTAGTTTGCAGGGCAAGTTCTGCAATCAATCTCTTGTATCTTCTATATGATAGTTCAAACAATGAAAATCTTGGATGTAATGTTTAACCCAAATCATTACAGACAGTGAAACCATTTTTGAATTATTTAATTACATTTCCTAGACTTTTACTATTAAAAGGTGAACTAATATGGTTTAGAACTATTTTCAAGAGAAATAATTGAAATGATTTTTCTGGCTTGCCTTTATTAAATCAAAAAGTTTAGTTAATAACTAAATATTATTTCTTAAATATCAGAACTTCAGTAAATGACCAACATGCTAGTTTTTCATAATTGTCTTTCATAAAATCACATCACATGGCATTTTTTTTTCTTATAGACACTCAAATCACTTACGTACAAGTATTAAGAAAATTCACATTACTTACGTTAGACACAATACTGGCAAATGTAAGTCGAAGTTCTTCAAAAGGAAAACAGGACGTCAAGAAAGACATCTAATGGTCACTACCTTAAATCAAGTTAAATCCTGTTTGGTGTAAACGTACCTGTTTGTGGGTAGTTTTTGTTACATGGGATCAAAATGAGTAAGAGTATAAGATTTTCCTTTTATGATTTGTTTCTAAAAATATTACATCTCCTGCAGACTTTTGCTTTGCAACAGCAAATCCATTCTTTCTTACATGTTTGTATTTCCAGCCGACTCAGACAGTAATGCCAGGACAAGTCATGCGGGTTACAACAGGTGCTCCAATACCCTGCGGTGCTGATGCAGTAGTACAAGTAGAAGATACCGAACTAATCAGGGAATCCGATGATGTACGTCATCACCAGGTCTTACGGCTCTGTTCCTATGGCAACATTATAAATCATGCCCCTTTTCTGCAGTGTTTATAAGATTAATCCAGGCTTTTTTGGTAATGTTAGGATCTTACATTGTAGTGTATAGATCTCCAGTAAATAGAAATTGCCTTAGATTTGAAAAGCTTTTGTTAAAGGAAATGTTTTTAGGATCATTACCATGATTATAACAGAATTTGAACCACATTTGATCCAAGAAATTTCACATGCAAACAAGGAAAGAAACTACCTCAAGATAGAAGAGCAGAGATACTAACTGTTGACATACCTTATAGCTGAGAAATTTGCTCATCAAGATTAGCTTTGGGGTACCTAGATGGCTCAGTTGGTTAAGTGTCCAACTCTTCGTATCAGCTCAGGTCATGGTCTCATGGTTGGTGAGACTGAGCCCCACATCAGGCTCTGTGCTGTCAGATTCTTGGATTCTCTCTCCCTGTCCCTCTTTGCCCCTCCCCTGCTTATGTGTTCTCTCTCTGTCTCTCTCTCTCTCTCTCTGTCTCTCAAAATAAATAAACATTAAAAAAAAAACAAGACTAGCTTCTGATAAAATGTGAAGGAGAATTTAATGAAAAAGAATTTAACAGAGAAATTCTTGAATATTACACTAAGCCAACCATTTGAACCTAATAACCCATCAACTATGGTTTTCTGTAATTCAGGAAACTCTTTGTCATCAAATGATAGCTGGAAATATTAAATATATGTCAGTGCCCCCTCTTTTGCCTACAATAAAAGACCCTGGGATTTTTTTTTTTTTTTTTTTTTTGGTCTAAGCAGGCCTTCATCTCACTGAAACTAGTGGCAATTATTAGAACCAGAGGATCAGCCACTAATAAAAGAATAGTTTCAACTGAGGTTTTAATGATTGACTGTCTTGTTTTTTGAAGAAGTTGAAGATATTTTATATCTTAAAAGGTAGAGCTAAAAATAAATAGTATTCTTCTGGGCTGGGCATATAGAAAAATTTGGGCATGCTGAGAGACAAACACTTTTCTTGATCTGGGATTTTCTTTTTAATCACTTTCCCACATGAAAGGCTTATAAAATTCAACTCTTGGCATACAGATCACATTGCTTGCTATTAAAACTGTCCAACAGATTTATTGGCATCAGGGAAGCCAGCAGAGCATTGAAATCCAGACCATACATATCCACAAACTCTGCCACATGACAAGACACAATTCCAGTATCACAATATTATTCACAGCCCCAAAATGTAAAATTAATGATCACCATTAATTTACAGAAACCTACTGCCAGGCAAACTGTAAGCCCTTCACTGAAATTTCTCCAGATATTTGGAAAACTTGGCATAGTATTGAACCCATGATTCATGGGAACAGAAGAAACAGGTTATTTCCACACATATTCACTGTATCTATTAGGGTAGCCATATAGGTATGTCTTTTGTTCTCCCTTGAGAATGCTGCTTACAATGTAAGATCCAATATTTTAATTGATACATTTTTTTAAAAGCATGAATATTATGAAAAAAAAAGCCTTTATTTATATCTTGGCATCAAACCTAATTTTTTAGGACCCTGTGGTAGACATTTATCATGTTCAAATGTTTAGCAAATAGTTCTCCATTTCTTTATCTTTGTATGTATCCTGGACCTATCTGATGATAAAAGCATCTGAGTAGCTAAATTCTGTTGACCAGAAATTCTGTTAGATCGTTCTGTTTGAAATTACATGACTTGTTCTCATTATAGGGCACTGAGGAACTTGAAGTACGAATTCTGGTGCAAGCTCGGCCAGGCCAAGATATCAGGTAAGTTCATAATATATAGAATGCATAGCCCACTTTTGTTTCTACATGATCATGAACTTGAGAGAGCATGGCTGTTATAAACCCACAGTTCAGTTAATTAGCCATTAGCATTCAGGGATTTTAACAAGTAGTAAAATGAATTTTCTTAATTCTACATCTCATGTCTGCTCTGCCTGCTTTTTCATAAATGTGGTAAAGGCAAATGAAATAGTCAAAACAACATGTGAACAAAGTAAAGTCATGAGCCCACTTAATCCACAGTTAATCCTACTTCCAGATAATCCAGTTACCCAACTGTAGCCCTAGACAATCCAGAATTTGGTATCAACACAGGTAATCCCAGAGCTGAGTTTTTATGCAATTAGATGGTAGTCCCTCCTCTACTGACTATCAATAATAATAATCTGCTACTCTTTATATACAAAGAGGAGATTACTGTCTTACCATAAATAGTGCATATACTTTAAATTATTTTTCTTACTTTGGAATATGTTTGCCCTGATCCTGTCAATACTAATTTGCTCAAATGTCTTCATAACAAAGCTACAATTCTCACATCCCTCTGGCAGGAAGCCAAGTTGAATGGACTTCTACAGCCACAGACCTGGGTCAGCCTAAATTGTCCGAATAGAAATTATCTCTGTGGTAACCTCATTAGTGTTATTCTCCTCACCTCAAAGCTAACAAGATATGGACTCTTATCATTAATGCCACTAAATATTTTCATATAAATTCTTACCTTACATCAAAGAAAGTTTTCAGTTGGCATTTTTGGCTGTAATGTGGTACAAAGTAATTTGTAAAACAGTTTTCGAATGTGAAGTAACACTGTTTAGCAGTAATAGATAGAAATCCTATTTCTCTCTTCTATTGCGTGATTTAAGTTTTTTATTAAAAAAGCCTTGAGTTTTTAGAATCTTTTATTTTATTGTTCTGTTCCTGCCTCATCTCTTGACTTTTTTCTCCTCTTGAGTGTGTCCTCCTTCTCTGACACTAAAGTTAGTTGAAAAAATACTATTCTTAGTCATCTTGCTTATGGTTCTGCTTTGACTTTCAGACCCATCGGCCATGACATTAAAAGAGGGGAATGCGTTTTGGCCAAAGGAACCCATATGGGCCCCTCAGAGATTGGTCTTCTGGCAACTGTAGGCGTCACAGAGGTTGAAGTTAATAAGTTTCCAGTTGTTGCAGTCATGTCAACAGGGAATGAGGTAAAAAAAAAAAGGGGGGGGGGTGAGAGGGTAATTGGGCCTTCAGATAGAAGTATTTTTGAACTCTTCGTTGTAAATAGAACATTGTGGATTATAGATTTTACCACATTCCTACATTACAGGGAAATAAATTAGCTTCAGAATAATTCAAATACAGAACAAAGAGGAGGAGTAGAAATTACATATTGAGAAATGCTCCCTTCCATTATTAGAATGAAATGTTACAACCAATGGCTTTTCCACACATTCAGTATATATAAACAAAGAATTTTGACTGCTAGCTATAGATACTCAACTGTGCACATTTAGTGCCCAGTCTGTTTTGACAATGCATTGTGCCCACCCATCTGCCGAGATGATGGGCCATTTCTGTGTGGGAAATAATCAATGAATTGGAACACAGTGGTTAGCCCTTCTTGCTGGAAGTTCCATGTGATTCTTAATCACCAGGAAAGATTTGATAACCTTTCTTTCTTTTTTTCTAAAGATAGCTTCTCTAGTGGCCTTCTTCTCAGAATATGTCAAGTGTCATTTCAGCCCTGATTCAGGATGGGGAATTTAGTCAGTCTTTCTCTGAGAAGTCTTGAAAAATTGCCTCTTCCATGTTATGCTTAGGTTATACAAAAATTCAGTTGGAGGATCTAATGAAACTGGGAATATTGAAAAATGGGTGTGCTGGTAATTCAAAGCCTAAGAGCAGAATCAAAAACTACAGAGATTTATTTCGACTTTACACCTTATTATTTTTAAAAAGATTAACAGGATTTCCTTTTTCTCTCTTTTAATCTCCTAATTTTGTTCTGAAAATAAGCCATTTATTTGTACCATTGTTTTTAATATCTTAAAGTCTTAAAAACGAATATTTTTCAAAGGTCTTTCCATTACCCTTATAGCTCTTTTGGAAAGAGCAAAAGAAAGGAATAGAATATTTGTTTTGCTAATGGAGAGATGAATCCATATTCTACACCCTGTATAGCTGCACTGGTCATTCCCTAAAATGATTGATTGACCCAAAACAAACATTCTTTTTTTTTTTTTTTTTAAGTTTATTTATATTTTGAGAGAGAGAGAGAGAGTGACGGAGGGGCAGAGAGAGGGAGAGAGAGAATCCCCAGCAGGCTCCACGCTGTCAGCATGAAACCAAATGCAGGCTCAGTCTCATGAACCATGAGTTCATGACCTGAGCCAAAATCAAGAGTCAGACGCTTAACTGACTGAGCCACCAAGGCACCCCCCAAAACAAACATTCTTTTCTAGTGGTCTACATAGTAATGTTTTTAATATCCCTAGGACTAACGGACACTATGTTTAGCATCAGAAAGAAATTTCTGTTAAACTGGCATATTTAATGAACTATTCTTATTTGGTTTTTTTTGTTTTTTTTGTTTTTTTTAATTTTTTTTCAACGTTTTATTTATTTTTGGGACAGAGAGAGACAGAGCATGAATGGGGGAGGGGCAGAGAGAGAGGGAGACACAGAATCGGAAGCAGGCTCCAGGCTCTGAGCCATCAGCCCAGAGCCTGACGCGGGGCTCGAACTCCCGGACCGCGAGATCGTGACCTGGCCGAAGTCGGACGCTTAACCGACTGCGCCACCCAGGCGCCCCTGAACTATTCTTATTTGTGATTTATGTATATGCTTTGTGTATCTCAGTGAGTTCAGGGGGGTTGGGAAAGCTAAAGATAATGAGCAAATTCATAAGTAACTAGTTATTAGGCAACTTTGTTTAAGCTATATTTCTTGTATTCCTCCTAATGTTTTTGTAGGGCTGGACAGCATTCTCAATTATCCCCCAGAATACATTGGTAGTACTTTAAAAAAAAGTACTGTCACACATTCTATATTAAAACTATTTACTAGTGATAAAGAAAAGTGATGGGGTAAGAATAGAGATGATACTTACATCATGGAATCTAAGGAAGAATTTGTAGTCCCAGCTCCCTGCCTCCATAGGCTTGATTATCTTTGGAGAGGCTTTGATAGGTACTATATGACTCCATTCCCCTACTTTCTCTGGCCTGCTGTACTTACTGTGGTTTTCCAAGGGACTAATGTATGTAAACTCTATAAATCTCTGGTTCCATATAGCTTAACATTCCTTCCCTATTTCCATCCAAGGTTAGCCATTCTTGTGACTCTCTGTGATTGTATAATTTATTTCAACATATGTTTATTGACTGCCTCTATACCAGGCACTAGACTGGAAACTGGGGGTAAAAGATGAATAAAGTATAGTATCTCTTCTAAAGGCTTGAGGTCTTTGATAGAAATAATGGGAAAAAAATATTAATTTTCAGATAGGCCAAAAGAAATTATACTTGTCTATTAATGTGGCAAGTCTATAATTTAATCACAGTACACACTCCTCTTAAGTACTAACTTCCCCTGATATGTGTGGCTTCATATATGTCCACTTTTTAATCCAGTGTGGTATATAGGTAAGTGGAATAGTGGCCTGAGGCAACCCAAAGAATGCCATACAAGATGTCTGTCTTTATTTATTTTTTTTTTTTTGTTAATTTTTTTTTTTCAACGTTTATTTATTTTTGGGACAGAGAGAGACAGAGCATGAACGGGGGAGGGGCAGAGAGAGAGGGAGACACAGAATCGGAAACAGGCTCCAGGCTCTGAGCCATCAGCCCAGAGCCCGACGCGGGGCTCGAACTCACGGACCGCGAGATCGTGACCTGGCTGAAGTCGGACGCTTAACCGACTGCGCCACCCAGGCGCCCCAAGATGTCTGTCTTTAAAACCTGCCCAGTATTTTACGAGTACATGTGTTTGTTCTGGATAAGGGAATTATTTCAAAATTGAAGAGGTACAGTTATGAACTATAACTAATACAGAACAGCCAATGTAATTATGTAATCATGGCATACACTTCCAGCCTCGTTCAATAAATATTCATTAAGCATCTATTACATGCTGGAATGCCCATCAGGGATTATCTTAACTAAATATCAGACTTATATAAGATGCGAATACACTGTATCATGAACCAGTTTATTTAAAAGGATTTTGAACAGGAAACTCTGTCCAGCAAGGCTGCACCAGACTTTCATCTTTGGTGAAACTAGTCCTCTTAATCATCTACACAGCCATCCAAGAGCTATTCTCTTTTTTCAAGTGACATTCAGGTACAATGGAACAAGAATTATACTAACAGAGTATGGGAGCCACCAACATAGAAGCATATCCTGCATGGGAATCAGTATTTCTTATAACAGTCTTAGGCAGCTACCAGGGTCCCTACAAGGGAAATGTCCAGATACAAGTGTCATCACGTTCACAAAAGCCCAAAGATGTTACTTTCCACTAGAGATTTATAATTCATTTATAGTTCCTTCTAGTCCATATGCATGTTACCAATCAGAGACCATTTTTGCCATAAGAATTGCTGCCTGGTAACAAGCTGACATTTCATCTGTATCAAATTTCCAGGAGAACAGAGCTAGAAAGTTAACCCAAGGTCAAATTTGTCCTTAGAGATGGAAAAAGGTTTTGTTAATTAATTCTTTACCCTCGCATAAGAGGATGCATTATCTGTGGCAAATTAGAAAATAATAATAAAACTAACTACAAGTCATTCTGCTTTTTATTATCACCATACACTGGCAATTCTAAACAATGTCAGTGGTAAAATATTCTTCTCCACTGGGGCAAACCATTTCCACCACCCCTCCCTATTTAGTATACTATACCATACTGATGCTAGGCGCTGTTCTGACTGCTCAGGATATAGCAGCAAACAAGAAAGACAAATCCCTGTTCTTTTTTTTTTTTTTTTAATTTTTTTTTTTTCGACGTTTATTTATTTTTGGGACAGAGAGAGACAGAGCATGAACGGGGGAGGGGCAGAGAGAGAAGGAGACACAGAATCGGAAACAGGCTCCAGGCTCCGAGCCATCAGCCCAGAGCCTGACGCGGGGCTCGAACTCCCGGAGCGCGAGATCGTGACCTGGCTGAAGTCGGACGCTTAGCCGACTGCGCCACCCAGGCGCCCCAAATCCCTGTTCTTAATAGAGGTAGGGTAGAGGTGGATAGTCAATGAACAAGTAGTCATCAATGGTTTTATAAAGAAAAATAAAGAATGGTAGATAAAGACTGGTAGTAGAAGAGGTATATGCCAGCTATTATCTGTTGAAACCTACCCTACATCAGCCCTTTCATGCTCTCCCCTATACAATAAGGCTAGAAGCCTGAAAACCCAATTTCCCGGGCTCTCTATTGGTTTTGCATTTGGGATGTATTGACACAATATTAGAAGTTGGAAGGAAGTTAGCAGAAGTATAAGCTCCTCAACCTTCAGTAACATCACTTTCCCCCAGTAGCCCTAGAGACAATGGTGACTTCCTGCAGTTACTAATCTTTGGAAACACACTTTTTTCCTTTTGCTTCTCCAACCCTCCCAACACATTTGTACCCAATTCTTAGTATTAAGTCCTTTCTTCTCCCACTCCCCTGCATTTGAAATACCTAGAGGATTTGGTTTTCCTTTCCAGACCTGACTGATAAAGTCTTCTATTTTATATAGGGTAATCAGGTCTCACTGATGAGGCAAAATTAGAGTGGAAATCTGAAGGTATTAAGGGTGTGTGCCATAAGGGGAATTGAATTCCAAGCAGAGGGAACAACAGACAGAAAAGTTCTGAGGTAGGGTGTATGCTCATCATGTTTGAGGAATAGCAAGGAGGTCAATGTGGCTGAAGTACAGAGGAAAAGGAGCAAAGTAAAAGGAGATGAGGTTGGAAAGATAACAGAAATAAGACCATTTCATTCTAAATAGTCAGTTTTGAGGAAGGAAAAGATAACATGAAACCTAACATTTCCTAAATTTTTAAATGTTTACTCTGATATCAACATCACATGGCATATAGAAAAGGGAGACTAGTTAGAAAGATATGTAATATCCAGGAAATGGGGAAATATTTGGTAGGAAATAATCAGATCCAGCAAATACTTTGAAGATTAAGCCAACAGGTTTTGCTATTAATTCAAAGTAGAACTATATAAGAGAAAGTGAGGAGTCAAGATAAACTCCAAAGTTTTGACCTGAGTGTTTCTAGAGATAGTTATCACTTACCCATGTGAGAAAGATTGGGCAGCAGAAATCAGGGCTTTTGTTTTGGACAAGTTAAGTTTGAGATACTTTTTAGAAATCCTGGTAGAAATATTGAGTAGGCAGTTGAACATATTGTCTGGAGCTTAGGGGAAAGATTAAAGCTAAAGATAACATATTTGGAAATTATCAGCATATAAAATCATGAGACTAGATAATAAAGTCACATAGGAAATGAATATAAATAGGAGATAGGAGATACAAATTTTACACTTAGGAGACAGCTATATCTTCCTTCTCTTTCCTCAACCTTTATACTGCCCAGTTTTGTTTTTCTTTTGTTTTGTTTTTATACTTCCCAATTTTATTTCTAATTTTGACTCTTTATGCTATCATCTCTTTGTTCCTCAAATACATTCTGATCCCCTTAAAACTGTAGATGGTGATCTAAAGGCCTTTACACTGGACATCAGTCAGCCCACTGCAAATTAGTTCAGGAAGTCAAGACTGAATGCATGTTAACTAGTTACTCAAGTAGAAGCAATAATTATTTCTTTAGTAGGTGCTGGCTCTTCTAGTTCGAAGGGTACTCTTTCAGTTATTTTCAGTCATATTCCATAACTTACATTTATTCATTTAATATCCCTTCCCTCCCTCTCTCTCTCTCTCTCTCTCTCTCACTATCACATACACACAAACACACGCACACATGCTCGTGCGCACGTGCATACACACAGAATTAAATCTATTCATCTCCACTACATGTTTGCTTATTCTATTCCATCTTTTATCATTTTCTTGGCCACCATCAAAAACAGATGCCTGTACAAACAAGCTCTCTAAAATGTAAAGTCTCTGTAAAATCTCCATATACTACTCTTTGGGCCCTCCACAAGCAGCTGCTGTTAGAAAACTATACTTAACTTCACTAATAAGAGAAGGAACAAGAAGTTGAGTATCTCCTGTGACCAGTACCACTATGTGCTTTATGATTAAAGCAACATCATGAGGGTAGTATAATTATCCTTCATTTTAAGTAAGAGAAAATTAAAGCTCAAAAACAAAGCAATTTTCCCAACATAATCTATTTTGTGTAAGGATAGAGGTTGATTTTACAACTAAGTCTTCTGGTTGTAATGACTTTTTTTCTTCTCTATGCCACAATGCTTCCCACGGGAATCTCCTTAAATTTCATATCTCCAGCTTTTAATGGCAGCCCTGAAACCTATCAGGTTAAGTAGTTTTTACTGTCATTAGTGTCTTCTAGCTATACTGTACTTACTCTCCAGATTAAAGACTATGACTTAACCACTTTAAAGTTGCTCTCACTATCTTCAGATAGCCTCACTCCTTTAATCTGGTCCTTTGCTTTCTACGCTGATACCTAAACTGGTTGACTCTATCCTCTACTGTCTCCATTTTTGCTCCCAAGCAGAGAAACATTACTGAAAAAATTAATAGAACTGTGATTACCCAGACTACAACAAATTTCTGCCACTTAATGTCAACCTGGTACTTAAAGTTGCTTGGTAATCCTGATGTCACGGTCTTGTTGATTTCCTAGCACATTCCCCTGTGGATAGTTCATTCATACATTCTGTACCCTCTTTATACTTCAGTAATAGTCCTTCTTTCTCACTCTTGGCATCTTTAATGGAAAAATGAAACTAAGAAATATGTGTCAAACTGAACTAGATGAGGGCTCCCTCATCTTTTCTTTAACTAAAAATTTTCCCCATTCCTTTAGCTATCTTTCTTTCCTCCAATCTAAAAGGAAATGGTATTTCTTTCTAAGAACAATTCCTCTACTTCTACCTTTAAATTCATTCTTTCTCACCTTCCTCATAACTTTCTAAATTATTTTTTTTCTGTCTTTGATTACTTTTTCTTTAATGGCTCATCTTCCTTCTATATCCAAATATACAGTGATTACCACTCTCATAAGAAAACCTATACTTAAACACCCTATTGCCTCCTTGAGCTACTGCATTGTTCCCCTCCTACTGACTACTAGGTTTGTGCAAGGAGAGATCTGCACTCATTGCATTTTCTTCTTCACTATCCACTTAAAAACAAAAACAAAACAAAACAAAACAAAACAAAAAAATCCCAAATCTATTTAGTGCCCCATTAGCACAGAAACTGATTTCCTGAAGACAGTAATAACTCCTAATCTCCAAATCCTGCTCTGATATTTATCCTCCCTAACCTATCTATACTATTTAGTATCAGTGACATTCTTCACTTACCACTTTGAAACTGTCTCTTATATTCTGTGATTCCATCCTGTTTGATGCCCCGACTACTACTTCTGTCGTTCCTTATCTTTCTCCCATTCGCTGAATGGAGTATTCTTTCCCAAAATTCTGTTCCACTGCTGTGTCTTCCCACTCTCTAAATTCTCCCTTAGAGTTTTTCTCTCATTTGAATACATGCAGGTAATTTCCCATATCTCTAGCCTCAATCCTGACCTCTTTTTTGTAAATTCAAGCCTTCATTTTTAACTTTCTTTGGATATTTCTACCTGATGTTCCACTATTACCTAATCTCACTCACCATCTTTCCCTTTCTACCACCATAAAGAGTGGAATACTTCCTTCCAGATTTGCCTTTTTCTTTGTTGAAGGCATCACTATTTCCTGGAACCCTTTTTGCCAAGGCCATCAGTGACACTTAATTTTTTTTTTCATCTTTAATTGTGGTAAAATACACCTAACATAAAATTTACAATCTTAATCATTTTTAAGTGTATATTTCAGTAGTGTTAAATACATTCATATTGTTGTTCAACCAGTCTCCAGAACTATCTGAAATTCTGTACTCATTAAACAACAGTTCCTCATTTCCCCCTCCCTCCAGACTCTGGCAACTACCATTCTACTTTATGTCTCTATGAATTTCTTTACTCTAAGTACCTCCTGTAAGTGGAATCACACAGAATTTGCCTTTTTGTGTCTGGCTTAATTCACTTAGCAAAATATCTTCAAGGTTCGTCCATGTTATAGCATGTGTCAGAATTTCCTTCCTTTTTACAATTGAATATTTCATTATATATATATATGTGTATGTATGTGTATATATTTATATAAAAATTATATATATAACATATATAAATTTATATAAAAATTCTATGTCTATAAATACACACACCCCCCACATTTTGTTTATCTAGTCAGCCATCATGGGCACTTGGGTTGCTTCCACCTTTGGCTATTGTGAATGATGCTGCTATTAATAGGGGTGTGCAAATATTTCTTTGAGACCCTACTTTCAATTTTTGGGTGTACGCTATCTTTTTAACATAAGGAGATTAGGTGTAGTGACAGCTTACTTATAGGAAAACTAGAAAATACAAATAAGCATTAATTCACTACTTACTATATATGAGCTCCTACTATGTGCCAAGTACTATTTTAGTTGCCAGAATACAGTAGTTAACAAAAAAACACAGTGGTCCCCGTCCTCATGAAGATTGCATTCTAGTGTAGTGCAAAAAGGGAAAGAAACCACTGCTAACATTTTGATATATAGTCATTCAATTTCTGTGCTTATATAAATATATATTTATTTGTAAAAATGAGACAGTGCCATAAATACTATTTTATTTTCTGGGTTTTATTTTTTCAGTTAAATAGCATATCACAAATCTTTCAATGGCAGTGATATGTGTCCATAATGCATCAATGTCTATAAAGAGTTCTGTTATATGTATCATAATTAATCAGTTCCCTATTGTTAGATATATAATTTGTTGACCATTTTTTACCATTGAAATAAACAATGTTGTGATGAACATATTTATCTGCATCTACCAAAAAAAAAGAGATACACTCAAAAATAATAGAGGTGAATCAAAATGGAATTGTTAAAAATATTTAATCCAGAGGAAGACAAAAAAAAGAAAAAAGAAAAGAAAAGAAAATGGAGGGGGGAATGAAGGAAAAAAGAAACAAAAAAAAAGCAAAAAACAGAAACCAATATAAAATGGCAGACATAAGCTCTAACATATCAATAATTACATTAAATATAAGTGGTCTACTTTATTTGTAATCCCCAAAACTGGAAACAGGAATAAAAAGCCATGAACTATTGCCACATGCATCAACTTGGATGGACCTCAGTGGTATTATGCTGAGTGGTAGGAAAAAATCAATCTTAAAAGGTTACGTATTATAGGATTCCATTTATATAACATTCTTAAAATGATAAAATTATAAAGATGGAAAATGTATTAGGGATGTATTAGGGATGGACAGGAGGGAGAATATGACTATAAAGGGTTAGCATGAGGAATATCTTCGAGGTGAAGAAATGGTTCTGCATCTTGATTTGAGGTAGCAGGTCATGCAAATCTACATATGTGGCAAAGTGGCAAAGAAGTATACATATTCCTTATACCAATGTCAGTTCCCTGGTTTTAATATTATTCTATAGTTATATAAAATGTTACTATTGGGGAAACTGGGGACCTCTCTGTACTATTTTTATAACTTTCTGCAAATATATAATTACAGCTCTTTATGAGCTGGAGTTAAAAACAATTTAAACTAAAATAGTTTGTGTTCTATGTTAGCATGTGACACAATTTATCTGTTTTGGAAGTCCTGATTTCAATTTCATTTCTCAGTTTCCCCCACTCCTGGTCACTTTCAGCCTAAATTAGACCATTATCTTCTGGAGATGTGATCAGTCCAGTTTGTATCACTTTTTGATGGGCCATTATTGTGTATTAGGTTTTCTGAAGTAGTCATTTTGATTTATGTGAGCATCATGTCTTCATGTTCTATTTATTGCATGACAATTTGTTAAACCGTACAGCTTAGCAGATGCAGTAGCATTTAAAGCTCCAGAGATTACACATCTGGCCACTGCCACGTAGATTAACATTAAGGCAAATATAAAAGTTTGCCAGGTACTTCAAAGCCACAATTCTAGATTTCTAAATTTCAATGTAAAAATATGTCAAATACTTTAGCATCCTTCCTTTTATCAGGAGAAAGGAGCAAATCTTTGTATTACCTAGTAGCCATCCAGGAAAGTAAAACCTTGTTTTAAAGGTGTAAAAGACATCTGAACAGTTTTATCCTGAATATGGGAAAGGCAAAACCAAGAAGAGTTGTCAGAGGAGAAAAGATATTAGTAAAAGTCAAAATAAAAACAAGAAATATTTGCAAACAATATTTTTAAAATCACCAATAAGTGACCGTGATTATTAGAAGCTTTTGTTTGAAGTGATTTAAGAGTATGCCACAACTCAAAGACTTAACAAAATATTTTGGTTATAAAAAGGGACCTTTGTTATCTGGGCACAAGATAACTTGGCCATCTTTAACAGAAAGAAAACCCAAATTATAATAATGATTTGCAATAAAAAATTCACAGGCTTTTTTTCCTTATGAAGAAACCCATGTCATATGACCAACTTTGTCAATATTTTTCATACATATTATCCTTTCTGTGAATTCATTATTTATAATTATTACTCCCAAGCTATAAAAGTAATTTTCCTTTAGACCTTCTATACTTACTTTGTAATACTCCCGAATATTTTTCACTGTCATCCCTCATATTTTGGCACAATCAGATCATTTTTGCCTGAAGAAAAATACTCTTTTTTTACCTAAAAACTAAACATATTCACTACCTTGCACAAGCATTCCTCTGCCTTTGTATATCCTTTTTAACCTGTTAATGATGGTTACTCTAACCTGTTAATGATGGTTACTCTAACCTGTTAATGATGTATGTAATAAGAGCATGAGTGTGTTAAAGATTACATTGCCTGCAATGTAATATCCAAAATACCCAAATTATGGAAAGAGCCTAAATGTCCATCAACTGATGAATGGATAAAGAAATTGTGGTTTGTATACCCAATGGAATACTACTTGGCAATGAGAAAGAATGAAATATGGCCTTTTGTAGCAATGTGGATGGAACTGGAGAGTGTGATGCTAAGTGAAATAAGTTATACAAGAGAAAGACAGATACTATATGTTTTCACTCTTATGTGGATCTTGAGAAACTTAACAGAAGACCATGGGGGGAGGGGAAGGAAAAAAAAGTTAGAGAGGGAGGGAGGCAAACCATAAGAGACTTTTAAAAACTGAGAATAAACTGAGGGTTGATGGGGTGTGGGAGGGAGGAAGAAGTGGGTTATGGGCATTGAGGAGTGCTCCTGTTGGGATGAGCACTGGGTAATGTATAGAAACCAATTTGACAATAAATTTCATATTAAAAAAATGATTTATCAATTGCTCAAATTAATACTTGTTAAGATCTTAAAGTTAACAAGGATCTGACAATTAAAATTTAATTCAGGGACACCTGGGTGGCTCAGTCTGTTGAGCGTACAGCTTTGGCTCAGGTCATGACCTCATGGTTTGTGGGTTCAAGCCCCATGTCGGGCTTTGTGCTAATGGCACAGAGCCTGCTTTGGATTCTCTGTCTCCTTCTCTCTCTCTGCCTCTCCCCTGCTCATATGCACTCCCTCTCTCTCTCTCAAAAATAAATAAATATTTTTTTTAATTTTTTAATAAAATAAAATTTAATTTCATATAAGATCTTATGATTTAATAGAAGCCTTACAAGAATTCATCCTGTAGAATGAAAAATATATTTTTCCTAAACCCTTCTAATTTCTCAAGTTCTCAATTTTGTTACCCCTGAAACAAAAGACAGATTAACAAGAGAAAAGGCATATACATTTTTTTAAGTTTTTTGTGACAGAAGAGCCTTCATAAGAAAATGAAGACCTGAAGAAACAGTCAAACCTGAGCATTTTTATATTAGGCTTGATGAGGAGTGGAACGTCATGGAAAAATATGATAGGACAAAGGGTTTGAGGAAAGTAGTAGTAAACTGAGGGAAACTTAGCAAGGCTTCTTGTTCATTTGGATTCCTCTGTGTCCCTTCATCTTCAGAGATAAGGATGCTCCTTTCCTCCAGGCATAGGGAGGGTACCTCTCACATGAAGGTTTTATGACCTGTGTAATGGGGAAGTCCTTCTTGCACATGCCATTTCTCAAATTCCTTCAGCTTGAAATATCCACTGTACCAGTTGCCATATTTTGGGGTAGCATGCCTTGAACCTCATCAGCCTCTTTTCACAGAGACATGCCATATCATCATTCTCAGATTTAGATGAACACAGTGTTGCTATTTTGTAGCAAAACTAGGAAAGGAAATTTAGAAAACTAAATTAAACTAGAATATATTTCTAGTATCATTTCTTACATGCTAGTAAAGTCAGGAAGAAAACACAATTTTTGAAGCAAGATTATCAACTCTGCCTAATTCGTGCAGAGTCATCACGATAGAAATAGAATGTGGACTTTTTTCAAATACAATTTGTAAACCTCAGTATTTGAAAACAAAATTCTTAAAATACTCCTTAAGTTATGTTTGAAAGCTCTAAATGCCCTTTTTTTCTTTCTGAGGCAATTAGGTTTTTTTGTTTGTTTGTTTGTTTGTTTGTTTTCCCCAGAGTTTAATCAGAAGCTATTTAAAATACGAACATCTCCATTAGAGTTTATAATCTGACTTTTTCTCTCAATGTGTTACATCTGTTTACCTAGACAATCTGAGTATTTCTAAGGTGTGTCCATAATTGCTAGAATTGGTTTTTGATCAATTAATAAAGTATTCTAGAAAAAGGAAAAAGAAAAGTAGGGATGTATAAGGGAGCTGTTTGCAATGGATATGGATTTAGTGACCACTAGAGAAGCCTGATTATCTTCCCTTTGCAAAGAAGGGAGAAGTCTTATGCAGACAAGCCCATTTCAAAACATAGAAAAGGGAAAGTGAGTCATTATAATCAATCTCAGGCCCTTTAACAATTCAATCAAGACCGTAAGATTAAATCTCCGAAGAACAGAAACAAAGAAGGATGTCTCTTGAAATAAACTAAGTGATTTCTCTTTTAGAAAGGAGACAGAGAACCTCCTCATGAGGGTTTAACAAAAGAATTTTAAATTCTGTACATTTTTATTTAAACTTCCTTTTGAAACTTTGCATAACAATAAAATGCTAATCATTGAATATTCAGAATTGTATTTCCCTTTTGTTCTCAACATGCTTTCAAGTGGATAAATGTGGTCATGTCATATGTACTTCAAAGTGACCACTGGAATTCCAAATTGTTCTTCATGAATTTATGCTTTTTTGAAAGATAAATGCAAGAAAAATAAAACAAGCCAGAGTTATGCCAGGAAGTACAAGAATTTTATTATTAGATGAGCCCATGAATTGGAAAAATATTGCTTATATATTATACCTGAAGTCCTTAGCACTAAGGTTGAATCCCTAACAGCTGACCCTAAAAATCAGCAGGAATAGTTAGAGAAGAGATCTCTCCCAAAGCCAATTTCTCAAACATAAACAAAGAAAAGCTCTTACAGACACACAAGAATTTAGCCAAACAAGCTACATCTTGTTTGTTGACAAGCAAGATGATTAGTATCAAATCAATGCTTTAACACATCTTCACAAGAAAAACAAAAATTTGTACAAATTTGATCAAATAACCAAAAAGTCCTGGGAACCTTATTCTCACAACAAACAAAATAAATATCAGCTAGCTTTGGGAACTCAACAAAAAAGGATCAGACCTTAAGGAAGTGCTGGACTTACCATCATAAGCAAAGAATCTCTGGAGCAAAGAGACTCAAGAGACCTCAGTGAAGTTCAATGTAACCAATATAAGAATAGTCGTAGGAAAGGGTCTTGTCTAAGTCTTGGTGGGACCTCTAGGACTATCAAAGTCTTGATACAACAACCACCAGGGAAATTTGTTGATCATACAAAGCTGTATAAAAATTTCTGAGCAAGGGAGAGCATCACCATGGAAGAATCCCAGTAGTGCCAGAAATGGAGGATATTACAGAAGGATATATACACGACTTTGAGAACTGAGGTTGGTCATGAGAACTGGGGGTGGTTTTAAGGTCAAAATTAGCAAGTAAGGTCTAGGCAGAGACTGGTCAGATTTTATAAAATAGGTGAGTTGCTGAAATGGTCTCATCTTTGGAGCACATGAGTCCATCTGGAGTTATCATGGTCTCAATTTGTCCATGGTCTTGGAGTATATAAGTCTAAACAAGTTTATGTTAAAACAATTTGACTTAAGATAGTTGTTTGAGTTACTTGTCATGGTTTGGTACAGTTTCTCTGTTATACAAATAATAGTACAGTTTTGCAAGTTGATGTTTCTGTTTCTCAGAAGGAAAGAGTTTGTATGTATGATAGCCAATTATAATGATTGGTAGACATTTAGACATTGAATATCTGAAATGAAGGGGTGGGACGCCTGGGTAAGAGAATGACTAAAACCATAGGGTCAAGGAAGATATGTTATTAGGATGTTCTTAAGAACTGTGATCTTTGGGAAGATAGTGAACTACAAAGGGAAATAAAAAGAATCAAAGTTTAAATGTTTGAAAGACAGTAGCACCACTAGTAACAGAAACAGGAAATTGAAATTTAATATATGGTAGACAGGAAAGTAACAAGGTAGGGAGATAATGGGTTATGTGTTGTTTTACTTTGGTTTTTTTTTTTCTTTTGTATTTTAACTGTGGCAGGTTTCAGGCATCATTTCAAAGATGACCAGAAGTATAAGATAACCAAAAAATAAGATTAAGTTTTAAAAGGAAATATTGTGAATTTGTTCTAGTATATTCAGCCTTAATCTCCCATTCAGTTCTGTTTTTCTTTGAAAATACATGAAATGCACTGTAAATCCCACACCCTCATTTAACTAAGTATTATTTTATCATGTCAGCTTTACAGATAAATGACTAGTTCTCCAATGATCTCTAATTGTTCTGTTATTTCTAGAACTGTTTACAGCAAAATAACACCCTAAAAACAGGGCTCTTGTTTAGTTGGTCAGTACCCTTTTGTGGAAAAACAAAAAAAATTATATAACCACACAGTTTCTTTCTGAAGCAACTTGTCTGATTAATGGAGTTAAAGAACTGTAAGCCTTGGCCTTTATAAAATTATAATGACTTCAATAACTGTGTGTTAATTAAGATCAGAAAATTAATCTATATTAGCACTGCAATAGCAATTTTCTAAGCTCTGCCAGACTAAGGATGAAAGTGGGTTGCAATGTCACATGGCATCTGATTAAGTTAAATTAATGCAGTATTTGAAGGGAAGACTCCCAGGTGACACTGAATAAGATGATCAGTTTTTCTCTAGCTATTTTAAGGGAACAGTTGGTTGCAAAGCTACTACTTTTCAACATAAAGCCAAATGTCCTGCCACATGGTATCACTAATGAGTCAGAAGGAAGATTGAAGGGGCTTGGGGTTATTGTTTGGGAGAACTGAGATATGAAGCTCTAGGTATTGGCCATATTAACAGCCTAAGTATCTAAAATGTGCAGGCTTGCCTTCAACTTCCTTAGGTAATAGTCCAGATTTTTTCACCTCCAAGATGTACTTTTTATTCATTTTGTATTTCTGGATTCAAAGTACATCTTAAAATTGATGTGTAAATTAAAGTTGTACGTTGGTGTGTCTGCATGTGTTAAGGATCCCTCCTCTTAAGTATGTTATAATCTGATCTAAATCTGTATTTACATTAGAAGCTAATTCCATCTACACTAGCATCTAGGAGTAAAATATGAAAATAGTTGGGGTAAAATAGGTGCTCTTTAAATGTCATTTTTCATGAAGGAAGATAATCATATTTATTATATATTTACCCACATTAACTGAGTGTTCATTACTTCAATAAATCCTAACTACTTTTTTTTTTAACGTTTATTTATTTTTGAGGCAGAGAGAGACAGAGCATGAACGGGGGAGGGTCAGAGAGAGGGAGACACAGAATCCGAAGCAGGCTCCAGGCTCTCAGCTCAGAGCCTGACGTGGGTCTCGAACTCATGGACCGCAAGATCATGACCTGAGCTGAAGTCGGATATTTAACCGACTGAGCCACACAGGCACCCCAGTCCTAACTACTTTTAAAAGCAATTATTATTACTATATGTTATAAGTAAGAGCATTAAGGCATAATGTGTTTAGGTAACTTGAATTTGAATGTCTGAATCCCAGGCTCTTCCCACTATATACCACACTGCCTCACTGAAACATCCTAACATAGAATAAGTTTCCAATAATTTTTTTCATAGACATAATGGGAGATATTAAATCTCTAAAGGGTGATTCAATTCAGAGTCATGGGATAATTGTGCATATTTCTAGTTAAGCATTACTTGTTTAATTTTGCTACTAAAGAGACGAGATACTTGTCTCCCTCTCCTTCAAGTAAGTTTAACTTCTTTGATATTGTTGATCCCACTTCAGAGAAGAGATCAAAAGCTTGAAAAAAAAATATAAACAATCATTTTCTTCAGACTTGAAAATATCATGTCACAAAGTCTGTACCTCAGATGTTCTCAGTGAAAGACAAACTAGAAAAGAATATTGGGAGGGAAAAAGTAAGTTGTTTTCTTTAGTTTGCCCCTGTGAGCGACCACTGGGAAGGCCAATCTCTACAAACCACTATTGTCAAATTGTAGCCAAAGCAGGTGTGATATCTGGCCTGCTATTTAGTCACCATTTAAATTTCTGAATGCTTTTTAATTCTGGAGGGACATTTTTTCCAACCTCCTATACTCTCTATCCAGGGACCCTTTGGGTGTGTACTGTCTATGTGCCAGATACTGTTGTAGGTGTTAGATATGCTAACCCCTGTGTCCTACATCTACTTCTTTTCCATTAACCATAAGCAACATTATCCTAAGAGAATAATTTGTGGTGGTTTTTTTGGCTTTGTAGCTGCTAAATCCTGAAGATGACCTCTTACCAGGAAAGATTCGAGACAGCAATCGTTCAACCCTCTTAGCAACAATTCAGGAACATGGTTACCCCACAATCAACTTGGGAATTGTGGGAGACAAGTAAGTATTGGATTTTATTTGGAAGTTGTTTTTGTACAAATTTGAATTTTGGGAGTACTAACTAGGTGGGGTTGTTGCTAAAGAGACAGAAATTTAATACAATAATTTTCAATAATCTCATTCTTTAGAAGCCAAAAAATTATGGACATGTCTGTGTCCTTTAGGGACATTTTCCTAGAATGCCTATTACAACAGGAGAAATACTTTTTGCTCTCCTGTGGGTATGTTAAGTTTACAGGGGTCTTTTTTGATAGTGTTGGCTTTATTCTAATGGAATTAATGGTGATGGTATTATTCCTATTCACCCACACTTGTTTCAAGAAAGACAGGGAAGACACGGGTAAGAAGATAAAAAAGAATGTCAAAATTAGCACTAACTGCTCCTTTGTAGTTTAAGTACAGTTTTTTCTAGGACTTTTATATTGATTTTTGTAGCCTTATGTAACCCAAGTTTCTCCAGGCTTCATTCACCCATCTGTAACTAGAATCTGTAACTAGAATTGCCCATCTCTAAGAGCAATTACCGCATATGCTAAATTAACTCAACCCTCTGCTAAATTCCCCCAAGGATTTCTGTACCTTCCAACCTGTGATCAAGATCAAGTCTTTTTCTGAGCACCCTACTACCACGCAGCACTGCCATGCAGCCCTCTCTCATCAGGATTTCCAGTTCACAAGACACTTGCCTGCTTTTTTTAGTAATATTCAAACATCAACCTGGTAGAGACAAAGCTCAGAGACAAATCTAAGTGATAGATAGCATGATGTATCTGTCACCCATAATTGCCCCTTTCTTTCTTGTAACCACCTTGTCACTGAGAAAAGCTCATTATATCTGGATCTTTCTTCCCCAGGACAAGGTAAGAATTTCCCAGCAAATGTGCTTTTGAAGAGGCACCACCTTACCATTTCACAGAGTATGCTCTGACACTTACACCCCAGCTTAAGCTCAAACTGGACACAACACAATCCAAACCTTGGACATAGCATCTTGCTGATAACATGAAAGGGAGTAGTTTTATGTTCTTTCACCTTTCAAAGTTCTCTCCTTTCCTCATAGTTTTTTTTTCTTTCTCTGAGGATATTGGAATACAGAGTCTGTTAGACATGTTTTCAAATGTCATTGTTTTTAAAATCTTCACCTTTGTATTTACTTGGATGCTTAGTTTTAGAGATGCCCATAGCTGAGTAACCAGCCAACTTAGAACCCATGCTGGTGAAGACAGTTACTTAATATCACTTTGACCCAGGCTCCCTAGCCCTTGGGAAAGAGTAGAAATAACCCACTGAAAAAAAAAGGGGGCCGGGGGTGGGGGGGGCAGCAGGAGGACGAGTAGTTATGTGAATTTGGGCCTGACTATTAACCTGTCCTTTTTTTTTTTAACTTTTTTAAAAGTTTATTTATTTATTTTGAGAGAGAGTGAGTACGCTGGAGGGTAGAGAGAGAGAATCCTAAGCATGCTTCACACTATTAGTGCTCAGAGCCAGATGCAGGGCTCCAATTCACAAACCCGTGAGATCATGACCTGAGCCAAAATCAGGAGTCAGATGCTTAAACAACTGAGCCACCCAGGCATCCCTAACCTGCCCTTTCATATAAACTTCAAGCACCCAAAAGTTATCCTGACGCAGGTACACCTTTACAAAAGACAAAAATTAACTTCCCAAAAGAGATAAGAGGAACCCAAGAGTTCCAAAAGCACAGAGTAGGTCCAGAAACTCTAGGGACCAACTCACCAGATTATTTAGGATTTGTTTCCCACCTACAACTGCCTCTGGCCTTGCCTTCAAAGGCATTAATGGGCTGTAAGAAATATAATAAGGTAAAGGAAGCACTTTTGTGTGTGTGTCATTTTTACCTTGAGCTTTTCTGGACTATAATTCTGTCCACTCCTCCTATTTTTGCACTTTTGTATATAAAAACAATTGCTTACTTGATATACTATTTTTGCTGCCATTACACCATTGAAGGCCTCATATGTTGATATGCTAATATTTAATTGTCTCAGGCCCACACTGTTGAGTTATGGTAGATGTTTACTAATAATATTGGTTTCATATGTTAAGTCCAAAATGTTCCTTGAAAACAATATAAAGAACAATAAAAGTATAAGCAAGATATAGGCAGTTCTGAGAATATACATATCTCTAGTGCATATCCTTTTCTCAAATGAAAATATGTTCCAGAAAACTGAGAACAATGTTTTTAAAATACAACAATGCAAAGCTAGACTTTCTCAGTCTTAGAGTGCTATATTAAAGAGGCCCAGAGTAAATGGTTAGAATGCAGAGGTGGAATGTGGGTGGAAAGAATTTATAACTGTTCTAATGGAAATGTGTGCTGGGAATTTAGCAAAGGAAACAAGGTACATTTAATCTGCAGCCTGTTGATACTCTGTGAAGGCTGCCTCCCTCTTCATTCTTCTCGTTCCTATGTAGCCCTTTGCTAATGAAAGTAAATGTTATACAGAAGCCTCTCTATGAAGCTCTCCAGGGAAACAAGAGGGTCATGGGAGAAACTACACTTTCTTTAAAGCAAGGAGAGAAACAGCTCAAGAATGTCAGCAAGCCCAGAACCCCTGCTCAGTTGCGACAGATAAGAGTAGGGAGTAAGAGCTCTATTCTTATATTTAAAATATGGTTGGAGTCTGGTTTTTAAATTCTATGATTCTACTTCTCAGCTCTTATTCTTATCACCAACCATAATTATAATGATAAATGTTGAAATTGTAGACTAAGACTCTATAATTAAATTAGGCTTAATTTTTCCTCTTTATTGTACATGTTATTTAAAAAGAGGGTATAGTGAAAATTTGGGGAAAGGTGCTTCCAATACCTGATAGTTAGCACTGTATTTTAAAAGCATTCACTTATAAATATTTTGTGTGTATTAAAATATATTCCATAAGACAATTTCTCACAGCATGTGTAACACAAGACTATTGGAGTTCCTAGCAGTTTTTTAAAAAGACAAATTTGAAACAGAGATGTTAAATGAACTTGCCCAGCATTATGCAAGTTACTGGCAGAGGTGAAAATGGAATTTAAGTCTTGAAATTATCAATCTGCAATTCTTTGCTATCATTATGAAGACAAGATAATAACTACATATGTCAGAAAGGAATCATAACTATGCGCTACAGTGGTCAGAGTTTTTTTTTTTTGTTTTTTTTTTTTTATAAAGGTGCAATGTTAGCTAAAACATGAAGGATGAATAGAATTTGTATAGTTAGAAAAAGAGTGTGTTAATCAAGTAGGAAACATGGAATGAATAAAAAGTAGACAAGTAGAAAATAAAATACAGAAGTAGAAATAAACAGCGAGCTACTCAAAGGCCAGAATGATTAGAACAGGAGGTTTAGGTAGAAGGATAATGGAGGTGAATTTGGTAGAAATTTGAGGCCAGACTTTGAAAGGCTTTGCAATCCAAGCAGAAACTACCCAATTCATTTAAATTTGAAGCTTTAAAAAAAAAAAAGCGAAATTGACATCATAACCATTATTTTACAAAGATAATTTGACCAAGGCATTTCACATGGGCTAAAGTTGGAGATGGACTAGGTATAACAATACAATTTATTTATTCATTGTTCAGTCAGTCAGGAAGTATTGGTTGTGTACCTGTGAGAATCAGCTAGAGATCTTATTTAAAATGCTGATTCTGAGGCACCTGGGTGGCTCAGTCAGTTAAGCGTTCAACTCTTGATTTTGGCTCAGGTCATGATCTTGTGGTTCATGAGATGGAGCCCACTGCATTGACAGTGCAGAGCCTGCTTGGGATTCTCTGTCTCCCTCTCTCTACCCCTCTCTCTCTGTTTCTCTCTCTCTCTCTCTCTCTCTCTCTCTCTCTCTCTCTCTCTCTCTCACACACACACACACACACACACACACACACACTCAGATAAATAAGCTTTTTTTTTAAATGCTGATTCTGATTTAGCAGTTGTGGGGTGGGCCAAGATTTTGCATTTCTAACAAACTCCCAAGGACACCAAGCTGTTGGTCCGTGGATCACAGGAAATTACAAGGATTTTTGTCAGTTTAATCATGCATCTACTATGAATCTTAAGACCAAGGCTATTGAAGATACAAAGCTTAAACAGACCTAGATCTTGCCTTTGAAATTACATGTACTAAAAATGTACTAGAATTTAGAGATTAGTAATAAAAATGTTTTATGAAGTTACAGAGCTTAAACTCACATTTGGAAGTAGAATTTCTTTAAGAGATTAAATCAAAAGACATTGTGAAGGTTATTACATATAACAGAAGAGTGTCAATGTTGATTTGTCTTCATCTGGATTACAAAGCCTCATCAAAATGGTATGTGACTATAAACACAAATAAAATGCCTGCAAAACCCAGCTATTAGGTCTGTCTACCACAGTTTTACATTCCTCTCTAGCAGTACACCATTTCCACTTCTTCATGTTTTATTTGTAGTTTATCTTTTCTTGATTTTTGTAGCTCCTCTTCCTATGTTCATTCCCTAAATTTAGGAGTCCCCATTGCTCCCTCTTGGCTTTCTGTCCTTCTGATTCCTTATGCCAATGACTCCCAAACTTCATCTCTGTCTTGGGCTCCATGCCTAGATCCACTTACTTCCTAGGTGCATCTTCTTTAAGTTCAATGGGCATTGCAAACTCAACCTGTCCAAAAATCAGTTCACCATCCCCTCACCTCACTCACCGCCTCTCCCCACAACTGCCCTGTTCCATTTCCTTTCATTCTTCTATCTCGTGACTGCCTCACCACCTACCCAGTCACCCAAGCCAGAAGAAACCTGAGCACGTCATCATAGGTCCTCTCTTTCACTCACCCCTGTATTTAAGTCCTGGAGATTTTCCCTTCTTGATATTTCTTCTCTGCATTCTCATCCCTTCATCCGTACTGTCCTGGCTTAGTTCAGGGCTCCATTTATTTTTTGTCTAGACATATGAGACTGCCATCTTAACTGGTGTCCATTCTTGAAGTCTTCTTCTCCTCTAACTCACCCTCGATTCTGCTACCAATATGACCTTTCTAAGGTGTGTATTCTATACCTGTGGCAGAATTGGGGCTTTATTATATATGGATAAGCACACCCTAATAATTCAACAAACTTTTATGAGGGGTTACTGTGTCAGGTATTGTACCAGTCCTTGGTACTACAGAGATGAATGATACAGTTATTAGTAAGAATACAAAGAAGTTTTCAATTCTGATCCTTCCCTCTCCTCCCTTCCCACCCAATATACATCCATTTTCTCCAGACTCCTTACTGCAAACATGTCAGTCTTCATTGAGTACCCATCATATATAAATAGCACTGTACTACGTTCTCTCACTTATGTGTCTTATTTAAGCCTCTTGAAACAACAGAGCCAGATAAGTGTCTGTTATCCCCATTTTGGAGATAATAGTACTGAAACTTAAAAAAAATTAAACTGTTCAGAGTTACGCAGCTAGTAAAAGGCAGAGTAAGGAGTTCAACCCAGGCCTGTCTTAACTCCGGGGTCCTTTCTAGAACCTTTTGCTCTACCATGCTACCCTTTTAATTGGAGTTAGCATCTGTATTTCATTAATATTAAGGTTAATAAACTAAATAGGCTGTATCTATTTTAATGAATAAAACCCCTTAGTAAATAGTAGCTGTGAACATTTCAAAAGCCAGAGGGGAAAATTTAAATTGTGAATTACATATTAACTGTGTAGTTATAAATGAATTTTAAAGACTTGAGTTGCAGAATCCAAATCTTTAGATGATATAGATGATATAGAAATGAGGAAAATGACAGGAGGATTTATTACAGTCTTCCTTTTATAATTTCTTCCTTTACCTTTCTTCTCACAGCTGCTGGGGCTGCATTTGTGATATTTATTATGTTTGGATAATTTGTTACACCAAGTTCATAGTATCTTTTTGGGGGTGGGAGATAAAGGAGAAAGGAAAAGAGAAGAGAGCATATACACAGTGTGAATGTATAATACTTTGGTAGTCAGCCCTACATTTATTCAACTTACAAATAACCTAGATTCCTAAACAGCCAACCTTATTCTTTCCTTTTTCCCTACTCACCATATAAAGTTTCTCTGTCACTACATTAAAAGAAGGGAAGGGAGAAAAAGCATTTTGAGAAGTAAGGGGGAAGGCCAGGAACAACAAGAACAATTTAGTGGTACCGTTAATCTCCTTGCTGCCTGACCCTCACAATGTAGCCTATTTAGGAGAGATGTTTGTTAAGCCCAGATATCCCACATACTGGCTGAATGTGTTCTATTCACTTTGCTATACTTTCTGATAATATAATATTTAAAGAAACAATTGTGTTAAAAAGTATTCTACTTGAAAGTTTGCATATTAATGTGAATACATTTAAACCAGACATCCAATATCTGAGTAAATCTGCTGTCCTGAATGAACAGGAGTAAATCACTTAGCACTTGGAGTTCTTTGAGGCAGTGGGAAAACTGTACGGAAACAGAACCTTAGCATAGCAAGATACTAGGGGCCCAGCAAGAAATGCATTGGCCGCAGGAAATGACTAAAGAAAGGCAGGTGGGAAGATGTCATAAGCAAATGCTTTATATTTCAACATTGTTTCTTCAGTCTTCCATCTTGCTTCCACAGTTCAGGCTAGTACTGCAGGGTAATTCCGCAATATACGAGTAACATTATGAGCTAAATTAAGGTTTGTTTGTTTGTTTACTCTAGAATCATACCCACCATGTGTAGTACTTATAGATGTTTATATAGAAAGGTGTTCTAGGTTACAAACAACCAATTTTACATAACCTGTGAGTTACAAATTAGCTGTGCAAAAAAGACTTACCTGAAGCTAGCAGCTTTGTACTAACTGCATGGTATCTTTTAATGCTGTCTACAGAGATGTAATTAGTAGTAAGACATTAAAAGACTTTAGATATGGGTTAACATGATCATCTTTTATTCCTGGTCCAATTCTATTATGCACCTCTTGGGCCATTGTTCTAGAGGTTCTAGTGTACATTTTTAATGTAACTTTTTAATCTTAGAATAAACAAATGTTCATTGAAGAAAATTTAGAAAATATAGGTTCATCAAAAAAAAGCAAAGAAAGGAAATTAACATATAATCCCATTACCCAGTATTACTCTCCTTTTATTCTTCAATTCTATGTGTGTATAGAGTTCATATATGTGTGAGTGTAAGAAAACAAAGAAATCATACTCTTATTATAACTTTTCATTTTTCCACAATGTACCATAAACATCTGATTACATAGTTCTCTGCTATATCACTTAAATGCCTATATATTATTCTCTAGTATAAAGTTTAATATTACTTATTTATACAATCCCTTATTGTTAGGCATTAGGTTGTTTCTAATCTTTCTCATTTGCAAGTAAATGATGAACACCTCTATCACTAAATCTTGGCATATACCCACAATTATTTGCGAGTGTCTTTAAATTTTTATTTTATTCATTTTGTGACCATTTGTTGAGTGTCTGCCATATCCAAAACTATGTTGATGGCAGAGGTAAAATGGTAAATAACTGCTGTCCTCAACTGCTGGTAGGCATGTAAAACAAGTTGTTCATGACTGTATCCTCAGCAATTAGAACAGTGCCAGCACATGGTAACTATTCAATAAGTGCCAGGAAGTAACAGAAAAAGAAAGAGAGGGACCACTGAGTATGAACCTGAATATGAAACTAGTCAAGTCTAGAGGTTTCTAATTGGCACAAATTGGTATGAGTCTATAGGGATAAACTACTTCTAAGATCCATCCTGTTTCTACCTTGAATATGGGATAGTAGATGTCCTGGTTTTCTTTTTCCCATGGCTGGTTCAATGACTTCTTAGCCCCCTTTTGTCCTCTAGGCAGCATGAACTACTACTATTTCCCTACTGTGGGGGAAGAGTCTGAGACAAATGAGGAAGTTTGGATAGGTAAATGAGTATGGCATACCATATTTGCCAGCCAAGATAATTGTGGGCAGACTTGGTTAAGATAGTCATCATTTGGGCACATATGTTTTTCTTTGTTTTTCCTTTCCCTCACTTTCCTGATAAAATTTCTCAGAGAAATTGCTGTTTTATGTGGCTTATACAGAGTGGAAAAAGGATTTGTTCATAGTTAGCCAGGGATATTTTCTTTCCCAGCAGGAAGCTCCATGAAGGAGTGTCTTGGTACCCCTGTGTACACAGCACTAAGTAGGAACACATCTCCTAGATCAGGTAGCTCTGCCGTCTTTTCCTATACTACCGTTTCTTTCCATGGAACCTAGAAACTATGCAACTGTCCAGAAGAATCTTACAGGGTCCCTTCACAGTGAGTCCAAAAACCTAGCCATAGGAACAGGCAAGAAAGTATGGCACTGACAACAGAATTCCGTTACTAACTGAGACACATCCCCCAAAAATGCACAATGTAAAGCTTTGTGGCTGAGATAATTTGTTTTATATTTCTGAAGAAAAAGAAATATAAACTGGGAGGGGAGCAGAATTCCAAATGGATTTGGAAAGCCTCTAATTTAAAAAGTTGGGGAGCTGTTTCCTTGGGCTTAAATGGATGTTATACATTTACCTCTTCAATGAAATAAGCAGTAATCATGATCCAAATATACAGAATCCCCTTGGGAAATTTTTTTTAGATAAAGTTCAGCATTAATCGAGTTTATATAATGTCTAAGACTGGTTTTAACTATTCAGCTGTTTATATTTTTACAGCAGCTTTAAAACAGCTTGGTAATGTAGCTTATAACTGCTGACTTAGCCCTTCTAGCCTTTCAAGGCCTGCAGGGCTGAGAAATTCCCATAATTAAGAAAAGGGTTCCCCCTTCTGGAAAATTGCCATCACAGTAGGCTGCCCCACTCAAATCATACTGGGCTTCCTAGGCTCTGTCATAGATTGGTGTGCGGGATTTGAATTGCCTGCTCCTGTTGTTGCCAATTTGTGAAGCTGCCTCTTCACATTAGAGCATGAAACAGAAGGAACAAGCACTGAGACAGCAAATTGGATTCTTAAAAAACTAGCACATTTAGGAGGAATTATCAAGATAGAGTTAACAGTACAGTGATTATTTGGGCAAAGCCCGTTGCCTTACATCTTACAATTTGTGAACAAAACATATCCTAACATCTTGGTGTTTACCTAATGTTCTAAAAGTAGAAATTTCTATCAAGGAGAATTTTTATTTGTTTTTTTTTAAATATGAAATTTATTGTCAAATTGGTTTCCATACAACACCCAGTGCTCATCCCAACAAGTGCCCTCTTCAGTACCCCTCACCCACCCTCCTCTCCCTCCCACCCCCCATCAACCCTCAGTTTGTTCTCAGTTTTTAAGAGTCTCTTATGTTTTGGCTCCCTCCCTCTCTAACCTTTTTTTTTTCTTTCCCCTCCCCCATGGTCTTCTGTTAAGTTTCTCAGGATCCACACAGGAGTGAAAACATAGGGTATCTGTCTTTCTCTGTATGACTTATTTCACTTAGCATCACACTCTCCAGTTCCATCCACGTTGCTACAAAAGGCCATATTTCATTCTTTCTCATTGCCACGTAGTACTCCATTGTGTATATAAACCACAATTTCTTTATCCATTCATCAGTTGATGGACATTTCGGCTCTTTCCATAATTTGGCTATAGTTGAGAGTGCTGCTATAAACATTGGGGTACAAGTGCCCCTATGCATCAGCATTCCTGTATCCCTTGGGTAAATTCCTAGCGGTGCTATTGCTGGGTCGTAGGGTAGATCTATTTTTAATTTTTTGAGGAACCTCCACACTGTTTTCCAGAGTGGCCGCACCAGTTTGCATTCCCACCAACAGTGCAAGAGGGTTCCCGTTTCTCCACATCCTCTCCAGCATCTCTAGTCTCCTGATTTGTTCATTTTGGCCACTCTGACTGGCGTGAGGTGATATCTGAGTGTGGTTTTGATTTGTATTTCCCTGATGAGGAGCGACGTTGAACATCTTTTCGTGTGCTTGTTGGCCATCTGGATGTCTTCTTTAGAGAAGTGTCTATTCATGTCTTCTGCCCATTTCTTCACTGGATTATTTGTTTTTCAGGTGTGGAGTTTGGTGAGCTCTTTATAGATTTTGGATACTAGCCCTTTGTCCAATATGTCATTTGCAAATATCTTTTCCCATTCCGTTGGTTGCCTTTTAATTTTGTTGATTGTTTCCTTGGCAGTGCAGAAGCTTTTTATCTTCATGAGGTCCCAATAGCTCATTTTTGCTTTTAATTCCCTTGCCCTTGGGGATGTGTCAAGTAAGAAATTGCTGCAGTTGAGGTCAGAGAGGTTTTTTCCTGCTTTCTCCTCTAGGGTTTTGATGGTTTCCTGTCTCACATTCAGGTCCTTTATCCATTTTGAGTTTATTTTTGTGAATGGTGTGAGAAAGTGGTCTAGTTTCAATCTTCTGCATGTTGCTGTCCAGTTCTCCCAGCACCATTTGTTAAAGAGACTGTCTTTTTTCCATTGGATAGTCTTTCCTGCTTTGTCAAAGATTAGTTGGCCTTACTTTTGTGGGTCTAGTTCTGGGGTTTCTATTCTATTCCATTGGTCTGTGTGTCTGTTTTTGTGCCAATACCATGCTGTCTTGATGATTACAGCTTTGTAGTAGAGGCTAAAGTCTGGGATTGGAATGCCTCCTGCTTTGGTCTTCTTCTTCAAAATTACTTTGGCTATTCGGGGCCTTTTGTGGTTCCATACAAATTTTAGGATTGTTTGTTCTAGCTTCAAGAAGAATGCTGGTGCAATTTTGATTGGGATTGCATTGAATGTATAGATAGCTTTGGGTAGTATTGACATTTTAACAATATTTATTCTTTCAATCCATGAGCACAGAA
Source organism: Lynx canadensis (assembly GCF_007474595.2). Taxonomy (NCBI): domain Eukaryota; kingdom Metazoa; phylum Chordata; class Mammalia; order Carnivora; family Felidae; genus Lynx; species Lynx canadensis. Next base: position 112,959,290 of record NC_044308.2, read on the forward strand.
TGTTTTTCCATTTCTTTATATCTTCTTCCATTTCCTTCATAAGCTTTCTATAGTTTTCAGCATACTGATCTTTTACATCTTTGGTTAGGTTTATTCCTAGGTATTTTATGATTCTTGGTGCAATTGTGAATGGGATCAGTTTCTTTATTTGTCTTTCTGTTGCTTCATTGTTAGTGTATAAGAATGCAACTGATTTCTGTACATTGATTTTGTATCCTGTGACTTTGCTGAATTCATGTATCAGTTCTAGCGGACTTTTGGTGGAGTCTGTCGGGTTTTCCATGTATAATATCATGTCATCTGCAAAAAGTGAAAGCTTGACTTCATCTTTTCCAATTTGGATGCCTTTGATTTCCTTTTGTTTTCTGATTGCTGATGCTAGCACTTCCAACACTATGTTAAACAACAGCAGTGAGAGTGGACATATCAAGGAGAATTTAGATCCAAATCTAATTAGTTCTTGTCATCTTTATAAACTGCCTTTCTTCCCTTGTGAAATAAATACCTTTTGGGGCACGTGGATGGCTCCATAAATTGAGCATCTGACTCCAGCTCAGGTCATAATCTCATGGTTTGTGACTTGGAACCTGGCATTGGGCTTGCTGCTGTCAGCTCAGAGTCTGCTTCGGATCCTCTGTCCCCTTCTTTATCTGCCCCTCCTCTGCTCATGTGCTCTCTCAAAAGTAAATAAACATTTTTAAAAAGAAATAAATACCCTTTCCTGCTCAAAATGCAAAGTTTTAATTTTGAATCAATATAATTTATTTTCTGATAGATTTCTAAATAGATTTGTTTATTAAGAGAGGACTCTCATTTTCTATTGGCCAACCAAAAATGTGCTTTCTACTTTAACATGCGTGCTTTTTTTAATAAATGAAAGCACATTCTTTTTTTTTTTTAAGTTTATATGTTTATTTTTCAGGGAAAGAGTGAGGAGGAGACAGAGAATCCCACGCAGGGTCCACACTATCAACTGCAGAGCCCTACAAAGGGCTAGAACTCCCAAATCCTGAGATCATGACCTGAGCCAAAATCAAGAGTGGGATGCTTAACCAACCTAGCCACCCAGGCACCCCAACAGATGGGCTTAACAACAAGAGATTATTCCCACTCCCAGGGACAGACTTGGTGGCTGTTATAGTTGCCTTTCTTAACCCTTAAGAGTTGCTGTTATAGTTGATGTTGCCAATTCTTCTAAACATAACTTCTGGGTATTACTGTACATTTAGAAATGTTTTTCTTACTTGTCCCCCATAGAAAGTAATATCTTCTAGAAAGCCTTTCTGGATTCTCCCATGCCAATTCTGAAAATTCTGTACCACTCAACATTTATACCATTTTACCTTCTATGTAATTTCACTTTAATTATGTATTTGAATTCCATCAATGATATTAATTTCATTGCTTAGTTTATTTATTTTCCTAAATTTTTGTCACATGTTTTCTGCACTTGCTTATAAACTTAAAGGCAGGGACCATGCTTTCTTCTGTGTTTACATGACTTTATAGTGCCTAAACACCCAGTGGGACTGAAGAAGGACTAAATGATGGCTAAATGTAGTATGGAATTTGATTCAATACATGAAGTAGATACCCAGAAAATACTTGCAGTTGAGGAATTTATCCTTGACCTCTGACAAAATTAGTCTATGGTTAGTTTATGTTCAGAACTGTTTTCTTGTTATCTTGGTATGATCAGTTGCCATTATTCCTTAATCTCTAAATCCTACAATTTTTCTCCTTTTTCTACTGTCATCCTCACTCATCTTAAAATGATACAACTCACAGTTGGTGTAACAGATGAAACAGGAAACTAATTAGCAGCTGTTGTCCATCTGTGTGTTTATATTAAATATTTTAAAATAAAACTGCATTTGCATTCTGAATGCTCTAAAATCCATAAAATCTAAACTTGGGTAAAGGCTCTGTCTTGGTTTTGAATTTTATGGTAGACTTCATCATAAAACAAAACAAAAATTTTTTTATGTCAGAATCAGGATTGTAGTCATTTAGTGGCAGCTGGGTGGCTCAGTCGGTGGAGCATCTGACTCTTGATCTCTGAGTCTTGAGTTCAGGTTCCATGTTCGGCGTGGAGCCTACTTTATAAACAAACAAATAAATAAGGATTATAGTAATTTAAGGCAGACACAGATTTTAAAAAGCAAAAAAAGTCTGAAGTGAAAATGGTCTCCCAAAGCCCTCTGAAATCTGAAAAGATGTTATGGTCAAAAGATATTATACCTTCTAGACATATTCTTTCACAGAAATTGAAGTACATAAAGTATTGAGAAAGCTACATGCATTCCCTGATAGATTTATTTTGAGATATGCTTTACCTTTCTGTTAAGTTTAAGCTTTTTTAATGTCTGATTAAGTTGAAATTCTGGGGAGAGTACTCTTATTATTATTATTGGTAGCCATTCCCCAAGCTGAAAGTGAATGTCATAGCTTTGGAAAGAAAAATGCTTTTACTTTGTTTACTCAAGTCAAATAGTTAAATGCTCCTGATGTTCAAAAAGTGAGAGGAAAAAGGTATGATCTGCAAGATGAGTCTTACATTGCAATGCTGGAGTCAGTGTCTCCCTCTATGCTTCAGTCTCTATGTGAAAAGAAAATAGTCGTTGTGTGTATACTAATTTCAGTTATTTCCAGAGAATCACAGTATCTTAGAATTGAAAGGAACTTCTGGGGCGCCTGGGTGGCGCAGTCGGTTAAGCGTCCGACTTCAGCCAGGTCACGATCTCGCGGTCCGGGAGTTCGAGCCCCGCGTCAGGCTCTGGGCTGATGGCTCAGAGCCTGGAGCCTGTTTCCGATTCTGCGTCTCCCTCTCTCTCTGCCCCTCCCCCGTTCATGCTCTGTCTCTCTCTGTCCCAAAAAATAAATAAAAACGTTGAAAAAAAAAAAAAGAAAGGAACTTCTGATGTTAGCCAGTTCAGACTTTCACCTAGTGAAGATGTTAGAGAAAATTTCTGACAGCTAGCCATCAGGTTTTTGTTTGCCACTTTTAGTGAGAAAGATCTTCATTCTTTTGTTGAATGGCTGCTGTGGCAAGCCAAAGTCTTCACCCCTGTTTCTTCCATCCATTAGTCCTAATTCTGCCCTCTGAAGCAATACCAAATAAATTTACTCCCTCTTCTATATGACAAACTTTCAAAGAAGGCACTATTTATGATTATATAAATGCGAAGTAGTATCTTCTCTTCCATCTGCAGACAGTATTACTATATTACGTTATAGTCGTAACAGTTGCACACTCTTCATTCCCAAAGCTATTATAGAGAGATTGAGTTGAAGCCAGGGTTAATTTGGTTTATTTATTGAGTGCCTACAATGTACAGGTCAGGGCAACCAAGAAGCCTAGATAACATGAGACCTTGTCTTGTCAGACAGCTACACATTATCATATCAAATTTATAAATTTGCCTCATCACAATTTATTGCCTCTCTATGCTTTTTAGTTCTTTTAAATTCCACTTCAACATTAATATGCCACTCTTGCTTTTTCGCTTATTTACACTTGGCTGGTGTCTCTTTACCCTACTGTTGATTTCCAGTCTTTCCTCTTTTACTGTACCCTTTGTGAATAACATTCAAATGGGATTTGACCTTTAAAAAAAAAAAAAAGGCTCAATCTCGTACCAGCCTTAAGTCACTATAACCCTAATCCTGGCATAAAGTTTATTTTGCTTTACCATGAAGTTTGCTATAAATTATTCCTTTGATATTTTTTCTCCCATCTTAACTTTATGTTTACAGTTCATCCAACTTTGTTATTTCTTCCTTGTCCTTTTTCCTGTTATTGGTTTCATCCAGGTGCTATTTTTCCCTTTTGCCCCCTTACTATTTTAGAAGGTATGCTAGACTTTACCATTCCCCTCATGCTTTCCTTCCAATTTCTGATACTCATAATCAAATATGCATTTCTCCACTATTATATTTTTTAAAAGGTGCTAACTATATCCTTCTTCCAAGACATTCCCATTTCCTCTATCCCTACACCAGTGAACTTTTACTTCCCCCATCTCCTCCCACCCATAAACTTTTAGGTATTGCTGAGAAAATGCTTTGAATTCTAGACGAGGATTAAGTTGTCTTTTGTAGTAAGTCTGTACACATTCTGGGGAATCCATATCTAGTATATACATTATAATTTCCCAGTTTATTTGATCATTATTCATTTAGATTTAGCTATATATATAGTTTTATAAATGTGTTTATATATGTATTTCAAAAATGCTTCTTACCCTCCTTGTCTTGCCCTATCTTGAGATTTGTGATCTGATCCATTTTTTTTTTCATTTAGAGTCATTATTCCAAAACATTACTGGTTGATTTATTATCTGAATCTTTGCATTTTCACAAATATGATTCTTCTATCCTTATAGGTCAATGGTGTCTGACTGGGTATAGGATTTAGAGCTTGCAGGCCTTTTTTCTCAGAGTATATTTATGGTAATCTATGGTTTTGCAGTTTGGGTATTGTAGGTAAGAAGTCCAAAGCTAATATTATTTTCCTTTGTTAATAACCCCCATGTTTCTGTCTGACAGCTGGTAAGATTTTCTGTTTTATCCTTGAAGTTACAAAATTGTACCAAGACATTCTTAGGTTTATATTTTTTGGCAATCTTGTCTTGAACTCAGTACATGTTTTTAAATTTCCAAGACGTTTTCAAATAAATGAAATTTTCTTCCTTCATTGGGTCCTTTTTTTCTTTTGGAATTCCTATTGGTAATCTACAGTCTCTTGCTCTGTCTTCCAATTTTCTTATTATTTCCTGCACTGACTTCCCTCCCTTTGTATTTCTGTACATTCCTTTGAGGTTTTTCTGCCAGTTGGGCTTTCAGGCCACTGACAGAGTTTGCACCAGGCACTATCTCCACCTTCATCTACTAAATTTTAAAATTTGAAAATCATGTTTTCCATTCCAGAACATCCTTTTCATGTTGTAAGTCTATCTCCATTAGTGCTTTGTTTGTTGTTATTGCTGCTAAAATTATTTATTTCCCCCAGCAGCTTTACTTCAGTAGCATCTGTCCTAAATATTGTGCTTATCCTACCACCCTCCAGATGCTGGCCTCTTAGATTGCTGGTATTTTCCTTTGCCTACTGAGAGTTTTATTTATTCTCAGCCTGCAGGAGGCTGCTAGGGTAGTGTGGCCATTAGGTGAACATGGTTGTAGTGGAAAAAAGGATCACAAGTGGTAAAAGGCACAGAAATCACAGCTCATGAATTGCAGAGCACCAATGGCAAGCTGCCAGTGTTCTAGTGAAATGCAAAAAGAAAGAGAGAGAGAAAGGAAGGAAAGAATGATACCTTTGTGCTTAAACTATATTCCACTTAGCTTCAAGTAATTTAAATCAATGAATGTTAGAAATAGAAAGAATGTGGTCGAAATGTTCTTATTTTACAGGTGAGGATAATGAGACCCCAAAAAGTGATGTTTGTTTTTCAGAGTCATCTTAATTAGCAGTAGAGACAAAACTGGGTTCTAGACCTTCAATTAATAGTTCTATTTTCTGTCACATAGTACTTCATTTTTTAGCTTTTTGTTCTAAATCAGCTCTCTTGTAGAATACTTTTATATAATATTGGTACTCTAAGAGAACAGTGGGTAGTTACTTAATAGTTCAAGTGAAAATGGATAGAAAGTGCTAGTAAATCCAGACTAATGCTAGTATTAGATTTATCTTCAAAGAAATTATTATTAATCACCATTCAAATCTAATTAAAACTGCAGTTGTTAATGAAGAAATAAATGATATCACAATATTCCTTTAAGATGTGCTGCACTTTGAGAAAAGGAGAGCTACGGGTATATACCTAGGAAACATAATCTGCTTAATCCAGTATCCCCTCCAGTAGCAATGCTGAGAAGATAGTTCAGATTTTAAAAGTACAAATTGTTGGGTTTTTATCATCTCTATTTAACATATACAAATAAGATTTATATATTTAGGTTAGAGTAATAAACAGTTTTTATCTGAAGGCACACTGTATATAACAAAATATCTTTCACTATGTGAATATTACTGTAGTTTAAAAGAACAGTAGAATGAACATAGGGTAACCTTGAACCTTTCACCACCTCTGTGAACCCCAGGGCCCTCTCTCCCTGTGCCTACTCATAGAATGATGAAATTAACACATAGCTGTGAAAATGCCTAGTTCTTTTTTTTTTTTTAAGTTTATTTATTTTTGAGAGAGAGTGTGTGTGCACAGGAGGGGCAGAGAGTGAAAGAGAGAGAGAGAGAGAGAGAGAGAGAGAGAGAGAGAGAGACAGAGGATCCAAAGTGGGCTCTGCACTGACAGTAGAGAGCCCAATGCGGGACTCAAACCCACAAACCATGAGATCGTGACCTGAGCTGAAGTCAGATGCCTAACCTACTGAGCCACCCAGGCACCCAAAAGCGCATAGTTCTTTTACAACATACATGTTATTGTCATTACTTTTATTTCTTAAATATCAAATTATCTAATATGTACAAAGTAATGTCATATGAAAAACACATGTGAGATATATACAGTCATATTAAAGGATCAGATTATAATGTTTTAGTTTTACTCTCCCATCTTTCAGGAAATTATATACCATGCTCTTTCTAACACAACTGAGAAAATCATGAATTGTTTTTATTCTACTGTAATATCCACGATTATAATACTTGTTACCTATTCCTTTTATCATTCAGATAATTGCCTAGTCTTAGAAAGCAAATCTGTTTTTATTTCTTAAAAATAAAAAGGTGACAGAGAGGGAATGTGAAATAAATGGAAAATATCAGCATTTGTCAAATCTGAGAGATGAATACATGGGTGTTATGCTATTATCTTATGTTGGAAATATGTTGTCATTTAAAATATAATATGAGAGGCGCCTGGGTGGCTCGGTCAGTCAAGCATCCAGCTCTTGATTTCAGCTCAGGTCATGATCCCAGGGTCATGGGAGCAAGTCCCACATCAGGCTCTGTGCTGAGCATGGAGCCTGCTTGAGATTCTCTCTCAAAGTAAGTTAATTAACTAATTAATTAATTTAACAGTATATATCATAAAAAAGAGAGCAAATGTCTGACTTGTAAACAAGCCCATAAAGTCATGTTTAGTCAAAATCTTACTTAGTTTCCATCTAAATATAGGATTAAGAATCACATTTATTTCATTCCCCAGAATTATACTAACATGTCCCCACATGTACTTTTCTAGTCAGCATAGGCAGATTCTCACTTTTTTGCCTTAACATCCTCTATTTGGTGCTTTTGCACAAGGGCCCATTCTCATGAGAATTTTCCTCATATGACATTTCATACTCCTGAAAAAACTGGACAGTCAGTCTGGTTAGTCAGTAGGATGGAATAAACACATAATGAGGATCCAGAGGTTTTAGTTCTAGCTTTGCCGCTTATTGCTGTCTACTCTACCTTTAAAACACTACTTTGCTCTGAATATTACTTTCCTTTTCTGTAGAATGGGCATGATAATACCTGTCCAATCCACCTCACAGACTGATTGTGAAGTAATAAGTGGAGTTATAGTATACAACATAAATGAAGTCATAGATCCTCTGTTTTCGTACATTTGTACCTGTCCCTCTAGTAAGCTGTGATCTCTTACTAGATCCCAGGCACAGAAGTATGCAACAGAAAGTAGAGTCAAAGAAAGGGGCAGAAGGAGAAAGAGAAGAGAAAGACCCAAAGAATGCACCCAGCTGTGATACTGAACACAATGAACCCCACCCCCCCGCAAAGGCCTTTCCAACCTTAAGATTCACAGGAATACACGAGCAGCAGAGTAGAAAGCAACATTGACAATATTCTTTGAAACATAATAAATTATGGTAAGGACTTGGCATTAAATCCCTCTTAGTTTATTTCTGCAAATTAGAAATTTTCATGTGGAGAGTTGATGACTCTGCAGTTTTATAAAATAGGGGGGGGAAAATCTCCCCCAGATAATATAAAAACAATCATTAAGAAAAAATTCACTGAAAGTGTTTTTATTTGCATCATCAGCTGGCCTATCCCAGGACCTTTATCCACATACAAAGATTAATCCATGAAGATGTGCATGTCACTGCTGCTTTGTTTCCAAGGACTTTACTATAATCCTCTAGAGCTGACATGCTAAAATTACGTATTATAAAATTGGTGAAATTGGCTAATATCTCTTTATATTAACACAAAATTGTATTTTGTTGATGATATTCATTGTCCATTCACCAGAACCACATTCTACATCAACCTGTGTTTATATTCTTTCCATTTACTCCTTTTTCCAACCATTTGACTCACCCTAATGATAAAGGGTCTGAGAGCTCTAGGCATGCAATAATCAGGAACCCAATATGTGCGTATCTTATAGTATTTTAACACAACTAGATAAGTTCCTATCTTTTTCCCTAACACAAAATGAAAAAGATTGATGAAAAACCTGTACAAAATACTTAATTCAAAAATACTTTAGGGGCACCTGGGTGGCCCTGGGTGGTCAGTTAAGCGTCTGAATTCGGCTCAGGTCATGATCTCGCAGTTCATGAGTTCAAGCCCCGCATCAGACTGTCTCTTGTCAGTGCAGAGCCCACCTTGGATACTCTGTCTCCCTCTCTGTCTGCCCATTCCCTGTTCACACTCTCTTTCTCTCTCAAAAATAAATGAACATTTAAAATAATACTTTAAATACATCCATTATTGAATATAATTCTTCCAAGAGGTTTGCCCAATGTGTTTAACTTTGAAAGGGATTTTTTTAAGTTGTTTAAGTGTTTTACACATAGATCCTAACTTTATTAAATACCTGGGTACCTTTTCGGCTGCATAAGTAATTAAGTGGATGATTTTAAAGAGTCCTATGTTTGTAGTTTGAACCTCATGTGAGCCATTTTTCAAACTTCTATTTTTGTGTTTTCTCCTTGGGAGCTTGCTTCCCAAAGCCAAACAACCCCCAGTACCTTCATTGACAGGCCAGTGCTTGAAGAGGAGAATTTTATCCAGATCCAGTAAGAGAACATTAGATGAAACTATTTAGGCCGGAACCAGGCCTGGCTTGCTATTGAGCCATTTAGACTTTTCACATGTAGTTCTGAATGTATCTGAGGCCCAAACTATGATTTTCTTCTGTTTTAGTCATGAATATTCTCCTATACTGTCAAACATGCTAAAGTTGAACTCTGCCAGATTGTTAGGTGTGTTTATATGATAAGCTTCTGTCAGTAGTGCAGCAATAATAACAACTGACCTTTCTTTTAAAACTTAGTTTGGACTGCATACTATTCCATAAACTGTTTTGTATGTATTATGTCACTTAATCCTCATAACAACCCTATACTATCTCTACTTTGTAGAAGGAAAGCTGAAGCACAGAGAAGTTAGGCAACTTGTCCAAGGTTCTCCATCTAACAGGTAGTAGCCCCAGGATTTAAACTCAGGCATCTGACTTTAGAGCGTACTCTTGATCTCTGTGCTATACTACCTCCCAGTTGGCTTATCTCTTACAGAGCCTTAGAGAACTGAAGGTAGCCTCTCAGATGAATCTCAAGCTCCTCTCCTTACCTCTGTCACCCCTGGAAAAAGAGTGAAATGATGTTCTAGTTACAAATCTTCTACTTCTCTTCCGCCCCCTTTACCTCCTTCTCTTTCCCTCCCTCCCCCATCAAATAGTGCATTAAGGTAAAGGGACATGAAAAAACTTCACTACCAAGAGAAATTTGGGGAAATATATGCTATCTCACTGAGCTACCATTTGATTTCAAGTTAACAAAAAAACATGAGGCTAGCTTAAGCGAAGGAGGGGTTTATGGAGCAAAGGAAACAATCAACAAAACTAAAAGGCAACCAACAGAATGGGAAAAGATATTTGCAAATGGCATACCGGACAAAGGGCTAGTACCCAAAATCTATAAAGAGCTCACCAAACTCCACACCCAAAAAACAAATAATCCAGTGAAGAAATGGGCAGAAAACATGAATAGACACTTCTCTAAAGAAGACATCCGGATGGCCAACAGGCACATGAAAAGATGCTCAACATCGCTCCTCATCAGGAAAATACAAATCAAACCCACACTCATATATCACCTCACGCCAGTCAGAGTGGCCAAAATGAACAAATCAGGGGACTAGAGATGCTGGAGAGGATGTGGAGAAATGGGAACCCTCTTGCACTGTTGGTGGGAATGCAAACTGGTGCAGCCACTCTGGAAAACAGTGTGGAGGTTCCTCAAAAAATTAAAAATAGACCTACCCTATGACCCAGCAGTAGCACTGCTAGGAATTTACCCAGGGGATACAGGAATACTGATGCATAGGGTCACTTGTACCCCAATGTTTATAGCAACACTCTCAACTATAGCCAAATTGTGGAAAGAGCCTAAATGTCCATCAACTGATGAATGGATAAAGAAATTGTGGTTTATATACACAATGGAGTACTACGTGGCAATGAGAAAGAATGAAATATGGCCCTTTGTAGCAACGTGGATGGAACTGGAGAGTGTGATGCTAAGTGAAATAAGTCATACAGAGAAAGACAGATACCGTATGTTTTCACTCTTATGTGGATCCTGAGAAACTTAACAGAAACCCATGGGGGAGGGGAAAGAAAAAAAGAAAAAAAAAAGGTTAGAGTGGGAGAGAGAGCCAAAACATAAGAGACTCTTAAAAACTGAGAACAAACTGAGGGTTGATGGGGGGTGGGAGGGAGGGAGGGTAGGTGATGGGCATTGAAGAGGGCATCTTTTGGGATGAGCACTGGGCGTTGTATGGAAACTAATTTGACAATAAATTTCATATAATAAAAAAAAGGAGGGGTTTATGTGAAGATGTAGGGCTATCTCATGTAACCCAGGAGCAAAATAGGCCTCAACTAGAACTAGAACTAGAAAAGCAGAAGCTAGGATTGCTCCCTTTTTCGATGTGCATGTTGAATGTCCAGGGGAGAGAAAGAGAACATCCCCTCTGCACAAGTAAGAAGTTCTCAGAAAACAAGGGTATTGCTAGACAGATATTCCTCAAAAGCCTCCCTTCCTGCACTCTGTCATTTAAAGAGGAATGCAAGTGCAGTGCATTATAGTTTCAGATAGTAACTAGATAGTTCTTTTTAGCTCACCCTTGCCTTCCCATCTGCCCATAAGCCCTCATGCCTGGCACTTTGTTTTATTTCTTGCTTTATCAATCTCAAAGTATGCCTTTGTAACCCTTCTAACATCCAGAGGATATACTCTTGATTTTGCTCCACCTCTTCTTCCCAGGCCTTTGACCTGTGCAAGCAATGGTCCTGTATATTTGTCTTTTCAGTTGACTATCAGGAATCTGTCTAGTTTCAATTCCAGATGTTCATCCTGTCCTTTTACCCTCTCAGAATATTTCATACAGTCTCTGTCTTCCTAGTTTTTTCTCCTACCCTTTTTTCCCCAATAAATACCTACTGCCGCTTCATATTTCTAGGAACCCCCCACCACCACCCTTTTCTTGTTAGATGAAGTCCCAATTCTTGAGCTTAAGGGCCCTCCAAAATACTATCCTATCCCAGTCATTCTACATCCTTCCCTTCCCTTCCCTTCCCTTCCCTTCCCTTCCCTTCCCTTCCCTTCCCTTCCCTTCCCTTCCCTTCCTTGTAGTTGTCGAGGCTAGAAACTTGGGTTCAGCCCTGACCTCTCCTTCTTCCCCCTCTCCCGTATCCAATACTAAGTTCTAAATATCTCTGGAGTATATCATTTCTCTCAGTCTCCATCACAACCTGCTCCCCAAGCTGACACCCCATGTCCTGATCACTGCAGAAGCCTCCTGACTGCCCTTGCCCATGCTAGTTCCCCCAGACTCCTACAGAATTCAGTTTCTAAATCTCAAACCTGCTTATGTCATTGTCCTATTTAATATGTTAAAGATGTTCCATTGTGCAGAGGATAAAGGTAAATTTCTCGTGGTCAACAGGCCCTTCATAGTCTGACTCTGATGGTTTATTTGATATGTCAACTTGACAGGGCCATCAGGTGTCCAGACATTTGGCCAAACATTATTCTAGGTGTGCCTGTGAGGGTGTTTCTGGATGAGACCAACATTTGAATCAGTAAGGCAGGTTGCCCTTTCTGATGTTGCTAGGTCTCATCCAATCAACTGAAGACCTGAATAGAAGAAAGACTGAGTAAGAGGGAAATCCTCCTGCCCAATTGTCTGAGCTGAGACCCTGGTCTTTCCTGCTTTCAGACTCAAATGGAAAATAGACTTACATGACTGTTCTAGACAGTTTATTTTCTCCATATTAATCCCCAGTGAGGCTGCATTGCAGGCTGATATTCTTTTTTATAAAGCCTTTTCTCATTCCTTCCACCTGTAAACATCCAGCCCATTTCTCAAGGTCTAACTAACTTAAGTCATATCCCCTCTAAAGAGTCTTGTGTGACCTCTCCAATATCTAGGGTCACGCACTGTCCTGATTTGCCTGGGATTTCCTAGGACATGTGACTTTCAGTACTAAATCTGGGATTATCCTAGGCAAACTGAGATGGTTAGACAGCCTACCAACACCTCAATGTCTCTTCCTTGTTAGAACAAAAAGTCCTGTGAAATTATCAGTAGCCACTATTTCTGCACTTATGATGTCCTTTCTCTGCAGTAAGACTTAGGCTCCTATTGGACAGAGACCTTTTTGATTGCCACTTCATACATAGTATAATGCTACCTATGTTAATGCCTACCCAGTGAATAAAGTGGTTTAGTTTTAAGTTGGCACTCATATGTAAAATCTTGTCCTTATGATTAACTTATTTGTCTTTATTTCTTTCCAGCCCAGATGACTTACTCAATGCCTTGAATGAGGGTATCAGTCGTGCTGATGTCATCATCACATCAGGGGGTGTATCCATGGGGGAAAAGGTATGAAAAAATGGGATTCATGAAAATTTATCTGCTGTAATGTCCTTGCATATGGTTTATTAACTAAAGTCTGGTACATATCTGTTACCCATAACCAGACCTGCACAAATCTGGAAATCCCTAGGGCTTCAGAAATTTCTGGGCATTCTAAAAGGGATGCAGTATGGGTAGATCAGGAGCAACTTGGAGAATCCCACAGCATGCAAAATGGTTCCAATGTTCCCCTGTAGATTTCTGTTTCTTTGCTTGCTCAACTTTGCTATAACATTAGGACTTCCTTTATACATGATATTTAACCCCAAGATAAAGCTCCAAGATCCTGTCCTCCCCTGCCACGTATTCCAAACCTGATAACCCTTAGCTTCCCAGAGGGAAGAAAGACAGAATTAGGCATTCCATTGCCCCTTTTGACAAATAATAAGGCTCATAATCATAATAAATGAAGGAAATAAAATGCAAACATATATATATAAGCATATATAGGATTTTATAAGACTAAGTATATTTGCATAAAATATATGCTTAGTCTTTTAAAAATCCTAATTCCAGTGTCCCAGTATCATTAAATTTATATATCTTAATGAAATGTGTTGGTTCATGATGATTATTGGGACTACTGAATAATGTTATAAAAGCAAAATATACTTTACTACAGTAACCAACCTGATGTTTTGGCTCAAAAATATTTCAGAACAAAAATGTTTTTACTGACCTATAATCCCTTTCCATCTTTTATTTTTTCATATTAATGACTAAACTGAAAAATTATAAGAATATTGTCAGAATGGCAGTTTTTACTAAAATTCAGATTTTCCAAGAGCATAATTAATTTTTGGCTAGATCTTATATATATGATTGTTCTTGGTATCTGCCCTCTCTAGCTATAAAACTGCCTAAATGTATAACCTTACTCTTTAGCAGAATTCAGTTGTGTGAATAGAGAATGTCTACCTTTCATTCACAACTAGTTTTAGAGTGTTTACAAACAGCCCTTAAGTGGCCAAAAACCATAGAAGAAAAATAGAGGATCTCAGTCTACGACAACCATCTCAGATTACATCCAAGAATGAAAGTGTTGAAGTGTGGGTAGGTATTCTCCTTAGAGCAGACAGATGGCTAGGTTAGTCTTAGCGTCTCACAGAAGTCCTTAGCCCCAGGTGGAGCAAATTGCTACAGACCTCTTTTGAGATCACAAAGGCCAGGGCTGAAGTCTGCATTGTCATAGAGCTATAAGAAATAATTTTCAGCCTGTTTTCATTACCATCAAACTCCCTGTGGTAACACAAGAGCAAACCCTGAAGTTAAGAGTACTTAATGTTAGGGCACCTGGGTGTCTCAGTCGGTTAAGTGTCCAACTTTGGCAGGTCATGGTCTCATGGTTTGTGAGTTAGAGCCCCGCATCGTGCTCTGTGCTGACAGCTCAGAGCTTGGAGCCTACTTTGCATTCTGTATCCCTCTCTCTCTTTCTGCCCCAGCCCTGCTTGTGCTCTCTCTTTTTCTTTCAAAAATGAATAAACATTAAAAACAAAAATTTTTAAAAAGAGTACTTAATGTTAAATTTGTTTCCAGGGAGTATTTCATGTATAATTTATCTTGGTTGCAAATGAGCTTAATTATAGAACAATACCTGTTTGACAAACCTGAAGTTTGTCTTCTCCAATATTTCTGAAAGCAACTAGCTTATAACATACATAGGTTTGGCAATTGTGACTCAACTCTGGTAAGGACAGAACACTTCTCAACCTTAACCTTCTTTATTAGTGCTCACAAATATGTGATTTTTCCTAGGAACTTAAAAATAAAGAAGCAATATAGTAAAGCACATTGGTTTTATTTATTTTACTATCTGTATGGTAAAATACTTACACTAAACCTTTAGTTTACTAGGGAGGAGATTTTAGGAACTAGGCATCCCATAGTATTCCATGGGAGCTAATAATTGTCCTTTCTTCCTCCTTGAGTGGGAATGAGACAAAAAAGGAACTGGGAAGAAAGACATAAAGCCTAAGTGCTGCAGACTCCTGCCAACCTTCTAGTTGCCAAAAAAGAATTTCAGTTGTACTCAGTGGCAGGAGGAAAGAAAAGCATAAGAAACAGAACATCTGCTTCAGCCCAAGGGCTAAGCCTGAAAACCAGTCGCTGAAAAGGCAGGAAGGTCAAGGAAAGATCCAAAAAGCATTATGTAACAAGCATGAATCTTGTGTGCAGAAACTCAGGTATGCAAGAAATTTATTTACTTAATTCAACTTAAATCCTACTATGAGCACCTATGCTACAGAACAGGCAAGAAATTTTTTGAAGCCATTATGGAACTCACCCACTCCAAGGATTATGCCAAGAAACCATAAAGGGCTTAAGAGGCCAACAGCAGATCAGGAAGACACATGTGGTCACCAGTCTGCACCGGATACACCTAGAGCATCTCTCTAGTGCCATTAGGTCTCAGTTATTTGCTCCTTTGGGACTTGCTAAACACACTGAGATCATGGGGAGGCTGGGAGCCTTAGGGCAAGGGGAAGGAGCTCCTAATGCTTGTGAGACCCACAGACCTCAATCCTCTTCTCAGCCAAGAAAAAATGGCTCTTCCACAGTTGCTTCCCTCAAAATCTTTTCCTATTTCCACCTCCCTCTGCCCCCAAGTGTTTACTTTTGTAAAATACTGACAATTTCAAGTACATAGTATCTGCTTTTTGCTATGAAAACTAAAGAATTTATATGCATTACTATGCAGAGTACTATACAGTCAGTTAAGCCTCCAACTCTTGGTTTTGGCTCACATCATGATCTCACAGTTCGTGAGATTGAGCCTGCGTCAGGCTCCACACTGTCAGCACGGAGCCTGCTTGGGATTCTCTTTCCCTCACTTTCTGCCTCTCCCCCATACTTGCTGTCTCTTTCTCTCTCTCTCAAAATAAATTAATAAACATTTTTAAAAGAATGATTACATTACTATAAATGTTTCACAACCTACAGGATTGTAAAATAGCTCAAAGACAATGAAAGGCACAGATAACCAAGGAGGATACACTACACTGGACACCCAGTAATTTTTTTTTGTCTATTTGAAAGTCTCTTAATTTTTTCCTGACAGTGTCTCCCTCCTATCTCATATGATCAAAATAATCATAAAGATCATTATTGATCACCAAAAAAGGCTGGTTTCAAAGGCTTGGCCTGATTATTTAACAGCAAAAGTGTTCATTAACCATATAGGCCTTCTTGACTTTGTTTTGCAAATCTAGAGCCATACAGTAATAGACTATTAAAATTAATCAGTATTCCAAACAAATAAATACAATAAAATTTCACTTATTGTTTATTTCAGTCCTGTGTCATTCTTGTTCTGCTATATTTGGGTTAGCAGTCTGCTTTCATGAAGCCATCTGCTTCTATTCTAAAGAGTCCTGGGACTCCTGACAGAGTCTACTGGTACTATATAAAAGTTATCTCAGCTGTATCACCTCAGGTGCCTGTACCCAAGAGACTATTCTTTGAAGTGTCAGAAGTTCAAATTGAAGTGTCAGAAGGTCCTTTTCCCTAGTGCTCTGAATCTGTCTTTGTTGCAGGTACAAAAAAAGCAGAGCCTTTAAGCAAGCATTAGAGTAAAACAGAAACTTTCCAAAGATGACAGACACTGTATGGCTGTACTTAATGTGTTGCTATAACTAATAATTTCAGAATAGAAGATAAGTAAAATTCTCCATTGAGATACAGTATGTAACTATTTCATAAAAGTTTTTATGTGTTCCCGCTGAGAGTGCAAACATATATGGGCAGTAAGGCATTGCCAGATCTCTACACAATTTCTAAACTATTTACATGAACTTCCACATATATGGATGTAACCTTGGGCACACTGAGCATGTCTTCTCAGATATGACAGCCACTCCCCACCCATGAACCTCTTACAATGGTAACATATCGAAGAAACCTAAATCTTTCTAACATATCTTTTTGTAAGATTAAAGAAGAAATCTTTGTGATTTTCTAGGGACCCTCTAGGAAATTTCAGGGACAGTTTTAGATGTAAAAGATATTCTGAAATTTTTAACTTTTACTAAATTTAGATCTGATCTTTAGAAGGCAAAATCAAAAGAGCTGTCAAAAAAGAATTGAGTCCTCAATTAAGATAGGATCATGAGGGACGCCTGGGTGGCTCAGTTGATTAAGTGTCCAACTTTGGCTCAGGTCATAATCTCACGGTTCGTGAGTTCAAGCCCTGCGGCAGGGTCTATGCTGACAGCTCAAAGCCTTGAGCCTGCTTTGGATTCTGTGTCTCTCTCTCTGCTCCACACCCCCCCCCCCCAAATCACTCTCTGTCTCTATCTCTCTCTCAAAAATAAATAAACATTAAAAAAATTTTTTTAAGATAGGATCATGAATACCTGAGAAACAATACTAGTTGCCTAATTTTTCAAAGCAACAATAAAATATTTGGAAATAAGCATAGAAAGTAGCATGATCGTAAAAAATCTTAGCTCATTCATAAATGAGGAAACTTCATTTTTTATTTTTTATTTCTTTTAAAAAAAGGCAAAATAGGGGCGCCTGGGTGGCGCAGTCGGTTAAGCGTCCGACTTCGGCCAGGTCACGATCTCACGGTCCGTGAGTTCGAGCCCCGCGTCAGGCTCTGAGCTGATGGCTCGGAGCCTGGAGCCTGTTTCCGATTCTGTGTCTCCCTCTCTCTCTGCCCCTCCCCCGTTCATGCTCTGTCTCTCTCTGTCCCAAAAATAAATAAACGTTGAAAAAAAAAATTTAAAAAAAAAAAAAAAGCAAAATAAACATAAAGCACAAAAGGAAGATTACACAAAAAGAATAACCTTTAGTTTCATGGGGAAAACATTAATCACTAAACTAAAGAAATAAGCTCATCAAACTTGAATGAACTTACCAAAATTTTAAAATAGTTCTCAGCTTCATTTCAGACACAGGTATTATAAACCAAGGCAAATAAAAGTGTCTTTCAAAGTTTTGCCCTTTATTATGTTATTTTATATTTTGCAACAAACCGCCACTTTACTTTAGAACAAAGAACAAGGGTCCCTTGACCCTTTAAGTGGGTCTGCAAGGTCAGAACTATTCCTAAGACTTTATCTGAATTTTTTATTCTCTTTCTCTCATAAATGTACAGTGAGTTTTTCCAGTGGCTGTATATTGTGTAATATCTCATCAGACTCAACACAGAAACAAGTAAGAGGATCCAACTGACTTCTATTAAGCCAAATGTTAAAGGAATTGTCAAAATTATAGAACAATGCATAAAAAATAAGTTACTTATATAAACACAACATGACCTTATCATTACTGTTTCCAAATGAGCCAACATTTTTTTTAATATTTTAGTTTTAGTTTCTAATACAGTAACTATCAATAGGCATAACCTACATAAACAAAAGCTCTAGGGATCCATATAAATTTTAATTTAAGAGCGTGTAAAGTGTCCTGAGATCAAATATTTTGAGGGCTGGCTGGACTTTAAAAAAAAATACTCTTTTTTCCTTGAAAAACAAAAGAACACACATCGTTATACTTCTCTGTCATTAATGTTACTAGCATAATTATAACCACCCATATTTCATCAAAATGTTTAAGGAAATAACTAATTTTATCTTTCACAGTGAAAACTAGATAATTGAGAAATCATATGTAGGCATTTGAGAAGACTAGCAAAGTTCATAAACACACAGAATATAACTTTCTACAGCCACATGCATCCTTTCTGTACTTTCCTGATGTAGTACAGATGAACAAACATATTAATTAACATGACCTAAAGATATAGCTTCTCCCTAGCATATAAAAGTAAGAAACAAAGTATATTAACTTTCAAACAAAAATGTGGATGGTACCCAACTTATGGTAGTTCAACTTAATGAATTTTCAACTTTACAATGGTGCAAAAGTGATGCACATTAGTAGAAACCAGACTTCAAATTTTGAATTTTGATCTTTTCCCAGCCTAGCGATATGCAGGGCAATACTCTGTCGTGATTCTGGGCAGCCACAGCAAGTCGCAGCTCACAGTCAGCCACAATCCCAAGGGTAAACAACTGATAAACTTACAACCATCCTGTACCCACACAACCATCCTCTTTTTCACTTTCAGTATAGTATTCAATAAATGACATAAGATATTCAGCACTGTATTATGAAACAGGCTTTACAGAAGGGTTCTGTAATGTAAATGTTCCGAGCACACTTAAGGTAGCTTAGGCTAAGCTGTCATGTTTGGTGGGTTAGCTTTATTAAATGTATTTTCAACTTATGATATTTTCAACTTACAGCAGGTTCAGGAGGTAACTCCATCATGAGTGAAGGAAGACCTGTATATTAACTTAAATTATGCTTAGTTATCAATGACCCAGGATTCTGTCTTACTTAGAAATCATCCGGGTGTTCTGATGATTATTCATTGATTAATTTAATATCAGTTCAATAAGATTTTAAGTTACTTAAAGATCTTGAAAATTATTTTCAAGCTGACATACTACAAACATAATTACTATTGAAATTTAAAGTTTGTCAGGATAAAGAGTCAATTATATTGTACCCAATATTACATTTTTCACATTCTTAAAATATATAGGAATAGCATTAGCTTATTTGATGAATAAACCTATGTAAGTTTAGGAAAAACAAACCCAAGCAAAATAAAAAATATTTGCCTAATTATACTTAACACTGATAAATAAGAAAAAGAACATTGGTGGGTTTTCTTAATAACTAAAACTTATCTCATTTGCTAAAGATTTACCTTAACTTCTGATCTTTGATTCTTAAAATTATAAGAATACCTTTTAATGTAGCTGATTTAAAATATGTTAAATTTTCTTCTAGCCTGATAATTTTAGGAATATTCTATTTATATAAGCAGTTATTTATCTAAGTCCATCAGAACAGAGCACCTTTTAATTTAAGAGACAATATAATTGTTTTGGTATGTTTTTCTTCTTCCCCCTGGTAAAGCAAACTTTACTGTGGCCCTAAGATGGGGGCTCTTCTCTCTAGATCCTGCTAAAACTGGAGGGTTGGGGATGAGAGGCTCTTGGATTGCCCCTTCCAACACCTCCATCACATTCAGACTCAGATGAATAATAATCTTGTTTATCATCAGTTTTCTACAGCTTAAATTTTCTCAAGATTTCAGTTTAATTCCAGTTAGTTAACACAGAGTGTTGTATTAGTTTCAGGTGTACAATGTAGTAATTCATCATTTCCGTACATCATCCTGTGCTCATCATAAGTGCACTCCTTAATCCCTATCACCTATTTCACCCATTCCCTCCTCCTCCCCTCTGGGAACCATCAGTTTGGTCTCTATAATTAAGAGTCTCTCTCTTTCTCTCTCTCTCTCTCTCTCTCTCTCTCCCTCCCTCCCTCCCTCCATCCCTCTCTCTCTCTCCCCCACTCAGTCCCTCCCATTTTTCCCCTTTGTTTTTTGTTTTGCTTCTTAAATTCCACATATGAGTGAAATCATATGTTATTTGTCTTTCTCTGACTTATTTTGCTTAGCATTATACTGTCTAGCTCCATTCATGTTGTTGCAAATGACAAGATTTCATTCTTTTATAGCTGAATAATCCATTTCTAAAGCTTAATTTTTGTAAAATAGCTCAAAGATGATGAAACACACAAATAAGCCAGAAGTTTGTGCTACACTGGACATCCAATAATCTTTGTTGCCCATTTTAAAGTCTTTTGCAACTTGTCTAAAGTTGTTTGTTCTTACCTGAGTTGTGGAAAAGGCCTTGCTTCTTCATCCATTCATTTTTCTTCTTCCTATCTGAGTCCAGCTTTCAGAATATCAGACAGAGATCCTTGCTGCTTCTATAGGTAGACAAAAACTTAAAAACAATGATGATTCTCAGCCTTTATGGCTATGTCTGGTACAAGCTTTCCCTCTGTCACAGCAAGATCAAGCATTCCTTCATGTTCACAAAGAATGAAAAGGGACATTTTTAAGAACAGAGAGGTTTTTTGTTTTCAAGAAAAATAAAATACTTCCATTCATTTAGCAAATATGTAATGAGCATGTCTGCTTTCTAAAACTCTGTATCATAACCTTTAAAGCCTACAGGTATAGCTTCTGCCTGTCTCTCCAACCTCATCTTATGCCTCTTTCCTACTCATTGTCTTTTTAGTTCTAGGCACATTCTTTACTGCTTTAGAAGCTTTGTTATGTACTTCCCTCTGCCTGGAAGTATGGCTGAATCCTTCATATGGCTGAATCCTTCTCATCCTCACCACCTCTTTTAAAATGGCCTTTTCCTTATCTGCTACCCCACCCAATTATTCTCTATCCTAGTACCTGTTTATTTCTTTCATAGCATGTACCACACTTTATAATTATTTTATTTGTTGCTTTACTTATTTTAGTCTGTCTTCACCAGTAAAACACAACAGAACATCTTTGTGTCCTGTTTATTCTTCTTCACCATTAAATCTCTAGCACATATAGAATCCCTGATGTATAATAGGCACTCAAAAATATTTGTCAAACTAAGAAATGAGTGAATGAAAGGCATGTGCTATTCACTAGGGGTTTGTTATATATACACAAGGTTTCTCTGCTTACAAACTGTATAGTCCAGTAAAGGATATATACCAATTATCAGGCAATTGCAGTATAACCTATGTGTGTGATATCAGAAGGACATAGTGTTATAACAGCACATAAGGTCTGGAGATTTATGCTCCTACTATAACACAGTGGCTTATTTGGACCAAGCTTCCCACCAAGAACAACTATAAAAGCTATATAAATTTTTAAAATTTTTTAAATAAAAAAAAAGAGAAGAAAAAGCAGGTGTCTGAAGAGAACAACCGAGGTATCCAGGATTTAAGGCACCAAGATCTCAGAGAAAAGCAAAGGACAGAGAAGTAACACTAGAATTCTCTGCCACATTTTTCCAAAAAGCATTTACTAATTCCTAAGCCAGAGGGATAGGGGGAGGTGTAATGGTAGAAGAGGCCAAGAAGCCAACCATAACAGAGTAGATAAGAGGCTAAGAAAATAAACAGAATTTTAGCAGTCTTAGCAGTTCAGGGCCTGCAGTGGGGAGGGGCCCTGGCAAATATCTCAGGCTCTTAGTTTAAACCTTTGAAGTGCTCTAGGAATAAGGACAAATAGGAAATATACCGGCCTTAGCAAAGACTGGAATTTTTTAGTCAGAAATATTGTGTAGGTGTGGAAATGCAGAAAGGACTAAAGAACAGAAAGAAGTGTTAATATGTGGGTAAATGTAAATGACTATTGATTGTATAAAATAATAATGTCTTATGAAGTTAAAATTGGTTTGTATATAAATGTTATATATTAAATCATAAATGTAGAGTATATGTTTGTATAATATATAGAAATATATATAATAGTTATATACATACACACATACATACACTAAATATATACATACTAAATATTACATATACTAAATATTTATATAGAACATATGGTACATCGTAGCACAAAAAGCAGAGAGGAATAAATGTAGTTAGCATATTTTAAGTCTCATGCATTGTCTGGGAAGTAATAAAAATATCAAATTATAGTATACTATAATAAGTCAAGGATGCATATTATAATCTCTAAAATAACCACTAAAATAGGGGACGCCTGGGTGGGTCAGTCAATTAAGCATCCAACTTTGGCTTAGGTCATTATCTTGTGGTTTGTGACTTCGAGCCCCTCATCAGGCTGTGCTGACAGCTCAGAGCCTGGAGCCTGCTTTGGATTGTGTCTCCCTCCCTCTCTGTCTGCCCCTCCCCTGCTTGCACTCTGTCTCTTAAAAATGAATAAACATTAAAAAAAATTAAAATAACCACTAAAATAATAATAAAAAAACTAGTAACTAACAAGCTAATTGAAGAGAAAGAAATTAAAATAACAAAAAAAATGGTGAATTCAAAAGAAGAAAAGATGAAATAAAAACAGAAGTAACAAATAGTAGGGTGATAGTCTTAAACCCAAATGTGGCAGAAATTGTATTAAATGTAAATGGACTAGATCCTCCGATTAAAAATTGTCATCCTGGATTATGAAAAGACAATAAATTGTATCATGGTAATAAAGGGCCCACCTTAAACGGAAAGATACAGCAAATTGAAAGAAAAGATTAGAAAAAAATTGCAATAAAAGATAGCTGGTGTGGCTGTATTAATATCAGAGAAAATTAAGGTAAGCAGGATTGTAGATTATTGGGAGGGACATTTCATATATTTAAATGGATCAGTTCATCAGAAAAATATAATAATTCTAAATTTGTATGTAACAACATAGCCTCAAAATAAACATAAACAATCTTTTGTCCAAATCTAGCCTTGGGAATGAAGGGGAGGCTGAGAAGATAAGTGAAACTGAGATAAGCTGTGGAGAGAGGAAGGTAGAAAGAAAGAGTATTCTAGACAGAAGTAAGAACATTTTCAAAGAATGGAGGCAAGAAAGTTTCAAACTGGAGAGAGAGATTGACGAATGGGGTTGGATGGGAGGAGGATTGCCTGATGAGAGCAATGATTGATAAAAGGGGGCTAGAAGATACAAGAATCATAGATATGATATTAAAAAGATGAGACTCTTTCCTGGAAACCAGAAAGTTTTGAAGTATTATATGGTGACTTGATCAGATTTGTTTTCAGATCTCTCTTTCTACTGTGGGGGGAATGAATTGGAGGAGGGCAAGACTATTGCCAAGGAGACATATTTCAGTAATCCAGGTGAGATGATGTTGGCTGAGGCTGTAGAGATAGAAGGGAACAGATTTTTAAAATAAAGTATCCTAAGCTTGTACAATATTTAAATTTTAGTAAGTGACTAGACTTACTCTTAGATTAATGAATAGGAAACTCAGCAATAGAGCTAGAGGTTGAGAAATTCTAAAGACCTCAGTTTGTTTTCTTTATGTCTACAAAACCAACCGCATGGCAGTGTTGCCTTTCATTTTCAAAGGTCAGGTTTTGTCAAACCACTGTGGATTGGTTGTAACTTTAAGCTGGTTGTGTTTTTGTTGGCAGAATATACATTTGGAACAATTAAACTCCCTTTACTCTGTTTCAGAGCTCCCTCCCTATTTTTTATTTTAGTTGACTTACTTAGATTTGGCAGTCTGTGGGCAAATGTCCAAGTCTTTCCTCAAGGAATGTGTGCATTATTTTAAGTCCATTAAGTAAAATAATATAGTATACATACATGTGGTTTCCCTGCCCCAGCACAACTTCTTAAGCTTCTTATTTGCTAACATCCTTTCTCAGACATAAAATTCTATATTAAAAGAGAAACAGTAACCTATCAAGTAATGATTTATATGCTAATGTGGTTATTTGGTTTATTATCTAATTGTACTAGAATGTATTTTTTATGAAAGCAGGGACATTGTCTCTTTTGCTCAAGCCCATATCCCCCTGTACCCAGATTAGTACTCAGCATATACCAGGTACTCAATATTGAAGAATAAATGAATGACAAGAATGAAGAGATGAAGGAATATTTGTCTTAAGTAAATCAAATTCACTAAAATAAGGTGTTTCTTTTCATTTCAATCTTATAAATTCATTTTATTTTCATTTGAAGTTTTGAAAGTCTGATATTAGAATGTTTGAAAGTAAAGTGATTATTTTTCGTATTTGCAGGACTATCTCAAGCAGGTGCTGGACATTGATCTTCATGCTCAGATCCATTTTGGCAGGGTTTTTATGAAACCAGGGTATGAAAATAATCTTGTTATCTCATATATGGGGTTGGCTTGGCTTGCTTTGACTAACAAAGTTTTAAATGTTTTCTTTTTATATTTTCTATTATGGATTATTTATTCTAATAAAAGAAATAGTATTAGAATTCCTTGCATCAGTGTAGCGCCTACCTGAAATGGGAATTCATCTTCTTTATGAGTCACTGGGTTTATTATAAACAAAGCAAAGCAATTTTCCAAACCTTTTCTCTGTAGTTCCCATGTCTAGTTCCTTCTTTCTCTTTTTCTCTTTCTCTCCATACTGCTGCTTTCTCTCCTTTCAAAAACATTTTAGTATGAAAATTCTCAAAATGCACAAAAATAAGGAGTACAGTGAAACCCCCGTGTACCCATCACCTAGCTTCAGTAACTATCACCATTTTCCCAGACTGTTTTATCAATCCTCCCTTCCCTTTTTGAGAGGACAGAAGGCTAGATTGTTTGTTGGGTTGTTTGTTTGTTTGTTTTTGGGTTTTTTTGTTTTATTATTGCTTTAAAGCAAATTCTACAATGTCATTTTGGTATACATCTCAAATAATAATAACGATAACAGCAGCGTTCTCTTGTGTAATCACAGTGGTATTCTTACCTAACAAAATAAATAAGAGTATCTTAATATCATCTAATACCCTGATCATATTCAAAATTCTCCCAAATGTTAAGAAAAAGAATGTCTTTGGGGAGCCTTGATGGCTCAGTTGGTTGAACATCCAACTCCTGATTTTGGCTCAGGTTATGATCCCAGGGTTGCGGGATTAAGCCCCATATCGGGCTCTGTGCTGAGTGTAGAGCCTGCTTAAGATTCGCATGCTCTCTCTCGCTCTCTCTCTCTCTCTCTCTCTCTCTCTCTCTTTCTCTCCCTTTCTCCCATTCTCCCTTTCTCTGCCCCTGTCCCCAGCTCGTATTCTCTCTCTGTCTCTCAAAATAAAAAAAATAAATTAAAAAAAAGAGAGAATGCCTTCTTACATGCTTTATTTGAATTAGAATTCATCAGTTCCACAAGCTGTATTTGGTTATTAAATCTATATTGAATAAGAACATTTACCTCTACCCTCCTTTTTTCATGCCATTGACTTGCTGAAGAAACTGAATCATTTGTCCTAACAAATGGATTTGGCTAATGGCTCCGTTGTGGTGGTGGTGAACTTGTTCTGCTCTCTTTCCAGTATATTGTATGGACTAGAAGTTAGATCTAAAAGCTTGATTAGATTCAGATTCAATTTTTCTTCCCTTTGCAAAAATACTTCATAAGTACTCTTTCATACTGCTTCTTACCACCTCCTGGGAGAAAGAAAAATAACCACATACCAAGATCTGGCACATCTCCTAAAGCTAATAACTCCCTAAGGAAGGGCTGATGGAGGTTCTGTAATCAGTTATAAATCCTCAAAGAATGCCAAACAATGGTGTTGATGAAAATGTGTGGCCATGTCTTTAAGCAATAGTTTGCCTGTTCAGACCTGTTACTCTATAAACGTTTCCTTCCCCATTCAAAGGCTTCGGTGTAGAGGTGAGCATTCAATTTCTAGCACACCTCCGTGCTGTCAGGGACAACAGTAATTATGCTTTCGTTTCAGAACTATACTCTGATGGGTATTCATGTGAACCCTAAGAGAGAGTAGAGGTGAGACATCAGTTGTTAGGAGTGAGCTATGGGGACATCATAAATTTCAGAAACCTTTTTTAAGTATAAAGGCATCCCTCCTCAACTCCCCGATTTATTGGGTACCTCTCATCAGGTCTAGGATTAGGCTTTATCACCATGATTTTACCATTTAAGTATGAAGTTAAGATTAACCCTAAAGTCTTCTCCACAATTTGATAGAATGTAAAATTCCTGGCATTATATTTCTGTAGTTGCCCCAATATGGCTACTGCTAACAAAGTCCTTTTATTATTGAGACTATTGAATTTGAATCATTCTCATTAAGAATATTTTGTCTTAAGTAAATATTATTATGTTGTGAGTGCACAGGCATTTTTTCCCATCCCTGTAGGCAGTACTAATTTGATTAGAATACAGAGGACATCCCAAAAGCATGTCAGTGTGCTTCTCAGTAACCTCAAAAATTGAATTGACTGTTCTTTTTGTAGTGAGAAAGAAGCTGATATTAGTTGCCCTCACCTCTAGAGGAGAATAATTTGTAATATCTATTATTTAAGTCAATCTCAGCACCTGTGATGTATAATTTTGGTACTATTTTATTTTCAGTTTATCTTTTTACCCCTTCAACTTAACGCTCTCATCAGTTCCTAAAGTTTATTCTCCTCCCTTAAAGTCATAACACTCTGGGACCTCAGTCATTGTATAAATGCTGTTAGATTCTGATCTCAAGAGGAGAACTGAACAATAGGTGCTGAGTTAGAAGGAAATGGATTACCAGAACTTAAACAAAAGCTTCATAGTCTTGTAATAGGACACTCATGATAGCAGTGCATGATAAAATGTTTTGTTGTAATGGAATGCTTTTTAAATGAGTACCTTTAGAGAAATCACAGTACCTGTCTGCAAGATGTAAAAGATAATTTAAATTGGCTTTAAATATAGTAGAAGGAAAGTATTATGCATTCCCTCCTCACTCTTATTATGTGTGTTAGTTTGCTATAATAAAATAGTTTAGAAGTTTAAGTGGGCTTCCTTTTACTTGGCCAGAATTTATACTTGTCTAAAGATAAGAATTTAAAAGTAATTGCTCCTTAATAGTAGAACAAGAAGTATAAAAAGCTCAAGAACAATTTAGCTTTGCTCTTCCCACATACAGTACATTAAGAATGTAATTAACCTCTTTCATTTTAGACACAGAGATATTCAAAAAGACATTTGAAGTATTACCAATCAGGACTACCAATCACAATTCTATGGGTCGTCTACAGTGAACATAGCTGTTGCCAGGAGTGTATCTTGGAAATTATTTTCATCACATAGTAACAGTCATTGCCAAATAACCTATTCATAAATTGGTATGATAATGTAATCTAGTTTTTCTAAAATACAGCCAAGAATCAGGAAATAAGCAAAAAGGGCCTCAGAGTAGCCAAAAATAGATGTTACATAGTACACATACTAACACTTCACAGTAGACCCTCTGAGAGCCTTGTCCAATTATGAGCCATAAAATTAAAAGAATCTTGGTTCAAATCTTTGTTTTCCCATTTAGTAGCTAAGTGATTTGAGCCAAATTTCTTAATCTCTGAGTCTTAGTTTCCTCATCTATAAAATGGGATGATACCTGTTACTTCATGGGATTGTTGTGAAAGTTAAATGAAATAATGGATGTAATGCATAGATGTTTCCTTCAAAATAATAACATTACTATTATTATTATCATTCTGACAATATAATTATTACTAATCCTCTCTGGTTCCTAAACCTAAAGCCAGCTTTAAGGGACAAGATGATGGAGCCTAGCATGAAGGGGAGCCACAGAAAAAAACTAAGGGAAAAGAGACAAGAACCTCAGTGTGTGGGATGAAGTTATGGTTTATAGGTGAAAACAATGCACAATATACCCTTGTGACCCTACATCACTGTAGGATAGCAGAGTAGAATAAGTTAATAATGATAGTTGTGAATCATCAAAAAAATGTTAAAAAGCTAATAACGAGTGATCCATTTTTGAAAGACAAAGTTGCAAAAATAATAAAAATGATTTAGGTACTGAAAGAGATAATTTTTCAACTATATGGAAATTTTAACATTCCCTAATGATTCTACATTACTCAAGTTTCATTAATATAAGGAAATCTTAGCTAAAAGTTTATATAAAGCATAATCAATAGAAAAAAATATCACTATTCTTGACTGCCTGTCCACTCTATGCCACTTACACTCAGCCCTCTCCCACACCCCCATGATCAGGATTCATGTCAGAATCTTGAGGAAGTATAATTTATAAATATTTTTAAATTAATATTGCTTTAGTTTTGTTCTAGTCATGGTATTTTATTTATTTTGACATTTCAAAAAAATCCCTTCATAAAAAGCCAGTATTGTGTTTATTGCTGAGTATAGTTTTAAATGGTTGAGGAGTACTCATCTTGAACAACGGGCAGTTATCTGATAGACTATCACCAGCTAGTCTTGCAGTAATAAGAATGATTGTTGTAGATCTCCAGCAAAAATAGTATGGACGTTATCAACTAGAAGGGTAGAGAAACTCCAGGATTTGAGATACACTTCTCTGACACTAGCAGGAAATGGAAAAAAAAAAAAAAAAAAAAAAAAAGCTACAGAAAACCAGGAAGTTTGGTTACTTGAAAATAAAGATGCTAAAAATAAATTAATGTAAATGCTTTTGAAACAATTCATGGTATAAAGGTTTAAAGAAGAGTCAACAGAAAAGTATTTTTATATGATAAATACTCTATATGGAAATCCACATAGCAAGAAAACTGGAGTACTTAATTTACTTGTCACATTACTTAGCAGCCCCTAACAAATGATCTCTTTCATTCTCTAGCCTGCCAACAACATTTGCAACCTTGGATATTGATGGTGTAAGAAAAATAATCTTTGCACTACCAGGTAAGAATCATTGAAACAGTTTCTTTTGCTTTTCCTATAAAAATGATCAAAATCATTTTGAAACCCAGGTGACCAGTTCCTTATCAGAGCACTCCATTTGGAGTCTGAAAGACCTGGGCTCAAGACCCAGCTTTACTTACTGTATGACCTTGGGCAAATCACTTACACTTTTTGAAGCTATTTCTTCATCTATACAATGGGCTAAAGCGTGTAAAAGTCAAATTAGATAGTATCTTTCAAAGTATATCCCAAACCCTAAAATGGTAGCCAAGTGTTAACTGTCACTAGATCTATCTGGGGTACCTGCTTTTCCTTATAAAAAATTGGTCTAAGTTAGCAGTCTAATCACCTCCCATAGCTAGAAGTATTGTGTTCATAAGTCCAAAGGGCCTTGAATCACCCATGAAAGTAAATGGTAAACAACAACAACAAAAAAAAATACAAAACTGGCTTTTGTTCTTGCCAGATTTGGACTGGGATGGGGCAGGCAACATGGAATGAGGGGTTTCTCAGCCAAACCCCAGGCATCATCAGTCTGACCATATCACTGTCCCCCATCCTCGCTCCCGTGTGAACAGAAACTCACATGTTCAGACAGTAGAAAAAGCGAAGTGGTTCCGTTTATAAAGACTTTCAGTCAGTTTTTTATTGATTTTTGGCTTGCAGTTAAAGCCATGCTTTTAAAGTCATTACCAATCTTGATAAATTCTAAAGCAGTTTAGAGGTTTTGTGTATCTACTTGTTATTTTTTCCAGCTTTTAAAATTATCCTCTGATCTGTAGCAGCGTCCTATTCTCTATGTTTTCGGACAGATTCCTTCAGAAAATAACCTGCTTATTCCTTTCAGATGCACAAATCTGGTGACTTTGGGATACTTATCTGCTTTTGATAGTAAATAAATCTCAAAATAGAGTATAAGGAAAGGAAGACAGGCAGAAAATTTTGAAAAGCATTTTTTGGAGTTTTGAATTTTGAAAGCATTTCTAAAGCTCCTATCTATAAGCATAAAAGATTAGGTTTATATCCTACAGGAAATGTTAAGAGAGAAGACTGTTAAGTAAAGTAGTCCTCAAATGTATCTGTAGTAAAAACTCCCTAGGGCCTTTAAGGTATGTATGCTCAGATCCTCTGGAAAAATGTGATTCTCTTCCTAGCTTCATTTTGCCTAGAAAAGACTGTTACTTTGTCTACAGAAGACAGGACTTGCCCTATAGACAAAGAATTATACTGGGAGCCTACTTTGCCTTTACTTATGAACTATTGTTCATCTGCCAAAGAAGTTATAATTAAATAACCTATTTTCAAATTGCTACTTTCATTTGAAATTTTCTCTGCCCAGCCTCAGTGAACCAAAAGAGGGCAGCAACAACCCAGATGTTCAGATTGTGGAATCAGTAAAGTGGTTCCTTTTAAAAGGATTTTAAAATTCATGATTGTATTTCTGCTTTTCTGAAGGCTGCACATTTAAAACTGTTACTAATCTTGATAACTTTGTTTGTTTGTTTTGAAGAGAGAGAGAGAGAGACAGCATGAGCAGGAGAGAAGGAGGAGTAGAGAGAGAGGGAGACACAGAATCTGAAACAGGCTCCAGGCTACAAGCTGTCAGCACAGTGGCCAGTGTGGCTCAAACTCACAAACTGAGATATTGACCTGAACCGAAGTTGAACATTTAACCAACTGAGCCACCAGGAGCTCCTAATCTTGATAACCTTTAAAGCAGTTTAAAAGATTGATGTAGGGGCGCCTGGGTGGCTCAGTCGGTTGAGCGTCCGACTTCAGCTCAGATCACGATCTCACGGTCCGTGAGTTCGAGCCCCGCATCGGGCTCTGGGCTGATGGCTCAGAGCCTGGAGCCTGCTTCCGATTCTGTGTCTCCCTCTCTCTCTGCCCCTCCCCCATTCATGCTCTGTCTCTCTCTGTCTCAAAAATAAATAAACGTTAAAAAAAAAATTTTTAAAAAAACTTTAAAAAAAAAAGATTGATGTATCTACTTGCCATTTTTTTTTAACTTTTTAAAATTACTGTAATAACATGTTCACTATAAAAACATTAGAAAATACAGGTAAGCGTTAAGAAATGTTATTGGTAATCCCTTCCCCCTACACACAAAATAACCACTATTTGCAATTGTTTGCGATCCATTTTCAATTAGAGTAATTTTATAAAGCAGCAGCATTACAAGAATGCCGTCATCGTTGCTGAACAATAGCTTTTTTCTTTTTTCTTTTTTTTTTTGCTTTCCCAGAAACATGTTCATCTGTGTATTTTGAGACAGGTGAAAAGCAATTAATTCTCATTAAGAGTCTGCTGTGCTGTTGGGCAAGACAACTCATTTTTCTATTGAAATTATTACTATTACTCATCACTTTTTACAGCTTAAAAAAATCTATTCTTAACTACTTTTGTGGGTAGAAGAAAATTAAAGGTATGGTTTTAGCTAATAATAGGCTAAACCATTGCCTTTTACTTTGATGATGCAATTAGCAGCACAAGCCAGGCCAAGGGAAACTAAAAATCTAATAGTCGATCCCAAGCCCTCCGTGTACATATACATGCTCGATACCACTGGATTAATGTGTTAGTAAAATTGGATTTTTAGACCCAGGAGGGATATTGAGAGGCATGTAGTCCAAACCTTTCATTTTGGGAAGAGTAAAATTAGATTCAGAAAGGTTTGGAACTCACTCGGGCCGCTCAGTTTATTTAGTTAACAGTACCACACACGAAACGAAATCTGTGATTCTCAGCACAGTCATTTTTTTCATTGCCCACCTTTCTTTCCTTCGAAGTGCATGACCCACCCAGATTTCTTCTTGGAGAGGTACAACTGAATTCTTCAAGTTTTGCTTATAATTTTAAAAGAACTTGGTATTTCTATTAGTCTGCCCAGACTTCCATAACAGACTATCACAGACCAAATGGCTTAAACAACAGAAATTTATTTTCTCACAGTTCTGGAGACTGGAAGTCTAAGATCAAGATGCCAGCAAGGCTGGTTTCTGTTGAGTCTTTCTTCCTGGCTTGCAAATGGCCAACTTCTCACTGTGTCCTCACATGCCTTTTTTTCTGCGTACATGTGCTCCTGGTGTTTCTCCCTCTTTTTATACGGACACCAGTCTTGTTGGATTAGGACCTCATCCTTATGACCTCATTTAACTTTGATTACCTCTTTAAAGGCCCTATTATCTATAAATACAGTCATATTGGGTGTTAAGACTTCAACATATGAATTTGCAAGGGACACAATTCAGCCTATAACAGTATTCCTCTTCAAGTCCTTTGCAGCTTAAATTGTTTAGTTTTATTTTTTTAATTTAAAGAGATTTCTGGGTAGAGGGGGGGTTATGGATACATTTCTTTGTGCTTAACGTATTTTCTAAATGTTTTTGTACGGAGCATGTATTACTGTGGCAATTTTAAA
Source organism: Lynx canadensis (assembly GCF_007474595.2). Lineage (NCBI taxonomy): Eukaryota > Metazoa > Chordata > Mammalia > Carnivora > Felidae > Lynx > Lynx canadensis. The sequence goes on from NC_044308.2 coordinate 112,991,821, forward strand.
ATATTTTAAAAATAGCAGGTACAATCTGCTTTAAAACTTACAAAGATTAGTAATGACTTTCAATGTATAGTTCCCAGGAAATTGGAAATAAAAAACTGTGTTAAACAGTTTCAGGGAATCAGAAGTTTCTGCATTTCACTGGTAGACAAATGTTTATACCTTCTGTGGTATTTGGTTGACTGTAGCTCTAGTCTGGCATCCTTCAGGATTTAAGGTGATTTAGAAGATTAGGAGTTAGTGGTTAGTCACTTCACTCTTTATGATGCCTGAAGGTATAGACAATTGTAATTTTTTGGCAAATTTTTATACGTATACTATAAATAACTGCTTGGTTGACTTTCAGGGAATCCTGTGTCAGCCGTGGTCACCTGCAACCTCTTTGTTGTGCCTGCACTGAGAAAGATGCAGGGCATCTTGGATCCTCGGCCAACCATCATCAAAGCCAGGGTAATGTTTTCTAAATGACAAGGAACCAAAACTGAAGCCTAATAACAATTAAGGATATGATTTTCCAACTGCCCAAAATAAACATCCAGAATTTTGTAATCGTTGTGAGGGAAAATGTAGTTATATTCTCCCCATCATGACAGAAATGGAGGGGAAAGGGTCCCATTTATTCCCAGCCCACATTATTCCACAACTTCTAAAGTAAATAATTTTTTCTGGCAGAATCCATATGGAAGTGGATATGTAATGATAAAATGGCAAATAGAATGAGACTGGCACTACCCTAAAATAAACCTATACGGAAGGAGGGACAAGAATTCCCTTTCAGCTGTGTAAAGTCACACAGCCAACTGTTTATCTTCTCACTTTTTCCGCAACCTCTCTGATAAATTTTAAACAATTTGGAAAAAGACAGTCAAAGGACTAGAAGGAGACTAGCGAGTTAAAATAAAACGTTGACCACATTTTAGGAAAAAGACAACTAAGCCTAAGAAATTATACTTGGTTAAAAGGCCATTTAGAAATTAGAGTCCCCTTCTCCACCAACAGTTTGATTTACTACTACGCAGTTTGATTTACTACTACTCAACTAATTCTGTAACACAATTTCTATATAACTAATAATTAATTCTCTTGGCAATGTGACCTACAGTATCAAACCATTGCTTTTTTTAAAAGCTTGATTGAGATACAATTGACATACAAAAAATTACATATATATAACATATATATTTTGACGAGACATACGCATATGCCCATATCATCACCACAGTCAAGGTACTAACATATTTATCACCTCCATAAACTTTCTGTGTTCTTTTGTGGTTTTATTTGTTTGATTTGTGGTATGAACATTTAACATGAGAACTATCCTCTTAACATATTTTAAAGTGAAGAACACCATGTTGTCAACTATAGGTACTGTGTAGTACAACAGATCTCTAGAACTTAATCACCTTGTATAAGAGAAAATTTATACCCATTGAAAAACAATTCCCCATGGCACACTCCCCTCAGCCTCTGACAATCACCATTCTATTCTCTGCTTCTATGACTATTTTTTTTTATAAAGGGCTTTTTTTTTAAAGTTTGTTTGTTTGTTTGTTTATTTATTTATTTTGAGAGAGAGAGAGAGAGAGAGCACACATGAGTGGAAGAGCAGCAGAAGGAGAGAGAGAATCCCGACCAGGCTCCACACTGTCAGCGCAGAGCCCAATGTGGGGCTCCAGCCCAATGTGAAATCATGACCTAGGTGAAATCAAGAGTCAGATGCTTAACTGACTGAGCCATGCAGGTGCCCCTGTGACTGACTATAATACCTCAAATAAGTGGAATCACTCAGTATTTATCCTTCTGTGACTGGTTTATTTCACTTAGCATAATGTACTCTAGGTTTATCATATTGCCACAAATGGTAGGAATATCTTTCTTTTTTAAAACTAAATAATATTTCATTGTATTAATATAGCACATTCTCCTTCTCCATTCATCTATCAATAAACATTTGAGTTGTTTACATATCGTGGCTATTACGAATAATGTTACGGTAAAATGAGAGTGCAGATGTCTCTGAGATCCTGATTTGAGTTCTTTAGGATATATACCCAGAAGTAGAACTGCTCAATCATATGTTCTATTTTCAACTTGGGAGGGGGGGGACCTCACACTGTCTTCCACAGTGGCTGAACCATTCTACATTCCTACCAACATTATATCCAGATTCCAGTTTCTCCACATTGTCGCCAATACTTACCTTTTGTGTTGTTGTTGTTGTTGTTGTTTTAATAGCTATCCTAACAGTTGTGAGATGGTATGTCATTGTGGTTTTGATATGCATTTACGTATCTTCTTTAGAGAACTGTCTATTCAAGTCCTTTGCCCATTTTTAAATCAGGTTATTTGTCTTTTTGCTATTGACTGGTAAGAGACTCTTATATATTTTGAATATTAACCCTTTATCAGATAGATGGTTTGAAACATTTTCTCCCTTTTCATAGGTTGCCTTTCCATACTGTTGTTTCCTTTGCTGTGCAGAAGCTTTTTAGTTTGATATATACTGGATATGTATTTTTTATACATAAAATACTGGATATGTATTTTTTATTTTGACAATTATGGATAATTGTCTATTTTTTATTTTGTGGCTTGTGCTTTTGGTGTCAAATACAAGAAATCATCGCCAAGACCAATATCAAAGAGCTTTTCCTGTATGTTTTCTTGTATTTTTACTGTTTTGGGTTTTAAATATAAGTCCTTTATCCATTTTGAGTTAATGTTCGTGTATTGTGTAAAAAAGGAGTCCAAATTTAATCTTCTGCATATATATATATCCATTTTTCCAATACTTAAACTGTTATTTTTTGAGAGCTTTGAAATAAATTCCAATGTGACAGAATGCTATGATTAGTTGACAGGAAGAACACAAGGCATAGAGGAGGAAGAAGGAATATTTATAAAATATTGTGAGAATATATTGGATAAAACATTAAGGAAACCTAAGCTTCAGGTATTCTTTCTTTTTAATTTTTTTAATGTTTATTTTTTATTTTTGAGAATGAGAGAGAGAGACAGAGTGCAAGCAGAGGAGGGGCAGAGAGGGAGACACAGAATCTGAAGCAGGCTCCAGGCTCCAAGCTATCAGCACAGAGCCTGACATGGGGCTTGAACTCACAGACTGAGAGATCATGACCTAGATGCTTAAACCAAATGAGCCACCCAGGTGTCCCTAAACTTCAAATATTCTTAACATTGACCTTTTAAATATTGAGATTTTGTAGGCCAGCATATGAAGAGATATCCTCCTTTTCCTAAAATTTTAGTAAAAGCTCAACTATATATTCTGAAAACAGATTATCGGGGGATTTTCCAATAATCATGGTGGTGGTCTTATTTTAAATTTAATGGAAAAAGAAGAAAAACAGCCATCAGTAAACAAAAAGTATTCTGATCAAATCAGAAGGTCAGAGTCATAAAGCTTAGACATCTAAACCAATAATATGAATTTGCTCACCATTTTCATATTTGCTAAATTTAGAAAATAAGAAAAATCTGCATTGTTATAAGAGAGAAAAAGAGGATTTCTCTTTGACTTTGCAAAGTTCTTATGAATCCTTTCACTTATTTCTCATCTTAACATTCATTATCTCTTCTCTAAAACTGACATTGTGGCAGCTATCCTTTCTGACAACAGTGATGAGCTAGAGCTCTACAATCACACTGATGCATGGTACATTGTTCACACTGCTGCTCACTCCTGTCAACTCATGGAATTGAGAATTAGTCTAAGAATCAGTCAAACTCCCTTCTCCCAAAGAGCAGTGTCACTGGGACTGTCAGATGGGTCATCAGTGTCCTTGGCTGTTTACTTCTTTTGGTTTTAACTCCTAAAATCACCCCCACACCTTTCCTGACATAACTGTCACTTTTAGAACATAACTTTATTCACTTCCTTGAAACATGGTAAAGCCTCTTGTCTGTGTTTTCTGACCATCCAATATGCAGCTTACAGACGCCACTTATTACTGTTCTCCAAAATGGCCACCAAAATCACAGCCTCTCCCAATCCTTACTGCTTTCAGAAAGTGAGGTAGTTATTAAATGCTGGTGTCGGTAACTCGTAGTGCTGGTTCTGATATAGCTGTCCTGTGGTTAGGGCAATGCTGCATTATTTTGAAAGGTCAACAGAAAAAATGTCATCTTTTGTATCAGTGCATTCTGACATCAATTTAGAACACTTGCACCATAACCTGGGTCAGTTATGGTTGAAGTTGAAATACTTCTGGCTTTCAGTAGGCAATTAAAAATGTAACCTTAATTCACTGAATTATTAACCTAATGCTTCTACAAACAGATATCCTTTTGTGTTTCCTTAACACATTTCCTTAATATCCCATCAAAGTGCCCTCTACTGCCCCTTGTTCTCAACTCGTTTCTCTAGAAATATACCTTACACAACTCCTATTAGTATTAACAGCCCATCTCAGGCAATGATTAAGAGAAGGGAAAGGGAAAATATTTTCATCTCCCATGGGATTAGGCCAGCATGTGCTGGGAGAGTATGGGCATGTTGAACTCTACTGGGCTATTCCAATTTTCCCATCTTATCTCTTCTCTTGAGCATTATTGTCTTCCTGCTATGAGAACTTCATGAATGCTTTCTGGCTGATGTCATAAACAGTAAAATACAAAGCATCTTAACAAAATGTTTATTTTGTTGGAAAATTACTAAGGTGTTTGCAGCTGTAGAGAGAAATATGATTATTTATTGTGACAAGATCAGTCATTGATCATTAAAAATGTTATTGGATGCCTATTATATCATAATATTATGTCCTATAGATTAAAAAATGGATATGGAAAATTATAGGACTTTCCATGATTTATAAGAGATGTAAATCAGTTTTAACGTATTAGGAAATGAAAAATATATAAATGAAAATATAATTTATAAAAATCTTGGAAAAGTTATTTTGAAACTGATCCATAGCAGCATGTGCAAGCATTTTAAAGTTACATGACAAATTTTAGATAAATGATTTACAGGGTAAATAAACTCAAGGATCTCTGTGGTAGACTAATGAAATCAGCGCCTCATAACTTTTATAGCACTTACCAAAAAAGTTAACGTAAAGCTGCCTGAGCCACTCTTTGGAAGCTTTGACCAGATTGGAGCAAAGTCCAGGCCCCCAGCATCAACCTGGGCTTTGCGCATGTTATCTTAGGCCCCCGCCCAAGTAGAATCCCCTTTGGTCATCTGTTTTCTCACAAATTCTTTTCTCCAGTCTGTACAGTCCTGCATCCCAACCTATTCCCTTGAACCTTCTGGAGCTTTCACTTTTTCCTCATTCAGGTCTTTGGCAAGTGTCTCATAGTCTACCTCTCTAGCTCACCTCTTACCATCAATTGCTTTATTTCTACAATTCTAAATATCTTTATTTCTACTTCAGCAAGTCACTTCCAATACCCTGAAGTACTTCATCCCAAAATCACCAACTCTGGTGTACAATTTAGGAACAAGGGCAAGTTACTATCAGTCTTTGTAAAAAGGGTATAAACACTCCTTTCACCCCTACCCTTAAGTCCTTAAGCCGCACTGGCTTTGTCACTTTCCTCACCCAACCTAAGTCCTGTGGTGTAGCACATCAACTTTTTTTTGCCTCTTCCTTCCATGATAGCCCACTCTAAAAATCCACAAACTTGGATCAAGCCTTCCTTCTTTATCTTTCACTTTTATTCCTAGGCCACAACTAGAGAAGAGTCTACAGCTGTTCACATTAGCACTTCTAATTTACAAACCTCAGCAGGGGCCCAAATTCCCTTCATGATCCTTTTATATCCTATGGATCAGCTTCTTCCATTCCTTACAGCAGCCTTCCAAATCTTCACCATTCTCCTAAAGCTGCTTCCACCATCCATATCCTCTGACTTTTGTAACCGAATAAGCCTGGCTTTGAATGATGGCTCCAACATTTACTAGATTATAATCCTTGACATATTTAATGGTTTCCTTTCTTCTAATCTTGCTTCCTCTTAAACCCCTGTTCTAACTCTAACCATGTAAGCATCTCCAACTAAAATGCTTCCATGCTTCACATGACCCCCGGGTTAAATCCAAACTGCTCATGTGAACATAGGAGGCCCTTCACCCCAGGGCCTTTTTCCCTCTCCAGCTTCATCTGTTTCTCGTCCTGAACTCTCACCATAGTAAGCTATTTACTGCTTCCAAAATGGACATGAAATCCCCTGCCTATGCCTGTGATTATTCCCCTTCCTAGAAGTTTCTTCCCTAACCACCACCATCTCCTTTCTCAGTTTTCAAGACTCCTTAGTCATAAGACTCAGAAATCACATCCCCTGTGAAGCCTTTCTCGGTGTCCCTAAGAAGGGTTGACTACTTAGCTTCTTTGTGCCATTTTAATACCTTGTTGACAGCTCTGGAAATAACGTTATTGCACTGGATTTGCAAATAATTATTTACCCTGAGAAATTTTTTAGGTCACTTCTCTGTAAGATGGACAGGACAAAGAGGAAGAACAAAATATTCTCACCTTTTTTTTATTAATAAATTTTTTTTTAGGTTTAAGTTCATTTAGGTTCACCGCAAAATTAAATGGAAAGTACATAGGGTTCCCATATACCCACTGTCCTCACACATGTACAACCTCTCCTGCTATTGACATCTACACCAAAGTGGTACATTTGTTACAACTGATGAACCAACTCACACATCATTATCACCCAGGGTTATCAAGGATTCACTCTTAGTGTTGTATATTCATTGGGTCTTGACAAATGTATAATTTCATGTATCTACCATTGTCCTTTCATACAGAGTAGTTTCTGTGCTCTCCCTATTCATCCCTCCCTCTATGCTATAATCTTGATCTTTTTACTATCTCCATAGTTGTATCTTTTCCAGAATCATGCAGCCTTTTGAGATTAACTCCTTTCACTTAGTAATAGGCATATAAGTTTCCTCCTTGTCTGGTGTACCACCATTTATTTGTCAATCCACCTACTGAAGGACACCTTGATTATTTACAGATTTTGGCAATTATGGATAAAGCTGATACAGACATCTATGTGCAGGTTTTTGTATGGACATAAATTTTCCCTTTACTTGGGTAAATAGCAAGGAGCACGATTGATGAATTGTATGCTAAGAGTATGTTTAATTTTGGTAAGAAACTGCCAAACCATCTTCCAAAGTTGCTGTACCATTTTGCATTCCCACCAATAGTGATTAAGAGTTCCCATTCCTCCACATTCTCACCAGGATTTGGTGTGGCCAGAGTTTTGCATTTTGACCTTTGGTAGGTGTGTAATGATATTTCATTGTTTTGGTTTGCACTTCCCTAATGACATATGATGTTGAATATCTTTCAATGTTTACTTGCCATCTGTATATCTTCTTTGATGAGATATCTGTTCAGGCCTTTTGCCCATTTTTTAATCGAGTTGTTTGTTAATGAATTTTAAGAATTTTTTGTATAATTTGGAAAGCAGACATCCATCAGATGTCTTTTACAAATATTTTTTCCCAGTTTGTGGCTTATTTCCTCATTCTGTTGACCTTTTTTTTTTCTCTAATTTTCTCCCTTAAACATTTACATGTAGAACATATATGATACTATACCACATAATACAGTTTTACCTCTTTTTTAATGTTTATTTATTTATTTAGAGAGAGAGACCGCATGCACACAAGCAAAGGGAAGGGGCAGAGAGAGAAGGAGAGAGAGACTCCCAAGCAGGTTCCATGGTGTCAGTGCAGAGCCCAACACAGGGCTCGATCCCACAAACTGAGATCATGACCTGAGCTGAAGTCAAGAGTGGGACACTTAACCTACTGAGCCACCCAGGTGCCCCCAGTTTTATCTCTTGAGTGACTACTGCATGTCAGAAAAATATTTGAAAAGAAACAGAGGAAATAGTCTTAGTCCATAGCCCACTCTAGTTTTGAATGAATAGAAGAAGTCCTCAAAGGTGAAACATCAGGAGTGTCTTGGGAGCCCAGTCAGTTAAGCATCTGACTCTTGATTTCGGCTCAGATCATGATCTCATGGATCATGGGATCAAGCCCCGCATTGTGTTCTGCACTGACAGCACGGAGTCTGCTTGGGATTCTCTGTCTCTATCTTGCTCTCTCTGCACCTCTCCCATTCATGCTCGCTCTCTCTCTCTCTCCTTCAAAATAAATAAATAAACATTTTTTTAAAGTGAAGCATCAACTTTTTTTTTTCATTTTTTTTAACGTTTATTTATTTTTGAGACAGAGAGAGACAGAGCATGAACAGGGGAGGAGCAGAGAGAGAGGGAGACACAGAATCTGAAACAGGCTCCAGGCTCTGAGCTGTCAGCACAGAGCCCGACGCGGGGCTTGAACCCACGGACCGTGAGATCATGACCGGAGCTGAAGTCGGACACTTAACCGACCAAGCCACCCAGGCGCCCCAAGCATCAACTTTTTCACCCAAAAAAAATGTGTTTTGTGTTTCCTCATGGTACATCATTCATGTAAGCACTGACACTCATAGTAAATAAGTGATTTCTTAAGCTAAGTGATATAATATGCCAGAACTATAATATCAGTACAGCTAAATATACTGGTTAATAAAGTATTCTGCATTTTTCATAAAATACCATAAAAATCTAGTTGGTTTCATCTCAGCAAAAGGAACAGCTGTTTGTAAGGCTACAAAAAAAATTGTATTCACCTCAATTTGATGCAATTGATTCTTGTTCTTTAAATTAACATAAATATCTTCCTTTAAAACAAACAATCCCATTTTGTAGATAAACAAACAGGTATAGGAAAGCAAAATAATTTCCTAACATAGCATGCCAGTTAACGGTACACCTGGGAGTAGAAGGCGGAGGTCAGATATCACCCCATTCTAGTATTTGTTCTCTCGTACTACCATGAGCCAATCAGTGCCTTTGCCAGGTGAAAACCTGCTCAGACACCTAACAAATAACACAGCCACGGGAATAGTCTTGTAGTTTAATTCTGGAGAACCCCCATACACAGATTGAAAGAGAGAGAGACATTTTTGCCCTCAGCTAAGCACACAATAATTCAGGAATAATGGCAAGTTACCCCTCAGTAGATATGAAATAGAGTATAAACATAAGCAAATCAACTGAAAGAGTTTAGTATGATTTAGCCAAGGAAAAACACTTCAGCATTAAATTTTATTCTGGATTCCAGAGGAAAAGCAGGGACTGTCAGAGTGAATAATTAGAATGTTTAAAAAACAGAGTAACCAGAATAGATTGGTGATAGATTTACCTGAATCAAAATTTCTAGGATATTCTTTTTTATTATTATTAAATATAATTTATTGTCAAATTGATTTCCTTATAACACCCAGTGCTCATCCCAACAGGTGCCCTCCTCAATGCCCATCACCCACTTTCCCCTCTCCCCTGGCTCCCCATCTACCCTCAGTTTGTTCTCAGTATTTAAGAGTCTCTTAGAGTTTGCCTCCCTACCTCTCTGTAACTTTATTTTTTTTCCCCTTCCCCTCCCCCCATGGTCTTCTGTTAAGTTTCTCAGGATCCACATATGAGTGAAAACGTATGGTATCTGTCTTTCTCTGCCTGACTTATTTCACTTAGCATAATACTCTCCAGTTCCATCCACATTGCTGCAAATGGCATGATTTCATTCTTTCTCATTGCCAAATAGTATTCCATTGTATATATAAACCACATCTTCTTTATCCATTCGTCAGTTGATGGACATTTAGACTCTTTCCATAATTTAGCTATTGTTGAAAGCTCTGCTGTAAACATTGTGCTATAAACAAGTGCCCCTATGCATCAGCACTCCTGTATCCCTTGGGGAAATTCCTAGCAGTGCTATTTCTGGGTCATAGGGTAGATCTATTTTTAATTTTTTGAGGAACCTCCACACTGTTTTCCAGAGCGGCTGTACTAGTTTGCATTCCCACCAACAGTGCAGGAGGGTCCCTGTTTCTCCACATCCTCGCCAGCTTCTAGAAACTCCTGATTTGTTCATTTTAGCCACTCTGACCGGCGTGAGGTGGTATCTCAGTGTGGTTTTGATTTGTATTTCCCTGATGAGGAGTGACGTTGAGCATCTTTTCATGTGTCTGTTGGCCATCTGGATGTCTTCTTTGGGAAAGTGTCTATTCATGTCTTCTGCCCGTTTCTTCACTGGATTATTTGTTTTTCAGGTGTGGAGTTTGGTGAGTTCTTTGTAGATTTTAGATATTAGCCCTTTATCTGATATGTCATTTGCAAATATCTTTTCCCATTCCGTTGGTTGCCTTTTAGTATTGTTGATTATTTCCTTTACAGTGCAGAAGATTTTTATCTTGATGAGGTCCCAATAGTTCATTTTTGCTTTTAATTCCCTTGCCTTTGGAGATGTGTTGAGTAAGAAATTGCTGTGGCTGAGGTCAAAGAGGTTTTTTCCTGCTTTCTCCTCTATGGTTTTGATGGTTTCTTGTGATCACATACTGGGTCACAAAACAGCCCACAATAAATATAAAAGAATTGAGATCATACCATGCACACTTTCAGATCACAATGCTATGAAACTTGAAATCAACCACAGGAAAAAGTCTGGAAAACCTCCAAAAGCATGGAGGTTAAAGAACATCCTACTAAAGAATGAATGGGTCCACCAGCCAATTAGAAAAGAAATTAAAAAATATATGGAAACAAATGAAAATGAAAATACAAAAATTTCTAGGATATTCAAGCTGTAATTGAATCATTTGATCTAAGCAATACCTGTTCTAGTTGAATAAAAGGTTTCTCTTCCATTTTAAGGTAGAGTAACTTCCATGATTATTGTGCTAATGGAAAATGTTAATTCTCATACACTGGAACAAGTCTTATATTCACCAAAATTGAACTAATCTTTGATAGGCTATCGTCCATAATTATACACTATATAAACTTGTTCAAGGAGTACCTCTTAGGTACCTACTACCAAGACATTATCACTTTGATTTATCAGATTTCAGGATGAATTTAATGAAATAGATTTTTTTAATGGCTCTAGGTTAAAGGTTGATTAGTCATTCTACATTGCATGTGTAAACTGAAGTTGCTATATTAGAAAGGTTTTCATCCTTAATGGAAAGATTTCAAAGATGCCATTCCATAATTCTTTTATTACCAGTAATGTGGCTAAACAAAAATGGTATAACTTTTAGTAGAGACTACTTTTATTTGCCTGGAAGAGATTGTATGACCAGTATTGGGACATGGGGAATATTCAGGAGTAAAAGAAAGTGTCCCTTTTATGTTAAAGATAGGTCTATGAATTGGTAGCTGAAGAGTGCCTCAGTAAATATTTATTAGATGGACAGACGGGTGGATGGACGGACGGATGGATGGATGGACATACATATAAATAGATATTGAGCTTGTTTCTTTAGGTCTATTTCTTTTATTTTTCGGTGTTAAAATATCTGCTTTCTCAATTCATAGGTCAGAGGTACCTGTGCTATCAACCCATAAAATTAGACTTCAAAAATAGACCTTCTCTTTTTCATCTGCCCTTTTCCCCACTGTGAATACCAACTTCTTAGTCTTCTCTTTTCACTGGAACAACCCAACTTCTGGACTTCTGTATTAAGAACATAAGGTGGTAGAGGTGGGAACAGCAGAATGCCAAGATATTTTCCATGTCTACTTTATTCTTTGCACAATTTCCACCACCCTGTAGTTTTAAGGGATGATCAGGTGATCAAGTTTGTTTTCATTTACTCTATATTCTATAGTTATCATGTGATGTAAAACTGGATCCTCGCCCAGAATACCATCGCTGTATATTGACTTGGCATCACCAAGAACCACTGCCTTGGGCACAGAGCACAGGTTAGTCATTCACATCTGTGGGTATGTCTATCCATGTATCCCATTAAAACACAAAATTTATGCATAGCCCCCTCCTTGGGTACACCTAATTTAGTAATTGTTGTACATTTTCCTTTTTGAAAGATTAGATGAGTTAAATTATTCCCTAATGGTATAGCATAAGAAGAAAATAAGGGTAAAAACAAAATTTTACTTATTCCATGAAGCCATATTTTCTAGATAAACACAAATTTAGAATTATGGAAGATTTTTGTCTATTTGTTCAACCTCTAAATTCTGAGCACAACTTTGGTTGTACTATGACTATGCTACTCTGAAATGTGAGATTAAAGCTCAATTATAATGTGATCCTCTGTAGCCTCTACTATATGTTAAATATTGGTAAATTTTAAGCACTGAGAAATCAATATTGATAACTCAAGTATTCTATAGTTACCGCCTCTAGACTTTAAACTTTTATCCCCAAGTATTCTAGTCATAGTTATATAACTTCTGATGTGTCTCCAGAAAACTGTATTACCCTCTAAACAAAGGTCCTATCAAGTGCAAACATCAGTTAACAGAGGGAATAAGTACATAGGCAGTGTCTCCCCCAGACTTACATTCAAATTGGCCACCAACTAGTTAGTAGGACTGTAGGCAAATTACCTAACCTCTTTTGAGTCTTGTGCAAATTAAATAAGATAGTTAAGTAAAATGCCCACCACACTGTCTGGTACTTAATAAATACTAAAAAAAGTGGTAGCCACTGCTATTATTATCTTGTTTTAAATAAGTTTTAAAAGCTTCTCTTTTCAGACACACATAACATTTTTTAGCCTGAACTGAGAAATTCTATGGCGTTTTGCATAATGCTATAAAATCCTATTTTATTCTTTTTAGGCAATAATTTCTGCTGTTTATTTTTAGAGTTTAGTGAGAAGGTAGTAGGATACAGTAGCAAGGCCACCTGGAAAAGGGACTGGGAAGTCCGATCTTCTCTCTTCCTCTTGAAGACCTGTGTTTCTGTTCATGGGTGTTTATTTTGAAAAGAACCGCAAGGGCTCCAAATGTACACAGTGTGCTGCTTATGCTGCTGTAATGAGATATTTCTTTCTAGGTAATCAGATGAGCAGCCGTCTGATGAGCATGCGCAGCGCCAATGGCTTGTTGATGCTACCTCCAAAGACAGAGCAGTACGTGGAACTCCACAAGGGCGAGGTGGTGGATGTCATGGTCATTGGACGGCTATGATGGTCCCAGAGGGAGAAAGCTTTGATGCATGTCCACATATCATTGACTGTATCCTGTAATATGCAACGGCACAGCTAGTTTTTCTGATCTGGATAAAAGTTGATCTGTATAGTCAACATCTTGAACTATATTTCAAAAGAATTTAAATACCTTTTAAAGAAAAAACACCTAAAAATAAATCTTAACAGACAACTCTATTCTGATTATATCAAAGCAAATTTTTTCTTTCTTGCAAATTGCTTTGTGTGTTCAATGCTAGGTCTGATAGCGATAGCTTTTAGTAGACAGCAGTAGGTGCCTGCAGAACTTGTGTTTTTCTCATCTTTAAAATACAACTAATTATGCTCTTAATCAAGGCTGTCTGCTTATTTATACTAGCGTAGGCAACACTTGGATTTCCCTTCTTAGTATGCTTCATAACCGCTTTTCAGAGAGCTTTTGCTTGTTCTTTATCATGTATCGTGTTTATGTGCACAGTGCCAACAGAAGAGTGACCGGGTGGAGGCCCAGCCCTGCTGCAGGGAGCACCCTCACCTGCAGAGCGCCCGGGAGGCGCCTCACCCCGGTAGCCTCGTGGCACAGTACTCTGGGGCGGTAACTGGACACCTTTTATTTGAATAAACAAACTGGGGGAAAAATGCTTCCTTAAGTGCTGACAGCCTTTTTAACCAATACATTTAAAATTGTACAGAACAAAAAATAAAATCAAAGACTGATCTTGTACAGATATTAGTGTTACCAGCATTCATGTGGAAATCAAGAGCAAAGAAAAAATAATGTTAACAACTCTGTACCATAACATTTTCTGTAATGATACTGAAACTTAATGAATAAAAAAAATCCTTGATCATTATTTAAAAATCTATTGTGTTGGCGTGTTATTAAAAAACAGAAGATTGTCATGCCATTCTGATGGGATTCTGTTTGGATAAAAGGAATAGTTAAGATAATGTGGCAAGGGTAAGTGGTGTAAAGGTGATTGAAATGTAGTATAATATATTCTGGGGAGCCTGGGTGGCTCGGTCGGTTAAACATCTGACTTCAGCTCAGGTCGTGATCTCACGGTTCAAGGGTTTGTGCCCCACCTCAGGCTCTGTGCTGACAGCTTTGAGGCTGGAGCCTGCTTTGGATACTGTGTCTCCCTCTGTCCACCCCTCCCCTGTTCATGCTCTCTCTCTCTCTCTCTCTCTCAAAAATAAGTAAACATTAAAAAAAAATTTTTTTAATATATTCTGCATTTTATCATAGCGTTGTGATCTACAGCATTGTGAAAATACAAATTAGAAAGTACAAAACAACCTATAGTCAGTCTGGTCTTTCCAGTCATGGATAGAGAATAGCAAGCAAATTTAGAGGGAAGAAACTTAATACTGAGGAAAAGAAACTAATTTCTTATTAGAGATGCAATAAAAACAAATTTTAGACATCTACAGTTCTTTGGAATGGAGGAAAAACAAGAACTAATGAACCACAGTATTGCAGATGAGTAACTAGAAATTTTTTCATGTTAGGAAGGAAGTGAGAAATGGGAAAATTCTGTGCTACACGTGGAAAATATACAAATAAAATATACTTTATCCACTTGGCTCCTGTAGTAAAAACTCAAAGGCACTTTCTAACTGGTGATAACAAGGGACATTAAATATCCTGTAGGGTATACATAGCAAAGCAAACAACAAAAATTGGGCTACTAGTGAATAAGGTCCCAAATGATGATGGTGAATAAAGCCAAGTAGTAAACAAGGAAAATTTGATATTGATATCTGATATTTCCCAAGTTGAAAATAAAATGATCTATGTTTTAAATCTTTTATATTTTCAGTTAAAGAACATAAGATTAATCACTAGAAGTTAAATGAAAGATCATGTAAAGTATTCTTTGCCTACATTCATTCATTCATTGAGCATCTACTATGTGCTTGGATGCAAGGTACATCCTGCTACTATTTACAAGGATAAAAGGAATAACAGCTGACACTATACTGCATCAAGGGAAATAAAACTGTACAAGGAACTATAAGATTTAATATGGTTGGTATTTGATAATATATGTGATAAATGTGATAAATACTATAATTCGGATTTAAAGAATTGGAGGAGTTCAAATGAGAATCTCATACAAGGTTAACATTTCAAGGGGCAGGGTGGCATTTTGGTGGATCTTGAAGGAAGGGTAGAATTTTAATGATGATGATGCAAGAGGAAAGGTATTGCAGAAATAGAATTATGGACAATTGATAATAATCATTTTTATTATAGAATGGAAGTTCCACAGGGCAAAGATTTTTGTTTATTTTGTTCACTGGTATTATCCCCAGGTCCTTAGAAAAGTTCCTGACATATATACACATGTGTAAATATCAGTAAATATTTGTTCAATGAAACACGTAATACAGAATTTACTATATGCCAGGCAAAATTTCTAAGCACTTTTCATATGTTTAATTTTCACAACAGAATTAGTGCTATTATTTATTATTTCTATTTACAGATGAGGAAACTGAGGCACAAAGAAGTTAAGAAACTTGTCCAAGGTCACATAACTAGTTAGAGAAAGAGCTAGGATTTGAACTTAGCAATCTGCCTTCAGAGTCCATACTCTCTTTTTTTTTTCTTTTTCTTTTTCTTTCTTTCTTTTTTTTTTTTTTCTTGAGAGAAAAGAGAGAGAGAGAGAGAGAGAGAATCTTAAGCAGGCTCCACGCCCAGCCTGGAACTCGATGCTGGGCTCCATCTCACACCCTGGGATCATGACCTGAGCCAAAATCAAGAATTTAACACTTAACCAACTGAGCCACCCAGGTGTCCCCAGAGTCCATACTCTTAAACACCAAGTTACAGAAACAAAATTGATACATTTGTAAGACCAAAAAAGTACATGTTTGAGGCCAAACTATGAAGTTCTTGAAAACCAGGTTAGGGAGTCTAGATCTATTCTAGAGATAATCAAACTGTTAGAGACTCCTGATCAGGGAAGTGTTCGGATCAGAACTGTCTTTTTAGGGAAAATGGCCTGGCAGCATTGAGGAGGACAGATTGGATTGAGGAGAAACTGGAATGAGACACCAGTTAAGAAGTGATCTGGTGGTGAGGGGTGATGACAGCCTTAACCTTAGTGGTGGAAGTGATGGTGATGGGGAGATCACAACAGATCAATGTACCTCTGAACATAAAGAATGGAAAGAATTTTGTTACTGATTTCAAGTTTTGGAAGGGAAGTTAGTAGGAGTAAGAGATGAATCAAAGTCCTACATCTTGGCTGAGAAAATGTTAAACCATTAGCAAAAAGAAAAAATTTTTTGGAGGAGATGATGAGTTTGGATACGTATTTGAGATGGTAGAGGAATACTAAGGTAGATATGTCCTGTTGGCATTTGAAAGCATAGGTTAGGAGTTCACAAAAGAGATACTGTCTGGGTGTAATCTTGGGGATCGTTCACATGGCAGTGGTATTTGAAACATAAGGGTGGTTGGGAAAGATTAACAGAAGAGGAGAGGGCCTTGGGGAGCTCCTTAGTTTAAAGAGTTGGACAGAAAAGACCATGAGTGGAATGAAAAAAAGAGCAGTTTGCTGAAGAGGAGGAACCAAGTAGTGCAATATCCCCAAAACCAAGGAGAGTTTCAAGAAGGAAGGATAATCAACTGTCAAAAACAAAAATGTCAAGCATGAAGGCTCAAAAAGATTTGCTGATTAGGCAATCATTTGTGAGCTGCAAGAGTGCAATTTGAATAGTGGGTTGAGGACAAAAGCCAGATTGCAAAATAGGCACTGTGAATATGAATTATTTGGAACTTGTACATGAGAAAAGATAGATACTTGGATGGTAGTTTGAACTGATAACAAGGCGAAAGAAAGATTTTTGTTTGTGAGTTTTGAGAAAGGAGGAAAACAATAGTGAGCATATTAAAAATGCAAAAGTAAGGTTCCAGATGGAGAAAGAAAAGGAAGAAAGGGCTGGATTTAAGGATGCTTGGGGTCTAATTAACCTGGAGTAGAAATGGAACATTTTTTCCTTCTGAGTTAGAAAAGAGAAAAAAAAAATGAGTGTATTTGAAGTAGATACAAGGGAAATTTAAGTTAAAATTTAAGATTCAATGAAATGGTTCTACTTGGCACAGTGGGAATCAATGTCATTTAATCTATTTGCATTTATTTGATCTAAGTTATTTTAGAATTACACATGTATGATGTGTTACCCTTTTTTGTCTTAGTTGATACTTAAATAAAAGACTATAGATGATGTCTTCAGATTCTTATAACTATATGGAAGTCAAGCAGTTCTTTTTTAACCTACTTTTTTGGTTCTATGTTTTAGTTGTCTCAAACTATATCACACAATGAGAAAAAGAACATAAGCACATTAATTGCACCAAGTAAATGCTATTAAGTGATGTTGCATGTACAACAAGTGGATTCTTCGGATGGCTTTCATTTTTTAAATTATTTGCTAATGAGAAAACTTTGTGGATCTGACCCACAACCAATTCCTGATCTTCATGAAACTCTATATAATAAGGTAAGTCTTTATCATTCCCAAATATAGAAAGTGGACATTTGTGTAAGTACAGAATTCAAATCAAATAAACTATGTATCTTGTTATACCAATGATGATGGATCTGAGTTAAATAATGCATTGCATTCTAACATGCTTATAACAAGCATTAAGCTGGACTCTAACAGAGAATTACATTGTTATAATGTTCATCAATAACTTGGCCTAGAGACAAAAGGCTAAAGAGTTGCTTGATTTTGGCCATTTTGTATGGTCAGTTACCAATATTTCTCCTGTAGTACTTTTGCAATAACTCAATAATTTATTTAACAAGGCTTTATTAAGTCCCTGCAGTATTCCAGCCTCCATGCTTGGCACTGAGGATACAGTGATGAGTGAGACAAAGACTCTGACATCCAAGTAGAGGAGATAGATTTTGAGAAAGAAAAAACAAATTATTTGAAATACAGATTATGAGAAGTCTGTGAAGAAAATCCAATATGTTAGAGATTAACTGGGTAGAGGCCTAAATCATATTTGGTGGCTGTGTCAGGGTGCAGCCATTAATAAAAAAGGGAGAAATCACACTATGAAACTTTAATGTAGGAGTAAGTTAAATAGGTGTTAGAGACCTGGAAAAGCACAAAGGAAACATTAAGATGTCAGAGGAATAACTACAGGAAGCAACTATCACAACTGGGTCTGGGTGGCAGGAGGAAGAATTTAGAGTAATCAGAATCTAGAAGCTCAGAAGTCAGAGCCTTTGGAGCTAGGACTCAACCTTTTAAGGAGTGGGCACTGCCCAGCTGCTTATTCTGAGTTGGGGCAGGGGGGTGGAAATAGAGGCTAGAACCAGTTGCTGTTGCCAGGGCAACACTGACAGAAACAAGCAGGGAACAGAAAGGACCACCAGTTCCTTCTTCCTTCCCTCTGCTTTCCAAGCTCCCTGCAGTCTAATGCAACCTCTTACTGAACCTAACAGGAAGCCAGCTGGCAAAAAACTGCAGAGTTCCAGCCCCAGCACCACAGTGCAGAATGCAATGGTAGATTTGGAGCTGAGAGACGATCACTGGTCAAGTGATGGAGAAGGGTTCTCTAAACAAGTGACTTTTTAGCTCAGATCTAAAGAATGAAAATAAGCCCCACATGTTAATAATTAAGAGAATAGCATTTCAGAGGAAAGGGCTTAAAGAATACAACTTCAGAAAGGAGTCAGAGTATGATGAGGGATGGGAGTGTGGTCTGAGATATAATTCGAGGGAACTGAGGCCAGGATGGAGCCAGATCATGCCCACAAATATGCAGGCTGTTGGGTGTAATACTAAATACACACACACCTTATAATGCAGATCTGCTAAGAGCATTGGGAAGCCGCTAAAGGTTTAGGTGGGAAAAAAAAAAAAAGAGTCTATTATTTGCTAAATACCCATTGAATACAAGGCACCATACTTGACAAGGATTCTTGCAAACAAGGAACTCATTCTCTACCTTCTAGCCTGTTCCTCTGTCTGCATTTTGATTTCTGGTCTACCCAGTTTCCCAACCAGAAACCTCTGAGTCATTCCTTCTTCTCACTCCCCACGTCCAATTCGTCACCACATTCTGTCAACTCTACCAATAGTTATGAAGTAACCCTCTCTTTTCTATTCTCACTGCTACTACCTCAGTCTTTCCTCTGCCCCAAGAACTGCCCTCCCCACATCCAGCCTTCACACTGCTGCTAGAGTGATCAATCCAGAACACAAATATCCTCAGGCTAAGACTCTTTGTTTGAAAACTACTCCAGCAGATGAGGTCCAAGAACCCAGTTAGGGCATTCAGAGCCTTCCGGAACCCAGCCCCTGCCTCCTCCAATTTCACTTTTCCCCCCTCCAACTTCATGTAACACCGGACAATTTGCAGTTACCCCTTCAAACCATGTCATTTTATGCCTCAGTGCCTTTGCACAGGATGGCTACTCTTTCAAGGCTTAGTTTGGGCATTAACTCCTCCAGGAACCCTTCCTTAAATCTCCAAACTAGACTAAGTGCCCCTCACCTGTGCTCCTACTTATCACTGAATCTCATTGGAATAGTCTGCTTATATGGCCCCTCCCCCAGTTGATGGTAAGTTCGTTGAGGGCAAAGATGTTCCTCTTTGTAACCCCAGCATGCATGGTGCTCTGTAAGTGGTAGGTACTCATTACTGAACAGACCAACAGAATTGACCTTATATAGCACTCAGCAGGGGGCCAGAGCCAGAACCTGACAGGAAAATTTCATATCCCAAGCTTAGAACATGCAACAGAGAAGAGCCCATAAAGGTATGAGTTAGTGAACACATCTCATGAAGGGACAAGGACAGAAGCTAATTGGTCATGGACCTCACTTTATATATATATATATATATATATATATATATATATATATGAAATTTATTGACAAATTGGTTTCCATACAACACCCAGTGCTCATCCCAAAAGGTGCCCTCCTCAATATCCATCACCCACCCTCCCCTCCCTCCCACCCCCCATCAACCCTCAGTTTGTTCTCAGTTTTTAACAGTCTCTTATGCTTTGGCTCTCTCCCACTCTAACGTCCTTTTTTTTTTTTTTTTTCCTTCCCCTCCCCCATGGGTTCCTGTTAAGTTTCTCAGGATCCACATAAGAGTGAAACCATATGGTATCTGTCTTTCTCTGTATGGCTTATTTCACTTAGCATCACACTCTCCAGTTCCATCCACATTGCTACAAAAGGCCATATTTCATTTTTTCTCATTGCCACGTAGTATTCCATTGTGTATATAAACCACAATTTCTTTATCCATTCATCAGTTGATGGACATTTAGGCTCTTTCCATAATTTGGCTATTGTTGAGAGTGCTGCTATGAACATTGGGGTACAAGTGCCCCTATGCGTCAGTACTCCTGTATCCCTTGGGTAAATTCCTAGCAGTGCTATTGCTGGGTCATAGGGTAGGTCTATTTTTAATTTTTTGAGGAACCTCCACACTGCTTTCCAGACCGGCTGCACCAATTTGCATTCCCACCAACAGTGCAAGAGGGTTCCCGTTTCTCCACATCCTCTCCAGCATCTATAGTCTCCTGATTTGTTCATTTTGGCCACTCTGACTGGCGTGAGGTGATACCTGAGTGTGGTTTTGATTTGTATTTCCCTGATAAGGAGTGACGCTGAACATCTTTTCATGTGCCTGTTGGCCATCTGGATGTCTTCTTTAGAGAAGTGTCTATTCATGTTTTCTGCCCATTTCTTCACTGGGTTATTTGTTTTTCGGGTGTGGAGTTTGGTGAGCTCTTTATAGATTTTAGATACTAGCCCTTTGTCCGATATGTCATTTGCAAATATCTTTTCCCATTCCGTTGGTTGCCTTTTAGTTTTGTTGGTTGTTTCCTTTGCTGTGCAGAAGCTTTTTATCTTCATAAGGTCCCAGTAATTCACTTTTGCTTTTAATTCCTTTGCCTTTGGGGATGTGTCGAGTAAGAGATTGCTACGGCTAAGGTCAGAGAGGTCTTTTCCTGCTTTCTCCTCTAAGGTTTTGATGGTTTCCTGTCTCACATTTAGGTCCTTCATCCATTTTGAGTTTATTTTTGTAAATGGTGTGAGAAAGTGGTCTAGTTTCAACCTTCTGCATGTTGCTGTCCAGTTCTCCCAGCACCATTTGTTAAAGAGGCTGTCTTTTTTCCATTGGATGTTCTTTCCTGCTTTGTCAAAGATGAGTTGGCCATACGTTTGTGGGTCTAGTTCTGGGGTTTCTATTCTATTCCATTGGTCTGTGTGTCTGTTTTTGTGCCAATACCATGCTGTCTTGATGATGACAGCTTTGTAGTAGAGGCTAAAGTCTGGGATTGTGATGCCTCCTGCTTTGGGCTTCTTCTTCAAAATTCCTTTGGCTATTCGGGGCCTTTTGTGATTCCATATGAATTTTAGGATTGCTTGTTCTAGTTTTGAGAAGAATGCTGGTGCAATTTTGATTGGGATTGCATTGAATGTGTAGATAGCTTTGGGTAGCATTGACATTTTGACAATATTTATTTTTCCAATCCATGAGCAGGGAATGTCTTTCCATTTCTTTAAGTCTTCTTCAATTACCTTCATAAGCTTTCTATAGTTTTCAGCATACAGATCCTTTACATCTTTGGTTAGATTTATTCCTAGGTATTTTATGCTTCTTGGTGCAATTGTGAATGGGATCAGTTTCTTTATTTGTCTTTCTGTTGCTTCATTGTTAGTGTATAAGAATGCAACTGATTTCTGTACATTGATTTTGTATCCTGCAACTTTGCTGAATTCATGTATCAGTTCTAGCAGACTTTTGGTGGAGTCTATCGGATTTTCCATGTATAATATCATGTCATCTGCAAAAAGCAAAAGCTTGACTTCATCTTTGCCAATTTTGATGCCTTTGATTTCCTTTTGTTGTCTGATTGCTGATGCTAGAACTTCCAGCACTATGTTAAACAACAGCGGTGAGAGTGGGCATCCCTGTCGTGTTCCTGATCTCAGGGAAAAAGCTCTCAGTTTTTCCCCGTTGAGGATGATGTTAGCTGTGGGCTTTTCATAAATGGCTTTTATGATCTTTAAGTATGTTCCTTCTATCCCGACTTTCTCAAGGGTTTTTATTAAGAAGGGGTGCTGGATTTTGTCAAAGGCCTTTTCTGCATCGATTGACAGGATCATATGGTTCTTCTCTTTTTTTTTGTTAATGTGATGTATCACGTTGATTGATTTGCGAATGTTGAACCAGCCCTGCATCCCAGGAATGAATCCCACTTGATCATGGTGAATAATTCTTTTTATATGCTGTTGAATTCGATTTGCTAGTATCTTATTGAGAATTTTTGCATCCATATTCATTAGGGATATTGGCCTGTAGTTCTCTTTTTTTACTGGGTCTCTGTCTGGTTTAGGAATCAAAGTAATACTGGCTTCATAGAATGAGTCTGGAAGTTTTCCTTCCCTTTCTATTTCTTGGAATAGCTTGAGAAGGATAGGTATTATCTCTGCTTTAAACATCTGGTAGAACTCCCCTGGGAAGCCATCTGGTCCTGGACTCTTATTTGTTGGGAGATTTTTGATAACCGATTCAATTTCTTCGCTGGTTATGGGTCTGTTCAAGCTTTCTCTTTCCTCCTGATTGAGTTTTGGAAGAGTGTGGGTGTTCAGGAATTTGGGTCATGGACCTCACTTTGACAAAGCACCTCAAATGCTGACTTGTGGCATCATCTCCAAATGAAGTTACACATATGGTTTTACATTCTATGCATGTTTTAAAAACATTAATATTTTAAAGGTAAATGTTTAAAATATTCCATGATTATTTCCCTCTTTTGCTATTCTTCACTTTTTAATATACCAATAGCCAAAAAAATGGAAGTGAGATAATACCAAAGACTTTCATCAGAATTAACATTGACCTGGAAAAAGATGAGATCATATTTATTGAAAAATGTTTCCTGGCCCTGAGGCAGGAAGAACAGGAACATGGCAAGTGGTGATCATGCAATAACTGAGCTGAATGAAGAAATAGGTGACTAGAAATCTAGTCCCTAGTACTCATATGACTACAGGAAGAGTTTTCCAACCGGAAGAGGACATTCAGGATAGAAGACAGGAAAAGGAGTATCCAAAGCAAAGGTAACAGGAAGCCCTTTGAGTCTGTGCGTGGAGAGACTGCCCTTGTCTGCAGACTGAACCAGTTACATGTGGAGAGCTATCACCAGAACTGATGCCTTTTTTTTTTTAATTGGGAACTCTTTTTTTTTTTTTTTAATGTTTCTTTATTTTGAGATAGAGACAGCACGGTGGGGGAGGAGCAGAGAGAGAGGGAAGGAGAGAATCCCAAGCAGGCTCCACATATGTGCAGAGCCCGATATGTCTAGAATACACCAGACGCTGGAAGCATGAAGATGCCTCTGCCCTCTAAGAATGCTACATTCTTTTGAAGCTTTTCTTTACAGAAGCTCAAAGTGATTTAACTATGTTGAAGTTTCAGAAAATTGGGATGTAAGGAAATTGATGAATTATCAATTGAATGGTAAACAGTATAAAGTGTCTTCAACTTTCTCAGCATGGTATCTTTTCCATGGTGATTCTACTGCTAAGTTGACTTTTTTCTCCAAAGAAGCCTCTGTAAACTTCACAGACAACCAGAAGTACCGCTCCCCAGCTGCCAGTGGGAATGCTGGCAACACTTGATCTCAGCGGCTGACGTTCAGGGCTGCTCCTTCCCAGGGCTCTTCTCTTACTTCAGAGACTATGTCAACACATTGTGATGCAGGAGCAATAGAACAATGCCCAGAGCAGCCTGGCCTCCTCTGCTTCTTTTACTAAGTGGTTAGTTGCCTACCTGGTAGACATAAACACCTTCTGACAAAGAAATGTGAAAAGAGTTGGAAACCTGCTGTTTGGAGACTATTCTCCTACTAGACATCCAAGAGATCTCCAGAGATCCATTTCAGCCTCACATCTATGTAAGTACAATTTCAGTGTGAACCTGAGGAAGAAGGAAATGGATAGTACTTGAATGAATTCAAGTACTTCAAGGGCAAAAATGTCTATTTTCTTTCCATCTTCCTCTTTTCCTTCTAGTTTCATGTCTTATACTGCAACCAGAACAGCAGGAAAGCTCAGAGACTTAACTCTAGCTACTGGATTTTTCTTAAAAATAATTTCATTGAGAATTTGCGTTAAAATGAAAGCAAGTTTTCTAATTGTCTTTAAATTTTGGTTTTCTGGGCCGCCTGGGTAGCTCAGTCTATTAAGTGTCCCACTCTTGGTTTCAGCTCAGGTCATGATGTCACGGCTTCGTGAGTTCAAGCCCTGCGTGGGGCTCTGTGCTGACAGTACGGAGCCTGCTTGGGATTCTCTCTCTGCCCTTCCCCCACTTGCTCTGTCTCTCTCAAAATAAATAAATAAACTTTGAAATTAATTAATTAATTAATTTTGGTTTTCCAAACCATTACCCCAATTTTCTTTCATTGAGTGAGAATTGAATGAACTTTTGGAAAGACAGTCACTTTTCATTATTCAAATGAGAGAGAAGATCCAGAATACAGGGCTTTCCTGTTCAAAGCTGAATGATTAGCTGGGGGCCCCATGGGGAGAATGCGGTCCACAACAGTCCAACCTTCTCAAAGGTGTGACCAGAACTGCAACATAGAATTGTGATGCAGCAATCCTAAAAATATGTTTACTAGTGTGTTAAGAATGTTTTAAAAAAAAACTGTCTAAGGAGATGCTATGCTTCAAAGTGCTATGAAGAACCAACCTGAAAGCACAAGTACCACAGAGAACAAGTAATGGGTAAACACTGCCATTTAAGAGCTTTTATGTAATTACAGATGAGAAATAACGCACACAGAAGAAAAGGCAAGATAATCTAGGTGGTCAGTATAAGGGCGTTCACTATAGAATTCTTTTTGTTTTGTTTTGTTTATTCTTGAGAGCCAGAGAGAGAGCATGAGCAGGGGAGGTGCAGAGAGGAGGGAGACAGAGGATCTGAAGCAGGCTCTGCACTGACAGCAGCGAGCCCGACTCAGGGCTTGAACTAAAGAACCATGAGATCATGACCTGAGCCGAAGTTGGGACACTCAACCGACTGTGCCACCCAGGCGCCTCTCACTACAGAATTCTTAAAACTTTGTTATAGGTTGGAAAATTTTTTATAATAGACTACCAGTGGGAAAAGATCAAATGGGAATGGTAAATAGCAAACAATTATAGACACCCTTCCAAATTAAGTGATCAGAAAAGGCCCTGAAAACATTTCCATGTTGGCTCCCAGACTCCTGCTCCCTCCCTTTCCCAATTTCCATTAAAGTCAAACTGTCACCAGTCCACAAAATTCACAGTGACTACATTCATTCCTGGGAAAATCAAGACATTCCACCACCGCCCACAGGTGAATATACTTCATATCCACACTATTCTTAGCCCTAATAGGGCCTTGGTCATCTTGAAACATTACCCAGAGAAGGAAGTCTGGTGATGTTATGGGAAGTCTGGAGCAAAGCTGAAGAAGTTCCATCCCTGAAATATATACAGCTCATTGCCTCTCTGTGTTTCATGTCCCCATTAAACTGCTGGCATTGGTTTCTGATTTGTAATCCAATTTAATATGGAATCTCTCTACCTTTTCTTTTTACTAAAAGTAGCCAACAATGTTTTTTCAAATGACAGTCATATTGTAATTCTCCAGAAAAATGCAACCTTTTGTAACTATCTCCTGAATTAATCTTCATCTGGTTAAAGCCAAAAGAGAGAAAAGAGGATGGGGGGGGGGGGCACTAATTAAAAGAAATAACAAAGAATGTAAAGAATCTGCTTGTGACAGGATAAGTTAGGGTCCATCTCAAATACAATTAGATTCCTTCACGCTCTGTAACACAGTTAAAATCCTTATACACGCTCTCCCCGTACAATACTTGCTTAATTAGATGTAGAAAACATTTATTGAGCCTAGGGAAAGGCATAAATTATCACAAAAACATAAACTGTGATTGTGAAAATGAATACACAATCCTTGTAGAACAAGTTATAACAAAAGATTCTGTGTATATGTGAAATGAAGCCAGGTTCCCCTGATGCCCTATAGCAAGTCTGCTTTGTTTCTCTGCTCTATTTCACACATTCATTCAAAACATATTTATTGTAATTCTATAACATATACATTCACTGGCCCTTTGATGTGATCAACCTTTTTTAATACTAAAATTTACTTTTTATTTATGAGTTTTATACTGCAGACCTTTAAAAATTTTTTTTTTCCACGTTTATTTATTTTTGGGACAGAGAGAGACAGAGCATGAACGGGGGAGGGGCAGAGAGAGAGGGAGACACAGAATCGGAAACAGGCTCCAGGCTCTGAGCCATCAGCCCAGAGCCCGACGCGGGGCTCGAACTCACGGACCGTGAGATCGTGACCTGGCTGAAGTCGGACGCTTAACCGACTGCGCCACCCAGGCGCCCCCTGCAGACCTTTATTGTACATGTAATGTTAATAAAGCAAGATAGTATGAACTTCCATAAAGAATTTGCATAAATAAGCCTTGCTTTATTTTTAAAATATTTATGTAGAATCTACAAATGGTGTACTCATTAATATGAGTAACACTGTTGCAGATTTCACTTGCAACATCTCTCTGCTCAGATTTCTCATCATAATGATTGTGGTCATATCATTCTCTAAACTGCAGTGGTCACAGGGCAATGCAAGAGAAGCATAAATGCATAGGAATTTATGCTTCGTTATCTACATTTATCCTTATTAAAAATGTATCCATGGAGGGGCACCTGGGTGGCTCAGTCGGTTAAGCATCCGCCTTCAACTCAGGTCATGATCTCACAGTTTGTGAGTTTGAGCCCCGCGTCAAGCTCTGTGCTGACAACTCAGAGCCTGGAGCCTGCTTTGGATTCTCTGTCTCCTTCTCTCTCTGCCCCTCCCCCACTTGTGCTCTGTCTCTCTCTCAAAAACAAATAAATGTAAAACTTTCTGAGGGGAAAAAAATGTATCCATGGAAATGATGGAAATGTTCTAAAGTGAGATTATGGTGATGGCTGTACAATTCTGTAAATACACTAAAAATCATTGAAATAAGTGAAGTTGATACTATGTAAATTATATCTCAATATCTCAATAAAGCTATATTAGAAACTGATCCATAAGTAAAATTATTAAGAGAACAAAAATATCTGGAAAAGTCCAGCCCACACAAATTAGAATTATTTTGAATCATCGTAATTAATAACAATATCTCAGTAAGGGTTGCTAATTGGATAAGAGGGCTGGGGGCTATGAGCTATCAGGCTGTTCTGGTCTTCCCACAGGAAAGCACAGCAGAGCACAGGGAACTTATCAGAGTGAGGGCCATGAATTATCTACTGCTTTTTAAGAGAAACTCATTTCTCAAGCATCAGCTTAGCCACTGGGCACAATTAATTTTGGTACATCTTACAGAAGATTGTGATGTTCCAAATAGGTCCACACCATGATTGGTAACTCCTGCTTTTAAAATATTTAATGTTATAGGAAAATATTAATATGTATTATATGTAACACACAATGTATATATCTAACATACAACATTGTGTATTTTACATATTATATAAATATATATTTATAAAACTAAAAAGATATATATACCAAAACTTTAGTACTATCTCTAGATATTGAGAGTAAACCTACTAAATAGGGTCTTCTTTAAATTTTTTGAATGTCTATTTATTTTTAAGAGAGAGACAGAGTGTGAACAGGGCAGAGAAAGAGGGAGACACAAAATCCAAAGCAGGCTCCAGGCTCTGAACTGTCAGCACAGAGCCCGACGCAGGGCTTGAACTCGCGATCATGAGATCATGACCTGAGCTGAAGTCGGACGCTTAACCGACAGAGTCACCTAAGCGCCCCTAAATAGTTAATTTAACAGTTGATGATTATGCTTTGGGATCTTTGACAAAATGTGTGGTGGTGTGTGTGTTTAGCCAAAATTGGTTTCATAAAACAATTCATATGTCTCAAGAACAGTGCAGTCTCAGCTCATTACCAGGATAATGGGAGAGGTGTGGGAAGGGTTTGTGGTGGACAGATTGGTAATCTCGAATAACAGTTACAACAAAACCAGTTAAAATTCACACATTTATTTTTACCATCTATACACATGATCCAAAAGTGTCAAAACAATTCTGGAACAAATGTTTAGAAACGAACACCACACAGGTGAAGATAAAAGATTCTGTTCCATTTTCAGCTCCTTAGCTGATCTCCTCTTTGTTCCAGAGTTCAAAAGGGATGAGAAGGGCAAGACCCAGTGTGGCTGCAAATTCACTGCAAATTTCTTCTCTGTGGCCCTAATTTCACAATTACACTTGCACCCTCAGGAGATTGTCCACTGACTGCTCTCTGGAGGGACTGTTCTTGCATCAAAGGGATCCTGGGGACCACATAAATGACTGCTGGAAGGGGCATTCCCTAGTCCTAGTGACCACAGAGAATCCACAGATTATCATGAATTTGCTAACAGTAGACATTGCAGGTTGTCACTTTTCTTAGAGTGATTTTTTTTTTTAATGTGCACTTTGTCACTCACTTCTGGATGAGCAGAAGTTGACTACTGCATTTCATCAGATCTAAGATCCATCAATTATTATATCCATTATGTTATGGACCACTGAGAAAGAAAAAAAATGCTGCTAATTACACAATTAAATGCTTTCTCATTACTTAGAAGTTTTCCACACAATGTCTGTCATACTCTATTCTGTCATCCTCTGTGCATTTCTTAAAAGAGTGCTCCACTCCAGTCTCTGGGAACTTCTTCCTAAACTCTGACAGGTCTTCTGCAAGTTTTATACTGGAACTTTCTTGACCACATCAGAAGGTATCAACAAAATGTTTTCAGATTATCATTAGAAACACATTTTGTTTTTATCCAAGTATAAATTAATATACAGTGTTATATTTCAGGTGTACAATATACTGATTCAACAATTCTATACATTTCTCAGTGCTCATCAAGATAAGTGTATTCTTGGGATGCCTGGGTGGCTCAGTCAGTTAAGCACCTGACTTGATTTCAACTCAGGTCATGAGCTCACAGTTTGTGAAATCGAGCCCCGTGTCAGGCTCTGTGCTGACAGTTCGGAGCTTGCTCAGGATTCTCTCTCTGCCTCTGTTTCTGCACCTACCCCGCGCACACTCTCTCTCTCTCTCATAAATAAATAAACTTAAAAAAAAAAAAAAAAAAGAGGGGCAACTGAGTGGCTCAGTTGGTTGAGTGTCCAACTTCAGCTCAGGTCATGATCTCACGGTTGGTGAGTTCAAGCCCCGCGTCAGGCTCTGTGCTGACAGAGCCTGGAGCCTGTTTCAGATTCTGTGTCCCCCTCTCTTTCTGCTCCTCCCCTGCTCGCATGCTGTCTCTCTCTCTCAAAAATAAAGATTTTTTTAAAATAAAAAAAAAAAGATAAGTGTATTCTTTATCCCCATCACCTATTTCATCCATCCCCCTATTCACCTCACTCTGGCAACCACCAGGCCTCCATATTTAAGAATCTGCTTTTTTGTTTTCTTTGTCTGTTTTGCTTCTTAAATTATTCCACATATAAGCATATGGTATTTGTCTTTCTCCGGTGACTTATTTCATTTAGCATTATACCCTCTAGGTCCATCCATGTTGTTTCAAAGGGCAAGATCTCATTCTTTTTTATGGCTGAGTAATATTCTATCGTATATATACATATACATCTTTATTCATTCATCCATCATTGGGCACTTGGGTTGCTTCCACAACTTGACTTTTGTAAATAATGCTGCAATAAACATAAAGGTGCATATGCCTTTTTGAATTACTGTTTTTGTTTTCTTTGGGTAAAAATACTCATTAGTGGAATCAAATGGTAATTCTATTTTTAATTTTTTGACGAATCTCCATACTGTTTTTCACAGTGCCTGTACCAATTTGCATTCACACCAACAGTGCATGTGGGTTCCTTTTTCTCCATATCCTCACCAACACTTGTTATTTCTTGTCTTTTTTATTTTAGCCATTTTGACACATGTACAGTTATATCTCCTTATAGTTTTAATTTATATTTCTCTGATGATTACTGATGTTGAGCATCTTTTCACGTGTTTGTTGGCCATCTGAATGTCTTTGGAAAACGTTTATTCAAGTCCTTTGCCCATTTTTTAATTGGGTTTTTTTTGTGTGTGTGTGTTGAGGTGTATAAATTCTTTAAATATTTTAGGTATTAACATCTTATTGGATATATGATTTGCAAATAAATTCTTCCATTCAGCAGGTTGCCTTGTTTTGTTGATTTGGGGCGGGGAGGGAGGGGGTTGGTTTGGGTTTGTGTTTGTTTTTATTTTTGTTTTTGTTTGTTTGTTTTTTGCTTTTTGTTTTGGTGTAGTCCTGATAGTTTAACTTTGCTTTTGTTTCCCTTGCCAGAGGAGACATATCTGGAAAAATATTTCTACAGCTGATGTCAAAGAAATTACTTCCTATTTTTTAAAGTAATTTTATAGTTTCAGGTTCACATTTAGGTTTTTAATCTATTTTGAGTTTATTTTTGTACATGGCATAAAGATGTAGTCCAGATTCATTCTTTTACATGTAGTATCCAGTTTTCCTCATACCATTTGTTAAAGAGACTATCTTTTTCCCACTGTATATTGTAGATTAATTGACCATAAAAGTGTGGGTTTATTTCTGGACTCTCAGTTCTGTTTCATTGATCTATGTGTCTATTTTTGTGCCAGTACCATACTATTTCAATTACTACTAGCTTTGCAGTGTATCTTGAAATCCGGGATGTATTGCCTCCAGCTTTCTTCTTTTTCAACGTTGTTTTGGCTATTTGGGGTCTTTTGTGCTTCCACACAAATTTTAGGATTATTCCGGTTCTGTGAAAAATATTGGTATCTTGATAGGGATTGCATTAAATATGTAGATTGCTTTGGACATTGTGGACATTTTATCAATATTCATTCTTCCAATCCATGAGCAGGGAATGCCTTTCCATTTGATTGTGTCATCTTCAGTTTCTTTCATCCATTTTATACTTTTCAGAGAACAAATCTTTCACCTCTTGGGTTAAGTTTACCTCAGTATTTTATTCTTTTTGGTGCAATTATAAATGGGATTGTTCTCTTAAATTCTTTCTGTTACTTCATTATTAGTGTATAGAAATGCAACAGACTTCTGTCTGTACCCTTCAACTTTACTGAATTCATTTATCAGGTCTGGTAGTTTTTGGAGTTTTGGAGTAGTTTTTGGAGTCTTTGGAGTTTTGTATTTATAGTCTCATGTCATCTGCAAGTAGTGAAAATTTTACTTCTTCCTTACCAATGTGGATGCTTTTTATTTCTTTTTCTTGTCTGATTGCTGTGGGAAGGACTTTCAGTATTATGTTGAATAAAAGTGGTAACAGTGGACTTCCTTGTCTTGTTCCTGATCTTAAAGGAAAAGCTCTCAGTTTTTCACCATTAATTATGAAATTAACTGGGGTTCTTCATATATCGCCTTCATTATGCTGAGGTATGTTCCTTCTAAACGTACTTTGTTGAGGGTTTTTATCATGAATGGATGTTGTACTTTGTCAAATGCTATTTCTGCATCTTTTGAAATGATCATATGGTTTTTATCCTTTCTCTTACTGATGTGATGTATCACACTGATTGATTTGTGAATATTGAACAACACTTACATCCCAGGAATAAACACCACTTGATCATGGTGAATAATTTTAATGTGTTGTTGGATTTGGTTTACTAATATTTTGTTAAGGATTTTTGTATCTATGTTCATCTGAGGTATTGGCCTGTAGCTTTATTCTTTTTTGTAGTATCTTTGGTTGGTTTTCAGGGTGATGCTGGCCTCATAAAATGAATTTGGAAGTTTTCCTTCCTTTTCTATTTTTTGGGTAACCTTGAGAAGAATACATTTTAACTCTCCTTTAAATGTTTGGTGGAATTTGCCTGTGAAGACATTTGGCCCTGAACTTTGTTGGGACTTTTTTGATTACTGATTCAATTTCATTGCTAGTATTTGGTCTGTTCCTCTATTGCTTTAGGATTCAGTTAGGGAAGATGATATGTTTCTAGGAACTTAACCTTTTCTTCTAGATTTTCCAATTTGTTGGCATACAATTTTTCATAATATTCTGTTATAATATTTTGTATTTCTGTGCTGTTATTCTTTCTCCTCCATCTCTGATTTTATTTGAGTCGTCTCTCTTTTTTTTTTCTTGATGAGTCTGACTAAATTTTTATCAACTTTATTGACCTTTCCCAAGAACCAGCTCCTGGCTTCATTGTTCTATTGATTTTTTAGTCTCTATTTCATTTATTTCTGCTCTAATACTTATTATTTCCTTCCTTCTATTGGCTTTGGCTTTGTTTGTTGTTCTTTTTCTAGCTGTAAATGTAAGGTTAGGTTGTTTATTTGAGATTTTTCTTGCTTCTTGAGGTAGACCTATACAATCTTCCCTCTTAGATCAGTTTTTGCAAAATTTCAAAGATTTTGGACTATTGTGTTTTCATTTTCATTTGTCCCAAAGTATCTTTTGATTTAGAAACACATTTTAAATGACAATTAAATGCAACCCATGTAGTACAATAAATGTACATAATTTAACATGAATAACCATAATTAAATTTGCGCATATGCAGCCAAATAACAACCACCATGCAATTCCCCACCACCACCACCAGCTGAGTGATCACAAGGAACATTCCATTTCAGAGTTAAACTGAGGAAAAATGTTTCTTAGAATGAATGAAACTTGGGAAATATGAAACTATAAGTGAGCAAGAGGGAACCCAGGGCAGCAAATGCTGAGCAAATTATACTTTTTGACAGAGGGGCAGGTGTCAGTAGACCAATATAAGCTCTCAGGTGCTCACTATGTGACAGCCATGGTGTTCAGTGTTTCCTATACATCATTCTATTGAGTTAAGTAGTTTTATCATTATTTTATAGATGAGAAATTTGAGCTCAGAGATGTTAAGTAACATGCCCAAGGCCACAAAAGTAGGCGACAGAGCCCGAGTATGAACGTGGATGTGTCTGACTCCAGAATCCTTTACAGTCCCAGTTATACCAATTTCCACACTGGCCTATGGCATTGAGTTCTGTAGTTATTATGGTTGTGGTTTACCTTGTCCAGGTATTCCTAAAGGGGTTATTTAAATCAGAATTTTACAGAGAGAAAAAAGTATTGTCTGTAGTGACTGCAAGCACAATATGGAGAACGATACACAAGTGACAAAATAGTGAGCTGGAAAGTTAGTAATATAGGCTACTCTGACTTTTTATGGGAAGAAAATAACTCAGGTTTCTTATGACCCTCCATTGTACAATAGTTATTTGAGTCTATATTACTTCCTTTGTCACATTATCAAATATCTTACTTGCTTTAAGAGCCCAGGATTTTACCATTTGGCAATTTCAGGTCAACCATGAGCTATGAACTCGTGACTGTCTGGTCCACTCACCAAAAGACCATGATTAGAATCATTGACAACAGCTCAGCTCAGATATAAACAGCAGCCCTCTGAGCACTTCACCCACCTTGCTTCGTTAGGAAAACTCTTTCTAAGGCATGGACCTCTCAGGTATGAAATAAAAGTAAGGATTTGTACTGAAATTTTCCTCCTTTGTATGCACTTTATTTTCTATTTTTGTTTCCTTCACAAAAGACTTCACCATGAAAAGGAGGAAGCCCAGACTGAAATGAGTTAAAACCTTCGTCTTGGAGAGAGGATTGTGGCTTGGCCCTGAGTTAAGGTGAGATATGTTGATGCATACTAATGAGACCATATTAAGCTCTACATCGTCACTCGCTCTCCTTCCCTTTCTCTCTCCATTCTGTCTCCTTTCCTCTCCTTTCCAAGCTGTCTTTGCCTCTTTTCCTCTTCTGGAAACTCAGTGGACCAAGAATGCTACTTTTCTAGATCTCAAGAGGGAGACACATGAACTCAAGAGGGAGAACATGAAGAGAGAGTTTGAGCTGAGAAAGATAAGTGTAAGAAATCACAGCTGTTCTTGAAAATGGAGGGTGAACAACTGCTGTGATTTTGCTTGTCACCCTGACCCAAAGGGTTGCTGACCTTTGTCTTCTTTCCTCCATTATACCTTGCTTTCATCCAAAAATGCTCTTTTGTAATGATTTCTTGTCATGTTCCAGAAGATCCCCCATATATTTAGGCCCCAAAGAATCCAGTTGATGTTTTGATCACTTGCTGTGTCCTCTGTCTCTGTTAAGGCAGTTTCACTGTCTTTCAACAAAGTGATGATGGTATAAATGCCTTGTGCTGTTGGGTAAGTCATGAAGGAGAGAAAACATAGATGACAATGAGACTTTAGGTGCTTTTTTCCTACCATCCAATCACTATAAGGATTCTTCCACTGTTGTTCCAAAGGTCTTTTCTAAGAAACCGTGGCTAAATAAAGCCTTTTTGCACTCTAACCCTCAGAACCTGTCCATCTTCTCTAGATCTTCTTTTACACCCCCATCCTCTTCTCTATACCTTTTACTTCCTCTTTCCTTGTAGTATTATTTCCATTAATATCTTTAAAACATCGCAAACATACAGAAATATTGCAAGTACACTACAAAGGTCTTTTTTTTCCTGAATCTTTTAAGAGTAATTTGCCAACTTGATGCCCTATTACCTCCAAATACTTTAGTTTGTGTTTCTTACCATCAAGGGTATTCTCCTCCAGAGCCAAAATTTAACCATCAAAATCAGAACATGAATGTTGCATATTACCATCATCTAATCCTGAGACCCCATTCAAATTTTACCAGTTGTCCCAATAATAGGCTGCCTAGCCAGTTCAGAATCACGATTGCATTTAGTTATCATGTTTCTTTAGTCTCCTTCAGTCTGAAAAAGTTTCTTAGTCTTTTCTTTGACTTTGACTTGCATTGATATTTTTTAAGATCACAGGCCAATTATTTTGTCAAATATCCCTCTAACTGGCTCTGTCTGATATTTCCTAATGGTTGGATTTGGGTCATGCATCTTTGGGAGGAATATCACAAGGGAATGCTCTGTGCCCTCATTGCATCCTATAAGATGATGCACCATTTTGATTTGTCCCGTTACTGATGTTGTTCATTCACCACTCCACTATGATGGTGTCTGCACGGCTTCTTCAATGTAAAGTTACTTTTTCCTCCTTGAAAATTAGTAAGTATGCTGGTGGAAGGTACTTTGAGCTATGTAAATTTCTGTTCCTCACCAAACTTTTAATTTATTCATTTATTTATATCAGTATAGATTCTCAAGTTTTCCTATTTTATTTGACCAGTTCCCCTGTATATAACCAATTACCCTCCTCCTCTACCATCCTCTCTCCTGCTCAGACACCCTCCTCACCCTGCTAGGCTCTGATTTCTTACACTGTACTCCCCTTATCCTGACAATAGAGGTGTTCTTGCCTCCTTTGGGTTCTGAGCCAAGGCTCCCCACTCCCCCAAGTACAGATTCCTGCCTCTCTTTGTCCCAGCTAATGGATTGAAGACAAAATTGTTCAGGAATAAAAGGGAATAGGAAGAAGGACGTCTTCTGTATTCTTTGGTGCTCCCTCTTTTTCCTCTTTTCCATCTGTCCTGACCTATCCTGACCCCTCTCACCCTTGCCAACTCTTGCCAAGTCCTTGCTTTCCAAGCACTCAAGGCAAAATTGAACCATGGACAGTGGCATAAGCTCCACCAGTCAGACTATGAGGGTTTGAATCCTGGTATGGGGACTTAGTTCCCATCCTCTCTGTTTTAGATGGTGGTGGTGGTGGTGGTGGTGGTGGTGGTGGTGGTTTTATCTCTTTCCCATTTTTATCCCCTTAATGCTCTTTCTTTCTTTCTCATTCTTTTTCCATTTTGGCTTCACTCTAGACTGTTTTACTTCCTTGCTTTTCCAGACTCTTTTTACTTTCCCCATGTTCATGTACAGATGTGTTGAAGGGAGGCATTGAGTTGCCACCAGCAGAAGGTCTGATGGGGAATTCCCATGCCCACACTCATATGCTTAATGGGATGTCATGTAGCAGTGGTGTGTGCATCCCATGGCCCTGGCTGGGACAGCAGCAAGACACATTCACTACTTACCCCTTCACTTGAGCAAAAGGGAAAAAAAGAGTCTCTGAGGAAGGACTGAGGTGGAACTATACACCTGAGGCAGAACACATAAGCAGCTTGCTGGTTAAGGAACCTTCCTCTAACTGGCAGGGAACTTGTGAAAAGGGAAGGGTGATCTTTTGAAAATATGAACAGAATTACATTCTGAGACCATGTTCCCTTCCTGGAATTCTGTCATTTCTGGTAGATAAGAGGCGAAATCCAATGATGTATAGCCATTTTTCTTTGTTGAAGCAGTTTCTGGGGAGACAGCCAGAACGAGAGACCAGAGGAGATAGACAACAGTCATTGGTTAGAAATCCTCATCCAAGAGCTAAGGATCAGTCAAGGGTGTATGGTCAGGAAAAGACATTCTCAGTGTAGTGTAGTTTTGATACAGTTCTCACAAAAAAGGATTTGAGAACTCTTCATGATGGCAGGAGTAGTGGTACTATTAATTAGGAAGACAGAACATAATGGTTTGGGGGATGTGGTGTGTGTGTTTCAAGGCCTCCTAGAGAGGTTCTTTCCCTTTCCTAACTGCCCAAATACATAAGTGTTGCCAGCCCCATTCCCCAGGCATTTTCTGTTACATGGATCTTTTCTAGAGTCTTGAGAGCTCTAATCATCCAGTATCCTTTTTTTTTTTTTTTTAAGTTGCTTATTCTTCCTATAGAGTGTAAGCTGCATGGGGACAGGGATCTTCTCAATCATGTTCAGATGTATCACCAATGCCCAAAGCAGTGACTGGCATATCAGAGATGTTGATAAAATTTGTTGAATTAATAAGTGAGGCAACTTCATCATATTAAATTTTCTCTGTATCTGTTCGTTGTATTCCCATCCCCTCGACTCTCTGATGTTTGTGAGTAAGCACCATGAAGAAGAACAATAGGAACTCTACCACAAGGATCAATAAGCAAGATGCCATCTCCGTCCCACCCTTCCAAGATGCAGGAGATCTTCAAAATATGTTGGATGGAGGAGAGTATGCCCCTTTTGTATCTCCTCCCATATTAGAGAGCAATTTTATCCAGGTAAATCATATTTGAGCCCTGAATTAAGTTCCAGTAACTTCAGTAATTAATTTTCTCAAAGAAACTGAAAAGGTTGGGAGGAGAATTATTTTAAATGCGATAAAGGACTGCATGAGACAGTTAAAGGGAATAGTTTTGGAACTTTAACCAACCTAAAATAATTATAATGTTAAAGGAAAATTCACCTCAATTTTTCCCAGCAAACTCTCACCCGGGAATTCTGTTCTAACTCTACCATAATTGTCATTCTATCATGTCTTCCCAAAATGACATGAAGGAATTACAATGAATTCAAACATCCCGCCACAGGAAAGCATTCAGATGGCTCCTTTCTTAGATTTAGAAGACATTTTAAAGAATAAAATGTATGACATGACTGAGTATTAAAATGAATTTTGGTTGGGATGAGCACTGGGTATTGTATGTAAGCGATGAACCACAGGAATCTACCCCCAAAACCAAGAGCTCACTTCCTCCTGCACCCTTTTCCAATAACCTTTTGCAACCTCTAATAAACACTGGGAGAGGTAGTTAGCACCCTGTAGACCAGACGCACCCCATATCATAACTGGGTAAGTTATTCCCTTCGACGTACACAACCTCTCAAGGTTAGTATGTCTTTGGCAGCAAGTTGCCACAGGTTATGCCTCAAGTTTAAACAAAAAAGAACAATGATCTCAAAGTAAAAGAGCACAGCTCCCTTGCATGGAGTCATGGAGGACCCTGGTCCTCTCCTTTTGCTCTATTACCCTCAGATTGGCTCCCCTCAGGACATTACATGCAAACAGGATGGTGACAGCTGCCAGAAACAGACGAAATGCTCCCATCCTAGCAACTTTCTGTGAGGGCTGAGAAACTGTTCCCAGAGCCACCAGGAGGCCCCCGCTGTGTCTCATTGGCCAGGAGGGGGTCACATGCCCCTGCTGAAAGCAAGCATTGGCAAGGGGATGAAATCACCATGACCAGTTTAGGTTTATCAGTATTTAACCCCAGAGCTGGAGCACCATCCCTGAGGGGCAAATAATGGATGAATTCTGAATGCTGTTAATCAGGCATGGCTTTGGGTAGGTCCATAGTGTGGGCTACAACCTTTTTCTGAGTATATCTGTTTTTAAGTGATTGTGGTTTTTGTGTGTGTGTGTTTTTGTTTTTTTTTTTTTTTTTTTTTTTTGAGAATGTACAGCTGAGAAACCAAGTGTTGCCCCTCTTTGGCTTCCTTCACATCCCTGTCTAGCCACTTTTCAGTCTTCTCATCTTCCAACTGGCAGAGATTTTTACTGGCCAAGATTCTTTGATTTGGGGATTTTTGCACATGCTATTCCTCTGCCTGGAAAGTTCTCCTGTCCAGCCAGTTTATCTCATATTGTTCAGGTCTCAGCGAGAGGTCTCTTCCTCTGGGAGATTTCTCTGACCCTATGTCCAGGGTGTGCTGGAGCAGCTAAGTGTTCTGGAAGTTTGCAGGTCTACTGTTTAACACAGCCATTATTAAAAATTAGATTGTATAAACTTATATACTCAAACCTCATCATTCCTATTATTTTACTACATTTTACTATTATTTATGCTCTTGAGGTTATGGATATAAAAATTTGGCAAAGGTCAGTGAAGACTTGTGTGAGAATCAATTGACTATATTGAATTTAAAATGAAGAAAATTGTAAATATCATATTTTGTAAATTGTGCTACTCATCTTTTATAGCAGTAAAATATGTAATTATCATATGCATATCTTCCAAGAGATAGTTGTTACACATTTACCAGCACACCACTGCCTATATCTCCTCTTAAATCAAGTCTCCTGTTATATGCTTCACAGCACAGCACCCTGACCTTGTACTTGCGAATACTTCTTGCAATAATGATTAGTGACATGTTTGCTTAATGTTCACCTTCCCTGACAGAACCCCCATGGCCCAGGGACTGTGTCCGTCCATTCACTGTGATATTTCTTTTATTTTGAAAAAATGTTTTAATGTTTATTCATTTTTGAGAGACAGAGAGATAGAACATGAGCAGGGAAGGGGCAGAGAGAGAGGGAGACACAGAGTCTGAAGCAGGTTCCAAGCTCTGAGCTGTCAGCAGAGCCTGATGTGGGGCTCGAACTCATGAACCACAAGATCATGACCTGAGCTGAAGTTGGACGCTCAACCAACTGAGCTACCTAGGCATCCCACACTGTGATATTTCTAAGCATTCACATCAACAAGTGATTCAACAAATGCATCATGGTTCATTTCTCCATTATTTTCTGCACTGCTCAGGTAAGCCAGGTTGTTGGGGCCATATACTTTATCACAAAACTCCTCTTCCTGTTCTCTACCTTAGGTTAATAGGAGAGGTGAATCCATTTACCTTCACAACCGAGCCAACTGGGTGACTGTAGGCATCTGCTCTTCCAGTAGCACCCACAAGACCCCCAATGTGATGCTTCTGGCACATCTGACACCTGAAGCCCAGAAAGATACAGAACCCCTATTTCAAAGGCTCCTGACATCTCCTTCTCCAGAGAACCTGGTGCTCACCAGGTGAGTTACAAAGGGAAGAGGTTAAGGATCTCTCAGAAAACATGCTTTACCCCTGAGAAACTGAAAATAGAAACACCAATGATATTTGCTCCAAGGGAGCATCTCACTTGCACTGTGTGACAAATGATAGAGTCATGTCCTCAAAGTCTGGGAAAATAGCTTATGACAAGCTGGCAGTCAAACAGGTAGTTAATTTTTAAAAAACTAAACCTAAGTAACAGGAACTGAAGATTCATAATAAACTGCCTCTCTAGGGCATGTCCTTCTTTCCCCAGCATCTCAGCCTCCATCAGAATTAGCTCTGGTCTTGGGGCACCTGTGTGGCTCAGTCTGTTGAGCGTCCAACTTCGGCTCAGGTCATGAGCTTGCAGATCGTGACTTCCAGGTCCTCATCAGCCTTGCTGCTGTCAGTGCAGAACTTTGGATCCTCTGTCCCACTCTCTCTGCCCCTCCCCAACTTGCACTCTCCCAAAAATAAATAATTAAAAAAAAAAAAAGGATTAGCTCTAGTCTTGTCTCAAGCCACTAACTTGCTGTATGACCTAGAGCAATCACTCAACTTCTCTCTCAGCTTTCCAGGATTAACTAAGTAGGACAACTTCTCAAGATAAATAGTTGATACTCTGATTTTTTAAGCTCATCAGAGTCTTAGGAGATGCTTTGAGCGAGATGGCCCTCAGGAGCCTGGATACATGTACTAAAAATCAAAGTTTTGAGCCTCAAAAGCTAAGGACCAGACCTGGGAACATGGTGGCCACAAGAAGGTACTGTTCAACCTTGTGCCTGTCCCAAACCAGGCCCGTCTGGGAGACAAGCCTGTTTCCCTGAACCTCACTGTCACAACTGCTATGCAACATAAAAGGAAAGGCCTTTTGACAGGTCTCCAATCAGGCCTCCAGATGACATTTGTGTTTGTTTGCAGGTTTCTCCCTCTACAGTTTGTGACTCTTTCTGTGCACGATGCTGAGAATATGCGCCTCAAAGTAAAGCTGGTCAGTGGTCGAGCCTACTACCTGCAGCTCTGTGCCCCTGCATGTAAACAGGACACCCTATTTTGTCAATGGGTGGAACTCATCTCCCTCTTGAATCAGGAGAAAGCCAAAGCTTCCAAACTGTCAGAAGTCTCAAGCCTCTCGGAAATCACCAATAGCACAGATATCACAGGTTCAGTGGACATCATGGATATTGCAGCATTTGCAGCCATACAGACCCCGCACATGTACACATGTTCAGACCCTGTAAATGCCATAGAAAGCATTGATTTCTCAGAATTCACAGATGTCACCGATGTCACAGACGTCACAGATGTTCCAGAAAATGAGGTCACAGAGGCCCCAGATATAAAAATTGTCACAGAAGTCACAGAAGTCACGGATGTCTGTGATGTCCCAAACAACTCGGAGGTTACAGTGGTGTTTGAAAACGATGACATACTAAGGGCCAAGCAAGAGGAAAAGGTATGTGACATGGAAGACTCATTCTTAA
Source organism: Lynx canadensis (assembly GCF_007474595.2). Lineage (NCBI taxonomy): Eukaryota > Metazoa > Chordata > Mammalia > Carnivora > Felidae > Lynx > Lynx canadensis. The sequence goes on from NC_044308.2 coordinate 113,033,012, forward strand.
TAATCAAGAACAGGAGTGATAACCAAGATTGCCCTTCTTGGTTAGCTACTTGACATTGATTATCAAAATGCTGTGAAATGTGCTCTGAGTAATTTTAATGAGATAGCATCCCTGAGCCCCAGTATAAAGGAGTTGTAAGACATGTCCTGAAAGAGGCGTGACCATGCTTACCATCAGATTTAACCCAGTATCAGAAAGCTGTGGTGGGATGGAAAGAACTTTGGGACCAGGGTCAGAAGACTTGGGTTGGAAACTTGCCCTGCTGCGTATCTGTTTGACCAATCCACTGAAGCTGTGTGAGCCTCAGTTTCCTCATCTCCAAAGCGAGGATACTGATATGTAAGGGCTATTTTAAAGTTTAAATGTATATAAAAGTACACACTACATTGAAGGATGGGGTGAAATTTCAGTGGGTAAAAGTGAGGGTGGAAATAGAAAAATAAAATACCAAAAGAAGTAAGTTGCTTTAGAAAAAGCCAGAAAGTGAAAAACCACAGAGCCATATCCAAGAACAGTTAGTTCAGTTTGGCTGGAGCATAATATATACGGAAAATATTGGGATATAGGATTCGAAAGTTGTCTGCAAACCTTGAATGCCAAATTAAGAAGCGTGGACTTTGCTCTTTGGGCAAACTTTAACTGTAGAAAACCTCTGTGTGGGGGAGTGAAGGAGCTGTGTTTTTAGAAAGGTTAACCTGACGGTAACATGGAATGTAGATAAAGAGAGAAGTTTGAGGACTACTGAGGAAAATCTCCATGGGGCCCACAAGAGAAAAGTCATAAAGGGCAAGGATAAATATTTTACAGAAGAAGCAACTGCAATAAATATCGTGGAGAAAATTTAACCTCACTAGTAATCAAAGGAATGCAAACTTGGGGGGAAAATAACCTATAAAACTGTTAATTAAAAGAATAAAAATAGGGGCACTGGGTGGCTCAGTCAGTTAAGTATCCAACTTTGGCTCAGGTCATGATCTCGCAGTCCATGAGTTCGAGCCCCGTGTCAGGCTCTGTGCTGACAGCTGGGAGCCTGGAGCCTGCTTTGATTCTGTGTCTCCCTCTCTTTCTGCCCCTCCCCTCTCACACTCTGCCTCTCTGTCTCTCTCAAAAATAAATAAACATTAAAAAAAAATTTTTTTAAAGAAGAAGAAAAATAGTCAGTGTTAGTAAAGATGTGGTCAACTTGGAATTCTTATAGGTTTGTGGTAGGGATGAGAATTGGCCCAAACTTTCTTGAAATCATTATGAATCAAGAACCTAAAAATGTTTATACCCTTTGATTCAGTGACTCCATTTCTAGGAATCTTTCTTAAGGAATTAATCAGAAATAAGAATGAGGATTTAGCTGTAAAGATGTTAATTATACTATATCTATACCATGTTGGTAAAAATGAAGTAACGAAAATTTGAAAGTAACCTAAATATCCACCACAGGGGAATTGCTAAACTAATGTAAATCTACGAAGGACAGGTGCCTTCTTTATTTTTTTCAGGAGCAACGACAGTATCAGGCAAGACCATAGAAGTCAGTAAATATCTATTAAATGAATGACTACTCTCTAGTTATTAAAATTGTTGGAAAAATTTTTCTTGCAGAAATTTTCATGATTGGGAAAAGTTGAGTGAAAAGTGAGTATGATTCCTATTACATGAAAATACATTTCATGCTCACAAACAATAGAAGGTGAGAAAGTCATACTGTTAACAGCAGTTTATTTCTAGATTCTGGGATTAATATTTTCCTCTTTACACTTTTCTGAATTTTCTATTTCCTACAATAGAAATAATTTTTTTTATTTATTTATTTTTTCAACGTTTATTTATTTTTTTGGGACAGAGAGAGACAGAGCATGAACGGGGGGAGGGGCAGAGAGAGAGGGAGACGCAGAATCGGAAACAGGCTCCAGGCTCTGAGCCATCAGCCCAGAGCCTGACGCGGGGCTCGAACTCCCGGACCACGAGATCGTGACCTGGCTGAAGTCGGACGCTTAACCGACTGCGCCACCCAGGCGCCCCTAGAAATAATTTTTAATTCAAAAAAATTCAAGCAGTTTTACACAATTTTTAATGACATGAGGAGAATGCTTTTAATAAAATCATTAGGATATAGAACTGAAATGTTATCACAAAGAAGACACTTACAAAATAAATAAATGGGCACAAAGACTAAATGACATGTGCCATAGGAGTAGTTATTTCTGGCCAGTGGCCTTAAGCAGACAATAATATTCTCCCTTTCACTTTATATCTTCCAGGATTTTCTAAATATTCTACAGTAAGTATGTGTTACGGAAAAAACGTGTTTTCTTTAAGGAAGAAGAGTATTGTGTTATTTTAGAGGGAAGTCAGGAGAGGCGATGGACTAGGCGGTGCTGATGGGAGGAGGAGGGTACAGGTATGAGGGATGTCAGACAGACGGAGTCCTTAGGACCCACTGACCAATTCCTCTGAGGCCCGAGATAGATTCTGAGGAAGACAGTGAGTGGTGAGGAGAGGTAATGCATTAATAGAAACCAAGAAATCAAGACAACCAGAGAGATTTTATAGTATTAGTTCTAGGTATTGGTTCTAAGTCTTTTGAGAAATAAATGCTTTTGTCTTATTGTGAACCTCCCAACTCATGTCATCTGGTAAATGCTCTTAAATAAAGAGCAACATTAGATTGGAGAGCAGGTGGCAAGGCATTTCTAGACAACCTTCCATGCCCCAACAATTCAGAAAGAGGAAATGCTGTAATTAAATACTAGTTTTCTCATGCGAGATGACAGCGGTGTGCCTGACCACATGAGCTTCTGAATGGGCTTTGTCAGGTCCCACACTAGAAGCCTCTGATGCCCGCCTGGCCTCCTCAGTGGCCACACAACACCAAGCGTCATTCCCTTATTACTGCGCCCAGGCACTCGAGGGCACTCAGTTAATACGAATGACATGATTACTGTATTAGATATTGCTCCAGAAATCATCTATTTCTGTGTGACACTGTTCTGTTACCTGATTTGCTGCTGTTTATTATTTTCAAAGGAAAAAATGGAAAACATTCTGAAGCCTGGGTGTCTACGAGATACAAAAATTAAGAATGAATGCAAAGAATCCTCAAAACATGTCACCATCTCAAATGTAACACTGACTTTCGAAGGTGAACAATGTTTTCATTCTACTTTGACTCCAGAAGAAAGTGACATAAATTCATTCAAAAGGATGAGCATTATTAGAACATCTGAAATAAGGACAACTGATTTTAGCAACACAGCTTTCAAGGCTGAGGAATCCAGGTATGTGAGGCAGGGAAATGTCAGGGATGCTAAGACATGAAGTAATGTAAGTGTGTGCTTTAAGGTCCCCGCAACTCTGGCCCTTGCTACTGAACAGTCTCAGCTGTAAATACAATGTAATTGAATGATGCCATCGTTAACTCTCAATTATCCACTGAGCCTGGGTGGCTCAGTCAGTTAAGCATCCAACTTCGGCTCAGGTCACGATCTCACGGCTTGTGAGTTCAAGGCCCACAATGGGCTCTGTGCTGACAGCTCAGAGCCTGGAGCCTGCTTCAGATTCGGTGTCTCCCTCTCTCTTTGGCCCTCCCTTGCTCATACTCTATCTCTCTCTTTCTCTTTCTCTCTCTCTCTCTCTCAAAAATAAATAAAAATTTAGGGGCGCCTGGGTGGCTCAGTCGGTTGAGCTTCTGACTTCGGCTTGGGTCATGATCTTGCGGTTTGTGAGTTCGAGCCCTGCATTGGGCCCTGTGCTGACAGCTCAGAGCCTGGAACCTCCTTGGTTTCTGTGTCTCCTTCCCTCTCTGCCCATCCCCCACTTGTGCTCTGTCTCTCTCTGTCTCTCAAAAATAAAAATAAATGTATAAAAAAATTTTTTAAAGTAAATAAAATTTTGTAAAAAACTAAATTATCCACATTCAGTTTAACCTTGCCAAATTTTTATTTCCCTATCAACTTCTCACACCCTTCAGTTCACATTTGAGTCTATCTGGTATCAACTGTGTGTGGCTGAAAATACAGGATAGAATCAGCGTCCACAGTTTGGAGTTAGACTATGGGAACTCTTTCTTTCATCTTTATACTTCTATTTTCTCCTCTATGTGTTTCTCATGCTTTTGTACATTTCCAACTAATAAGTTAATAATCTGAAAAAAAATTTTTCATAATTTTAATACACAGTTGCAAGCTGAATGTGAGGGAGCACTGATGTATTCTAAAGATAAAAGTTAATCCAATAATTTCAGAGTAACTACTAAAAAGAAACCAAAGAAAAATACAGAGGTCTAAATGCTTACAATAGCAAGACTGAAAATAGGGAATGTAATGAACTATGTCTAAATTCTTTTTTGTTTGTTTGTTTTTATCTTGAGAGACAGGGAACAAGCAGGGGAGGGGCAGGGAGAGAGGGAGACAGAATCCCAAGCAGACTTTGCACTGTCAGTGCAAAGCCTGATGTGGGGCTTGAACCCACGAACTTGGAGATTGTGACCTGAGTCAAGGGTTGGACACACTCAAGTGACTGAGCCACCCAGGCGCCCCTGTCTAAATTCTTTTTAAATATAAAAAAGGAGCAAGGGAAAACAAAAACAAACCAAAAAAAATAAATAAATAAACGAGAAAAATTATTAGTAATGTGACGTTCCACAGGGTTTGGCTGGTTCTTCAAAAAGAATGACAAAACAGGCAAACCATTGGACAACTTTTTTTAAATAATAAAATTAGAAATTTAGAGGTCATCATCAACTAACAAGAACAATAGTAAAATGTTATTGAGAAATATTACATACAGCTTTTCTTTAATAGCTTTGAAACCCTAAGTTAAATAAATGACTTTAACAAAAATACAAAGAGGCAAAACTGGCACAGTCACAACTTGAGAACATAGAACAACGTCATCCAGGAGCTCCCATGAAAGAGAAAAACATAGTTGTGACTTTTACTGGACAGGGTTTTAGATACTCTAAGAATTATCTCTATTTAATGTAAAATTCTCTTTTAAATATAGAAAAATTATGTTATGTTCTCCTAATTTTTTGAAGCAAATAATTTGTTTGGATTATAAAGACTGACCAGAAATAAAATTCTAGATTAATCCCTACTTAAGACAATAAATGTTAAATTCATAGAATCTTAGCGGGCAAAATGTAGCAAGCGCTTAACATGAAATTAAGGAAATATAAGTCATTATATAAAGGAAGAGCAGGGGCGCCTGGGTGGCTTAGTCGTTTAAGCGTCCAACTTCGGCTCAGGTCACAATCTCACTGTCCATGAGTTTGAGCTCCGCATCCAGCTCTGTGCTGACAGCTCAGAGCCTGGGGCCCGCTTAGGATCCTGTGTCTCCCTCTGTCTGCCCCTCCGCTGCTTGCACTCTGTCTCTCGCATTGTCTCAAAAAATAAACATTAAAAAAAAATTTTTTTTTAATAATTATTCCCAACCAAATTTTTTTTTAAATAATTATTCCCAACCAGAGACAGCATTGTGGGTTTTTTTTTTAAATGTTTAATTTTTTAGGGGGGGGGAGAGATAGAGAGAGGCAGAGTGCAAGCTGGGGAGGGGCAGATAGAAAGGGAGACAGAATCTGAAGCAGGTTCCAGGCTCCAAGCTGTCAGCACAGAACGGGGCTCGAACTGAGGAACCCGCAAGATCATGATCTGAGCTGAAGCTGGATGCTTAACCAACTAAGCCACCCAGGTGCCCCAAGAAATTTAATGAAGAAATTGTTTTTAATGAAAAATTATAGAAGTGTTCTACTTAAAACTTAGAATAAATTAAAGATGTTCCTTATTAACACTTCTATGTAATATAATTTAAGGGAGTCTAGTCTAGCAATTGCAATAGGACAAAGAAATATGATTAATATGAGATTTTTGAAAATCACTCTTTGCAAATGGAAATTTATATTTAGAAAACTTGACAATCATCAAAAATATTAGTTTGTAAACAACTTTAGGATAGTCACAGATTAGAAGATAAACTCACAAAATATCATTTGTTTCATGATTTTTATTAACAAACCAAAAATACATTGACAAAAGAGAATGTATTTTTCAAAAGCAGCAATAAAAATTAAATATTTAGTGAGAGTGATAAGAGACCTGTATACATGGAATTACAAAACTCTAGTGGCAGAAACCAAAGACACTTCAATAAGGAAAAATAAGCTTTCTATCTGGGTAGGTATATTTAAGACAACAAAGATGACAAAGCCTAAATTAATTTATAAATTTAATATAATACCAATTATCTCAATAGGATATCTCATAGAAATTATAATATAAAAAGTATGTGGAAAAGAGAAGAGCAAGAATCTCAAGGAAACTTGGGGCTGGAATATATCGAGGGACTCAGTTGTATAAAATCTTAAGCCGTATTATAATTAAATGGCCATCAGAAAGTTTAGGATATAGACATTAAGACAATAAAACTGAGTCAAACTGATAGAGGTTCAAAAAAAAACATGAAAAAAAGCAAAACTCTACAAAATGTCAGAGATTTATGCTGTACCACAAAAAAATTTTCAGATGGGAAAAGAGTAAAATATTTTTTTTAAATTTTAATGTTTATTTATTTTTGATAGAGAGAGAGTGAGCAGGGGAGGGGCAGAGAGAGATGGAGACACAGAATCCGAAGCAGGCTCCAGGCTCTGGGGGCTCAAACTCACCAACTGTGAGATCATGACCTGAGCTGAAGTTGGACGCTCAACTGACTGGGCCCCCAGGTACTCCAAAAGAATAAAATATTTTAAAACTAAAATAAGCTAGAAGAAAATGGAACAGTTGAAATTGCCTCAATTGCATAAGAAACATCACTTCTTTTCCTTTGAAGCAACAGAAGAAATTTTCAATGGCAAAGTTTGGTTCATTCTTTCAAAAATATTTACTGAGCACTTTCTTTGTGCTAGGAACTGGGGATACAGCTGTGAATATAAGTTATAGGATGTTTCATTCTAGTGGATCTAGATAATACACAAATAAAATACATTATGCCAGCTGGAATGTGCTGTGATAAATACAAAAATAGAGGGGTGCCTGGGTGGCTCAGTCAGGTTAAGTGTGTGACTCTTGATCTCAGCTCAGGTCATAATCTTATGGTTTGTGAGACTGAGTCCCTGTGCTGACAGCTGGGAGCCTGCTTGAGATTCTCTCTCTTCCTCTCTCTCTCTGCCCCTCCCCCACTCACGCTCTCTCTCAAAAGAAAAAAATAAACATTAGAAAACAAAATAAAACGGGGTACCTGGATGGTTCAGTCGGCTGAGCTTCTGATTTCTGTCAAGTCATAATCTCACGGTCCGTGAGGTTGAGCCCCACATTGGTTTGCTGCTATCAGCACCGAGCCCACTTTGGATCCTTTGTCCTCTCTCTGCTCCTATGCCACTTGCACGTGCATGTGCGTGTGCTCTCTCTCTCTCTCTCTCTCTCAAAAATAAACATTAAAAAAAAGCTTCAAAAATAAACCCCAAAACAAAAATAGGATAACAGAATAGAGGGTGATTTGAGGAGGAGGAAGGATATCTTATAGTGGTCTGGAAGCTTCTCTGAGGAAGGACAGAGATCTGAAAGCAAGGTGGGGCTCTCAAAGAATAGAGTTCAGGTTGATTGATTGCAAAACAATTATAAATATCTGCCAAAAAATCATTTTAATAAATACATAACAATACAATGGAAAAAGAATAATAATAAATAATCTATAAAGGATTTACTTTCCATATATATGAGTAGCTGATGGAAATTTGTGAAGGATCCAATTAACAAATGGTTTAAAGTTATGAATAGAAAATTTACTCCAGAAGACAAATAAACACTTAGTGAGGGATCAATCTCACTAATAATTAAAGAAATACAAGTTAAGCATTTACCATTTGGCTTTTGATTAGATGTTAACTACATCTAATATTGATGGGGACACTGTAAATGGTGGGAACTTTCTACAGAGTGATTTGGCAATTCACACTACAAATAGTTATACCCCTTGACTTAAAGGAACATGTGGCAAAGAAGTAATTTGAAACAGAAAATAATTTAATTGAACATACTGTTTTGTAATTAAAACCTGAAAGCAATCCAAACAACCCCTGCCAGAAGAATAGCTAACCAGGAAATAGTATGTTAATTTAGTGAAACAGCAGATCCCCATTAGGAAAAGAATCAGAAAATTTCAATAAAAAGACCTATATGACTATAAGGAACTGCAAACTGGAAGTGTGAAATTCTGAAAAATGTATATACAACGGTATTTTATTTCTGCAGACAGGATGATAAGAAACCACAGTGTTTGGACATAGTTGGTGATTAAAGGAATTAATATTTGTTGTAGCTTTTGATAGATGTTTCCATTAAACTTTTATTGGACAATTAATTACATGTATAATTTAAAAATCAAAACTGATGCTAGGATGCATTAATTGGAAGACACAGCAGCTAGACAATGACCTTTGCAGTCAGACAACCCTGGGTGAACGCAGGGTTCACCTGCCTCCTCTAGGGCAAGTTAAATTAGTTTTTTCAGGTCTCAGTTTCCTTATCTGTAAAATGAAAATAACACTAACCATGTAGTTGTTACAGGGATTAAATAAACTGATATTAAAAACTTCACAATGCCAGGCGCTTGGTAATTACTCAAAAAAAAAAAAAAAAAAGAGAGAGAATAGATTAAAAGAGGGAGGAAAGGTAGGGAGGAAGGAAGAGAGAAAGGGAGAGATGGAAGGGAGGATTCAGATTCTAGATTAGACTGAACATAAATCTAACATAGCTTTGACTTACACTGAATACAGTAGAAAGATGATTCTATACCTCTGAAGTAATCTTTCTACTATACTATCCAAAAACTGAACCCAGGGTGGGGGGGGCACAAAACTTAAATATTTTTTAATGCAGGAAAGAAATCAAGGCTATTTAAATTGAGGAAGAAAATGGGAATAGGTGACAATTACCATCTTCAGCATATGAGGAAGTCCAAATTTAAAGGCTAAATTTAAAAAAGTGGATTTAAACTGAAAATTATTTTAACTAAACAGTTTACAAAGAAAACTTTATTATGTAGTAAAACAATATAGCAGACAATCAACCAATCTATAAAAAAAGCATTAATGCATATTACTGATTAGATATTAATAAACAACGGAACTAATTTCTGGAGGTTGTAGAATCTTTCTCCTTGGAACCTTCTCAAAAACAAGCATCAGGCCATTTGTCCTGGATAGAGTTCAGACATTCTTCTGCAAGGGGTCAAGACTTGTTCATGTTTCTTATGTAATTTTAATCTACTGCTACAGTGAATGACAGAAAGCATGGTGAAGTCGAATATAAGTACATCCTGAGGACTCCTTAAAGGAGTGGAACGGAATGGAAACAGTAAATGCACCTGAGTGTGTTGCAGCGTTCTTAGAAATAGAGCAATAAAAGTATGGAACGATCTCGGGACACATTAGATGCCCAGTAAATGGGCATTATTATCACTAATAATTCATTTCATTTCCAATAGTGTAGATAAAAGAAATTTGGCTATTCTGGCTCAAAAAAGCACAACACCAAAAACCTTTACTCAAAAATATCTTAAGCAACTGAGGATTAATTACTCAAAGCTGGCTTTCTTTTTAACCTTTTTTCCTGGCCAAGGAGGGGTCAAGGAAAGCAAAGGAATAAGGTTGATCCTTAGGAGAACCACACATCTTGAAATCATCTGGCTCTGTGCTGACAGTGCAGAGCCTGTTTGGGATTCTCTCTCTCTCTCTCTCTCTCTCTCTCTCTCTCCCCCTCCCCCCCCCCCCCCTCTCTCTCTCTCTGCCCCTCCTCTACTCTCTCCCTCTTTCTCTCAAAACATAAAAAAACTGGGGCGCCTGGGTGGCGCAGTCGGTTAAGCGTCTGACTTCAGCCAGGTCACGATCTCGCGGTCCATGAGTTCGAGCCCCGCGTCAGGCTCTGGGCTGATGGCTCAGAGCCTGGAGCCTGTTTCCGATTCTGTGTCTCCCTCTCTCTCTGCCCCTCCCCCGTTCATGCTCTGTCTCTCTCTGTCCCAAAAATAAATAAACGTTGAAAAAAAAATTTTTTTAAACATAAAAAAACTAAAAAATAAATAAAACTAAAATATTAAAAAGTATAAGGATAACTTAACTTTTTAGGATGTAAAATGTTCTGTAGGCGCAAAGATTTGTTTAATTATTATGATCACTATTAGAAACAATGAGAAAATGAATCTCTATATAAATGGCAAAAATCATAGAATTTTACAGATAAAAAGGATCATGAAGGTTAACAAATCCCAATTTCTTCAAGGTTCTGCCTTTCAGTCTCTCAGCTTCCTCTCTCTGCTGACTGTACTGGGGACAAAGAAAGAAAAACAAAGCAAAAAACAAATGTGGGTTCCAAGTAATCCTCTTAACCCCAATTTAGTCAAGTATGGGTTCTTTTTTTATTGCCTATTTGCATCTGGAACATAATTACTATCCAGAGCCTAATTTGAGAATGTTCATTATGAATGAAAGGTGTAATATCCTAGAACAGAATAGAATTCAGTTTATTCCTCGGACATTTGTAAAATTAAGTCAAGACACTGAAAGTGATAAGTAAGTTCTATCTAGTTTTCATCTCCAAGACCATGGATTTCAGTGACATTTTTATAACTGCGTACTTTGGGAAAATGAAAAAAAAATTAAACAATGAGCTTGTTGAATATTTTGCCCTCAGATGTATTAGTTTTAAAATGTAAACTGAGCAGTTTCGATCTGGATGAATGAAAGACTATGGAGACTTCTATAACATTACCTTAGGATTTACTTTATAGAGCATTTCTATTTCTATTCCTTCTTATACCTTGACAATATTGTTACTGTGACTCTTTCCTTTGTTTTAAAGAGGATAATATCAGGCTTCATTTTAATTTTGCACCAATTTTTTAAAGTACATTTACTTAATATTTCTCAGTCTCAAAAACTTTTATCATTAAGCTCAACCTTTATTTAAATCACCGACCTATTTGGTGAAGGCTACAGGAGAATTTATTTGCAAATGCCTTAGAAAATGACTAATTTACCTTTATTTCAGAAAGATCCATTGTAGACTTCCAACTGGATGTATTTGCCAGACCTCTTAAAATGGATCATAATTATGTCTTTATACATTTATCTGGGAAGCTATTATCTGAGGGTAATTATTCTTCCCAAATGCTTTTTTTTTTTTACTCAAACAGCCATGCTTCCAAAATATTTATTGAAAATGTAGCCAACAAGGGATACAGGAGTACTGATGCATAGGGGCACTTGTACCCCAATGTTCATAGCAGCACTCTCAACAATAGCCAAATTATGGAAAGAACCTAAATGTCCATCAACTGATGAATGGATGAAGAAATTGTGGTTTATATACACAATGGAATACTATGTGGCAATGAGAAAAAATGAAATATGGCCCTTTGTAGCAACGTGGATGGAACTGGAGAGTGTAATGCTAAGTGAAATAAGCCATACAGAGAAAGACAGATACCATATGGTTTCACTCTTATGTGGATCCTGAGAAACTTAACAGGAACCCATGGGGGAGGGGAAGGAAAAAAAAAAAAAAAAGAGGTTAGAGTGGGAGAGAGCCAAAGCATAAGAGACTGTTAAAAACTGAGAACAAACTGAGGGTTGATGGGGGGTGGGAGGGAGGGGAGGGTGGGTGATGGGTATTGAGGAGGGCACCTTTTGGGATGAGCACTGGGTGTTGTATGGAAACCAATTTGTCAATAAATTTCATAAAAAAAAAAAATAATGATTATGTAAGGGAAGACGTGAGTGTTCAGATCTCCAAGACTACCTTTCTGACACAAATATGCTTTCTTATTCAAATACTATAAATACCTTAACAGAATCATGCCATTGTGTTAATAAATGGCAGGTAATTAAAAAAAAAAAAAAAAAAAAAAAAAAGAAAATGTAGCCAAGAAACAAAGATTTGGTGAAAATTTGTTTTAGCATGCTAATGAGGTTAAGAAAACAAGTATTTTAATTATTGTTATTAATTTTAAAATCAGGAATGCAGAATACTTCTTTGTCCAAAGACATCCAAAAGCTTAGTTATCCAAAGGCATTTCCGAAAGTGAAATGGTCTGAACACCTGAGAGATAGTTTTCTATTTTATCCAGTAAGCTAAGTAAACTAACCAAGTACTAACTTAGGCAAATACTTGAGCATGTCATTTGCCTGCAAGATTCCCAAGCGCTGTCACCTCCATCAGGGCCATAGAGATTGTGATGAAGCCAGAAGAAGTGGGCACCTTCTAACCCCAGGCATCCATCTATTCCAGAATTTCTCCCATGTCTCTATGAGGGCCTATATTCCCAACACAATAGACTCTATGGAAGCCCCTGAGCAGCAGCGATTAGCTTCTCTCTGCCTCAGCCCCAAATGAGTTTTCCAACGCTGGAGAGGCAGCAGGATAGGGATGCCCACAGCCTCACCGAGTGACAGGTGATAGAGAAAATAAAAATAGATTATGTGTCATTATATACTATTCACTTTTATGGCTTTTACAGGTTGGATAGCTTGCATGTTGACAGAATTTTAGGTAATTTTACTCTAATATGTGTTAATAATGTAATACCCTAGCTTGCTACACATGTTTCATTACCACCTACAAAGCATTTAGGAAAGGCCAGTTACCTCCTACTTAGTAATTCTTTTCTAAATATTTGTGGTTACACTGGCAAAATTTTGAAATGTGCTGTTTATTTTTGCAGGAGCATGAGAACTGATTCAGGCACTTCAGGTATGGAACAAATTCCACTACATTTCTTTGTGATCTCTGGTATCCAGTAGTCAACCTTGGGTCCTGGAAGAAAGTAGTTATGAGCAAAGGAATCCAGCTAGATGTTTTGATGTGTCCCCTTTGCTCCATTCTGAGAGTCCTACCATGCAGGAACTATTCTTCAAAGCCTGTCCTCATGCTATCTTGCAAGTGGTAGGCATCACTGCACTTTTTCTGTGCTGATAGAGTCAGTTTCCCAGTTCCCTGAATCCAGCTCACTGGGCATGAACCACTCCCAGGCCTGCTCAGCAGGCAGAACCCAAACAATAGGGTCTTGTATCCTTGCTGGTTTGGAAGGAAAGTGGTCTACCACTAAATTTCTTGGTAAATCTACAATTGTATAGTCCTTACTTGTATCTGGGGCTCCGCTTTGCTGTCGGGTGATACTATTTAATGTTTTATTCAGCAGTTGTTTCTTTACATACTCTCGTGTCTGAGGATCTTTTAACTTCTTAGCAACAAGTTTTTAACATGGGGTTGTCATATGGCACCAGTGGAGATCTGTCCCCTTGCTTGCTGCTGACCTACTTCTAAGTTACTAAGTTGAGGGGTGGATAGGCCTCAGCTCCAGTCATGCACATAAAAGAACATCATGGAGAGAAAAAAAAATACTTCTGCTTTAAAATCCAAGAACCCGTGAAGGCATTCTCAGTCACATTTGCAAGAGTCCTACAAAGAAGAGCAAACAACTAGAGGATAGTGTTTATATAAATGGGATTTTTGTCTGTAGACCTTACCACTGAGCTTTGGTGTCCAAAAGTACCAAATGAACTTCACTGAGATGTGAAGTTCCAATCTACAGTATTGAACCTTAGAACATTGTAGGGAAATGCCATTGTAGTTTATAAGAAAAATGCAAAATCTCCTTTGCAATATATAGAATTTTCACCTACCAATTTTTACCTCAAGTTCTATTTCAAAACGAAATCACAGTAAATTTATAGAAATTCTAGAGATGTCCAATAGCCAGATATTTTTGTCTTACTTTCTAAAAGCAAGGATAAATCTTGCAGCAGCCTTATTACTGATAATTAGTATGTTAGCATATGATTAGCACATAATTAGTACAATCACATACAACATACATTCTGAAGCACTAGTTATTTATGCATTGGGAATTTATAATTAATGTAGGATATTGATACATTTATTTTCATTCCATATGTGACTGATTCTTTCACCTGTCTTCTGGCACAGGCTTAGTTTTGTTGAACTGAAGAAGCATTTGATCCTTATCTATTATATATGAGGCACCATGGCAGACTCTGAGAGAGATTAAAAATACATAACAGGACATCACCTGGCCTCAAGAGATGGGCCCAAATAACATAAAGTAAAATGTTACAGGTGCTTTCAGAGAAAAGTGGAGAATATAGTTTTAGCTCAAGAGAGAAAATCATGAAAGAGTCTATGAAGGAAGCAGTCTTTGAGTTAGGAAAAGGGAAATAAGAATATCCTGGGTACAGGATACAGTAAGAGCAAAATTGAAGAGTAAGACAGTGTTGGGCATATTCAATTTAGGAATAGTGAGAGATGCAGCTGGAAAGCAAAGCAGGATCCAGATTATGGAAGTCTTGGGTCATCTAAGGAGTCTGGATAGTATAGACCTCCTTTTGGCAGGTAAGAGCCACTGAAAGGCAAATAACGAAATGAGTGTTATGTTTTAGAACGATTACTCTGACTGCAATCTCTAAGAGAGCTGCAGCAGGCTACAGGTAGGAAATCATTATAATGGTCTGGGGTGAAATGTGTCAGTCTTGAACCTAGGGGGGGAAAAAAAGCCAGATGGAAACAAGGATGTGAATATGCAGTTAACAAGATTTATTGGACTGACTACTTGTGGGGACAAGAGAAAAAAACAAAAACAAAAAAAACAACAACAACTGAGGATGACAGAGTTTGAGAGGCAACTTAACTAGGAGGTAATGAGTCCATGAAACAAGCTGGGAAAATGAATTACAGGAAATCTGGAAGGCAATGATGAATAAACCAGCTATTAAATACTGCACCTGGAATCAAAAGCCCTAGGTTTGAGTTCTAACTGCACTTCCTCTGTTCCACGGATGTGTCATTTAATGTCTCTGGACCTCAAGCTTCTTCAGCTGCCAAATATGTGTGCATATGGGTGAGGAATTGAAGAGGGCATGGTTAGCTGTCTCAAGACCCTTTCAGCTGTTATGACTTTATAAGCTGACATGTTTATGGTCTTGGTGGCCCATCTTTGTAAATTTAGCAGGCAGCTTAAAATGGGGCTCTGAGAATCAGGAGCTAAGCAAAGGTAGAGCAAACATGCAGTGACGTTTGTCACACTCAGCTTGTTAAATCATGAGGATGGTACAATATACAAATTTGGCTTGCAGTTTTCACAAAGTATTAATTATTTTTCCTGTTTTTTTTTTCATGTACTTTCTTATTCTTTCCACTTTTCTCTCCTGTCTTCCCATTTTTCCTTACTTAGGCTTGCATAGTATTTTGATTTTCCCTCTGCTTAGCATTTCTTTCCCCCTTTTTACAGTCCTCTAAATCACTTCTTTTTGCCCTTTCATACCCTTACTCACACTTAACACTTTTTACCCCAAGAAGAGCAAGGATTAGTAGAATCTTAATCCCTTGTTCCATTGAATTTAGACTAAATGTAGACTAAAAATGAGTCTGTGAATCTGATTTCTATTCTAGGCAGTAGCCAGAATAGTAACTGCTCCCCACTGCAATAAAACAAAACCCTGGTCCTATTAACCTGGTCAGATTCACATTCACCCAACTCCAGGCAATGCTACCTGAGGACCATGGTCTCTTATTCATGTCTCAAACCACTCAGCAGTTTGACAAAAGGACACTTTTTCTCCTTTCTGAGTAAGGCTTTGGGTAAAGTGGACTCTGAATGTACTGTTTTCATGAAAAGGCTGCAGGAAGAGCCTAGGCTAACACTGTCTCTCAGGATCTGGGTCCATCTGTCCCTTTTCTTGACTTTTAATTTCTTACCTATCTAGGTTTTACTCACTTTAGCTCTGTTGATCTCTTTACGGTGAGCCCAAACTTAGGCTTACCTTTGATCCTATAGTATTTTCCCAAGATGGAAAGCAATCAGACAAAGGATAGACATCCAAGAAATAGAGAAGGGAAAACTGCTACCAAACACCGGGAATTTCCTCCCCATTTATATCCATCTTTCTTTTCCACTTTCCTCTTAACTATTGCAAATCAAATTCTTTGCAATCTTAAGCAGCCATGTTCATTCTGTTTATGAAACCCAGTCTAAAAAAGAGAAAGGATGGGAGGACCCTAACAAGGAAGCTGTGAAAATTAACAATGGGCTCCACTGGGAAAAATAAAGACATTTTTAAATTTAAGACCAAATTGAGTTCTCTCTCCTGTGCTTTTCTCTCTTGCTTTTGGCTTTTTTTCTTTCTTCTTCACTTCCCCTCTCTAATGATCTCTATTTCACTTTCCTCACTATTTTTCTTTTCGCCCTCTGGCTCCCTCCTCTCATGTCAAATCTTTTACCTCCCTCAAACTTGTGCCTCATCTGTCTCCCCCTTTCTCAGGGGAATGGATGTGAGGAAAGGAAAGTAAAACAGAAAAAGAAAAGGCCAATGGAAAAAAACATGTAAGACAACCTAAAGGTAATTTTTTACAATTATAAGTTGCTATAGATGATAAAGGACAGACATGACACTTTCACAAAAAGTTGTCAATAAATTGAATCTTTTGACATTGAATCTTATTGCTTCTATTGTAGTAACAATAGAGGTGGAATGGAATGTTGAGGGTTCATTGTAGTTTCTGCTCTAGAATCCTTCAAGTGTCAAAATGTAATGTCGCACAGGGATTAGGGGAGCTTCAGGTGAGGCACTAGAAGAATATTACTTGCTACTGCTTTTACAAGTGATTCCATCATTCTCATCCTTATTCTTTCTCTTTGTTCCCTCCTCAAACTCTTTTCCAACCTTGGCAGGAACCACATGGCCATATCTCATCTGGACTCTGATGTTGGAATTGAGGTGCCCACCCTTCTTTCCACTCTTCTGTGTCACTCTGCCACCACAGTCAGCTTAGCATTTGGGCACTTATTAATAGGAACTCACCCAGATGCACACCATGGGCCAGACGTAATGCACCAGAGGAAAACAGTGTAGCCAAAAGATAAAAGCCCATGCACAATACCCCCTGGCCTCTCTGCACACTCCTTCGTCTAGGCCTGTTCTTTCATCATTTCTTTCCTCCCATAAGTGTGCTCTTAATATTGTTCTGTGGTGGCGGTGGACAGTAAAGGAGGCACTCAGGGTGATGTGTGTTGGTACCTAGGGAGGGTCCCAACCCCTGTCATTTCTCAATATATTACAGCACTTAGAAAGAGAAATTCATTTAAAGATAACTCAATATTCTACAATGATCCCATCTTTTGATGATATTTTCTATAATGATGAAATTTCAAACCCCAGGGTCTTATGAAGAGAGATCTGCAAATGCAAAGAAGGGCAAAAATAGTAATATACATACCATATTTAACTCTTGGCTTCTAAAATTTAAAAAGTGGCTCCAAGATATTTAAATTGTGAACTGCTGATATATAAGAAAAAGTAGATGATTAAAAAAATTTTTTTTAATTTTTTTTTTTTTTTTTTTTTTTTTTGAGAGAGAGAGAGAGAGAGACAAAGCATGAGCAGGGAGGGGCAGAAAGAGAAGGAGACACAGAATCTGAAGCAGGCTCCAGGCTCTGAGCTGTCAGCACAGAGTCCACATGGGGCTCAAACTCATGAGCTGTGAGATCATGACTTGAGCTGAAGTCAGATGCTTAACCGACTGATCCACCCAGGCGCCCCAGATGATTTTTTTTGATGGTGAAAAATTTTGGGTACTAATCAAGACTTCATATTATCACAACTGAAAAAGTAGGAAAGTTACTTGGCCCCTTATTTATAGTGAGCATATATTATGTGTATGTAAATATATATATATGACTTATTTTAGGACTCAGACTAGGACAGATCAAGGACTTGCAAATAATTCAGTGACACATCTATAAATTTTAAAGACTAAAGCCCATAATCTTAATCTTGGCATCTTGATTTATTAGATTCTTATATGAGTAGAAACAACCTTTAAAAACAAAAAATTTAAGAAATTATAAGAGGTTCCTTTAACATCACTTCAACCTCTAGATTTAAAAAATGAGATCTTATCTGTCCAAAGGATCTTTACTGTTAGATTAAGAAGAGAAGCTATATTAAAAATGCAATTTTACTTATTTCAATCACTTATTTTACTTATATTTAGTTTTTTAATGTTTTACACTTAACAGTAATAACTTTAAAAATATTTTGTGTTTTAGACCTTTGAATTGAACTGACTTTTCCATCTTTTTGGCAGATAAATACAAACTACTAAACTAAAAAATAAGAACAACTCAAGAAATAATAACCAACAGAAGAGAAAAACAAGGCAGTGTCTTCCATGTGGCAGAAATAAAGGCTACTACTAATCAATCATTAAGTATTTAAATCCATGCCAATCTAATTTCTTACATCTTGATTATTATAATTGGGGATATCAGTTTTCAAGGAAAAGTAGAGAAACATACAGAACTATTAAGGTTTTCAAATTATAAACTCAATTTTTATCTATAGGGCTTCTTTGCTTTGGAGTTATTGGTTAAATTTGTTATTCTCTTTGGTTTTACTTTTCTCACTTGGACATTAGCCCAACTCTGTGTTGTTTCTAACATTAAGCACTATGAGGTCCTTGAAGGGGGACCATGGTCTTTAAGTCTTTGTGTTCTAAGTGTTGAGCACATGGTCTGAGAGACAGTATTTGCTGAATCAATGAATGCCACTTCCAAACAGGTTTTTTAAAACTCCTATACTTAAAAAAAAGAAAAAAGTTTATTTATTTTGAGAGAGAGAGAGAGTGCACACGCACAAATACACAACAGGGGAGGGGCACAGGAGAGGGCAAAAGAATCCCAAGCAGGCTCCATGCTATCAGCACAGGGCCCAATGTGGGGCTCAGTCCCATGAACCATGAGATCATGACCTGAGCTGAAATCAAGAGCTGGACGCTTAACCAGCTGAGTCATCCAGGCACCCCTAAAACTCCTATGCTTTTAAATATAGAAAAAGAATTACATACAGTTCCTATCCGAAGAATAGTTTGGATTTTTAAAAGCCACCACTTACTCCTTTTCAAAAAGCTGCCAGTCATTCTACAATGTGCTTTGCATGCTTTCTCAATCTTCACAATCTAAAGGGGTATTATTACTTTTCTCTTTTACAGATAGGTGGTGAAAGTGGAGCTTACCCAAGTTACTTGTTCAAAATCATGTAGCTGGGGAAAAAAGATATATACATAGAAATCTCTCTCTCTCTTTCTCTCTCTCTCTCAAATTTCACACAAATTGTACTGGTATTTCTACTGTGTCCTGAGTCGCAACAAGGAATATGTCTCACCTCCATTTTCTCCTTCTTGTCCCACAGACAAATCTCTAGAACTATATAGTCCAGTATGGTAGCAACTGGGTCTATGTGGCCACTGAGCACTTGAAATGTGGCTAGTGCAACTGAGAAACTTAATTTTAAATTTCTTTTAATTGTAATTAAATTTAAATTTAAAAGCTGAAGCAGCATAGAATATTTTTTCATTAAACATAAATTTATTGTTTTGGTACGGCTACATTTTTTCACTTTAACTGTTGAAAATTTAGCACCTGAATTGAGATATATTTTCAGTATATGATATACATCAGATTTTGAAGACTTAGTACAAAAAAAATAAGAAAATATCTCAATAATTATATTCATTATGTCTTTAAATTACAGTATTTTGGATATATCAGGTTAAAACTTATAAATTAATTTCATGTTTCCTTTTACTTTCTTCATTAGCTACTAAATAATATCTCACAAAATTACATATGTGCTAACATTACATTTCTATTGGACAGGAAAATCCTCTTTCCATTCCCCTCGGCTCACAATCCCAGGGAATTACTCCTCCTCTTATCTTTGCTCCAGAGGTAAAAGGCATTTCTTTCCCATTTCCACAATCAAGAATGAAATAGAAGGGGTGCCTGGGTGGCTCAGTCAGTTGAGCATCTGACTTCGACTCACGTCATGATCTGATCGCTTGTGGGTTGGAGCCCCGCGTAAAGCTCTGTGTTGACAGCTCAGAGCCTGGATCCTGCTTCAGATTCTGCGTCTCTGTCTCACTCTATGAGTTCATGACCTGAGCTGAAATCAAGAGTCAGATGCTCAATCAACTGAGTCACCCAGGTGCCCCTAAATGTTTTCATTTAAATGAACCACTTTCCTTGTACCATTTGCAATTAACCACGCCCCCCCCAACTCCTACCCCAGCCTACTCTCACCCCTTACAACCACTGAATGGATTTTACCTTCTAAAGATTTGGATTTTTTGATGAGGAAAAAAGTTTGTAAATCCCAGATATCTGTTTCCACTGAGTTTTTGCAAATTCCTAGTTAGAATTACCTCCTTTATCTGATCTGTAATTTCCATCAGAAACTGTTCCTCCGACTGACTTCCTTGACCCTGTCTCATGGCAGGGGTATGTCTGCTTTGAACTGACACATCCATTAAAGAATCACACATATAATAAGACCTTATAATCACTTAGATGTTAGAAAAAAGATATCTAAGCTTGTCAGAGACTTCTGTCAGTTCAGGAATAAAAGTGAAGTGCAACTAATTTTGACTTTTGAAGGAGCTTTCTGCCTTCTAATTCTCAGCTGTATTAATTAAATGAGGGATTATTGGGGCGTCCGACTTCGGCTCAGGTCATGATCTCACAGTCCGTGAGTTTGAGTCCCACGTCGGGCTCTGTGCTGACAGCTCAGAGCCTGGAGCCTGTTTCAGATTCGGTGTCTCCCTCTCTCTCTGCCCCTCCCCTGTTCATGCTCTGTCTTTCTCTGTCTCAAAAATAAATAAACGTTTAAAAAATAAATAAATAAATGAGGGATTATTATAGTAGTTAAAATCAACCATGAAGCATAGGAGGAGGTGGTAAAGAGCAAATAGTTTTCTTTTCCTTTTTCTTTTTGCATTTGCCATACCCTCTCCCTTCTTCACCACACAGAGGACCACTTAGGAACAAAAACAATCATCTTTAGACAGAAGTTATTCCTAAAAAAGTTCTGACATGTTAAATTTGTAATGCTCATTAGAAATTCTAACGGCAATGTTGAGCCAACAGTTGAATACATGATTCTGGAGTTTGCAGCAGAAGTTCAGACTAGAGATCAATTTAAAATGGACAGTGTAGGGTCACCTGGTTGGCTCAGTCAGTTAAGTGTCTGACTTTGGCTCAGGTCATGATCTCAAAGTTTCTGAGTTTGAGCCCTGCATCAGGCACCGTGGAGCCTGCTTGGGATTCTCTCTCTCTCCATCTCTCTCTCCACCCCTCCCTCTCTTTCTCTCTCAACATAAATAAACTTAAAAAAAATATTGACAGTGTATAGATGGAATTTAAAGCCATGATATCAGATGAAATCATGTAGGGAGTGAACGATGAAGAATATGATAAGAATAAGGACAAATGATTAATGTATTCAGTGTAGAACACTGTTATAAGCACTTTACATATATATTCAGTCTTTACAACCACTGTAGTAGGTAGCTACTTTCATGATCCTTAATTTATAAATGAGGAAACTGAATCTCGGAGAAATTACTTTCTTTTGATCAAACGGTCAGCAAGTGGTAGAGCTGGGATTGAAAGCCAGGCAGAGAGGAAGTAAACACTGAATGTTAGAATCTTGGGACACTCCAATTTTAAGCATTCAGGGAGATAAAGAACCAGCAAAGGAGATGAGGAGGAGGTTCCAGTGGGTAGGAAGAGAAGCTCTTTTCAAGAGCCCAGAGGATAAAATGGAGAAAATGCTCAGTGGCATCCAATGCTGCTGGCAAGTCAAAGTAAGATGAGAACCAAACATTAACATTTGCATTTAACAAAGTGGCTCTAATTAATGACTTTGACAAAGGTTATTTTGAAGCAGTGGTGGAGTTAAAGCTCAGAGTCAGTCCAAGAGAGGATAAAAGAGGCATTTAAGTTCAACTCTGGAGTTCAGCACAGATAACATCCCATTCCCAGTCATAGATATTCACATATAGATATGAATTAAAGCAGCAGCAAAGATTTGTTGTACAGACAAAATAGAGATTTGATTGGGAGCTTAGTGAGGAAAAGATATGGGAAATTTTTATAGCTATTTTCAAGGAGAACAAACTTGATTTCCTTTCTCTTGGCATTAAGCCTTGATCTTCATTTAAAAAATTTCCAAGGGGTTGGCTCAGTTGGTTAAGTGTCTCACTCTTGATTTCCGCTCAGGTCAAGATCTCGTGGTTCGTGGGTTTGAGCCTCATATGGGGCTCTGTGCTGACGGTGCAGAGCCTGTTTGGGATTTCTCTATCCCTCTCTCTCTCTCAAAATAAATAAATTAAAAAAATTTTTTTCAAAGTTCCGAATTTGTCTACCTCCTCTCTTCAAAATAAAATTTTTCCAGGACCATGTTTTATGTGTCTACTCATCCCCAGCCTGGCACAGAACCATCCAAGTAAGGTACAAATGAAAGTGTGATAAATGACTCACATCCTAAATACTGAATATCTTACCCTGAAGTTATGGTTGATACTTGTTGTTCCCATAATAAGCCCATACTTTTCTTTGCGTACTTCACCTATTTAAATTGATAAACGTTTTTTACTAATCTTTTTAAAGTCATGTACAAGACCTTGGTTTTTCTATTATTGAAGGTATTTTCATAATAGTTTATTCTCTATTCCTTTCTTTGTCACCCATCATTACATAGTATAAGACTTTACCTTTGAGTCCACAGAACACCTTATTTTCATTTGCCATACTTTCCTAATGTATTTTATCTATATGGGATTGTCTTGTCCCTTTCCCAAGCTGCCTGTTAATTCCTCCCGGATGAGAACTGTCACGTTTTAATTCCTTACAGTACAGCAAGTATCAGTATATATTTTTTGAATTAATGTGTGAATAGTAAAGCTATTTGAGTTGAATGATACTGACCTGTATTAAATAATACTGCCGCTAACCTTAGACAGTGGGACCTCTCATTCCGCATGGCAACAACTGCATAATGCTTTTAGCTTAGAGACATAATTTTTTTAGCTAGATGAAAGGTGAAGAAACACATCAAAATAATAACTAAACACAATGAAATTCAAA
Source organism: Lynx canadensis (assembly GCF_007474595.2). Taxonomy (NCBI): domain Eukaryota; kingdom Metazoa; phylum Chordata; class Mammalia; order Carnivora; family Felidae; genus Lynx; species Lynx canadensis. The sequence continues at coordinate 113,055,992 of NC_044308.2, forward strand.
AACTTCAGGGCTTGTTGGTTTGCTTTCTTTAACTTTTTAAATGTTTATTTATTTTTGAGAGAGAACAGAGAGTGTGCACGCAAATGCACGGGGTGGTAGGGAGGGGCAGAGAGAGGGAGATACAGAATCCAAAGCAGGCTCCAGGCTCCAAGCTGTCAGCACAGAACCTGACATGGGGCTCCAATCCACAGACCATGAGATCATGACCTGAGCTGAAGTCAGATGCTTAACCAACTGAGCCACCCAGGCACCCCTGTTGGTTTGCTTTTTTTGGCTATTTTATACTTTTTAAATATATGTAGTTAATAATGAACTCACCTACTAATTGCTTATTTCATAACATACATGAATCAGTGAGTATTCTTTTAGTTTACATTATTTCTGATCTCTGGTTCATACAATTATAGAGATTAGGCTGCTAACTCAGTTATGGAAACAGCTTTCACTAGTGCCTAGAGGTAAGAAAACCAGAGGGATATTGATTTATATCCTTTAGTTAAGGATTTCCCATATAATGGTGAATGGTAGAATCTTGAAAACTGAGATTTCAGATCTGTTGCAAATGTCTGAAATGAAATATTAACATATTTCCTCAAGACTTTAATGAAATAAAATAGTATAACATTATATTATATAAACATATAATAGAGGCTGTTGGCAGATGCCAAAATAAGGAAGGCAGAAGGGTATTTGCTGCCGTTACTTTCCACTGTACACTTGACTTTACAGTTTGCCTTTTACTACTTCACCCAAAATACTTAGTTACAAATTTGCCAGAGTGATTCAGTGGGTGAACTTCCCTATGACAAGAATGAATGACTCTTTTGAGGTTTTAAACCACAGATTACCCATTTCATTCTTTTTTAAGGATGAATACTATATTTTCTAACCCCCTAAGCCATCCATGTTACATTCCATATACAGAGGCTACCAGAATTTTAAATCTAAAACCAAACAAACAAAACCCAGAAACAAGAAACATATTACAGATGAGAAAATTTAGGCCCAGGAATCTTGTCATGTATCCCAGAAGTAGTTATCATCAAATCACAGAACTAGTAGTTATCATCAAAACTACAACTCAAATAGAATCACCTTACCTCCACTTTCTATACCTTTTCTTCTTCTTCTTCTTCTTCTTCTTCTTCTTCTTCTTCTTCTTCTTCACACAAGGATAGTAATTTGAATGATTTGGGGATTCTGGGAATGTAATATTTAGCAGAGAATACATTTTTTTTTTTTTTATCTGCCATTGGGTCCACCCTCTTTTAAAACGAAAATACCTTTAGGAAGTAAAAATAATATTTGGAAAGCACTTTAGAAAGGTATTTCCCCATATTTTGAGATCAGTAGCTGCTCTCTCACACAGATAGTGACCGCCATTCTATTAGGGTGGGGTCCTGTGACAGAGGAGTCCAAGCAGCTGGTGAAGCAAGGCTAGGTAGCTGGAGGGTTCATTTGGGCGGTGGTGTTTTGTAAACCTGCTTGGGGCCAGGCAATTGGAAGATATGGGTAAAGAGTGACTATCTTCCTAAGGGGCCATTTCTCTGAACAGGTAGATCAGTGGTTCTTAACTGCAGGCGATTTTGCCACCAGGGGACCTTTGGCAACGTCTAGAGACATTTTGCTGGTCACCAATGGGGGTAGTGGTACTACTGGCACCCAATAGGGAGAGACCAGGGATGCTGCTAAACACCCTACAATGCACCGAACAGCCCCCATGACAAATTAGCTGGTCCAAATTCAATAGCGCTAAGACTGGGAAACCCTGTGCCAGAGGAAGAACTCACTGAGGAGCTTAGAGGAAGCTTCTTGAATTATTATTTACTTTACGCATTTAAGAGAAAATAGGTCACATACACGCCTTTATTTCCTTTTTGGATGTGACTAACCGTTTGTAAGGAGTCCTGGAGACTTTTTGTGGATTTCCTTGCACTGCATACGGGGTGGCCCAGGTAACTAAGTGCATTCACTCGAGTTTTGTGAAACAGCTGTGGCCCTTCTTCCTTTCCGTTTTTCAGAACTCGGTCCTAGCTGCTAGCTTTTTGGAGTTTTCTGCCGTAACAGAGAATTCTGTGGGACGCTACACATATCCAGGTGTTTAAGTATGTCATGGTTCTTTAAACAAATGTTAGATTGTGTGACGTGCCTCACAGAACACTGGAGTTGCCTCAACGGGAATCAGATTTTCTTCAGGAGCTGACTGACGGGCAGTCAGGGAGACTAAGGTCAAGGGCTCTCCCGACTACAGCCCGCGTCGGACTAAGTCTCAGGGAAATCTCACGTCCCCACACGGCTCGGCCGGGCGGCTCAACCTCAAAGCGGTCGCCTCACGCGGACGAGCAAAAAGCAGCTCGCGTCTCACTTAGAGGCGCGCGAGTGCGCGCGACCCACGGCTCGGGGCTGCGGGGCGGACCAACGAGTGGGCCCTCCTTCCACGCCGGCGCGGGATTGGGCGAACCGCGCCAGCCTCCGGGCCTAGCAGCGGGCGGGGCGCGCCGAGGAGGGAACTGGGATAGGCGCGCCCGCTGCGCCAGCGTGCCGGGGGCGCGTGCGCGGTCTCGCGGCGGCCGCGGGGGCCGGTCTCGCGCGGTCTCGAGGCGGAGTTGCTGGCGGCGGTGGCGGCGGTGACGGCGGCGACTGGCGGTGGGGCGCAGGCGGGGTCTAAGGATTGTGAGGTGGGGAATCGGGAGTTTCTGGGTTCTTTATCCGGTATTTTAAGTGCCGCAGGGGAGCTGTCGTTTGTGCAGTGTGTGGGAGCGGCCGGGGCGGGAGGATCGCCGGCCGCCGTGGCGCAGAGGTAAGAGGACCAGCGGCGGCTCTGTGTAGAGATCTTAATCAACAGGTCCCCGGGAGCGCGTCGGGGGAGGGGCGGCGGGGCTTGTCCCCTCCCCCACCCGCCGCTCGCACTGCCCGGGCGGGACCGGCGGCTGCTCTGCTGGCGTCTCCAGGCGGCGGGAGCCGCGGGCTGGCGGCGCAGGGCGTGAGCCCAACCTTTGTCCCCCGGGGGGAACGCTGGCAGGCCCTGCCCGCTCCGTCTGCCTTGGCGTGGGACCACCCTGGCGGGGGCTCCTGCCTGCTTGGCCCGAGACGCCGGAGGCACAGCAGGGAGTACCCTCTTCTCTGCGCCCCCGGCCCCGAGTTCGCGACTCCTGGGACTCCCCCTAAAGCGGGAAGGGGAGATCGGCGGGGCGAACACTTTCCTTTAGAAGACGGAATGTAGTCAGCGTTCCTCTGCCTGACTCAGCTCCTGGTATTCGGCTGCTCTTTGCGTTCTTTAAACAAATAAACAGTTCTTACTTCCTTGTGTCCACTTTTAAAGAAAACCCTAATGTCGTTAATGGTTTCTGATAATTTACTTCAAGTTTGCAAGGTGAACTTTGAAGCCTGTAAATTGTTGTAACCTTCATTTAATGAAAGACGCTTTAAATAATCTTTGGTGCAAATTATGTAACTTCCTAATAATAATAACAACTCACCTTCTGTTTAGTTGATTGGCATACAGTAATGTGTACGGAATTTAGGTTTCGGTCGGAAGGTTTTTCTTGGCAGTGGCGCTAAAATTAAAATCTGATAGCTAGGTTTTTAGAAGTATGTAAGTGTGTGTTTTATCTCCTTGCTTGTTTAGAATTGTAAGAATTTAGATTTGGAAAGCCCATAGAACAGGACTTTTGAAATACTGATTTTCTTGACAAGGTAAAAGGTGTTAATATTTCTGATTTTTAAAAAAGTAATCTCATGCTTTAATAATAGTATCCTAATTATGCCTTTGGAATATACCAGAAGTTAATAACCTATTAAATTCTGCAGTAGGAGCAAATGACATGTGGTTATTGGTGTCTTTGATGTTTAAATATTGGTGGTAATGAAATTGTTAAGTAAGCTTTTTTTGAATTATGAACTACTGTGTGTGTGCGTGTGTGGTTTTTTTTTTTTTTTTCACTAGTTCCCTGTGGACATGGCATAATAAACTTTAAAAGGCTCTTTAAACTATTGTAGTAGGCTGAAGCTATTAAATTATAATGTAAGATCTTTATAGATGAACAGGCAAAAATACGAAAAGCAATTCATTATTTTATCTTTTTTAAAAAAATAATTTTTATCATGTATCTAAATGACTTTTGGTAGACAGACCTGAACTTGACAAGTAAAGATGGACTCATTAATAATATTAACTTGATTTAGAATATTAAAATGGGAGAATTTTACCTGAGGGTGACCCAAGTCAGTATGGTGGGTTTTGCAGTTTATATGCTCTTTCTAAATTATCTTGATTAAAAAGTTCATCACAAACCAGGAAATTCGGTCCATTTTATGTATCAATATACTAAGATGTTCTGTTTCTCTGATAGTTTCTGATTTCAGGGTGTCTGAGAAAAAATAGTTTCTCAACATAGATTCTTTATAATTCTTGATTATATATTTATTGAATCATAGAATTCTTGAGTTGGAAATAATCTTAGTGTTGAATAGCTTAACGTCTTCATTTTCTAGGAAAAGGAAAGTGAGGTTCATAGAGTTAAGGAGTCCATAGTTTGACTGCTTATTAGTGGCAAAGTTGAAACTAAATGCTGAATACTTGTCTCCAGATTCCAAGTACAGTGCTCTTTTCACTATATACTATTGTTAGATAAACAAACCAGTAAACTATTCTTCTCAAAATCATATATGTAGCTAGCCTGATTGAATCTTCCTGCATTTCTTTTCTTTTTTTAAATAACCACTGAATGCAATTACTTCACTGCTTTCAGTTTTTCAATTATTTTGTTTTCAGATTTTCAGTATTTTAAACAATGTTTAGTGAGTATCTTTGTGCATGTTTCCTCAAGCACATGTATGAGGGTTTCCCTAGAAAGTATACCTACCTGTAGGTGGAATTGCTGGGCCATAGGTTGATGCACATTTTCGGCTTTGCTAGCTGCTATCACATTATCCTCTAAAGTTGTAACAATTTGCATTACTGCCAACAGTATACAAGTCATCCTTGCCCGCACTTGGGATTGTTAGGTGGCATGGTCAGATAATTAATTTTATGCCAATCTGATAAATGATGTTTTGTTTTCTTTGTTTTAAAAAGATTTTAACTTTATTTTTAATTTACATGAAATGAAATTAATGCTTTTTCTTGGACAATTGTTTTGACAAATGCATAGAGCTGTGTGACTACCAAAATCGGGTACAGATCCAGCACCCAAAATTCCCTTAAGCTGCTCTTCTGTAATCAACCCTTCTTTCACCTGTAACCCTTGGCAATTAATGACCTGTTGTCTTCCCCTGGAGTATGTCTTTTCCAGACTATCATATAAACGGAATCAATTAGTATTTAGCCTTTTGAGTCTTGTTTCTTTCATTTAGCATAATATAGTTGGGTATTCATCCATGTTGTGAGGCTATCAGCAATTCCTTCTGTTTTACTGCTGAATGTAGTATTCCATTGTATGGATTTACCACAGTTAGCTTATTTGCCAGTTGAAGGATATTTGAGTTAGTTTTTTAAATTAAAAAGACTTTTTTAACCATGAAAAAGCTGCTATAAATCTCTAGGAACAGTTTTTGTGTGAACATAAGTCTTCCTTTCTGGGTCATATGGTAAGTGTGTGTTTAAACTTAAAAACCGGTGTGTGGTAGGCAGAATAATGGCCCACAAAGATAGCTTAATCCCTAGAACCTGTGAATAAATTAGGTTACGCGGTAAAGGCAAAATAAAGTTGCAGTGGAATTAAGGTTGCTAATCAGTTGACTTTAAAATAGGGAGGTTATCCTGGATTGTCTAGGTAGATCCGATGTATCATGAAAGTGCTTTTTAAAAGGGAGAGAGAAGCAGTATAGTAAGAAAAAAAAAAAAGATGTAAAACAGAAGCAGCACCAGAGGGATAGATGAAGAGTTCTTGGTTTTGAGGATGGAGAGAGGAGTCAGTCATAAACTAAAGGAATGTGGTCTTTAGAAGTTGGAAAAGGCTAGGAAATGGATTAACAGAACACAGCTTTGCCAGCATCTTGATTATAGCCCAGGGAGACCTATCTCAGATTTTTAACGAAAAGAACTGGAAAATAATAAATTTGTGTTGTTTTAAGCCACTAAATCTTTGGTAATTTGTTACACAGCATACTTTTCCAAAGAGCCTGAACCACTTTGTGTTCCTACCAGCAATGTGTGAAGAATGTTCCAGTTACTTTACATCCTCATCACTATGTATGGTCAGATTTTTTTACCTTTACATTCTGATAGGTTTGTAGCCTTATCTCATTGTGGTTTTTATTTGCATTTTCTTGTGACTAATATGTTGAACATCTTTTCATATGCTTATTTATCATCTGTATATCTTCTTCTGGTGAAGCAAAATCTTTTGCCCATTTTAAAATTGGATTTTCTTGGGCACATGGGTGGCTCAGTTGGTTGAGCATCTGATTTCAGCTCAGGTTGTGATCTCCCAGTTCGTGAGTTCCAGCCCCACATCGGGCTCACTGTTGTCAGCCCATCAGCGCAGAGCCGGCTTCAGATCCTCTGTTCCCCTCTGGCCCTATCCTGATTGCGCTGTCCCCGAATTGGACTTTCTTAATGATGAGTTTTGAGTTTTTCATGGTCCTTTGTCAAACAGGTGATTTGCAGTGATTTTTCTGCCAGTTTGTGGCTTGCCTTTTCCATTCTCATAACCGTGCTTTTTGAAAACAGGTTTTACATTTTGATGAAGTGCAAAGTATCAGTATTTGTGTGTGTATGTGTATCCCTTGGCATTGTATATAAGCACTCTGTCTAACCCAACGTCACAAAGGTTTTTCCTGTTTACAAGTTTTATAGTTTTATGTATATTAAATTTAGATCTGTTTTCCTTTTTGAGTTAATTTTTACATAAAGAGAATTTAGGGTTGAGTTTCATTTATTTGTCCAGTTGTTCCATGACCATTTGTTGAAAAGACTATATCCTTTCTCCATTGAATTGCCTTTGTCTCTTAGTCAAAAAACATTCGACTGCATTTTTATGGGCCTATTTCTAGACTCTTGTGTTTCATTGATCTGTTTGTCTATCCTTTACCAATATCACAATGTCTTGATTACTATAGTTTTAAAACAAATCTTGAAATCAGGTAATGTGAGTTCTCTCATATTTATTCATTTTTAAAAATTGTTTTAGTTATTTTAGTTCTTTTGCCTTTCCATATAAATATTAGGATCCTCTTGTTAATATCCACACAAAAAAATATGCTAGGATTTTGATTGGGATTGTGTTTTATAGATAAACAAGGATGATTGACATCTTAACAAAATTGAGTTTTTCCAGTAAGAACATAGTATTTTTCTCCATTTACCTAGGTCTTCCTTTCATATATGTTTTGTAGTTTTCAACATATAAATCCTGTAAGTACTTGATTACATCTATACTTAAGTATTTCAATTTTTTGGTCCTATTATAAATGATTTTTTAAAAAAGCATGGGTTCTAATTGATCATTGCTAGTATATAGAAATATAATAGATTTTTTTTGTATTGACTTTGTACCCTCAGTTTTTACCAGACTCATTCATTAGTTCTAGGGGTGTTTGTTTGTTTTTTGGTGGATTTCCTGGGGTTTTCTAAGTAGACAGTCATGTCATCTGTGAATAAAGAACTGTTTCTTTCTAATCTGATGCCTTTTCTTTTTTTGATTTATTGCACTTACTGCACATCTCACATTCTAATGAGATGTTTGAATAGGAGTGATGAAAGGAAACATCTTTGCTTTGTTTACAGTCTTAAAGGGAGATCATTCAGTCTTTCACCTTTAAATATGATGTTAGCTGTAGATAATTTCATAGATTCTCTAAATCAAGTTAAGGAAATTCTCTCTGAGGTTGCCTGGGGTTTTTTCATGAGTAGATGTTGAATTTTGTCAAATGCCTTTTCTGTATCTGTTGAGGTAATCATGTGGGTATCTTTTCTGAAATCTGTTAATATGGTGACTTACACTAAGCAATTTTCAAATGCTGAACTAGCCTTGCATATTTCTAGGAAGGCTCTGGAGTTGTTTCAAATAAAAGTAATTTTGGGTTATTTTTCTTTGACTTGTATACATTAGCATTTATTCTTAACAATGAAGAAGGAAACTGAATATAAGATTTTGTGAGAGGGGTGCCTGGGTGGCTCAGTCAGTTGAGTGTCGGACTCAGGTCATGATCTCAGGGTCTGTGAGTTCAAGCCCCATGTCGGGCTCTGTGCTGACAGCTCAGAGCCTGGAGCCTGCTTCAGATTCTGTGTCTCCCTCTCTCTCTGCCCCTCCCCTGCTCATGCTCTGTCTCTCTCTCTCTCTCTCTGTCAAAAATAAATAAACATTAAAAAAATTTTTTTTTTTAATTTTGTGAGTGAAGTGTTTTTGTTTTTGTTTTTGTTTTACTGTATATTTATTTTTGGGAGAGCAAGACAGAGACAGTGCGAGCAGGGAAGGGGCAGAGAGAGAGGGAGACACAGAATCTGAAGCAGGCTCCGGGCTCTGGAGCTCTAACCCATGAACCATGAGATCATAACCTCTAACCCATGAACCATGAGATCATGACCTGAGCTGAAGTTGGACACTTCAGGTGCCCTGCGAGTAAAGTGTTTATAAAGGCAGAGGAGTCAAGATATTCCTTAATAGTTATGTACATTTTACATGTTGGTAGGACTTAAGTTTTCCTGGTCTACACTGGAGTTTGTACACTGTAGTTTACCACTGCAGGACTCTTGTCTAAAATTACTAAATGAAGGAAGAAAATATTATTTGTATCATTGTAATCAAATACTTCTCATGCTAATTTAGGAAAGCTGTTTAAATTTATTTGAATGCTGAAGTAAATTTGGAATGAAGATGAAATTATTTAATTAGAAGATTTTTACTTGGAATAAAAGCAATGGGAATTTTAATTTTTTTTTTTTAATGTTTGTTTATTTTTGAGAGACAGAGCATGTGAGCAGGGGAAGGACAGAGAGAGGGAGACACAGAATCTGAAGTAGGCTCCAGTCTCTGAGCTGTCAGCACAGCCTGACGCGGGCTCAAACTCATGATCCGTTAGATCATGACCTAAGCTGAAGTCAGATGCTCAACCGACTGAGCCACCCAGGCACCCCAAAAGCAATGGGAATTTTAAAAAACAACAAAAACCCAGCCTCTTTCCTCACATCAGAAAATCAACCACAGACCTTTGAGAAATCACATAAATGTTTGTCTTAGTGTAGAATGAATTTAGCGATGTATTAAATAAAAAATATGAAGTGAAATATAAGTTACCTGTAAGAAAAAGGCTCTTTTTTGCTGTACTGAAGATGTTCCTTCATGCAAATTTTGGGTATATGGTAAAAAGATGCATGTTCATTTTAACATTTGGAATTGGGAAGTTTTTCCTCCATCAGTTCAAACTAAACCTTCATTATGAAAATGAAGTTTCAGTAATTTCATAATCAAGCTGTTTAATTTCAACATTTTTATAAGTTTGGGCTTATATGATTTAATCATAAAATTCAAGCATTGTGGCCTCTGTCTCATATAATTTTAAAGTTTTCTTTTTAGTTTACTAGTTGTCCCAAGACCCTGAACATTGAAGTTTTGAGGCCTCTGAGGTTCTTGGCAATTTTGATCCTTTAAGACAAGGGTTGACAACTTTCTGTAAAGGGCTAAGATAGTAAATACTTAAGCTTTGGGGGCCATATCATTTCTATTGCAAGTACTCAACTCTGCTGTTGCAGTGTAAAGGCAGCCAAAGAAGTGAATGTTCCAGTAAAACTTTATAAAAACAGGGTTTGCCTGACTTGACCTGTGGTTTTAGTTTGCCTACTTTTGTTTTGGGCAAAAAGTCAGCAGGAGAAATGAAAATAATTGTAGTAATGTAGTGGTAAGAGCATTAGGATGGGCTTAGTTGGGAAATTAGTCCATGCTGTAATTCCCAGCCAGGCTCTCACTTTCCTCGTCTGTAACATGTAGCTGCCTCAGAAGATGATTAAAAAGATTAAAATAAGGTATTGAAGGCCCTGAGTAAAATATTCTGACAGGTGGTAGATACTTAATAAGTATTTGCCTCTCCTCCTCCAATTTTGTTGCTGTGTAATGCTTTGTGATCAACAGATATTAAATAATTAAGGAGATTCAGGTTTTTTACAGTTTGTAGTATATCTAAAGTTATTCCAAACATTAGAAATTATTAGAATAAGGATTAGAAATAATTGTGTTTATAGCTAAATTGCTTTGAATTATTATTTTTTTTTAATGTGTATTTTTGAGAGAGAGCACGAGTAGGGGAGGGGCAGGGAGAGAGGGAGAAAGAGGATCCGAAGCGGGCTCTGTGTTGACAGCAGAGAGCCTGACATGGGACTTGAAACACGAACTGTGAGATCATGACCTGAGCCAAGGTAGGATGCTCAAACTGACTGAACCACCCAGGTGGTCCGACATTAGATTGTTTTAAGAGAACTTATTAGTTGTTCAAAATTGGAAGCAGGATCATGGAATTAACTCAATAGTATGCAAGTGACTTTAAGGATTGAGTTTATAATGTTTAAGAATTACAAATTTATTTAAATATATCATAGTTTATTTAACCATATTACTTTATTGTTGGTGGACCTATGAGTTGTTTCTAGTTTTTGGTTGCTATGAATATTATGAGTGTTCTGTACATTCATCATGGTGTATATAAGTACATGTGTTTCTCTAGGGCTGTGCTCTCCAGTATCCAGTATGGCAGTCACTAGCCGCATGTGACTATTTAAATGTAAATTAACTGAAATTAAAAATTCAGTTCCTCTGTTGCAGGAGCAACATTTCAAGTGCTCAGTAGCCATATATGGCCAGGGCTATGTTATTATTTGCACAGTGTAGATGTAGAATTTTTCCATTATTATAGAAAGTTCTATTGGCCAATAATGTTCCCAAGTATATAATTAGGAATGAAATTATTGGATGATAAGGTATAGATGTTGTCAGTTTATTAGATAATGCCAAACTTTTTCAGTGTGATTCATTTTATTAATACATACTTCTAGCAGCAAACTATTGAGTTTCCTTAAATTGCCTTACTGAAATTGCATAAATTCCACCTTATTAATACTGGACATGTAAATTTAACTATTATTAATGTTTTGTGAATCCGATGGTTCTTTGGACCCTTCACCTGTAACACACACACTATTGGGCATAGAGTATTAGGGGATTCATGGAAATTAGGTCGTGAACCCCAAATTCAAACCTCTAACTCACGTGATTCATCATGTGATTCATCACGTGATTCTATTCACTATATAGATATCCTACAGATATTTTTCAAAAAAATTTTTTTTCCTTTCTAAGTTTATTTATTTATTGGGGGCAGACAGAGAATCCCAAACAGGCTCACTGTTGTAAGTGCAGAGCCTGACATGCGCTCAATTCTACAAACCTTGAGATCATGACCTGAGCCAAAATCAAGAGTCTGATGCTTAACTGACTGAGCCAGTCGCCCCTACAGATGTTTTTCAAAATAATGATTCACTTTAAAAGTAATCAACAGATACTTAAGAGTTTATGAAAGGAAATTTGATAATTCTTTGTAGGTATCTTGAAGGGACAGTGTTCCTTTTATACCTTACCATTTAGACATAATACCTTATCCTTTTACACTTAAACTTTATAGTAAAAGTAGTAATTCATTTGGCTAAATCACAGTACTTTTTGCTTTCCCCTAACTCTTACCTAGAACAGTATCTCTTGCCCCATCTCTTAATGTGTTATATAGTATGTATATCCTTTGTGTATATTTTAAGTATTAACAGCTACATTGTAAGGTTTTTATTCCCCCTTTTACAAATGAAGAAACAGAGGCTCAGAGAGATTAATTGTCTTATCCAAAGTCTTATTGTGAGTGATAGCAAGGATTTGAATTCAGTTTATTTGACTCCAGAGACCTTGGATTTTTCTACTTTGACTGTATTTTAGTCTGCCTTAAGACTTATTTTAACAGTGTCTTTTTGGTATGATGAAAATCTTTTTGAGGAATGCCATGTTTGATTTAGTGTTTGAATGTACTTGAATTAAAGTGAAGAACAGTGAAACTGTAAATTGTAAGCTCCTTAAGGATTAGGAGCTATTGTCTTTATCTTGATATCTCACTGCTTAATATGGCCCATAGTAGATGCATGTTACCAGTTTGCACTTTTATTATTTGTTTAAATTTTAGCCTTGCTTGTGAGTTTAATAAATATCAGAGACTGTTCTAACCTAGTCACCCCCTGGAACTTGATAGAATTTGAGATTCAAAACGCAATTCCGTATATCCTGTGTTGGCCATAAATGTATTTAATGGCGGTGTCTAACTTTCACATAGTCTTGATTAACTTTCTACAAAGATATAAACATAAACAGATAAATTTGCTAATGGCTTTTTCTTGCTTTTCCAAGGGCCGTTACTGTGTAAAGGCATTACAGTGTAGTTACAGTCCTTGCATAGATTAAGTACTCAGGATATAGAGTCAGAGTTATGCTGCGATACCTTCTTGTCCTGTGTGTGACTCTGGGTATGTTAACTTATCAAAGTCTGACTCCTTATTTGCAGAATGGAATTGTGTCAGTGCCCAATTCAGAGGGTGGTAGGGGAGGACAAACCTTTTTCTATCCTCTTAGGTTCACTGTGACAAAAGACAGATTAACAGGAAAAGTGGCTTATTACTAACTGTGCATATGGAGATCCTCATAGAAAAGAATTGAAGTCCCAAAGAAACAGTGAGGCTGAGCAATAAATTGTGGAAAAGTGACAAGACAGAGGAAAAGAGGTTTAGGCCTTTAAGGAATATAAATTGTGGGAAGGTAAGTATGTGGGGAAAACTAATGGAAGATAAAGTTTATTTTAGTAAGGTTTGTTATACAGATTGAAGTTGGTGCCTTCTCCATTGATGAGAGTAACTTCCCAGGATTGAGTCCTCTTCCTTGTACCTTTACAAAGGGAAGTTTCTGCCTGCTTTTTATTTTATTTATTTATTTATTTATTTATTTATTTATTTTTAAACGTTTATTTTTGAGACAGAGAGAGACAGAGCATGAACAGGGGAGGGGCAGAGAGAGAGGGAGACACAGAATCTGAAACAGGCTCCAGGCTCTGAGCTGTCAGCACAGAGCCCGACGTGGGGCTCGAACTCACGGACCGTGAGATCATGACCTGAGCTGAAGTCGGACGCTTAACCGACTGAGCCACCCAGGCGCCCCTCTGCCTGCTTTTTAACCAGATAAGGGGAGGGCATTGAATTTTTTTCCCCCTGTGTGTACTGTCTTCTTTTCCTTTTTTTTTTTTTTTAAAGAGAGAGAACTGGCACAGAGGAGCTGGGGAGAGGGGCTGAGAGAGAGACTCTTAAGCAGCTCCACACCCAGCACAGAGCCTGTGGGCTTGATCTCACAACCAAGAGATCTTGACCTGAGCCAAAATCAAGAGTCTGACACTTAACCAACTGAGCCACCCAAGCACCCCAATTTTTTGTGTTTTTTGAGAAAGCGTGTGAGTGGGGGAGGGGCAGAGGGAGAAGAAGAGAGAACTTTTTTTTTGTTTATTTATTTACTTAGAGAGAGAGAGGGAGAGAGAATGGGAGAGGAGCAGAGAGGAGAGAGAGAGTCCCAGGCAGGCTCTACACTGACAGTGTAGAGCCCAAAGTGGGGCTCAAACTCAAGAACTGTGAGATCATGACCTGAGCCGAATTCCAGAGTCGGCTGCTTAACTGACTGAGCCAGCCAGGGGCCAATTAATTTAAATTTTGTTAACATATAGTGCGATATTGGTTTCAGGAATAGAATTCAGTGATTCATCACTTACATACAACACCCAATGCTCATCACAAATGCTGTCCTTAGTACCCATCTAGCCCATTTCCCACCCACTTTCCCTCCATCAACCCATGGTGCTCTATCATTAAAAGTCTCTTGTGGTTTGTTTCTCTGTTTTCTTCTCCCTTTCCCATATGTTGATTTGTTGTTTCTTAAATTTCGCATGAGTGAGATCATATGGTATTTGTCTTTCTCTGATTGACTTAGTTCACTTAGCATAATACATTCTAGCTCCATCTACGTCATTGCAAATGGCAAGATTTCATTCTTTTTGATGGCTGAGTAATATCCATTGTGTATATATTCCACATTATGTCTTCATCAGTTGATGTATATTTGGGCTCTGTCTATAGTTTGGCTATTGTTGATAATGCTGTTATAAATATTGGGGTGCATGTACCCCTTTGAGTCTGTATTTTTGTATCCTTTGAGTAAATACCTAATAGTGGAATTGCTGGATTAAAGGGTAGTTCTATTTTTTAGCTTTTTGAGGAAACTCCATACTGTTCTCCAGAGTGGCCACACCAGTTTACATTCCTACCAACAGTGCAAGATTGTTCCCCTTTCTCTGCATCCTTGCCAGCACCTGTTGTTTCTCGTGTTGTTAATTTTAGCCATTCTGACAGGTATGAGGTGGTATCTCATCATGGTTTTAATTTGTATTTCCCTGATGATGAATGATGTTGAGCATCTTTTCATATGTCTGTTAGCCATCTGTATTCTTTGGAAAAGTGTTCATGTCTTTTGCCTATTCATTGGATTATTATTTTGGGGGGGAGTAATTGAGTTTGATAAGTTCTTTATAGATTTTGCATACTAACCCTTGACCAGGTATGTTATTTGCAAATGTCTTCTCCCATTCTGTAGGCTACCTTTTAGTTTTGTTGATTGTTTCCTTCACTATCAGAAGCTTTTTTTTTTTTTTTTAATTTACATCCAAATTAGCCTATAGTGCAACAGTGATTTCAGGAGTAGATTCCTTAATGCCCCTTTAGCCCATCCCCCTCCCACAACCCCTCCAGTAACCCTCTGTTTGTTCTCCATATTTAAGAGTCTCTTATGTTTTGTCCTCCTCCCTGTTTTTATATTATTTTTATTTCTCTTCCCTTATGTTCATCTGTTTTGTCTCTTAAAGTCCTCATATGAGTGAAGTTATGATATTTGTCTTTCTCTGACTAATTTCGCTTAGCATAATACCCTCCAGTTACATCCATGCAGTTGCAAATGGCAAGATTTCATTCTTTTTGATTGCCGAGTAATACTCCATTGTATATATATGTACATGTACCACATCTTCTTTATCTATTCATCCATTGATGGACATTTGGGCTCTTTCCATACCTTGGCTATTGTTGATAGTACTGCTATAAACATCGGAGTGCATATGTCCCTTCGAAACAGCACACCTGTATCCGTTGGATAAATACCTAGTAGTGCACTTGCTGGGTTGTAGGGTAGTTCTATTTTTAATTTTTTGAGGAACCTCCACACTGTTTTCCATAGTGGCTGCACTAGCTTGCATTCCCAGCAGCAATGCAAAAGAGATCTTCTTTCTCTGCATCCTCCCCAACATCTGTTGTTGCCTGAGTTGTTAATGTTAGCCATTCTGACAGGTGTGAGGTGGTATCTCATTGTGGTTTTGATTTGTATTTCCCTGATGATGAGTGATGTTGAGCATTTTTTCATGTGTCGGCCATCTGGATGTCTTCTTTGGAGAAGTGTCTATTCGTGTCTTTTGCCCATTTCTTCACTGGGTTATTTGTTTTTTGGGTGTTGAGTTTGGTAAGTTCTTTATAGATTTTGGATACTAACCCTTTATCTGATATGTCATTTTCAAATATCTTCTCCCAGTGTGTCAGTTGCCTTTTAGCTTTGCTGATTGTTTCCTTCGCTGTGCAGAAGCTTTTTATTTTGTTTAGGTCCCAGTAGTTCATTTTTGCCTTTGTTTCCCTTGCCTCCAGAGATGTGTTAAGTAAGAAGTTGCTACAGCCAAGATCAGAGAGGTTTTTGCCTGCTTTCTCGAGGATTTTAATGGCTTCCTGTCTTACATTTAGGTCTTTCATCCATTTTGAGTTTATTTTTGTGTATGGTGTAAGAAAGTGGTCCAGGTTCTTTCTTCTGCATGTCGCTGTCCAGTTTTCCCAGCACTACTTGCTGAAGAGACTGCCTTTTATTCCATTGGATAGTCTTTCCTGATTTGTCAAAGATTAGTTGGCCATACATTTGTGGGTCCATTTCTGGGTTCTCTATTCTGTTCCATCGATCTGAGTGTCTGTTTTTGTGCCAGTAGCATACTGTCTTGGTATTACAGCTTTGTAGTATAGCTTGAAGTCTGGGATTGTGATGCCTCCTGCTTTGGTTTTCTTTTTCAAGATTGCTTTGGCTGTTCAGGGTCTTTTCTGGTTCCATACAAATTTTAATATTGTTTGTTCTAGCTCTGTGAAGAATGCTGGTGTTATTTTGATAGGGATTGCGTTGAATATGTAGATTGCTTTGGGTAGTATCGACATTTTAACAATATTTGTTCTTCCTGTCCAGGAGCATGGAATCTTTTTCCATTTTTTTGTGTCTTCTTCAATTTCTTTCATAAGCTTTCTATAGTTTTCAGTGTATAGATTTTTCGCCTCTTTGGTTGATTTTATTTCTAGGTATTTTATGTGTTTTGGTGCAATTGTAAATGGGATCGATTCCTTGATTTCTCTTTCTGTTGCTTCATTGTTGGTGAATAGGAATGCAACCGGTATCTGTGCATTGATTTTATATCCTGCAACTTTGCGTAATTCATGGATCAGTTCTAGCAGTTTTTTGGTGGATGTCAGAAGCTTTTTATCTTGATGAAGCCCCAATAGTTTATGTTTGCTTTTGTTTCCCTTGCCTTTATGTCTAGTAAGAAGTTGCTCTGGCCGAGGTCAAAGAGGTTGCTGCCTGTGTTCTCCTCATCCAGGATTTTAATGGGTTTTGATGGTTTCCTGTCTCACATCCATTTTGAATTTATTTTTGTGTATGGTAAGAAAGTGGCCCAGTTTCATTCTTCTGCATGTTGCCATCCAGTTTTCCCATACCATTTGTTGAAGAGACTGTCTTTTTTCCGTGGGGTATTCTTTCCTGCTTTGTTGAAGATTAGTTGACCGTGTAGTTGTGGGTCCATATCTGGGTTTTCTGTTATGTTCCATTAATCTGTTTTTGTGCCATTGCCATACTGTCTTGCTGATTACAGCTGTGTAATATAGCTTGAAATCTGGAATCAAGATGCGTCCAGTTTTGTTTTTTCTTTTTCAGGATTGCTTTGACTATTTGGGGCCTTTTGTGGTTCCATGCAAATTTTAGGATTGTTTGTCTCGCTCTGCAAAAAACGATGGTGCTATTTTGAAAGGAATTGCGTTAAATATGTAGATTGCTTTGGGTGGTATAGATACTTTAACAGTTCCTTCCAGTTCATGAGCATGGAATGCTTTTCCATTTCTTTATGTTCTCTTAAACTTCTTTCATAAGTATTCTATAGTTTTCAGAGTATAGATCTTTTACCTCTTTAGTTAGGTTTATTCCTAGGTATCTTATTGTTTTTGGTGCAATTGCAAATGGGATCGATTACTTGATTTCTTTTTCTGCTGCTTTGTTACTGATGGGTAGCAGTGCAACAGATTTCTGCATGTTGGTTTTATATCCTGAGACTTTGCTGAATTCATGTATTAGTTATAGCAGATTTTTGGTGGAGTCTTCTGGTTTTCTACATAGAGTATCATGTTGTTGACAAATAGTGAAAATTTGACTTCTTCCTCGCCAATTTGGGTGCCTTTTATTTTTGTTGTCTGATTGCTGAAGTTAAGACTTCCAGTACTATGTTAAACATTAATGGTGAGAGTGGACATTTTTGTCTTGTTCCTGACCATAGGGGAAAGGTTCTCTGTTTTTCCCCATTGAGGACGATATTAGCTGGGAGCCTTTCATACATGGCCTTTGTGATGTTGAGGTATGTTCCATCCATCCCTACTTTGTTGAGTGTTTTTGTCAAGAACGGATGCTGTATTTTGTCAAATGTTTTTTCTGCATCTTTTCACATGATCATATGGTTCTTATCCTTTCTTTTATTAATGTGGTGTATCACGTTGATTGATGAATGAATATTGAAACAGTTCTCCAGCCCAGGAATAAATCCCACTTGATCATGGTGAATAATTCTTTTAATGTACTGTTGAATTCAGTTTGCTAATAGCTTGTTGAGAATTTTTGCATCCATGTTCATCAGGGATATTGGCCTGTAATTCTCCTTTTTAGTGGGGTCTTTGTCTGGTTTTGGAATTAAGGTAATACTGGCTTTGTAGAATGAGTTTGGAAGTTTTCCTTCTATTTCTGTTTTTTGGAACAGTTTGAGAAGAATAGGTATTCTTCTTTAAATGTCTGGTAGAATTCCCCTGGGAAGCCATCTAGCCCAGAACTTTTGTTTGTTCTGAGATTTTTGATTACTAATTACGTTTCTTTGCTGGTTATGGGTCTGTTCAAAATTTCTATTTCTTCTTGTTTCAGTTTTGGTAATTTGTGAGTTTCTAGGAATTTTTCCATTTCTTCAGATTGCCCAGTTTGTTGGCATATAATTTTTCATAGTATTCTTTTATAATTGCGTGTATTTCTGTGGTGTTGGTTCTGATCTCTCCTCTTTCATTTGTGATTTTATTTATTTGTGCCTTTTCTTTTTGTTAAATCTGGCTAGGGGTTTATCAGTTTTGTTGGTTCTTTTAAAGAACCCGCTCTTAGTTTCGTTGATCTGTTCTACTGGATTTTTGTTTGTTTCTATATCATTTATTTCTGCTCTAAACTTTATTATTTCCCTTCTTCTCCTGGCTTTAGGTCTTATTTGCTGTTCCTTTTCTAGCTTCTTTAGGTATAAGGTTAGGTTGTGTTTTGGGACCTTTTTTACTTCTTAAGATAGGCCTGAATTGCAGTATACTTCCCTTTTAGGACTGGCTTTGCTGCATCCCAAAAGTTTTAGATTGGCATGTTTTCATTTTCATTTGCTTCTTTGCATTGTTTTATTTTTTCTTTAATTTTCTGGTTAACACATTATTCTTTAATAGGATGTTCAAAACCTTCATGTATGTGAGCTTTCCAAATTTTTCTTGTGGTTGACTTTAAGTTTCATAGTGTTGTAGTCTGAAAATATGCACGGTATGATCTCAGTCTTTTTGTACTTGTCGAGGACTGATTTGTGACTCAGTATATGATCTGTTGTAGAGAATGTTCCATGTGCACTTGGAAGAATGTGTATTTTGCTTTAGGATGAAATGTTATGAGCATATCTGTTAAGTCCATCTGGTCCAGTGTGTAACTCAAAGCCATTTGTTTCCTTGTTGATTTTCTGCTTAGGTGATCTGTACATTGCTGTAAGTAGGGTGTTAAAGTCCCCTATTATTTTTGTATTATCAGTGAGTTTCTTTTTATTTGTTATTAATTGATTTATATATTTGCATGCTGCCAAGTTGTGGGCATAATGTTTATAATTGTTAAATCTTCCTGATGGATAGACCCCTTAATTATAAGGCCCTTCTTCATCTCTTGTTACAGGCTTTGTTTTAAAATCTAGTTTGTCTGATATAAGTATGGCTACTCCAGCTTGCTTTTGATGTCCATTAACATGATATAGATGGTTTTCCATCCTCTCACTTTCGATCTGCAGATGTCTTTTGCTCTAAAATGAGGGGCGCCTGGGTGGCTCAGTCGGTTAAACGTCCGACTTCGGCCCAGGTCACGATCTCGCGGTCCGTGAGTTCGAGCCCCGCGTCGGGCTCTGGGCTGATGGCTCAGAGCCTGGAGCCTGCTTCTGATTCTGTCTCCCTCTCTCTCTGCCCCTCCCCCATTCATGCTCTGCCTCTCTCTGTCTCAAAAATAAATAAACGTTAAAACAAAATTTTAAAAAAAAAATAAAAAAAAATAAATAAAAAAAAATAAAATGAGTTGCAGGGTGCCTGGGTGGTTCAGTCAGTTAAGCATCCGAATTCGGCTCGAGTCATGATCTCATAGTTTGTGAGTTTGAGCTCCGCATCAGGCTCTGTGCTGACAGTTTGGAGGCTGCGTGGAATTCTGTCTCTCCGCCCCTCCTCCGCTGGCACATGTGTGCTTTATCTCTCTCTCTCAAATAAGTAAACTTAAAATAAAATGAAATAAGTCTCTTGTAGGCAGCATATAGATAGATCTTTTTTTTAAATCCATTCTGATACTGTATGGTTTTTAAAAATATTTATTTATTTTTGAGACAGAGAGTGAGAGAGAACGCACATGTATGAGTGGGGGAGGTGCAGGCAGAGAAGGGGATACAGGATCCAAAGCGGGCTCTGAGCTGACAACAGAGAGCCTGATGCGGGCTCGAACTCATGAACCATGAGATCATAACCTGAGCCAAAGTCAGACACTCAACCAACTGAACTACCTGGGTGCTGTCCCACCCCCGTATGTCTTTTTTTTTTTTTTTTTTTTTTTTTGGAGCATTTAGTCCATTTACATTCAGAGTAATTCTTGAAAGATACGAATTTAGTACCCTTGTGTTACATGTAGAGTTGGTGTTTCTGGTTATGTTCTCTGGTCCTTTTTAGTCTTTGTTGCTTTTGGTCTTTTTTTCTCCCGACCTCCACTCAAAGAGTCCCCTTTAAAATTTCTTGTAGCACTTGAAGAAACAAAATAGACATACATAGGGGAAGGGGAGGAAAAATAAGGTAAAAACAGGGAGGGAGGCAAACTGGAAGATACTTTTTTTTTTTCTCCCCTGCTTGCTTGCTTGCTTGTTTGTTTGTTTATTTACTTATTTATTTATTTATTTATTTATTTATTTATTTATTTAAATTCAAGTTAGTTAACATACAGTGTAGTATTGGTTTCAGGAATAGAACCCACTGATTCTTCACTTACATATAATGCCCAGGGAAGAGACTCTTAAGTATAGAGAACAAACTCAGGGTTGCTGGAGGGGTGTTGGGTAGGAGGATGGGCTAAATGAGTGATGGGCATTAATGGTGGCACTTGTTGGGATGAGCACTGGATATTGTGTGTAAGTAATCAATCACCAAATTCTACTCCTGAAACCATTATTATACTATATGTTAACTAACTTGGGTTTAAAAAAAAAAAAACAACAAAACTTATTGTAGGGCAACTCCTTTAGTTTTTGTCTGGGAAACTCTTTATTTGTCCTTCTATTTTGAATGACAGCCTTGCTGAATAGAGTATTCTTGGCAGCATATTTTTCACGTTCATGTTGAACATATCTTGCCACTGCTTTCTGGCCTGCCAAGTTTCTGTGGACTGTCTTCCCTTGTAGGTTAAGGACTTTGTCCCTTGCTGTTTTCAAGATTCTTTCCTTGTCTTCGTATTTTGTGAATTTAACTATGATATGCCTTGGTGATGGTCGGTTTTTGTTGAATCTAATGGGAGTTCTCTGTGCTTCTTGGATTTGATGTCCATGTCCTTACTCAGATTAGGAAAGTTTTCAGCTATAATTTGCTCATATAACCTTCTGCCCCTTTTTCTCTCCCTTCATCTTCTGGGACTCCTATGATACAAATATTATTATGTTTTGATAAGTCACTGAGTTCACTAAGTCTGCCTTCATGATCCCTGACCCGTGTTTCCCTCTTTTCAGCTTCATTATTTTCTGTAATTTTATCTTTAGTATTACTAATTTGCTCCTCTGCCTCATCCATCCTTGTTTTTATGGTTGCCATATGGGTTTGCATCTCGGTTATAACATTTTTAATTTCGGCCCAACTAGTTTTAGTTCTTTTATTTCTGTAAAAAGGGATTCTCTGATATGTTCTATGCTTTTTCCAAGCCCAGCTAGTGTCCTTATAATCGTTGTTTTAAATTCCAGTTCAGAGATCTTACTTGTATCTTCATTGACTAAATCCCTGGCTGTCGTTTCTCCTGTGTTTTCTTTGTTTTTTTGAGGTGAATCCCTGTGTCTTGGCATTTTGGAGGAAGAAAAAAATAATAGTAATAGAATGAACTAAAAATTTAAAAATCAAATAAAGGAAGTTGTGTTTTGGTCTGCTTGTTAAGAGAAGCTTGATAGAGGGGCACCTGGGTGGTTCAGTCAGTTGAGCGTCTAACTCTTGGTTTTGGGTCAGGTCATGGTCTTGCAGTTCATGGGATAAAGCCCCATTTTGGGCACTGTGCTGACAACACAGAGCCTGTTTGGGATTCTCTTTCTCCCTCTCTCTCTGCCCTTCATTGGCTTGTGCATGCACACTCTCTCTCTGAAAATAAACATTTTTTTAAAAAGAGAAGCTTGATAGAAGAGAAAAAAATTAAGACTAATAAAATAAAATAATAGATTTTGCTTTTGTATGCAAGAAACAAAAGAGAAGAAAAACAACAACAAAAATTAACAAGCAAACAAATCAACCCAGATGAAGCTAGATCCAGTTTCCCCTAGAGCTGAAATTTTGCAGCAGTCTATGGTCAGTTGACTAAGCTCCTCATAGGAATTTGTGCTGGTCTTCTTGGGGAGGGGCCTGCTGCTCTGGTTTTCAGGCCAACTTGCTCTAGTGGAGATGTGCCTAGAGGGCACAGTGGGTCAGGGCTTGGTATAACAGCTCCTTTCTCCACTTGGTGGTGCTCTGTAGCTCACTGGGGTCAATCAGTGTTGGTGGGCTAATGGTGAAAATGGCTTCACCTGTTTTCTAGTCTCCAGAGTCGGAAGTTCATCCCCCTAACAGATGAGCGACCAGACACCTCCCGTGTCGCCCCCACCACCCCCAAATCAGCTTCTCGCCTTCCCCCTGTCTGTATCTGAGCTGTCCACCTACGAGGTGGTGCCTCTCTCCAGAGTTTTATCTAAGGAGTGGCTGTGTTTCAAAACCCCACACATCAGAGACCCCCACGTTTTTGACCCACTGTGATCTTCTTGGGGAGGGTCTCACTGTGCTGTTTCCAGGGCCGGCTTATCCCAGGACACACGGAGAGAGAATCCTAAGCAGACTCCATGCCCAGTGTGGAGCTGGCAAGAGTCCTGACCATGAAATCATGACCTGAGCCAAAATCAAGAGTCAGTCATTCAGCCAACTCAGCCACCCAGCCACCCCTGCTGTTTCTTAATTGCCTTTAGCTCAAAAAAATCCTTATGCCAAAGTGTCACATTTTGGGGTGGCATAGTGTAATACGCTTCAGAGCTTTATTTTGAGGATTAACTGAGCTGCTGTATCAAGAATGAGTAGCATAGTGCCTTTATTAAGCACTTTATAAATGTTAGATAAGAGATTATAAACCTGTGATATTCACATGGAATAGCAATGAACTGCATTACATTTTAATAAATACTTTTAGTGAATCATGTGATTAACAATTGCTTAATTAATTAATTGCTTAATTTGATTAAGCAGTTTTATAGGAATTGTGTGAATTGGTTGTCATAGACTGAGTCGGTGATGAAAAATTGTAATTGTGTGTTGAAGTAAAGTTCTTTTCATCTCTGAATTAATAGTGAAAGTCAGTGGGGGAAATAATTGTTACCTTATTTATAAACAACTCACATATGTAGTGAGGTAAGTTTTACTCAATTTTATCAGTTTCTCTTATTGACTGAAGCATTACTCTAGGGTGTTTTCCCCTAGGTTGTTTTTACTGTACACTTTTAAATAGGCATTCACAGAATTGAGTTTCATTACCATGATTTAAAGTCTTCTATTTAGATAAAGCATTTGTTTAATTTTACAAATATCAACGTGCTTGTGTTAATATTTTGTTTACTTTTTTCCTTGTGTAATGGATGCCTTTCATACCTGTCTCTTCTATTCTTTCCCATTTATACAGATTTTTCTTAGAATGCTCTTCCTCTGCAAGTAATTCTTATAGCATTTTCTGCCATTGTAGTATAGCACTTACCAAGTAACATTGCAGTTGTATAGGGTTTTATTTGCTTATCTGATTATCATACTAGATTTTAAGTTTCTTAAGGATAAGGAGACTGTCTTAGTCTTTTTCTTGCCAGCAACTATCCAAGCTTTTATGCCAAGTGGGTACTTACGTTGTTGGATAAAGTGTACTTTATAAATAACTCTTTTTAACTGCAGAATTTGCAGTACAGTAATCTTTAAAATTAACCTTTTGTTGTTATTACTCATGTTGCATAGTATTTCCCTTATGTTTCTTGCCTTCTACTACTATCTGGTCAAAATCAGAATTTGCAGTACTATAGTACTAAAAGTTCAGTGGATTCTAAACTTGGTGACATTTGTATCCTCATCAGTCTTTTTTCTTAGATTCTTCCTTCCTATTCTGTTGATATAACCCTAGTTCTGGTCCTGAAAAATACTGTGTTCCTTCTTTAGTCAGATTTGTAGATAGCAGTAGATAGGAATAGTTGTTACTAATTTTGCTTAATATCCTTTTTTTAAGTTTGTTTTTGTTTTTTTAAGTTTATTTATTTATTTTGAGAGAGAGAGAAAAAGCGTGCATGTGAGCTAGGGAAGGGCAGAGAGAGGGATACAGAGGATCCAAAACAGCCTCTGTGCTGTTAGCAAGAAGCTTGACATGGGGCTCGATCCCACAAACTGTGAGATCATGACCTGAGCTGAAATCCAGAGGTGGACTGCTTAACCGGAGCCACCCAGGTGCCCCAATTTTGCTTAATATTCTTGTCCTAATAGCTCAGAAATGGTTATTTGGTAGTTCTTTAATGACAGGGCAAACTATTCTCTTTTTTTTTATGGCCAGTTGTTGAATTGCATACCAATGAGCCATGTAGGTCTAGGTAATCATCTACTAATTTGCTGACCTTTAGAGTGTATTATTTTCTTGTAAGCTATAAATCACTTGAGGTCAAAAGTTGGAGTCTCTTACAATGCATTTTTACAGACCTGAAACTTGTGATACATGTGTTCCAGGGAAGGCAATTGACTAAAGGATTGACACTCAAGATTAAAGGGAATGGAGAAAATCTATATGGGATAAGTATAGAAATAATGTATCTAGAAAGCAAAGGAATAGTCATGAGAGTTTGATTAATTGGGATTCTTTAAGAGTTGTCATTGTGCATTATTAACATGATGAAAGAATCAGTGCTATCAAAATTGTGAACCTGACTTCTGTATTTTAAAGTGTAAGTGGTCCCATTTGGAAGTTTTTCTTATTATTGCTCTTACTCTTTTTGTTGTTATTGATGTTAAATGTTTATCTATTTTGAGAGAGAGAGAGAGGAAGAGAGAGAATCCCAAGCAGGCTCTGCATGCAGAGCTCAATGTGGGGCTCAGGCTCACAAACCTCGAGATCATAACTTGAGTGGAAACCAAGAGTCAGACACTTAACTGTCCAAGCCACTGAGGTACCCCTTATTGCTCTTATTCCTATGGTTTCCTCTCATTTTTAGGTAAAGATGTTATATAGTCATTACTGTGTGGTAGAGGCAGTTCTGAGTATGAGTCTTGCTCATATTGATGGTTTAAGTTCTTTATTTAGGAATTTTTTTTTCTTTTAGGAATTCTTATTTTATTGTTTATGAAATTGTTTAGGGCCTTAGGGATAATATTTTTATTACTTCTTTTTGTGAAAAGATTCCAGAACTCTTGAAAGGGCTTTGTTGGTGCTGTAAACTTTTATAGACTTTAAGAAAGTAGTTGTAATTAAAAGTTTCTGTGTTTTTTTTTTTCTTTCAAAAGGTAATATCTTTGTGTTTTTCCTCCAGATTATAAAAGTAACACATTTATTTTGGTCAGCATTTTGTAAGTTATCCAAATAGTACAGAAGTACAAGTAGAAAGTAAAACCTGAGAGGTCTGTTATCTTTACTTTTCAGAGATATTAAGTGAAAACGGTATTGTGTATATTCTTCTAGATTTTTTGTTAATAACTTTATAAACATCTTTTATTTTTTCTTTTAAGTTTTTATTTATTTGTTTTGAGAGAGCGTGTGGGAGGGACGGAGAGAGAGGGAGAGAGAGAGAATCCCAAGCAGGCTCTGCACTGTCAGCATGGAGCCTGATGCAGGGCTTGAACTCCTGAACCAGGAGATCATGACCTGAACCGAAATCAAGAGTCAGATGCCCAACTGACTGAGCCACTCACGTGCCCACATAAACATCTTTTATGTGCATTTGTAAAAATGGTATGAAATGTAAACACCATTCTGAAGCTATCTTTATTCACTTGCTTTTGTTCCATGTCAGTTCTTTCATACAGAGCTTCAATCTCTAGCAGCCACATTAAATTTTTTTTTAATTTAAAAAAAAAATTTTAAAGGAACAGTTAGTGGCAATATAGTAATATATTTTATTTAACATAATGTATAAAATATTACCATTTCCACATATATTAAAAATAATGAGATGTTTTACATCCATTTTTTTTCCATATGGAGTCTTTGAAATTCAGTGTGTATTTTACACTGATGGCACATCTCGATTAGAATGATAAATTTTCAGGGGTGCCTGGTGGCTCAGTTGGTTAAACATCTGACTTTGGCTCAGGTCATGATCTCACAGTTTGTGGGTTCGAGCCCTGCATCAGGCTCTGTGCTGACAGCTCAGTGCCTGGAGCCTGCTTTGGATTCTGTGTCTCCTTCTCTCTCTCTGCCCCTCCCTTGCTTACACTCTGTCTCTCAGAAATAAACATTTAAAAACATTTACAGAATGATAAATTTTCATTGGAAATACTTGATCTATATTTAGGTTTTATTATATTTATAGTTGAAAACATAGATTAACATACCCAGATTATTCCAAACATACTTTATAGGATGAATTTCTAGAAAAAGTATTAATAGATCATAGGATTATTTAAAAATTTAAAAAAAAAATTTTTTAACGTACATTCAATTTTGAGAGACAGAACATGAGTGGGGGAGGGGCAGAGAGAGAGAGAGAGAGAGAGAGAGAGAGAGAGAGACACAGAATCCAAAGCAGGCTCCACGCTCTGAGCTATCAGCACAAAGCTGGATTTGGGGCTCAAACCCACGAACCGTGAAATCTTGACCCGAGCCGAAGTTGAACACTTAACCAGCTGAGCCACCCAGGTGCTCCTGGTTTATTTAAAATTTTTGGTAGACTTTGCAAAATTGTTCTTCATAATATTGTACTGTCTTATAGAGTCAGCAGTACACAATGTCTGTTTTCCTATGTTTCCAACACTGAAGATGATTGGTTACTCACACAGAAACTTTTTACCAAGGTAAATATTTTTACATATTTATACTACTTGTTTTTCTTCCTACTTGTTGGAAGAAAAGGGTCACTCACTATAAATGTTTCCTTGCGGAGAACAACAAAAAGCAGGCTCAGAAGTCATAAAAAGCTGTGAGGAATTAAGGTTGGGTGCAAGGATGCAAAAGAATAACACAAAGAAGATTTAATCTGCTCTAGTACCAAGTAAATCAAGGTCTTAAAAAATTTACCCCCACGTGCCCTTTCTTAGGAAGTTTTTGGAAGTCTCTCAAGGAGAAGGAAGTAGATGAAGAAAGAGGAGAGAGGTGAGGAAAATTTCTTAGAATATGGATACATGAATGAAGATGACTTAGAGAATAAATTCAGATTGGAGCATGTTTTTGTCAGATCCCATGCAGAAAACAGATGACAAAATCAACCTGAGTAATGGAAGAGAGTTTTAATGAAGGGACTATTTAAAAGATGTGGGGTGAATTAAGGGAACCAAGAAGTATCCCAGCGTTAGCAACAGCCGGCTGCCTACTAAGCTTAGGCCTGAATGGGCCAGGGAGGGAGCAGTACAGGAATTTACTAGAGCTGCTACTGTAAGTCGAGGAGCCACCTAGTGGGAACTGTGGCCTTAGAGGAACGTAACCCCTGCCATATCACAGGAGAAAGGTGAGGGTATAAAGAACCCAATCCTCTCTCCTCCCTCCCAATGAGTACTTCGCCCTAGCTGAGCCCACTGGAAGCCAGAAGATAAGAAAACATGGTAATGCAGTCTGTAGAGGTCAGCCTTCTTAGACCTGGAGTAGATGGAGAAGGATGAGTGAATCTGGGCAAAAAGAAAATATCCAGCTTAGAGCTAGAGAATGAAGGGCTCCAGAAAGGAGATGACTATAAAGCAAGAAAGAAACTAATAGGTTACCTGATTTATTTGAATGTGTACATTAAAGAGTAAATTGATTCTTTTACCAGAACACATGGAAATGTATTAGGGATTTAAAAAGGAAAATATAACTTATGGGGAGAAGAAAATGTATAAATAAATGCTACAGCAGGGACATAGATTAAGTACCCTAGAAGTGTAGGTTGTGGATTTGAGCAGGCAGGAATAAGGAAAATTTCATAAGACTCTTAATGGTAGAGGAAAATTTTAACAGATAAGGAGTTGAACAGGAGGATTTTTTACCCCCTGGATGTAAGAAATAATATGTAAAAAGCTGTGGAGGTGGGAAATTGCAGGGCTTGTATTAGAAATAGCAGGTAGTTTTGGAAGATAAGGGAGGGAGAAATAGAGTGGGGAAGGTATTTTAGAACTAATTCAAGGGAGCCATGTGAATGACAGGCTAAGGAACTTGAAATGGGTTCTCCAGAAGTTGTTAAAGTACTCTGGAGTCAAACAATTCAGTTTGAGGCCCAACTGTGCCATTTAGTTTTTGACATTAGACAATTTAGTGTCTTTACTAAGCTAAGTTACAAAATTCGGCAAGAAGATGGTTGTGAGGGTAAAATGAAATAATGCAGGCTAGGTGTTTAGCACAGTGAATGAATGATACACAGTAAACGCTTGGTAAACAGTAGCTGAAGAGAAGGGAATGGCAACAAAAAAACTTTTGGAAAGGGACACTCATGATAATAGGTGTGCTTCAGGAGAATTTATTTAGTACAGTTGACCCTTGGACAACACAGGTTTGAACTGCATGGGTCCACTTACTTATGAGGGTTTTCTTCTTTTCCTTAAATACAGTACAGCTCTATAAATGTATTATTATGATTTTCTTAGTAACACTTTCTTTTCTTTAGTTTACTTTAGAGCTAGAGAATATAGTATATAATACATATGACATACAAAATACTTGGTAATCAACTGTTTATATTATCAGTAAGGTTTCCTGTCAACAGTAGGCTGTTAGTAGTTTATGACTCCTAACCCCCATGTTATTCAAGGGTCAACTGTGTAAAGTGAGTGGCAACTAGAAAGACCAAGATTGGGGCAACTTAAGTCCATAGAATAACCCACGAAAGAGATAATGTGAATATGATTTAAGGTAGTGGTATGAGAATGGAGAAGCTAAGGGTATATGTGTGAGATATTATGGAAGGAGAATTGATGTGTTGGTGTAATTAATTATTAACATATTTAGGGATATTACAGTTATGATTCTTAGTACTTAAATTTGCACCCAGGGACAGCTAATTTATCTGACAAGACTAATCTGTCAAGTCTGTCTTATTTTTATGGTATTCATTTTTCAAGCTATAAATTAATATTAAAAAGTTTGTCACGGTAGGACATGTGGCTCAGTTTGGCAGCACATACTGAAATTGGAGCAATACAGAGTAGAGAATAACATTTTTTAAATGTCACTAGGAAACTGAAGTGTTTGTAGCTTAATTTTAGTTTTCAAATGAGAGAAGTTTCTATGAATTTTTACCATTTCTCTACTTGACGACCTCTCCTCTGCTGAGTGTTTAGAAACTTTGAGCAATAGACGTCATGCTACCACAGTCTGGTACTTGTAGTCTGTTAACATATAAGCGAAATTAATTACTGGGTTAAAATTTGTTTTATGAAGCAGTCAGTTGAAAAGATGAATTCTCTCCAATCATATTTTAAAAGTGAAAGAATGATGTAATTATGTGAGTTTTGAATGAAGTATGTAGTCAGTGTAGTATCATCTTATAGAGATGTAACTAACAATGGACTGTGGATCCACACAAGAGTTCACTGATGTGGATTTTAGTTCCTGTTCTGTTACTTGTAGCTCTGTGACTTAACTTGCTGTGCCTCCACATCTTCTGGAAAATGTGTAGATATCCAACCTGCTTACCTTTCAGGCAAACTGGAGCTCAAATGAGATAATGTACTTGAATTTATTATGGAAACTGAAAAGCTTTACAAATGTAAGGTATGAATATGTAAATTACTTATAAATTTTCATCTCTAGCTTGTCCTCTTTGGTTTCCCTGTCTAGCATTAACAACCTGCCAAAAATGCCCTTTTAAAATGGAATTTATCTGGTGCCTGGGTGACTCGGTTAAACGTCGGACTCTTGGTTTCATCTCAGGTCATGATCTCAGTTTGTGAGATCGAGCCCCACATCAGGCTCTGTGCTGACAGTGTGGAGCCTGCTTGGGATTCTCTCTCTGCCCCTCCTCCCCTCCTCTCATAAATAAATAAACTTTTAAAAAAAGTAAAATGGAATTTATCATCTTTCCAGTTCTCCCTATCCTCCTCCTCTCCCTCTCAAGGAGAAAAACCTTGTTCTCTGAGTTCTTCTATTTTAAGGTCCCATAATTTTTCCCAGGTTCAATTGTCATGCTCAGTATTTTAGAATTATATTTGGCTCCTGGTCTCCAAATCCTACCAGATCGTCCTTTGTAATAACTATTGTTTGAAGTTATCCCTTTTTCATTCCTTCTGCTACTTCCTTTATCCTCCCATGCATCAAGTATTAAAACATTATCTCTGTTGGCTCTTCTACTTACATTTCCCCTGGTCAACTCTGGTTGTTACAGTGTAGATGTAACTTTCTAAAGAGCCCATTTTTGCTTTTTTTTTTTTTTTTTTTTTTTTTTTTTTAACTCAGAAACCCATAGTTTCCCATTGCTTACAGGAGAAAATGCAAACAGTTTAGCTTAGCATTCAGAGTCAACTCTGGCTTTATCGTCTATCTCTTACACTGGCTCTGTTCCTTATCAAGACTGTCCTTATTCTCCAACTAGGCCATATATATTCTTGATTGGTAGCAATATGCTGAAAAGCCATAATGTTGCAAGTAATTTTATCCCACATGTTTAAAAATCCATTTCTGGTCATTTTAGAAATGTTATAAATTACCTTTTGTCCTAATAATTTTTTAGAAACTTTCCTAACCTTTTGGACTCATTTAATCTTTTATTACCAAGTTGTTGAAGGTGATAATGGGGAGTTCAAGTAACCAACCATTTGATATCTTTGATACTGTTTGGCTTTTAACCAATTCCTGCTGTGAATTCGCCATCTTAAATGTCTCCAAAGACCTTCAACTTTGTGTTTGATATAAGCAAATGGAAAATTTTCTCACTGGATTAAAAACGAAAGTTGTCAGTAATAATTTCTGAGTTAATACTTTGCATGAGTAACCCAAATATATTTGAATTTTAACTTGTATTTACTTAGTGTTACATATAGCTAAAACTCCTCTGTGAAGACCGTGTATGGACCATTAATTCATTCTGCAGGATTTTTTATATAATGTCAGTTTGTGAATCGTTTTGAATACACAATGTATATGAATATACATTGGTCTTTAATTATTTTGAGTTTCTTTCCAAATGTTCTTTTTTCTAAAAAAAGTTGTTTGTATTTTTTTTTTTTTTTTTTTGAGAGCGAGAGCATGCACAAACAGGGAAGAGGTAGAGAGAGAGGGAGAGACAGAATGTCAAGCATGGAGCTGTCAGCACAGAGCCCGACGTGAGGCCCAAACCCACAAACTGCGAGATCATGACCTGAACTGAAATCCAGAGTCGGACACTTAACTGAGCCACCCAGGCGCCCCTCCAAATGTTCATTTTTGCCACTTGTATATCTTCTTTGGTGAAGTGGTCAAGTCTCTTGCACTATTTTTAAAATTTGGATTATTTGATATGAGGGGTTATTAGTATTTATAGTGGATGTAAATAATTTGCAAATATTTCTTCCTCTTTCTAGGATACCTTTTCGTTTTCTGAACAGTATCTTCTAGTGGGATATTTTGGGGTGGCACATTTTCCACCCTTCAGTGGATTCTAAAAACCATGTAGAATCCACAAGTCTTGGCAACTGACTAGATAATAGGGCTTGAAAAAGATAAAAATCTTGGAGATAGTGGTATAACTAACAGCAGTAGGGAAGAAATTGAAGTCATTTAGGATATATTGAAATTGAGATTCCTGGTGATATTCGTGTAGAAATGTACTTTCTGTTCCCTCAACTTAGAACCCTTTATTTCTGGATCTTCCCACAGCTGACTCATTTTTTTGTCATTCAGGTCTCAGTGCAAATATCACCTCCTAAAATAGGCCTTCCCTGGCCATCTTATCTAATGTTGCAACCCCTTCTAAACATCACACTGTTTATTATATTACTGTTTCACTTTCTTTTTAGCTCTTTACCTGGAGTCATCTTACCATATATTTGCTCCTTATTACCTATCACTCTGCCAGAAAGAAAGCTCCATTAGGACAGGATCCTCTCCTGTCTTGGTCCAGTGTAGCATAAAAGTTTCCCTCTCTGAATTAACTGTGGTTCCTGACTTGTCATATTCCTTTGGATCTTTTTGGATCCTTCACTTCCCATTCTTTCAGAGTCATAAGCTATTCTTAATATTTAAAGTTGGTTCAGGGGTGCCTGGGTGGCTCAGTCGATTAAGTGTCTGACTTCAGCTCAGGTCATGATCTTATGGTTCTTGAGTTCAAGCCTTGCATCAGGAGTGGAACCTGCTTGGAATTCTCTCTCTCCCTCTCCCTCTGCCCCTTTCCTACTTGCACACTCTCTCTTGCTCTCTCAAAATAAATAAGTAAACTAAAAAAGAAGTAAAAATTAAGAAAATAAAAATAAAATTGATCCAGAAGCTATAGTTAAAGAAAAATATAAATTGCATTTTTGTTTGAGCCTTAACCTAGAGGTCAGAAGGTTATCATTAATAATCTGTAAAGGGTCTTATCAGTTATGTTTACCTCTTTCTTCTCACTGATTTCAGGTAATTTGTATTGAACTTTAATTGATGACCAGTAAATATAGGAGGACTTACATTTTTACTACTTCATACCAAGAAATCCTAGCCATCTGCAAACAGAATTAGATATCTTAATGAGTTAACATTTCTCAGTCTCTCCCTCTAAAAAACACTGCAGACCTTTACACTTCATTGTCCTCTGTTTTACAGAGTAAGAAAGTTAGCTTGAGTTCTGTGAAAAAACAGAGAAGAAAAGCTAAGAGGATAGTAGACTAGTGCTTTCCAATTTGCATAACGTAAGTTCTTTTCACTATTCTTGGCTTGAATCTTCTGTTAGCTGACAAAGCTGTTTCTATGGAAACAAATAGTCCAACTTCTTAGAATGTTAGAGGAATGCTGATCACTTAAAATGAGAGTTCCCAGCTGCTAGTCAAAGGGCATTACTTGTGGGAGTAGGGGAGGAAGGATGAATTGGGGAAAAAAAAAATTTTTTTTTTTTTTTTTTTGAGTTCTGGACACTAGTGTAGACAACCATCTTCATATTCCCCAGCTGTCACACAAATGTTTCTCTTGGTGTGGAGTTTTCAGTGGCCCTCCATCCCTGAGGCTATTTCAGGCCTCCCAATCTTAATGATTTGTAATTATTTGAAGCTTATTTAGCTTCCTTTTACTCCCTTCTCCTATAGCCAACTCGCATAAGCAAAGCTCTTTTTCCCCTGCTGGTTTGAAGTTAGCATTGAAACAACTTTGGCCTGCCAACCTGAAAGTTCATTTTCTTGTTTTTTGGACTATGTAAAGATTTTTAACTTTTTCTTTTCTTTCTTTTTTCTTTCATGAGCACGAGTGTGAGCTGGGAGTCTGATGAGGATTTGAAATGTGGGCTTTTGAGGCATTTTAAAAACAATTTATGGGGCACCTGGGTGGTTCAGTCAGTTAAGCGTCTGACTTTGGCTCAGGTCATGATCTCACCTTTCATGAGTTTGAGTCCAGCATCAGGCTCACTGTTGTTGACACAGAGCCCGCTTCATATCTTCTGTCCCCCTCGCTTCCGTTCCTTCCCTCTCTCTCAAAAATAAAATAAAATGTTAAAAAAGTAAATAAAAATAAAAATAATTTACAACTAGAAGATTGAGAAGAGAGGAATACTCTAAGGGCCAGGAATTTGTAACTACATTATCTGCATAAGGTGGTCTTTTATTTACATATAAGGAGGTAATTCTTTAGTTCAGTTATTTACCAGCTTCTCAATTGTCAAAGGACTTTTCTCTTTTTCTTTCGTGTGTGTGTGTGTGTGTGTGTGTGTGTGTGTGTGTGTGGTTTTGGAGAGGGAGAGTATTAATTCCTTTGGACTGCCACATTTTATTGTGTGTGTATGTGTATTTTGGAGGGGGAGAATATAATTCCTTTGGGTTGTCACATTTTATTGATGTGTATTGACTACATATATGAGCTAGAGTATTCACAGTTTGTTTGAGAATTATGATCTTGATGCTAGAACCGTAGGATGTAGCATATTGTTTCTTTGATTCTGGAATAACTTTTGAAACATTCATGGCCCTTATGAATTAACTTGTGAGCATTACAAAGTCTTTTGGAGTGTTTGATGAGATCATTATTTAATTGAGGTGGTCTAGAAAGGTTTCTTAAAGCAAATGGGGGTTGAGGTAGATCTTGAAGGCAGGAGATGAAAGGAGAAGCATATCCTATTTCTTATTTCATAAGGCACTTGGGCAGGAAGAAAAAAGATAAGGGATAGGCATAAAAAAGAAGCTAACTTAGAAGGTTTATGCAGGAAAAGTAGTAAAAGATAGAAAGTTTGGATTTACCTTGTGAGTTGGGACTCTGTTCTGTAGGCAATATGAAAGCCATCAGAGGTATTGAACAGAGGAGTGATTTGCTCAAATACTGAAATAAGCATTTATTCCTTATTAGATATCCCTTACTAGGTGAATAAGACAGTGCAATCACCTTGAAATTAATGTGTCCAAAACTAAACCCATATTACTCTTCAATTTCTGTCCTCTTCTATCTAATTCTTCTCTTGTATTCTCCATCTTAATGATATTTGCCACCTACTAACCCAAAGATAGTTGTCCTGGAGTCATACTGCTTGGGTTCCTATTCTGAAGCCTTCCTGTTTGCTTGGCCCCTATGCTGGGCAATATCATGCATCTAGAGATGAGTCAGTGTGGTATCTGACCTTGAAATGCTTCTAGTCTGATGGGGCAGACAGAGATACAAATAGCTGTAGTCTAGGTTGATCAGAGATGTGATAGGAATTGTGGGATTCCAGAGCAGGCATATAACCAGTTTGGGGAGGCCTAGAAATTTGGACGAGGATGTATTTGAGACTTTTGAAAGGAGACTAGGCAGGGCACCTGGGTGGCTCATTTGTTAAACATCTGATTTAGGCTCAGGTCATGATCTCACAGTTCCTGGGTTCAAGGTCTGCATCAGACTCTGTGCTGACAGCTCAGAGCCTGGATCCTGCTTCAGGCTCTGTGCCCCTCCCCTGCTCGCACCCTGTCTCTCTCTCTCTCTCTCAAAAATAAATTTAAAAAAATTAAAAAATATTAAAAGGAGAGTAGGAAAGGATTAGATCCTAAGTAGTCTGATTCTGGAGCGTGTTTTCCTAACCATTATGTTGTCTTGGGTAACTGGGTAGGTATAATGGCATTAATTAAAATTGAGAGTAGAAGAGGAGGATTAAAGAGAATATGAGAGGATTAAAGGGAAAGAATGAGTATAACTCTGGACGCATTAATTTCTAGATCCCTGAGGACCTTTTGGTAGATAGGCTAATGGTCAGGAATCCTATCTGTATAACTGTATGTAGTACCTAGCCAAGAATAAATGCTTATTTATATTTATGTATGAATCACTCTTTTCTAAATCTTTGATGGCTTTCTTACTGTCTTGAGAATTAAGGACTTTATTCAAGACCTTCCTTAAGTTGGACCCAAGCAAACTTTCTAGCCACTATTCTCTTGTACAAGCTGACTGCTTTAGTTCAACTAGCCTTATTTGTACTTTTCCCACACCTTTTATCTTCCAGTCTTTTTGTTCATATGGCCTCTTTTATATTTCTCCATTTTATCTTCAAGACCTACTTCCTCATCTACAAAATAGGCATATTTGGAACTGTATTTAGAGTAGTAATGAAGATTACTAAATGAATGAATACTGTGTAAAGTGTTTGCAATATTCTCCAGCATGTAAGTGCTCAGTAAATGTTAAAGTTGTAATTGTTACTACTACTGCTACTGCTACTGCTA
Organism: Lynx canadensis; assembly: GCF_007474595.2. Taxonomy (NCBI): domain Eukaryota; kingdom Metazoa; phylum Chordata; class Mammalia; order Carnivora; family Felidae; genus Lynx; species Lynx canadensis. The sequence goes on from NC_044308.2 coordinate 113,091,873, forward strand.
CTGTTGCTATTACTACTTCTTTCTTCTCCTCTTCTCTTTCTTGACTCTTTTGGCTATATGAAATAAAGACGCCAATTTTTAGCAATTCTATAACCTATATATTTTTTTAATATAACTTTTCTTCATCACTTTCTTAATTCAGTACCCCATTTCTTACAGTTGCCTTCAAACTGGTCTCATTACCACCCTTCAGTCTTGTACACTTCTACCAGAGTGATATTTCTGAAAAAGCGAATGTGATCATTTCAGCTCTGCTTTAAATCCTATAATAATTCTTACTACTTTAAGGATAAAGATCAAAGTCTTTAGCTCTTAAATTCTCTGGCCCCCTGCTTGCCTTTGCAGTTTTATCATTACTCATGTATGATATGCTCTCATTGTCACATCCAGACTATTGCATTCTATTCTGTTTTCTGCAAGTGCCATATTTTCATACTCTTCATTCTTATTGGTCATGTGATTCCCTCTGCTTGGAACAGACTCTTCTTTTAAAGATTTTTTTTTTTGATGTTTTATTTATTTTTGAGGGAGAGACAGCACGTGAGTAGAGGAGGGGCAGAGAGAGAGGGAGACAAAGAATTCAAAGCAGGCTCCAGACTCTGAGCACAGAGCTTGTGGGGCTTGAACCCACAAACTGCAAGATCATGACCTGAGCCGAAGTTGGATGCTCCACCAACTGAGCCACACAGGCACCCCTGGAACAGACTCTTCTATCTGGCCAGTTTTTTGTTGTTCTTTGAAATGTTGCTCAAAGAAATGTATCCTTATGTTTTGCGTATTTGCTGTGACTCCTTACCATATACTAAGTTTTAGAGTCTATGGTCTGTGCGGTCCTCTGAATTTCTGACATTGTTACTTGAACAGGTATTTACTGGGCATTCTCTTTATGATATGCGTTGTGTTAAGCACTAGGGAGTATAAAAATAAGACCAGACTCCTGTCTTTAATGAATTTAGAATCTAATGAGGAGAAACCAACTGGGGAAGAATAATCATTCATTTTCTTTGCTCTCTCTCCCAGTAGAATGAACACTCCAAGGGAAATGACCAAAATGGAATTTTAAATGGATTAATATCAGGTTGCAGAAATTTTTCTGAGAGTAAGAGATTAGATTGAGAAAGACAAGTATGCTAATAGTCCAAGCATGAAAACCCTGACCCAGATCACCTGGCCCAGTCTCTCTTGCATGAGCTATAATCACCCCCTCCCTGATGATCTGTTATGGTGAATATGGACACAGCCTTACAGTTTTTATGCTGAGAGTTTTAATTTCAGATCATAATTTTGTAGAATAGCATTAAGGCAAAAATTACATTATTCATTATTAAATTTGATTTTTAATATCCAGTAAATATTATAATTAGAGGAAGAGTTCAGACTTTTATTTTTCTGGAAATATGCATACTCCTAGATTTTTAAAATCAAAATTAAGTATAGCACTACAGTAACTCCCACATAAATTTCTGCTTAGGTGTAATGAGAACTTAAATAGGCTGAATTTGCATTACATATAGTCAATATATAAAACTTAAGAATAGCCTAATGTGGGGTGCCTGGTGGCTCAGTTGGTTAGGCATCTGATATTTGATTTTGGCTCCTGTCATGATCTCATGATTCATGGGTTCGAGCCCTACATTGGGCTCTGTGCTGAGAGCACGGAGCCTGCTTGGGATTCTTTCTCTTCCTTTCTCTCTGTCTGTGCCCTGGTCATGCTTTCTCTGTCTATAAATAAATAAATAAATAATAAATAAATAAATAAGTAAGTAACCTAACGTAATTCTGATAGTTCTCATTTTAATGAAAAAGAAGGCAATCTAATTATAAGGTGTTTATGTGTAAGTCACATAATTATAAAGAGAGAAGTTAAAATTTGGATATAAGACAGAAAAGTCTACCAAAATTCTTGTTTGTAATTCTGGTGACTTATGTAGCTTGCATCTGTTCTCCTGCTTGTTGGTCTAGTGGTTTACCTCATATTCTAGGTAGGTTTAAGAAGTCTGTGACAAGGTGTTTGTTGGACAGAAGATTGGCTGGCATTTAGGAATATTATCTGAAAACTCTGCTTTTGCTGAGTCGGCATGTCCTCGAACCAATCTATTTACTGAAGTGATGTTCAACTCAAGGAGGAAGCAGATTTATTATTGTAAATATTTTTAAAATCTTGAGCAGAGAAGACTAATTAGATTTAATGTGTGGGTTTACACATATACAAACAGTCTGCCTGTTTATGCCTAAGAAATAGCTTGATGAAAAGCCAGTGTCATCCATGAAATATTTTTCTTGTCTAAAGTATGTTGAAGGAGGGGCACCTGGGTGACTCAGTTGGCTGAGTGTCTGACTCTTGATTGCAGCCCAGGTAATGATTCCAGGGTCATGGGATCAAGCCCCGTGTCAGTCTCTGCACTGAGCTTGGAGCCTGCTTAAGATTCTCTTTCTCCCTTTGCCCCTCTCCCCAGCTCCAGCTATCCCTCTCTCTAAAAATAAAAAATAAAAATAAAAAATATGTTGAAGGATTTTTAAAATAAGAGAATCAAATTTATACTAAGAATTAGTATACATATATATATATATATATATATATATATTCTTTAGTTTTAAAACTTACATACACTATCTCATTTAAAACTCAGAATAATCCTATGAATAAATTTTCCAAAGGAATCTAAGGTTCAGAGAGAGAAACTGACTAGTCTTAAGTCTTAAAGTTAGAGGAAGTGGCAGAGTCAATTAAAATTCAGTTTTCTGGTCTATAAGTCCTGTATCTTCTTCTTTTTTTTTTAATCTTTATTTATTTTTGAGAGAGACAGTGCGAGTGAGAGGAGCAGAGAGAGATGGAGACACAGAATCTGAAGCAGGCTTCCAGTTATGAGCTGTCAGCAAAGAGCCTGACGTGGGGCTTGAACCCATGAACTATGAGATCATGATCTGAGCCAAAGTCAGATGCTCAACTGACTGAGCCACCCAGGTGCCCCAAAGTCCTATATATTCTTATTTGCTGTACAGTGTGACTTTAAAGTTTTTTTGAGCAGTGACAGATACTACCATTTTCTCTGAATGAATCTTTGTAAAAAATTAACTTTTAATTCTTTTTTTAATGTTGACTGGTTGTGAATACTGATAACCCACATATATTTTTTCACTTAGTGTGGTTTTATCCTATAGATGCCTTAGCTGCTAATTAAAAGTTTCTTTTTCATTAGGTATCTCCTGCATCTCATGAACTCCTAAAAGTTAATTGTCCTCCATAATACTGCCTTAATCTCAAGTGAGCCACTAATATCGTTTGCTATATGCCAGTTTCTTTAGCAGTTAACTAGGAAGTTATTTCAATCTTGTGTATTAATTGAGTATAAAGTACTGTACAAAGATGTACAGTATAGTGTATAGTATAGTACAACTATACAGAGATGACTAAAACATCTTTATACCTTAAGCAACCTATTCTCTACTAGACTAGTACCTAAAACTTTCTTACTTTCCCACTTTGCTAAACTTTGCAATACGTGATTTTCCTCAGCTATAAAAAAATGGTATGTTTCAAATTCCTGGGAGAGGATTTTTTTTAAATATTTGATTTCTTCAGCATTATCTGTAAAATGAAAAGAAAGTAATATGTATAGCCAAATGTACACTTATGAGCTACTGTATTGTGCATAGATTGGAAGTGTGCTGTGTAAAATCTGTTTTTATATTCTAACTCTTACACTTTTTTTCCCCCATTTTTCCCCTTAGATTTCCTTCATGGATACATTTCATAGCATTATTATGTGATGTGAGAAGTTTTTTGTTTTTTGTTTTTTTTTGAAGTAACATGGATTTTATACTACAGAATCAAGAGATTGGCTTTATAGGAGAAATTGATTTATAAAAAGTGGTACAGGTTTTTATAGATAACCATGACAACATCCCATATGAATGGGCATGTTACTGAGGAATCAGACAGCGAAGTAAAAAATGTTGATCTTGCATCACCAGAGGAACATCAGAAGCATCGAGAGATGGCTGTTGACTGCCCCGGAGATTTGGGCACCAGGATGATGCCAGTACGTCGAAGTGCACAGTTGGAACGTATTCGGCAACAACAGGAAGACATGAGGCGTAGGCGAGAGGAAGAAGGGAAAAAACAAGAACTTGACCTTAATTCTTCCATGAGACTTAAGAAACTAGCCCAAATTCCTCCAAAGACTGGAATAGATAACCCTATATTTGATACAGAGGAAGGAATTGTCTTAGAAAGTCCTCATTATGCTGTGAAAATATTAGGTAAGTAAATACAGCAGAATTATGGAAAATGTTTTACTTTGTTTCTCTTGCCTTAACATAAATGTGTACAGGAAGAAAGAGGGATTGTTTACTTTTAGTTACATAGAGCTAAAGCACATGGCTTAAACATTCAGTCACTGCAACATGGTTTTTAGATACAATCTTTGAATTAAAAATTTCTACATGTAGCCTAACATAGCCTTGAAACTCACCTTTTATTTCAAACTTTTATGTCAAAATTACTGAAAAGCAGTTTTCAGATTTTGGATTTCTGATTTCCTTATAGTTTGTAAAATAGTAATAAAATTAACATCTGTAGCTTATAATCTATTTGATTTTCTTTAATGACTGCCAGTAAGAAGAACTGGAGCTGTTCATATGGCATCATACACATAAAACATGGCTCAGAATTTCCAAATTCCATTCTGTGAAAAAACCAAAAAACTAATGGTATGAGATATTAATAGAGGTAAACAAAACAGAATTCTGTGACCAAATAAATTTTGACAACAGTGGGTTAAATAAATTAAACCTCTTATTATAGGACTTTCTTTAGATCCTTTAGAGTACTAATAGGCATTCTGAATCTACAAGAGAGATTGACATCAGATGTATGTTTCCAAACTTAGAATATGTGATCATTGAACTTACTGCCCTCCCTTCCTGCACACCAATCCCATTATTTTTTATTAAAATATTCTGGTAAGTATTCTTTATGATTCGGAGAATATTTACATTGAGAATATATTGAGAATATACATTTACATTGTATTACATTGTAATATATCCAGCCTAAGCCTGGATTGGTTTTTCCTTTTTTTGTTTAAATTTCTTTAAGATTAAAGTATTTGTCCATTTGCTTGAGGTAGATCAGGCATAATTGTCCATCTAATAGGTAATATTCATGTAATCTCAGTAAAGAAACAAATACATGTGGGGCGCTCGGGTGTCCTAGTCGGTTGAGCGTCCGACTTCGGCTCAGGTCATGATCTCATGGTTCTTGGGTTCAAGCCCCGCGTTGGGCTCTGTGCTGATAGCTCGGAGCTTGGAGCCTGGAGCCTGCTTCAGATTCTGTGTCTCCCTCTCTCTCTGACCCTCCCCTGCTTGTACTCTGTCTCTCTCAAAAATAAATAGATATTTAAAAAAATTTACAAAAAAAAAAAAATAAACCCACTGTTTCACATATTTTAAAGTAGTTCAAAATGTAGTACCAGGTATCTGTAATTCAGTTCTTGACTAGGAGAAAATATTTAACATTTTGAGAAGTAAGTAGTAAATTTAATGTTAATAGACTCAACACAAATGTGTTAATTCTAGGAAACATGAAAAGTTAGTGTAAGTTATAGAGTTATTGCTATTTAGTTAAAGTTTCAGTTTTTGAATATATTAAATTTTAATTTTTCATTTTAAAATGAAGTGTAATAGCTTTGTACCAAACATTTTTTCCTGTGCATAATTTGCTAACTCATCAAACTACAACAGAAGTACTCCCTTAAAGTTTTATGTGTCTCCCTGCCAGTATTTTGATTAATAAACACATGCCAGGAGGCACCTTCTCAGCCTTTTTCAGCCAGAAACAGCCACCTTGTTTTAAATGAGGGAAGGATGGGACAACCAGTTTATTTCTTTGAGAGGGAACCCTCAGTTTCCAGTGATACATCATCTTTTATCTGTGAGTAGAGAAAATACTATTTTAAGAATTGAACAACTAATTTATTTCTTTGAGAGGGAGCCCTCAGTTTCCAGTGATACATCATCATTTATCTGTGAGTAGAGAAAATACTATTTTAAGAATTGAAAACATGATTGGAAAAGTTGATAACTTAGTTGTCTGATAGTGGTTTTTAATGAAAGGATTTATAAATTAGACACTGTATAATAATAAAAGTGCAGGGATGGAATTAATAGAAAATATTCCAAAAGGATGAACTGAATTTTCTTGTTTAGAAGCAGTCAGAATCTTACTGAAAATTAGAAAATAGTGATGTGGGAATTTAATTTCAAATAAATGATCAATATTAATATTATAAATTATAAGAATTTTGATATATTAGGGAAGATTTCCTTAAGATTGAGATGAACTATTAAAACTTGCTTTGGTACGAATAAAATCTGATTGTTCTCTTCATAAGCAAAACAAACTACTTTGTGAGAGAAATCCTGAGAAAATAACAGAAAGCAGGTTAGAGTAGAATGAAGTACAGTAGAATCATTTTCAGATACCTGTAATTTACAGGTGCCACTGGTTTTTTTTGTTTTTGTATTCACATAGAAGTAATTTTTGGCCAAGGTTGTAGACAAGTAAATACAGTAGAATATTTAGAGGGAATAAAGTCATCTATCACATATGAAGAGACCTTAGGAAAGGCACACCCACCCACCCAAACACACCCATGGTGAGCTATCTGTTTTGTGGTTAATAAGGAGACCTTTGAGATTTGTGAAGAGGGGCTAATTCACACCAAATGTTGTTAGTATGAAGATAAAAGATACGCCAAGGGGCAGAAAACTAAGGATGAATAAAATATTTCATTATATTAATAATAGCATGTTTCAGTTTTGATTAGTATCTGCATATTTTTGCCATGTGTCTGAATATTCAGCTATGAAGCCAATAGTATTCCTGTATTTGATGTTACAAAGTAAAATATCTCTTCTACATTTCTTTCTGATGTTATTTGGCTTCTGACTGACCATGGGATATACTAGAACTTTGTTAGATTGTGATAAGCTTTTTTAAAGATTGGCTTTTAGCAACATTTACTTAAAGCCAACAAACAAACTTCCAGTGCCAATAAACCTTGAGTTCAGCCTACTTCTGAGAAGCTAATTATTATTAAATTTTTGCTCAGCTGTGGTAGATATTACCAAGCTCTTTTAGCCATTCTTTGAGGAACTTTTTTTTTTCTTTGAGTGACATGATTAGACTTATTGGTACTAGATTTAATGTTTAACATGTTGGGTCTATTTGAACCCAACACATTCTCATGTGTTCAGATTGCTAAAATTAGAGCTAATCTAACATGAATAGAAAATTCATTAGGATATGTGGATAGACATGTAATGTTTGGTGGTTAAATAAGCATCATTCTACTGAAGAATAATTAAGTGTTACCAGTCTTTGATACAATGCATCAAAAACTTCATTTTACCTATTAAGTGGCACCTGGGTGGCTCAGTTGGTTAAGTGTCTGACTCTTGATTTCAGCTCAGGTCATGATCTCATAGTTTGTGGGATTGAGCCCTGTATCAGGCTCCACATCGACAGTGTGAAGCCTGCTTGGGATTCTCTACCTCTCTGCCCCTTTCCTGCCCCTATGTGCACACTCGTGCTCTCTCTCTCCCAAATAAATACAACTTTTAAAAAATTAATAGATTTTAGCTTTTTCTCTTCTTACAAAGACTTGCATCATTATGTCATGATATGTTCACATCACTGAGTATTGGAAAGGGGTGTCTGGAGTAAGATGTAGAGTTTAATACTTATCTTCATTTAATTGCTGTTGACACTAGACAGGTTACTTTTCTGAGCCTCCACTACAGTTTCTGGATTTTCTTGAGGACCAAGTGAAAAAATGTAAATACATATGTGGCACACTGAAGGTTTGACTGAAATTTAACTTTGTCTTTTTAATTCAAGTTAGTTAGCATACAGTGTAGCATTGGTTTCAGGAGTAGAACCCAGTGATTCATCATTTACATATAGCACCCAGTGTTCATCTCAACAAGTACCCTCCTTAATGCCCATCACCCATTTAGCCCATCTCCCCATCCACCTCCCCTCCAGCAACCCTCAGTTTGTTCTCTGTATTTAAGAGTCTCTTTTGATTTGCCTCCCTAGAACTTAACTTGTGTAAGAATTAGAAGCCACCAGAGATCCTTTAACTTTCTAGTCTGTGAAATTAATTTGTTGATCTTAACTGGTAAATTTTCATTTTATTTTTTAAAATAACAAATTTATTAAGATACTCATATACCATAAAATTCACTCTTTTAAACTGTGTAATTCCTGAGTTTTTAGTGTATTCACAAAATTGTGCAACCATCACCACTGTATAATTTCAGAGTGTTTCCATAATCGCCAAAAAGAAACTGTACCCATTAGCGGTCACTCCCTAGTCTTCTCCCAACACCCCTAATCTACTTTCTGTCTGTAGATTTGTTTATTCTGGAAATTTCCTATAACTCAGTCATATAATATGTCGCCTTTTGTGACTAGCTTATTTTTACATAGCATAATATTTTCAGGATTCATCATGTTATAACACAAACTAGTACTTCATTCCTTTTTAATGGCTGAATAATAGTCCATTGTATGGATATATGCCACATTTTGTTTATCCATTCATCTGATGATGGAACGGGTTGTTTCCACCTTTTGGCTGTTGTGAATAGTGTTATGAATATTCCTGTACAAGTTTCTGTTTGAACACCTGTTTTTAATTCTTGGTATACACCTAGGAGTGGAATTGCTGGGTTATATGGTAATTCTGTGTTCAAGTTATTGAGGAACTGCCTTACCTTCCACAGTATCTGCACTGTTTTACATTCTTACCAGCAGTGTATTGAGGGTTCCAGTTTAAGCTACATCATTGCTTCTGTTTGTATTATGTGTCTTTTAATTCTAGCCATCCTATCAGTAATTTTTAAAGAACTAGAATAAAATAGAAAATATTAAAGTATATTTCACATGAGTATTTATAAATCTTATATTTCAAATAGGTATGAATATGCTGGGTTGAAATCAAATATGTATACTTTTTAATGGATTGGCAGCAAAGTTTGAGAAATACTATCCTAGTCAAACCCACCCATTTTATAGAAAGGCCCATAGACTTGAGATGGGTTGTCCAATGACATATAATGCAGCTAATAAGTGATCTAGCAGTAAGTAGGACCCACGTATTCTCATCCCAGATCTGGGGCTTCAGTAACAGTTTTTCATTGTCTTACCATATTTAGGGGTAAGATTTTTGCTGTGCTCTCTTAACTATTTTTGGCCTATATACTTAACTGGTATTTGTTTTTAATTTGTAACCCAATTTGTTAATGAATATTGTTCAGGATCTTTCATGAGCTTCTGATTATTTTTTAATTTTTTTTAATGTTTACTTATTTTTGAGAGAGAGCAAGCGAGCAGGAGTCAGGGAGGGGCAGAGAGAGAGAGAGGGAGACACAGAATCTGAAGCAGGCTCCAGACTCTGAGCTGTCTGCACAGAGCCCGATGCAGGTCTCAAACTCACGCACTGCGAGATATGACCTGAGCCAAAGTCAGACGCTTAACCTACTGAGCCACCCAGGCACCCCTGATTATTTTTTAAAAAGTTAATTTTGACTGGGGCGCCTGGGTGTCTTAGTTGGTTAAGTGTCAGACTTTGGTTCAGATCATGAACTTGCTGCTCGTGGGTTCGAGCCCTGTGTTGTCAGGCTCTGTGCTGACAGCTCAGAGCCTGGAGCCTGCTTCAGATTCTGTCTTCCTCTCTCTCTGCCCCTTCCCTGCTCGCGTGTGCTCTCTCTGTTTCTCTCTCTCAATAAATAAACATTTAAAGAAATTATTTTGACTTAGTCCACTGACAACCAGAATTCAAAGATCTGAACTTTGTATTCTTAAATTTGGAAAGAAAAAAGAAGTCTACCTCTATTTAAGCAAAGATTTCCGGAATGAATGTTCTAATTTTGATTCAGCGATAGATATACTGGAGCTGATACAGTTTCCTCCTACTCAGAAATATTAAGGTCTTCATCTGAATATTCAGTTTGTACAGTTTAGGAGAAAAGAAATCTTAAAAAGTTTCAGAAAAAAGTCAAAAAATTGGTTGAAATCTAGAAATTTCTGAGGATAGGTTAAAAGAATCTGTATTATTTAAGCAATGACATGTAAGAATCTTGATGCTAGAATAGATCTCTAGAAACTGTGTTTTTATGTGGGGTAAATGATAGCATAAGTAAAAATAAGCAGAGCTAATCCAGGGTTATCACCATTACTTCAAAACTTTTCCAGAGATGGAGATTCCTTAGCTTCTTTGGGTAATTTTATTGTTTACCCTTAAAGCTGAAAAATTCTCCCACATGGCTGCCTAGAGTCTTGGTGTTCAAAGATAGAATTTCAGATAGAGCAACTCTGGGTGATTGCTTTCTGTTGCCTATTTTAAATCTTCACTCTTTTACATTTTAGGCTACTAGCAGAGGGCTGAGGGGAAAGGAGAGGGTTCACGGGGTGAATTTGTGGATTTGTGTGTATGTTTGTATTTATCTGATTAATTTTATTCCAATGCCAAATGTAAGTAATTTTTCTTTTAGATAAATTAACATAAATTTTTGATTTATGTTAATCTTAACATAAATAATTGATTTAAGTGTTACAAGAAACATTAGAGAACATGATGGAAACTTAAAACAATTTCTACTAAACATCAAGTGAGAAGAAATAGATCTAACTGTGGGACAAAGAATTTAAGTTAGATAAAGAACTTTCTTGTAGGGAAGCTGTAGCAGACTAGAATTTATCATCAGACCCAGATTTCCTATACCTGCCTTTGCCTTCTCCTCTGCAATATCCCCTTTTCTGTCCTCCCTCTATGCTGCCTTATTGTGGTTATCTCTCTGCTACAGTATTCTCTTCTTTGTCCACTCCCCACTCTGCACCGATGTCATTCTTTCTCACTAACCCTGTGATTCTCCATTTATCTATTTTTCTGTCCACGTGGCTTCTCCTTGTGTTTCCCCTTTGTCTGTCTCGCTGTTTATGGGAGTGGGGGAGGGAGTCTCTGTTCTCTGGATTCTGTTCTCTCTTTATTGTTTATCTTCATTGATAATTACAGAAGAGGGTACATATTTGACAAATGATTTAGTTGCATCCAATTGGATTTTTAAAATTCCTTCTGGAATTGTACAGAATGTTGAAGAACTTAGGTGGCTTTTTATTTGCTTTAAGTAAACAGATACAGCTTCCATCAGACAATGGAACATTTCTTTAACTGTATAGAAAATTAACTGTTCTTGAATGATAATGTATTTGTAAAGTGCTTTTAAAGATGTACAATAGAGGAACAAAGGGTTTTTTTTAACCTACAATTAACTACTGTGACCTTTGAAATTAAGAATTTTTATATGAAGACTTAAAATGTGAATATGTGTCAAAGTGAGAATCCCTGAGTTGATGTTACCCACAATAATTTTTCATTAGACATAATCTTTAATATCAAAGACCTTTGTCAAAATTCCATTGAGAATTTTCTAGTAAAGAACTGAGTAAAGACCGTGAACCCATTTCATTTATCATGATCCATATTTTAAGACTAAAGTTGTAGGTATTTGTTGCTTCCTATGTGATTTTAAAACTTAACTGGACAGAAACAGCATCATTTTTAATGTCTTTTAAATTGATAAACTTAAAAAAAAAACCCACTGGGGCGCCTGGGTGGCGCAGTCGGTTAAGCGTCCGACTTCAGCCAGGTCACGATCTCGCGGTCCGTGAGTTCGAGCCCCGCGTCAGGCTCTGGGCTGATGGCTCAGAGCCTGGAGCCTGTTTCTGATTCTGTGTCTCCCTCTCTCTGCCCCTCCCCCGTTCATGCTCTGTCTCTCTCTGTCCCAAAAATAAATAAACGTTGAAAAAAAAAAAAATTAAAAAAAAAAACAAAACCCACTGATTTCATCATTGGGTTCTATTACTTATTATTTTCTCTTAAATATTCATTTGTTTCAACTGTGTGTAGTTTTAGTCCATATCTTCTTGTCAATCTACATATATTTAATGAAGTTTAAAAACTCCCTGAGTGCTAATTTAAGCTGTTCTACTTGTTCACTGAACATTTTTAATGGAAACTTGGATTGGAAGGATAAGAGTACTTTGAGCAGCTTTCCTGCATAATATTATAAAAGTAGCATTTGTAGGGCAAGTAAAACACATGCATTATATGCATTATATGTATGAACATTCACAAAGAGTTAACTAGAGGAAATTCCTTCTAAAGATACATAAGATAGCTAAAATGTATGAGCTCCTCTGATTACTGACCTATGTGCATTACATGCTGCTGTATTGGGCAAAAAGACATTTCAGGACAGTTTTTCCAAAACAGATAACCTAATCAAGCCCTAGAATCTAGGGAAAAAATTATCTTTTTTTATTTCTTTGGTGTGGTAGAAAAAGTACTGCCTTAGAAATTGAAGAAATGGGGGCTCCTGGTTTGGCTCAGGTCATGTTCTCGCAGTCTGTGAGTTCAAGCCCTGTGTTGGGCTCTGTGCTTGACAGCTCAGAGCCTGAAGCCTACTTTGGTTTCTGTGTCTCTGTCTCTCTCTGCCCCTTGCGCTCTCTCTCCCTCTCTCTCTCTCCAAAATAAACATTAAAAAAAATTTTTTTTTTAAGTTGAAGAAATGGATTCTTTATCTGGGTGCCATTTTTTACTGTATGGCTTTATATCCTCCAGAGATTTGATCTGAATTATATATGTCTCTAGTTGGGGGTTTGGGGGTTGTTTTTTTAAATTGGGAAATATTTCTGAGGGTTTTTATGAGAATTAAATAAAATAATGTATATGTACATAATTTGATATTCTGTATCTTACTATTCACTAATGGCAATGACTAATATGGGCTGAATACGTATTTGTAGGTTTTCAAAAAATGGTTAACGATGTTTAATTTTAAAAGCTGAGCTTAAGTGCAGGTGATCTCAATTCAGTCTGGCAACATTCATAATGTAATAAGTCTAGAGATAGTTCCTAAGAAAAGATAATTTCAATGAAGACAGTTTTTACTAAACAAAAATGTGACTAGGACTTCAAAGAGGTGAGTGAAGTTGTAAAGAATGAAAAATAACAAGTTTAAATTGGTCTTGATGTTAGCCTAATAATCTTGAACCTTAGGCCTAGTTAAGTTTTTTAATATTTCTAGCATTGGTAAGATCCTTAGGTTCTCCCACAACATATTACTTAATGTAGGTAGCTACTAGGTCTTTTAGCCTGTTTGGGACTCTGTTGTATTATGCTTTATAGCTTTCCTCTTCCTATAGACCTTACCTTGGTCCCTGACCTTCTGAGTGAAAGACATTTCCAGTTTGACTGAGAAGTGTTATTTTTCTCTTGGATTTTAAACTCTCCTAGGTGGTCTTTGTGGCTTTAGAACTCAATATGCACAAATTGGCCAGATTTCATCTTTCTCTGAACCTGCATTCCTTACGCTATCCATTTTGGACTAACCACAAAATTTCCTATTTCCACAAAATTTCCTATCTGAGTGGTGTCTCAACTGTTAACTGCTCTCCTGAAATAAGGTCATTGATTTTAAGTTGCATCTCTCATTAAGCCATTCCTAGTTTGAGGTACTCTACCTTACTTTCCCTTTTTCTTTCTTTATGGCATATGACTACAGTATCTTATTTTATACTTACAGTATTCTAAATAAGAATTATATGCTGTGTTTACAATAGAAGCAAGAAGAGGGCAACAAAAGAAACCAGTTGCCAATGCAGCAATAGAATAACTATAAAAAACAGACACAAAACTCAATATAGCAATCAAGGTCATTTAGTATAGAAGAAAATAGGTTTGACTACCTTAGTACCCAGTATATCATGTCTTAAAATATTATAGTAACTGAGGTTAATAAAGCCTTTAAGTCTGTGGTTCTTAACCAGAAGGGTACATTATAATAAACTTAATACATATGTATTTATATTTATACTTCGTATATCATTAAAAAAGACACAGATTCTGATTGTGTTTGAGGTAGAACTCAGGACAAAAATTTATACATTATTTTAGTAATTCTCGTAAATATCCTCAATTAAAATTATTGTTTTGTTAAAGCAAGAAAAGATAGTTACATTCAGTAAGTTCTGCATAAGACTTAAGATACTTATATAATCAGTGTCATTTCAGTCATTAAGGGAAAAAACCTCCAATAGAAAAATAGGCAAAAGAGAAGCAGAAAAAAGATGAAAGAAGAAATACAAATGGCTGTTAACCTTGTGAAAATATATTCAATCTCACTACTAGGCTAAGAAATATATTTTTTCCTAACCAGGTCACCAACAATGAAAAAATTAATCCTTATAATTTGGTCATTTGTAGGAATGAGCACTCAAGTTAATTGCTGGTAGGAGTATTAGTAACAGTCTGGAGGACAATTTGTCAATATGTATCAAAGTTTTAAATGTTGTTTTCTGATCAGTAATTTTATTTTACGAATTCTAAAGAAATTGGAAAATATCAGATTGCAAAACATTTACTCTGACCTATACAGTTAGATCAGGATTTTTTTTGTAATTTTTATTTATTTTTGAGAGAGAGACAGTGTGTGAGTGGGAGAGGGGCAGAGAGAAAGGAAGACACAGAATCCGAAGCAGGCTCCAGGCTCGGAGCTCTCAGCACACAGAGATCTGAGCCATGAGATCATGAGCCGTGAGATCATGATGCTTAACCAACTGAGCCACCCAGGTGCCCCAGATTTAAAAGAAAAAAAAAAAAATCTGAAAGGCGGTATAACAAATTAACACCAGTAATTCTAGCTGGAAGATACAACAATAGAGTTTTGTTTGTTTGTTTGTTTGTTTGTTTGTTTTTTACAATGTCAGTATTGTTTATGGGTGACTTTGGTACACAAAAGAGATTAATGCAAAAGTTCCTTTGCCTTTAAAAGTTTAAATATCTTGGGGTTGAAAAGACAATAGATGGTTATCTTTTGGGCTGAATAAAGTTGTGTATTGATTTCAGGGAGCAGTGCGATCTGAAGCCCTTGATTTTTCTCATTGCCCCAACAGCCAGTCGGAGCTCTTAATTACTAAAATTTTAAAACAGGAATTTCATTATCCACCCAGTGAAATCTAAGATAGTCTCCCAAGTATCTTAACTACTTTGTTGGTTTTGTAATTCTTTTTCCTTTTTAATTAAATGTTTTCCTGTTTTGCTCTAAAGATAGTTTAAGCCTATTGAATTCTTTATGCTCTTAGAAATTCTTTATTCGCTTAGTAATTCCATGGTGACCTCTTTGAATTTGGTCGAATCTGATAGTCCATAACCTTTTTCTGCACCCCCCAGCTTTATTGAAGTATATTTGACGAGTAAAATTGTATTTATCCAAAGTGTATAATGTGATAATTTGATGTATACATGGTTAATTAACACATCCATCACCTCAGTTACTGTGTGTAGTATGAGAATGCTTAAGATCTACTCAGCAAATTTCAAGTACACAATACAGTATTATTGACATAGTCATCATATAGATCCTCAGAACTTATTCACCTTAAAACCAAGTTTGTGCTCTGACCAACATCTCCTAGTTCCCTTTACCTGTATTCTTTCTGTCTACTGTTAAAGATACCATCTTAAAGGGGCACATGAGTAGCTCATTTGGTTAAGTGTCCAACTTCAGCTCAGATCATGATCTCACAACTCATGGTTTCGAGCCCCACATTGGGCTCTGTGTGGACAGCTCAAAGCCTAGAGCCTGCTTCAGATTCTAGGTCTCCTTCTCTCTCTGCCCTTCCCCTTCTCGAGCTCTGTCCCTCTCTCAAAAATAAATGCACATGAAAAAAAAAAAAGATGCCATCTTAGCTATGGTTAAATTCTAGCTGTTTATTAAGTTTTATTTAGCTCTGGGTCACAGCTTCTTAGCCTATCTGATTGACAGTTTTGACTCTCCAGTTTTATCCCCCCATTATTTGCTGCTTTAGATTATTTGCTATTTTAGATTACTAAAGAGCATATCTGTTTATTTTATAAGGACTAAACCTGTTTTGATTGGGGGGAAAAGATAAGGAACCTCAGGAATCAGCTGAAGAACTATTCGAATCTATGAAAAAACTTAACTGTTAAGTAGTAGGTTATAAGATACGTGTATAAGAAGTAGTAGCTTTTCTGCAAACCTTTAATGAAGAAAACTAACAAAAAAGACTTAAGCTGAGAGGGTTTTTCCCATGTGACTGAGTATGAGACAGGTAGTATCCACTGTAAGTTTTTCCCAGACTTGTATACAGGTTTAGTTTCAGTCAGAATCTCAATAGGACTTTTCTTTTTTGCAGAAATGGGAGACACTGGGAAGTACCTTGAAAAGTGATTCTGTAACTCATTTTGAATGGTTAAAAGACATTTTTGAAAAAGTAACGAGCAAGTACTTGTATTATCAATATGAGGAAAGACTGTAATGCTACTATAATAAGATATTGTGGTTCTGATTAGACCAGTGGACTAGAAACAGATCATTATATGTAAGAATTTGGTGGTGTCATACATCAGTGGAACAGGAAGGATTATTCAGTAGATGGTATTACAATAATTGTTAACCACTTGGAAGAAAAAAATTGAAGTTAAAGTTTCCCCCTCAAATTTCTACCAAGTAAATTTCAGATAGGTCAAAGTTAATTATGAAGTAGAAACCAAAAGAAATATAGGCAGATATTTAATGACCTGGGAGAAGGAGTTTGTAAGTATAGAAACAGTGAAATAATTTTTCTGTAGTAAAGGCTACCATATATACAGCTAACAAATGAAAAAATTAAACTGTTGCCAACAAATGTGACAAAGTGTATGCAAACACATGCATACATCTATTGGGGGGACAGGGAAGAGACAACTCGTGGTTCTTAACCATTTTGGGATAACTCCCTCCCAGAAAAATACATGTGCTATATATGCACACTAACAGGCATGCACACACATAATATGTGCCCACAGCTTTCAATATAATTTTAGGAGACTCATGTTCACAAGAGTTTTATGAATCACAAAGAAGTGCCTGGTAAATGTTACTAAATCTCACCCTCTCCATTAAATAAATTGATTTTATAGAACTGTAATGTTGAATATTGGGGAAAATATTGCTAATGGGATGTAAATTAAATTAGTAAAACTTCCCTGGAAAGCTGTTGGGTCTTTAAAAGGTCAGAATCTCACTTAAAAATTCTATTTCTAGGAGTTATTTTAGGAAAACATCAGAATCTCAAACAACTTTGTATTCAGCAATCGTTATGTACTGAAATGCTTATTACGTATAGTAGCAAAAAATTGGAGGGAAGCAACCTGAATGCTTAACTTTAGTGTAATGGAGCAATTATATATAATGTTTTTAAAAGACTGGTGATGTAGGAAAATAATTAAAAAGTACTGTTTAAAAAGGAAATGATCGGGGCGCCTGGGTGGCGCAGTCGGTTAAGCGTCCGACTTCAGCCAGGTCACGATCTCATGGTCCGTGAGTTCGAGCCCCGCGTCGGGCTCTGGGCTGATGGCTCAGAGCCTGGAGCCTGTTTCTGATTCTGTGTCTCCCTCTCTCTCTGCCCCTCCCCCGTTCATGCTCTCTCTCTGTCCCCCCAAAAAAATAAAATAAACGTTGAAAAAAAATTTAAAAAAAAAAAAAAAAAAAAAGGAAATGATCTAAGATGTTAAAAAAAGTCTCTAGATGATGGGACTATTGGTTTTAAATTTATTTATTCATGTCTGTATTCCTGCTCATTTATTTTTGTCATATGTATTAGTTTTATACTTAAAACACTTTTGAAAAAATGTTATTCTGTTTTGTATAATTTGTAGAGTTCTGCTTAAAAATGACAGTGAATTAACTCAAAAATATATGCAAGGAGTTTTTTTGAGAACTTTTTTTTGAGAAATTGTTATTGGTTCAAGAAAGTTTATCTTAAAATATGTTGAATTAAAACAGAAACAATTAATTTTTGGATACTTTTCCTTCTCCTACTAGAAGTGGAAGACTTGTTTTCTTCACTTAAACATATCCAACATACTTTGGTAGATTCTCAGAGCCAGGAGGATATCTCACTGCTTTTACAACTCGTACAAAATAAAGATTTCCAGAATGCATTTAAGATACACAACGCTGTCACAGTACACATGAACAAGGCCAGTCCTCCTTTTCCTCTTATCTCCAATGCACAAGATCTTGCACAAGAGGTATGTATTCTGAACATCTGCTTGACATATACAAGCTAATTGTTAGCGATAGTAAGGCAGTATTATTGGAAAATACTGATGTGAATATAAGGCTTGTTTGAATTAATTACTACTGATCACATGTTACTAATTTATTGTGTTAGGAAAAATTTGCCAAATGCATTTTATCCTGAAAAAATACATACTTAGTTCAGAGTCAGAGCTCTGTTTCATGAAAAGAAGTTCTAGTTTTATATATAAATTATGTTTACATAGTGAGAGAAATATTTGTCTAAATTACTAAAGGGAAGTGTTTTAGTACTTTTATAAATGTATAGTTTTAAGCATTATACATTATAAACTGAGATGAGTACTAATGAGATAAAATTCTGTCTGATAATCAGGTGTCATAAATATATAACTTCTGAAATTTGTTGCTTGTAGATACTTTGAAGTTTTTCCTCTTTAAAAACTATAGAAGCTCCAAAATAATTGAAATTTGATGTACAGTGAGACATTCTCTTGTTAACATGCTGACTTTGAAGTTCTAGTTTCTACTGTTTGTTGGTGTTGATGTTCAGTGTTAATGTTTTCTGCAAACATCTTTTGAACTGAAGGTTTTAGGGGCACCTGGGTGGCTCAGTCAGTTAAGTGTCTGACTTGATTTCAGCTCAGGTCATGATACCAGGGTTGTGTGATCGAGCCCCACGTCAGACTCCACACTTGAGCGTGGAGCCTGCTTAAGATTTTCTCTCTGTCTAGAAATAAAATAATAAATTGAAGGTTTTAAAAAGATATAAATAAGTCATTTCCTGTTTTGGGGGGTAGAATTCTGTCATTATAGGATTTTAAGTTATTTTGATATTATGGAAACTAATAATTCTGGAAGCCCATCAAGTAAATCTATTTGATTAAACCCAGACACTAGACAGAAAATGAGCTCTGGGGAAGAGTAGTACTTTCAGAACTACAGACCTATAAAATACCTTAGGAGGCATTTTTTTCAGATGAGCACAGAATGTATTTTATTTATTTAGGTGCATACAGTGGACAAGAGTAACTGAGAGAAGTCTATTATTACCCAGGGCAGGAGAGTGTGACCTAAGGTCCTGTTCCTAGAGAGGAAGTTTTCTGTCCACTCGAATTTAAAAGAGCTAGTTGAAACTCATTCTTTGTGCTCATCTTTCATTATTGAAATTAAATATGAAATTAAAATTTAAAATTTTTAATTAAAAAATTATCTCTGTGGTTTTCCTTATTATAGTTTAAATGGTTTTTCTGAAAATTACTTTCCTTGCAGAGATCAAAATAACCGACATTACTTTGATTTTATTTACTCACAAATACAGCGTAACTTTCATTGTATAGGTTTGGGAGGAATGCATGATAAATAATTATAATCATTCTTTTCTCTGTCTTATTGGGCCTTTGTTGAATGGAACAATGGGTGGGAAAGAGAATGAAATAAGCAGGAGAGATCAGAATTGTTCCAATTAAAGAAAGTGACACAGACAACAGAAAGGGTGAAAAGAAATAGGAATAAAAAAGGCATACATAGCTTAAAAAGTTTTAGGAGTTGAGTGAGACAAAGAACTAGAAGTGGCTTAAAGAGTAAATGCTTTGGGAGAGAAAGGGTTGAGGACTTTAAAAAATTAATCTGAAAATTAGTTTTAAGATAGCTAACGTATTTACATGATTCATAGTTCTAAAAGTGCCATAGCAAGGAGACTTTCTGAACGTTTACTTTCACATCCTTACAGTATCTTCAGTAACACTTGAGATTGTGTTGCTTTGGTGGTGGTAAGATATGTGGGTGATAGTTATCTTGGACTGAGACTGTTCTTAAAATGAGTACAAACTGATGAATCTAGTCAGTGTGTCACAATGTGTGTGGTTGTACTGCAGTGTAAATAACTTTCCTGTAGCTGTGCGTGCACAACTCTGTGGCAGCCCTGGCTTAGAGTGCATAACATTTAAAAAAAGTATAGGGGCGCCTGGGTGGCGCAGTCGGTTAAGTGTCCGACTTCAGCCAGGTCACGATCTCGCGGTCCGGGAGTTCGAGCCCCGCGTCGGGCTCTGGGCTGATGGCTCAGAGCCTGGAGCCTGTTTCCGATTCTGTGTCTCCCTCTCTCTCTGCCCCTCCCCCGTTCATGCTCTGTCTCTCTCTGTCCCAAAAAATAAATAAATGTTGAAAAAAAAAATTATAAAAAAAAAAAAAGTATATACTCAGAACTCATCAAAGAAAAGTCTTAAATCTGAAAACGAAATTCTAAAAGTTAAATGGACTCATTCATTGCCTTTATTTTACAGCTGGAAAAATGTTAGCAGTCACCTAATTCAACCCTTCTGTTTTATATTTCTGGATATTGATAGGTCAGGTGAGGGTTTGTGAATGGCATAAGACTAATAACTAGGCTGTTCATACGTCCAATACCTAATGTTCTGCTTTTTAGCATTCGTAATTCCAACTATTTTAATATGCAGTATTTAAAAGAAGAGGTTACTTCATGCTTTAGTTGTATCACTTTTACATGAAAATTTAAGTAAAAAAATTCAAGGAATATAGTGAAAGAATGTCTTAAAACATTAGGAAGTGTTCTCTGTTTTTATAGCTCTTTAAAATAGTATTTTTATAGTTTTTTGTGTGTCAGTTAAACACTAAATATTTTATAACAGATAATAAAATTTATATATTGAATCAAGATTAAATCTTTGAAAATATAGGAAATGTATTAATAACCCCACAACAAGTATTTTTGTCATTAAAGTGCTTTTATCAAGAAAAGGTTGAAAACTTGGGTTTCATTTAATGAACTTTTTGCTTAGTCCAGTAAAAATGTAAGACAACAGACTAGGAAATAGTATTTTATTTTATTATTTGATTTTGAGATATTGAGATATATACATGTGGATACATGTATAAACAAAAACTTGAATCCAAAAGAACTCTCACAAATTAATAAAAAGACTGTTTTTTTTTTTTTAAGTGGGCAAAGGACTTGAACAGACACAGAAACAAAAAATCCAAATGGTCAATAAGTATGAAAAGGTGTTCAGATCATTCCTATCAGAGAAATACAAATTAAAACAAAATGAGATACCACTACAGAGACACCAGAATGACTTAAAAAAACAAAAAAACTGGCAATATCAAATGTTTGTGAGCTTATGAAGCAGCCGAAACTCTCATAGAGTATAAATTGGTACTACCACTTTGGAAAATTTTTGGCAATATCTACTAAAGCTTAACGTACCTATATATTATGAACCAGCAACTCCACTTCTGGTTACACACCTGAGAAAACTGAAAACGTATCCACACAAAGGCTTAGGTACAAATACTGTTTTAGCATTCAGATAATAACTGGAATCAACCCAGATGTCCATTGACCAGTGAAAGTTGAGTTAAGCTATCACTGAGGAAGAACAGTGAATCAATTACAATCTAATGAGAAGTACTGTGATGGCAGTATGAGTAAGGTACCAAGAGCATGTGATAGATGTACTTGATTCAAGGGGCAGTGATGGGAGGAAGCAAAAATTTTGAAGAAAATTTAAGTTGCTGAATCTTGAAGGATGATTGGGAATTTACCAGGAAGTCCAAGAAAGAGGAAAAGCCATTCCATTGGCAAAGGGTACAAAGATCATAGTGATTGAGAAAGTTTCTGGCATATTTGTTCAACAATGAGTAAAGGGTAGGATATAGTCTTAAATAATTGGAGTCCAGATCCTGAAGGCCAGATAAGCCATATTAATAAGTTTAAATTTAACTTATAATGGATCCTTGTTGGTAAATATTTTTAAATAATTAACTTACACAAATAGATGAAAGGAAAAAACCATAGGATCAACTTGATGATGCAGAAAAGATACCTGAAAATAAATTCAGTACCTTTCCCTTGGTGGTGAAAATTCTTAGAAAGCCAGGTACATTTTGTTAAGTTGATAAATAATATCAAATCAATGGGGAGCATCTTGCCTAATGGTGAAATACCCACCACATTGCTTTTTAAGCTTGGAACAGGACAATCTACAGACTCTCACCTCTAGTACTAACATTTTTCTGGAGGCACTAGCTACTACAACGAAAAAGTAAAAACATAATAGTATATATAATAGTGAAATATAAAGTGGGAGAACAGGGAAACTATGAATTTGTTTCTAATTTCAGTAGGTTGAATTAGTTACTTTCAGAAGCAAAAACATTGGTTTATTTGATATTCAACATGATGCCTATTAAAATATGGATATAATTTGTACACATGCAAACATCCTTTTCAAACATGCATGTGAGAGATATTGGAAAAAATAAATTATTAAAAAGGCTATCTTTAAGTGGTGGGTGATAGGTAATTTTCTTATTTTGATATTTATGTTTCCCAAATTTAATATGAAAAAGTCACTGTAAAGAAAAGTTTAAAGCAAAAAACTTAGAAATTGTGTGAGGTCAAGAATGGAGGCATAAAGTATGGAGGCTATTGTAATTGTCCAGCTGTAAGATTTTGAGTAGCAGTTGAACATGAAGTGAAGAAATATTTAAATAGAAAACTAATAGGACCTATTGTTCCTATATGGAGACTAAAGGTAAAGGAGACATCAAGGAAGACTTCCTGTCCTCTTTTATTGAATTTGTCAAACATTGAATGCAGTTTGCCAGCCATTCTGTGAATAGCCAAACAAAGCTGAAAAAGATGAGTTCCATCTATAATGAGCTCAGTCTGGTCCCATCAACAATTTTAAATCAAGTTTGTTCAGACTTATGAGTACATGTTATTTAAGCAAATTCAGGTAGCTGGAACAGCTGGCATCATAGGGACCATTCACGGTCATCATAGGGAGACAGCCTGATGCATGCAGGGAGGAAGCAGCAGTTTGGGGCTGGACCAAAAAAGGTTATAGCATGAGGAGTGCCAGGTGATAGGGCTGGAGAAGAGGCAGAAATCAGATGATGCTAAGAATAACACTAAGGAGCTTGGACATGATCTTGTAAGTGACAGCCAACAAAAATTAAAATGTTTATATTTCTGTTTTAGAATTGAAAAAGATATTTAATGACATAGAAAAATGTTTTTATAATTAATATCAAAGTAGTTATTAAATGCTGTTATAAAATTATATAAATAGTATGATCTTATTTTGGTAAAACTAAGCGTAAAGGAGATACACCCAGATTTTCCCATAGTTTTGGGGTTTATGGACATATTTTTTTGGTAACCAACTTTATTGAGCTATAATTTACATATGCTTAAAATGGGTACATTTATTGTATAGTTCAGTATGCTTTGACACATGATATACACCTGTGTAATCTATCACTGTGGTCGTTACAGAAGCATCAGTGACTTTTGCTAAGCTCCCTCATGGCCCTTTAGAGACAGTAACACCTCCTTCCCACTTCCCGGGCCCTAGGTCTTCACTGATCAGTTTTGTTTTTATTTACTAATTTGCCTTTTCTAAACATTTCATATAAATGGAATAAGATCATATGTAGTCTTTTGTGTCTGACTTCTTTTTCATATTTATCCATGTGTTGCATTTATCAGTATTTGTAACGTCTTGCTGAGTAGTAGTATTCCATTGTATGAATATCCCGCAATTTGTTTAACCACTCACCTGTTGATATTTGAGTTGTTTCCTGTTTATCATTCTAGCAGATGTGTAATGGTATCTCATTTTAGTTTGTATTAACATATAGTGGGCATTTTTTTATAGGCTGTTTCCCTATCTTTTGTAAAATAGCTTGTCAGAGTTTTTTTTACCACTTAAAAAATCAGATTGTTGGTCTGAGTTGTAAAAATTTTTTTTTAAGTTTATTTATTTTTGAGAGAGCACGAGCAGGGGAGGGGGCAGAGAGAGGAGGAGAAAGAGAATCTTAAGCAGGCTGTGCACTGTCAGTGCAGAGCCCAACGCATGAACCATGAGATGAGATCATGACCCGAGCTGAAGTCAAGAGTCAGACGCCTAAGTGACTGAGCCACACAGGCATCCCAGGAATTACATTATTTAAATGGAAGGAACAGTAGATTTAAAATTAGAGACTGGGTTTTAGTACAAGAAAATAGAGAATCCTTTGCCAACTTACATGAAAGAAAAAAATACCAGTAACATCAGGAAAGAAAAAAGCATGAATGCAAACATAGGAGATTAAAAAATTAATAATACAGTTACAGCTTTATGGTGTTAAATGTCCAAGTGCTATGAAGTGGATGGTTCTTTTAAGGAAATATAAATTGCCAAAGTGATTTAAGGACAGATAACCCAAAAAAGTAGACAAGTAACTATCAAAATATAGTTAAAATTAAGAAATCGGAAATCCACCTTTAAAAAATCACCATGCTCGGGTGATTTTATGTACAAGCTCTATCAAAACATTAAGAAACATAATTCTTGTGTTAAACTGTTTTAACACTTAAGTGTAGGAACATTAATATAGAAATTTAGGAACATTAATATAGAAATCTTAAAATATGAATAACTCACATCTAGAAATGTATTAAAATAGTAATTTATTATTAAAACCTTGGATTGTAACTTGTTCTGTGAGTGTCTTGCAAGCCAAGCAATCATTTCTAATACATTTTAACATGATAAACGGCAGTCTCTTACAATATGAGTAATAATGTGATGCCAAACATTACATGATCACAACTGAGCCGATGGTTCTTGAAATTTGCTTTGATACATGAGTGCTTTGGTTTACAAGCGAGTTTCCTGAGTGAATTGTGCTCACAGACCAAGGTTTTACTGTGTGCCTAGGTACTGTGCTAAGCAGTTTATATGGATTATCTCAAACTTTGAATGGTAGGTGCCATTTTATAGGTAAGGAAACAAAGGCCAAAAGAAACTCATCATAATTAAGTGTTTCTCCTATGAATGCAAGAATTGCTCCACCTCGAGACTTTTTTAATTACCTGTGCCTGTGGTATTGTAGTTGTTCCATTACTCTCATGTAAGCTTATCTTGTTAGTCTGTAACTCTTTAAAGTGTCATCTCTGGTTTAAAATACATAAACATATTTTAAAAGTACAAAATAGCAAGTAACTGTTAAGATAGTTTTTCTTCCCTTATGTAATCATTTTTAGTCTATTTTATAGTACATTGATGGAAACTTCCAAGAAGCAAACAGTTTGGGACACCTGGGTGACTCAGTGGGTTGAGTCGCTGTCTGACTCTTGATTTCGGCTCAGGTCATGATCCTAAGGTCATAGGATCAAGCCCCACGTCAGGCTCCACACTGAGAATGGAGCCTGCTTAAAATTCTCTCCCTCTGCCCCTCTCTCCTGCTTGTACTCTCTCTCTAAAATAAAGATTTAAAAAATAAAAAAAAAAAACAGTTCATTCATAGTCATAAATACCAAAATCTTTAGTGTATTTTTTTAAATAAAAAACACTGTTAACAATGATAGCAAGATGGAAAACTCTGAGAAAAAACACATTCCTTTTTTCTCTTATAATTCTTTGTAGTGCTTTCCTTTCTTATAAGTAGATTTTACTAATTTAAATTGTATCTTTTTTTTTTTTTTTTAAGACTTGTATAGATGCTGGTGATGTTTCCTGTAACCTAGGAAAAATAATCTTTTGTTTCTTAGGTACAAACTGTTTTGAAGCCAATCCACCAGAAGGAAGGACAAGAATTAACTGCTTTGCTGAATGCTCCACATATTCAGGTAGAAAATGAACAGAACCATATGTATGTATATATACATGTGATTTTTCTAGCACTCAAAATCTCTTTGAATCAAAATCTCTTAGGGCTAGAAAGAACCTCAAACATTATCTATCCAGCCTGTTTTATTTACACCTCCCACTGCAAAATAAATTACTATGTTGAAATATATATATAGATATATAATATAGATATAGATATTTATTTATATAGTTACGTATTTTTTGGATTATCTATTTTTGTATTTAAAATTAACCACATTAGTTTTGAAACAACTTTATATTTTTCACAAAAATTCTTCCCTTTTGGGAGTACCTGGGTGGGGGTGGCTCATTCAGTTAAGCATCCGGCTCCTGATTTTATCTCAGGTCATGATCTCATGGTTTCTGATTTTGAGCCCCACGTCAGGCTCTGCACTGACAGTGGGAAGCCTCCTTGGGATTCTCTCTTTCTTCCTCCCTCTTTGCCCCTCCCCTGCTCATGTTCTCTCTAAAAAATAAAGATTTAAAAAAATTCTTCCCCTTTTTTGGCTATATTTTTCCATAAATTTTAATTTTCTATGGTGTTGGTCCATTAAATTGATTTTGTTTTTATGAAGTTTAATAAGCATTTTTTAAATTTTATTTTTTAATGTTTATTCTTGAGAGAGAGAGAGACAGCGTTAATGGGGGGAGGGGGGGAGAGAGAGAGAGGAAGACACAGAATCTGAAGCAGGCTACAGGCTCCGAGCTGTCAGCACAGAGCCTGCCGTGGGACTTGAACTCACACACTGCAAGATCACGACCTGAGCTGAAGTCGGATGCTTAACCAACTGAGCCACCTGGGTGCCCCTGAAGTTTAATAAGCATTTTAGACTTTGATAACTCATCCGAGAGTTACCCTGTTATACTTAACACATCTTTATTTTTAGCTATAAAAGACACAGGGTTGCATATGTACTTCAGTTAGAAACTTTGGAAACAGATCTGAATAAATAATTATAGCACCTCTTTTAAAGGTTTAAATGAGAATATTAATCTACATGATTAGGTTAAAAATCTCTCTACAGAAATCATGCTGCTACTGTAAATGCTGTGGATTTGTTTGAAACAGGCACTTTTATTGGCCCATGATAAGGTTGCTGAGCAGGAAATGCAGCTAGAGCCCATTTCAGATGAGAGAATTTATGAAAGCATTGGCCAATATGGAAGAGAAACTGTAAAAATAGTTCGTATCGAAAAGGCTCGAGATATTCCGCTGGTAAGTGTTCCACATCTCTGATCTGAGATCCTTTCTACACAGAGATCTTCTATATGGCAGATAATTGAAGACCCCTTTACATTTCTGGTAGTTTTTCTTTTTTGAGATTGATTTGCTGGAGTTCTTTTATGTTCTTGCTCTTGCTCATGTTCCTTATTCAGTTGAGAAAAATTTGTTCATGTTTTCTTACCTATGATTTGATGAAAATAATAGCTTGTAAAATAATTGTTGAGGAACGAAGAAGGGACAAATTATCTGCTTCATTTATTCTCCCAGCTTTTTAAAAAAACAATAATTAGAAATTCTGATATTTTCATTCCATTAAATCTCTTGAAATACAGTTACTTATATTTTCCACATATACTTAGAAATATGTATTCTTTAATGTTAATGTTTTAATTTTTTTGTTTTTTAATGTTGTCATATGTAAAACTTTTTTTTCGATCTCTTTTCTAAATCTGCTATCATTGTCTCAATTTTCTTTCTTTTGTTTTCAGAGAAACAATGTCTCAAATTACATCTTGAATAGTGTGGTACATAAGTTAGGGACTGTATCTTATGGGCAGTTATGTAATTAGATTTTTACCCCCACAGAAAAAGAAATTGGGAAAGTTACAAGAAAATTTTAAGTGTTTAGGAGAGGGGCACCTGGGCGGCTCAGTCATTTAAGCATCTGACTTCAGCTCAGGTCATGATCTCACAGTTCCTGGGTTTGAGCCCTGAGTAGGGCTCTGTGCTAACAGCTCAGAGCCTGGAGCCTGCTTCAAATTCTGTGTGTCTCTCTCTCTCTCTCTGCGCCTCCCTTGCTTGTCCTCTGTCTATCTCTTCCAAAACTAAACATTAAAAAAACATTTTTTTTTAAAGTTTAGGAGAAAAATGTTACGAACTCTGTCTGCTTTTAAGCTTTTAATCCATATTTCATATTTCCATTTTTTGAGCATATGTATTTCAGTTGTGCTTTCAATTTATGTAATGAATGCTAATGTTTGATACATTTAAATGTGAATTGGTTGCAGCTATAATATATAATGTTTGAATAATCAAGCAGATTATTGTTCATCCCTTAATCATATTTTGAATTTTAAAAAAGGACTTTTATAGTTACAAGTCATGTTCACAAAGTACGTCTAAATATAGTATAACCATGAATAGTATCCAGAATCTAGAGAACAAATTTGATTATAGGTCTTCACGTTGTTTTTAAGTGCATATTTCTGTTGTTGTATACTTCAGAAGTCTGCTTGATTCTAATGAATACATAGTGTGTCTGAAACAAAATGTAAGGAAAATGATGAACTTTGAAAGCTAATTACCATGGTTACTCTAGTTGTGTAAGTTAGGTTTTTTTTTTTTCAAGATAACTGAAAGCTAGTATTGTTGAATAGAAAAAAAATTTAATGAAGAAATGTTTAACAATAGAAAAAAATTAATGAAGAAATGTTTAACAAAAAAGTGCATTTCTATTTCAAAATTTTTTAGGGTGCTACAGTTCGTAATGAGATGGATTCTGTCATCATTAGTCGGATAGTAAAAGGAGGTGCTGCAGAGAAAAGTGGTTTATTACATGAAGGAGATGAAGTTCTGGAGATTAATGGCATTGAAATTCGAGGGAAAGATGTCAATGAGGTTTTTGACTTGTTGGTAAGTTAATACAGGAGAATAACTGTTAGGTGGACACCTGGGTGGCTCACCCAGCTCACCCAGTGTCCGACTTCGGTTTAGATCATGATCTCACGGTTTGTGAGCCTGAGCCCCATGTCGGGCTCTGTGCTGACAGCTCAGAGCCTGGAGCCTGCTTCAGATTCTGTGTCTCCCTCTCTCTCTGCTCCTCCCCCTCTCATGCTCTGTCTCTGTCTCCTAAAAATAAATAAATGTTAAAAAATAAAAAGAACTGTTAGATTCTTAAAAGCTGTTTCTTTGTAATTAGACTTCAAAATAAAATATTTTAAAAATATTAAAAATTCTTAGACAATTTCTAACTGAATTTTCACATGATATAATTATTTCTGTAATACTTATTAGTAGAGTTTCATTTTGGGGTGGTTACCACTGATTTTTTTCTTTTTTTGAGCTTTATTACTACTATGTATATTGCCTCTGAAATCACAATATAGCTATTTCTTCAACATATATTTATTGAGTGCCTACCATGTGCTAGCCAGTAGGAAAATAGTGATAAAACAAAGTCCATACCCTTATCATTTTTAAGTTCTTTTTTTTTTTTTAATTCTCTTCAACTGATTGCTGTTTCCTTAATGATATTAGGTAATAGTAATGGTATAGATGTACACTGCCCAACATAATAACCACTAGCTCCTGGTGCTAGTTATTTAGATTTAAGTTAAGTAAAATTTAAAATTACATTCCTCATTCATATTTGCTGCATTTCAGGTGTTCAAGAGTAGTATATAGCTAATGGCTTCCGTATTAGAACATTGTAGAAAGTTCTTTTGGACAGTGCTGGTATAATCAGGAAGCCATTTCATAGTCTGTCTTTGAGGGCAGTTTGATCACTTTGTATATATCCACAAACCAGACTTCTATTCTTATTTATTTAATATCAGTTGTTACAATAGAATCTGTCTTATCTACTGATGTTTGTTGAAGAATCTATAAAATGTCCTTATTTTCACTCAAACTCATTCATTGCTTTGGTAGAGCAGTGTCAGTGGTCATTGTTTTTAGGCCTTGTTTTATTGGCTCTTGTCTCTATGTTGAACACTGCTCCCTGCTATCTCTGGACCAGAATTTGTGATTACTGTTCAGGTTGGAGGTATCTGAACAAGGCAGTCAGTGGTGTACTGGGAAATAATAGTTACCTGACAGTAAAACTCCATACAGTTAAAAAATAGAATGAATGACAGAGACCATGTATCTGGGAAGTGAGAATATGTGTATATTTGCATCATTTTTCTAATCCTGGTCACAATTACTATTTCAAGTTATACTTTATTAAAATTGATGTGTGCCAGAGTAGATAACCTAGAATTGTTATAGCACTGTGGTATCTTTCAATCCTTCACTGTGCAATTTTTCTAAGCTTACACCAAATGGAATACAAAAACCAAAGACTTATAAGCTAAGTGGCTTTCTCTGGTGGACCAGAATTGCAGAATGTCCCATTCCTGAGTAGCTTAATATAATGGAGTTCATGAAAGGCCCAATTTGTGCTTCCTTATGAAACAGCATTCATCTTTACCAACTTTTTAGAAAGTGTTCTAGGGGATCCAGAATAGTCCAGTTTAGGGAATATTGATTATAAGGTCATAGAATGATTTTTGTAAGTGACAATTTTTAAATAACCTAATCTTTCTGTTGCAGTCTGATATGCATGGTACTCTGACATTTGTTCTGATTCCCAGTCAACAGATCAAGCCTCCTCCAGCCAAGGAAACAGTAGTAAGTGATTTTTTTATGTCCCATTATTTATTTTCTGGTGGCTACTGTTTACTTTTTTATTTAATTGACAAACTTTTTTTTTTTTTTAGAGTACTTTATGTTCACAGCAAAATTGAACACCAAGTACAGAGTTCTCACATATCTCTTGCCCCAACACGCACATAATTATCTCCACTATCAGCATCCTGTACCAGGTAGAACACTTGTTATGTTGATGAATCGACGGTTTCATTATTTCTCAAAGACCATAGTTAACATCAGGATTCACTTTTGGTGTTGTACATCCTATGGGTTTGACAAGTGTATAGTTCATATGTATCCATCATTTTATCATACAGAATAGTTTGCCCTAAAAATTGTCTTGCTCTGCCTAATCGGCACTTCCTAACCCCAGTCCATGGCAACCACTGATCTCCATAGTTCTGCCTTTTCCATAATGTCATATAGGAGGAATCAAACAGTAGGTAGCCACTTCAGATTGGCTGTTTTCATGAGTGATAAGCATTTAAGTTTCCTCCATGTCTTTTCTTAGCTTTTGGTAGCTCCTTTTTTTTTTTTTTAAGTGCCAAATAATGTTCCATTGTCTGGTTATACGGTAGCTTATCCACTTACCTACTGAAGGCTATCTTGCTTGTTTCTAGGTTTTGGTGGTTATCAGTAAAGCTGCTGTAAACATCCCTGTGTAGGTTTTTTGGGTTTTTTTTTTTTTTTTTGGTTTTTGGTTTTTAATTTATTGTTTAATTTATATCCAAGTTAGTTAGCATATGGTGCAACAATGATTTCAGGAGTAGATTCCTTAATGCCCCTTACCCATTTAAACATCCCCTCTCCCACAACCCCTCCAGCAACCCTCTGTTTGTTCTCTATATTTCAGAGTCTTTTATGTTTTGTCCTCTTCCCTGTTTTTATATTCTTTTTGCTTCCCTTCCCTTATGTTCATCTGTTTGGTATCTTAAATTCCTCATATGAGTGAGTCATATGATACTTGTCTTTCTCTGACTGATTTCACTTAGCATAATACCCTCTTGTTCCATCCATGTAGTCCTATGCAGGTTTTTTTGTGTGGATATGTTTTTGTCTCATTTGGTATACTAAGGAATTGAAAACTTATGTCCACACAAAAACTTGTACATATATGTTTACTTTTGAGTCTTAGAAATGTCTCTTTAATTATTTCTTAACACTCAAGTAAAAGGTAAATTCAGCAGTTCTCATTTAAATAAACATAAATATTAATATTTCAAAGTTAGTAAACTCTGAAAAGTAAAAAATTTTAGTATATGTGCTGCCGAAGCGAGCACTGAAAAGTAAAAAATAAAACATAGTTTTCTTCCAGAATTTTTATGACTTGCAACTTCTTTTTCTGTCATTATAGGTGGTTTATTTAACTTAAACATACTTAGTGCAGGAGGAAAAAGTGCTTTTTCAAAGTATGTACAGCTTTAATTTTAGAATATCTATTGCTCTTTATGTTAAACATTTATTCAACTGCTATGGTAAAAGACAAAGTTCATACAACCTAACAGTTCCACTCCTAGATATATATCCAAAAGAATTGAAAACACATCCTCAAAAAAACTTGTATGTGAATGTTCATGGCAGCATTATTTTATTAACCACAAAGTAGAAACAGCCCAAATGTCTGCTACCTGATGAATGGAAAATGAAATATGATCTATCCATTTTTTGAAAGGAATATTATTTGGCAGTAAAAAGGAATAAAGTACTGATACTTGCTATAACATGGGTGAACTTGAAAAAATTAGGCTAGATGAAAGAAGCCAGTCACAAGAGGCCATATATTGGTTCATTTATATGAAATGTCCAGAATAGGTAAATTTGTAGAGACAGGAGGTAGTAGATCCTTAGGTGTCGGAATGGAGAGTTAGGAGAGCATGGGAGTGATTCTTAATCAGTATGAGGTTTCCTTTGGAGGTGATAAAAAAATGTTACAAAATTGTTCATGGTCGTACAACTCTGAATTAATAAAAAGTATCTAATTGTGTACAGTAGTGACTTTTATAATGTATGAGTTATTTCTCAGTAAAGCTGTTCGGAAATTTACAGACTTCAAAATGCTGAGTTGATGTAGAAGGCTGATGTGTATTGCGTCTGTTGTTATTATTAACTTCTACAAAAGCATAATGGTTTGAAAGAACACAGTTTCATTTTTTTTGTCAATATTTCATCACAGTTATGGGGCACCTGGGTGGCTCAGTTGGGCGACTGACTTCGGCTCAGGTCATGATCTCACAGTTCATGAGTTCGAGCCCCGCGTCAGGCTCTGTGCTGACAGCTCAGAGCCTGGAGCCTGTTTCAGATTCTGTGTGTTCCCTCTCTTTACCCCTCCCCTGCTCACTCTCTGTGTCTCTCTGTCTCTCGATAATAAATAAACGTTAAATTTAAAAAAAAAATTTCATCACAGTTATGCTTCATATTTTGGCTATCATTCCATGTTTTCCCTTCATTCCTTATGGAACATATTGAAGTTGATGTTGCATCTGCAAGCTTCCTTCTGTTTAAAGTGCTTTGTAGGAAGAAAAATGAGGAAATAGTTTGTCCCTGAATTCCATCAGCCTCATTCTCTATGCCTTTTTCCCTGTAAACGAGGCCTTAATTTCAAAAGTAGCTCTGCAATCTGAGTAGACTTCACAGAAGAGGGTTAGAATATGCATTTACTTATCTGGGCTTTAAAAAAAAATAATAAAGGGACAGAGAGAAAGGAAAAGATGGAAGGTTTATCCATTTTAAAATACAGTATTTTGGGGGTGACTAGTATGTGGCCCTTGATCTCAGGATTGTGAGTTTAAGCCCCACATTGATTCAGCATTTGATGGTAGAGATGCTTTTCATCGATGAGTTTCTTTATGTTTGTGATTAATTGATTTATATATTTGGGTGCTTCCATATTTGGCACATAAATGTTTACAATTGTTAGGTCTTCTTGGTGGATAGACCCCTTAATTATGATATACATGCCCTTCTTCATCTCTTGATACAGTCTTTTTTTAAAGTCTAGGTTGTCTGATAGAAGTATGGCTATTCCGGCTTTCTTTTGTTTACCATTAGCATGATAGATGGTTCTCCATCCCCTTACTTTCAATCTGTAGGTGTCTTTAGGTTAGAGATGCTTTTCAAAATGAAAAGATGATGTACAGTATTTTTTTTCCTTCATTTCCTTCTTAAATTGTGAAGAACTCTCAAAATTGCCATATCTCTTGGAAAGTTTCTATCAAACCTAACTGGCTGAAAATGAATTACTGTTATTAAAGCTTGCACAAAGAAAACAGTGATAGGAAATTATAATTTTAGTTATTGGAGAATATGCAGAATAATTATCTGTGAGATTGCTGAATTTAAGAAATTAAAACAATTTATTGACCACTGTTATGGTACAAGTCAGGATCTATTAAGAGCAGCAAAAGGTTTCTTTCTGATGTATGTTTTGTGATGTTTGAAGAAATGTGTGTTTAAGAGAAAATGGGAGTTATTTGCCAACCCCACTATATTTACTTGCTGAATTATGACGTCACAGACAGCAGGAGTCAGCTCTGTCAGAAGTACTGCTTTATTTAGGTTTCTTTTGCATCACACATAGCAACCAGTGGCTGCTCTATCAGTCACAGAGGGCAAGAGTCTTGGCACCTTTGTAGTTCACTTCTGGGTGATGGGCACATTTGTCCCAGGAAACAGCATCATTCATTCATTCATTTATTTTTTAATGTTTGTTTATTTTTGAGAAAGAGTGCAAGCTGGAGAGGGTAGCAAGAATTTGACACAGAATTCAAAGCACACTCCAGGCTCTGAGCTGTCAGCACAGAGCCTGACACAGGGCTCAAACTCATGAACCATGAGATCATGACATGAGCCGAAGTCAGACGCTTAACCGACTGAGCCACCCAGGTGCCCCAACATAACATCATTTAAATGGCAGTTTCCGGGGCGCCTGGGTGGCGCAGTCGACTGGTTAAGCGTCCGACTTCAGCCAGGTCACGATCTCGCGGTCTGGGAGTTCGAGCCCCGCGTCAGGCTCTGAGCTGATGGCTCAGAGCCTGGAGCCTGTTTCCGATTCTGTGTCTCCCTCTCTCTCTGCCCCTCCCCCGTTCATGCTCTGTCTCTCTCTGTCCCAAAAATAAATAAACATTGAAAAAATAAATAAATAAATATATATATATATATATATATATATATATATATATATAAATAAATGGCAGTTTCCTTCTGTCTGCATTGACTTGAAAAAAAAAGTTGGAGTTCTCAGACAAGTGTGCAAAACTCTAGATTATTCTACCATATAATTGAAATAATATGGAAGGAAGAAATAAACTATTTGAACATGAAGGCACTTTTTTCATGTAGTCCAGTGCTCTGATCTAACAGAAATAAATTGAAATGTGAGGGGTCACAATGCTTATTAGTGATGGAATATGTACTAGAAAATTCAGAGATTATTGATTATCCAATAAATATTAGCTATTATTGTGATTACTCAGTACCGGGTATGGTACTAATTGTTTTTTATAGGTTTTACCTCATTTAATGCCCACAGCATCCCTGTAAAAATACAGGTATTTTTATTTAACCCCTTCAACAGGCATTGAAACTAGAACTTAGGTCAAGTTAATTGCCCAAGCCCACTATTAATAAGTGACTAAGGACTAAATCTTATGCTTATTCCAGAAATTATGCTTTTAACAGTGTATAGTATAACAGGTAATGTCCCACAAAGCCACTAAATATTGCATTACTGTTTATTATCAATCTAAAGAAAATAATTAGAATACCATGATAGAAAAGTGTAGCTATAGATGAATTAACGTCTTAGTAGCTGGGACGCCTAGGTGGCTCAGTTGGTTAAGCATCCAACTCTTGATTTTGGCCCAGGTCATGATCTCATGGTTTGTGAGTTCGAGCCCTACGTCAGGCTCTGCAATGATAGCACGGAGCCTGCTTAGGATTCTCTCTCGCTTGCTCGCTCGCTGCTCTTCCCCTCTTCGTGTGTGCTCTCTCTCTCTCTTTCTGTCTCAAAAGTAAATAAACCTTAAAAAAAAAAAACTTGTTAGTAGCTATATAAATAATGATACTAGATTCTGAGTACAATAAAAGCATACTAAAGACATTAGTGTTTTAAATTGCCATGGGGTCTCTTTTGCCTACAGAAGACTTACAGCTTTAAGAAGACTGGGAACATGACTGAAGTCTTCATTTGTGGGGATTGGGATGGGAGGATAGGAGAGAGATGTGGTTTAAGGGGAATTTATAGGCTTAGGAAAGGAGAATGCTAAAAATCACAGGTCAGGGATACAAAACACAGAATTAGCCACTAGCCAAATGGTATTAATAATTGAAATCTATTCTTAGGGGTCCCCAGTTTTTTCCTTACAGTGAAAATCTTGTTTTTGTGTACTAGGCACTATGCTAAGCAGTGAGTTGATAATAATTAACATGATATAAAATAGCTATAGCTTGTAGTAAATGATAAAATGGAAATAAGCAGCCTTGAACACTGAAGAATAAAAAGAAATAGGATTAAGTGGTCAGGAAAGTCCTCTGGGTGGAGGCAACATGAGGCTGAGACCTGCAAGAAGAGATGAAGCTAGGCCTATTAATTGCCAGAAGACCTTTCTATTTGGAAATCCTTGGAGGTGGAGGAAAGTGGGGGAGTGGAAAGGTGGGGAGAGGATTCAAAGAGATGAAGCTGGAGAGGTAGGTAGGACCAGGTCAAGTAGATCTCTGTGGCCACAGCAGGAAGTTTGGATATCAAATCTAGTATCATGATCTGATTTGTATTAAAAAAAAACATTTCTTGGGTGCCTGGGTGGCTCAGTCGGTTAAGTGTCCAACTTCGGCTCAGGTCATGATCTCACAGCTCGTGATTTTGAGCCCCATGTCGAGCTCTGTGCTGACAGCTCAGAGCCTGGAGCCTGCTTCAGATTCTGTCTGCCTCTCTCTTTCTGCCCCTCCCCTGCTCGTGCTCTGTCTCTGGCTCTCTCAAAAATAAACATTAAAACATATATTTAAATAAATAAGAATAAAAAATTTAAAAAAACAATTTTTGGGGCGCCTGGGTGACTCTGTCGGTTAAGTGGCCTACATCAGCTCAGGTCATGATCTCATGGTTTGTGACTTTGAGGTCCATGTCAGGCTTTCTTCTTTTGGTGCAGAGCCCACTTCAGATCCTCTGTTCCGCTCTCTTTTTGCCCCTACCCCCACTCATGCTCACTCTCAAAAATAAATACACATAAAAAAAATCATCTGGCCGCTGTGTGGAAATTGGATTAGTAGAGCCAGTAAGGGAAGCAAGGAGACTTAGGAAACTGAAATCATTATAAAGTATGATGATGGCTTAAACTAGGATGATAGCAGTGGCAATAGAGAAAATAGATCAGGTTGTGTTCTAGAAGTAGAGATGGCAAGACCTTGTAAAGAATGCAGAGAGTAGGGGCGCCTGGGTGGCGCAGTCGGTTAAGCGTCCGACTTCAGCCAGGTCACGATCTCGCGGTCCGTGAGTTCGAGCCCCGCGTCGGGCTCTGGGCTGATGGCTCAGAGCCTGGAGCCTGTTTCTGATTCTGTGTCTCCCTCTCTCTTTGCCCCTCGCCCGTTCATGCTCTGTCTCTCTCTGTCCCAAAAATAAATAAACGTTGAAAAAAAAAAAAAAAAGAATGCAGAGAGTAAAAGAGGAAGCAAGGATGCTTGAATAACCCACTGAGTGGATAGTGGTTCTGCTTACTAAAGGGAAGTCTGGAGGAAATAGATTTGGGGAGAAAAATGAAGAGGTCTATTTTCCAGGTTGAAGGGCATTCATGTGGACATACTGAGTTGAGTACATAGAATTGAATGTATCAGTCTGTAATTCTAAGGAGAGATCTGGGCTATAGTTGTATTTACTGTGGGGAGAGCAGGTCAGGGGAGCAGTCTGTTTATATGTATTATGTGTTTGCAAGAAATTCTACAGTTTAAAAAAAAATGATTAAGGATGTTCACAATTTTTAAAGAGTTGAGAACTGCCTTTGTCAAATGTATTTACTTTTCTGTTAAGAAGTATAAAATGTATTCTCTAATTTTCATCTTAATTTTTTCTCTCCTTTGGAAGAGGATCTGGAATTTTATAATGCAGTAAGATTTTTATGAATACTGGGGCGCCTGGGTGACTCAATTGGTTAAGCGTCCGACTTCAGCTCAGGTCATGATCTCACGGCTTGTGAGTTTGAGCCCTACATCGGGCTCTGTGCTCACAGCTCAGAGCCTGGAGTCTTCTTTGGATTCTGTGTCTCCTTCTCTCTCTGCCTCTCCCCCGTTCATGCTCTCGCTCTTGCTCTCTCTGTCTCTCTCTCTCTCAAGAATAAACATTTTTTAAAAATTTAAGATTTTTATGAAATTTCAGTGTATATTAGATGGACATCCCTTTTCAAGTTAGGGCAATTGTTGTGTTAAGTTTGCTGTTATTCTAAGGTTCATATTTCTGTCTCCCTTCTATTAAACAACTTCTGGATGTCCCACAGATACCCAAAACTTCTCATATAAAATATGGAAGCAGACAAAGATAATCCTTGAGTGGGCATCGGGCGGAGGAATCTAGGGTTGGAGGAGGAATTTGGAAACTGTTATAACACACTGGAAAGGCTTTTCTTGATGCTGCCCTTAATTTTACAGTGTGAGCAAGGGGTAGAGTTTAGGCCAAAGCTAAAGGAAGATAGATAGACTTTCATTCTTTTCTCTTCCACAAATAATTTTAAAACTTCAAGATAAATCTATAATAAGAAATACAGAAATAAAAATTACAAAGAAAAATTATTTTGGAGCATGGACTCCCTTAGGAAAGATGTAAATAAATTGATGAATTGTTATCTCTTTACCATATCCCCATCATTAGGACTTCGAATGTGAATAGTTTACAGGTACTATGAAAAGGCCCAGAGAAAAATGTTGGGCTGGAAGGTAATTGTATATAAACACAAGATTTTGTTTTGTTTTGAAACCAAACAATATTTTGAACATGAGATACATTGTACTGATATTGCAGCATTGTTAAACCCTGGAGTCTTCTAGAAGGGTCAGCATCTCTCCATTTTAAAAAGGCTTTGTTTTCCTTTGTATGGTAAAAAAAAAAAAAAAAAAATAGCCACTAAAGGAGCTGGAGAGGAAAAATGGATGGAGATACCTTCTAGCACTGATAAGAGTTGATCGGTAGAATATATGGATAGAAGTCACATAGAGTATGGCAAGGCAATGCTCAGACTTTAACTCAACCAAATGGTCAAGCTCTGTTGTGAAAAAACTTTGCTTTTTTTTTTTTTTTTTTGCTTTGCTCTTAATTTTAGGGTACATTGTATACAGCTCTAGATAAACTTGTCACATAAGCAAAGCATTTCCCCTCTGTACTCTTCCTCAGCCTACACAAAGAGAGGCCCCATTCCAAACCAGCTAAATCTGAATGGTCAAGGGGTGACCCCAAGGCAGGAGTAGAGTGAAAAGCATCTCTGGCTGATTTTGTTGGACTTTGGCAAAGGTCGTTGAACTAGATACAGCCTCCACAGTGGTCTAATTAGTTTCCCTTAGGGTAGTAGTTCCCTAAGATTTTAGGGTCCCTTCCTTCCTCCCTCCCTCCCTCCCTCCCTTCCTTCCTTCCTTCCTTCCTTCCTATTTATTTTTAAATGCTTATTTATTTATTTTTGAGAGAGACAGCACACAAGCGGGGGAAGGGCAGAGAAAGAGGGAGACAGAATCTGAAGCAGGCTCCAGGCTCTGAGCTGTCAGCGCAGAGCCCAACACAGGGCCCGAATCACAAACTATGAGATCATGACCTGAGCTGATGTTGGATGCTTAACCGACTGAGCCACCCAGGCACTAGGGTACATTTTAAATGGCATGTGTGTAACAGTTATCCGAGGAACCTAGTTAAAATGCAGAGTCAAAGTCAGAGATGTGGCATAAGAATTTAGTATTTTGATAAACATTCTAGGCAAGTGATCTTAGCAGAACACTTTGAAAACATGCTCTGTATTGCTTTCAGAAAGCTATTTGATAAAATCGTCAGTCAGGTGACCAAATTAGTCTGATCTCCTAGATGTCTAAAATAAAAGCCTGATAACAAAAATCTCTCTACCTCCTTAAATAATCCCTGTGATTCCATAATTAGATTCCTAAGACTCTTTGGCTAAAAAGGCAACAATTTAAGCAGATTTTGGAAGGTTGGTTGACAGGGATAGTTGACAGGGACTTCTAGATTATCCTACATTTTATGCCAAGGTTATAAATTGTATGTATAATCTCTTTAATCAAAGTCTCAACTGTGTTTTGATTCTCTGCTACTTTTATATAACTTTCTAAAATTTATTTTTGGTTTTACCTGGCAGAGTTTTCAAGGTGTTAAAACTCTGTTTTCACATTAACAGTAAGGCTCTTTAGGGCACTCTCTAGCTGGAATGCAGCAGAACACAGTCCAAATGAAAGAGGTCTCTTAACCATATTTAATCCAAGAGTGTGTACGTTGTGATTCCATTTGTATGAAGCAAAGTACCGGGAAAACTAATCTATGCTTCTAGAAATCAGGATGATGTTTGCCCTTGGAGGACATAGAGTGGTTAGTGACCGAAAGGTACAGGAGTCAGGGCTTCTTGCGTGCTGGTGATATTCTCGTTCTTGATTTGCATGCTGGTTATACAGGTATGTTTCATTTGTGGAATTCATTGAGCCATACATTTATGACTTTGTGTACTATTTGAACTCACAGAGTACATCCATGAAAAGATAACCCCAAAAAAGCAGACTAGCTATGTAAGTTCTGCATTTTTAACTGGATCATTTGCTTTATTTCAGTATTGCCAGTTTTATATTGGGAGTTGGATTTTCTCATTTCCTATATATAGTAGTTAGTAAAATATTTTTCTGAAATTATAAAAATATTTAAGACACCCTCAAGCATAATTTCTGAAAGAGGCTGTTACTTTCATGAGGATTCTTGGTTATGCCTTATGGAGGGAGATGGATTAGATAGATAGAGATATATATATTTTTTTTTTTTTAATTTTTTTTTCCCAACATTTATTTATTTTTGGGACAGAGAGAGACAGAGCATGAACGGGGGAGGAGCAGAGAGAGAGGGAGACACAGAATCGGAAACAGGCTCCAGGCTCTGAGCCACCAGCCCAGAGCCTGACGCGGGGCTCGAACTCACGGACCGCGAGATCGTGACCTGGCTGAAGTCGGACGCTTAACCGACTGCGCCACCCAGGCGCCCCGATAGAGATATATTTTTATCACTTAGAAAGTGTTTTATCAAATTTCATATATCCATCATCATTGAAAATACTCAATTTTGTGTTTTAGGAGCTGAAAAAAGATACTGTACTTTCATAAAACAATTCTTGAAGCAGACCAGTATTATTTTTATGATAGGTGGCCTCAATTATGGTGAGGATGTAAAAGGCAATAACAGTTGGATAGAAAAGGACTCCGAATAATAAAATTCTTAAGCTGTCAATTAGTTGCTTGGCTCATTGAGCTGAAACCTGAAGTTTAACCTCTATGGGGCAGAAACACTCATTGCATATAGGTGCTGGATTTCATTAGATGAAAATGGACTTCTTACAGATTTTGGAAATGCCACATGTCCCTTAACCAGGCTGGATGAAAATTATAATGGAAAGTTAAAGAGAATATTAATATTAATTCTTTTTACTTTATTAAAATTAAGACAACTTTGTTACATCTTACAGAGGTATATTGGAGGAAATAGTATAGGAATAACTTAGCTCTCAGTAAGATTCATGTGAATTCTTACCTACCTTTAATGCTGCAAGTGTAACACATTTTTTTGATATGCAGAAAAATTGTTAGCAAAAATTATAATCGTACAACTAGTTAAATTTCAAAGCCTGCAAATAGAATACACAGGAATTTATTATAAACTTGATTTAGGTGATTTTAGCAGTTTGGGGTGTGATTGTTTCTGAACCTAAACAGATCCCTTTTAAAAGAAACACTGAGAGAAGTTTAAGGCACAGTCGCACTGACAGTGTATTCAAAGGGTAACAGCACCAGGGAAACTGACACTCTCCTGCATAGGTGACAGATGTGGTGAGGTTTAGTCCACATTTCTAGATAGTAGTGGTTTAGAAATTACATACCTTACTGCAGAGTCATTGTTTTCAAAGGTCAGGAATAGAGGGGGAAAGGGTCTCAGTTACATTCCTTCTGCTTCTCTCAAGCCTTTGAGGCCCCTTAGCACTTCAGGCTCAGTTGGCAGCTAACAGTGCAGTCCTGTGCATACTTTTATACAGTTTTTGTTTGTTGTTTGTACTCTAGTACATGTTTGTAATCAACAGAGTGATGAACTTAACTGAAGAAAACAAGCCTGAGAAAATACTGCAGTTACTTAACTAAACCTCCCTTCTTTCAACTCATAATTGCTTTGCACTAATAAAATGGTAACATTTTGATTATATTTATGCTGAATATTTTGTGTTGCCATTTCATCATTACCGTTGTTTTGATTTTTACCCTTTTTATCTTTTAGATCCATGTGAAAGCTCATTTTGACTATGACCCCTCAGATGACCCTTATGTTCCGTGTCGAGAGTTAGGTCTATCTTTTCAAAAAGGCGATATACTTCATGTCATCAGTCAAGAAGATCCAAATTGGTGGCAAGCCTATAGAGAAGGGGACGAAGATAATCAACCTCTAGCTGGGCTTGTTCCAGGTAAAAAGACAATATAGTATAAAGTACATATTTAAAAGAACATTTTGGAAAGAGCCCAAATGTCCATCGATGGATGAATGGATAAAGAAGATGTGGTGTGTGTGTATACACACACACACACACACACACACACACACACACACAATGGAGTATTACCCGGCAATAAAAAAGAATGAAATCTTGCCATTTGCAACTATGTGGATGGAACTAGAGGGTATTATTTTAAGCGAAATTAGAGAAAGACAAATATCTTATGACTTCACTCATGTGAGGACTTTAAGACACAGAACAGATGAACAAAGGGAAGGGAAGCAAAAATGATATAAAAACAGGGAGGGGAACAAAACATAAGAGACTTAAATATGGAGAACAAACAGAGGGTTACTGGAAGGGTTGTGGGAGGGGGGAAGGGCTAAATGTGTAAGGGGCATTAAGGAATCTACTCCTGAAATCATTGTTGTACCATATGCTAACTAACTCGGATGTAAATTTTAAAAATTTTTTTAAAAATTAAAAAAAAATCATTTTGGGGCATCTGGGTGGCTCAGTCAGTTAAGCATCTGGCTCTTGGTTTTGGCTCAGTTCATGATCTCACAGTTTGTGAGATCAAGCCCCATATCAGGCTCTGCCACTGACAGTGTGGAGCCTGCTTGGGATTTTCTCTCTCTCCCTCTCTGCCTCACCCCTGTTCACTCTTTCTAAAAACAAATAAACTTAAAAAAAATATATTTAAAATATAAGGCTTCACAGAGAAGAACTCACTTTTTCATGTCCTTTAAAAACGGATGTAGTTACTTTTTCATGCAGTTGAGTCTATGTGTATAAAACCACAGAAGGCCACAAACCATCTGCTTTAAAATCCAAAAGCTGAAAACAGATTTTGTCTATACTCAGTCATATTTCAAGGAATGAGGAATGGGCTTCTTATATTAACTTCAGGGGATGATGCTACACCTTTGATTCTTCACAGTAACAGACATGAGATGTTCCTCTAGAAATCCTGTGGTATTTAGCAGCCATCATGTTCTACTTAGTGCTTGTGCCAAATATCAATTTTATATCTTCTCATCATGCCAGCCTTAGCCCATAAATATTTAGAACTAGAGTATATTGACTGATTGTATTGAGTTTCTAAAAGTATAGAGATGCACCAAGGAGATTTCAGTGATATCATTTGTAAAGGTTTTTTTATAGGACAAATAAATGAACCCACCTTAGTTTGAGTTTGATGATGGTTTTGTTAGAAGACTTCTTAAGAAGTCATATTGTCTACCTTCCATTAATGTCTGCTGTCATAACAACAGTCTACATCCATATGTACTATAAAAATGTGCCATAGAAGTACATGACTATAATGCTTTTAAACATTTTAATAGGTAACTGATCAAAATTATTTTGCTCCTTATTTTTTCTAAATCTGTTAACATCAGATACTTATATTTATTTCTTTTCTACTTACTTTAAAATTTTAGTGCTCTAAAATTTTCCATCACCATAGTTACTTGTTTTTAATAGGAATGCAATCTGTATAGCTCCTGAAGATAACTTGGTTATCTTTAATGCTTCTTGAGTGTATCAGACTCAGTATTAATGGTTTTGCTTTTGTTCTTATGAAATACACTGAGTTCTGCAGATTACGCCAACATAGATGGAATTTGCTTATTGATTTCCAAGAATCCTTGGCTTGAAACAAAAAAAAAAAAAACTAGATATAAAAATTTAAAAAGTTGAACTCTAGTCCAAGTTTTTTAAGTAAAACCACTTTTATCTTTCAAAAAAAATACATTTGATTTTAAGGTAGATCTCTGAAAACAAGATGAAAATCAAAAACTTTGAAAGCCGCCTATATTAAAATCTTAATTCTAAAAGGAAAAACTTAGAATGAAATGTTTTTCATTTATTTGTATCATTGGTAGCTGAAAGGTGGAAGTAAAAAAATGATTAAAACATATATATGTACATATGTATATGTGAAGAAAAAGGGATTGAGAAGAATAAATGCAAGGGAATACATTGAGTAGTATCTTAAATTCAAATGGTGAATGTTCACATATTATTTTGTAAAGTGATCTCCTGGAATTAATTTCTTTAATTTGAGATAATTTTAAATGATCCAGAACCAAGATCCAACGTAGTACTTTCTACATAGTAAATGCTTAATGAAAGCTTTGTAAAAATTGAACTATTAAATTTTCTAACACTGGTTTATTATTTATCTTCTATTAGAAGATACTATATTCTAGTAAAACATGTCCTAGGATTGGTTGATAGTGAGGCTGAAACTTAATACTTTAAACATTTGGAGGCTTATAATTATAGCTGACATACTCTCATATGATGGCAGGAAGATTTAAAAGGGAATATATTCTGCCAACTAGACTGAGTTTCATGTCTTTGTACCCTCAG
Source organism: Lynx canadensis (assembly GCF_007474595.2). Taxonomy (NCBI): domain Eukaryota; kingdom Metazoa; phylum Chordata; class Mammalia; order Carnivora; family Felidae; genus Lynx; species Lynx canadensis. The sequence goes on from NC_044308.2 coordinate 113,136,431, forward strand.
CACATAGCCTGGTGTCTTCCATATGTATCACAGATTCTTTACTACATGATCTAAAATTAAACTGATCTCATTATACATTATTAGTTATTGAGAAGAAAGAGCAGTCAATTCCATTGAAGGGAGGAAAACATAAAAAAGAGGAAATAAAATGTTATGGTTTCATAGTACCATGAAAAGAGCACTGTCTTGGAGAGTAAGAGATAGGAATTTGAATCCTAATTCTGCTCCTTTTGAGTCTTCAGTAAATCATTTAATTTCATTGAGGTGTAGCTACCTCACCTGTAAATTCAGAAAATAATGCTTCATAAAAACATCAGTGTTATGCATAAAAATCTGTCAATTGGGGCCTGATAAGAAATCGTAACTGGAAACAAATGGTATCTACCACTATTTTAGTTTACTTTATGGTGATCCTCCCCTCAGAAAAACCTTTTCCAAATGCTACTTGTTGGTTAAATTGAAAAATTAAAAAGACTCTGTTTTGGATAAAATTTTGTGTCAAGTAAGTACGATCTATTCTTTGGGAGTTAACCCAGTAATCTCTAGAACATATTTATATCTTATGATTGAATCCATCCAGTTATTTCTGTGTCTAATTTTTTGTTTTTTCATTTGTTTGTATATGAGAAAGGGAAATAAATAAGAACCACTGGAAAGTGGGTAGGGAGGTAAGGGCTGGAAGGTTCTTTGAAAAGCAAATAAATGTTGATCCTACTCACAGAAACCTTGAACCAAAGAATCAAACAGTTATAATGTATAAATATCAGTAATTATTACTGATAACAATAATGCTGAAAAGAGGCCAGTTAATACTTTTAGTCATAAAACATTACTGTGTGCTAGAATACAGAGAATACAACTTTTAAGTTTTGTTGAAAATTGCATGTTGAGGAAAAGAGAGTGAAAAGGAAAACTATTTGTCACAATCCATCTCTTAGACTGAGACCACAGAGGGGAATTCACAAGAACTTTTTAAAATACGTGTCTTACCATTAAATAATGTACCCTCTAATTTACATTTGATCATAGTCCAACATTAGTGTTTGACATATTAGAAACATCTTATAATGGATTGTATTATTGTTGCCTGTTTGTTTCTTTTGTGGTTTATATGTTTATATTAAAAGAAGATTACCATAACCAAAAAAAGGAATATAAGTGAAGAGTTACTTCTGGTGTTTTCCCCTTGATTAAAAAAACAAAAACCCTTCTATTCTTTTGTCTTAAATTATACTAATTTAATTATACTAATAATTTTCTTTCTGCTACTAAGGGAAAAGCTTTCAGCAGCAAAGGGAAGCTATGAAGCAAACCATAGAGGAAGATAAGGAGCCAGAAAAATCAGGTTGGACACTTAATATTTGGCATTAATGAGAGGTTTCTTGGGTCTCCATCTGAACTGTTTAAATCAGTTAGAACTGTCAAGAAAGATGTATTCATGGTAAGAGTGATATGATCATAGCAGCAAAACTGATTATCTTAGGACTCTAAATGAAGAACAAGATTTAAGTGTTAAACAGTGTCTGTGATGTGAGACTAATGGAAAATTGTAACTGTTTCCCTGAAAAATAGTTCTGTGAACAATGTAATATGTGTTTATAAATTTCAATGGAAAACCATTTCAGTTCTTCAATTTGAAATAACATAGCTTTGTTCAAGGAAACAAGTACCACATTTATAGTTGTTTCTGATTGTTCAACAGGAAAACTATGGTGTGCAAAGAAGAATAAAAAGAAGAGGAAAAAGGTTTTATATAATGCAAATAAAAATGATGGTGAGTTCTCCTCTAAGATATAGCTGGATTTACATCTCAAAGAGGTCTATATCTAACACTTGAAAGAAATTAAACTGCTATTTTTAGGGAGTTATACTATTAGTCCTATTTTGCTTCTTAATGTAACATATGTGCTTAAGAAAGTCGTTTAGCAGAAATTATTTTCTTTTGGAATCCTATGAGTAATGCAGTGTTTTGAGTTTAGAGAAAAACTGGCATAAAAATTAAAGTACAATTTAGCACTATGTAGTGTTTGATAGATTCCTGTTTTTCCTACTTAAATTCTTTGCAAAATTAATACATGCCTCCAAATGAGTATTTTGTTTACAGTAACTCATGTCACCAAGACAACCCTTCCACAGAGCCTGCTACCTGTTGGCTGAGTCAGGCACAAAAGGAGAGTGTTTTTGTTTTGTTTTATTACTAAGATTTAAAAAAAATTTTTAAGTGTAGCTTCTCTACACATCAAAGGCTCTAGTAACACAGGGTTTGTGTTCACAAGTGACAGCAGTCTGCTGGACCTGAGTGATGACTGTTGCCTCTCTATTAGGCACCAACTACCTTAGTTCGGCAGTTTCCTCATCCAATTTTTATAAACCCAACCTCATTTACTGCTTTTCATTACCTTCTTCATTGGTCCTTAACGTGCATTAGAATTTTCTCCCCCTGCTTTGCTTCATGTCAGAAACAAGCCAAATAATAAAGCAAAGGCACTCCTTAACTTCTTATACAATTTATAAGGCTTATTATTCTCTCAATATCTTGAGTTTTTTTTTTTTTAGGTAGCATAAATTAAACACAAAAATAAAATATTATAGGTTATTGAAAAATTCTATTTAAAAGAGATTCAGTCTACTTTAATAAAAATTTTTTTCCAAAATAAATATCCATAATGCTAATTAAATCACTATGTCATTAAGATTTATTGAATTTTTAATCCTTTGCTCTATATTTGGATAAGTAACATATGTTTCTGCATCTTTTGAAACATACTAAATTGGTTCAGCTCTAATAGCTATTATAGAAAACCTGCTTATTCAGATTATAGAAAATCTGAAGCTTACAGATCTATAAACTAAGTCTTTATAAATAAAAACGCTGCCACAGTCTGATTGTATATGTTAGAAGGAAGAACTCAGATTTTTCAGAGTGTAAAGTATTTTGGGAAAGGCAGGAATTATATTTCTACAATAATAACTATCATTTATAATAACCATTCTATTCCAGGGGTAGTAACTATATACTTTAGATACTTTCATCCATTTAGGCCTCACAATAAATTCCTTGAGATTACAGATTAACAAACTGAAGTTCAAATATTAAAAATCTGCTTTAGTTCTTAAAGCATATATAGTTGAGCTCGAATCTAGACAGTTTGGGTTCCTACTCTGCACTCTGTGCAAAGCACTGGCAAGACTAAAATGATTGCCTGACCCCGTGGAACTTACAGCCAAGTGTGACCATATATCTGGTGCTCTTTCCCCGTCAGGGAGTGAGAACAGGAGTGAGAAGATAGCAGGCTGCTAGTTCTCTGCCTTTGTTCTTACCACTTGACAGCTCTGATTTCATCTGGGTTATGGGCTTTAGGAATGTTACCCCACCTTTCACAATTTATACATCTTGAATCGTGACCTCAAGTTAGTATTCCAAGTTCGGATAGCACACATATGATCTGATTTCAAGTTATATAATCACAGAAAAGTATCCCTACTTTCTCTGATAACACTAGTTGTAGCTACTATTTGTAAATGTTTGTCAGTGCCAGGTGTTGTGCTCAACATATATATTGTGTCTGATCCTTAAACCAACCCTCTAAGTGAAGTATTATCTCCATTTTAAAAAATGGCAGATAATATTCTCATTAGTTTATCCCCTGGTGCCCACCCTCTGACAGAGTATTGACTGCAAACTAGTTATTTTACATAAGAAGGAGTGTAGTTATATTGTATTAAAACAAACTATGAAGCATAAGGAGCAGTAAACACTTCCAGAAGGATCAGTATATTGTCTGATTTATTTTCGTAGTATCCTGGGAAGTATATATTCATATTGGAAAATATTCATCTAATCCTACCCAGTTATTACTATCTTGATCCAAAAAGCTAAGCATTTTTAATGATAATAAAGTGTCTTCTCTCCAATTTTTTGGAAAATTTGAGTACATTTTTATTACATGGCAATAATTCTGTCTGAAGGGCTTAACTTTTTCTTTTTCAAAGATTATGACAATGAAGAGATCTTAACTTATGAGGAAATGTCACTTTATCATCAGCCGGCAAATAGGAAAAGACCTATCATTCTGATTGGTCCACAGAACTGTGGCCAGAATGAATTGCGTCAGAGGCTCATGAACAAGGAAAAAGACCGCTTTGCATCTGCGGTTCCTCGTAAGTTTGGATGCATTCTCATTTTCCTGTGCTTTTCAATTTTCTATCTTAGAACCTAACTGGAGGGAAATTTTTCATCCAGTTCATCAAAAATAGTTTTGCCCAGAAAAGAGGAACTTTGTTTTAATCAAATCTTTTGAGAATATGTAACTCAAGATAGTCATTATTGAGAAATTTCCATTTTTCCTGTGGTACTAATTACTTTCTAAATGAATTTCAATTTGGGTTTCTTACGATTCCCTATTCAATATGGAATCAGCTTCTGTTTTTTAAACTGATGCAGAAGATAGAAATGTAGACCGAATGTCTGAACACAGAAGTTCTGTTTAAAGATTTTATAGTACCTAGGGGTGCCTGGGTGGCTCAGTTGGTTAAGTGTCTGACTTCGGCTCTGGTCATGATCTTGCCCTACATCGGGCTCTATGCTGACAACTCAGAGCCTGGAGCCTGCTTTGGATTCTGTGTCTCCTCTCTCTGCCCCTCCCCTACTCGTGCTCTGTCTCTTTCAAAAATGAATAAACGTTTAAAAAAAAGCTATATCTTAAAATTAAATAGTATAAGTAAATAATAAATAGGTAAGTAAGTGAATAAATACTACACAGTGCCTAATCTTATGGAAATAAACTTTAGGAAAAAAATGGTAGTGTTTAAATGCAAGAAGCAATTTAAAGTGTAAGCATAAAATGTGTTACGGCAATTAAATGTAACTATTATTAAGATACTAAAACCACATTTTTGTTCATTTCTCAGTCTAGAAATAAAACCAGTCAGTGTTAAACACATGGGCTCTTAACATTTCCTCAGTTCGTCATTTTACATTTCCTCTGTATTACAAAATTAAAATTTTTCCTGACTAGCAGAAATATCCCCCATCTTTACTCTGATCCATGCCCGTTATTTTTACCTGATTTTGTTTGCCTAGATACAACTCGGAGTAGGCGAGACCACGAAGTAGCTGGTAGAGATTACCACTTTGTTTCACGGCAAGCATTTGAGGCAGACATAGCAGCTGGAAAGTTCATTGAACATGGTGAATTTGAGAAGAATCTGTATGGAACCAGCATAGATTCTGTACGGCAAGTGATCAACTCTGGCAAAATATGTCTTTTAAGTCTTCGTACACAGGTAAATAAAGTTCTCATACTATTTTTTCCACTGGTCATCTGTTTTTTTAGTGGACAAAAGAACTTAGTCTCTACTATTTCAATTATAAACATTTGATTTAAGAAAAGTACAGGGGCGCACCTGGGTGGCTCAGTCGGATAAGTGCCCGACTTTGGCTCAGGTCATGATCTCATGGTTTGTGAGTTGGAGCCCCGCGTCGGGCTCTGTGCTGACAGTTCAGAGCCTGGAGCCTGCTTCGGATTCTGTCTCCTTCTCTCTCTGCCCCTCCCCCACTTGTGCTCTGTCTCTTTCTGTCTCAAAAATAAATGTAAAAAAACAAAAAAGAAAAGTATAAATGCGGGGCACCTCGTGGCTCAGTCAGTTAAGCGTCCAACCTCAGGTCAGGTCATGATCTTGCGGTTGCAGTTCTTGGGTTCAAGCCCCAAATCGGGCTCTGGGCTGACAGCTTGGAGCTCAGAGCCTGGAGCCTGCTTCAGATTCTGTGTCTCCCTCTCTGCCCCTTCCCTGCTCACACTGTTGTCTCTGTCTCTCTCTGTCAAAAATAAATAAACATTAAAAACATTTTAAAGAAAGTATAAATGCTTTCACTAAATGCCTTCAGAATTCTTTAATGTTAAATTGGGTGAAAACATTTATCAAAGAACTTAGGGTAGTTAAAGCGTGTTGTCTTAATAATGTTATTAGATAGAAAAAGCATGTTCCTGTAATCCCTGTTTAGACAGTGTGCTTCAGTTGAGGAACACACAGTCATGCAGTGGCAAAGGCAGGGTGAAAACCACAATCTCCTAATTCAGTCTGCTTTTTCTTGGGTGTACTTTTCCAGAACTTCTTTTTATATATGTGTGTGAAATTTTTCTTTATATTCTGCTTGTATTTAGATCCCAGCACCCAATAACATTACTGCTTATTTCTACTTCCTCCAAAATGGAATTTGAATATGGTTATTTATAATCTTTATGTGATCTTATTAGAGGATATTTTAGCATCACATAGTTGTATACCTTCAGTGTCATTTTTATTTCATTATATAAACAGGGCAAGCTAATTTGTGTGTGTGTGTTGCATAGGTACATAATATATTCTTACAGTGAATGGTAGGATCTTAAAATATTGTGAATTGTTACAAAGATGTTTGGAAACATTCATAGGCAATGTTTTTTTTTTTTTTAAATGATATTATTTGAAGTATATTACTGGGAAGCAAATAAATGATGAAAATTATTATAAAGATCCAAAATATTTTTTTTTTAATAGTCATTGAAGACTCTCCGGAATTCAGACTTGAAACCTTATATTATCTTCATTGCACCCCCTTCACAAGAGAGACTTCGTGCATTATTGGCCAAGGAAGGCAAGAATCCAAAGGTAATAATGTTGTACTGTTCCACTGAAAGTAAACATGAAAGAGTCATGACCTAATATGTCACAAGTGCTTAAAAGCTACATCGGCTTGAGCTTTCAAACTGATTATTCTTTGAGCCCTGTCACTTTTCCCAAAATTTCTGTTGTTGCTTCTGGCTGGACTGTGACAGCTCTCCAAAGCAGGGACTTCCCTTGTTGTTCCCCACACAGTCTCTATTGTTATCCCAAATGTGTGGTTACTCTTGGTATTCCTTAACCTTCTTTACATGGGTCCCTGTTATTTCCAATAGAGATTATGTGACCTCCCTGCTTTCTACCCCCAAAGAAAAAAGTTCTCAGCAGATTCTTAGGGATTACCCACTTTTCTTTGTTAGATACTCTGTATATGTGGGGAGCCGACTTGGGTGCTCTTGATTTTCTCTTCTTTTTTCTCTTTTTTCTCATTGAAATTTATGTTCTATTTGCCTTCCCCCTTTGGTCTTCTCAAATGACCTGAAATGGAAAAATTTTTTTTAATTATTTTAGATGCTGGACATGGTTGAGGTAGTTCACATTTTACTAAACATTGTTAGTAACAAAACTATACTGATGTACTTAATCAGAAAGCATTGACTTTGTTTAAATATGTGAAATGAAAACTGTCAAGTGACTTACTATATCAAAGTAACAAGTACTTTCCCTTGTTTTTTGCTGATTTTTAAAAAAATTTTTTCTAATTTTTTATTTTTTAATGTTTATTTCTGAGAGAAAGTGAGTGAGCATGAGGGTGGAGGGGCAGAGAGAGACAGGGATACAGAATCATCAGCCAGCAAATAGGAAAAGGCCCCATGCTGTCAGCACAGAGCCTGACACAGGGCTCAAACCCACAAGTTGTGTGAGATCATGACCTCAGCTGAAACCAAGAGTTGGATGCTTAACCAGCTGAGCCACCCAGGCACTCCCCACCCCCCCGCTTTTTTTTAATGCTTATTTTTGAGAGAGAGGGTGTGTGAGTGGGGGAGGGACAAAAAGAAAGGGGACAGAGGATCCAAAGCGGGCTCTTTGCTGACAGTAGAGAGCCTGATGGGGGGCTCAAACTCAGGGAACCATGAGATCATGACCTGAGCCAAAGTCAAATGCTCTACTGATGAGCCACTCAGATGCCCCAAATATCTTAAATATTTCTGTTTTACAGAGGAATCATTTAGTCTCCTCATTTCATTTGTTCTCTCTAAATCTCCTTAAAAACCATAAACAGGGTGCCTGGGTGGCTCAGTCGTTAAGCATATGACTTGAGCTCAGGTCATGATCTCATAGTTGGTGAGTGCGAGTCCCATGTCAGATGAGCTTGTGTCCTGCTTCAGGTAAAAAACACAAGCCGCTGGCGAGCCCGGCTTCTCTCTCTTTCTCTCTGTCTCTCTCTCTCTCTCTCTGCTCTTCACTCACTTGTGCCCTCTCTCAAAAAACAAACAGGGACGCCTGGGTGGCTCAGTCGGTTGAGCGTCCGACTTAGCTCGGGTCACGATCTCGCGGTCCGCGAGTTCGAGCCCCGCGTAGGGCTCTGGGCTGATGGCTCAGAGCCTGGAGCCTGCTTCCGATTCTGTGTCTCCCTCTCTCTCTGCCCCTCCCCCATTCATGCTGTGTCTCTCTCTGTCTCAAAAATAAATAAACGTTAAAAAAAAAAATTAAAAAAAAAAAACCATAAACACACATCGTCACACTTTTGTATAATATCCTTAAAAGTCACTAAAAGCGTGCTCGCTTCGGCAGCACATATAGTAAAATTGGAACGATACAGAGAAGATTAGCATGGCCCCTGTGCAAGGATGACACGCAAATTCGTGAAGCATTCCATATTTTTTAGAACAAACTGAGGGCTGATGGGGGTTGGGAGGGTGGGGAGGGTGGTTGATGGGTATTGAGGAGGGCACCTTTTGGGATGAGCACTGGGTGTTGTATGGAAACCAATTTGACAATAAACTTCATATATTGAAAAAAAAATTTTTTTTAACATTTATTAAAAAAAAAAAAGTCATTAAAAGCATAACATCACTCCTTTCCTGATTCTTGGCTATACACCATAGCCACCAGCCCTCTTTCTTCCTCCCCAAGATAATATCTTTTCCCGTTCTCAGTCTGCTTATGTTTCTTATTCAATCTATATGTGAAGGTCATATTTTTCAGTGTCTTAGGCTATAGACAATCAAGGACTTTCTCATCCTACATGATGAGCGTAATTCTGGTTGCTTTCTTTAGGCAATCTGGTTAAAGTAGGCTATCTGGTTAAAGTAGTGTTTCACGCTTTTTTCAGTTTTTGCAACATAATTGTTAAGTTCATTAATTAATAGAGTCAAAGTATCTGATGTTCTTAGCACTTGGGATGATACCCAAAAAAATGAGACATGGTCACTGGCTGTTCTTGAGGGGGTCACAATAAAGAAAACAAAACTGATACTCTATGAAACTTAGTGCCCAGTAATTACTTTGGTAGACCAGAAGAAATACCATGGTTGCTTAAGGAAAAGGCTGGATATTAAGGACGAGAGTGGACTTCATCCTACTTGTTCAGCCTAATTTTTCAATTTTCTAATTTGCACACTTAACTTTTTTGTTAGTTTTTTCTTCTCCAAGGATTCAGTATTGTGCAAAGGGCTATCTGTATACCATTCCAGAACATGTTAGGCAACCTTCTTTGGGTTGGTGGTCTGGAGTGCTCTCATGGGATTATTTATCCTATTATTTATTTTGAATTAGCTATCCCAAATTGAGTAAGGTCTAGAATGATACCAGTTATACATATTTTTAAATGAAGAACTTAATCAGGACCAAGATGTTTTACTAGTTTACAGTATGCTTGATTTTCTAATGAGAAATTTCTAATTTTTAAAAATTAACTTTATTGAAATTATTTTATATATTTTACCTGTATAATTCAGTGAGTTTTGGCAAAATGTATAGCTGTGTCACTGCCATGCCAGTCAAGATTTAGAACATTTTCATCACTTTAGAAAATTCTCTCCTGCTTCTTTATATAAATTAAAAATAAAAGAGTTTATTATTCTGAAAGAGAAGGGGTGGGAGAGAGACAGAATCCCAAGCAGGCTCCATGCTCAGCATAGAGCCCAATGTGGGGCTCCATCCCACAAGCACGAGATTTTTACTTGAGCTACCCAGGTGCCCCCATGCTTCTCTGAAGTTAATACCCCTCCATTCTTCCCTAGGCAACCACTAATTTCCTTTCTGTGACTGTGGATTTGTCTGTTCTAGCAGTTCATTTAAGTGGAACCATAGTGTATAATTAAGTTTGCATCTGGCTTTTGATTAGCATAGTGTTACTGAGATTTATCAGTGTTGCATCTAACAGTTCATACCTACATATTGCATGAGCTAAATATATCACAGTTGGTTCATTCATCAGTTAAAAACCATTTGGGTTGTTTCCAATTTTGAGCTGGTGGGATTAAAGCAGCTTGAAATACTCAGTCTTTTGGTGGACGTGGATGTTTTCGGGTTTTTTTGAATTGCTGGATCAAATAGTGAGTGTATATTTTAACTGTATAAAGTTGTAAAGCTGTTTTAAAACAGTTTGGTTCCACTTGCTCCCACTTTGGTTCCATTTGCTTCACATCTTACCAGCTTTCGCTTTTGTTGGTTTGTCAACAACTTTTGCCATTCTAATAAGTGTGAAGTATCATTAAGGTTTTCATTTGCATTTTCCTGATGACTAATGATAGTATTTTTTCATGTGGTTATTTAAGTATATTCTTTTGTGAAATGTCTTATTTTTTATTTTATTTTTTTTTTTCAACGTTCATTTTTGGGACAGAGAGAGACAGAGCATGAATGGGGGAGGGGCAGAGAGAGAGGGAGACACAGAATCGGAAACAGGCTCCAGGCTCTGAGCCATCAGCCCAGAGCCCGACGCGGGGCTCGAACTCACGGACCGCGAGATCGTGACCTGGCTGAAGTCGGACGCTTAACCGACTGTGCCACCCAGGCGCCCCATGTCTTATTTTTTAAAATGGTGGTTTTATTGAGTTGTAAATTTTTTTTATATATTCTGGAAATATTTTCTCAAAATATTTTTAATTTTAAAGAAGCACTCTTTTTCATTTTTCTTTTAATGATTTTTGCATCTGTCTAAAAATATTTGCCTACTTCCAAGATTATAAAGATTTTATCCTATGTTTTCTTGTAATAGCTTTCTTGTATTTGGCTTTTACTCTTAGGTCTACAATCTCTAAAATGTCTTTGTTTTAGTATGAAGTAAGGATGGTGTTGGTTTGGTGGTTTTTTTATTATTTTTTTTAATCACATGTGGATGTTCAGTTGCTCTAGCATCATTTCTTGAAAAAGACCGTCCTTTTTCCCATTGAATTCAATTGGCATGTTTTTAAAAAATCACCTGGCCAAATATACAGTGGAGAGTGGGGTAGGATTATTTCTGGACTCCATGCTGTATTTATGCTAATTACACACTGTCTTGATTACTGCAGTTTTATTTAGAAGTTTCAAAAAAGTCAGAAAAAGGAATGAAGTATTCCTACATGGTGCATCATGGATGAACCTCGAAAACATTATAAGTAAGAGAAGCCAGTCACAAAAGACTACATGTTGTATGATTACATTTTATGGCAAACCTGTAGGGACCTAAAGTAGATTAGTGGTTGCCTGGGGCTGGGGGTTGGGAGACAATGGAGAGTGGCTGCCTAGGGGTATGGGTTTTTTGGCTGGGGTGGGAGGATGATGAAAATATTCTAAAATTGTGCTGTTGAATGCAGAACTCTGTGACTATACTAAAAATGATTGAGTCATTCATTTTAAAATGGGTGAATTATAAATGAATTGTATCTCAAGAAAAGTGTTATCAAAAAAGAAAATCCCAGATGTTTCTGTGAAATTGAAAAGATGATTTCAGGGGCACCTGGGTGGCTCAGTTGGTTAAGCATCCGACTTTGGCTCAGGTCATGATCTCACGGTTCGTGGGTTCAAACCCTGAATTGGGCTCTGTGCTGACAGCTCAGAGCCTAGAGCCTGCTTCAGATTCTGTGTCTTCCTCTTTCTCTGCCCTTCTCCTGCTCACACTATCTCTCTCAAAAATAAACATGAAAAAAAAATTTTTCTGAAAAGATGACTTTAAAGTTTATATGGAAATTAAAAAGAATAAACAAACACTTTAGAAAAAGAACAGAGTCAGAGGCCTTTTGTCTTTGTTAATTTTCTTTATTGTCGGTCTCTCATTTCATTAACTTATACTTACTTTGGCTTTAATTTGCACTTGCTCTAGTTTCCTGAAGAAAACTTAGATTTTAAAATCTTTCTTTTCTAATAGGCAGTTATAAATCCCTTTAAGCAGTTCCTTAATGGCATCCTACAAATTTTGAGGTAATTTTTCCATTATCATCTTGTCAGAAATACTAATTCCCTTTGTCCTTTTCTTTAATACATGGGTTATTTAGAAGAATGTAATTTTCACCAATTTGGAGATTTAAAAAAATACTTTATTGATTTGTAATTCCATTATGGTCCAAGAACATTGTAGCCTTTCAAAAATGTTTGAGCCTTATTTTTATGACCCAACATCAGTTCTGTGTGCATGTTCCATAAATGTAATGGTTAGAATGTATAGAGGGTGGTGTATCTGATTGCCTTTTTATTCCACTTATGTTTTATCTCCTTTGGTATTTCTAGTAGTGCTTTTTGTCACTCATACGATAGAAGTATTGAGCAAAAACAAGTCCACATGGACCAGTCAGGAAAGTGATGGTGTTCCTCCCTGGATGCAGAATGTAAATAATCAGTTAATCTGATTGTACTCTGAATTCCTGCTAGAATGGGGGTCTGAGAGGGCTAATAAACTCCTATGCCAGTTTTTTCAGTCCAAAACTTTTTGAGCAAAAACATTTTGTTTCATCTTAGTTATAAATTGTTATTTGAAAAATAAGAGGAAATTAAAAGTACCAAATGGTAGATGCCATTTTGGCAAAGGACAAAATAATGTCTTAAATTTGATAAAGAAAAAACAGATGGATTGTTCATGTGAATCTTCGTAAGATGTAGGGTTTTACATTTCAGCTCTAGCACCACAAAATTTAGATTGTTTTGAGTTCTGGAATGTTCTTTCAATAATACTGAGATTTGAGTAGAATAAATTTTAGCAAGAATGTTACAGTGTATTTAGTTATCATGGTGTAGTAGAATCCCCTAGGAAACAAAGGATTCTGTGTACCACAGCCAGATGCACAACATTCCAGAATGAAAATTAGAGAGCCACACAAGAAACTGCTGCAGGACAAGCCAGAGCTGTCATATTTTTAATAGGTTTTCCTACTGTTACAGAAGTTCAACCAGTTGAATGATAGAAGTTGTTTTGCATTGAGTGTCCAATATAGTATTGGTGTGTCTTTTATATCTGAGACATTTGGACTTGAGTTTAATTAGTTCTCTTCATTGACAAGGGGTGATCTGGGTGCTGTTTTACTTTCTTGAACACATGTGCCTGGTAATCCAGAGGATTCTGAAGAAGTTTTGCACCTAGCTTTATCTCTAAGGCTCATCTATATGAAACAGCTGTTTCCTTTACCCAGTATTTTAAAGTAGCCTACTCTGTATCATTTCTGAAACTCTTCTTAGGATACTTCTTTTGCATCTTTAAAGACCTCCTTTGTGTACTGAAAATAGAGAAGCAGTTTAAAGGCAAGTAAACATTTATTAGATTATTAAATCTTGGGTTGACCAGTGTTTTCATAGAAAGATATCCACTCTGTTGATCCTTTTCTTTTCCCTTGATGTTTATTTACCCTGCCGACCAGATATAAAGGGCAGTGGCTCTTTATAAAGCCAAGAGTAGATGGCATTTTGGGTCCTACCACCCTTGCTTCAACTGGAAGGGTTCACTCTGTATTACAAAAGATGTTATTTTTTAGGGAAAGTTTATAATGCCCTAAAATGCTTGAAAAGGAAGGTCTGTAGGGAATTCAAAGTAACAGTCTTTGCTCTTGAAGCCTCTAGTCTAGTGGGTAAGACAGAAATATTTGAAAACCTGAGTAACAGTACAAACAGATTATGTTGCGTTCCAAATAATTCAGTATGAGTCCTAATTGACGCCAGAGCAAAGGAAATCACTGAGGCCAAGACAGGGTTGAGGAGGAGCTCCTGAAGTTGCATATATTGAGACAGCAGGCAATATAAGGTCATTTTTTGTTCTTGAGTCATCTCTGACTCATCGTCTATTTTGTTAACGGAATTACCTGTTTTTGTCTTCTTTTTATAGCCTGAAGAATTGAGAGAAATCATCGAGAAGACTAGAGAGATGGAGCAGAACAATGGGCACTACTTTGACACGGCAATTGTGAATTCAGATCTTGATAAAGCCTATCAAGAATTGCTTAGGTTAATTAACAAACTCGATACTGAACCTCAGTGGGTGCCATCCACTTGGCTCAGGTGAGGGAAACATCCGTTCTGTGGTGTGATTGGACCTGATCTGGCAGCCTACCACTAGGAAGATAGCCTTGATACTTCAGCAAGACCCTGAGTACAGGTGGAAGGCCAAATAAGCTATTCTTTGATCTCAAACTAGGGAGAAGAAAATCCCCTTAGGCAATTTGTTCATAGCGGTTATTATTCTGTATACATGGCTTCAGAGGTTCTTGGCTCCTTTGGGGATTCTAAATGGAAGCTTTCAACAGACCAGTTCCATTTTATCCATGTAAAAACTTTAATTCTGTTTTCACCTAACTAAATCTTTTCTGCCTGGCCCTAGTTCCATGAAAAACTTGTGGGACTGTACCCAACAGGCCATATCTCGCATAGTTATAAATATTGATGCTATTTAACAGTTAAAGGACTTTGTGGGAATTGGGGGGATGGGGACTGTGCTTCTGTGCACTGGGCAAGACAGTATTTGGTTAGAAGGCTGGTTTTGTCATCAGAAATCGTTTCCTGGGGATTCCTAGCTGGCTCAGTTGGTGGAGCATGAAACTGATCTCTGGAGCACCACACTGGGTGTAGAGATACTTTAAAAAATGTGTTTTCCTGAAAAGTAAGAAAAATGGTGCCACTTTGGTCTCAAGCTACTCTGTTAGGCTTGAATTCATTTGTGTGTCTTTTAATTCTTAAAACATTCCGTTAGAAACACCAGTTTTTTTAGCTACTTTGTGGATCAGATTTCACTGCACATTCAACAGATTCTGATCTAGTTAAACTTACACAGCATATGCTGATCTTTTTAAAACTGTCACAACTGATTCTATAACCTTGCTTTCTTTAATCTGTATAGTACAATAGAATGTATAAGTTACACTTATGAATGGCAGATGGTCATAAACTGTTGATCGTTTCTTCCTCATGATGCAAGTAGTTTTTCATATACATGAGAAGACAGCACATTCGACAGTTTTTGCATTTTTATATATGAGCACAGTAGAATTTGAGGACTATGCCATATAGGTAATAAACTGGAATTCTGTGATGAATATAGCTGCTGTACTGTATACTGATATTTAATAGATTGACAAATGGTTATTGATAACACTCATTCAGCATTGGAATAAAATTATATCCAAGGGGAAATGCTAGAACAATTGACTTTGAGATCACAAGGAAAGGATGACCTGAAAGTCATTTGAACATTGTAGGAAAAGAACTGGGGGGGGGGGGGGGGGGTGTTAAGCATATAGAAACAGGTTTTTATCCTATCACGGTCTGCCTCTTATGACCAGAATGCAGCAGCTTGCTACACCATAAATGTTTAAGCTAATGGGATTTTCATACTATCTCTATAGCTGTAGCTTTAAATTTTAGCTTCTGTAATTGGCATGGAAAGTTATTTTGTAGTCTTTTCAAGCCTTTAGGGATGGTGTGATGTGTGTCAAATGACCTCAAATGTGAATGTCTTGATTTTATTTTTATGATGACTTTAGCTACAGCATTTCCTGTTCCCAAAGCTAAACACTGGAATAACATGGAGTTGTCACTTAATTTAACATAAGCAATTGTTTTTAAGGTGTTTTTCTTGGTGTCGTGTATGTATTTGATTTCTGTGTAATTTTATTTGAACAAATGTAGATAGTTTATGTTGCCGTTCTCTGTTCAAATTTGCATGGCCTTGAAGTTGGCTGCAATGTGTCTTATGTGGAAATTCTTCCTAAGGAAAGGTTATCTTGAAAGTAACATTCCTGGGTTAAGGGAAGGAATGCCACACATACTATTTTTCAGGTCTGAAACACTCCAGCTTCGGGCAGTGAAAACCAAGGAATATTAGCACTTAACTCTTCAGTTCTCCAGTTTACCTTTCATTCCTTAGGCGAAAGTAGTCTATGGTAGACAGTGGAGTTTTTTGAGCTGCTTTTCATAAGACTGTTTTCAGCCCTAGCATCTAAAATGGTGGCAGTTTAAGTAGCTCTTGTGCCAGTTCCTAAGCCTGCAGGCTTTAAAAGCAAATCTCCTACCAAGGCACATGCCATGTCAAAGTATACTTTTTGAGGGTCAGTGAAGTCCTATAGATCTCATTAGCACTGGTAGAGGGATAGAACTGTTCACATCCCAAACTTTTTTCAGTCCCAGTAACATGGATGTATTGTGTTGATATTCAACACAGCATCCCCCTACACAAAGTGAAAACTTAGTTGTTTTTGACTTCCTTAAAAAAAAAAACAAAAAACCTTGCTATACACCCAGTTGTCCAACTGCTCTGGCCACAGTTCATTTCCTGTCCCTTGTGGTTCTGATTGGCGACTCCAGTGTGGGAGAGGTCTTATCCACTTATAGAATGGTATCAATAGCTACAAAAATGCTATTAGTTCAAATAAGGAAATCTCTTCCTTTGCTAAATTTTCATAAGTCACAACAACTGGAAAGGAAAACAGTACTTAACACTAATTCAGATTTGCTTTATATGAAAAATGTAATGTCTGGATTTTTTTTCCTTATGGCCTAAGGAATATTGATAAGGAATAATTTGAATGTAATTTTCTGAATGTGTATGGAAAATATAAACCAGGGATTTAGCCTTAATAAAAGGTAACCATTCTTGACATCTATTGTTAATCCTCCTTTGTACTCTTATCTTGTATCTGCACTCTTATTTTGAGTTGTCCTACTGCACACTGTCTTGTAAAAACAAAAGTAAAATTATATTTCAAATAAAACCATTGAGTAAGTTGTGTTTATGTCCA
Organism: Lynx canadensis; assembly: GCF_007474595.2. NCBI lineage: Eukaryota > Metazoa > Chordata > Mammalia > Carnivora > Felidae > Lynx > Lynx canadensis. Next base: position 113,153,236 of record NC_044308.2, read on the forward strand.
CTATTCAAGGTTTCAACTCGTAACCACCCTGTCTTCAACTTTTTGCCATAAAGTTCACTCACTGGATTCTCTGGGTGAAACGTCAAATACCTTTTCGTGTATTCTTAATGGCGGGGGAGTGCCCCCTTTTGGTACAGAAGTAGGTTCTGTCTCCTGGTTTTAAAAAATTAAAGATAGCTTAACATTGTGAACTTAATCACATTAATAGGCAAATTCCACTTCTATGCAGCCAAGGATTGTAGGACATGGTTAACTCCCACCCTAGCCTCAAGTAGACTACATTCACTTCTCCCTTTTCTACTCTACCTCTCTAGATCTCCCAGAGGAAGCAAATCATACCAACAAAAAGTGTCACACATATTCATACCTGCTACCCAGCTGGCTTTCCATTCTTGATCATTCCCTTCCCCTATGGATCACATCACCCCACACAAACTGTTCACAATTTCTAGTTGATCAGTATACTAAAACTATAAAGTCATCTGAAGTTGTGTAGGGAGTTTGGCCAAGGCCAATAAAAAATGGAGTTTTAAGAAGCCATGGGAAAAATCTAGGTTTTTCTCTGGCCTCAGTGCTTTAAGGTGAACACTAATTTTACCTAAATGAAAAACTTAAGTAACCTGGCTTTCTATAAGTACACTTCAAGCTAACTTTTGCCTCCTAGAGAGGCAGTACATACTGCTTAAGAACCAATGCCTCCATGCCAGCTCTGCTATTTGACCTGACAAAGCTTCAGTTTTCTCATCTGCAAAATGGAGAGGATAGGATTTACACCTTACTCCGATAGTGGGAGGATTAAATGTAAGCAGGTCAAGGTTACCTATTTTCAAAGCTCAGGAACTCACTCACTGGTTTTCCAACCATTATCAAAGTTACTTACAGAATAAAAGCTCAGATTCAATGTAACAGGATTTCCTAAAACTCAGCTCCTCCAGCGCAAGCCTTGTGTCTTACCTTTACCCAAAGTTTTAAATCTAGGGGAGGCAAAAAAGGATAGAGGTTAAAGGTATCAAAACACTAAGGGCTGACTGCCTAGATTCACTACTTCTAGCTTTTTGGCCTAGGACCAATTACTGAAGCTCCTTGTGCCTCAAAGTTTTCTTCTGTGAAAAGTGGCGTTAAAATAAGTATCTCTTTATGGTTGTTGTGACAAGATAAATAAAACACTTAAAACAGTTGGCACACAACTAAGATTATTTTATAGCAGGTATTAAATGTTTGCAAGATTACTTGGTACTTTAAAAAGCCTTGGCTGTGCTATCAATGGACTTAAATACTCATAAGCCTAGTGTTAACAATTTCACTAAAAACTCTCCCACAGCCAGTCACCTCAGACAGTGGGTACAAGAAAGCCTGAGTAATCATGGATGGCTCACACCAAATCAAACAGCACCAAAAACCTCGGTCTGCTTCTAACAGAGCCACTCAAATGCCTCATCTTCCTATGTGGAAGACAGCAAGTTGTTATAGTTTAGAAGATAAAAAGTTACCACCTGAGAGTAAGAAACAAGGTATTTTTTCTTAGATGAGAAAATATTAATGACCCCCCTTAACTCACTCATATTTATGAGTACCCCAAAATTCAACAGTCCTCTCAGTAAGTTTATCAGTAAAGCACTTCATATGAAGAGGGGATAAAGGGAGGCTATCCACCTCCTGCATGTCTGCAGAGAAAACGCTTTAGGTAACAATCCCATGTGCCAATCTGAGCAGAACGTGACTGATTTTAGCAGTAAATTTCTTAAATAAAGGAACAACTCATTTTTAAATCATTTTACTGTTTACACCATAGTCACATTAAAATTGGCAGAACTCCCATGACAGACAAGACAGAGACCTGTCATGCAAGGAAAAATAGTGAAGGTTTCGTAAAGCTTGAGAGAAGTACCACGGTAACACAAGGATGGCTGCAGCAATCTCAGGGAGCAGGTAGGAACAAAGGGTGCTACAGTGACAGCTGGCCTGAGGCCACTGCTGTTTTCTAAGGGGAATTTCCTAATATGCTTGGTAAGCAGAGCACTTGTAACAGATGTAAACAGAATAGGGTACCATTTCTGCAGAGTAAATTCTACAGGTTCCTGGGCAAGGTCTACAAATCTCACATGATATAAATGGTTGCTGAATTAGGATTTTGCAAAGGCAGCCCCATAACCAACATCCTGGGAAATGTTACCACCAGTGAAATTCTTAGGCCAAAAAATAAATAGCCACACGTACCAAACCTACACACCGTGAATTAAAATGGTGCCATGTTAGGGCTTATGAAAGAACCAGAGCAGGAAACTATTCAAACAAAAGATCCTCATCCTTCTCTTCAGCCAAAAGATTAGCAGGCTCCATCACCTCTCCAGCTGCCCTCCGCTGTTCCAAGTCCTTCTCTGATTTTTCCTTGAGAATCTTTTTCTTCTCTTGGATTTTCTTTAACCTGTGAAACAAGGAGGGGATTTTCTGAACATGGTTTCAGTTCTAAGTAGATGTGATTTCTTCTAGTTTTGTAACAATAACATCTACAAACTAGAAAACTTTCATTTTTAGTGATTTATAACCCATTTTTAAAGTATTTGAGGTAGAACATAGACATTTTAAGCTAGTAACAGACTTCAAAAGTTCCTATCCCAGACTGAATAAACTTTGAAATCCGCCCCTTAATAATGGAACAGCGTTTGAGCATTCAGACATTTAATAAAATTTTGGATCATTCCATCTGGATCACTACAACCCTGAATGTCACTGAAGGACAGAAACACAATAACCTCTTATAATTAAGATTATAAATCATACTCAGATGCTACTCAAGATCCAAGAAGGCCACATCCTTCCTGAATACTTGCCTTCACCTGTCTCCCACTTCTCGGAAGCTGGCACACTGACCCCTGTGTACTATACCTATAGAGGATCTGCTGTCCCTACAAGGCCTAACTGTTGATAACCGACTCAGGTAGATGCATCATTTCTGAGGACTGTGCTAATCCTCTAATGGTGTCATTTATCTAATTACATAATGCCCCCCAGTACTTTATACTTTCTCCTGGAGCATGTTCACTATGCAATACATAAATGTTAACTGATTAATTCCAGTTTCTTTTTATGTGGGAGACACCTGATCTAAATTAGGATTTCATTTTAAAGAATAATCAAGTCTATCAATAGTTTCTCCTAAGGGCCTTTCTAGAGTGCCACATTTTAAGTATATGCAAAACTCAGCATACATTAGTCTCCATAGCCTTATGCCAATATTAGGTCTTGCTTCTCATTTATCACAATAAAATACAGGCTGTGCTAATTCTAAAGAACATAAGCCAACATGTCTCTGAGAAAATCTAGCCTTTGGAATATGAAAACAAAAAAATGACCAATTCCAACAAACCTATAGAACTCTTCTCGCTCTCTCTCATCCAGCTCTGTGATGATATAAGCAAGGGTACGTTCGATCCGGGGAATGATGACTAGGGTTTAAAAAAATAGATATGTGTATATATATATGTGTATATATATATATGAGAACTTCAAACCTTTTTTCAAACTGCCAGTGCTCATCTGTATAATAGATACTTTTTCTAATTGTAAAATTAATGTACATTTAATACAGGAAAGTTGGAAAACAAAAAAAATAAAGTATAATCCAACCACCCTAAAATAACTACTGTAAATATTTTGGTATATACCTTTCTAGTGTCCTTTCTATAGACCAATAACACTGAATCACAATATACACAACACTGAATATACTGGATTTATATGAATATGTAACACTGAACCACAGATGCTAGTTTAAACAGAACACCAATCCACTGTAAAAAAGTAAATCATCAGGGAATACCAGGGTCAGGAGATCAAGCCCCATGTCAGGCTCCATGCACAGCATGGAGCCTGCTTGGGATTCTCTCTCTCCCTCTGCCCCTCTTTCTAACTCGCACTCTTAAAAAAAAAAAAAAATTAAGATAAAAAGTAGATCATCAAGCAAAGAGCATGCACTAAGTTGTAGAGTTTTACGGTAGTCATAAGGTGCTATTTTACATAGAATTTGCCTATCTGCTTCTAAAAACTGAACTGACTGAAGAGTTGGAACGATTTATAACCTTACCCATTTTGTTTTGCTTGCAATTCCACTGACAAAGCCTGGCACTAGCAACCAGCCAGGAAATGTGTGTGGAGTTTTGAAAAATGAGATAACCTCATCTTTAACACCAAAAGACCAAAATAAGTTCTGTGCTGTTCAAAATCTATTCCTTTCTTACCTTAAAATTGAGCATTTCTTTAATGAAAACGGAGTTCTTTGAACGGAAAGTATTGTGCCAACATTAAGTGTAGTTTTAGAACAATAAGAGGCGGAAAAAAAAATGCATCAAATGGGAAAATTTTTAGGAATCAAGAAGAGCAGGACATAAAGCTTACAGGAAAAGGGATTTAAAGTTAAATATTTAATGTGTTCAAAAGATTACTGAATCACTGGAAAGAACTAGAGAAAACACGAGAGCTCTTGAAAAATAGTTTTGCCCTTTATTCATAACCAGGAATGAATAAAACACTTCAGAACTTTTAACTTCCCATTCCATTGTGTAACTCACCCCCAAATCATAAACATACTTCTATCAAAGCACTTAGTAACACTTTACTGCTGACTCATGGCCCTTCCCACTGTGGGGGCAAGGTCTTATTCACCTTGTGATCAGTGCCGGATTCCCAGCAGCTACATAACAAATGTGGAGGTATGGACAAGCGGGTGAACAAAGAGCCTCACAGAAGCTTACACTCACCATGTTCAATGGCATTTACACGCCTGTTGGTTATCTTAATAGCTTCATCCAAAGTAACAAAGGAAGTCTAAAATAAGAGAACAAATAATGTAAGCATGAAGTCTTCCTAATCATGTCCTGTTCACTTGGCTTCACTCAGACTGCACTTGTAGAGAACATTTGGAAACCAAGACTACTTTTCAATCTGCTTAAACAGGAAAATTCTCGTGAGATTGCCACAGAGCTAACACTATTTCTATGCTATTCTAATTTGTTCACTTCAGATTTGCCTAATGTTATAAAAGTGGCAAAGGGAAAGAATCAGGCACTATTACATAGATCTACATTAACTGGTCACAAAAGGGAAAAAATAGCTTTCATGCATAAACTAGGTTATATTTACATTTAAATCCAGTATCCACTGTTGCTGTTCTCACCTACACAAGAGTGAAACTATACCATTGCACACACATTTTGTTAGTAGTAAGAAGTAGACACAAAGGTACAGAAGCCATCATTTAAGGAATCAAAACATCCCTGGCTTTTTTTTACATAAAGTCACGGAAACAGTTTAAAGCAGTAAGTGCAGGATGTGTGGATTCAAGACCTGAAGCTTCCCCTCTCGGCTCTCAGCTCTCAGCTCTCAAACCGAAGCAGGTCTCTAGTTCTCCTGCTACTGACCTGAAGTGAAGCCAGTTCCACCAGTAATTCCACTGCTTTGGCATAATTCCTCTTTAATTTAGCCAATTGTTCCCCACCTCTGGCTAAACCAGTCAGTTCATAACCTGAAAGAACCAGTTAGGCAACACTTGTAGGTAGACGTAAATAATCTTCCCGATAACGAAGTCAGAATAATACCAACCAAGAAGAAACAAATTCACTAACCCCTGTTAAATGGAAACATTAAGTACCCATCCTACTCCCTAGGCATGCTGAACAGTGAACATGTTTGTTTTGATGTGAAGTTTTAAGCATTTAAGTTTTTATTTAAATTCAGGTTAGTTACCATACAGTGTAATATTTGTTTCAGGCATACAATACAGTGATTCAACACTTCCATATAATACCCGGTACTCATCACAAATGTACTCCTTAATCCCCATCACCATCACCTATGTAACCCATCCCCCCACCCAGCTCCTCTCTGGTAGCCATCAGTTTGTTCTCCAGAGTTCAGACTTAACAGTGAACATACTTTTCTCCCCAAGGAAGCTATTCTAAGTATAACTATAGAAGAAGCTTTTAACCAACCTTCACTTTATTCACATTGTGCCCATCCCCTTGTATCATATGGCCTGATGCCTGCCCATAGTACAGTAACTCTCCATTAACAAGTGACTCTCTAGGATGCTCCATTTCTTTATTCAAGCTGTACTAAATATCCTCTGTGAGCCAATGAAAGAATAGTACCCAAAACTGTTGTTTCTATGAAGAAAAGTTGATTACTTTGAAAAGACTCAACAAAGATGTGTTACTACCCAAAAAATGCTATCAAATTAGGAAATTCTAATACAATTGTAAAAAAATTGAGGCTGAGCTATAAAATCTAGGAAGATTCAGCAGAGAGTCTAAAACCTTAAAGAAATTCAAACTGGAAATTATAAACAATGCATTATGGGTGCAGTTTATGCAGAAAGACAACACAGAAGTCTTTTTTTAATAGCAAATGACTGTATATTTAAGTATATCTAGGTGGAAATAAAACATTTTAAGACATCACAATGTTTTAAGACCCCTGCCATAACACTTTAACTAACCATCGTCCCAATTGTACCAGATGAGAAGGCTGCTAACACACTGGAGCCACTAAAATCAAAGAAGGTCTATCTAGCACCATTTTCCAGAAAAAAGTTTAAAGAGGAACCTGGAGAATCCAGAGACACAGACTACCCAAGTTTCACACTTACTGTCAGTTCCTTCATGGTAATGTTCGAACACTGGCAAAGTAACTCCTGTTAAATACAAAACGTGTGAATTACAAACATGCCCTTGAAGTACTGTTTCTTAATCACCACTCTTCCCCTGTGTTTCTTTTTCAGCAAATACTCAAAAGTCAAGAGTCTGTCTGGACCTGGTTTCAATAAATGAATTTAGGAACTTGCTATCTTAAGCGTTCATTCCTATTTAATAATCAAATTATCCTGAGTCATAAGAGATCTGTCACAATTTTCTTCCTTTCAGTTTTGAGGTATACATAAAATGCAGGAAAAAAACTGCACATATTTTACACATACATTTTGATGAATTTAGATACCTGGGTACACCCATGATACCATCACCACAATCAAGGCAATCAACCCATCTATCACCTCCAAAAGATTTATTGTGTCCCTTTTCGTGTGTGTTAAGAACACTCAACACAAGATCTACCCTAAGTTTTTAGGTACACAACACTGCATTGTTAACTATAGGCACTATGTTGTACAGCAGATCTCTGGAACTTATTTATCTTGTGTAACTAACTTTATAGCTATTGAACAGCTCCCCATTTCCCCCACCCCCATCCTCTGGCAATGGTTTCAACATGTAAAGCCAATAAACTTGTTCTAAGTAGAAGAGATTAGTTAGGACATGAAGATCTTGCTGTATGAACACATTAGTTTTTAAATGTCATTTTTTTCTTGGGGCACCTCAGTCGGTTAAGCGTCCGACTTCGTCTCAGGACATGATCTCGCAAGTTCATGGGTTTGAGCCCCACATCAGGCTCTATGCTGACAGCTCAGAGCCTGGAGCCTGCTTTGGACTCTCAGTCTACATTTCTCTCTCTCTCTCTGCCCCTCTCCCACTCGTGCTGTCTCAAAAATAAAAACATTAAAAAAATAAATAAACGTCATCTTTTCTTCCCAGGCATGCTAAAGGGTTGAAAAGTTACCTGCTACATTATCTTTCTTAGCTCGAATCTTCACTTGGGCTTTATTTACATTTTGAATTACTGTGGTGCTGCAGAAAGAGAAAAGGCCATGATTTAGTTGAGATTTTAGAGTGAGAAAACTACAGAGACCGATCAGGTAATTTCAACAAGGATGAGATAGCACAATTAAGTATGTTCCGAGAATGGTCTTTCCAGAAAAAGAAAAAAAAAAAAAATCACTGCTGCCAGAAGAGGGCCTCAGAGAGTAAAGAATGAACAATTTTTCAAAACATTAAGGGGGAAAAAAAAAGTTACAGAGGGGGAGGGAGGCAAACCATAAGAGACTCTTAAATACTGAGAACTGAGGGTTGATGGGGGTGGGGGAGAGGGGAAAATGGAGGAGGGCACTTGTTGGGATGAGCACTGGGTGTTGTATGGAAATCAATTTGACAACAAATTATATTTAATATAAAAAAATTAACCATAAGAAAATAACAAAAAATTATTTTAAAGTACATGGATTGAGTTTTCAGTCAGGCATGTGGTGCCAGAAAGGTGATTTAAGGGCTTTTATTCAGCTAATGTAATTTAGAGAAAATTCGTTCCTTCTAACCTTCTAGATTTGGCTAAGCAGGACTTTAATTCCTTTAACCTGGAACCTAACTTCCATCTGGTTTTGTCTGACTCCCCAGTTTGTTCTTATAGTGTTTTCACCATAACCACCCTAAAACACATTCACATTCCACTCATACTACTGATTCCCTGTCTCTGCTAGAAAAGTCAATGCAAGGTGCTGTCCCACAAACACTGGCAAAATTAAAGTCCATCTCTTCACAAAAGGCCTTCTGCCCCTGAGGCTGTAAGACCTGCCCATTAGGTAATGCTCCTGGATAACACAAACTAAGAATGGAGACACTGTGTCATTGGGTAAAGACAACAAAAATGAAAAACCCTGAAAATTTCCACCTCTGCCCCCAAATAGCCATTTGCCTTCAGGAAGGCACTGAATTTAAATGAGGAATAACAATGCTTGCCTGCTTTACCTCACAAGGTTATTTGGGGAGAATCATACAATGTAACTGGCAAAACCCCCTTTGTAAAACAAAAACATTTTATATTCTTTGTAAAGCATGTACTGATGTGACGAAGGCCTTAGAGAATTTATGCCCTTTAACAACCAATTCCATTCTCAAACTTATCCTAAGGAAGTAATTCTACAGAAACAAAAAAATATATATACATGAAGATGTTTACAACATCTTTTCTAATATTCAAAAAATCTGAAAATCAACCCAAAAGTCCACCATTAGAAATGGTTAATAAATTATGTACATTTAGAGAAAGGTTATACAGCTATGTAAAAACCAGGAAAAATTTTCATGATACAATGTTAAATGAAAACAGACTAGGGGCGCCTGGGTGGCTCAGTAGGTTAAGCGGCCGACTTCGGCTCAGGTCATGATCTCGTGGTCTGTGAGTTCGAGGCCCACGTCAGGCTCTGTGCTGACGGCTCAGAGCCTGGAGCCTGCTTCTGATTCTGTGTCTCCCTCTCTCTGACCCTCCCCCGTTCATGCTCTGTCTCTGTCTCAAAAATAAAGAAACGTTAAAAAAAAAAATTTATAAAAAAAAAAAGAAAACTATAAAATGTTAAGTACGCTGTGCCTCCAACTGTGTAACAGACACATGTGGATGATAATAAAGGCACTAGTGTTAGGGTGACAGAGTAGTAGCAACGAACACTTGCACCCCCATCGTTTGTCTTTATTGCTTCTATGGTTTTCATTAAGAACAGCTTTGAAGTGAAATTATGAACATGAAAGCACTTTGATTTTTCAAAACACCCCATTAAGTCTTACCTGAAGTCCCCTGCCGTGAACTTGGCCTCTGCAAGTGAAAAGGCAGCTTCTCTCATCACTTCACCCATCAACATTTTAGTCTGGAAAAGCATAAACCAACAACTGATCCAACCAAGTTTATTACAAGGAAAAAACATCAAAATTACATTTCTTTAATAACCAGTATTTTATGCCAGGTGCGTGCCTAAAATAATGACTTGATAACAAAAATATCCAATTTTGTTTTAACAGTTTTGGTTATGGTCAGTTAATAGTGTTACAAAACCATACAGTTTATAATTAAAACATCAGAATAATGACATTAAGAAATAGAATATGATCTTCACTGAAGGACCAACCTTATTCCTGAATGAGTTCATGCCAATTTGCTCACTGCAATGCAGTCAAAATCTTAATGGCATAGTGGCTTTAATATAAACCTGAAATATTTAATGTTTGGGGCGCCTGGGTGGCTCAGTCGGTTAAGTGGCCGACTTCGGCTCAGGTCATGATCTCGCGGTCTGTGAGTTCGAGCCCCGCGTCAGGCTCTGTGCTGACAGCTCAGAGCCTGGAGCCTGTTTCAGATTCTGTGTCTCCCTCTCTCTCTGACCCTCCCCCATTCATGCTGTCTCTCCCTGTCTCAAAAATAAATAAATGTTAAAAAAAAAAATTAAAAAAAAAAAGAAATATTTAATGTTTGAGAATATTCAATAACCTTTTTTAAAAAAAAGTTAGGGCAGATGGGCAGAGTTGCCAAGTATTAAAAATGTATAGCTACACGGGTGCCTAAGTGGCTCAGTCAGTTTAGCATCTGACTTCAGCTCAGGTCATGATCTCACAATTTGTGGGTTTGAACCCTGCAATGGGCTCTGTGCTGACAGCTCAGAGCCTGGAGCCTGCTTCAGATTCTGTGTCCCCCTTTGTCTCTGCCCCCTCCCCCCCTTGCACTCAGTTTCTTGCTCAAAAAATAAACATTAGAAAAATTGTTTTTAATGGGGTGCCTGGGTGGCTCAGTGGGTTAAGCGTCCGACTTCGGCTCAGGTCATGATCACAAGGTTTGTGAGCTTGAGCCCCACGTCAGGCTCTGTGCTGTCAGTTCTGAGCCTGGAGCTTGCTTCGGATTCTGTGTCTCCCTCTCTCTGCCCCTCCCCCACTCATGCTTGGTCTCTCAAAAAATGAGTAAACGCTAAAAAAAAAAAAAAATTTTTTTTTAATTTTTTAAAAAGGTATACCTACAATAAGGAAATTCATTCGATATGGGAAAAATAAGACAATGAAACAGAACAGTACTCAGAAAGAGCCGCAAGCCTATATGGGAATTTGGTAACAAAGAGACCATTCAACTGGCCACCCACTTACAAAATGATAAAGCTAAATCCCTACCTCTTCACATCTCTCTCACTCACACACACACACACTCTCTCTCTCTCTCTCTCTCCAGAAGTCATTAGTTTCAAAAAAAACTATAAAGCATAGAATATTTTCTTAATCTTTTTAAAAGGGCCTTTCTAAGCATTATGTATAACCCAAGTACTATGTTAAAAAGAAAAAAAAAGACTTCACCAAACAAGAAATATTTTTTAAAAAGGCTAGGAGAAAATATTTTTGGCATTTTACACACTAACCAGACTATTGTAGAACTTCTACAAAAAGATATTCACCAAGAAAATCAAATTACCAGTAAACATGAAAAGATGCTCAACCTGACAATCAAAAGTAGTGCAAATTAAAAGATACCAATTTTAGTCCCATAGATTGGCAACAAATAAAAAAGATTACTAATACCCAGTTATGATGAATTTGAGAGAATAGGTGCTCTCATAATCATTTGACAGGAATGTAAATTAGTATAACAACTTGGAAAACAATTTGACAGTTATCCATCAAAAATTTAAACGAATAGATCCTTGAGATTCTAAGATTCTCCAGAGAAATGCCAGTACATATACTGTCAGAAGGTGGAGAAGGGACAGTCGAGCATCTTCCAGGCTAAGACGACAGTCTGAGACCGAAACCCAATGCAAGGCACTGCAGACCATTTACAGTTTTATGCAGGGAGGGACCAACAATCCAGGCAGCTATGCGGCGATCTCTGCCAAGTCTGGATCATAAACCCCCAGCTTTTATAGAGGGGGTGGGGGGTATGGTGGGGAGATCACAAGGGAGTTACCTAAAGTGATACCCTCTGTGCACCAGCCATCTCTACCAGTTGCCAAGCGAAGTCATTGCGCAGCATGAACAAGATGGAGCACTGACAAATGGGAGTCAGTGTTGTCAGCATCACTACACACTACCCTCAACATCTTTATGGCCCGTATAACCTTTACACACCATTCTTCCACAATGACCCTACGGACAGGTATTGGGAGGGGACTTGCATCTCTATACCACAGCAGCAACAACAGATCTGTACAACCAAAGAAAATACTTAGAACTACAATTTCCCAGCAACGCTTTCTGCAGACCCAGCAGTCAGAGCAATTGTCAACTTCAGCGTAAGTGGTGGCCTATGACAAGAAGACGTTTCCAGACACAATAGAAACATTAACGATGCAAGGTTAAGGGCAGTAAGAAATGTTTTACAGGCAACAGGTGTGGCAAATCTTCATTCATAAACAACAGGGTAGTGGTTTGGGCCCCATGAGCTAAGAACACCCCTGGCTTAGGTATTTTCCCTGGGAAAAGACCCCATGTATTTTGCCCCTTAGTATCATCAAAGGGTGTACCTATATTGTACAGGGGCATTTCGGTTTGCACTAACAACCCTACCTCAATACCAAGCATCAGAAATTCAGAAGCAGTTATTTGCATGTGCTGGGCCCTGACCAATGCATAATAAAGGGTTAAGACTACTACTGGATGGGAGGCTGTGGCCCCAAGGGATTAGGATACCAAGCCACCTGGAGGAGGCATTCCAAGTTTATTTCCAATGAACTAAAGTCTTACCACGTGGGAGGTCTTGTAGCAATCACAAAAGGAGGCCCTCCTCCCCCAACAGACCATGGGTCTCCAGATAACACCTGCACAAGAGCTGCAAACTGCATGGGTGTTGCTGGTGAGGTGTTCATATGTAGATGTCTGTCTTGCTATGGGCATAGCTTTAAGGAGATGAATTGCTGGTTAGTCTTGGAGACCATCCTTTCAGGGATCCACCCGTGATAAAGTCTTTAATGTGCTATTAGCCCATTCATCCTTTCAATTAGGCCTGCAACAGTGAGGCTGTATGGCAGGTGGGAAGTCCAGAATATACCCAGGTCTCTGCCCATTTTTGGATATCATGGCCAGTAAAATGTGTCCCTTGATCACTGAGTAGGGGGTGTTTGTACATGCTCTCCAGTTTTGTTAATCTGTTACAGTTGCAGCCTGATTAGCTCTTTTTATAGGCTAAGGCTTGTACAAGTCCTGTGCAAGTGTCCACACAGGTCTGTACATATTTGTGCCCTCCCAATTACTGGCAAAGGGCTTATGTAATAGATCTGCCAGTGAGAAACAGAGTTTATAGTCCACCCAATACACCCCAGGGTGTGGCATATGGTCCATCGCTTGAGATGGCACTGGGGGCAGTTCTTGTCAGCAGCTTGTAGACTGAATATTTTACAGAAAAATGTAATCTCATTTCTCAGGTACTTTTGGGACCTCAGTGTCCTGATTTATGATGGACCCATTCTGCTACATCAGACAGGGTCAGCATTTTCTCCAGCTGAAGGGCTCATACCCAGACTAGAGCATTTGCCTCAGGATTGCCTGGTAGTGTGGATGGGGAGTGAGCAGGGACATATGCCATACTTGGATGGCTGTTCGATGGCTGCACTGGGCTTAGAGCATACTACCCAAACATCTTCTCACAGTTCTACTTTCCACAGGGGTCTATTTAATATAGCCCAGCCTTCTTTGTGCCATCATTGCATCTATGTTGTCAACCTTTACAACACTGCCCAGCTGTCAGCAGCCAAACTGATGGGCACTGGCTCATGTGTCAATACAATCCATACCATTTTCAATTCTGCCCACTGACTTTGATTAGTTCCTTCAAACCAAAGTACATCAGAATCCAGCTGGATGGCAGAGGAATGCCAAATAGGCAAGTTTCCCCAGCAACAGCCATCAGTATACTATGCACCTGCTGGAGATGAGCCTACCTGTTCCCTTACTGGGGGCGGGGAGGAAGCATAAAGTCAGACAATTCTGAAGTTGGGCAGGGTCGATTTAAGTGACCAGCCCTAGTACCAGGTGCAGCTCATGAGAGAGGAGGTTCCTCCTCTGTAGATAAGCATGCCATTTCTGTAAGGTGCTTACCTGGGCACAGGCACTCTTAGGTTTGCTGAACATGTCTGTCCTTAGTTCATCCTCCTACCAGCAGAGAGGTTCGTACCATCACAGGCAAATCAGCACTCAGGCCTTCCATCTGCTGCAGTGCAAGATATATAACTAATACCTGTGCTTCCACGGATTCTACCTGGCTTCTGTTTCCTTCCATAATTGAAGCCACAGAATCCTAACAGGATCCGTTTCCCATTTCATCCATCCCACAAGCCCCAACCAAACCCTTCTAGACATGAATTTACATCTAATTCACAAGTCACAGCTGGCATTAATATCCCCAAGGTCTGTACTTGTTTTACTGTCATTTTTTAGGATAGCCTCTTGTTGGTTTGCACCCCAATCTCATTAGCTTCCCCTCCTAACCAAGGCATATAAAAGGTCTTAATGTCTGCCCTATCACTAGACAGGCAATAAGTAGTCTTCAGTAACCCAGTAAACCAACAAAAAGCCTATAATTCCTTTACCGTTTTAGGGACTAGGAAGGTTTACATTTTATCAATGACCATCTGTGGCATCACTGGTCTTACACAAACTGATGATGCCCGGGAACTTTACTGATTAACCCAGTCTTTGGATTTGCTGGTATTTACCTCTCACCCTCAAGACTTCACACCTGGAATGAGGTGGCTGCTTGAGACAGGGAGGATAAATCATCATAAGTTAACATAATACTGACATGATGATAAAGCACCATCTCTTCTGAAAATATTCATTTTTCCAAATCTCTGGCTACCATCCTGTGACAAACAGAGGGACTAAGGAGATACCCTTGGGCAACACCTGGAAGGTCACTCGGGTTCCACACGAAGGGAAATTGGTCTTGGGATTCACATCCTAATGAATGCTGGAAAAGGCATCAGACAAGTCTAGCAGGTAATGATAAGTCTTAATGGATGCCATGATTTCCCCTAACAATAAGGCTGTATTAGGTATCATGGCATGGATGAGCAGAGTAATTTTACTGAGTTCCCTATAATCTACTGTCATTTGCCAGGTCCCATTAAATTTCATTATAGGCCAAACCAACTACTGAATGGGCTTTGAGCAGGCCTGATTACCTCCACCTTTTCTAATTCTTTAATGGTGGCAATCTCATCATGCCCCCCCCCCCAATAAGTAGCTCATATCATTTTATGTTTATTACTCTTTAGAAACCAGCAGCTGTATAGGTGCGCATTTTGCCATGACCCACAACAAGTTTCACTACTTGGAAACACAACTGAATCCACTTGTCGTTGTTAGATTCAGATCCTGCAGAACATTGATGCCCAAAATACTCAGAAATGTGGGAGATATGCACTAGAAAACAACAGGCAGGAAGCCTGCAATCTGTAAGTAAAGACTAGTTTGCAGAACTTTGATAATCTGCCCCACATAAATATCTACTGCCTTTACTTTTCCCCCAAATTTCAAGGGGTTTCCGTAAGTGTGCATTCAGCTCCAGTGTCTATTAGAGCTGGTAGTCTGTAAGTGCAAGACCAATAAATGGTTAATTCAACATGCAGCCTCTGTTTGCCCCCTACTGCAAGCAATGTTAGCATAATCCCTAGTCTCTAGGGGTAAGGTGTATCTGCTCCCAAAATTCCTGTTAGCAGAGGTGCTCTGGGGAACACACCTGGTTTTCTTGAGCTTTCCTCCAAGGGAATAAACTGCTTTCCCTTAAGCAGTGTCTTCCATAGGCTTACCAAGACCAAACTGGGCTGTGCAGATTTTCTCTCCGGGATCTATGTAAAATTAGATCTTGGCAATAATTTTTGAGAGACCTTGATGGACCCCCTCTCTGCCATTTTATCATTGGCAGGACCTTTTGTTTTCCCATTTTTCAACCTATTTCCCTTATGACAGATTCTTCTGGTTTGACTTAAGTCAGCCACCATAGTAGCTACTATAGCAAATGGGTTGATTAACCAAAGGGACAAGAACAGATACTAAGTCCCATATCATGCCCCTGGGGCTGACTGTAATATAAGGTCTTCAATACCAGAGAAAAATAATTCTTTGTTGAGGCCTCTAAAATGCTAGGCATAAATGGCAGGTTTCATTCCCAGTTCACGTATAATTTCTTGTAGTTCTTGCATAGAGATCAGGGAATATCCCCTTTGCTAGGCCAAGTTTTTTTTTTTAATTCCCATTATATTTCAGTTTTTATTAATGGTTGGCTCACCGTCACAGTCACAAGTTCAGCACACTGGTATGTAACGCATTATTTATTCTCTAATTTGTTTATTCATTACTATATATAGAATATATACATATATAATTAAAGCTGAATTGGGTCCCCATGAGGTATATGTTGAAGTCCTAACCCCGGTTAAAATGAGGCCTTTAGGCTGGAATCTAATTCAATCTGACGTCCTTTTAATAAGAACATTACAACACACAGAGAGACACCACAGAGGAAAAACCATGTGAGGACACAGCCATCTGCAAGCCAGAGACAGGCTTCAGTTAGGCCAAGTTATCTTAATATTAGCATTTATCCAGTCAAATTAGCTAAGTGCCCATGATTCTCACCTAGGACTGTGGCATGTATTTGTCACAAGGCAGGTTGAGCAGGGACTGAGGCCATTTTTGACGTCCCAAACCTCCACCAGAACACCATCTTCCCCAGTATCCCACAGTCCCAACACTCAAGCTGCCACCCCTTTTTCGGCCCTCCTTCTTAAAGTGGCTGACTGGCTCCACTACGTCAGGGGCAGAATATTCCCTCACAGTCGTTTCCTGAGCATGGGAATTTCTTCTGCTCATCCTCAGGCAAACAAGCAGCCTGGGGCTCTGTTCCAACCAAAGGGCATGCCTATAAATCATCTTCCCCCTCTAGGAAAACATCCTCCTCATCAGAGCCATTACCCCAGGGATCGCAGGCCTCAGGACGCCAACTCTCCTGAGACCTCACAGTTCTCCCTTTAGTGCGAGGTAGTGGGCACTCACCCTCCTCCGCCCACCACCAACGGCCATCATTCCCAAGTGCCCCACCCCCCCAACCCCGCTGCTGGATTCCTCCGGACAGAACAACCCTAGGGGAAGAACGTGCTGCTCCCACATCCTCTTACAAAGCCAATGCCACCTCTCCGGTCCGTTCCAAATCCCTCTCTACTCCCAACTCTCCCTCCATGGCACCTCACAACACACAGACCAACTGCCAAGCCACCGCCACAACTGCTATTCCACTCTCCCTTCTCCTTTTCTCCCCCTCTCCCGGTTTCAGGCAGGCTATACACCAACCCCTTGGCCATTTTCAGGGCACCCCCGCACTCACACACCCGGCCAAGTCTCCCCACGTGGCGGTGGCTAGCCAGCTCAGGCTCCCCCCACCCCTGGCCCCTAGACCAGGCTAGCTTCACTTTCAGTTTCCTGGCTGGCTTGCCGGCTGGTAGAAGATGGAGGAGGGACACTGAGAAGGCACTCAGAAAAACAATGCAAGCCTCTCAGAACCGGTTACACCCTTTTACTCACAGTAACTTACCGACTGGGGGGGATCAGGAAGCCTAACGACCCAAAGAGCTACTGTCCGCCAAGCCTGGCCCATAATCCCCTGCTTTTATAGAGCAAGGGGCATGGTGGAGCGGTTACAGGATAATTACCTAAAGTGGCACCTTCTGTGCACCAACCACCCCATTAGTTACCTCGAGCAGCTCCTCCAACCACCTCTACTACTTACCTAAAGTGGCACCTTCTGTGTGCCAGCCATCTCTACTAGTTACCTAAAGTGGTGCCCTCTGTGGGCCACTTTAGGAAAGATCAAGACAAGCCTTCCCACATTCTGGTTACGGCAAACATTAACCTCCATGGAGCCTGGAACACATAGCCCCAAAGTCACAGTGCAGGCATGAACAAGATGGAGGGCCAAAGATGGAGTCAGTGTTGTCAGTACTCTTACACATACACAAAAGGATTTAAGAGTACCCTCCCCCACAAAATAGTAAAACTACACATTCATCAACAGGAAAACGGCTAAATTCCATTGTCCATTCAATGGAGTACCATGCAGCTGCTATAAAGAAAAAGGAAAATCTATGCACTGATGTAGATAGCTGTCCAAACTCTGCCAGGGGGAGCAGCCAGGAAACGTTATTGAATTATATAACAATTGCATGTCTGTTGCTAAAAACATCATGAAAGACAGACAGGGAGACTGAAAGACTAAAAATGAGTGTCATGAAGAACTCCTCTGGGAAATGAAACAAGGGTAGTGAGGGGAAGAGGAGTCACTTTCACTTTTTAAATATACTTCCATATTCACATAGCAATTACCCAAAAAGCAATGAATTGAAACATACTATGGGCCAGCAATGTTCTAGGGACAAGAAAGTCTCTGCTCTCAAGGAACTAACCAACCAAACAAGAAAATATGCAGTAATACATACTACAACTAAAATAAGGAAATGTGACAGAAGTAAATATGGTGGTCACTTCTGATTAGGTAATGAGGGATGGCCTCTCTGAAGAGACCAGAATGGCCAGAGGAGCAAATCACAAGAAGTTCTGAGGAAAGAACATTTCAGGCAGAAGAAACAGCTACTGAAAAGGTCCTGGAGGAAGATGGTAGGGAGAATGTTCCAAATGAGATCAGAGAGGCAGGCAGGGGCCAGATGGGATCAAGTGGGGCTTTGCAGGCAAGAGTAATGAGTTTGAATTTTATTAAGTAATCTGAAACTTGTTACAGTGATAATGGTATTTTTACTTTTGAGAGAAAAAAAATTAGGGGCAGCTGGTGGCTCAGTCAGTTGGGTGTCCGACTTCAGCTCAGGTCACGATCTCACAGTTCGTGGGTTCGAGCCCCGCGTCGGGCTCTGCGCAGACAGCTCAAAGCCTAGAGCCTGCTTCAGTTCTGTGTCTCCCTCTCTCTCTGCCCCTCCCCTGCTCACACTCTGTCTCTCTCTCTCAAAAATAAATAAACACACAAAAAAAATTTTTTTAAATAATAAAAAGACAAAATTTTAAATTAAAATAACTTAAAGAAAAATTTAAATGCCAATAGCCATGCTAGATTTTCCTTAGATACCTCTAAAGTATCTGTTCTAAAAACAGTTCATTCTACCTCTATTATCTTCTTTAGGATCTGTCGAAATCGAAGAGTTAAGGCATCAGATTTTTTCTTCAGGAGGTTTCGACCTGTCTGTGCTCCTTTTAATCGAGCCTTCATGATGGTCTGTGCCCTACACAAACAAAGTTAGAGACATTTATTCACACTGTTTAAAAGACATACAAATATCTCCCCAATACAGTGTTAAAATCATGCTTCATTCTTTGATGTCATGAGAATAAGAATATATAGCACTTGTGCTGAGTTACAATTAATTGGTTTCTCAATACTGTAGATTTCCACCCTCAGCATTCCATAAATAAGAAGTTCATTTATTTAAAACAGAAACAATTCTTTAACCAATATCTGGAATTAGTTATTAAATTATGATAAAATTTATCAGGAGTTCTATCTTATAATGCCACCATAGTTAAAATATTAATTTGATTTGTAAGTTAAAATAATATCTGTGTTTCCATTACACATGTATTAAGCATTTTAAAAAAAAATCTGTCCACTAATAAATATCATAATTTGAAATGCACTTACCTCAGGACCAACAATTCCACTTTGAGGAATTTATCCTACAGATTTACTCCCACATATACACAAAAATATACACAAGGTTAAGGATGAGTACTCCAGCCTTATATGTAATAGCAAAAGGGTGGATATTAGTGTCCCATAAATCATGGTTCTTCCAAGGGAATGTTATGCAGTCATAAAAAAAAATAAGAGGAGGGTAGATCTACATATGCTCCCTATTTTATATTCTCTTACTCATACAAAATAAGGGATAAATATGCTTATTTTGATACAGAGAATAGTTCTAGAAAAGATTCACAGAAACTGATAAGTTTCCTTTGGGAAATGGGACTGAGTGAAAAAAAAATGGATTACTTTTTACTATTATATTTATATTCCTTTGAACCTTTTGAGTTTTATACCACAACCATTTATTACTTTTTCTATTAGAAGTGTGGCACTAATGTTTTCATATCATCAGTCAAAATCCTACCAGCAATCATTTTATTAATTTATAAATGATTCTAGGAAACAATGACACATATAAGTAAAGACTTCTGAGAAGTGGCAAACTACTGAAGTCTCCTTACCTCCTTATTCCAATCTTTTCCTATCAGAAATCCCAATACAAGTCAAGAAAGTAATAGCAGAAATTGACATTTCTGTCCTTCCTACCCTATGCCAGGTAAAATTTAATTTTTAAAAAAAGTGGGTAATACAATTTAACAATATGTTGTATAATGCTGATAAAATGATTTGTATAAGGGGATATAATTTCATATTACCAGTGTTGTAACAAACTGCAAAGTATCATGTATTAATGGACTTTTGGGTAAATTCCTAGATTTTACTCATCTTTTACCATAGGGGAAACGTTACTGAGATAATTCTATAGCTGGAAGAAACTTTAAACATTATCTTGAAAATGAGACTTAGAAAAACGAAACACTTTCTCACTCTAGGTGAAAAAAATAAACAGACTGAAACAGATTTCTGACTCCAGTGCCTTGTCCAAGGCTCAAATCAAGGCTCAAACCTAGTCCCACTGTATCCCAACCACATGCCACGCTGCCTATTAGAAACAGCATCAGCCAGGGCGGGGGATGCCTGCGTGTCTCAGTAGGTTGAGAGCCGCCAGACTTTGGCTCAGGTCATGGTCTCACCTCACGGTTCATGGGTTCGAGCCCCGCATCAGGCTCTGTGCTGACAGCTCGGAGGCTGCTTCAGATTCTGTCTCCCTCTCTCTCTCTCTGCCCCTTCTCGACTCTCTCTCTCAAAAATAAATGTTAAAAAAAATTAAAAAAAAAAAAAAGAAACAGCATCAGATGAACAGTTCTCTCTTTGAAAACTATCAGTGGCTGACTTTGTACTGACTGGCCTCACTGAAGGTCTAAGCAAAGCTGGTTCAGTTTCCAGCCTGAGCTGGAGCTATCCTCCCCAATGTGTACATTTAACATATCATATTGTTGACACTAAGGACCAGAATTTGAGCTCGAAGGGTTGGATCAAATTTAAGTCAAATCCCAGTACTGCAGATTCCAGCAAGTTTATTGTAAAAAAGATAATCTGGTTGATAAAACTGAATTTACCATGCTAATTTTAATTTCCTCCCAGCTAATGGCACTTCTATGAAACAGACAAATTTTAATTCTTGAGATTTGAAGAGTGACTTGCCCAAGGACTTACGGCCAGTATGTCATAAAACCTGTAAGATGCAAGTATCTGACACAGAAGTCACGAAAGTATTTTCTCTCCTAGCTCTTAAAACACATATTCTTTTAGAAGTTTCAGAGCCACTTGACCATAGGAAAAATGTATGACCTTCATCTAGAATGATGACTGTTTTCAGCTGAATCAAACGCATCTGACTGCATGACAAAATACCCACTGCTAAGCCTTAGGGAAAATATTTAGAGAAGCAGTTACTTCCTGCACCTGATTTTCCTCTCAATCAGCAAGCTGAGTGCTCTTAAATAGCAGTTTTCACCTTTTGGAACCTATTAGTCTTCCTGTATAAGCCCAAAGAAGTTTATTTTCACTTTAGTCTCAAAGTAAAAACAAAACAAAAATGCTAACATTCTGACTACTATCAAAGATAAACACAGCCAGACATTAAAATGGTGAAAACAGAATTTGTTCAGTAACCACTAACAGTGGGAGAAAGAGCTGAGCTCCATTCTGATTTGTGCAGAAGTGGTTGGGTATTTCAAAGGAATAAGGGAGAGGACTAAGAGCAGCCTCAAGAAGGGTCACAGAACTGAAAAATTACCAAGGGTTAGTCAGTAAAAATGACTTTAGGCAAGCTGTGTCTACTAGCTGGCAATCATGATGTTAGGATTCTATCCTCCCACAGAGACTGGCAGACAGAGGCCCTATCCTTCCTAATATCTATGTTTCAAAGAAATGGCTTTCAGGTCCTTGAGAAAGGGACTTCTAAGTTGTAGAATAGACATATACATCTCAAAAAGAAAAGAAAGGATTCATAATTGTAAGCTACTTTTACTGAATGCCTTAAGAAAGGGAAGTCAGGAGCCTATTGTCAAGTATTGGATCGTGGCATCTGGGTGGCTCAGTTGGTTAAGCGTCTGACTTTGGCTTGGGTCAGTATCTTGCAGTGCATGAGTTCGAGACCCGCATCAGGCTCTGTGCTGGCCGCTCAGAGCCTGGAATCTGCTTTGGGTTCTGTGTCTCCCTCTCTCTCTGCCCCTCCCCCTCTTGCTCTCTGTCTCTCTAAAAAAAAAAAAAAAAAAAAAAAAAAGAAGAAAAGAAAAAAAAAGTACTGGATAGAACAAACAATAAATTCTCCTGGAAGCACTGAGCTTTCTCAGGCAGCCATGTTGATGGCCTTAGGCCATGCTAGAATTTGGTGGTCTCTCAGCACAGACATTTGGTAAGACTCAAACTCAAGTACTGGGAGTTCTGCAGATCTCACTACTTCAAAGTAGCCTTGATCCTGACCTATTTTACAGGCAGTGCCTTTCTCCACAATGGGCTTGCTTCCCACCTAATACAAATATCTATTAGAAAATCAGCAGGTAAAGGTAAAAAATAACAAAATCCCAAAACGCTTTCATTTCATTAAGAACTGCAGCCACCCTGGAAAGAAATCTAGGAGTGAGTTTGAATATAATTCTTTTATTTTAAGCATTCTCAGATTCTCTAAGAAAAAGATCAAGATGAAGAAAAAGAACAGAACACCCCCAAAGAAATAGGACCACAATCTAAAGATCTAAATGTCAGAGGCAAACCTGATTTCCTGCTCCTTGCTGGAAAAAACAAACAAACAAGACAAAAGGAAGTGGAAGAAGAGAGAGAAAACAACAATCTATACTTTCCACACATTGTTAGGCACATTTGAGAAAACTACAAAACCTTTTACAACTGTTCAAACACTTACGGCTTTTTCTCCTGCCAAAGAATTCAGACAAAAGAGAAAGGCAGGCCACAACTGGGCAGATTCCAAGGCATAGGTTCACTCAAGGAACATTTTTTGTAGACTTTCTATTGATTAATTATTAAGACACTCTTCTCCTGGAGAAAGCTCACAGTCCAGGAGGAAAGATATGTAAACAAATATCCACTTTACAGTGTGATGGGTGGTATTAACAGATGTCTGAACAAGGGGCAATGGTGATGAAGCAAAAAAAGAGTGCCTGGGAAACTCAGGGAT
This sequence comes from Lynx canadensis, assembly GCF_007474595.2. Lineage (NCBI taxonomy): Eukaryota > Metazoa > Chordata > Mammalia > Carnivora > Felidae > Lynx > Lynx canadensis. The sequence goes on from NC_044308.2 coordinate 113,176,202, forward strand.
ATCTTCCAGCCGCAGGTGACATTTCATGGGATCTTAGAAAATGAGAAAAGGGATCCAAGATCGAATCTGACGTCCACGCTAGTGCAATTCGATTCAACACCCAATTTGGCCTAGAAGCCTCTTCTATGTGCTTACCACAGTAAACTTCCCTTCTCAAAGTATTTATGAAAGCTCGCTGGCCTGTCCATCTCTCCGCTAAACTGTAAGCTCTCTAAGGCAAAACTGGCGACGATTCATAGTTCTATAAACCCAGTGCCCAGCTCAATAAGGGAATATGGAACGAATGGCTCGATTAATGAATAAAGACTGCGGACCTCCATAAAAACCAGCAGTTCGGACAGACTGTTCCTACGGCTTGGGATCTGTCCAGTCTGGTTCCCTCAAAGGAATATGTGAGGGGGTCATCAGGAAGCGTCGTCCCAGACTCACGAAAAGGTACGGGGTGAGCTCAGGATCTACCCAGGAAACAATGAACCTCCCTGCTAGTCCAGGGTATGGAGGGGTCGCTGCTCCGAACAGGCGTTCATGAACCTATGAATGCTGTTCGACCCGTTCTTTTACTTACATGCGCGAGGGAAAGATTTCAATTCGGTCTTTGCCCGACATTCTGACGATGATAGTTCGGTTCGAGTCTGGGCCGGGCTATCGTGGCTGCAACACCCACAGCCACAGGGACCTCCTCTACGGGAGTCAGCTGGTTGTATCACCTGACCTCCTCGCGTTGCTAAGTGGCAGCCGGGATTCTTACAAACGCATTCTTAACTTCCGCTTCCTGTTGGCACTTGGCGGGGGCGGTTGGGGAGGACAAAAAAAAAAAAAAAAAAAAATAAGGCGATGCCCGGATGTTGAGGCCTCGCCCCCCTCCACCCCCGAACCGCCCCTCACTTCCGGTTCGCCTCCTAGCCCCTCCCCCTCCCCCTCCCAGGAGGCTGAGTAAGGCTTTGCACGCGCGAGGTGAAAGAACAGGGGAGGAGTACACTCCTTCTCTTCCTCCACTTTTCGTCTTTGGTCACAGCGCCACCTCATGGTTGACAGAAGCTTTGAGAGAGACTTAATTCTTCAAGGACAAGGAATCAGAGTCCTACCAGTTCCCTGCGCCTTGAAGGTTACTTAACGAAAACGACAGATAATCGAGAAAACGTACTTTTCAGGTCCTCCTATGATCTACTTTCTTCCTTTTCTTCGGAGGACCTAGACTCTATGATCAGTGAGGAAGAGGGACCGCTGTTCCACTGGCGCATGCGCAATGCGAGGTGGTTCCGCATGCGCGGTGGGATAGAGCGAAGCGCACGCTGAGGTTCGGCTGCCGCTGCGGCTGGACTGTCTAATCTCTGCGATTAAAGAGCACGGCACGGGATCCCGGCGCGGGATTCACATACATACCTCAGGTGATTAGTCCCCCAGATCGGTTTCTTCAAGAACTCACTTTGGTTGTGTCGGTTGACTGGTGGTCGAGAGAGAGTAGGCCCTGGGCTAACACCCCTCCCTTTCCCGTTCCTGCGCGGGAAGTGTCCGACACCACCCGCCAGCGCCGGCTTGGTCGGCAGTGTTAACAGAGGTGTCATTATACGAGCGGAGGGATCTTGTGAAGGAAAGTGGGCCAAACGACTGTACACCTTCAATATACTGAAAGTGAGGGTACCTTGAGACGAGGGGGTGGCCTTGGGAAAACGCTGTGACACCCCCACCCCAGGACACTAAGAATTCCGCTCCCACCCCTTTTTTTTCCTTCCGCCCCAAGCAAATGCTACCTCTCAGTGGAAACCAGACCAGACACGTGAAGGGACCATTGGGGTGGTCCGTAACGTTGACAAGAGCTGGGTTAGAAAGATCCAAGAATAGTTTATTTGTCCGATAATTGATTTTTTTTAATTGATGCTCATATTACTGTATCGCTTGACTTGTGCATTTTTACAGAATGAGTCACCCTTTGCATCGAAGCTAAAACATACTGTTGAAGAGTTCACTAATCTTAGTATCGGTTTGCCGTATTTCAGCACCAATGAGAAGAGAATTACACGCTGTGGCCTCACAGTTAAACATAACTAAAAAGATAAGGGAATTTTAGGGTTAAATGCGTATTCAGCCTCAGGTCCCCTTTATTATCCCCCAAACTTAGGCTACTTTGTTTCTTGGAGAAAAGTTGTAGCAGAGAAGTCCTGGTTTTTCTCCCGATTGAAGTTGTTCAAGGAAAAAAACTTGTGATTATGTGTCTTTCAACAGTGTGTGAATTATATAGAGCTTTACTACTGAGTTGATATAATGCCAAGTGACAGTTACTGATTCTAAGATCTCAAAAAGACACCCAGTAATATTTGTAGGAATCAGGGCTTCCTATTTCAACTACAGTGAAATAGTTTAAAAGCTTATTTGTGTAGCACTTCTAGAAACTACCATTCAGAGAGCGTTACTGGTGACAGTGAGAGACAAATTAAAATTATCGTGAATTGTCTCTGTCACATAACACACTTAACTTTGGAAAGGAATGTGGACGTCCTGGATCTATTATGGTTACTTGACCATGCACTGGTTTAAGGAGTCCTACCTACCATTTGACCAGGCACAAGGTATTTGAAATTGGCTTGGAGTTCAGTTAATACATTTTGAAAGGTGGATATTCAGCATTGAAGAACACATACCATATTGCAGTATTCTGACATACTGAGATTCTGTGGGTTAAAGGTATTCTGGATTTACTATGCGAAGTCTTGGTTTTAGTTCCTGTTCCAGTACCTTTTAAGTATTTATCCTTGAGGAAGTCATTTAATATTTCTGTTCCTTGGTTCCCTGGAACCCTGCTTCACTGTACTCCTTTCCTAGTACCCCATATTGCAATTGATATGCTTACCAGTTTGTTTCCCACTCTATGATTAACTTCCTTAGGTAAGAATCTTTAAGTGTTAGTAATACTACGTAGTAGATACTGCAAAAATAATTGTTTAACGAATTAAGTTACAAAATACAAAAAAATTACTCCTTTGCCTTTTATCATCATTATTTGTATAGCACAGTACACTTTGCAGATTTACATATATTTTAATCTAATTTGATACACTCCACAAACCTGCAAGGTCCATGACACAGACTAGAAACTACAGTTTAATGTGAATGCATTTCCCAAGCAACAACAGGTAGTTGTTGGAGGTAGGAGAGCAAGGGCTGAAACCCATGTCTAGAGCTATTTTGTACTTACTGGCTATTCTTTGTGTTGAATAACATACCATCAGCTATGTTCTTTTTTTTTTTTTTACTTTGTATATTGTAAAGAGACTGGTACCTCCTAGAGCAGTAGCATTCATCTCTCCCATTAGGATTCTTTTACAGTATTGCTGGTATTCTTTAATTATCAAATTAAGCCTTGATTCCCCAGAATTATCAGCTTTACTATTTGCATAAATTTGGTAAGTAAATGTGGTTAGCCTCTATTAAATCTCTTAAAACTGTTTCACACATTCTGTGACATCATTTACTTTGATACCCAGTTTGAGACTTTTCTGGCTCTCAAATTTTAGTGCTTTACATACAGATATTTGACAACAGCTGTCCAAAAAGAAAAAAAAAAGCCATTTAAGAATGAAACAACCAGCTCAGCTGTTTCTTGCTGGGTAATTCTGGCCATTGAATGTCTACTTCCCTTTATTTGCTAAATCCCTATTTTGTCAAGCTACAAGAGAACTACATTTTGGCCCTATTATTAATATGCCACTTTATTTTTGTTGTTAAACAGGATAGATTGGTACTAAAAGTTTGCGTTAATCTATGATCTATGATTCAGCAATGAATATGTATATTGCATTTTTTTAAAGATGCTTCTGATATATCTATCAGTAATACTGAGAGAATATATAGCCTGATGAATCAGAGCACAGACTATGGATCCAGACTTCATAGGTTCAAATTCTGACTATCAGTTGTTAGCAGTATATGACAGAACAAGTTGCTTAGCCTGTTTGAATTTCTTCATTTATAATATAGAACTAGGGGAAGAGTGGTACTCAGGCAGTAGCCAATACCTATAGGTGGTAGATGTAAAAATCAGTGGGAAGCCACTGTGCAGATACATGTGGATGCAATTAGTTCTCAAACTGAACTGCAGCAGAACTCTGGTGTTCTGTGGGCTGGATGTGGTTGGTCTGTCTTTAAGATCAAGTAATGGCAGCCTTATTGCCCAATTAGGAAAAAAATAAGTAAGTGAATTTTCACACATTTTTCGTAGGCCTTTAGATCCTATTACTGCCTGTTTTCTGAACTTTGACAATAGTAAATTGGTTAAGGTTAGTAGAAAAACATGAAAATCAGCTGTGATTCATTTTAGAGCTTTCTTTTAAAAATACGTTCCTGTGCATGGTATAATTTCAGTCTTGTGGGTCATGAAAGGAGTGGTGCTGAAAGTAGGTTGGGTAGATCAAAGGGAATAGTTTTAAATATATTTAATGCTTGGTGGTTGGGACGCCTGGGTGGCTCAGTTGGTTGAGCATCCTTCTCTTGATTTCACTTGGGTCATGATCCCAGGGTCGTGGGATCAAGCCTTCTGTTGGGCTACGCTGAGCATAGAGCCTGCTCAGGATTTTCTGTCTCTCGCTCTCCCTTTCTTCCCTATTCTCACGCGTGTGCTCCCCCCAAAATAAAAAATAAAAATAAATAAATATATTTAGTGCTTGGAGTTTAAGAGATGCTTGAACTTTATAGTAATGGAGTTCTATAAAGCTATTCTCAAGATTGGGTATACCTATTCAATAGAAGTAAAGTGTTTTGGGGCGCCTGGGTGGCGCAGTCGGTTGAGTGTCCGACTTCAGCCAGGTCACGATCTCGCGGTCCGGGAGTTCGAGCCCCGTGTCGGGCTCTGGGCTGATGGCTCAGAGCCTGGAGCCTGTTTCCGATTCTGTGTCTCCCTCTCTCTCTGCCCCTCCCCCGTTCATGCTCTGTCTCTCTCTGTCCCAAAAATAAATAAACGTTGAAAAAAAAAAAAATTTTTAGAAGTAAAGTGTTTAGTTGTATTTAGTTATATTTATTTTTTTGTTAATAAGTTTTTGGTCTTTGTCGTAACATGATACTGTGAGTTTGGCTAGAATAAATGATAGGGTATATTGTTTGATATATGGTGAGGGTTGTGGTTTAAGTAGTGGGAAGATTCTTCCCTTTATGTGGGTGGTAGTATATAAAATCTTAGCTGACTTGGAGAATGAGTAGCTTTGGTTTTGTTGATAGGTTTATAGTAGTAGTGATGCTTCCCATCATTTGTTATTTCTTAAAGTGGTGGTATTTAAAATAGTGTTTCAAGGTGTACCTTTAATCCTTAAGTCTCAGAGTACTTCATAGATGGTCATTAGTTTTTATGATTCCTCTAAAACTGATGTCAGAGAATCACTCAAGCCCTACAAAAATGTGGAGCAACGTAAAAATTAAAGCTTCGTTCCTGAACATCCATCTGTTTTCTGGTACCATTTAAGAAGTTTGAAGAGTTGAGAAGACTAATCATTTCTTCCAGTGGCAAGATGTGGAAAATTGACATTTCTTTATTTTGACCTTAACTGATTGACTTGATTCTTTTGTTTAAAATGCAGAATGCCGGGTCTAAGTTGTAGATTTTATCAACACAAATTTCCTGAGGTGGAAGATGTAGTGATGGTGAACGTAAGGTCCATTGCTGAAATGGGGGCTTATGTCAGCTTGCTGGAATACAACAATATTGAAGGCATGATTCTTCTTAGTGAGTTGTCCAGAAGGCGTATCCGTTCTATAAACAAACTCATCAGAATTGGCAGGAATGAATGTGTGGTAGTCATTAGAGTGGACAAAGAAAAAGGTAAGTGGGAAAAATATCTAAAATACTTATTTTGGATTTAAAAATGTTTTATTTTAGTTTTTCTTTTTAATTGCTGGCTGCTGTAAAAACAAAACAAAAACATCTCCTTTTATGCTTAAATTCTTTTTACATACAGAGTTGTTAGAGAAGGATGCCGATTAGCCATCTAAGTAAGACTTCTTAAGTTAGTAGTGGCTTACTTAGCACATCCCAGGACTAGTTTCTGTGGTGAAATGACTTTTATTCCCAGAGGTTACAGGATCTTGGTAGTTGACTCATTTTGGCTAAACTCAGAAGAGATAGGATAAGTAAACCAGAGTACTAGTTCATTTAGATTTGTAAGATGCTTTTTTCCTGATTTAAAGCTAAATTTGCAATGAGATTATTGGATGAACGTGGAAATGGGGCAAAGGTCAGTGGATTTTAGGAACATTTTACATAAGCTTTGAAAAAGCAATATGCTGCAAACACACACCCAAAACCCAGTATTCTGTATCTCTTCAGTTATCAGAATGTTTGTGACTCCCCCAAAATCATGTGGGAGATTTCAGATAGTGCTGAATGTGTATTCATTTTTTTACTTGTCCCCTTTTTTCTGGACTCCATGTAAATCTTCACCTTTGTGAACACATTTTTTTCTAGACACGGTGTACAATACCATTAAGTAAGTTTGGGGTTCAACTTCCTTAAAATAATTGGTTATAATTGTCTCACTATAATTTATTAGGTGTTAGTTTTACATAGTAGTTACCATCGTTGCTTAAAAGACCAATCACCTTGATTGAACTTGTCTTTTTGAATACCTCAGCCATCTAGTTAATTGTGACACTTCTGCAAGTGATTGGTTTTATACATAACTGACATTTTTTTTCTCTGATTATAGTCGTAGGTGATAAACTTTAGAGACATTTTGTTATCCCTTAGATAGTGACTACCACTTAGCATATTGATTATTATATATGTTTTGGTAGGGCTTAACTTCTAGATCCCCCTATTATTAAACTACTAAAGACAAACTATACCTTAAACTTGTGTTAAGTCTTCATATCACTGCCCCACTGTGATGGTGTCTTGTCTAGTATTTTATTTTCTATCATAGAAAATATATACACAAGAAGGAATCAAATATATTTTCAGTTGCAATCAGAAAAAAGTGAAAAGGTATACTTAAGTACAGTAGATGTAAAAGTATTTTCATAGCAGCACTGTTTGCACAGTATTAATTAAAAACAAGAAACAATCAAAATCATGGTTAAATAAATTGTAACATTCATGCAGAGCAACTTTGTACGGAATGAGATCTCAGTGTTCTGATATGGAAAGATCCTAGAGTAAGATACAAGCAAAGTACAGAAGATCCTATAGAGGGCATCCACTTCTGATATTGGAGGATTAGGTTCTGTTGGACAAATGTTCCAATGTAACAGTTAAACAGTGAAAAGCTGTGAACAAATATATATATTAAAAAAAAAAAAAAGTGCCTAAAGATGTTGGGAGCAACCAAAGGCAGGCCAAAACTGAAGGTAGGTCAACCCTTGGAAGAGAGGAACTGCACTGGATAAGTTTTACAGTTGTTTGTCTGAGTGCATGCCATAGATAGCTTCCAGCAGGGCAGCTAAAATTCTAGTGGAAAGTCTATAGTGTTTCAATGGCTTGAGAATCAGATGAGAGTTCTGGACAACCACAACATTTGGAAGGTAGTGATGAGGATTAGAGAAAGGACCAACTCAAGGAGAGCCCCTTAGTTTAAATTATAAATTCTCAAATCTCTGCCTGAACCCTGAACCAGTAATGTATAGGATGGGGTACAGCCCCATGAGGGGCAACAGGGTAAAAATCTAAACAGATTTTGGTTGCTTTCCACCTGGGGAAACAGAGCTTTAATATTTGAATTCAGACAAGTTTTGCTTACTAAAACAAAAAATCAGTATCAAGAGGAACATAAAGGAACTCAGACTCTCTGGCACATATTATTCACGATGTCCAAAATTGCTAAACATTTCAGAAAACAGGAGAGAAAAGGCAGTCAGTCAGTGGAGACCAACCCAGAGGTGACCTTAATATTGGAGTTAACAGACAAGGATTTTAAAGCAGATGTTGTTAACTGCTCAAGAATATTAGGAAAATAAGCTTGTAATGAATGAAAAAAATGAAATCTCAGAGAAATTAGAAACTCTCACAAAGAACTAAATACAAATTCTAAAATTAAAAGTTTAATATCTAAACTCACTGGGCTAACAGCATAGATGGCAGAAGGCTCAAGTCAAACTTGCAGTGAGTTCATTTAAAAGAGCCAGTTTTGGGGCGCCTGGGTGGCTCAGTCGCTTAAGCATCCGACTTCGGCTCAGGTCATGATCTTGCAGTTTGTGAGTTCAAGCCCGGCGTCAGGCTCTGTGCTGACAGGTAGGAGCCTGGAGCCTGCTTCAGATTCTGTCTCCTCTCTCTGTTCCTCCTCCACTTGTGCTTTGTCTCTCACTATCAAAAAATAAATAGGGGCACCTGGGTGGCTCAGTCAGCTGAGCGTCTGGCTTTGGCTCAGGTCATGATCTCACGGTTGGTGAGTTCGAGCCCCGCGTCAGGCTCTGGGCTGACAGCTCGGAGCCTGGAGCCTGCTTCGGATTCTGTGTCTCCCTCTCTCTCTGCTCCTCCCCTGCTCACACGCTGTCTCTCTCTCAAAAATAAATAAAGATTAAAATAATAATAATATGTGTCTATTTAAATAAATAAATAAATGTAAAAGAACCAATCTGAAGAACAGAGCAGGAAAAAAAAATGTGTCAAATATTAAAAGCTCTATTCCAAAAGAAGAGAGAGAAAGGGCAGAAAATATATTTGAGGAAATAGTTGTCAAAAGTTTCCTGTATTTACTGAAAAAAACATCTACAACCTGGAGAAGCTTGGCAAACCTCAAGCAGGATAAATACTAATAAGACCACATCTAGGCATGTTAAACCATTGAAAAACAGAGATAGGGAAAATCTTGAAAGTAGCCAAAAGAAAACGACTCATTTACAGGGGAATAGTAATATGAATTAGTATGGTATTACTGAAAATAGTGGCTGTCTTAGCATTGAATGACTGACCATTTAAAGCACTGAAAGAAAAATTGTCAACCCAGAATTCTATATTTTAAGAAAATATTCAATAGTGAAGATCAAAAATGATGACATTTTTGGGTAAATAGAAACTTAAGGGGATGTATTACCTAATAAATCTCCATTATAAGAAACAATAAAGGAAGTTGTGCAGGCCGATGAGCTGTGAGGCCCGACATAGGAAATATGCGGGTAAATGTAAAAGACTATTTTTCTCTTAAATTCTTCAAAATACATTTAAGTGCTTGTCTCGTTATATACCCATGGGATTTTAATTTATGGATGTGATTGACAACATGAAGAGGCCAGTGCTGTGGCCACATCATGCCATGTAGGGCCACCATGAGGAAGCACCAGTTTTGGTCAGGAGACAGAAGGAGCATCAAGAATACAGAAAAAATAGATAATACAATTGACCTTGTGATGATGGATGCCAAAAAGACAAGTATAGAGAATCTTTTGACTAACTTTCATTTGGGTAATTGAAAGTATTAGTTCCCTCTACTAAAGTGATGCAGAATATGCAGTTACATGATACAAGTGCCTTCTGAAAACAGAAATCTCTCATCTTATATTTCTTATGCAGCATTTTATTGATAATAATTTTAGTGGGAAATAAGTGTAGATATGCCAACCAAACAACATGGTTGCAAAAATTTATCACAGTGCTAAGCTTTTTTTCAAACTTTTCTCATACAGGATATATTGATTTGTCAAAAAGAAGAGTTTCTCCAGAGGAAGCAATCAAATGTGAAGATAAATTCACCAAATCCAAAACTGTAAGTTTGATATTTGAGTGAAATTAGTTCACTATTTAATATATTTAATAATCAGCATGTAATATTATAGGCAGGAAAAAAAAAACCCCTGAATTTTCTGTAACTGTATTTCCATTTACAACTATGAGTTGAGAAGAATAATTTGAAGTCTTAATTTCAAAAGAGTTATGACTGCAGTGTTTTATCTGGTGGTGGTACTACCTTAAGGCATTGCTTATGGTTTGCTATTCTATAATGAGTATATTGGATGTTAGTGTTTTTAAGTTATTTTAGGTTAAATTAACTGTGGGTGATTTCAGTCAGCTTGACTTACGGTAACATGTAGTTTCTGGCTTTAAACCCTGTTTGGTGATATTCGAGACAACCAGCTATTGTATGTTAAGAATAAGCAAGGGTCGGGGCATCTAGGTCACTCGGCCAGTTGAGCATCTGATTCTTGATTTCAGCTTAGGTCATGATCCCAGGGTCGTGGGATCAAGCCCCAAGTTGGGCTCCATGCTGAAAGTGGAGCCTGCTTAAGATTCTCTCTCCCTCTGGCCTTCCCCCACCCCCCACTTGCACTCCCTCCCTCTCTAAAATAAAATGAAAGGGGCGCCTGGGTGGCTCAGTCAGTTAAGCATCCAACTTCAGCTCAGGCATGATTTCATGGTTCGTGAGTTCAAGCCCCGTATTGGGCTCTGACAGCTCAGATGGAGCCTTGAGGCTGCTTCAGTTTCTGTGTCTCCCTCTCTCTCTGCCCCTCACCTGCTTGTTCTGTCTCTCTCCCTCCCCGCCCTCCCCCTCTCCCCCCCTCTCTCCCCCTCTCCCCCCCTCTCTCCCCCTCTCCCCCCCTCTCTCCCCCTCTCCCCCCTCTCTCCCCCTCTCCCCCCCTCTCTCCCTCTCCCCCTCTCCCTCTCTCCCCCTCTCCCCCTCTCTCCCCCTCTCCCCCCCTCTCCCCCTCTCCCCCTCTCCCCCTCTCCCCCTCTCCCTCTCTCCCCCTCTCCCCCTCTCCCTCTCTCCCTCTCTCCCTCTCTCCCCTATCCCCCTCTCCCTCTCTTCCCCTCTCCCCCTTTCTCCCTCTCTCCCTTTCTCCCTCTCTCCCTGTCTCCTCCCTCTCTCTCTCTCTCTCTCTCTCTCTCTCTCTCTCTCAAAAGAAGTAAGCATTAAAAATAAAATAAAAAAAGAATAAGCAAGGGTTTGTGAATCCAGGAAAGCAAGGCAGGCAGGGGCCTGTTACTAGTTCCCCTCCCCCGCTTTGCTAGGGATCTTTTCTGTTTCATTTTCTAATTTCTGCTGAAATTCCCTACTTCTGTGCAGTAAGCCTTAATTAAGCAAGAACAGTCATTTTTTTCATTCTTTATCTTCTGTCTATATTTTTCTCTTCTCTGGTCCCATATAGATTATCCTTTATTCTCTAGGTCTTAGGTTCTTAATGGCACTGTTTCCATTGTTTCTGTTTTCTTTTTCTTTTGTTCTCTCTCTCTTGTGTGTTTCTGTCCTCAAGGTAAAATGCCAAGAAAACAATGCTTTAAATGAAGAGATTTTTGAAATCTTGATTAACCCCAATAAATAAGAGAATACAAATCTAAACAACCAAAAGACCATTATCCAAACCTTTCCTTTTGTTTTACTGATCTGTTTACTATTACTGCAGTATGGTTTACACATTAGAAAACACAATCATTAAAATCCCTTCTTAATAATCTGATGACCTGGGGCACCTAGGTGGCTCAGTTGGTTAAGTGTCTGACTTTGGCTCAGGTCATGGTCTCCCAGTTCTGGAGTTGAAGCCCTGCGTCAGGCTCTGTACTAACAGCTTGGAGCCTGGAGCCTGCTTCGGATTCTGTGTCTCCCGCTCTTTCAGCTCTTCCCTTGTTTGTGTGCTCAAGCGCATGGTGTGTGTGTGTGTGTGTGTGTGTGTGTGTGTGTGTGTCTCTCTCTCTCTCTCTCAAAAATAAATAAACTTTTAAAAAACAAGTAAGTAAATTAAAAAATAATAATAATCTGAGGCCCTTGCCATTCAAAATGTAGTCTCTAGGGGCACCTGGGTGGCTCAGTCGGTTGAGTGTCTGACTTTCGCTCAGGTCATGATCTCATGGGCTCTGTGCTGACAGCTCAGAGCCTCGAGCCTGCTTCGGATTCTGTGTCTCCCTCTCTCTCTGCCCCTCCCCTGCTCATGCTCTGTCTCTCTTAGTCTCTCAATAATAAGTAAACATTAAAGACATTTTTTTAAATAAAAACAAAACAAAAAAACCAAAATGTAGTTTCTGGACCAGCAGCATTGACATCACCTGACCACTTAATGCAGTATTTCAAGTCCCACTAAGTTTGATAAGCTCCACTCTAGGAAACTTTCACTTTGTTTTGTCCCCTTAGAATATTGTAAAATGAGTATGTTAGTAGATCTTATCAGGATGATAAGGTGATAGAATGAAATAGGCAATGTTAGTACCTCTCCTCACTCAATTTTCATATGTAATATGAAAACCTCTTTTCTTGTCTTTAAGCCCTTTTATTTTTAGGAAATTAAAAAAAGGGTTTGGCAGCAGTGAGTGGGAGGTAGGTAGGATTGAAGGATAACTGTTAAAATGATAACAGAGCAGAAAAATATTAAAATCTCAATTCTGGTTCCATGCTGTCATATGGAGTAGTAATAATAGCTTGCACTTGCATAAGAGGATTTGTATAATTTATAAATTTTGTACATTTGTACAATATTTTCCATTTATAGTGTGCTGCATTTGGATATATTTGACCTGTGTGAGAGCTCACTGCTGTAACAAGGAGAGATGTTAGTAGTTCCTTCTTCCAGAAGAGGAAACAAATTCAGAGAGGTTAATTAGTCCCAGAGTCAACTCATAGTCTGGGTCTTAGGACACTAAATTACATCCTGTTTCTACTTGTTATACCTACTTGAGTTAACTACTATTGGAAAGCCAATATTTCTCTATGAAAAAAGAACTTGTATGTTAATCTTTTGTTAAGAAATTATTGTAGTCTAATTAACCAAGGTTTTATATGCTGTCTACTGAAATATAAAAATACCTATTTTTTAATAGCTCTCTTGAATCTTTGAATTGTTGAACTCTTCATTTTGTTTCTAGGTTTACAGTATTCTTCGTCATGTTGCTGAGGTGTTAGAGTACACCAAGGACGAGCAGCTGGAGAGCCTGTTCCAGAGGACTGCCTGGGTCTTTGATGACAAATACAAGAGACCCGGATACGGTGCCTATGATGCATTTAAGCATGCAGTCTCGTAAGAACATCTTCTTGGCTCTGTTTCTACCTTGATACCACAGCTGTGCTAGGTCTAGCACATGGGTTGAGAGCCTGACATGTAATAAAAGCACAACATCCACGTATTCTGTCCTTGCCAAATTTAGGTTAAAACATTTCCGTATAAAAGGCCCATAATATGGGCCAATCCTATATAACCAAGCATCTGTAATTTTGTACACCATAGTTTTTGTAAACCATATGGTTTCACATTATCCGCTTACACATTTTCCCCTCCTAGTTTTGTTATTCTGGTTAACTTCAGGTCCAGTGTAAATGTCTCATCTATAACAGTAACCTTATTTTCTTTACCTTAGTTCCTTTGGCCTTCAGCCCATGCCACTTAAGCTAGTCTTCATATGGCCTCACCCTGGGTCTTATTATCACCAGAATTTGCTGTGTTTCCAAAACCTGTAATTCATACATTCTGTTCTTTTAGCACAGCTTCCTGTCCTTCCAGCTCCCCCATAGTTAGCTCTACTCTGTGTCTTCCTAATTCTTTTGCCAGTCTATGATTCCAGACCTTTTTTTTCCTCCCTGTCTTTTCACCCTTTCCTGCCTTCTCTTTCTTATTCAGCATAGACATACCATGGTCCATCATTCCAACAACTTTCTTGCCAATGTCATGAGCTTTTGCCCTGTTTTTCCTTCTGTTACATCCAGCCTTGGATCGATGTTCCTGCCTTCTCTACACTTGTAGACTACTGGGTGCTGCTAGGAAAAACCACAGTCTTGCAGGTTGGTGCCACTGCATACTCATGGTCTCCAACCTCAGCTGCGCCTTCACTGCTGCCTCACATTCTCTCTGCTCTTTGTCAGTTCTTCTCCCATTCTTAGAGTGGCTATTTTAGAGCTTTTCCACACTCTCCATCAGATACCCAGTCCCCCCCCCTCTTCCCTCCCTCTCAACTGGTATGTTTCACTACCTATTTTATAAAGACAATATAAGCCATTGCACAGGATCTCCTGTAGTCCTTCCACTATCTCAGCAAACTTCTCCCTCCCATCCATCATTACCTCCTGTGCTGGAATTCATATCCTTCCTGCTCTCAAACTAATCTTACCACCTGTGCACAGCTACTGCTCAGGGATCTCTTTTTATCCATTATTCTCTCTTTTGGGTTTTCAGCCTTTATCTTTGTTGGTTTTGCTCCATTAGTACAAAAATATGCTCTACCTTCTCCCATTTATACTAAAAGCAAACTTCTTTACTACCTTCCTCTACTTTCTCCTGTAGCAAGTATCGTATCCTTTCTAATAGCCAGACTCCTTCACTTTTGTGTACTTCCTGTCTCTCCTTCTGCACCTCCTACTCTTTCCCAAATGTTAATGCCCCACAAGCAGCCTCACCACTACACCAAGGTTAATTTCCCAGCCTTTGTGCTGCCAAAGGATATTGGTCCCCTCAGCTCTCAGAATGGCCAAGTAAGACCTGGGACTGTTAGAGTCGCCAGCAAGCCAACTCATCTGGGGCTCCAAATCCCTTACAGTCCCCCTGGTCCCCCCATGTGACTTTTTTCTTCATATTACGTTGTGGGAAAGGTAAGAAGAATAGTTAGAATAGCTAACATTTATATATGCCTCACAACAACCTGTGGTATAAGTGCTGTTATTATCCCAGTCTTACAGGTGAGAAAATTGAAGCAGAGATTAAATAATTTGTCCATGTGCACAGAGCTAGCAAGTGGTAGAGCCCCGATTCAGACCTAGATACTGGCTCCATATGGAGCTTATGCTATTAACCATTAAGCACTGTGGTATATTTCTTTCCTCCCTGATTTCAGTCCTGCATCTGTCAGCCAGTACATTTCATAATTTGATGTGCTGTCATCTTCCAGTCCTGGCTTAGCTCTCTCACTTCCACCTCCAGCACCCCCTCCATTACTGCTCGGCATTGGTATATGTTGTCTTTCCTTTTCCCTAACATTCTTTTGTTTCATCAGCCATGGAGTGACCACATTTAAAGATAATTCTATGCCACATGTGCTTCATATTTTTTTCTTTTAATTAAGAAATAAAATTTCTGAGATAGTTGGAAACCATATTTTACCCTTCCCAACCCATTCCCCTCATAAGTGGTAACTACTATAATTAGTATGCATCATTATTATTTACATTTTTATAGTTTTATTACATATATATATCTGTAAAGTACATATAGAATTTTTGTATTTAAAAATATTTCTTATTCATGTAAACTGAAAAACAAAATTTATTGTCATTGCAGATCTCTGTACCTTACAGTTTTACTTATAAGGCTGTTAAGAGCAAGATTCTCGAAATTGATAGATGTGTGCCTACTTCATATTAATTTTTATACAGTATTTCGAGAATATACTTTATTCCTCTATTAAGAGATATAAGGTCACACACACACCCTTATCCCATATTTTTGAACAGTGCTATTAAGAATATACATGTACGTTTCTCTATGTTTGGGAGTTTCTGAGGTATACACATAGCAGTAGAGTTGTTGGCTCATAGGACTGATTACACACATCTTTAAATTGACTCAGTTTTGTCAAAATATTCTCCGAATTGGTTCTACAATTTATATTTCCTCTAGCAGATGTATGAGCGTTCCTATTTCTCTTTATCCTCACCAACATTTGGTATATGTCTCAGATTGTTTTCCCTTTTGCCAAACTGATAGGTGTAATAGTATCTTGTTGTGGTTTGCATTTTACTGGTTGTTGGTGAAGTTAACAGTTTTCCTGTGCTTACTGCTGCTTCTATGAAACATCTGTTCATCTTATTGCTCATTTTCTGATGGTTTGTCTTGTTACATTTTGTAGGCAGTATTAGCTGAATGAAAGTTCCCTCCACCCAAATTCTTTTGCTTTTCATTCCCAAACCCCTGCTGTTTAGGCCTGATGCTTGCTCATGCCATTTCTACTTTAATACTTTATAACTTTCTTACAACACTTCTACCTTTGCTTTTTAAAGTCCTACCATCCTTTTAGTCATTCAGTTTTTTCATTTGTTCATGTTCCGCAACCATGCTGGTGACTAAGACCCTGGTCCCTGCCTTGTGGCACTCAGAAGGGTTGGGTGAAATGCCACGTTAGTCCATGCAGCCCTTCCTGAGCCCACTGACTGAAAGTAATCCCTTCCTCTACTGATTCCCAAGGATGCACTTTTATTTTTAAATTTGCTTGTATGTTTTTGTTCTTTTCAGGCTCCTTGAAACAGAGACTGCTAATTACATGGAAATGCTTAATTATTGTGAGATGCCAGATGTTTTAGAAGACATTTTAAATTCCTTGTTTTAGCCAGATCTCTAAAATTTTTCTTTACATAGTAATCAGTTAGGTGTTTTCTATTTGTCATAATTGTCCTAAGTGCTCTACTTGCACTTTCATTTAATACCACAGTCCAGTGACTGGGTGAATGAGTTTTCATCCTCATTTTACAAGTTTCGAAACTGAGGTCTGGAAGGGCCCCGAAACACCATTATTAAAGTGCAGAGCTAAGATTTGAACTCAGTCTTGACACTAAAGCCTGTGCTCTTAAACATTCTGTGGTACTGTGTTTGATGTCAGTTATTAGTAAAGTAACTTTGATCTTTTATGTTTGTGTGTGTGTTTTGTTTTGCTTTAATTAGAGACCCATCTATTTTGGATAGTTTAGATTTGAATGAAGATGAACGGGGAGTACTTATTAACAATATTAATAGGCGTTTGACACCACAAGCTGTCAAAATTCGAGCAGGTAAGTGATTTTTTAAATGTTTAAAATACGTTGCATAGATTAAAAAGTTGTTAAATGATGAGACTTACCAAAGAATATTTTGCTATATCAACATCTATAAATTTTTCTAAATGTCTATTTCTTATAACAAAAGTTGAAGAAATTATTTTTGCTTCTACTGAATCATAAAATGTATATATTGACACAAGGGAAAACTGTCATATATGCATTCAACTAACATTAAGTTAGCCCCTTTTTTTAAAGGGGGGGTGTAATTTTGTTTTAGAAAATAACTTTAAAATATTCTAATAGTACAGTAATATCCTTTTATGCCTGCAGATTAACCACTGTTAATATAGTTTGGAGTATATTCTTTCAGACATTTTTCCTACACATATACACTGTATAGGAATATATGCTATTTACATTCATAGATTTTTTTGTTTTTTTAAATTTAAAAAAAATTTTTTTTTTTAACGTTTATTTATTTTTGAGACAGAGACAGAGCATGAATGGGGGAGGGTCAGAGAGAGGGACACAGAATCCGAAACAGGCTCCAGGCTCTGAGCCGTCAGCACAGAGCCCGACGCGGGGCTCGAACTCACGGACCGCGAGATCGTGACCTGAGCCGAAGTCGGACGCTTAACCGACTGAGCCACTCAGGCGCCCCTGATTTTTTTGTTTTTTACAAAGATGGGATCATACTATGAAAAATTTTCCTCAACTAGCATGGTTGCCTTTCCATGCAAAACATGGGACTATTTCTCATTTTTTTTTAATGGCTTGGTGTGATATTTTTAATGTTTGTTGACAGAGAGAGAGAGACAGAGTGCGAGTAAGGCAGGGGCAGAGAGAGGGAGACACAGAATCTGAAGCAGGCTCCAGGCTCTGAGCTGTCAGCACAGAGCCCGACTCAGGCCTTAAACTCATGAACTATGAGATCATGACCTGAGCTGAAGTCGGGACGCTCAACCGATTGAGCCACCCAGGCGCCCCAGCTAGGTGTGATATTTTATAGAACAGTGAAACCAGTATAAACCAGTCTTCTCTTGATGGACATTTATCTTCTGCCAGTTTTTTCACTGTGAGAAAAAAATATTACAAATTGGCATGCTTGTAACATAGACACTTACCCAGTTATATGAGTGTTCTGTTAGGGAAACTCCGAGAAGTGCAATTGCTGGGTCAGAGGGTATGCAATTTCTAAACTGTTCTAAGCAACTTGCAGTTATTGTTTCATTCAGCCTTTATCACACTCCTCCTCCTCTCCACTTGACAAATAAGGAACTGAGGCATAGAGATGTTGGAATCATGATTTTAACCCAGGCATAGGCAGAAATCAAGGTGTTTGTTGAATTTCTCTCCTTTATAGTCATCATTCAGGGGCTTGATATGGAGGAAAAGATATCATTTCACTGCATATTCAGATTTTATAATTATGAAAGTTAACATATAGGGTTATTTCTATACTGAAAGGATTATGAAAGCTTTCATAAGTGTTTGAGTGCTAGTGTATCTGCCACATCTCTGATTTTTAAGCCTTTCAGTACTTTTTTGCATTATTTGGTATACGTTTTTCAATTTCTGTACTTTTAGATATTGAAGTGGCTTGTTATGGTTATGAAGGCATTGATGCTGTAAAAGAAGCCCTGAGAGCAGGTTTGAATTGTTCTACAGAAACCATGCCCATCAAGGTGAGTAATGTTTTCTCTCTCCCTGCTAAAATACCAACCTAAACCAAATCAGATTCTTTTTATGATCATGTTTCATAACAGGTGTCGGGCAGAGTGGTTCTTGGTGCTGTTGTCTAAAGGATGCTACTGCTACTGTCACAGTGGATAAAGATTTCTATTGGTATTTAGTGCCAGAGTGCCGGCTGTGCTAAACCTCCTTTATAATATAAAGAGTTGCTATGGGGCATCTGGGTGGCTCAGTCAGTTAAGCGTCCAGCTTCAGCCCAGGTCATGATCTTGTGGCTCGTGAGTTTGAGCCCCGCATTGGGCTGTCTGCTGTTAGCACAGAGCCTGCTTCAGATCCTCTGTTCCCCCTCATTTTCTCTGCTCCTCCTCTGCTGGCTGTCTCTTCTCTTCTCTCAAAAATAAACAAAAAAGGGGCGCCTGGGTGGCTCAGTCGGTTGAGAGTCCGACTTCGGCTCAGGTCACGATCTCACGGTTCATGAGTTCGAGCCCCGCGTCGGGCTCTGGGCTGATGGCTCAGAGCCTGGAGCCTGCTTCCGATTCTGTGTCTCCCTCTCTCTCTGCCCCTCCCCCGTTCATGCTCTGTCTCTCTCTGTCCCAAAAATAAATAAACGTTAAAAAAAATTAAAAAAAATAATAATAATAAAATAAACAAAAAAAAAAGAATTGCTGTGCCCATAATGCCCATAGGATCATGAAAAGGATAACATATTCTCATATTCACACATCTTTTAGGAGTTTTGGTCTGAATCTTCTAAGCAGTACAATTAACCAGATGGTTGTTATTCAGAATCTTAGATTTTCTTCTGTCAGTTTAGTTTAGAACCAAATAAGAATTTTTGTTGCTTTTAGAAACAAATTATCCATTGTTCTGATGATGGCTGTAGTTATTTTAGCCACCAAAGAGGGAGAAGTCTTAATTGTATATATTGTCTTTCAGTGGACTGTTTACATTGGATTATATCACTGTATCAACTAGTTTTTGCTGCATTAACAAACCAGCCCCAATTGCTGACTTACAGAATTAGAAACTAAGTTTTAGGGTGATTTGTTAAGGCAGCAGATTAGCAAAAAAGTTCTCAAACATGCTGATGGTTTTGTGTTGTATTGTTATGTTCATAATTGATTTTTTTCTTCTTTCTTAGATTAATCTAATAGCTCCTCCTAGATATGTGATGACAACAACAACCCTGGAGAGAACAGAAGGCCTCTCTGTCCTCAATCAAGCTATGGCTGTTATAAAAGAAAAGATTGAGGAAAAGAGGGGTGTCTTCAATGTCCAAATGGAGGTAAGGTCTATACTGTTTTTGCCTTGTTCTTAAAATATATAAGAAATTTAGGGGTCCCCAGCTGGCTCAGTCAGTAGAGTATGCAACTCTTGATCTTGGGGTCATGAGTTCAAATCTCATCTTGGGGTTAGAGATTACTTAGATACATACATATGTATGTATGTACATACATACGGAATTTAAATCTCTAAATGATTTGCATTCTAAAATACTTAATCACTGCCTTTTAAAACATGAGATACATCCAGGATTATAATTCTGCTAAGCATAAAATAATCATTGACTCAGAGGGCCCTTAAAGGGGCTTTTTAGAAGTAAATGAGAACTGTCACTCATTTAGAAGTAAATGAGAACTATGATGGTTATTCAGGAGTAAGGTCACTGATGGATGTTGGGTTTATCCCCCCAAAAGAGAAAAAAAATAGACAATAAAAATGAGTGGTTATTGTCAGAATTTAATGTGGAAGGCTTAAAATTTGATCTAAGGATTAGGAACAAGAGTAATGTTTTCTTCATCTCAACAAGAATGAAACCTAATTAGAAAAAAATGGTAAGTAATTTAAACCCAGAGGATGCATTTTTATAAAAGACATCTTATGGGTTTGAAAGATACAGCCACCGAGATGATTTTCATATTTTTCAGTTTTGGCTTATAAAAATGATAGAAGGGAATATTTTCTTTTAATACACATTTCTTTTCCCCATACTCTCACTCTTTTACATTTCTCCCATTATTTATCTAATGGAATTTGTTAATGATGCAGCAGCACTCAAGAGTGAACAGATGGCAGAGTTGGTGAAGGAAAAGTATTTTTTTAAGACTTAAAATACTAGGCAATAAGAGTATTAAAGTTGAATTCGTATACTGTTTAACCATCTCACTTTGAAATTATGCCTCTGCTTCCACAGCCTAAAGTGGTCACAGATACAGATGAGACCGAACTTGCAAGGCAGCTTGAGAGGCTTGAGAGAGAGAATGCAGAAGTGGATGGAGATGATGATGCAGAAGAAATGGAAGCCAAAGCCGAAGATTAACTTTGTGGGAAACAGAGTCCAGTTTAAGGAACACAGAACAGCCCTTCCTGGCTGTAAACCCTAGACTGAAAGTTTTCCAGTATTGAAAACTTCAAAGCTGAATATTTTTTATTTCCAAGTATTTAAATGTTCCAACAGACCAAAATGTGAAATGCCCTCCTAAAAGTCAAAAAGTCAGCTGTTTTCACACAATAGCTCCAACATTCAGCATTTTTTAAGGGAGTGGGCCTAATTTCACTAGAGATAAATCTTTAAGAACATAAAATTGGGCTTGTGGTTTCCATTTCTGATGTCTCCAGATTGGCACCCCTTTGTAGTTCAGTGCCTCCATGAGATTTACAAGGGGGCACCCAAAGCAAATAGCCTCAACCTTTCTATATAAAATGTATCAAGCAAACATTAAATAAATTTCTGGGATATTTAACTATAGGCTTCTTCCTTCTTGTCACCAGTTAAAAGCATTATGATTACTAAGATCCTAATTCTATTATCTTCCTTTTAGTCTAGATGTAGAAGAAACATAAGGGCAGGTGACCAAAGGATCTATACAGCGGATCCTTTCAAAGAAGGGTTTGGAGAAAATAATTTCTCAATTTTAACCACAGTTACAGTTGACTCTTAGGGAGAAAAAGCCTTAAAACACAATATAAAAATTACATAGGATGTGTGCCTTTTGCCAGTTTGAGACTGAGACTACATGGTATGAGGGAGAATTTATCACACTGGTTCTTGTTGGTGTACTAAGCTGCTCGCCCTGAGTTTGTAATTTAGGGTGGTAAAGTTTTTTTTGTTTGTTTTTAAAGATGCTGCCTTAGTTATTTTGAGTATCATTGCTCAGCTTTTGATTTTTTTTTCTCTCTCCCATTAAATCATTCACTAGGTGCCACCTAGAGCTTTAGTTCTTTATAACAAATAGGGATCTGATTGAACACAATTACAATGATTTTTCTATATTTCCATCATTTGTATGTTTAAGAGCTAATTGTTTTAAAGGTATATGAATCTAAAGGTAAAGAAATGTAAAGAAATTTCATAGATAACATAGGAACTTAGATACATATCTAAGTTACTATTTGAAGTTAAGTTACAGTAGCCAGGGTGTAGAAAGTCTTGAGTTTGAAGATTGGTCTGTTTCATAGATTTAATCTCTTTGGATACTTGAGGTACTAGATGTATTCATTTTATTAATTACTCCTAAGAATAGCTATTTAAAAACGTAAAAGATTAAACCTAACCCACCTTACTTGACTGAGGACTAGACTTAATTCAGTTATTAAAGGGACTAGGAAATAGAAGAGTGTGTTGGTGAAACAGTCAATGCCATTTTTGGAGGTTTGTCCCTTTATTTAATTCAGCAGCCTCTAGTAGCTTTTTAAATCCCAAAGTATAACTTCATATGGCTATTTCCACGAGATAGCCTTGATTGCCAGCTAGCATGCCATACTGGGAATATTTAGAGGAGGATCTAAATATTGGCACATGATTTTCACTTCACTTTGGTCTTTTTGAGGAGTCAAAAAACTAGTCTATAAGGCTTGTGACATCAAGAATGTCATCAAAATATAACCGATGCTCCCTAAATGTTTGCTGTAGGCAGGAGAATTGAATTTTCACCTTGTTTACTGACGTTTTTGTACTTCGAAGGCGTAACTGTTGAGAAGTACCGGTGACCTCTATGGTGAGTGATTTTATCCCATGCAAGCCTTTTGCTCAGCTCTACAACAATTTTGCAAATTTATGACCCGTCCCAGAGAAAAGGTTAATACCTCACTGATACCTTGAAGGAGAGAACTAAGCAAAAGCATACATATACCCTGCTGCCCTAACAAGATCACTTTCAAACGTGAGGACAAGCTACACACCCATCTCCAAATAACCTGAGGAACAGATTGACAAGGACAATTGACAACTTTATCCAAATCTTGCATCTCCCCACAGCGTCTTTTCATTAAAAACTGACAATTTCATCTACTCCCCATTCTGCCTTTGAGGTAAAAGCAGTTATATCAGCTCACACAACTGAAAATTAGCAGTAGTTTGGGTCTCGTTTAATCATAATTGAAAGTCAAAACCAGCCGAGAAAAAGTGGGAACATTCAAAACATTTCATTTGCTGTATTTTATAGCAAAAGAAGATGGACCAGTACGTACATGGGTCATTTTCATTTAGGGGAAACCTACAGAGACCTGCTAAGCACTAAATCACGCCAAGCATTATAATGATTACTCAGCTGCCATACTTTCAAACATTTTAGCTACTTTTGTATGAAGATCCATCAATTAAAATGGTTTGGGATTTTTAAAAATTCAAGTACTGGTACCTTGGCAACAGTTGCCCCCTGATTTGCCTCAAGGTGATGGCCATCTACTTTTTTCAATGCATGAAGATTCTAATACACCTATATAGAACGGTGCCGTTGCACCAATTTGGAGTCAAGCCATCAAGCCAAATGCGGTTTAATTTAGATAAACACTTGTTGATATTCAAAGAGCAATAAAGAAACTAATTCCAGGGACATTAGACCTTGGTGAAATGCCAAATGGAAAATGGTGCTTTAAAAGGCAGTCTCTTACAATGTAAGGAATAAAATAAAACCTCATTAGCTTGGAATTCCTGATCATTCAGGTCAGGTATTTCTAGACCAGATTAAGAGGAGACAGTTCAAACTAAAAGGAAAATTTTTTCCTTAAGCACTTTGGAAATACTATTCCCCTTAAATGTAAGTTACATATCTATTCATTAAAGGAAGTCTAAGCACTTGTACTTGGCAAGAATGCTGGCAGTAGCTTGTGCCAGATTACTGTATAAACTTGAAAGTAATAAAAATGTTTTTAAAGATACTGTATGAAACAGACTTTTCACTACTTCAGATTAACCCCACTGGTGAAGCTTCTTGGTACTTACATGTCTCAATGTTAACTTTAAAACAAAAATTTCATGCCTTAATTTAATTCTTTTACATCTTTCTCTGTCCTTTAGCAGCTTCTGCTCTGCATCTCTTTCTGAATGCCATTTTTCATAGAAACACTGTAACTTCACTCTTTTTTGTATGTGTGAGTAATCTCTCCCAACTGAGCCCATGATTTCTGCAGTATATATGCTTATGCAGGCTTCTTTTTCAAAGCAAATCAATATTCAAGGAATGTTCAACCAAAATTTTGCCATCATCCCCATTTTAAGATGAAGCATTTTAAGATGAAGTGACAGGTCACTTGACATGTTTTCATAATCTTGCATAGTAATTTACATAGGCTCGAGTATGGAAAACCTTTGAAAACCATACACCTTTGTCCAGGAAATTCTAATAGCTAAAAACATGGCAGTTTTTATTAATTCCAAGGAAGGAGTTAGTTTTTAACAGCACTTCAGAGACAGCCAACACGATATTAGCATTTTATTTAGTACTGCAACGTGGCTAGTTAGTGTTACAACAGGGAACCCTACCTTGGTGCCCGAGGAATGGCTGGCTGTGAAGATGGGTGAAAGTCAAGATGCTGACGCCTAATGGTTGTTCTAGCATTTCCAGGCTGTTAACAGGAAGGTGGGGAAGGAAATAGCACCACTGCCGATTGTGATCTAAGGATCACCAGTCTCACTGCAAAGCAGTGCAAAATATACAAAGAAGCTATAAGTCTGCACACACCCATTCTCCAGGAAATCTTGTCTGTACCATCCAGTAGGAGGGAGGAAACCTTGTCCTGTTCCTTCAGGAACACGCTCCCTTGTCACGTTAGCTTTTTGATAGCTTCAATCCACTCAGCTCGCTCAGCCTTGCTGCTGGCCTGGATGTAATAGTGTGTGTCATCCTTGGTAATCACTTTGAAGAGATTCCCCTGGACATTTCCTTTAACCCCTGGGCAGAAGAAAAATCAGTGAGTGAGTATCCATGTCTGCTTTCAGCTAGAAGTCAACTGAGCCAAAAACAAAAATACACATGAAGTGTTTTTCAATGCCAACATATGTGGTTAGGGAATCCCACCCAATGCCCGCTTCCCTTTTTTCCTCCTTTCCATTCCCTGTCCTTCACCTGTGCCCTCCTGGCCTGCTCCCTGCACCAACCACAGATCTACAGTTCCATTCACATCAAAGAATCCAGTATGCATATGATAAAAGCAGGCACAGATTTGGGACCTGATATTAACTTGTTTCACTTCTTTGAACCTCAATTTCCATGTCCATAAAATGGGAATAATACTGTCTTAGCTGGCCATTGTGAAATTAGCGTGCTAATAGACATTCAGCTGTGTTGCTAACCCTTAAACACTGTAGGCTTCTATTCTTAGGTGGCAATTTATCTGCCAGTAGGCACAGAAACTGAGGGGAAAGAATACCAGAGACAAGGATTATTTAGTTGTGTTGTTAAAAGACTAAGAACACCACCCCCCTTGCCCTTTTCCCTAATTCTGAAATTGGCTTCAAACTCACACCATTCGTCTCACTGAGAGAGCATACTCCGCTCCCATAGCTCAGTCCATCAGCAGAGCACTGCTGACAGCACAGCAAGGGGGGGGATTTGAGGAGGAGCCTGAGGCCTGCAGGCCAGCGTGAAGTTGCACCTTACCAGTGGGAACGCCGTTATCCTCCAGAGCAGACACGAGGGAACCACGAAGAGAAAACCCACCCACTGGCCGGTTCTCTTCCTGCAGCGGAAAGGATTCCTCATTAGGCATAGTGTGAATGCATTAAAGGGAAAAAGGAGTTGAACTCTTGCCTGTAACCACCCTGAGGCCCGCTAAAGAAGTCAGAGAGTCATCTGGAAGAGTAGGTGAGGCTGAATTTAGACATTACATGGCCATGTGACATGCACCAGTAAGGAAATCTGGGCTTCATTTCACTGCCAGCAGTGGCAGGGCCACATTCCTCCCCTCACTCCTTCGTGTGCCACTGTTAGGGTGGGAATTCCTGACTGAAGCCTGGTGATGGAGGAACTGCCCACTCTCCAATATTTCAAAAAATGAATGAAAATCCTACATCTACCAAGACAAGGCTGGACAGGCCAACTAAAAGGCCATTTTTCTTTGCTTTTGACTGGAATTAACTCATCACACAATAATTCTTATATCCGAAACTCAGAGTAGCAATCCTTTGACCAATTAGAAAAAAGAAAACAAAATTAGTAAATTATGGCCTAAACAGTACATGGTAAAAGAAACTTTCCACAACACTGGTGGGGACAAAAGGTTAAGGGGCAGGGTTCATGGGATCTCCTCATAGAAAGGGGTGAAGTGGCTGGAAAGCACTAGTTAGGAGTCTATCAGCCCGCTCCACCCTCCCCAGCCACACAAAAAGCTTTGGAGAAACTAAAAGATGCTTTCCTCTCAAAATAATGATAACCCTCTTGCGCAGGCAACAGTGTGCTGAAGGGAATGATCAGACCATTGAGTGCAGCTTGGATTGTGGGAGGAGAGGGAGGGAGGGATGCTGAGAGAAAGGAAGGAAGTACAGCCAGCTGCCTGCTGTGCCCAGGACAGAAGGGTCTGGAAGTATCACACACGGGTACCAAGTGAACATGTGACACTCACTTTGGAAGGGTCATAGTAATGCAGAAAAGCCGGATCCTTCCTCAGAACAAAGCGCCGCACCTTCCAGTTTTTCCTTTTGTGTCCCTGAGGCAAAGAAAGGGTTCAAGGCTCATCTGTGACAGCTCTGTCCCTTCCTCCCACCTCCATGCAGCTAATGCCAAACATCCAAGCCAGCTGGCTCCAACAGACTACTTTCTAAGAGGAGTCTGCTGGAGACCCAGGGATTGCAGTGACTTGGACTTCCCTGCTCAGAGACACATTAGCAAAAACACTGTCACAGTTAGCCAAGTTCCCAGAACCAAAGAGGGTCACACTGAAGGAAGAGGGGAGCATGACTCAGAGCCCACTCAGCGTGTAAGGTGGACAGGGAGGCAGCAGGTGTCAGCTACACTAAGAGCTCACGGGCAAACTTGAACCCAAGGGCACCAACTTTAAGTGTCAACTTAGGAAAAAAAACAAACCTACACACAGTTGCATGTACTTATGTGCACACAAATACAGCGAAAACCACTTCAACATTCTGCATCAGCAAAAGAAATGATCACTTTTATGTTAAAATCTAAATGTGTAAGACATTGGTGTGTGTGTAACTCTCTTTGGCTTCACCCCCTGGATCGCAAAGCTTCCTCAACCCTTTAGCCTGGAACACCCAGAGCCCCTCCCACACCTTCCTCGTGGTCTTCCAGGGCCTCACTGCCTCCCCTCACTAGACTCCTGTCAGGCCTGGGAGCGGCAGTAGAGATCTATCTGGGGTAGACAGGCAGTTGCATGCACAGTAAATAATCCAAGAGCAGATGGGGATCCTGATATGCAAGAAGCAGGTGACAAGGACAGCCATGTGCTCCAAGTAAAAATGGGCAGGGCACTGAGCAGCACGTGTGTCCATGGTACAGACATGCACATTCGCACGGTGTGTGGGAAATGCACAAACACGAGGGGTGTGCAGAGGTCACGTCACATGCTGGGATGTGGGGATTCTGTTCACAGAATAGCCTGTGTGTCAGGCACAGGTAGAAAGGCCGCATGTGTGCCTGGGACAGGGCTTCTCTCCAAACACGGTTAACGGTAGTGACCACAGACAGGTTTTAAACACTGACATTACACTGCAGAATTTTGTCTTAAAAGACTTTTTTTTTTTTTTCGAAAAGTGTATCTGGAGGGTATGCAGAGTCCCACAGAAGAAGACAGAAACCCCAGGAAGCATCCTGGAGCTGAAGGCCAGCAAATGCAAAACACTGATCCAGTAAGCAATGTCCTTCCAGACAAATGCATGAACTGGGCAGTGCTGCAGACGTTTTTTAGCATTGTGATACTGACTTGTGCGTACTTTCCCCTGTCTGGGACACACACACACACACGTGTGTGAACGGGCACATTCATGCCTCTTGACTTGCTCCCTGCAGCCGCCACCGGCTCCTGCTTTAGCAGATTCTGCTGGTAATGAGTGCCCTTTAGCAGCTCAGCCCCTCCCACCCTTTGGGGGCATTCTGTCCATCTCCCTCTCCAAGACAAGCATACCTGCTTGGCCAGATAGCCTTGTTTTACCACTGTGCCACTCAACTCCACAGTGCTGAGGCTAATTTCTTCCTTGGAGCTTATCTTCTTCTTGTAGCTCTCAGCCTAGTGGAAGGAGTGAACAGGGCTCTGTTACAAAAAGGCTCCAGTTCCAGGCTCTGGGACTACCACAGGGGACAGGAAAATCCTTGGTACAGAAACCTCACTCCCCCTGAGGGTGAAGAAGTCCCCAAACCCTAGGCCTCTGGCCCATGACTGTGGATCCCCTGGCCCTCACTCGGTTACCTTCTCCTTCCCTCTGCCCCAGTGGCAAGAAGAACCCACTCCCTAACTTACGAAAGTGTACAGGGCCGTGGAGTCATCCAGGAACTGCTCGGCCAGGTCTCCAGAGCGAATGGCTCCCATGCTTCGGACGCCTACTGGCTTAAGGAAATTCTCTTCCATGAGCATGGAGGCCAGGGTCACAGCCTCAGACGGTTAGCGGAAAAGCTGTGGAGATGAGCCAGTCCACTAGGGCGGAGCATGCATTGGGGCAAGGGCCGCAGCAGTCAGATGACAGGCTACAGACCAGCCTCCCTGGGGGTGCTTGGGCTGTGACCTCATTGGACCCTAACTTCCTGGGCAGCCTTGGGTTCCTACCCGAGAGCATGTGGCCATGTCAGACCAGGACCATTGGCACAGGCAGCTCTGGCCTCAGCACAGCAAGGCAAGCATGGCTGAGTCTCAGGTCGCCACGCCCCAGGTTTCCACTGCCCAGCCCAGCCCCCAAGAGGGGATGCTCACCTATGAAGGTCTTTTTGTAGGTGCTTCCCTGTTCCATGTGGGGCTTGGCCGCGATTCCACTGCTGCTGTCGTGCATCTTGTCCACAATGCGACTACACAGAAGGAAGGCAAAGGAGAGGGGACCCACAGTGTGTGATACCCACATCACACCAGCAGGTAGGAGGGGGAGTCCAAGAGTGCTGCTACAGGTATAAAGCAAGTGGCAACCGGTGTGATACACATCACAAAGCAAGAGGCGTTTCCGTAATGCATCAGATTGGAGAGGTAGGATTTCAGGATTGTTTCTTTTCTTCTGCTCATCTAAATGCTCTCATGTCTCTACACTAGATGGGTATTACTTTTGTAGCAAAACTTAAGAGCTATTACTTTCAACTTAAAGCAAATAATATACAATAATGATTCTCTATGATCTGCAGAAGTCGGACCTCCTCCAGCTACTTCTCAAAGTCACCCATCCACTTCAACCCCTCTACCTCCACTGCTCCTCCTGCACTCACCATGGTCTAGCAAGCACCCAGGCTGCACAATCAAGATTTCAGGGACTGGCATGGAGCTTTCTGGGAGCCCAGGAATGGACTCGTGCCTTGTCTTTGATGGGTGTAACAGTTCTGCTGCCTGGGAGGCTAGGGGGTGTTTCCTGTAGATGTAACAGTTTCCATGATGGCACTCCCTTTCTGACGTCCCCACTTTAGAGTATTGCCTCCACCAGTGATCTGCTTTCCTTTCTGTTCTGTGAGATGATTCCCGCCACCAATGGAAGATCTTTTCTCATTTTCTATTTATGCCCCTGAGTTGGAAAGCCACTGAGATGAGACCTTATTTATTCATATTTGCATCTCCTGAGCACCTAGTACAGTATATGGCATTCAAGAAGCCCTCTATAACTATTTCCTGAATGGATGGATGGATGGATGCATGCATGCATGAATGGATGGATGAATGAGGAACCTCACAGAGCAAGAATGCAGCCACTACCAGAACACACCATTCTTGCCACCAGGCTGCAAACAAGACCAGTGACTTGGTGCGTGGAGATTCCTAGGGGGCTGTGACATAGCCCCAGGCACCCTGGCTAAAATTGAAGGAGGGTCTCAAGACATTGAGGTAGGAAAGCAGCAGAGGCCCCCAAGATATACATAGGAGCAGGGCAGGGAGGGAGGGCCACTCCCAGGCAGAAAAAAATAATACAAACAGGACAGTGACAGCAGAAAACCCTGACGCACAATGGTGGGCACCAGAAGGCGTTGTGTGGTAACAACAGAACCCACCCCCTCCCCAGTAGCACTGACAGAAGCGGCTGCACAAAGCCAGGCAGGGTGAGGGGCGGGGGGGTGGGCTGGGTACTCACTGCAGACTGATGTGAGGGGGCAGCTTGAAGGAGTTCTTCAATATGTGGAGTTGTGGACTTTCCACGGCTGACCAGCGTGATAGCTCCTGTTATCTCAAAGGCCCAGGCGTCCCTCTCCTCTCGAGAACAGGTTCCAGGAAGTACTCAGTGGATGTTTGAGTCTTCAACTTAATGAGAAGCTGCAGGAAGAGATGGCTCGTCAGACCAGCACTCAAGGCCTGGCAGGCCAGAGAATGTTGGCCCCAAACAAAGATGACGGGCCACAGCAAGCCCAGGACACACAGATCTGGTGGCTGCCGAACTCCCAACCCCTCAACCATGTCCCAGGGGGTGGTCTTCAAAGATTCACTTGTCAACCTGAAGCAACAGGGAGCTCATGGCTCACAAGTCAAGCTCTCCCTCTTGGACAGACTAGTTAGCGTAGGGACCTGTTGCCATTGGGCACTTTGCCTCCTTGCTTCTAATCACACAGGACTAAACTTACCTCCCATGACAGCCCCTGTGCTGAAGTGAGAAGTGTACTGGCTTTCAAGTCCAACTGATCTGAATGCAAATCCTAGCTTAGCCACTTAGCTATGAACGCTTGGGCACATTAAGGAACCTCAC
Organism: Lynx canadensis; assembly: GCF_007474595.2. Taxonomy (NCBI): domain Eukaryota; kingdom Metazoa; phylum Chordata; class Mammalia; order Carnivora; family Felidae; genus Lynx; species Lynx canadensis. The sequence goes on from NC_044308.2 coordinate 113,206,622, forward strand.
TAAGGGGTGCCTGGGTGGCTCAGACCGTTAAGCATCTGACTTAGGCTCAGGGCATGATCTCACGGTTTATGAGTTCAAGTCCCTCATCGAGTAAGCTCGAGCCCCACTTCGGGTAAACCATGAGCCCTGCTTCGGGTGAAGCCCCACTTTTCTCTCTCTCCCTCCTCTCCGTCCCTCTCCCCCCCTCAGCCCCCGTCTCTGCCCCTCACTCACTGGGCCCTCTCCCTCTCTCAAAAAACAAAACAAAACAAAAAAGGAACCCCACCAAGCCTTAGTCTCTTTATCTGTCATATGGGGATATTAACACCTACGTTGGAGGAACTGTTCCTTATGCTCCTTTTGGTCCTCTTTTCTTCAGTCATCCCCCATCTTTCACACACTTCTCATATCATATGGCTTAAACCCTTAATCAGCTCATGCTCTGTTACATGTTCTGCAGGTGGTTGCCATTCTCATAAACTATGACCCATGGAATGGAGCCGGCTGCTCCAGGAAAGCTCTGAGGGGCACAGGGTGGCACGGCTGACGGCCCGAGGTAGCTCTGGTGGCACCATAGACTCGCACTCTATGAGGTCAGCAGACAGTCTTTTTGATGTAGGCCACATCTCCTCCATTCCTTAAATGTGCATTTAGGGTTTTTTGGGTTATTTTTGGCCACTGTGGGATTCTGATGTTGACCCTATTAAATGTCATCTTAGAAGCCTACTGCTTCTTTTGGGAAAGCGGATGCATTCTATTTCATTCTGATTCTGTCTTCCAGTGCATTAATTCCCAACTTGCTTTGTTTGCAGACTCAACATCCCTCACCTCAACTAACAGTAAAAACAGTGATGAGATGAGGCTGGTTCACAGTCCCAAAGGATACCACAAATCCGTTCCTCCAAGTTAACACTGACTCACTCATCAGCATCGTAGGGGAACAAATTCACCCAGCTCCCTGCACCTGCACTGGCAGTCTGTAATCAACATTTTAATGAAAGAATTTCAGGAGAGACTATATAATTCCATGTGAAATCCACACATACTCTTTCATAGCTTCCCAAATTAAAAAAATAAAATAAATAAATAAATATATATATGTGTGTATGTGTGTGTGTGTATACACATATATATATTCACATACACATGTATATACTTTATAACGTGTTCTTAGCGAACTTGCTGGCTCCTCTTGACCTCTTGCAGGTCAAGTACTCTTGAACTGGGAGGATGACAATCTGAGAATGTTAGGGAAAACTAACATGAAGTTCACAACTCCAGTTAGCAAATTTCACTTATTTCCTTTTTTGAAAGCTTCTCTATCTCCAGCCCGTTCTACCAGCACTCTTGCTTTCCACTGTCCCTTAAAGATTGTTAAAGGGCATCAGGTTAACGAGCAACCCTACAAGGTCTGGGGTTTAATTTATTGAGAACTAGAGTCTTAACTTCACTTAGAAAACTAGGGGTTTTTCCTCTTAAAAACGTCTCCGCTGTAAATGTTTCTTCTTTCTTAAACATCAATTCAACAAACATTTACTAATCATCTGCTATGTGTCCAGACATTGTGTTTGGTCTTCTGACCCACAAGGAAGAAGGTACAGCCCCAGTCTTCCCAGGCTGGGCATCCTCCGGCAGCCCCACCTCCACCCAACAGAATGCTACCCCACCTGACTTTTTCCCTTAATCAGTGGCACTTCCAGATTAGCAGAGGAAATTGTAGAATGACATTTCATTTTTGCAGCCTCATAGGGTGGAATGACACTCAATACCTTCCTCTCCCTTGTCCTCAACATCCAGTCAACCAGGTCCTGTTGACATGTCCTTCATAACATTTTCTTGTGTTTCCCCCTACTTTTTGCCTTATTTCATGCCTCACTATTTTAATAGCTCCCTTTGTTTTCTTATTTGAGAAAAAGTCAAAACTACGAAAGAGTACAGCAGTTAACATAATACCAGGAAACCCACCTCCCAGAATGGACTGTCACAAACGTTTTCTTATACTTAGAAGGCTTGTCAATTGGTTTAGAAAAGTCAAAGAAGAAAAACATAAGTGGTTAGATCCCTTCTTTATTGATCTAGTAACCTATTAGAATCAGAGCGTAGTTCCTCATTTTAGTCCTCCTAAGAGTGTTTCCACCAGTCCATTCTCTTACTTCAGAACCTTCAGTGACTCCCCATTACCTCCATCTGGCCCCAGCCAATCTCCCATTGCTCCCTTGGTGAACATTCTCCTTTTGCCACACTGGCCATCGTCATCTCCAAATCTATCCCTATCTCTCCCCTCACTTTCACTCAAGACTTTCCACTTGACATGCCAGAATATCTGCGTCTCTCCTCTTTCAGATCTTTGCCAAGTCTCTATTCCTCCCAATGCTGTACCTGACTCAACAGCCTATAAATACGTCTTCCTCCTCTTCAGGAATATGGTGTTCTCTATGACTAATCATGTTTATACCAACATTTGGAACTCTGAATGTTTTTCGATTAACCACTTGTTTTCATAATAAGATGACTAACTCCAGGGAAAGCACTCTTACCATTTTCTTCCTTGACTCCTCCAAGCCTAGCAAATTTCTTGGCACAAAATGGGCCCTTACAAAAAACGACTGATTCAGATAATTTTTCATGGTAGGGTTGAAGCTGCGCCTGACTTTTAGAACACTCACCCCCTTAGAGGATGAAAGCCATCACATTGAACCCCAAGATAGCAATAGTTGCTCCCATTTGTGAGGTTCCTCCTAGCCTACAAGGTGCTTTGACAGACTGTTACCTTCTGCATGATTCTCAACACAATCATGGGGGATAGTGAGGTGTCACTATTTTACCCCATTTTATAGAGGAGGAACTAAGGCTCAGAGAGGCTCAATTACTTGCCCACGGTCACACCTGCTACACAGCTCAGCAGGACTTGAATTTAGGTTTTTTCAATGATAACTCAGCTCTTCCTATTATCCACATCACCTTCACCAAAGAGGCCAGAGATGAGAGGGTCCCGGGCAGAAAGGAGCCGAGAAGCAGGGGCCTTCACTTACGGGTCGGTTTTCATACTCCAGGCAGGGGCAGGTGATGGTGCAGCCATCCAGAAGGATCCGGCCCTTGGGAGGGGTCACCTTCCGACCCCCCTGGAGCTTGTAGTACAGCAGCGTGTTCTGCCGGAGGATGAACCATCGTGCTTTCCAGTTGTGGACAATGTGACCCTGAGGATGGACAGCACAGCCCTGTGGTGAGATGGCTGAGGGGACGACACTGTGTTCAGGGAGAGGTGTCCCACAGCACAGGTAGCCAGACTGTGCCGTGGGATCAACTGCCCAGAAAGGGGGACAGCATTATCTTTTTTAACTTCACTTAATTTTTTTATTTTAAAATAATTTCAATTCATAGAAAAGCTGAAGAATAGTATTAAGAACTTGTATGATAGAATCATTTAAGAGTAAATTCTTAACATGATGCTCCAACACTTCTGAATATTTTATTGTGCATCTCCTACAAAAAAAGGGGGCGGATATTTCCAACATAACCACAATGCAACCATCAACATCAGGAAATTTCCATTAATATATTATTATCATCGATTCCACAACCCCCAGCCAAGTTTCACCAATTGCCCTAGTAATATCTTCAATAGCCAAAGGATCTAGTTCAGAATCATACGTTTTATTTTCATGTGCATGAAAAAAGCATTATCAGTCTGGATCTCTTTGTCATCTGAGTATGTAACCAAGACCTTTGGCATTGACCTTCCAGTTCCCATTTGACCTTGTTTGTGGTTATAAACCTTGAAAGAAACTACAAAGTATACTGAAGAGGAAGTCCTACTACTAGGAGACCGCTGTTGCTAACATTTTGTTTTCTTATTGTCTTTTTTCCTTAGTTTTTACTTTCTGGTTTAAAAAAAAAATCACGACCATGTTACATATCGTTTCATTATCTAGTTTTTGTTTTGTTGAGCTTTGCTGAGCATCGTCTCACACCGATGTATTTCTTTAAAACATGTTTTTGAATGACCGCTAGGTGGATGCAATATTTACTTGTCAATCTTCTATTGTTTGAACTGAGGTTGTTTCTTTTTTTCACTGTTATAAACAATTCTGCAATGAATATTCTTGCACATAAATTCTGATCTGCATCTCAGATTTTCTTTTCCTTAGCATATATTCCTAGAAAGAATGTCACTAGTCAAAGATGTAGGCAATTTGTAAAGTTGAAGCCACAAACAGTCTACCAGTGCTAAGGACCCTAATAATCTTGCTTAGCTTGGTATGGCAAGACTGAAAGACAGGGTAGTTTGGGGGTTCTCAAGTGAGTCATAGAGCCAATGGACAGGATAGTAAGGTAAAGGCAAAGAGCCTATTTCTAGAACAGACCAACAGATGAGGGAATGTCTGCTGAGGAATCAGAAAGGAATGGGTTTAGTACATACTCATGAAAGCAACTTTCATGGCATATTTCCCAGAGCAGAGCCCAATAAGAGCGAGCTTCTAACTAAGAGAGATGGGCTTTATCTGAATCAGAGACCATTTCCCTAGTTCACTCCTTTCCTTACATTTCCTAGCATTTATTAAGTTCAAAGTCTCCTCGTGTTCTCACATCTGTGGAACTGTGATTGTTCGATGTGTACTGTGCACAGTGCTGTTAGGGAACCAAAAGTTGTGGGAATTGACCGAGTGAGCACTGGGCTATGCCCAAACAATTTACTGTGGCAACTCAATAAAACTTTTAACTATGTTAATATGACAAGAATTTATTAATATGACTAAGTGCTATTACATTGCATGGCGATCAAGCTCTTCACAGAAGATAACTTTCATAGTCAAGTTCAAGTTTACATTTTTTGCTCTCTCCCATACTTAGGATCGACATGTAACATGACGGGTGACAGCTTTTCTTGATGTGGGCAGACATGTTTCAAGAAACAAAGAAGATTTGGTTTTGACGTCTCAGCAGTTGGGGTTCTCTACTGCTCCCCACATGGCCCAGACTCGGGTCCTCTTTTTCGATGACCCCCTTCTGAGGGGCTGTTGAAGCAGCATTAGCAGTAGATTGTTGGCTTAAAAGATTGTGTACAGGGAGAAGGCAATCCTAGTTGATGGAATGGGGGCTGGTGTGAGGTAGAGAAGTGAAGAAGGTCAAATAATCTTATATCTTAAAACATAGGTGTTACAGGCTAAATTATGTCACTCCTCACACACACAAATTCACATATTAAAGCCCTAACTTTCAGTGTTGACTGTAGGTGCAGATAGGGCCCTAGAAATGTGATTAGATTAGGATGAGGTCATCAAGTGGACCCTAATCCAATCTGACTGGGGTCCTTATAAGAAAAGGACACTCAGAGACACAGAGAGACATCAGGGAGGAATATGCACAGAGGAAAGACCATGTGAGCACATGGCAAGAAGGTGCCCATGTGCAAGCTGAAGAGAGGCCTCAGAAGAAACCAAACCTGCTGACAGTTTGACCTTTTACCCTAGCCTCCACAACTGTGAGAAAATAAATCTGTTTAGCTGTCTTGTCTGTGGTATTTTATTTCAACACTCTAGCAAACTAAAGCAACAGGGAGAGGAGAAATGGGGCTGGAGACGTTCAAGAAAGTGTCACCAACAGATGTTGAACAGGACAAACCAGTTTGGAGATACTGTACTTTCCTGGACAAAATGCTACATTTCTCGGAATCCCTGGCACGAAGGGAACTGATAGGTGACCAAGTGGCTGCCACCCCTATGCACGGTTTCCCACGGGAAACAGGAATTTTTGGAGAGAACAATGTTGGAAGAATAGTTTCTTCTGACACCCAGTCCCCAGGGCTACCAGGGACAAATAGCAAACAATGTCAGCAATGATGTTTCCGCTAGAAATGTCTGCTGGTGCTGGTAGGTATTTTTGTCTAGCTACATCATCTCTGGCTTTATAGCATCCCAGCCAGGTTCTCTGGCCCTCCCAAATATTCCTGAGTTACTTAATAGTTATTATTCCTCCATGAAATCCCTTTCTGTTCAAACTCACTAGAGTGGAATGTGTTTATGAGCAACTACAGATCCTGACAGTAAGGGTGAGAGGTCTGAGGAGAAAGGCTGATGAGAAAGGATTTACTGTGTAGGTAGAAACCCTGAAGCAGCTTGTGACCCTCAAAAAAAATGTTCAAATCTTCTGACCCAATAATTCTACTTCCGGGGATGTGTGTGGAGTAAATCATCTAGGAGAGGGAAAAGGTTTTATGTATTGAGACACTTAGGATCATTGCTTATAATAAAATAATGCAAAATATTCTAACTGTGTAACAATACCATGCCCACTGTGGCTATAGGGGAGGCATTCCAATCCTTACAGATGGCAGGAAAGGTCATTGGTGGAGCCCTCAAGGTCAAACACAGCAGTCTGAGTCAACAAGAATCACAGCGCCAATGGTCTTTAACACAGGTAAAGCACTTTTACTTACATTTTTTCATACGATACCTAAAAATGACTCTAGTAGCTATTTTAGAAAATTTCTGAAGGGATACCTCAGGATTGTTAATAGTCATCTCTAAGGACTAAGACTGGACATAAGGCAACAAGAATGAAAACTTATTTTTCAATATACAGCCTTGAGTCCTTTTCTAGTTTTTTTTAATAAAAGTATGTATTATTTTTATAATGGAAAATTAATTTTAATTCAAACAAACAAAAATCCTGATGAGATGATTAGGGAAAGAATTCATTCACTTATCTATTCATTCAACAATCAACGACTAACTACTACTGCACCAAGCACTGGGCTGGCAGCAGGGAGACAAAGATGAACAAGATACTGACCCAAGACAGCAGAGGAGACACACAATGATGCCACTCAATGTGATAAGTTCCAGGACAGATGACTGGTGGGGTCCCCCAGGATATCCACCTTTTGGTATTCACAACCTTATATTTCCCCACGTTGTACAAGGGCTGATCTGTGTGACCAAGAGAATATGGCAGAGTAATGATTTGTCAGGTTAGGTTAGAAAAGACGGACTCTGAGGAAAGCTAGATGCCACATCATGACCGGCCCCTATAGAGAGGTGAGGAACTAAGACCTCCAGCCACTAGCCATGTGATTGAGTTTGGAATTGGACCCTCCAGTCAGCCAAGCCTTCAGAAGAGTGCCACACTAGGCAATATTTTGGCTGTAACTACATGAGAGACTTGAATCTTGCAGCTAAGCTCTTCCTGAATACATGCCCCTCATAAATTATGTGAGACAATAAATGTTTATGGCTTTAAGATGTTAAGCTCTGGCAGGGCACCCGGCTAGCTCAGTCAGTTAAGTGTCTTGACTCTTGGTTTCACTTCAGGTCATGATCTCAAGGTTCATGAGTTCGAGCCCTGCACTGGGCTCTGCACTGTCAGTACTGTCTCCCTCTCTCTCTGCCCCTTCCCTGCTTGTTCTTTCACTCTCAAAATTAAAAAAAAAAAAAAAAAAAAAAAAAGACATTAAGGTTTGAGGCAACTATTATAGAACAATAGAGAAGTGATATAGGTCATGATGCAAACCCCGAAAAGCAGCTTAGGTGGAAGAAGAAGCTCAAAAGAGAGTGAGTGGGGTTAGGTTGGCTCCCTGAAGAGCTGCTACTGGGGCTGAGTCTTGAAGGTTGTGTAGAGTTGGTCAGGTCAGGAAGCAGGGAAAGGAGAGCTTGAACCACTTCCACTTTTGAGAAACTCCAACTGGTTCTGTATGGATGAGGCTCAGAGGCCTGTGGGCAAAGGACAGAAGTGATGCAGGCACAGTCAGTTTCAAGTTCCATGCAGTAAAGTTTGATCTGTATACTGTGGCCAGAGGGGAGTCCTGGAAGACTTCTAAGAAGACGCTGCTAAGAAAGGCTTAGGTTCTCATGTTAAGAAGATCACCTTGACCACACTGTGGCAGAACAGCTGAATGAAGTGGGCCAGACTGGAGCAGGCAGTTCAGTTGGCAGATGCCATAATAATCCACAAAATGGGAAGGAGAACTCCATTATCCCTGGTCTACAGAAAAGCACACCATGTTCAGCAGAAATAAGGAACTGGTCTAATGTCACCAGGTAAAGGGATTGAGGCCAAAACTACTGTGGTATAAGTTGAAAGATATCCCAGGCTTCCCTCTACCCAGGGAGTTTCCTCCCTCTCCAGGCTCCTTGTCTGCAAATGACTGGCCAAGGCCAGAGGCCCACTTGACCAACCACAAGTGCTTAGAGTCCCTAGAACCCCTTTAGGGAGAGGGAGGAGAGTCCATAGCTGGGATAACAAACCTATGGGTTCAAGAGGCATGGAATATTATAGCTGGAGGCACCCTTTGAGAAAGTCCATACTACTCCCTACTTTAATGATGAGGGAACTGAGGCCCATAAAGGTCTTACCCAAGACCTTACAACCCTAGAAAAGCAGAGATGGTACTTGTTACAGATTGAATTATGTTTCCCTCCCCAAAAGGTATGAAGTTTTAACCCCTGGTACCTATGCATGTGATCTCATTTAGAAACAGAGTCTTTGCAGATGTAATTAGGATACCGTGAAGTCATAAAGGATTAGGGCGGACCTAATACTAATACTGGAATTCCTTATACGAAGAGGAGAATTTGGACAGTGAGATATACAGGAAGAAGATGGTCATGGGACAGTGGAGGCAGAGATTAGAGTGATGCATCTACAAACCAAGAATGGCAAGAATTGCCTGCGTGAGATAATAGGTTTTATATTTAGGTCTCTGTCCCCTGCTCCTGGCACAGAGCTCCTGAAACCCTTGTAATTTCCTGGGTAATAGGAACGTCTTTTTTCTAATGAGGTGACTCAAGTGGGCTCCTGGATGAAGGCTGGTCACCATAAAGAACCACAATTAGAAGCTTGGCATTTTCAGCCCCACCCCAATTCTCTTGAGAAGGGAGAATGGCTGAAAATGGAGTTAATGATCAATCATGCCTATGTGATGAAGTCTCCACAAAATCCCAAAAATACAGGGTTCAGAGAGCTTCTGGGTTGGTAAATACATGGAAGTGCTGAGCCTGGCATGCCTAGAGAGTACATAGCAGCTTCATGCCCCTTCCCACATACCTTGCCCTACCCAGGTTTTCCAACTGGCTCTTCATCTGTATCACTTATCATATCCTTTAATAAACTGGTAAATATATTTTCCTGAGTTCTGTGAGTCACTGTAGCAAATTAACTGAAATGGAAAAGGGGGTGTATTGGAATCTCCAATCGATAGCCCATTGGTCAGTCAGAAGTGCAGCTAGTGTCTAAAGTATGGGTGGGGTGGGGTGGAGGGGGGCAGTTTTGTGGGACTGATCTCTTAACCCATGGGATATGATACTATCTCTAGGTAGATAGTGTCAGAATTGAGTTAAATGGCAGGACATGTAGCTGGTATCACAGAGAACTGCTTGGTGTTGGGGAAAACCTCTACACTTTTGGTGACCAGCAGCGTCAGAAGGGAAGTGTTGTGAGTACAAGTAAAGGAAATTCACAGGATAAAGAAACAATAGGTTGTTCCCTATAAGGTTTTCCCTACATGGGAAGGAAAAATCTGCAAACGTCAAAGCAAAAGAGCCAAGGGAGGATTCTCCCCTATAGGTTTCAGAGGAAGCATGGCCCTGCTAACACCTTGATTTCAGACTTCTAGCCTGCAGAACTCCTTCCAGACTTGTTTCTTCTATGCCTATTTTTCCTTACTAATAATACCTTTTATATTTTCACTTTTTGGGTTATTAGATTATCAGCATTTTTAACATCTGCAAAACCATAATATACTTAGTCATTTGTTTATTTGTGCGGACATATAGGTAGTTTCCAGTTTTTTCACTACATAAATAATACTGTGTTCATAAAGCTTTGATGGTATTTTCTTGGGATAGAGTCCTTCCTACAAAGGACATTTTCAGGCCAAAGGGTGTTAGCATTGCCATGTCATTTTCTAAGAGGGTCATCAGAGGTATGAGCCAGGCAGCAAGGCCTGAAGTACCTCAGTGTCTTCTTAAAGGAAAAGCAATCTTGTCCGTGCTGATCTCACGTCCTTCCCCCTCACCCTCCTTTAAAGCCAGGCCAAGTGAGTGCCCTGCATTTTGCCTGGAGCTTTGCTTCTTTCTTGTCTGGGCGGGAGTGAGAGCCAGATCTATCATGCCCCTGCCCGTCAACTGCTTTCACCCTCCTGGGTGATGACTGTTTTGTACTCTGGGCTTCCAGCTCAGGCCCTGCCCCCACCCCAGGCTTTAAACGGTCCTAAATCTATGGAATCCCATGGCCCTAGCCTTGAAACTAGTCCAGTGGATACAGAAGCTGCTGCCGGCACCACCCAGGAGGAGAGGGAGTGGGGGTGGGGGGGAGAAAAAGTTGAGATTGATCAATAGGCGGGAACTGTTAGCAGGGGCACCCAGCCAGGTCCCTCACCTTGCAGGAAAGGGTGTGGCTTCCGCTAGCTTCAGGGCCAGCCTCCAAACCCCAGGCTTTGGGTTTAGCTGGAATGAGCATTCAGTATTTCAGCCAAGTGCCTTCTGTGGGCGTTTGGGCTGGACCTGTAGACTGTTCTCACTTCCCTGCACCCTGAACTCCCTTGGCCAGCGACCCAGGACTGGGCAGCCATCCAGAAGAGAATTCACATCCTTGCTTCTAGCATTCCCGGATTCTGCATGGGGGTGGTGGTGGGGAATCTTGGGAGGAAACTCCAGCAACTGGGGGAGACCCCTACTAGGGCCAAGCTATGTGGACAATCAAAGATGCCTATCAGATGCCCTGCCCAGCTCACACTCTCCCTCTCACCTCACAAGGTGCAAGAAAGTTGGAGCAACCCCGCCACAGGTTGTCTTTCTGAGGTGCAGATGCTTCCACAGAACGAGAAGGACTAACCACAGTGGCTTGGAATTTGGTACCTGCTTGTGTCCAGCCTGACCCTTGATCCGGCATCAGCCTCCTACTAGATCTCCTGCTTGTAGTTTTGAGCAAACAACACCCCTGCCCTCCTATACAAATAATGTATAACATAGCATGGCTACATTACCCATGGACCTGAAAGCAATCTGAGACTTCAGGGCTGCTCTGACCGCCAGGGGAGGCAATGGAAGGGGGAGCCCCGTCATCTCTCTTCATCCATCTCCCTCCCAAAGCTACAATCTCGGTAGAAGAGCCAAAAGTCTCATCCCCAGATTTTATGCCCTGCTGTTATGTTAGTATAAACCCTTAGTGTGGACATCAATGTTAAAAGAATTTTAAAATATTGAACTTCCTCTTGCTGCTGCTCTTTGGTTCATTTTCCACCTTGATCTGTGTGCTCTTTGTCTGTCTGAAGTCTTGTAAGCTGTGGGAAAGGCGACATGGGCCATGGGCATGAGGCCATGGGCCATGGACTGAGGATGGAGACTGCAGTCCCAGTTATTAGTCCCCCGGCTCTGGGCAAGCGGTTTCATCTTTCTGCCCCTCAGTTTCCTCATCTGTAATTCAGTGATAACAACACCCACCCTGCTGTGGACAGAATAAGATTTGGAGTCAACCTTATGGGTTTGCACCCGCTCCATCACCACTAGCACCCAGATCCTAAGCAAGCTGCTTAATTAACCTCCCCGAACCTAGTTTCTCCTTTGGGGAAAGGGAGGAAAGTGGTGCTACACGTGTGGGACTGCGGGGGGCTGAAGAACACGAGGTCCGGGACTCCTACACGCTAAGAGCTTCATTCAGAAGCCTGGGCTGCCTCCTCGCTCAGGGGTTACTGTGAATAGTACAGGAGATGATGCGTTCGTGCATAGACGGGCGCCGCGAGCACACTTAGGTTGCTTCAATATAGCATATTTAAATACTGTACTCTTTCCAGCTTAATACGTTGTTTTAATTAACATAACCCTTCAGGAGTCGCCCCCCGCCTCCTACCACTAGCCAAGCTGAACTCTCCTCCTTGCCTGTGTGCCCCGGCCGCTCTGTTCCACCTGAAGCCGCCCTCCAACCCTGGCACCCGGCTGTCCCCAGGCCGCCGAGACCGCCGTCGGGCGCGGGCTGGGGACCCGGCTCCGGGAGCCGCCCTCCGGGCCAGTGTCCGCTCACCCTCTTGACGAGGAAACCCTCCTTGAGCACGCCGTCCTCCATGTCGCTGCGCGCGCCAGCCGGGCCTCCGGGCGCTCCAGGTGCGCTGTCCCCGCGCCGCCCGCTCCTCTGCGCGCCCGCGGCGCCCAGGAAGCACCTCCGACCCCGCGCGGGCGACGCCTCCCTGGCCCGCGTCCAGAGCCCGAGACCGCGGGGCCTCCCGGGCAGGAAGCCACGCCAGGTCGGCGTTTCTGACGTGGTCGCCCCCGCAAAGGCGCGCTAGGGTCTGCGGTTAGGCCTCCGGGTACAGAGTCTGCGGGCTCTGAGCGTCCCGCCCTGCCGTCGCCTCCGGGAGCCTTCCCCGTCCCGCGCTCTCCGACCGGGCGGGGTGCCCCATCCAGGTGCCCCTGAGCGCGCGCGGCGCCTCTGGCTGTCTGGTCTTTGCCCATCTTCGCCAGCCCCCAGCCTTAACCAGGTGCCTGCCTGGCACTTAGTGTATGGCCCTCGAGTAATACTTACGGAATTAAACGGCACTGAAAGGATTTGCAGGGATTCCGAGTAATCCCGAGCTCAGTGGAAATGGGGGGGGATGGGGGTGGGGGAGAATGGATGGAGTGGAACCAGCTGGGAACTTTATCCTGGCCCCTGGTGGGCGCAGGGCAAAGTTCCCGTTGACAAAAAAAAAAAAAAAAAAAAAAAAAAAAAAAACAAACGGTCACAGGTTTAAAGAAGCAGGCGCAGATTGCAGGAGCCCTCTGCCTCCAGAATATACCCACCCACCCCCAAAAAAGCTACAGCTGGGGATTACTTCATTAGGTGCAAAATTTAAGGGCATGCCGAGGAACTCAGTAATCTAGATAAATTATATTTTAATGCAGTATTTTTGAAAATCAAAAATAATGCAAAAAAAAAAAAATCCCCAGATGAACAAAATAACAAAAATTTAAATGAGGACGGGGTCAGTCATGTCCTACCAGACCATATTGGAGCCTGCAACAAAAGGAAACATAGCAATACTGATTCTTTCTAGTAATCCTTAGGACACATTCAGCTTGTTCATTGTTTGCACTGGGTGTGAAGGGCCCCCTAAGGATTGTTCACCAGGAAGCGGAAAGGCCCTAGCTGCTTAGAAGAGAAGAAAAGTTTCTGTCAGAACAAAGTACCCCAGGTTGCCTTTCAGAACCAGCCTGGTGCACAATTCCCAACCGGTGCCAATGCCCCGGAAATGCCTTCTCACTGACTGACTTCAGATCTCCCCGTGATTCCAAAAGTAATGAATGTATCTTCCACTCCATTTCAAAACGCACATAGACTCAGTACCTTCTGAAGCCAGGTCTGTAGTGGTGCAAGGTTTTATTTAATGTACAACAATCCCATTAGGTGAGTTTATTATCCCTTTATTTGTTTTTTCCCAGCAAAGGAAACTGAAACTCAAAATAGTTGAATAACTTGACCAAGGTCACACAACGTAGGATTTTAACTCCAGGGCAGTGTGGATACTACACTTACTTCTCAGTTCTTGAGCTAGAAGGAGGAGTAAAGAATCACATGAGCTCTGAAATCTTGCTGGGCTCAAACCTAGGACATGGGAGGATAGAATGGGAAATTCTTATCTTCTTTGGCTCTGGCTGTGGCCTGCTCATCTCCTTCTTCCTCTCAAATCCAGGAAAGCAGGGGATTGGCACAGACTAACACAGCATACTAAGACTTGGAAGAGGTGGCAATACATTTGACAAGAAGTGTTCCTGAATGAGTTCACAGAGATGGAAAAGGGAACAATACTGGTCCTCTCTCCTGGAAGTGCCCCCTACCAGGAGGAAACTAAGGCCTCTGCATACTTAGAACCTGCTTCCTGTCCTGGGGAAGCCCCTGGTCCAGCCCACCCCGTCTGACTCACTGGACCCATGGCATGAGTCACACTCTTTCCTCACCCAGCTGTAGTGGCTGAGCCACCAGCCCACCAGGGAACCACACTGACATAAGCCCAACTCAACCATGGGGAAGAGGATGAAGACAGAGGTAGCAGACAGTGGTGAACAGCTGAGACTTGGAGAAAGGAGAGGGAAAGGTAAGGAAGCTCAGAACACAAGAGCTTATCTTACTCTTCCAGGCAGACAACTCTCCTCTCCCTCTCAAGACTTAGGCTGATGTGGAAGGATCCTTGACTCTCTCAGAAGGTCAGATAATATCTAGAATGTGTGAGTTGTACAGGGCTATATGGTCAGTGTTTGCTTGTAGGTGATTCATGTGAAATTCCAATGTGAAATTCCATCATTAGAGAGTCATTCCTCTAGCTATAGATAAGGATCCACTGTTTAAGATACTCACAGTAGAGAACGGTAAATCATGAATCCTTACTCACAATGAATACATTGACTTAATGAGTGTATCAGAATCCAGAATCAGAATCTAATCAGAATTTTATAAATGAAGACTCCCAAAGCCCAGAGAAATAAAATGACTTGTCCAAGGCCCAACAGCCAGTTAGTGGCAATGCAAGACCAGGAAACAGGCTAACAGTACTTCAAGGTACTTCAAGTACTTCAAGGCTAGCTCTCAGCAAACGCCAAGGGCACTTTCCCTAGCAGTGTCCTGCATCAGAACAGGACTGCCTTGAGGGTATTAACTACACACACTGGAAAGAGTTCTGTCTGCAAAGCCAGAAAAGACTTTAAACAATGTCTTCCATGTTTTTTCTGACCATAAATAATTTTTGTGCTCATTATAGAAAGTTTAGAAATTACAAAAAAAAAAAAAAAAGATAACACCACACAAATCCCATCATCCAGGCAGATAATATTTTTACATTCACCTGTATTTTTATTTAAAAATTCTTGAACCTTGTCTTTTTTTCATTTATAATAGCTAATAAGCATCTTAGCAGATCATTAAAAATAATTCAAAAACATAATTTTAATGGTTGAATAACATTTCATCCTGCCTATATCATAATGTATTTCATCATTTTCATTTAGGTTGAATTCCCTATTTTACTGTGTAAATGATGTTATGATAAATACCTCAGTACATAAACATTCTGCCACATCCCTGATTATTTTTGGATAAATGTTGAAAGCATGCTTTTAGGTTAAAAGGTGTATTTTTAAAATTCTTGATACACATCTCCAAACTGCCTTTTAGAAACATACCACAAGATGCCTTTACCAGCAGCATATGATAATGGCAGTCTCGGGTGTCTACACCAGTATTACCTGTAGTATTTTTGGAAATCTTTGCTGATTTTACTGGGAGGAGCAGAGCCCCTTCCTAGATGTATAGGCTCTGTGTTGTCATTATCAGGGGATGGCTAGCTGGGGGAAATCCCCCTGGAAGAGACTCGGAACTGGGAAGTGGCCAGGAAAGAGGGCAGCGAAGAGGTGCAGTGTAGAGCACCACTCACAGGAAAAGGGGGGCATGTGGGGTCTTGGGCAGCCGGGAAAGCACCCTGAAGGCATTGGGCAGAAAAAAGAGGAAGGAGAAGGGAGCTAGAAGTGAAGGCAGCAGAGAGAGCCGGTAGAGAAATTTTGCCCAATTCATGGTTTTGCTCAAAGCCATCCCAAGTTGCTCTCTTACAGCCAGAAACGTATTCATTCATTCATCATTTCATTCATTCACTCACCAAGGTGGAGACTCATATTGAATATGTTCCACGTACAAAGCACAAACCACTTGCCAGGAGGAATACACAGAGCCTGGCCCCAGGCCTTACACATCAGTGTAGACAAAGTACCACTTTGATTAACCATGAATATCCCCCTGGTCTGCCACAGGTGGCAGGGCAGGCCCACCAACACAAAAAGTGGTGTTCCAGAACAGTGCTACCCACACCATCTGTGCTGAAGACCAGTGCTTTTGATTTCCCCTGAGTCGTGGACTATTGTGTGGTCCTAGTGTGCATGACTAGAACATAGCCTCCACCACAGGCAACTTACCAGAGACTTCTGCATCAACCAAACTCATCTATATTCTGTTCAATGAAATAAAACCATCCATCATGCACTTGAATGTCGTGGCAATGCCCAGCTGCCATAAAAGTTTCCAAACACTCTCCATTTCTGTTCTTAGCTTATCATAGAGCAGTACCAAACAGACCACTCATAAAATAAACCACACTTCGAGTGTGAGTTCTGGAAACTTCACATCTTATTTCAGCCATTACATGACCTTTGGCAAATTACTTATCTTCTCTGATCCTTATTTTCCTCATCCATAAAATGGGGTAAGAAAGTGCCTGTCTCATGGGGTTATTGGGTAAAATAAATGAGATGAATAAAAGTAAATTGTGTAGTGCCAATGCCTGGCACACAGTAGGACACAATAAATTCCCTCAATTCCATTTGATCCCAACCTTGTGAAGTTAGTAGGAGTATTGGTTGTAAGTACCCCACAGTTATGGATAAAATACCAAAGCTGGGAAGGGGGTAGAAGAGCAGAGAGTTTATGTTTACTGTGTTCCTATTATGTGCCAAAGACTTAGCATATACTATTTTATCTAATCCTCAAAAATTCCCTGTGAATTGGGGATTATACCCATTCTGTAGATGGAAATGAAGATTCAGAGAAGTTAAATAACTTGGCCAACATCACAAAGCTAGTATATGGCTCAGTCCAGGTTAAAATCTAGACCTGATTCCAAGCCTTGTTCTTTCCACTACTTCATACTGTCTCCTTTGGCTAAAGGATGTTCTCTCTTTG
Organism: Lynx canadensis; assembly: GCF_007474595.2. Classification (NCBI taxonomy): domain Eukaryota; kingdom Metazoa; phylum Chordata; class Mammalia; order Carnivora; family Felidae; genus Lynx; species Lynx canadensis. Next base: position 113,223,290 of record NC_044308.2, read on the forward strand.
GAGAAGGAATCCCATTGGCCTAAGTCAGAGGGTTACTGTGGTAAGTTGCATTCTTGTTCCCAATTATTCACTGCCTGTGGTAGGCTTCCCTGACCCTTTGACTCAGGGTGGGTCTTGTAACTTGCTTTGACCCACAGAACATCACCTGCACATCCCAGTGGAAGATTTAAGCGCCATCACCTGGTTCCACCCTTGCTCTTTCCACAAGCCCGGCATGGCCCAAATCGGGGCTGCTTCCACAACTTGGGTCCAGGAGTGCACACAACTTGGGAAAAGAACTACAGCCAACGTGAGTAAGAAGTAAGCCTTTGTTGTTGTAGACACTGAGGTTGGGGGAGGGTTGTTTGCTACCACGGTGTAACTGGTGAAAGTTCATTGATACCCACAGCTCTCCACCTCAGCTGCGTCCCAGATCCTGGACGCTACTGGGCAATGCCAGGACTGTGCAGCTTGGAACACCTAACATGGACGGGTGGAGTGCCCTCTCATGAACACCCTGAAACTCACCTCCCTGTTCCACTGGCAAAGCTGAAACAAAACACCCTGAGAGAGCTGTCAGTCTCTCCAGGGTGTTCAGCCAGCCTTTGGTCGGGGACAGCCCAGACTCCCTGCTTCCCCACCAGTGCCCTCCATCCTGCCTGTCCCTCAGAACCCAGCCTTTTAGGAGAAATACTTGTGGCAGCTGTCTCCTGGACAGGAAGGGCAGGGGGTGGAGCAGGATGCATCTCATGACTCAGCTGTCTGTTCAGGGAGAACTGGACCTGTTTAATATAGATAAGGGCCCTCCCCTCCTTCTCTCCCCCCTTCCCCCCTTCTCTAAATGTCATTCCTGGAGGTTAGGCTTTCTTTTGGCTTATTTTGTGTGTGTAAAAAAAAGGGGGGGGGCAACGTGGGGGAGCAGGGCGCCTGGGTGGCTCAGTCGGTTAAGCATCTGACTCTTGATTTTAACTCATGTCGTGATCTCACAGTTCCTGATGGAGTCCGGCATCAGGGTCCACACTGACAGCACAGAGCCTGCTTAGTTAGGATTCTCTCTCTCTCCCTCTCCCAAAATAAATAAATACATTTTTTAAAGGGGGGGGGGTGGTAGAACCTTGGCCTGGGAATGTCTGAGGAACCCCAGCAGGAAGGGGCTGGCTAAGGTGCCATGTGCTGGCCACCGTGTATCACTATCACATCTGGTCATATTTGTTCTCTGGTCTCAGAGGCTCCCACCTGGCCAATCATCAGAATCACCTGCAGGGCTTTTAACCAGCCCCACTCAGGGCCTCCACTCATAACAAGGCAGGTTGTGTACTGCATAAAGAGGGCAAATGGAAGCCAAAGTGCAAGCTATGCTCCACAGTCCACACATGCCCTCAACTCAGGGCTGCATTCTCTAAAGGGAGGGGGGATTTTTCTTAACCTAAAGTCTCTGTCCACTTGCCAAGTCACCTCCTAGCAAGACTGCTTCTGCCCAGAGAAGGCACCTTCTTCTATTTCATACAAAGTAGCAGGGACCATGCCCATCCCCAGGAGATTCTGATTTGTGGATTGGAGAAGCCTCATTTAAGAAACCTGTCCTGGTGAGGAGGTGGGTCAGCTCTGGGAACCTTAGTCCTGAAAACCCCCTGAGCTTCTCAGCCCTCTTAGGGGGAAGGGCCCTCTGAATTCAAACGTGGGTGCCGACTGAAGACCAGCCCCATTGCTGACTACGACGGGGGCAGGAGGAGGGAAATCCTGTGCGTCCCCCAGGTGATGTGGCTCGAGCTGAATTCGGGTGTGCAAGTCAGTCTCCAGGCTGGTCTCCCACCTGCATTCAGGCCGGGCGGCATTAAAGCGTCCCCAGCCCCCACGCACCCAGCTCCGCCCTCGGGAGAGGCTATCAGTTGCTAGGTGGGGCGGTCTGCTCGGGAGATTAGAAGAGGGCGAAGCCTGCCCCAACAATCCCCAACACAGAGCTCTGAACCTAGACAAAGTGAGGAGTAGGGGGTTGCTGCGGGCTTCGTGAGGTTAAAAATGCTAAGAGATGGCGTGAAGACTGAATTCTCAAAGTAGCAATCACTCACACCCCTTTTGGGAGTTTCCAGTGAGGGGGAAGCTGGGGCCAGAACTTCCCAGGACTGGAGGCTGACGCTTCACCGCATTCCAAACGCGGAACCACGTGGGCTGGGCGGGGCAGGCGCCGCGCAGAGGTCAGCTGTGGAGGCCGAGGCAGACTTCCCACCAACACCTGGCGAGCGGGAGCCTTGGACGAAGAGTTTAAGGAGGCTCTCGGAGTGTGGAGGTGCAAGGTCCACCCCTGAAAGCGCGTGTCTCCTTAAATTTTGTGCTGTTTCTCCTGCTAGTCCCGCCCCAGTCCCAGCCTGAGTCCTGACCACCGTGGGTGCAACTTCTGAATTACCTGGCTCCTCCACAGCTTTTGGGGTTGCCCGGCCATGTAGAAGCCCACCTCCCACGAGCAAGGTGAATCTCCTCTCACTTGAAGATCAGAAATTGAGATCTTTCCTGTTCAATTAAGGATACGTTTCCAGCAAGTGCAGACATGGAAGAAAATAGCAGACAAACAGTGGCTAAGATGGCAGACTCTGCATTTGATCTCCTTAAAGTGCAGATCCGACTCTAGAGAGCTATGCTGGGCCTGGGACTTTGCACATGTAACTAGTCACCAGATGATGCTACTGTCCTTGGTCAGGAACCACAGAAGTTACTTAGCTCCTGTAAAGAGGAGACCTCGAACTCAGGTCTGGCTGCACAATTTGCAGGTTCCACTACAGAATGAAAAGGTAGGCTCCAGTTTCAAAACTTAAGAATTTCAAGGTATCAGCAGCAGACTGTTAAAACAGTCGTGGGGCCCTATGCCACTGTTGGAGCCTCACAGGGTTGTTGAGAGGATTAAAGGTTAGCCCGTAAAGCACTTAGATATCACCTGTGCATGTCCTTGATCATGTCGGTGATCATTATCCCTCAGCCCCAGACAGCCTCTCCCTGAACACATGGACTGTCAGACCTTATGTAGTCCAACATTCCTTTTACGGGGGAGGAAATTGAGCTTCCTGGGAAGAGTTCAAAGAATAAATGATAGGTCAGAGGGACAACTTGTGAGGTCACACTCAGAACTCAGACCTCTATGCCAGGGCTTTTCCTCCTGGGCTGTATTCAGTATGTGTGTGGGAGGGTGGGGGTGGGGGTGGGGGACAGGCAGCAGGAAGGTAACCTAGCATCTCAGAAATGCTGAGGGGAGGTTGAGACTAGATGGGTGCCGGTTGTCCCTGCAGGAACACAGTCCAAATCATTGGATCACACACCTGTTGGACTTTTGGGATGTATGTCCTGAGCTCCTTGGTAAGAACCTAGCATCCTGTGGGAATGGCACAGGTGCCCTCAACCACTGCCTCTTAAACAGATCCAGTTGCTGTGCTTTGCGGTTCTTGGTCTGCCCTTCAAAGTTTCTTTGCCTCCTCCCTTGTTGCCACCTACTGCTGTCAGGGTGCCCATCTCCAGCAGCTACTCTATAAATTGCTTACAATCGGATTAAATTTAGAAACATAACCCAAGGTATTAGAACTGTGCAGAAAATAAGGATAAATGGTGTCTGAGTGCTCTCGTCACATGATATGTGCTGCTCCAAAACTTCTCCAGGCTTTTGCTTTTTCACCTGATTTCTGATTCTGTGCTTTGTTTTGCATGAGTGAGGTTGCCAAATATTGAATTCTGGATGAATGAGTTATCACTGTAACAATAAGGAAATTGATAATAGAAAAATTGCAGGTTTTAAGAATTATTGCCATTATTACTATTTTAGTCGTCACTATTAGGACAGGAAAATTGACAGTGAATTTCTGAGGCCGTTCTGAGAACAAGACCAGCTCTTCACTTCCTATTATAAATCAGGGGAAGCCATTTCATGGTAACAGTAGTGCCTTCTCTTTCTAGAGGCCGCTCTCAAGACAGCTTCTATTGAAGACAGCGCTTTGCTCTTGACCCCTAATTGCACTTTCCAGACATGGGGATACACTGTAGCCAGCAATGTGAAGATGGGGTAGTGAGTTATCCAGCCCTCAGATTTGTGTCTACCCCAAACCAGGGCACAGACCATGGCTACCTCTTCCTTCCCTCTCTCCCTCTTACCCCTCCAGGTGTCTCATGATTGCTTAGGAAGGAAGAAGGTGAGCCTCAGGTGTCTGCCCAGTCAGGTAGACCTAAGTGCTGAGCAAGACAACTGTCCTCCAAGAATGGTCTTCCCCACTTCCCTCTCTAGCAGGATCCTGCTTCTCTCTCAGACCCACCTCTGTGGCCCCTCTTCTGAAGCTCTCTCCAGCTCTCTCCCAGAGTTGGGGCTCAGCCTTGTATGTCACTGCATCTTGGTAGAACTAATAATAGTAATAGCTGCCATATTTGGGCCACTGTGCTAAGTCATCCATTAATGCCAACAGCCCAAAGAAGTAGATGCTGTTATTTGCATTTGCAGATGATGAAATGGAAGTAACTTGCCAAGCTTGTACAGAGCTGACTCCAAATTTTGGGCTCTTAACTCAAAAGGTTTACTGAATATCATATACTATGGAGACAATCTCTCAAGATGCAGACTAGAGGCCTGGGGCTCCAATGACTTCTGAGTGAAACTCATGAGTGAGTGCAGAGGAGGGAGGCGTTTGGGAGGGCAGGCATCCCTGCAGCACAATTCCAGGGAGCTGAGTCTACAGCACTGAAATGCTTTGGGGTTCCCTGGGCATTTCTCTTTGTGGCTGTGGCCCGCTCAGGACATTTGTGGCTCTTGGAAGTGGAGTCAGCTAGGAAGTCTGTCACCTATGATGCCAAGGTCTCTGGGAAGTAGGCCTGCTGGGAAAACAGTCCACGTTGTGTCTCATGACCAGGAACAGCTTGAGAGACTGCTATACTTGTGAGTAAGAAACCCACGGAGGCAGACCTACTATAGGCTCTGGAATGACCCAGTCCCCTCCTTATGTATCTTTTGTAGAGCAGACTCCCTGGGGAGCCCATTTGTTTTATCTGCCAAGTCCTTGTCTTAGCCCTTGAATCAAGGTAGCAATCAGGGTTGCATGTCCCTCTGTCCTAAGGGGCGGCACACTTGTATCTTGTAGCTCTGTGTCGTCTTCTCTCCTTCTGCCTTAGAAGCAACACCAGGAGATCCTTTCCTCCTGGGTCCTGAGTCAGGACTAGATTCCAGGATTGTGGACCTCTTCCCTGTCCCCAACCTGGGTCTCAAGGTGGGGCAAGTTTGAGATCTCTGTGGTGGGTTTTTCATTCTGTGACTTTACTCACCAGGTCGAGCCCTGCAAGTGGTGACTGTCAATGAGATCATCTGGAAGGCCTGAAGGCTTGGACCCATGGCCTGTCTGCTACCCATACACTTATGCATGTGCAGGCACACACACACACATACGTGCACTCATGTGTGCCAAACTCGCATTGATCTCTAACTGCCAGTTTGTCCCAATCAGTGTCTTGGTCCAGGAGTGAGATGACAAGTAAAATAAACATACCTCCTCTTTACAAGTGGCTCCTTTCTCTAAGTTCCTGTTGTCCAATAGAACTTTCTTTGCTGATGGAAATGTTCTATATCTGCTCTGTCCGACACCATGAAAGGCTATTGAGCCACTTAAAATGAGACCTAGTGTAAAGAACTGAAGTTTAAATTTTATTCATTTTAATTAGAATTTATACCGCCACCTGTGACCAGTGGGCTAGCAAATCAGACAATGCAGATCTAGGGATTGTCAGGTTTCCAATAAAAACTCAGGACCCCAGGGGCCTGATAGGTGGGGAGTAGATGTATAGGCAATCTATTGGAATTGGGACTGGACGTTAATCTCTATGCTACATCTGTGCTTGAGCTCAGATTTAAAACCTCATCTTTGTCCCCCTTTTTATACATTTTTATTTCTTTTTTATTAAATTTTTTTAACGTTTATTTATTTTTTAGACGAGAGAGACACAGCATGAACGGGGGGAGGGGCAGAGAGAGAGGGAGACATAGAATCGGAAGCAGGCTCCAGGCTCTGAGCCATCAGCCGAGAGCCCGACGCGGGGCTCCAACTCGCGGACCGCGAGATCATGACCTGAGCTGAAGTCGGACGCTTAACCGACTGAGCCACCCAGGCGCCCCTATAGATTTTTATTTCTAATCCTCCCAGCAACTCTGTAAAGAAGATCATCTTTATTTTTGCAGATGAGGCAACTGAGGCCCAGAGAGCTAAGTGACAGCCTGAGCTCACGCAGCACACTGGGGATCAGCCTCATCCCCAGAACTGTGTGGCTCCTGCTCTGGTTCCAAAGCGAGGCTCCTCCCACTGCCTCTCTTTAGGCGCTTTGAAGTCCATTCATCAGAGGGTGGCCCAGCCCTCCCACAAAGCCCTGGGTGCTGCTGCAGTAAAAAACTAGGGTATGGAGGGGCGCCTGGGTGGCGCAGTCGGTTAAGCGTCCGACTTCAGCCAGGTCACGATCTCGCGGTCCGTGAGTTCGAGCCCCGCGTCAGGCTCCGGGCTGATGGCTCGGAGCCTGGAGCCTGTTTCCGGTTCTGTGTCTCCCTCTCGCTCTGCCCCTCCCCCGTTCATGCTCTGTCTCTCTCTGTCCCAAAAATAAATAAACATTGAAAAAAAAAAATTTAAAAAAAACTAGGGTATGGAGACTTCTGAGTTCAGCTGCTGAGGGGAAGTTACTGGCCTATCCAGGAAAGGAGGGGAGTGGCCAGTTCACCCGCACAGACTGACCTGCACCCCAGCCCACAAGTGTCTTATGGAGGAGGCCAGGAGACCGCTGAGCGGGACATATGTCCAAGGCCTTCCTCCTGCCTGAAATTCTTTGCTTGCTGTCTGAATTCCACCAATGGTTCTTTCTCTCTCTCAACAAAGTGTAGAAGAGATTCTTTAATAGCTTGATTTATGGAGAGGAAAAGGAGATTTTGATAGAGGGGAGAGTCATTTGCAAGGTAGAGTAGAGGGAAGGGCAGAACTGGGTGGAACCCCAGCATGGCACTTTAGTCAAAGAGCCTTGAAGACACAGGGTTCCCGGCGGGGGGGGGGGGGGGGCAGTGTGGGATGAGTGAAGAAGCAGGGGACATGGCAAAGAGTATTAGTAGGCCAGATTTTGGGGAGGCACTGAAGGCAAACTTTCAACCCACCTAAACTCAGTCTGTTCCTCTCAGGGCTCTCATGCCAGCCTGGTTCTCTCATGCCCCATGGCCTTTGCATGCACAGCTCCCTGTACTCCAAGCCTCACTAGCCTCTGCTTGGCACACCCCTCCTCTTCCTCTTTCAGGTCCCAGTTTAAAGATTACTTTCTCAAGGATATCTTTCTGGCTCCCAGGCTTTATTTAATATGTATCGTGTTGCATGTTCTCACATGTATCATGTTGCATGTTCTTACGGCAACTTCTTTCCTCCATGTGCTTAGCTCATCTTTTAATTGTTTACTTGTTATTATTTGATTAATGTCTTATTCCCTCATTGGATTCTAAGCTTCATGAAAACTAGGACTATGTGTGGTTTTACTCTTGATTTTAGCCACAGCAACTCCTCATGATGCCTGGCACATAGGCACCATTCCATAAATAAGGGCTGAATAAGTTCAGTGAATGCAGGTTAAGTGGGTCCATCCACCATGGGGCTTTCTGTCCCTTTCCACAAAGAAGTTGACTCTGCCCAGACTGATCACCAGAACTGTGATGAGTCTGTCCCTAAGTCACTCTTAACTTCTTCATTCATACCTAGAAGAAAATCAGTTACAATGCTTTGGGTTCCAAGTAACCAAAAGTCCACCAACAATGGCTTAAACCCTAGGGAGATGTGTTTATCTACTTAACAAGGAGCCTGGAGGTAGGTGACATCAGAGTTGACCCAATGGCTCAATGCTGCCATCACAAATCAGGCTTTTCCCAACTTCCTGCCCTGTCCTCATTCAGGCATTTGTTGCCACAGCAACAAACATCATTCTCTCAAAACACTGTCTCAAGCAGGAAGGAAAGGGACAAGAAGGGATTGGGAGGGTGTTTGTTTGCAAGATGAATTTAAAGAATAAAATGACCATCTGTACCAGCCTCTAGGATAGTACTTAACAACATGGTTTTGCAGTTAATTCTTTATCTATGAGCACCCCTCCCCAGTAACCTCCCCAACCAGCTTTTTCCTAACAGAGGCTATTTTGGAAATGCCCTTCATCAGCCTCTAGCACAGTCCCCAGGCAGCCATGGTGCTTGCAGAAGGGGGAAACCAAGAGTGAGAGAGGCCGGGAAGGTCTGAAGTGGGGATATGGGCTGTGTCCATTGCCAGAACTGGGGAACTCGGAGGGAAAGTGGGCATCAGGGTGCTCATAGCACAGGAAACAGGAAGTAGTGAGTCTGAGAGGAGAAGGGGGGAGCTGTGGTGATTACTGGCACAGTTGGTAAGGAGCTGTAAAAAAAAAAAAAAAAAAAAAAAAAAAAAAAAGGGAAGGGTGTAGACCCAGGGGTTTGTGCCAATCCAGCTTCCTATATGTCCTGAGGTTTTCTTCCATCTCAGTGGGTGTTGTTTCCTTCCAGAGAGGGCAAGTATATGGCTGTCCCTCTCCTCAGAAGCATCCAAGTGCAAATGAGTCCTTGGTGGGTATTTCTACAGCTCCTGCAGTATTTGGAGTGATGAAACGAATTGAAATCCTCTTCTCCATTCTCACCTATTATGGTCCTGTGGAATTGAATACCAATAGCAGGCAGGGGAGAGAAGCTAAAATATTGAGGGTTGTTAAGAGAGAAGGAAGTAAAACCACTGATCCCACCCCCCACCCTCATTTTCCCCCTCGTTTCCATGCTCAACATCTGGCATTCTCTCTTGGGTCGTGACCTGCCTGAACAGGGTCCCTACTGAGGCTTCCATGGAGGGATGAATCTGACAGGGTTGGGTTGGCTCTTGGGGTGCCATTGGACCAGAAAGGACCCTCTGCTCTGACCCTACTTTGTGCCTAGAAGTTGGTTCCACATGGTCCTAGCTCAGCTCTTGTCCATCAGAGAAGTCCGAGGCCCCCTCCACTGCATCCTTGCCTTTCTCTGCCTTAATTCTTCTCAAGTCCTACTTGGAAAGGAGGGACATCATCCCAACAGGCTCAACTGCTGTATTGTGCCTGGAGAAACAAAGTTTAATACTGCAAATGAAACCATTTTAATGGCTGCTTTGTGCTGCCCCAAATAAAACATCTCTAAGTGGTTTCTCAAGATAACACATCAGAAACCAAAACACACTCAACATCCAACATTTAAAATATTCAGTATGACTCTCAGATTACCTTTTCCTGTGGAAAGACAATCAGAACAATGGTTACTAGGATACTCTGCACACAAGGGAGCGTATTGTTGGGTCTGATAGCATCTCGGCTGAGCTACCCAGGGAGCAGGATGTCAGCCTCACCCTTGGGGTTTTCAGTGATCTCAGCAAAGTTAGGAACCAAAAACTGGGGACCATGACTGAGTCCTTTCAAAGTGTGGGACCCTATGTATCTTGCTGTGATGGATGTTTCATTGCCTGCTGCCACCTTCACTATAGGGACAATTGGTAAGCCTCTCAAATGGCCAAGTGTGAGTACCTTCCATAGCATCAGAGAAAGGGCAGACTTTGTGCTGATTTGGGGAAGGGAGTGGTGGTGGATAGTCTGGTTTTAAGAGGAACTTAAAGTCTAAGGACTCCTGGGGTTTGTGGCTTGGAAGCGAAGGCAGCTCAGGGCAGTTCTAGTCCTGAGGCGTGTCCAGGGAACCAGGACCACTATGTGAAGAGGGGAGAGTGTGCACAAGCTGAGTGAAGGGGACTGTCATCTTCCAGCCACACTCTCTAATCTCTGGCTAGAGCAAGGACCCAAGGCCCTGGAGGAGTCAGCTCACCAGTCTTCCCTTGCTTCTCCAAGCTCCAGGACCCTCTCCACCTATTAGGAGAAATTAGATGAAGACTATGGGAAGACAGGGGGCATATTCAAGCAGAAAAGCTACACTGTCATTTTTGTGACAGTGCCTTATAACTGTGAAGCACTATCCAAATGGCTTTTGTAAAATCTTCCTGTTGTTTCTGCCCATTTTAAGAGAACGTCTGCCCAGTGGCCACTAGGAGGCAGCCAAGTCCCATGCAGTTGAGATATCCCTGGCAAGTAAGGTCCACCAGGGGAGGAGGGCCAGAGGAACAGCCCTCATGGGCTGTGGCCATGGAAATTCAGCCAACCCAAGGCCCAGGGGCTCCAAGGCCAAACTTAAGCAGGCCACCTTTGTCAATGCCCCTCTCCTTACTCTCTAGCATCCTCGTATCTCACCCAAAGCACACTTAGAACTTCTTGTCTGCCACCCAGGACCCCACCCACCTTCTGTCTCACACAGAGCTCATGGCAGGACTGACCTGCCCCAACCAGTTCCAGTTCTTATTCCCTCAGATGGGCCAACTGTTTCTAATGAAACAACAGAGGGACAACTCCCCCACCCACCTACCTACACATGTATTCTCAAGTGTTCCAAGGCCAAAATGATATCTTGCTCCCCAATATCATAAAAATATTCACAGCCGGCACTTGTGTAGCACTTATCATATGCCTGGCACTTTGCTAAGTTCTTATATACACTATTCTCCACAACAACCCAGTAGGGGGAACTATCATCCTTACTCCTGTTTCACAAATGGAGGATTTGAGGCCCAGAGATGTTAAGTACTTTGACCATGATCACACAGCTGATAAATGGAAGAGGCAAGATTCAAACCCAGGCAATCTGGCTCCGCAGCTAGGTTTTTAACCAGTGCACACAATGCCTCTTCAGACAGCTCCAGAAACTGCAATTTCAGCCTCCTCACAGCCTCCTTTCTCACTGGCACTCAGTCTGGGGCAGACTCTTGCCCTGCCCAGTACTTCCCCTTCCTGCAGACCTCTGAATCTGTTTTTCAGGTAGCCCTAAGGGCCTGGCATGCATTCCTTCCTTCCTTCCTTCCTTCCTTCCTTCCTTCCTTCCTTCCTCCCTCCCTCCCTCCCTCCCTCCCTCCCTCCCTCCCTTCCTTCCTTCCTTCCTTCCTTCCTTCCTTCCTTCCTTCCTTCCTTCCTTCCTTCCTTCCCAGGATGCTCCACAGACCAGCTCCCCACAGCGCCTCCCTACTGCTGCCTGGGATCTAGGACAGGAGACAGAGATGGGCTTTGGTCTGCAGAAGCCAGGTTAACTTTGGCAACCTCTCTTATCTTGCCTTTTAGGCAGATACCTCATGTGATTATCCTAATGTTGGTTCTCATGGCAAGTGGAATTATCCCATTAGGACTAAAGGGATCATAGAATCCTAGAGTCAGAGGAATATTAAGGTTCAAGACCTATCCTCTCTTTTTATATGAAATAAGTGCCTTGCAGGGGTGAAATACTTCATTCAAGTTCACAAAACTCAAGTGGGCTAAAGCCATGACTAGAAACCAACCAACCAGATTATTCTGCTAACAACAACGTCTAACATTTATTCAACACTTACTACACGCTGGGTGCCAACACTAAACCCCATAAATGCATTATCTTGTTTAACTCAATGTTCCTGTGGCCTAGCTCTGTTCTGTATTTTTCAAATGAGAAACCAATTCCAAGAGACTGAATAACTTGCTCAAGATCACATGGTCTTTAAGCTATAGGGCTGGGATTGAACCCAGGTCTGTCTGTTTTTAATTATTGTTTATTTTATCTCATTTTCTTTTTTAAATTTACATTCAAGTTAGTTATCATACAGTGCAACAATGATTTCAGGGGTAGATTCCTTAATGACCCTTACCCATTTAAACATCCCCTCTCCCACAACCCCTCCAGCAACCCTCTCTTCTCCGTATTTAAGAGTGTTTTATGTTTTGTCCCCCTCCCTGTTTTTATATTATTTTTGCTTCCCTTCCCTTAAGTTCATCTGTTTTGTATCTTAAAGCCCTCATATGAGTGAAGTCATATGATGTTTGTCTTTCTCTGACTAATTTCCCTTAGAATAATACCCTCTAGTTCCATCCACATAGTTGCAAATGGCAAGATTTCATTCTTTTTGATTGCCGAGTAATACTCCATTGTATATATATACCACATCTTCTTTATCCATTCATCCATCGATGGACATTTGGGCTCTTTCCGTACTTTGGCTGTTGTTGATAGTGCTGCTATAAACATTGGGGTGCATGTGTCCCTTTGAAACATTGCATACTGTATCCCTTGGATAAATACCTAGTAGTGCAATTGCTGGGTTGTAGGGTAGTTCTATTTTTAATTTTTTGAGGAACCTCCACACTCTTTTCTATAGTGGCTGCACCAGCTTGCATTCCCAGCAGCAATGCAAAAGAGATCTTCTTTCTCTGCATCCTCCCCAACATCTGTTGTTGCCTGAGTTGTCAATGTTAGTCATTCTGACAGGTGTGAGGTGGCATCTCATTGTGGTTTTGATTTGTATTTCCCTGATGATGAGTGATGTTGAGCATTTTTTCATATGTTGGTTGACCATCTGGATGTCTTCTTTGGAGAAGTGTGTATTCATGTCTTTTGCCCATTTCTTCACTGGGTTATTTGTTTTGGGCGTGTTGAGTTTGATAAGTTCTTTATAGATTTTGGATACTAACCCTTTATCTGATATGTTGTTTGCAAATATCTTCTCCCATTCTGTCGGTTGCCTTTTAGTTTTGCTGATTGTTTTTCTTCGCTGTGCAGAAGCTTTTTATTTTGATGAGGTCCCAGTAGTTCATTTTTGCTTTTGTTTCCCTTGCTTCCAGAGATGTGTTGAGTAAGAAGTTGCTGCGGCCAAGGTCAAAGAGGTTTTTGCCTGCTTTCTCCTCAGGGATTTTGATGGCTTCCTGTCTTACATTTAGGTCTTTCATCCATTTTGAGTTTATTTTTGTGTGTGGTGTAAGAAAGTGGTCCAGGTTCTTTCTTCTGCATGTCGCTGTCCAGTTTTCCCAGCACCACTTGCTGAAGATACTGTCTTTATTCCATTGGATAGTCTTTCCTGCTTTGTCAAAGATTAGTTGGCCGTATGTTTGTGGGTGCACATTAAATATTCTTTAACATATTATTTCCATTACTACATGGAACAAAAGAGGATACAGTGAGAAGTAAGTTTCCCTCACACCCTTTTACCCTGTTCCTCCAACCTCACAGGCAACCACTATTGATTGGTAACATCCGCCCGACACTTTACAGTTTTAAACAATAATTTCCCAGAAATTATCTCATCAGATTCCAGCAACAGCTTCCTAAAATATGTTAGGCATAAGTTTTTATTGTCTCCTTTTACAAATTGGGAGCCTAGCTCAAAGAGATTATAACTTGCTCACTTAGGCTTCTAGTAAATGGCAGAGCCAAGATTAAGACCCTGGTCATCTGAGACCACCTTCTGAACCTTTTGAAAATCTTTTTTTTTTTTTTTTTAATTTTTTTTTCAACGTTTATTTATTTTTGGGACAGAGAGAGACAGAGCATGAACGGGGGAGGGGCAGAGAGAGAGGGAGACACAGAATCGGAAACAGGCTCCAGGCTCCGAGCCATCAGCCCAGAGCCCGACGCGGGGCTCGAACTCACGGACCGCGAGATCGTGACCTGGCTGAAGTCGGACGCTTAACCGACTGCGCCACCCAGGCGCCCCTGAACCTTTTGAAATACACCACACTACCTCCCTTAGTGAAAGAGTCTTGGGTTTTTAGAACTTGGAATATGCCATACATAGTTTGCCTTCTACAGAGAGAGACTTTTAGTTGGTCAGGAAACAGGAAAAACCTCATCATTTCTTAAGTGTTTACATTCCAGAGTGAACTGTTCATTCTCAGCTTTGGGGCAGATTTACAAAGACACTTCCCTGTGTTTTAGAGAATTCTACAATTAAAATCATTGGGGTGCTTTCAGGCGAGACCAAGGATGCTGTGTGGACTGGTTTTCTAGGGCCACCATAACAAAGTACCACAGACTAGGTGGCTTAAATCAACAGAAACAACTTCTCTCTGCTCTGGAGGCTAGAAGTCTAGAAGGTATTGGTAGTGTTGGTTCTTTCTGGAGGCTCAGAGGGAGAATCTGTTTCAGGTCTCCAGGCCTCTCCTGGCTTCTGGTGCTTGTCAGGTATCCTTGGGATTCCTTGGTCCAATCTTTGCCTCTGTTGTCTCATAGCCTTCGCCCGTGTGTGTGTGTGTGTGTGTGTCTGCCTGTTTGTCTGTCTATCTTCCTGTTTTTGCCTGTGTCTCTGTTATCCCTTTTATCAAGACATCAGTCATTGGATTTAGGGCCCATTCTAATCCAGGCATGACCTCATCTTAACTAACTATATCCACAAAGACCATATTTCCAAGTAAGTTCACATTCTGAGGTCCTTCGTGGACATCAGTTTTGAGAGGATGCTTATTCAACCTAGTATACTGTGTCTTCCTGTTTTATTTAATAAATGGAATATGCTGAGTCCTGAAGGCAGGACAATTCTGCCCATCTTAAGAGAGGGAAAGGAAAGGAGAGAAAGATAAATGGAGGACTCCTCAGAGGAGTGTACAGATTACTGCTGGCTGAAACCAAGAAATAGCATGAGCTGGGTTGGGCTGGGCTTGGGGGGACAGTGTATCATTTTATTGCAAGGCTTTCGGGTCAAAATGCTTGTGTTTTAGTGAACATGAGAATGAGAATAGGAGTGAGGTGGAGAGAAGAAAGGAGAGAGCTGGCTTAGTCACAAGAATAATCTCCTCCTGTCCCCCGCAACAGTAAATAGCTGGGGCCAAGTCCTAGGCAGATAAAGAGGAGATAACAGCTAATCAAACCTTAACACACACTGTAGGTTCCTTTTCTGCATTGAAAAAAAGAACAACAAAAAGCAAACCAACAAAAAGTAAATAGCTGGGAATTAATTTAACTTAGAATAAATGATTTTTTTCAAAGAAAATGTTAAGGTGTAAAGGAAAACATGAGTGAATGAAGAGCTATACTTTTTTTTTTAGTTTGTTTGTTTATTGGGGGAGAGAGAGATAGAGAATCCCAAGCGGGCTCCATGCTGTCAGTGCAGAGCCTGATGTGGGGCTCCAGCTCACAAACCATGAAATCATGACCTGAGCCAAAGTCAGACGCTTAACTGACTGAGCCACTGAGGTGCCCCTGAAGAGCTGCACCTTGATCTTGATTGTGAAATCTAAATAAAGTTAAGATTACAATAGAATATAAAGACACAATGAGCTGCATTGCAGGGCTTAACAAATAAATAGTAAAACTCATCTGGAGTATGAATGGGCAAAATATTTAGAAAAAAAAATGTTTTAGGGAACTTAAAATAACCAGATAGCTATCACTACAATCTATCAGGGTAAAGACAAGAAAAATTGACGAGGGAAATATACTGAAAAAATAGGTTGAAGGTATTTAAGAACTTTATGTAAGATGAATAAGCATCAACACAATGCTATAAGAATCATTATTGAATAAATTTCATCTAAATAGTGAGACATCCGCATGAATCAGAATGAGCTTATATTCATATTTTTCACCTCGTGCACTACAATACATTTGAAATGGGTCATAAAAAGCCAGAGAAGACAATGGAAAAGCAAATGTGTTTCAACCATGAAGAGGAGAAACCATTTTGACTATTGATGAAAGAGATATCACAGACAGGGTAGATGGATCCAAATGTGTTTTTAAGAGCCTTTTGTGCCACTGAATGTAATAAAGCAAACATAAAAATGAAAGCCACAGAAGGAGGAGAATTCTATGTGGCAAATAAAGCTTTTTATCCAAAAAAAGCTAAGGAATTGATATAACTATAAAAGGCCAGTATCCTGTTCCTTTTTTGATAAGTAGTCAAAGGAAGTGAGCACATCATTTACACACCAACCTCTACATAGAAAAATGTGCAGCCCCACTATAAATCTTGAACTTGCAGTTTTAGCAACTTGTATACTGTTATAAAAATCAATTTAAATGCTAAGACTTAATGTTCAATTATTCAAATTCCCTGGAGACTAATTTGGCAAAAACTACAAAGTAATTCCTATCCTTTGATTCCATAATACTTCTTATAAGGAAATGTCTAAAGAAAATAATGTAAAAGAAAAAAATCATTTCTACAAAGTTTTCATTGCAGTATTATTTAAATAGGAAAACATTAGAAACCAACCATTTGCACAATGACTTCTAAGTCAGTACCTTTCAAAGGGTGGGGCAGGGGCGTCTTATGACCCTCTAACCAGAATCCCCTGGGATGGTGTGGAAAGACAGGTTCTTGGGTCACATTTCAGACCTCGTAAATCATAATCTGAAGGGGGCCTAGGAATATTCATTTTATCAGGCAGGCTAGATGACTCATAATTGTGCTGATGTGAGAGCCACTATACTGTAAGCCAACCACAGTGCAGGGGGGCATTTGGAGGACCAAACTGTGTTTGAAGCAACAGCCCCTGTGCATGTACAGAAATGAAAAGGGAATAAATTATGAGGACTGCAGAGAGAATACCCAGCTCTGTGGGCAGCAAATGCACGTGTGTGAGATGCCCACAGAGCAGTGGCCACAACAGGACAGAGTAACAGAGCACTCATTGGGTGCTCATCATGTTGTATTTTGTTCTATAAATTGTTTTTAAACTCCATCGTGGTAATACAAGTTTTCAGGTATTTGTCAAACTCCTAGGAGGGTCACATGAAGAGTTAACAGAATACTGGATTTTTTTTTAACTATTTTCCTTTTTTTTTTTTTTTTTTTTGAGCTTATTTTGAGAGAGAGTGCTCACGTGCACACACAGGCATACACACACACGTGCGCATCCCAGGGAGGGGGAGAGAGGGGGGAGAGAGAGAGAGAGAGAGAGAGAGAGAATATGAATATGAATATGAATATCCCAAGCAGGCTCCACACAGTGCAGACCCCAATGCCAGGTTCGAACTCATGAACCATGAGATCATGACCTGAGCTGAAATCAAGAGTCGGTTGCTTGACTGAGCCACCCAGGCACCCCTGGAATACCAGATCTTTAGGGTCCCCGCCTCAAAGCATCCTTGCCTGGATGTCACCCCCTGTCCTTTTCCTCCCTTGGGCCCCCAGATCCTGGGTGATAACAGGTCTTTTTTGCCTTGGATTTGATCCAAGGCCTGGCATCCCATAAGCGTCATCCCACTATACCCTTGGTCATGTCTCGTGTTGAATCTTGCTGTGTGGGATCAGCGCATCAGGATATTTTTCTGATCACCCATTTTTGCACCAAATTGAGAGCAGGGAGAGAGATCAGAAGGCAGCATGGTGGAGACTGTTAAGTATTGACTTTTCAGGATAAGCAGAGGAGATGGGGAGTGTTGCAAATGCGATTCTGAACTTCTCTGGCTCCCAGACGATTCTAACTTTTCTGTGGGCTGATCACTGAGGTGCAGAAATGCCACTGTGGCTCTGCTTCCCACAGAAGCCTCTTTCCTGGAACCTACAGATCCATTCTTGCCTGAAGCCTTGGGGCTTCTTGCCAGGATCTGTGGATGTCACAAGATACTACTTTCCAGTCAAGGTTGGCCAGCCTCCCCATGAAGGCTGGGCAAATGCCCAGGATGCCAGGCCAGTGGGCATCTATGTAGGAAGGGAGAGTCTACTTTGTACCACAGAGTTGCTGGGGGAGAGGGGGGCAGCAAGGCAACAACATACCCCAGATTTCATTCTTGATGTCCTGCAGCCCTGGGGAAGAATCTAAACTCTTCCTCTCAAACCAGCACATCGGTTCCCTGGCCCTGAAATACCAAGTTTCACCTCTTCCTGGATACCTGACCACTTCTCCCCTGGGTGGTACCCATTCTTTAAATTGTTTTTGTTTTTGTTTTTGTTTTTGTTTTTTGAGAGAGAGAGACAGAGTACGAGCAGGGAAGGGGCAGAGGCAGAGACATAGAGTCCAAAGCAGGCTCCAGGCTCTGAGCTATCAGTACAGAGCCTGACCCGGGGCTCGAACTCCTGAACAGTGAGGTCATGACCTGAGCTGAAGTCAGACACTCTACAGACTGAGGCACCCAGGCACCCCGGGTGGTACCCAATCTTTAGCAGCTTCACACAGTCCAGCAGAGGGGGCGCCTTTTCTCTAAGGGAGATCAGGCTGGGGAAAGAGTTCTCTCAGGATGTCAGAGTAGGTGCTTGGGAGCTGTCACTCCTCCCAGCCTCCATCTGCCACCCCATAACCTCACTGCCACCTTCAGACCTTGTGTAAGCCCTCCTCATGAGGTCAGAAACCAGTTCTGAGAGTGGATTCAGCACTTTCCCAGCCTCCTGTGTGGTGACCTACCCTCTGGAGGAAGAGAGCAGAGGGACAGAAGCAGGCAGGGTGGGGGACAAGAAGAGACACTGGGATGGGATCCTATTGTGACCTGCGGAATAGATCTTTCATCTTTTATCCAAAAGTATTTCTTGAGTGCCTACTGTGTGCCAAATGCTGCGCAAGGAAGCTACAACCATGAAAAGACAGACATGACCTTGCCTTCATGGACATTACAGTCCAGTGAACTCAAGGCAAAAAATAGGCAAAGTCAGGGAATGACATGTTTATATTATAATGAGGGCTCAAAGGAAACAAACAGGTACTGTGATAGAAAATAAAATAAAATTCTGCTTCCGATAAGATGGTCAGGGAAGGCCTCTCTGAGTCTGGGTGATAGAAGCAGTTGACAGGGAATAGCACAAGGCTGAGATACCAGCAGGTGCAAAGGTCCTGCAGAAAAGAGCTTGGTCTGTTCTAGGAACTGCAGTCTCATCGGAGTTGGGGTTCAGTGAGTGAAGGCAAGACCTGTGGCCTGAGATGGTTGGAGGGGTGGGCAGGGACCAGACCAATCAGACTAAGTTTAGGGATTTTTATTTTTGTCTGAGGAGAACAGAAAATCGTTGGAAGTCTTTAAGCAAGGGACCCTTTGTGGCTTACATTTTCAAGCATCACTGTGGCTGCAGGTCTGGGAACAGGCTTTAGGGGCAGGAGTGGGAGAAAGAAGAACATTTAGGAACCCCTGCAGTGTCCAAGTGAAAGAGGATGCTGCTTGGAATTGTTGGTGGAGCTGAGAGAGAGGTGGGGATTTGGAGACGTGTTTGGAAGGTTGGACCCAGAGGACGTGCTGCTGGGCTGGAGTAGGTGATGGGGAGGAGTCAGGCTGAATCTCTGACTTCCAGCTTGAGCAGCCCAGTGCTGGGTGGTGCCATTTACCAAGGTGGGGAAGGTTGGTAGGGGCCAGGGGGACAAGGAGTGGGGAGCGAGAACAGGACAATGTCTTCAGACCTGCCCTGACTCCAAAGTCAAGGAAGTTATTATCTCATCTTCCTTCCCAGCCTCAAGTAAGTCCTGTTAACCCAATTTTACAGGTTAAGCCCAGTGAGTCAAGGGTTTGGGCTGAGATAACACCAAAGAGTCCATCTGCCATCTGTGTTCTGCATCCAGTCTAACACCCTTCCCAGCCCAGCTATGGAGCTGTCTCCCAGAGATCTCCCCAAGGCCACTTTGACTCATCTTGGCAAAGCTCCCAGGGTAGGATGCTCTGGCCCCAAGATATTTTGTCCCATCCCTAATCTCCCCTTGAGCCTTCCTCCTTTTCTCAGAAGGCCTTTTCCAGTGCCCTCCCCTGGGTCTCTGTGCCTGTGTCCTTATCTG
This sequence comes from Lynx canadensis, assembly GCF_007474595.2. Classification (NCBI taxonomy): domain Eukaryota; kingdom Metazoa; phylum Chordata; class Mammalia; order Carnivora; family Felidae; genus Lynx; species Lynx canadensis. The sequence continues at coordinate 113,242,841 of NC_044308.2, forward strand.
CAAAATGAAGATAACAATCACACCTATCTCATAAGGTTGTTGTGAAATGGAAGTGAGTTAGCTTTTTAAACATGAAACAAGTAAAGCATTTAGAATCGTGTCAGGAATAGGCTCTTGGCCATATTTTAGTAGTAGTAGCAGCAGTAGCAGTAGCAGTAGGTTTTCATCAGTGTGTGTGCTTGAGGAGGAAATGTCTCCTTATTAGAGTAGACACTTCTGTTTTCTCAGCTGCAGAAGGAGGAAAGAATCGCTAAGGGCTAGGCTAGTGACAAGTCACAGACTGACAATTTTGAAAGAAGGTGCAGAGCTGGAAGATTAATGCTACCATATTGGAGCTTGAAGATGGACCCGAGAGTTCATGAAATGTAAAAGTCTCCAAACCCCAGGCACCAGAACAGTACCAGTGCACAATGATGTTTTATCCAGTCTAGGGCAATATGGAGAAAAAATACAAATGATATGGTGGGTTTTTCTTAAAATCCAGCTTAATTCTGTTTTTTAATTTTGAGATGTTGTCCTTCACACTTTCAATATTAAAATATTCTCTCTTTATAAAATGTTAGTGATAGTTGTGGGTGACATGGTTGTTTGCAATGATATTAACTGGCCCATGAAATCCAAAATCTGGAACGACTCATCTTTTTACAAATGGAGAAACTAAGTCTAGGTCATAAGTGCAGTTTGTGACAGAGCCTCTGCTCATGACTTTCAGCCTAATGCTCTTTTCACAGGACTCTTCCATGGCTGCCTAGGGCTCTTTCACTTGCCAGTGGCTGAAACTAAACTCAAACTGTCTTTGGCAAAAGGGAAATTCAAGAATTTCAACCAGAAAGAAAGAGAAATAGGGTCTTGGCAGGAAAACACTTTGGATGCTCATTAGACACCTGGAAGTAGATGCCATTGCCACCAGCCTCCCCGCTGTGGTTCAAAACCCATCAGCTGGCTCCCCCAGTCTTTTCATTTCCCACCCCCATCCCTTCCAGTGCACACACACACCCCACACATACCGCACAAACACACACTACACCACATACACACCACACCCCACATACCACACCCCACATACACACACCACCCATCCATCACCCACACACTACATACATCCATGTACCACACCACACATACCACACGTACACACCACACACATACATATACCCCACACACCACACACACACACACACACACCATGCAAACACATACTACATGCACATACATATCACACCACACACACACCACACACATACCATACTTACACACCACACACATACACACATACCACACACACCACACATACATACCACACATACACATGCACCACACAAACACACACTACGTGCACATACGCACCATACTACACACACCACACAACATGCCACAAATACATACACACATACACACATAGCACATCACACACACACACACCCCACACACGTACACAGCACCAAACAAACATAATACATGCACATACACAGCACAAAAACATACACCACATGCACATATGTGCACCACACCACACATACCACACACCACACATAAACACACACCATAAACACATACACACACCACACACATGCCACACATACACATACCACACAAACACTTCATGAATGTACACACACCATGGATACACCACACCATACACATGCCACATACACAAACGTATACCACATAAACACCACACATACCACACATGCACACACCACACACACCACACATTCCACATATACACCACATATTTTTTAAATTTTTTTTTTCAACGTTTTTATTTATTTTTGGGACAGAGAGAGACAGAGCATGAACGGGGGAGGGGCAGAGAGAGAGGGAGACACAGAATCGGAAACAGGCTCCAGGCTCTGAGCCATCAGCCCAGAGCCCGACGCCGGGCTCGAACCCATGGACCGTGAGATCGTGACCTGGCTGAAGTCGGACGCTTAACCGACTGCGCCACCCAGGCGCCCCTACACCACATATTATATACACACCACACATGCACACATCACACACATACACACACCATAACACACCCATACCACACACACTCCACACATACATACACCACATAGACACCACACCATACACATACCACACACATACTGCACAATACACATACCACACATATGCATCACACTACATACACACACCACACACACTACACTCACATACATACCACACTATACATACCATACCATATACTACTCACATATGTAGCACACACACACATACCACACAAGCAGACACAGATACCCCATATACAAGATACGAACATTCACCACACAAACATATACACCATTCAACACACACCACACACATACCACACACATACACAATCCACACATACATACACACAAACCTACATATACTACATCCACATACATGCACCATACTTACAATACACATATACATACACCACACGCACACTGCACACATACACACCACACGCTACACCACACACACCACACACACACTCCATACAAACTGTACAAACCATACACATGCAAACCATGCCACACACCACACATCACACATTTACACACACACCACACACAAACATACCATACTGCGTATATACCACACATACACTGCACACACATACATACCACACACATATACACACCACACACATTCACACATACCACACTACACATACACCACACACCACACGTACTACACAATACCTACACCCACCCCACACCACATATACACACACCCCACATACAAAAACATATACCACATAAACAGACCACACATATGCCACATAAACATGCCAACACACACACACACACACACACACCATGCCACACACACCACACATACACACACCACACCACACTCATTCTATGTAGACCCCTTAAGATCCATTCTTTGACACATTGCATACCCACTCAAGCCTTCTCTCAGGACACACCAGCCAGGAGTGTCTAATCCATTCCCCATCCAATGCATCTCACTTATTCCTCAGGGACAGAGCTACCTCCCTAGCCAAGGCCATCAGAACACACTGTCCCTAGCAGCCTTTCAACCATGATTTATTATCTGGGTAATTATGGGAAGCATCTGCATTTTCTTTATTGCATTAGTGATGATCACACATCCAGAGAACTAAAAATAAACAGCAGAAGGTCTCACTGATTTGAAGCTGGGTCAATGTTTATTTTCTCAAAGATTGAACTTCCTTGATATGGATGTGAAGTTATATTAAATGGGCCTTAGGTACATGGAGTGTGGTCTATTTGAATACATAGGTAGGTAGGATTTGTCTGTCTCTGGATGATGCTTAGGATATGGAAGACACACCCAGAAGATCTCCTGGTTTGCTGTGTTGCTGCTCTGATTCTGTCTCATCCCCTGCCTTGACACACTAAGCAAATAGGCACCCTTCTCTAGGCCTTACTTTCCCCATCTGGAAAATGGGAAGATAGAAGAGAAGGCAGGAAAGACAGCAGAATATTGATCCTAACTTTTGTAGTGTCATTAGTCTCTGACAAAGAGCCTCAGAGCTGGCCTTTCTCTCTAATCCATTTTTCTTCAAGTAGGGGACCTGTATTCCAGGACTTGTGGAGTTATGGGATAAAAATGGAGCATCATCTTTTATGCAAATATTTAGGGGAAGAATAAGTAAATATGGAGTATAATGCAAAATTTGGATTATATGCAATAATGCAATAATTATATGCAATTAATGCAATAATTTTTTTAAGTTTATTTATTTTGTAAGAGAGAGAGGGTAAGCAGGGGAGGGGCAGGAAGAGTAAAAATCCCAAGCAAGCTCCATGCTGTCAGCGCAGAGCCTGATGTGGGAGTCCATCTCACAAATGGTGAGATCATGACCTGAGCCAAAATCAAGAATTGATTGCTTAACCCACTGAGCCACCCAAGCGCCCCTTGGATGACATTTTTAAAATAAAAAAGTGCCACTAGCTGAGTTACAGCACAAATTGAGCTCCCTCTCTTGCGAGGTGTCTACTGTTAATGTGAAGGCATTGACTGAGAAAGAATGGGATCCTATAAATTGGAGTGGGGATAGGTAAGAAGACCCTGATGAAGCTGGGGACGGTAAGGCCCTAAATTCTGAAGAGTCTTCTTTGCCAGAGGAAGCAGCCTCCCCACCTCCAGTAGTAACTTTTCCCTCTCATCTGAGGGCACTAACCCTGCACAACCTGAAGAAACAGTAATGTCCTCCCCTGAGGCATTTGCCGTGCAAGACGATGCTGATTCTCCTCAGGACCCACCTCCATCACCTCTCTGCTCCTAGACCTACAGCCAGACTCAAGTCCCTAAAGATGAGCTACAAAGTAGGACCCATGAGGAGGTGTGCTGCACTCCAAAAGAACTATTTGAGTTTTCTGATTTATACAGACAAAAATTTGGGTAATGTTTGTGCAAATGAAGCTTGGGAGTGTAGGATGATGGTGGAAAGAACGTAAAGTTGGATCAGGCCAAATTTATTGACATGGGTTCACTAAGCAGAAATTCTGCATTTAATGTTTCAGCTGAGGGCATCGTGAAGGGCTCTAACAGTTTGTCTGGTTGGCTAAAATATGGATCAAAAGGTGACCCACGGTGGGTGAATTACAAATGCCATGCCAGCCTTAGTTTAATGCAGAGGAAGAGAGTCAAAGGTTAAGGGGGTTGGAATTTTAGAGTGGATTAATCATTTAAGATTTACTCACCCACACTGGAAGAGTCCAGAATACCCACCCTTCACCACTACTGTGAGAAATAAATCTGTGAAACGAGCCCAGGAATCCTTGAAAATCTCTGGGATCACTCTTATCTGTAGGCCAGACCTTATAGTAAGGACCACAGTCACTGAATCAGGAAACCTAAATGCAATGGGAGTAATTGTATCCTGGTATGGTAGGGGTCAAATGTCAGCGCTCAACTACCGGAAGCAAAGTGGGCATGGTTATGGTAAAGGACAGCAGATCCAAAGCAGCAATCAGAATAGTCTGACTCCCATAGATCTATGGTGTTAGCTAGTTGATCATGGTGTACCTAGAAGTGAAATAGATAGGGAGCCTATTAAATTCTTACTTGATCTGTATAAGCAGACAAGTTCTGGGTCAAATGAACAAAAGTTTAACCTGAATCATAAAAAAAAGTCATGCTCCCTCAGTCAACTCCCAAATGTGAGCAGGTTTATAGACCCAGAACCCCGGGAATGAAGGAGAAGTCAGTTTCCCTTAATGAAGAACCCCAGTACACTGCCAGAATTTATACTGTGAATTTTTCTCCTGGCCTTTCCAAAAGAGACCTACAGCCTTTTACGTATACTTTTTAATTGTTTTAAATATTTATTTATTTATTTTGAGAGAGGGAGGGAGGGAGAATCCCAAGCAGGTTTTGGACTCTGTACTGACAGTGCGGAGCCTGTTTGGGATTCTCTCTCTCCCTCTCTTTCTGCCCCTCCCCAACCCAAGTCTGTTCTCTCTCTCTCTCTCTCTCTCTCTCTCTCTCTCTCTCTCTCTCTCTCTCTCTCACACACACACACACACACACACACAATAATAAACTTTAAAAAATAAAATAAAAAACTTTAACTTTTTACTTTTAATTGTGAATTGGGAAATAATCAGGCCCTTCAGGGACTACTAGGCATTGACTCCAAAGTGACATTAATTCCGAGAGACTCAAAATGTCACTGTCGTCTACCAGAGCAGAGGCTTATGGAAGTCAGGTGATCAGTGGAATTTTAACTCTGATTCATTTCCCAGTGGGGAATGAGTCCATTCAGGCTGCTATAACAAAATGCCACAGACTGGGTGGCTCAGAAATTTGTTGCTCACAATTCCAAAAGCTAGAAGTCTAAGATCAGGGTGCCAACATGGTTGGGTGAGGGCTGTCTTCTGAGCTGCAGACTTCTTATTGTATCCTCACATGGTGGAGGGAGCTAGGGAGCCCTGTGGGATCTTTTTCACAAGAGCACTACTCCTGTTCATGAGGTCTCCACCTTCATGACCTAATCACATCCCAAAGGCCCCACCTACTAACACCATCACCTTTAGGGGTTAGGATTTTAACATATGAATTTTAAAACAAACATTCAGACCCTAGCAGTCCTCAAACCCATCCTGTGGTTATTTCCCTAGTTCCAAAATTCATGATTGGAATAGATCTACTCAGCAGCTGGTATAATCCCCACATGGGTTCCCTGACCTGTGGAGTGAGGATTATTATGGTGGGAAAGTCCACTAGAAGCATCTATCTAGAAAAAAAAAGGAAACAAAAGCAATACCACATTCCTGGAGGGACTGGGAATTAGTGCCAAACTAGCATGTCCGTGATACCTCACATGCAGCAATTGGTCTGGCAAATGCTTTTTTCTTGACAACAGAATTTCACCAGAAGCTTTTTGCTTTCAGTGGGCAAGGCCAGCAATGTATCTGCACTGTCCTCCCTTGGGGGTATATCAACCCTCACGCCCTATGTCATCATTTAGTTCACAGGGATCTTGATCACTTTTTTCTTCCACAAGATGTCACACTGGTCCATTACATTGATGACATTAGCTAACTGACCTACAGAACAAAAAGCAATGACTCTAGAGTCGTCGGTAAGACATTTGCATGTCGGAGGGTAGGATTTATTAATCCCACAAAAATCCAGGGGCCCTTTACCTCAGTGAAATTTCTACGTGTCCAGTAGTGTGAAACATGTCAAGATAGCCCTTGAAACGTGAAGGATTAGTTGCATCTGACTCCTCCTACAACCAAGAAAGAAACACAATGCTTTGTAGTGCCTCTAGATTTTAGAGGTGACATATTCCTCATTGGGTATGTTATCCAGCCCATTTACTAAGGGACCCAAAAAGTTGCTAGTTTTCAGTGGGGTCAGAAAAGGAGAGGCTCTGCCACAGATCCAGGCTGCCACACAGCTATTCTGCCACTTAGGCATATGATCCAGTAGACCCAATGATGCTTGTAGTGTCAGCAGCAGATAGACATGCTGTTCAGAGTCCTTGACTGGCCCTTGTAGGTGAATCACAGCACCAGGACCTTAGGATTTTGCAGCAAAGCCCTCCCATCCTCTGAAGTTAAGTACTCTCCTTTTGAGAAACAACTTTTTGTCTGCTACTGGGCCTCAGCAGAGACTGAACACTTAACCAAGTTATCAGGCAACCTGAGCTCCCTGTCGTGAACCAGATGTTATCTGACCTACCAAACCATGAAGTCCAGCATGTATTCCATCATCACATGGGAATAATATATACATGATCCTGCTTGAGCAGACCCTGAAGGCAAAAGTAAGTTACCCAAATGCTCATGGTCCCCACCCCTGCTCCACTGCCTTCTCTCTCCCAGCCTGCACATACAGCCTCATGGGGAGTTCCCTATGATCAGTTGACAGGAGAAGAGAAGACTCAGGCCTGGCTTGCAGATGGTTCTGCATGGCATGCAGGCACATCTGACTGTGGACAGCTACAGCACTGCTGCCCCTCTCTGAGACATCCCTGAAGGCAATGGTGAAGGGAAATCCTCCCAGTGGGCAGAACTCTTGGGAGGATGCACTGGGTTTTTCACTTTGTGTGGAAGAAGAAATACCAGACATGTGATTATACATTGATCCATTGGGCTATGGCCAATGGTTTGGATGGCCAGGGATCTGGGACGAACATGATTGGAAAATTGGTGATAAGGAAATTTGAGGAAGAGTTATGTGGATAAACCTCTCTGAATGGAGCAGGGGAAAACATGAAGATATTTGTGTCCCGTGTGAATTCTCACCAAAGGGTGACCTCAGCAGAGGAGAATTTTAATATTCAAATGAATCAGATGACCTGTTCTGTGGATACCAGTCAGCCTCTTTCCCCACCCACCCCACCATCACCCAACAGGCTCATGAACCAAGTGGCCATCGTGGCAGGGGTGGTGGTTATATAGGGCTCAGCAACATGGACTTCTATTCACCAAAGCTAGCCTAGCTGGCCACTGATGAGTGTCCAAACTACCGGCAGCAGAGGCAAACACTGAGCCCCTGATACGGCACAACTTTCCAGGGTGCTCAGTCCACTTACCTGGGGTAGGTTGATTACATTGAACCACTTCTGTTGTAGAAGGGGCAGCATTTTGTTCTTACTAGAATAGATACCCTGGATACAGAATTGCCTTACCTATAGTGCAATGCTTCTGCTAAAACTACCATCCAGGGACTTACAGAATGCCTGATACGCCATCATGGAATTCCACCCAACATTGCTTCTGATCAGGGAACTTACTTCACAGCAAAAGAAGTGCAACGATAGGTCCATGATTGTGGAATTCACTAGTCTTGCCATGTTCCCCACCATTCTGGTTTGATATGGTTTGATAGAAGTGTGGAGTGATCTTTTGAAGACTCATTTATAGTACCAGCTAGGTGGCAATACCTTGCAGGACTGGGATAAAGTTCTCCAGAAGGCTGTATAAACTCTGAATTAGTGTCAAAATATGGTGCTGTTTCCCCCATAGCCAGGATTCACAGACCCAGGAATCAAGAGATAGAAACGGGAGTGGCACTGCTCACTATTACCCCTACTTACTCACTAGCAACATTTTTGCTTCCTGTTCCCATGACCTTATGCTCTGCTGGCCTAGAGGCCTTAGCTCCAAAGGGAGGAATGTTTTCACCTGGAGACACAACAATTATTCTACTGAACTGGAAGTTAAGACTACAGCCCAGCCAGTTTGGACTCCCCACGCCCCTGAATCAACAGGCAAAGAAGACCAAGTTACCCCACTAAAGGGGATGATTGGTCTTCACTAACAAGGGGAAATTGGACTGTGAATGCACACTGAGGTAAAGGAGAGTGTGTCTGGAATGTAGGAGCTCTCTCAGGATGTCTCTTGGTATTACCATGACCTGTGAGTAAGGTCAGTGAAAAACTGCAACAACTCAGTCCAGGCACGGCTTCTAAATGGCCCAGATCCTACAGGAATGAAGGTTTGGGTCACCCCACCAGGTAAAGAACCATGACTACTTGAGGTGCTTGCTGAAGGCAAAAGGAATACAGAGTGGTTAATGGAAGAAAATCGTTCTAAATACCAACTATGCCGGCACCTGGGTGGCTCAGTTGGTTGAGCATTTGACTCTTGATTTGGGCTCAGGTCATGATCCCAGGGTCATGGGATAGAGCCCCATGTCTTGCTCTGCACTGAGCGTGGAGCCTTCTTGAGATTCTCTGTCTCCCTCCGTCTGCCCCTCTGCCTTGCTCATGTGCGTGCTCTCTCTCGCTCTCTCTAAAAAAAAATTAAATTTTCGGTTGAGCATGTGACTTCAGCTCAGGCCATGATCTCACAGTCTGTGAGTTCCAGCCCTGCGTCTGGCTCCGTGCTGACAGATCAGAGCCTGGAGCCTGCTTCGGATTCTCTGTCTCCCTCTCTCTCTGACCCTTCCCCATTCATGCTCTGTCTCTCTCTGTCTCAAAAATAAATAAACATTAAAAAAAAATTAAATTTTTTAAAATGACATTATTATTAAAAATAAATAAATACAGGCTATGACCACATGACCAGTTACAGAAATGAGGGCTATAATTGTAAAGAATGTTTCCTCTTTATTTTTTTATGAATATACTGGTATGCAAATATCTTTTTTCTTCCCTCCCCCCATTCTCTTATCATGTAACATAAGATATATTGTCCTTCTATAATAGTTTTAAAGATTTGTTAATTTTACATCATAGTATTTAAGTTCTATTATATCAGAAAGAAGAGTAAACATCATTAAAGGAGTTTATCGCTTCTGGGGAAGGAGTGCATTTTTGGTTGTATGCAAGATTGTTGTATCATGTTAGGCAGGTTTATGGCCTTTTTTATTGTCTGTATTTGGAGAATAAGTATGGTTTAAGAAGATGTGTATGGATGCCTAGTTGATGAAGGGTGAGCTTGTGATGGTTAATTTTATGGGTCTACTTGACTGGGCTATTAGGTGCCCAGATGTTTGGTTAAGCATTATTCAGGGTATGTCTGTGAGGGCGTTTCTGGATGAGATTAACAATTGAATCCATAGATCAAGTAAAGCAGATTGTCCTCCCCAACATGGGTAGGCCTCATCCAATCTGTTGGAAGCCTGAATAGAACAAAAAAGGCAGAGTAAGGGAGAATTCACTTTCTCTGCCTGATTGTCTTTGAGCTGGCACATTGATTTTTCTCCTGCCTTTGATCTCAGACTTGGACTGGAATTTACACCATCGGCTTTCCTGGGTCTGTAGCTTGCTAACTGCAGACTGTGGGACTTCTCAGCCTCCAATACTGCATGAGCCAATTCCTTATAGTACATATCTATAATATGTGTACATAATCTATATATCTCCTATTGGTTCTATTTTTCTGGAGAACCCAGGCAAATACAGACCCACAATACTTTTAGGGACCCATGAAAATGTTTTAATTTCTTTTAAAATCAGGAGATGAATGTAATAATAATAGACATATAAAAATGAGTCAAGACTGGATTATATTTGTCTTTATGCCAACGTAATTGTAAAATATAATTTTACGTATATTTTTATGGAGGGATGAGCCCATAAAGGCACAAGTGCCTAAGTCCCATGAAAGTCATAATGTGGCCCTTCTAACACTCCACAGTGCCCCATCCTTGAGGGTTGGGAGTCTTTTTGCCTAGGACCCAATGTCCACCCATTGGTTCCATGGGTTGACCAGGATGGTGTTTCTGTGGCCTTGCATTGACCTTGAAGAAGAGATTATTTTTGGAGTTGTTGTCTTTGAGTTATATCTATTAATAGAACTATGTGTGTGTCTAGTGGGAGGTGGGTCCAGCAGTGCCAAAAGCAGAGTAAACCAGAACCAGGCATAGATGAGTAATAGCCTCTCCTCTGAAAAGAGGATGGCTATCAAGGAGCACCTTCCCTGCCCCCACCACCAGTTTTCCTCTGTGTCCTGTCCTGGTTCTTGTCTAATTAGGTTGACTTCTCTCTCCTATAGATCAGGACTAAATATTTAGTAAGCCCACATTATGTGTCAGATACTCCTCAGGGCAAAGGTAAACAACAAATGCAGCCTTTGCAGGCAACAGCCTCATAAACAAGATGTTAGAGCCCAGGGTGCAAAGTGCTATGCAAAGATCCTTTTAATTCTACCTGGATGAACCCTGAAGGCTTCACAGAGGAGGAAGCACTTGAGGAGGGCTTGTGAAGATGAATATGATTTTTACCACAAATGTAGCCTCAGGGAAAAGGGGAGGATGGGCATGTGTCCTTCCAACCCCCATAGGGAAGGATTTGTTTGTGATAGTCAGAAATGTGACAGAAGCAACAAAATTGCATTAAATGAGCTCTGTAAGTTGTGAGCCAAAAAGTGCAAGTGTTTGTTCTGTGACAGTGTAAAACTGACAGTGTAAAACTTTCTTCTAGCCAAAGGGAAAAATGAAAGAAATGCAAATTAAGAGCATCCTGTCATAGAAGACCTACCACTATCACAAACTATTCTGTGTCCTGAGGTCTTTTTACTCACCTGCAATCTGACAGGAAAAGAGGGGAAAGAAGAGCATTCCAAGGAGATGGCTTGGCACAGGCAAAGGGGAGGAGGGCCAGGTTCTGGGAATGGCGGTAATGCTGTCAAGTCAGAAACAGGAATATAACACTAGCATGGCCCCAGTCAAGCCTCATATCCCAAATGAGGAAACAGGTACTAAGTAAGACAAGGAGTATCCTTGCCTTTTGTGGTACGTGGGTGGCCTCTTAGTGATAAGTGTGATAAACTGTGTGTCCAGAGTGTGTTTCTAGGGATCCAGCTATAAATATCCTAGCTGATTTAGGAGCTATATAGTATAATACGGTATAATAAAAATATATGTACTTTTTGGTTCTTTATCCTGGGTCCCTGGCACAAAACTCCTCAAACCCTTGGAATTCCCTGATAGGAATGTCTTTTGATATTCATACTGAGTCCTTTTGAACACACAGTAGTTTATGCTAAGGAGGTGACTCAGGGTAGAGTCTCCAGCTAGCTTCAGGATGGGGAGCTGATCACCAGAAAGACCAAACACGATTAGAGGGTGGAAATGTTCAGCCCCAGCTCTCAAACTCTTGGGGGTGGGGGAGGGGGCTGGAGATTCAGTTATATAAACTCTGAAACAATGAGATTCAGAGAACTTCCAGGTTGGTGAACACATCAAAGTGTTCAGTGAGTAATGTGCCCTGAAAGGGAATAGAAGTTCCACTCTCCCCTCTAGCCTCATTCTTTGCTCTATGTATCTCTACTATTTGTCTCTTCCTGAGTTGTATCCTTTATAATGAAATGGTAATCATAAGTAGAGGACTTTCTTTAGTTCTGTGAGTCATTTCAGTGAATTATCAGACCTGGTTTGGGGGAAATTGTGGAAACCTCTGAATGGGTCAGGTAAAAGTTAAGTGTCATCTGGGGATTCCACTTGCTGGTATTTAAAGTGGGGAGAGTCTTTGGGACTGAGTCCTAAAGCTTGTGGGATCTGATGCTAACTCCAGGTAGATAGTGTCAGGATTGAATTGAATTGAATTGAATTGCTAGACACCTAGTTGGTGATGGAGAATTGATGGAGAAAACAACACATATTTGGTGTTGGGAAAAAACACTCATGGGAGTCAGAAAAAAAAAAAACATGCACATAGAAATCACAATTCATAAGGAAACATCATCACCTTGGTTTAAGGAAGACAATTTACAAAGCAGCTCATGGACTTCACAGTTTTCTTATGACTAATTCAAAGTCCTTTTGGCTTTACAGCCAAGGCAATGAGAGTCCACAAAACCAGTTTTTTCCCCAAGAAAAATTAGATCTTCTGTTCATTTTGATGCTAAGCTGGAAAGCCCAAATAGAGGCACTGAGTACCCAGGGTTCCTGGGGCTTCATGGCCTGGAAGCTCACTGGAAGCAGTTCCTTTTGGAAGGATGTGGAAGGAGGAAGCAGGACACCAGGTTCCAGCTTGCCTCTTCCACAGATGCCCTCCTTGCCTTTGGGCAAGTTGTTCACATCTCCACCTTCATGATTTCTCATCTACATAATGGGGGGTACTGGACTTGATGATTGCTAAATTCCACCCAGCCCTAAGATTGCCATCCATGCCTCTAACCTATGGAGGATGCCCCAGAGATTGCTGGAGGACACAGTTAAGGAATAAGTCCCTTTGGGGCTTATCACATTGAATCACAATTAATGTTGAGTAAAGGAATTCTTCAGGGAAGCAAACAGCCCCAAATTACTCCCGCCCCACCCCTGAGCCAGATGCCCTCCATGAAATCAGAGAAACAGATAGATAGGGTGTTAGGCCCAGGTCAGCAGAGGCCGGGCATGGAATGATTAGGAGGGTGTCCTGTCACACATCTTATCTTTGGGTCCTGGCTTCCCAGTGTGTCCTTTCTCAGGAGGGGCAGCACAGTCACCACCTATTACATTTTCAAGGGCCTGCTAGTCTAGACAAACTGTTAAGACACTGAAATCTCATTTAATATGCACATGACACAGAGCAGGGGCTGGGAGGGGAATCTGCTATGCTAATGGTAGAGTCAGGATCCAAAAATATGTCTGCTGACATGAAAGATGGGTCGAAGTTAACAAGATTATGTTTTATAGGGAGATATGAGAATCTCAAGCTCAGATCTAAAAAAGACCACCTAGATCAGGGGTTGTCAAACCACAGCCTGTGTGCCAAATCCAGCCTGCAGCCGTTTTTGTAAAATTAGATTTTATTGGAACACAGCCACGTTCAATTGTTTATATACTATCTGTGGCTGCTGTCACACTACAGCAACAGAATTGAGTAGTTGTACAGGGATCGTATGGTCTACAATGTCTAAAATATTTGCTAGCAGAGGTCACATGAAATAGACAAGTCCTGATGCAGAGATTTGAATTTATAACAGCTTGAGTGAAAAGGTTAAAAAAAAAAAATCATTTAGTCTGCATGAGTAGCATTATAATGTGAAGACAAGGTATGCTTTCAATAAGTCTCCTTTTAGATGTAGGTGACCAAAAGTAATACAGAATTACCACAGGAGAAATGTACTGGAGGTATGCCGTGGTATCTCACAGAAAAGAAGCCCTAGAGAAGGTGGTGAACCTCAGGAGCCATCTAGTCAGGAACTTTCTCCCCATCTCTCACCTCTCCTGCCTATGCCTGCTTCTCTCAGTACAGACCAGCTTTCTGCACATAACATGGCAACAGCAAGTTTCCTATCCCAAGTTTGATAATTTTCACAGATCTCTGTTTTTTCTCTTCTCCCTCAGCACAAAGAAGGATGACCTCTCCCAGTCTCCACCCTGCAGTTAGTTAAGTGAGGCTTTAGACTGCAGCCTGACTGGGGAATGTGAGTGGAAGTGATGTGCATCCTTTAAGGTAGAAGCTGTTCAAAGCAGACAGGATTTCTCCATGTCCTCCCCCCACCCCTTCCATTCCTTCACCCCCATCTGTGCAGCTGGAAGTGAAGGACTTTGTTTTTTAATGTTTATTTTTGAGAGAGTGATTGTGAGTTGGGGAGGGGCAGAGAGAGAGGGGGACAGAGGATCTGGAACAGGCTCTGTGCTGACAGCAGTGAGCCTCATACAGGGCTCGAACTCACAAACCGTGAGACTGTGACCCGAGCCAAAGTCAGACACTCAACTGACTGAGCCACCCAGTCGCCCCTGGAAGTGAAAGACTTTTAAGAGGATGGAACCTTAGGGTGGAAAGATCTTGGATCCCTAAATCACCACTTGGAGAAAAGCTTCCGAGGAGAAGTACCCAACCCCCATCAAACTTTACATGGAAAGGAAATATATTTTCATTGGAATAAGCCACTAACATCTCAGGATTGATTCATTTCCACGGCATAGCCTACTCTGTCCTGATCAATATAGCTGCCAATAGCTGCTGAGTTTTTGTATCTCACAGTTGTAGCCACCAGAGAGGCACTCAAGTCCCCAGATCCCAAGAAATTAATTGATTGGAGCAGCTTAAATATAGTACCAACCTCTTGGCCAATCAGCTATCCTTGGGGACAGAATCATAGCTGAGCAAGGCAATCCCTACAAGGACCACGTGGTGGAGTTTTGGGGGGTGCAGTTTCCAGAAGAAAGCCTGGAGACTTGGAGGGGGTGGAGGGAAGAAATGGCAAAGGGAGACAATAGACAATAGTCCTGGCCTACCAAGCATTGGAGTGTTATGCTCTGAGAATAGTGTTTTGTTTTTTTTTAAGTAGGCACCATCCCCAGCACAGAGCCCAACACACGGCTCGAACCCATGACACAGAGATCAAGACTTGAGTTAAAATCAAGAGTCAACACTTAACCAATTGAATCACTCAGGCACCCCTCTGAGAATAGTATCTTTAAAGAGATCCTGAGTTGGGATTCCTGGAAAATCCATTAAGACAGATTGGAAAGAAGAGAGAGTAGGGTGGTGAGGAAAAAGCCTCAAAGAACTCTGACCCAAGATGTAGAATTAAAGGAAATGTGAACGTTTAATCTAGGAAATGGAGGAGTTGGCAGGGACACAGGGACTCTCTTCAAGTTGATAAAGGACTATCCCATGAGAGGGACCCTGCCATTCTCCAAAGGGCCACACTCGCCCCAGAAGGTGAACATGACAGGAAAGTCACACTGCAGCACAACTTGAGGAAGAACTTTCTATTTGGACCAGCTAGGAGGGGCTGACTCTTTTAGCCCTAACGAGTCCTAGGTTAGGCTGAGATGGCTGTTATGAGGCCACACCAGCCAGGTGGGTCAGAGCCGCTGAAGATGACACTCCTGCATTCCTGTCCTGGTTGCCCATTCCCCTCTAATACTGAGATTCTCAGAATTACTTTAAATTGGTCACCCAGTGTGACCAAAAGGCCAAGTGAACTTTGATGTGACCAAAAGGCCAAGTGAACTTTGGCACATCATGGTCCACGCTGTCCAGAGACAGCCTCCTTCCTCACAGCACACTGGAGCCCTGGAAGAGGGCTGCTGTGGACACCCAGGAGACCCTGGGAACAGGCTCTTTCACAGCCCTGGTTGCTGATCCTTGAAGCCAAGGCTAGGAGGCAAGGCATAGTGATGTGGGGGGCAAGGAGGAGAGATCTCCTAACAACTGTCCCAGGACCTTGTGGTCTGAGGGGCAGAAACAACACACTCCCAGAAACAACTTAAAGACTAAGATAGTGCTACATTGTGTAGAATCAGGGGTCTTCTTCCCTCGTTTTATAGATGAGGCCCAAGCGACAATGCAACTTAAGCTACTGGCCGGGCCAGGATCAGAATTCTGCTCTTCAAGGTCTTATAGGAAGCAGGGCAGTGTAGGGTGGTGGTTAGGCGCAGAGGCCAGAGCTCGGCCACCTGATTCTGCTACCTACCAGCTCTGTGACTGTGGGCAAGCTAACTTACCTCTCTACCCGTTTCTCAATTATAGCATCTACTTCAGAGGCTGTTTTGAGGATTGGACTGGTTGTGATTTCCAAGGCTCAGAGATCACATAGATAGGAAGAGGCAAATCCAGGACTTGAACCCAGATCTGTTTGATCCTAAAAGCCAAGTGTCTCTTGCCCCTTACCCTCACCAGGCTGCCTCTCTCAGCCCATAAAAGGAAATCTTTTCAGTTATTTTCTCAGGGAGGGCTCCCTTGGTCAAGCTTGTATGTGCTAGAAGCTTGAGAAGTTTCTGTTCTCACACATGGGGAAACTGAGGCACAGACTGTCACAACAACATGTCACCTTCAGGAAGGGGAACTGAGTAGTGAAACCTGCATCAGATGGCTTTTGAGTCAGGTTATTGAAGTGAAAAGTAACCACAAGATACAGAATAAAGGCCTGAGCTATCAACTTGGCCCTAGGACTCAGTGTAAAGAGGCTAGATTGGGTCCAATTGCCCTTTGCCCTGGTTTCAGGTCACCATGAGCCTGCTAGCCATTGGAAGAGGGAACCCCTGAGGGGTGGAGCAGGAGAGAGCAAAGATACAGCAGCACTAGGAAAAGCACCCTGGCACCCAAGTGGTGAGACAGCAGGTCTGCTTGAGGCTCCAAGCCCTGCCCAGAATGCTTCACCTTGGCCTCACAGGTCCCTGGGATGCTGAATCCTCAACCACCTTCCCTAGATCAGGCTGTCGCCTTCCTGCCCATCAGGGTAGTATAAATAGATTTCAACTGTACCTATTTTTTCCCCCAAAAGTTGCTGATGGATTTGGCTGTTCCTAATCCCATGCCAGGTCGGGGTGATGTCCCCGTCTCTGTCATGCGGTTTAGAGGCTCAGAGTTGGGATAGGAAGCCAGGGAGTAGATAAGGGGCTGCTGATCAGAAATGTGTGCAAGGTACGGCCATCTGCCAGGCCGGGGCTGTGGTTCCTAAGCTGCCAAAGGAGTGGCACAGAAGATGACCCAGGTTTAGAGCTCAGCTGAGAGCATTGAGAGAATAAGAAAGGTAGTAAGGGTGGCTGTCATCCTTGACCCTGGCTCTACCACTTACCAGCTGGCTGATCTCTGGCAAACTAATGTCTTTGAGCCTCAATTTTCTTATCTGCAAAATAGGGAAGAATCATACCTCCCTCTCAGGAGGATCTTTGAAAAGATACCAAATCCTCAGGTATACCAGCTGCAGAGCAAGGGGCTGGCTTGCGAGCAGGATGGGGTGGGGGTAAGAGCCTGGCTTCCAGATCAAAGTGCTTGGGCTCAGACCCTGGTTCTGTCACTTTCTGGCTGCTTGGACCTGGAGGTACTGTGGGGGGCTGGGGAGGAGTACTTTGCTCTTCAGTTTCCTCACTGACAAAATAGACACAGACAAATGCTTCTTGCAATTGTTATGAGAATTTAAATGGTTTAGTACTTGAAAAACACTTAGAACAGCGTTTGGCACATAATACACTAGAATCTGTTAAATACCAGCTGATGTTCTTTTTCATCCATGTAAACTCATGCAATTTTACCTGTTGAAATTTCTTTTCCGCATCTGGTAAACATATCCTCCTTGAAACTGTCATCTCTCCTTCCTATTAAGGATTGCACTGTAAGTCCTTTCCTTCATGTGTCACTAATTGCACAGTATCCCCTGACTGTTTTTCCCCCAGCCTTCTGGCTCTCTTCGTCTCCAGAAGCCAGCATAGATCGCTGTCCACTCTCTCCTGTTTGCAGCACTGGGCTCAGCGGGGGCTTCCTGAGTGTGCAGAAATCCAAATACCTGTCCAGTTCGCTCCATGATTGGAACGCTGTCTGTTCATTCATTCATCAAACACTAGTGGGGTCCCCATCATGTCCTAGGCACTGTGTTAGGCACTGGTGGCATAAGATGAATAGCCAAGTTCTCTGCACTTACAGAACTCACAAGTCAAGAGATGAGGAGGTCAAAAAGTGAGAAAACAGATCATTAAAGTAGACTTGTATAGGTTAAACAATGAGAGGAAGCCCTGAGTCCCATGGGAACACAAAGGAGGGACTCTAACCAAGGAGGGGAAGGGGAGATTGGGAACAGTCTCCTAGAAGAGGTGACATCTCCTAAAGGGCACCATGCCCTGGCCCAGGGCACCTGTTGAGCACCTGTGGACACTGCTGGCCATCTGCTGTGCTGTCCTCTCCAAGGTGGCTGACTCAGTCCTACTCCCCAGCTGACCCTCAGTTTCTGCTCCTTGCACATTCCCTCCTGCCACTAGGCCTTTCACATGGCATCCCCTCTCCCAGCAGTATTCTTTGGCTCCCAGTTAATGACTTTGTTTAGATCTGGGTTCAAATGGGACTTCCTCCAGGTAGTTTCCCCTGACCTCTCTGACTAGGTTAAATCTCCCCATCAGACACACTCCTAAAAATTTGCACCCCTATTTTGTAGCCCTGACTACATTATACAACTGTTTAATTCTCATCTCTTACAGATCAAACACAAGGTTAAATGAATAACTGAATGAATGAATACATAATCACTGAATAAGGTGGGACAATGTGTATGTTAATCCTGAAAGACTGGAAATTTCTGCTTCCTTTTAAAGGTACTTATCATAATCACTTATTTATAATAACTATCATTTATTATATGTAATAAGCATTGCAAAAAGTTCATTTGTTCACTCATTCACAAATATTAATGAAGCACCTCTTTGGGGGTGGTCACAGTTCTCAGCACTGGGATGAGAAAGCAATGAGTTAGCAATGCGCCGTGCTCTCTGGACCGTGTGTCTGGTGGAGAAGATAAAATAAAGAGACAAAGGCATAAAGTGACAAAGGCATGAGGAAAGAAATCAGGCTTTAGAAAGTGACCAGCTGTTATAACCCCACAGCTGCCGACCTTCACAGCTCATCCTGTTCTCTAGGATATCTCAAGGAGAAGCATGAATGACTCAGGAAATCCAGGAGAGCGCCTTAGAAAAGTCCAGCCAGTGTTCCGGACTTGAGCCACCTGGAACTGGCTCCCTAGTGCAGGCTTGCAGGGGGGCTGTGTATGGGGGGGTGGGTCTCTGTTGTTGGCACCAAATGCTCAGGAGAAGCAGCAGGCTGGCTGGGCTAGGAGGTGATGGGACACCTGAGGCCCCAGATGGAGGTAGATAAGGCACAGCTGTTGTCTGTTGCCAGGTGTCTTCCGCTGGCCAGAGAGCTTCTATTTGCTGCTGACACAATGGCCTGACGTACCCCTGCCTCAGCAGCCAGGAGCGGGAAGTGAGGGCTGAGCTGGCCAGTCCCTTGTGACAGTGAGTCCTGCAGCCTTGAAACCTGAGGAGATGGCTTGAAGTCAGTGCTTGCCGACGCTTCCCCACTGGGGGTGAATGTTAGGCTATGAATCTTTACTGCCCTGAACATGGGACTCCTTATAGTAGATACATGGGTAACAGAGTCAGTGTGGGGACTGCTCTAGGGAGGATGGACATGGGGGTGCAGCTGGAGTGGAGGGAGCCTCTCCCTCAGGCTCAGAGTTGATGAAATGATGGGCAGTTCTCTGCCCTTTATGGGTTCATGATAACACCTGCCAATTCCCTTGTTCATTCAACAAATGTTTATTGAGCTCCTACTTTGTGCAGACCCACACTGTGCTGGTTGCCTGTGATGTGGCAGTGAATGAGATGTGGTCCTTGACCTCCCTCAGGTCACCTGGGCAACATTTCGTTCTTTCTAAAAAACTCGTCAGGATCTTAAGCAATCCTTGTTACAATCCTGGGAGTCCCATGAGAGCATTACTGTTGTTACCATTTGATGGATGGGGAAAAAAGGTTAATTTGCTTAAGGGGAAGCAAGATAAAACCAACAACTGGGTCTTGTTTATCCTTTTGCTGAGCCCCCACCAAGGGGAGTCAGGGAAGTGGTACTATATTGATTTTTAATGGTTCACCCTTACCATTAGAGTCGGAAAGTAAAACTTGACAAATTAGGGAAGGCTTCATGGAACCCCTGACCTTATTTTCCCTATTCACTATTTCATTTTTAGTGCCTTAGTCCTGAATAGAACCAACACCCTTGACAGGCAAAAAGGTAGATCAGAGACCTATTTGAAGTTCTTGCCATTCACCCCTAATGTCACACTTTGGTGCCCACCCTGATCAGTTTTTCTTAGAAGACCTCACCGGCTGGACGCAAACCCAACTTGGTTTGAAGTTGAAACACCTGCTTGTTACACGTACACTTCATAATACTCAGAATCTTACTCTTCTATGCTTGTGCTTCTGTGCTTCCTTCCGCACCAAAGAGCACCCTGTTCCCCATGCAGGTAATCAATAAACCTTAATTGATTACTTGATTGGGAACAACAAATATATAGTTGAAGTGCCTGGAAATACAATCTCCCAAAGGCTGCCAGCCAGCCAGGGGCTCAAGGGACAGGTGTTTTCTGATGGATGTGCTTGTTCATCTCCAAGGCAAAGTTTAAAGTGAGTGACTGAGCATTATTTTAGAACAGCGTAAAATTGGAAACATGCAAATACTCAGTGATAGGGGAATAACTAAGCTATATTAAGGTTATATTATGATTCTGGAAGACTCTTTAGTTTTTAAAAGTGATCTTAAAATGCCACACAGAGAAATGTGTACCAGGTACCAAAGTAAAGAAAAGCAGAATCTGCAAAGAACACAGAAGTATACATACATACACTTCAAAAGATGAGAAGAAAACTGTTTAGTAGGCACTTTGTGTGTATATGGAGGGGGAAAAGTTCATTAAGCCAAGAGGATGGTTGTAGGTAGGGTCGAATCTGTCACACTGTGTGGTGTAAGGGGGAGAGTCCCTTGGACTTAGATGGCCCAGGGACCCTCATGTTGTCAATTCTGGACCATGTGATCTTGAACCATCCACTATCCTGATCTTTAGTTTGTTATCTGTCAAGTGTGAATTTTACACTTGTCCTGTCTCACAAGGTAGGATGTAAGGCCATTTCAAGTTTTTATTTACCCCCCCCCCACTTAATATGATATTTATAGATTTCCATGTAGAAGTAATAATGTGTTGGACTGTGAGGTCCTATTCACACCTGGTCCAGAAACTACAAAATATACAGCATATAAATGTTATTATCTTTCTGAAATCCAAAAAGCTTTGCAAAACCCCATGGGTTTTGAGTTAAGGAATCATGGATCTGTACTAAGCATGTTAGACATATCATTTTATTTAACTTAACCTTCACAATAATCCTACAGAGTAGGTTTTATCATTCCCATTTTACAGATGAGAAAACTTGTGTGTATAGAGATTAATTTGCCTCCCAATTAATAAGTGGGCCAGTTCAGATCAGAAGCATTCAAAGCCCATGGTTTTGGCCATGATGAGCATGTAGGAGTCCAAAAATGCTTGCTGGAGTGACATCTGCTTGCATTTGACTTGTGAGACTACGAGAATGTTTCTCCTAATATCTGACACTGAGTGCATGCCAACCACTTGTCAAGCGTTGCCTCATCTGATCTCCACATCTCTGGGAGATTTGGCCTAGTATTAGCCAAAATGGAGGCTTAGATAGGTTATATAACATGCCCAAGTAAGTCAGGGACCTGGGATTCAAACTCAGGTCTAAAGACTTCAAAGTCAGAGATGTTGCATCTTTCATGAGGCAGCCAGGAAGTTCTTAGGGCAATGTGGAGTGTAGATGGTCACATTCCGGAGACCAAAAAACGGCTGGTTGCAAAATAGAGTCATGAATGTGGAACCATCTAATCCTTCCTCTTCCCTTCCCTTCCCTTCCCTTCCCTTCCCTTCCCTTCCCTTCCCTTCCCTTCCCTTCCCTTCCCTTCCCTTCCCTTCCCTTCCCTTCCCTTCCCTTCTGTTCAACGAGGTCAGCTCTCATCTCGAGGACATGAAATGTAAACTAGGCTTGGGTGCCAAGTGCTTTCAGCAGAGTCATAGGAAAAATATATGAAAATATATCTGATGCACAGATATGTCAATCAGAAGGAGAAAACGTGTTGTTTCTTAGAATGTTCAGGGCCTACACAAAAGCAGAAATGATGAGATATTCCTGTAAAAGGCACCATCTGGTCCTGCTGGTCAGCAGGCCTAAGACCTTGGGGTAACAGATTGAGTGAAAGTCAGCAAAATAACACCTAATGTCATTTCGTTTTCGTTTCTAAAGTTATCCAAGGAAGAGGTTTGGTTTTTGGTATCAAAGAGGTCTAGACAAAGTTCTGTCCCCTGCCTTGACCTTTGGTTCAGCAGGAGGGACTGTCTCAGGGAGCTGCCTGCGGGCAAGCCAGGGAGGTGTAGTAGGCACTAGTAGATGTCCTTGACTGTCCACCCAGAGGTGGCTGGCAGACTGCCTATCTTTAAAGGACTCTTGGGGACCCTACTACAGAAAAGGATAGGTCCTAAATCAGATTAATCCCAATTGGATTAGAGCTGAATCCTGGGATATATGCAAAATTTGAAAGGTCCTGATCTATACTTCTGGGTGCTTTATAGTTTATGAAAGAAGGGCTTAGGTCTGGGTGCTCCCATGTCAGAGCTTCCTCTAGCTTTCAGCAATCAACCTAAGACTCAAAAACAGGTGCAGGGGTGCCAAGCATACACCATAACTGGCAAGGTCTCCTGGAGATGGAGCAGGAACTAGATGGGAGGTTTAATTCAAGGCCTGAGCAGCATCTCATGAAGGTTAGGAAGGGGGAGTGTGAGGGCTAAGGTCTGATCGCAGCTAACAGTCAGATGTTTAAAAGTCAGGTATATAGCAGGGATCTGGATTGTCAACCTACAGAAGATTCTTACTACTGTGCAGAGAGCAGGGGATGGGGTTGGTTATAAGCAACAGAGTCAACTAACATAAACCAAAAAGGAGTTAATTGGAAAATGCTGAGGGGCACCTCAAGGAGTCAAAGGAAAGGCCAAAGGACACGCTTAGAAAAAAAAACCCAAATGGTGGGATGTTTTAAACTCTCACCAACTAGGGTTACCAATGTGCCCTGGTCTGCCCAAGACTTTCCCAGCTTTGGCACAGGAAGTCCCACATCCTAGGAAAGGCCTTTAAGGTCCCAGGCAGACCAGGGTGACTGGTCATCCTACAACCAGCAGGGTGGTGGGCCAGAGTTGACCAGAGAAAATTCCTCATGGGCAATGTTCACAAAACTTTTAATAACATAAATGTCTATTCCATTTTACAATATTTTCTGCACTGAACCGGAATCTAATGCCCTTCTTGTTGCTCCAAGCCTTTGATGCAGTCACTCTTACATTCAGTCTTAGAGGGGAGGCTAGAATGTGCTCCCAGTGAATTAAACTAAGCTGACTAAATTTGAACTACATCCACCAAGCTAAATCTCAGAGGAGCTCAGCAACTTGTCAAGAGTCATATAGATAGTTGGGCTGCCTTGGTGGCTCAGTTGGTGTCCAGCTTGATTTCGGCTCAGGTCATGATCTCACGGCTCATGAGTTCGAGCCCCACGTTAGGCTCTGTGCTGACAGTGTGGAGCCTGCTTGGGATTCTCTCTGTCCCTCTCTCTCTCTACTCTTCCCCCCGCTTGTGCTCTCTCTCTCAAAATATATAAAAATAAACTTAAAAAAAAGTTATACAGATAGTAAGTGGCAAAGCCAAGGTTAGACTTAAGTCTGATTCGATACCTGTGCCGTTCCCCCACCATTGCCCTCTTCTGGGGTGTCCTAATACTACCAGTCCCTGGAGACCCCAAGGTCTGTGGGTGGGATGGGGGTCTGAGCTTCCTGGTAGCTTCAGGAGGGCCTCTGAAGGCCCATCTCACAAAGGTTAGAGCATATGAGGTGAGGTGAGGTGTGTGTGTGTGTGTGTGTGTGTGTGTGTGCATGTGCGTGCAAGAGAGAGAGAAGGAGAGAGGTTTCATTTGTAGAGCTCTGCAGGACCCTGCATGCAATCTTCTCCAGGTTGGGAATGCTTATGTAAAGAGAAGGGTTTGCAGAAACCAAACAGACCCACTCTTCAGTTATGCTAACCCCATCCATGACCCAGCCTCTAGGAGGACATGCTAAGGGTACAAGGGACCCCAGGCTCTGCCTGCAGTCCTCCCCTGCCTGGTCCTGTTCCCTCAGGAGGGACCTCACAGTTTTCCATCCTTAAGAACTCTCTCCATCTCTCTTCCCTATCCCCTCCCCCTGACAAGGCCTCCAGCAACTTCCACACTCTGATCCCTGACCCCATCCCGTACTTCTCCTTACCCACTGCCTCACCAAGCATCAGCCACAGTGGCCTTTGAGATGTTCCTCAAACTATCTGAACTTACTCCCAGCCTTGGGCCTTTCTACTAACAGTTTCCTCTGCATGACATCATCCCCATCTTCACAGGCTGATCCTCCTCATTATCCAGATTTCAAGCCAAATATCATCTCTTCCCAAAGACCTTTCAGGGCCACTCAATCTAAAGGAGCTCCCTGTTCATTTGCATACCCATCTGTTTTAATGTATTACAACCTGTTATTTTCTTGTTTATCATCTGTCCCTCCTGCCTTGGTTTACAAGACATTTCATGATCTAGGCTGGGCTTCCTGTGAGCTCCATTGTTCACCCCTGGGAGCTCATGCAGACCCACAGAGACCCTGCTCTGGGTTCCCTGCCTTGCACGTGGGGTCCTTTCTACCTGGAGGCTGATCTTTGCCTCACCTCCCCCTTTGCCCCACCTCCCACTCTCCAGGTTGTATCAGACAGAGAAATATTTCCTGACCCCTAAACCTAGTTAATTCCTTCTCCCCTACATCAGCCCAACAGGGTTCTCGGTGCCCCATAATTCAGGTAAAGGCATCACACAGGGAGGGCAGAGATGAGTGTTCCCTGTTCACTGTTGTGCTGCGGGCCTAGCACAGGACCTGGTGCACAGTAGGGTAGATGGACAAATGAAATCTGCTGCATCAACAGCACTGGAAGAACTCAGCCATTGTGGCTGGCAGGCTGTCACACTGAGAGTTTCCAGGGAGACAGCTCCCACCTGAGTGTGCCTGAACTAACCTGAGAGCTGGGGGTAGATGAAGACCATGCTGCTGGCAAAAGGCAAGGAGTAAGACTGTTCCAATGAGAGGAGCACAGGGACAGGGAGCAGGGGCTGCAGGGAAGTTACATGCTGTTCCCTCCAGATTGCACAGGACTGAGGGGGAGGTGAGGAATGAGGCCAAACCACAGAGGGCTATATAAGTCTGGAGGAGGCAGAGAGCTTGATACTAAAGATAATGGGAGATCATTAAACAAGTCTGGAATAGGGAGTGAAATGGTCAGATCTGCATCTAAACGGAAAAACCACAGCAGTTGGATGTGTTTTGGGATGGAGAGCTTCATCCTCAACCTAAATCCTTGAGATCTGTCCCAGGGCACCTCGCACTAACTTCTAGCTCTTGCTCTTAATCAGTACAAGATGCAAAGGCTTCGGTAGAAATCTCCCTCCTTAATCCTTGTAGTGGGTTCAGTAGTGCTCCCCCCCACCTCCGCCGCCCAAATATTTAGCCACATTTAAATCCCAGAACCTGGTGAATGTGACCTTATTTGGAAAAATAATTAAGTTAAGGATCTTGAGATGAGATCATCCTGGATTACTGAGATGGGCCCTAAATCCAAAGACAAGTGTCCTTAGAAGAAGCAGAAAAGAAGACCCAGATAGAAGATGAGGAAGCCATGTGACCAGAAACTGGAACGGAGCAGCCACAAACCTAGGAAGCCAAGACATGCCAACAGCCACCAGAAGTTGGAAGGGGCATAGAAAGATTCTCCCCTAGTTTCCAGAGGGAAACCCCTGTTGATACCTTAATTTTAGATTTCTGACTTCTGAACTGTGAGAGAATAAATCTGTGTTGCTTTAAGCCACCCAGTTTGTGGTAATCTGTTACAGCAACCCTAGGAAAATAACATAACTCCATACTCAAACTAAGATTCAGCCTCAGGGGCCCTTCACCATTGGTGGACCCTTATAAACTTGGAAATCTTCCTTTCTGTTTGGAAGGTAGGCTTGTAATAGAAGCATGGAGCCAGACCAGACTGTCAGTGTATCCTTCTCTATAGTTCTTGGCACTGAAAGGACACCTTTGTCCACACCAAGAAATGTATCACCAGAATGAAGCAATAGACAAATCAATGGAGCTGGGTCTTGGGCCAAGCTCCAAAGACGCTGAGAGAGAAGCTGGCAGGGCTCTGTGGAGACTAATGGTTTGGTAAAATCAGTAGGACAGTGAGTTGCTCTATGGTGGTGGGCACAGATATGGCAGAAATGGTCATTGTTCAGATGGTATTCGTAGCTTCAGGTTCCCAAAGGGGACTGTGGTGCTCTGGAACATTCAGGGTGGGCTTACTGGGACCAACTTACTTTAAGACTTCACTCATTGAGCATTCCTTGAAGTACCCACTGTGTGCTGGTTTTGTTCTGCACTGTACCCATCTAGGCACCTCCTAAGGCATAGTCAACATCTATATTTCTGCACAGCCAGCAGCCAGCCCACCTCTGAAAAGCACCAGTACTCAACCTGAAGGTCTACAGTGTGTGTGTGTGTGTGTCCTAGGGAATCCTTACGTATCCCTGTAGATAAGCCAGGTTCCTCTGTTAGAAATTTCTCTTTTGCAGAGCTAAGCAACATTGCAATGACTTAACTATCTGTGTGAGTGTCCAATCAGTGTCTTTCTCACCAGCTAACTGTAAGCACCCCCACCCCGATGACTACTCTGGCTCACTGCAGGTGTCCCATAGGAGTTGAATAAAACAGGTCAATTCTCAGGTGCATCTGAGTTTTCAGAAGGAGACAGATTTCACCTGGTAGTTTCAAACCCTCTGAGAGTGCCAACAGCTAGAGGCTCAGGCTTAATCTTAAGAGAAATAAGTAGAATCAAAGGTAAAAGGCCAAGGGCAAAAATAAGGCCATGTGTGGGAGGGGAAGAGATGTCAATCCTAAACCCACAGCTGCCAAAGGCCACAATTTTACAACCCTCCGTCCACAAGAGGAATCCTTGTGACCGTTTTTTTTTTAGGTTTTGACTAAGATGGCATCCTATAGCTCCTTCCTCATAACCTAATCCCCCCCACCTCAGCTCTCCCCCTCCTAAAGAGTCATTTCTCTTTGTGAATAGCATTTGGATGGCTGGACTCTAATGAAATCCAGAATCTCATCAAAATAGGAAAGGGCACCTGACACACCACAAATCCTCCCCAAAGGGTCTTCTGCTTACAATGAAACAAAAAAGTGATTTGCAGAGAAATAGGGTAAATCGGTTACAGACTTGTTGCCACCACATTTCCTCTATAAAAAAGGGATGTAACAGTACCCACCTCAAATGGGAGAAAATTTGAGATTGTGCATGAACACTCATCGCTGTGCCCAAGTTGCAGTCCCAATACTTGAAGTCTCAGTGTTAACTGTGGTAAGAACTGCAGCTACTGTAAAATTATTGAGACAAATTCCTATAACTTGTGGTATGATCAGTCAGTTGCTCCCTTTTCCTATACCTGTTTCCCTGCCCACCAAACACAGGCAGTCCAGATATCCTTGGTTGTACCAGGGGGCAGTATGGACAAAGCACTTTTCTGAGATGGGCACCCCAGAAGGAAAGGCAAGATTATGGTCATTCATTCGTTGTTGTTAATTGAATATTAGACTCTTGTGAAGGCTGGGCAGATGTCAGAAGATGTAGCCAAGGTCCTTGGCATTAGCTCTCCTTGTCTCAATGCAGTATTGACAGAAGGTCCTTTTGGATTGAATGACAGTGGGGCAGAGGAGGTTAAGGAAAGTATCAAGAAAGAAAGGCATCCATTGAGTAGAGTACAGAAGGGGCTGGCCAGATAAGAAGAGTCTTGGGTCCCCTCAGACTTCTTGTTTTGAGCCCTGCCTCTTGCCTTTTCTCTGAAGCTCCATAAGGTAGACCCTGTTTCATTATGCTTGCCTCTTTCTATAAAAACCTGCTCTAAGGGAATAGCCTTATATATTTGTTTATACAAACATGTAAATGGCCATTGGGGCTTTATGCTTACTCATTTTTATAAGGGGAAACGCTTTTAGTCAAAGAAATTAATACATTGAAGTGAGTGCAGGAAACAGGGTCTCCCCAATGACTCAGAAAACACACTGCCTACTGCATCCAGAAAACCAGTGGCTGTGGCAGGGGGGGACCAAGCCATCTGAGTTTAGTTGAACTGACTGAACAATTTCTGAATGCTACATTCTTTTCCTGTGGAAAGTGGGCAGGAGCATGGTAGTGGAGAAGAGGACAAGGGACACAAGACAGAGCAGAAGTACACAAAGTAGGGAGGGATTATTCCCCCCAAATGTACCTCTCAGGGAAAGAAGAGTTGCCAGGGAGGAGTGCAGAGCTCTGTTTCTTCAAAGCATGACTTTGGTGTAATAGAAAGTAAGGAGCTCTGGTGGCTCAGCTCTTTGGAGTACCCTCAGCCTCCTTCCTTGGCCCCTTCTGGCTCATGACACTCCAGGTCATGGCTGGTGTGTTTTAAGAGGAGCTCATCTCCTGGGCAAATGCAGTCAACTTGTAGCCAATACTGCCCAGGGCTCCCCATCTGCTTTGCAACCTAGGACCAAAGAATGGCCAGATTATGGATCATATTATGTTCCTGGTGAGGGGTGGAGGGTTGGGCAGAGAATTCAGGTTACCAGGAGGGTCAGAGCAGAGATAGTGAAAAGGACTGTCAGGGGGTGCCACCTGCCCTCCCTACAGCGTGGCTCCACCACTAGCCCTCTTGGTTTAAGACAGTGTCATGACATGGTATGAAGGGTTTGGCCTCCAGCAGCCCCTAGGAAAGGGTCTCCAAAACAGAAGAAACAGAGATGGATCAGAGCCAGTTCTGGAACACAAACACCAGTATATTTGATGTGCACAAATGTGAAAAGGAAGAGACAAAGAGACCAATGAAGACAGAGCAGGCAATGGGCGCACAAACCAGTCGTGTGTCCTTCTGAAGAGCTGCCGCAGTTGGGAGACAGTCCCACCCACTTCGAAGGTGGGAGAGCCGGGACCTGCAGCTCCTCCATGTCTGGGGTGGCTTCAGGGTGGAAGGTACTCTCCCTGCCTTCACCATAGCTCAAGGGCTGGACCTCTTTCCTTTCTGAATTCCCTGTGATGATGTCTGCACAGCCCAGAGCTTCATAAATATAGGTTCTCAGGAACTGACCCATTCAGTGCTGCCTCCCTAAGGAGACCCATGCAGAGAGTGAGGGACTAGGACAAGAGGATTTCATGGGCACTCCCTATGTATTATTGCTGTAAATAAGCATAGGCCATTGTGACTCACTGGCATCAGAGGGGACAGGGCATAAGGGACAGGATGCCTAGCAGACATCAGAAGCGGTTCAACCATGCAGGGCAGCACATGGCGATCTATAACTCAGAAATGCTGCCATGTCCAGTGGAGAGAGACCCAGGACACCAGAGGTTCACAAACAGCAAGCAGACTCTTCCTGCCAGCACCCCCACTGACAGAGCTGGGGTGCCTGGGCACTAAGGGATTAGGGCCCTGAAGATACCAAAAAAAAAAAAAAAAAAAAAAGCAAGAGTTGAAATCAGAGCTACTCCTGGTGATTTCTGAGCCTTCAGACCCTGAACTCATGCCCTGGATCATTGCCCGCCTTTGCTGGGGACTCTGTGCCCTATGAGGGACAATAAGAGCCACAGGGCACCTGGATGAAGCAGAAAAACAGTGCTCTGTATATGTCAGGCAGGCAGGTTTACTGTGGGGCCTCCTGTACTTGGGAGTTTGTAGGGCCCAGAGAAAAGATGGTGCCAGGGAATGCCCATGAGGCAACATCTGGAGTGGACAGACCCAATGGGCCATCCAAGGGCTTGCTCTGACTGAGAATCATGGAGGCCCTATGCTGGCAGACATCAACAAGCTGACCACAGATTCGGTCGTGGCAGGGGAGGGCAAAGGTGGGTGGTGTGGTCTAAGGGCCCACATGGGGGACCTGGAAGGGTGTTGGGGTCCAGAAAACTGGGATATCACAGAATTAAGGGAGAAGGCCAAGGAAATAACTTCCCAGAGGGAACAGGGAAGCCAGATGATATTTTCCCTCTAGAATCCCTTCCACCTGTAGATAGAAACCTGAATCTCTGGATGCCCCAAAGCCCTGGAATTGGGGCCACAGCAAAATCAAAGGTAGGTCTGGCCCCTGCAGAATGTAGTTCATGCCTGAATTTGAGGAGCCTGGCAGGGACACAGAGGCTGGAAGGTGCCCTTCATCCTGTCCTGGACAGGGTTAACCGCAGAAAACAACCAGCCTTTCTCCCCATCTGGGATACCACTCCTGCCCATCCCCAGCCCACCAGCCCTGGCTCACACCCTGACTAGTGCTGTCTGCACAGTCTAGGTAGAGCAGCACAGCAAGGAAGAGCAGTTTCTCTCCACAGGCAGTATTATCGTTTTATAATGATCCATAAAAAGGGAAAGGCAAATTTCTATCTAAGACTCCTAGTGCGTCTGCGTCAAGAGACCACATGCCACAGCATTGGCTGCATTCTGATGGACCTCTCCCTTCAGGGAGTGGGGACAGAGCCAGAAGTGGGCTGGAGTGAGGACTTCACCTGTCCACTGCCAGCAATGGACCTGTCACAGAGGAGGGGGGGGGGCTGGCAACAAAGATGACAAAGCCCATGAGCATGGCAGGGCTAATACTGCTTAAGGAGTAAGCTCAAAGGGTCAGCCTTGCTGGGAGGGGTGGGAAGCGGGTAGTGCTGACCAGATTTTGCTGCAGGGCTGGGGCTATGGCAGAACCAACTGACCCCCTCCCACTAAGGATGCTCCAAAGACCCTCTCAAAGCTGAAAGGCTGTCTTCTTTTTTTCCCTCGCTTATTCTCCATGGGTCTCCCAACACCAGATTCCTGCTCCTCCATCCCCTAGAAAACTCGATTCCCCCTGCCTGGCTTGAAAAGAAACCAGATGCCTTTATCACAACCCTCCTCCCCTAAACTGATTTGTCTCTAGGTCCCCATTGTGGATCTGGGGTGGCCCATCTTGGCCTGTGTGTTGGGGGAGGGTATATCATTCAATTTTTGCTGGGCCACTGAGGGGAGGGGGCACAGAGAAGAGCACCGGGGCATTGCCACAGCCCACCAGACAGGTGGGGAGGTGTTAAAGGGGAACTTCCCAGTCATCAGGCCAGCAGAAATAGTGGAGGGAAGGCAGCAACAGGGTGGGCAGGGTCTGTCTCAGGGTTCTATCTCTGGCAGCTGCTGTGTTGATCAGGGAGTTGGGGAGGGGGGCCGGTGGGGATGACAGACATGGATAAAGGGGCTGCTAGTGGTAAAAGCCTTGAAAATAAAAGAGAAAGGGGGGAAACGCCACCGAATACACAGGGATTGAAACCTCCAAAAGCCCAAGGTTGGTGGGAATCCAGCACCAGGGTGGGGGGGGGGGGCCCCAGAAGGCCAAGGGAGCGTCGGAGCCCTGGGGGAGGGGAGAGGAGCCAAGGGAAGGCCTCCAGCCCTGGCAGACCAGCACTACTGCCAAGCAGCCTCCTGGCCGCCCAGTCTGTCCTTAGGCTGCAGCTCAGCAGGCCCCCGGGGAGGTATTGGTTGCAAGCAAGCACCTGAATATTGCCTAATGGAACCAGCCAAAGCCCAACTTAAACCACGTGAGAGGAGAGAGGAGGCCTAGCAGCAGCCCAAAGCCTCCTCAGGCCTCCTCAGGCTTCTCATCTTCTGTCCCATTCTCAGAGTCCCTTAGCCAGGACAGGGCCTGCTGCTTCCAAAGTCACCCAGGTGGTCAAGTCGCTGCTTAGCCATAGGCCTCTGGCCGCCAGCCTCTGAGCTGGTCAGGGATCCACAGACCCTTCCCAGAGTCCCCGGGCTACCTCGACACCCGCCCCCCACACCTGGCCCCGCCCCCGGTCCCGCCCCCGGTGGACGGCGAGGGTGTGTGCCCTAAGGGGCTGAGGCCAGACCCGGGCCAGGGCTTGTGCTGTTCAGAAGACGTCACCCCACCAGCTTGGTACCTCTGTCCACCGGGTCCATGAGAGAGCCCCGGGCCCCACCCACCAGTCCCATTCAGTCTGTCTTGACGTGGCCGTTGGCCATCGCCAGGGGGCCACTGGGCTCCCCGGGCTCAGCGTCCTTGTCAAAGCGGAGGCGGAGGGTGTTGCGGATGATGAACTGCTCCATGATGAGGGACCCGCAGAACCAGGGCACGGCGTACTCCAGGGTGATGAGGCCCATGAAGTCAAAGTCGAACTGGGAATAGTCCCAGGGACAGGCGTTGAACTGGCGCAGGATGAAGCCGGTGGTGAACTCCCACAGGTAGGTCCAGAGCGTGTAGATGAGGCAGCGCACCAGCAGCGGGCAGCGGCCGCGCAGGCGCAGGTACATGCGCTCCACGATGAGGATGGAGGTGCCGTAGATGAAGAGAGCCCACACGCTCGTAACCCCAGGGAACTTCCAGTTAAAGTTCACCACGAACTCCCAGGCCGCCGTGAACATCACCTCGCAGAAGTAGCCGTGGATGGCATACAGGTACCAGCGGGACAGCGCCGTCAGGGGCTCGGCAGATGCCATGGCGCCGAGTGGGGCTGGCTGCTGGGACACAAAGGAGACAGGTGAGGGAAGGAGGGACGGAGCCCTCCTCCTGCCTTCCCACGTGCAGCTCAGGTCTCTGCCATGACCAGGCTGGAGGGGATTCCAAACCTGCCTCTACCTTTCTCTTTGGTTACCATATTCTTGACGCTATTTCATGTTCATTACTTTATTCCCTATTCCTCACCTTAGCCAGGTGGGCATGAGAAATGAAAGGAAGAAAATGAGAAGTTCCACTGGCTTCCTCTGACCAGCCCTACTCAAATACTATTGGAAGGAGGTATATCCTACACTCCCTAAACTTTGTTTGGATTATCTGTGGTCAGTGGAAGAGCTGGCTGTCCTGGCCTGCCAGTCACCCCCATTTCTAGGCTACTAGCTGATTCATCTCTTCCTGCACTTCTTTTCAAACAACTCCACATCACTCATATTTCTGGGATCTTTCTAAGCAACCTATCACATTTATCTTGTGCGTGTGTGTTAGTTAACACATACATAACATGTATTGCGTTAGCCATTTTTAGGTGTACAGTTCAGTGACAGTAAGTACAGTCACACTGTTGTGCAACTGTCACCACCATCCAGCTCCAAAATTTTTTCATTATCCCAAACTGAAATTCCATACTCATCAAACACTCGCTTCCCACCCCCTCCCCCCCCGCCCTGGCAACCATCATTCCACCTTCTGTCTCTATGAATTTTACTACTCTAGTTACCTCTTTTCAGTGGCATCATATTGTAATTGCCCTTTTAAGACTGGCTTATTTCACTGAGCATCGTGTCTGCAAGGTTCATCCATGTTGTAAGCATGTGTCAGAATGTCCTTCACTTTTTAAGGCTGAATAATATTCATTCCACTGTGATCTAGCTAGCTATCTAGATATGTCACATTAAAAAACATTTTTTAATGTTTATTTTTAAGAGAGAGACAGAGCATGAGTAGGGGAGGGGCAGAGAGAGAGAGAGAGGGGGAGACACAGAATCTGAAGCAGGCTCCAGGCTCTGAGCTGTCAGTACAGAGCTTGATGTAGGGCTTGATGCAGGGCTCGAACTCACGAGGTGTGAGATGATGACCTGAGCTGAAGTCGGACGCTTAATCCACTGAGCCGCCCAGGCACCCCCTATGTCACCTTTTATTTATCCATTTGTCCATGAATGGGTTGCCTCCACCTTTTGGCTATTGTGAACACTGCTGCTATGAACATGGGTATACAGATATCTGTTCTAGTCTCTGCTTTCAATTCTTTTGGATTTATATCCAGGAGTAGAATTGCTGAATCATATGGTGATTCTGTGTTTATTTTCTGAGGAATAGCCTTGCTGTTTTCCACAGCAGCCATACTATTTTACGTTCCCACCAACAGTACTCAAGGATTCCAATTTCTCCACATCCTTGCCAGCACTTGTTATTTTCTGGTTTTTTGAGGATGGTCATCCTAATGGGTTGAAAGTGGAAGCTCGTTGTGGTCACATTTGTCTTTCACTGCTCCATTAAGCAGGTTTTGGTGTTAGTTTCAATGTTGAAAGGAAACCAATGGGCTGACAGTCCTCTCTTACTTCTTATTGCCTTCCTCTCCCCTCTTCTCAACCCCACCAGTCTTTAAGGCTCCATCCTGCTTCCCTGAAGGCTGGCCCCCAGATCTCTCAGCTTTCTCCTTGCCCTCCATCAGTGACTGTCTGGATGACTCAATTGACTCTTTCTCCAGTGCCACCCTGTTCGCTGTTATAAGGCATATGCCCTCTGATCCAGCTAGCTAGTACACAGCTAGCTAGCTGTGTATTCCTTGAGGGAAGGGACTATTTTCCAGTCCTCTGTTCTGCAGCCTTGGCACAGGCCTCTCCAGAGCAGGCAGTCTCTAAACGATGCATGTTTGGGTGTGTGTGTGAGGGGGGTGAGGGGAGCAGTTCAGGGCTGCATCAGGAATGGAAAGGCAGATGATGAAAACATGCATCCTAGCTCTGCCAGCTGCCAGTGGACACCAGGCTTGACACTTCTGTCAAGGTGGGAGAGGGGACAGAGGTTAACAAGATGCATATGTAGTCTGCATGCCTGTCTGGGAATCCCAGCCTCATCTTTCAGCTAACACAGACCTAGTCACAATTAATAACCCACCTCAATACCCTCCCTTGTGGATTGCTTTGTGGTCTTCCAAGGACTTCCATTTACATTTTGTCATTGGTTTTTACAAAATTAAGATTCATATGAATGACAGATAGTTTAACTCCTGTTTTTTAAGAGAGACAGTTGGGGCTCAGAGAGAGGCCATTTGCCCCATATCCCAGGGCCAGTAGATGGAAAGGCTAAGACTAGGATCCACATCTCCTGGTTTCTGCTTCAGCACCCATCCCCCTGCACACCACTGCCCATCTAGATATGTGCGCCCGATGGTACTCCCCTCCTCAAAAACATTCAGTGGCCCCCCATTTCCTAATGAAATGCCACAGCATCCTTGGCCTGGCATTCAAGACTCACTAGGATCTCATGCCAGCCTACTTTTTCAGCCTTATTCTCACAGGCCAGCTCTCCCGGTCTTCCCTCCCCTCCTTGTAGATTCTATCCGTGTATTTCCTGTGGCCTTTCCTCTCACCTCCACAAGCACAAACCCAGCTTCCAGGTTACCTTCAGAACAAAATCTTTTTCATCCTCCCCGCCACAGTCCTCCCCTCCCCCCACTGAATAGCCATAGCACTCACTCTATCTCTCTTTGGCCCAGATGATTTCCTGTTTTATTATGTTGATAACATTCAGTCCCCATCCAGATGTTTTTCCTGTGTTCTGCACCTCTGTATCCCACTCCTTCCTGAACACTTCCACCTAAATGTCCTATAGGCACCTCAAATCCTTTCCTAAATCAGACTCATTATCTTTTCCCCACAACTTGTCTTCCTCCTGTGACCCCACTCTGATTAAAGGAACCACCAAGCACCCAGTTAGCAGCCAGAGGCTCTAGTGTCATGCTAACTTCCTCTGCTGTGTCTCCACTCGAACATGAGCTCCCTGAGAATAAGGACCTTGTCCATCTGGTTCAGTACTGCATCCCCACTGCCTACAATAGTGTCTGGCACACAGCATTCAATGAAAAAAAAAAAGACATTTATTAATAGTTTATAATTGCTACGTAAGTCATTCCAAAACTCAGTGGCTTCAATCAACTCTCATTTGTTACT
The DNA here is from genome assembly GCF_007474595.2 of Lynx canadensis. Taxonomy (NCBI): domain Eukaryota; kingdom Metazoa; phylum Chordata; class Mammalia; order Carnivora; family Felidae; genus Lynx; species Lynx canadensis. The sequence continues at coordinate 113,278,824 of NC_044308.2, forward strand.
ACTACTTGTGTGTCTGTGGGTTAGGGGATCTTGGGTGGCCTTGATCATGAGACTGCTGGTCATTTGGGGGTTCTGTCCTATCCTTGGCTGGGGTGGCTCTTATCTACTTATCTCACATCCCAGGCACGCTTTCTCATGGCAAGGGCAGAAGCACATGAACGAGCAAGCCCTGCTGCACCCATGCTTTTCAAGACTCTGGTTAACTCATGCCCACTAACATCTTCTTGATCAAAACAGGCCACATGGCAAGGCCACCAAGTCAGCCATTACCTCCTGTCCTTTCCACCACTTAAATATCTTTGAAATCATCTCTTCCTCTTCACTCCTCTTTCTCATTGCTGCTGCTCTGCTTTAAGCTGTCACCATCTCTCACCCAGATGCCCCCAGGTGTCTTCCAGGGGGTGCCTGGAAGGTGCCTATTCCTTTCCAATCCACTCATCACACTAAGAGCATGTAGAGGGTGCCGGGGTGGCTCGGTTGGGTAAGCATCTGACTTCAGCTCAGATCGTGATCTCACAGTTTATGGGTTTGAGTCCCACGTCCGGCTCTGTGCTGACAGCTCAGAGCCTGGAGCCTGCTTCAGATCTGTGTCTCCCTCTCTCTCTGCCCCTCCCCCACTGGTGCTCTGTCTCTGTCTCTCAAATAAACGTTAAAAAAAATTTTTTTAAAGAGTATGTAAAAACAGCAATCTTTCTCAAACGCGAATTTGATATTTCTCCCCATGTGGGCCTATTAGTGGATCTTTACCATCTATGCAATAAGGCTCAAACCCCTAGGGATGGCTGGCAAAGCCCTTTATGAGCCACCTCTGCCTCAGATCTTGTCCTCTGGATCTTTTCATTACTGCTTTTGCTACCTGGTGTGCCTTTCCCAACTGCTACGGCCACCACCACCCTCAACCCATGGCCCATGAGCCCATAATCTTCAAGGTCCAGCTTCTCTGTGAAGATTTTCCTAAACACCTCCAATTCCAGAGCTATCTGCTGCCCTGTTTGTCCACCTCTGCACCCAGTTCACTTCTGTGACAACAGTTAGCACTATGCTTTGCTATGCACCAGTGGCCCCTTGATGAACGTTTATTATAATGTTAAGAGGAAAAAAAAACAGGATTCAAAACTAAATAATTAATATGATTTTGATTTTGCAAAAGCCTACATACATGTAAACGTACAAAAAATTAGCCATAATCATCTCTGGAGGGTGACATCACAAGTGATTTTTATTTCCTTTTTTAAACTTCTTGTAGTCTAAAAATTTTTTCTACCAAGTATGTATAAACTTTTACAAAAATAAAATTTAACTTAAAACTGTTTGTTGTATGAATATGTATTAATCATCTTTGTGCCTTGTATAGAGAAGATATTCAACAAACTTGCCAGACAAATGAACCTTAGGACACCTGAAGTCCTGAAAAATTAATGCAGGCTGTTCCCTCCTGAGCCATCATCACCAACAACAAACCATGCCTCACAGGTTTGAATAACATAAAGTGGTTAAGCCCAGGGGCTCTAGACTCTAACTTTCTGATTCAAACGGGCTGGTACCCTTCACCTGTGGGCTCCAGGGCACGTTACCAGACCTTTCTATAAAACGGTTTCCTTTTTTCCTCAGTTTCCTTATAGATAAAGGGAAAATAACAAGAGTAACTACTTCCGAGGATGACTGTAAGGATGAATGAGCTAATAGACGCTACTGAACTTATAGCAAATGCTCAAGAAAGTGTGGCTGTCACTTCTGGCACAGAGATGGGCTTCCTGGTGAGCTTCTCCCGCTTTGAGTGCCACCTCGTACCCAAGGCGGGACATTCTGCCCCTGTCCTCACTAGCGGTTGGGCAGCCTTCCTTGCCAAGCAGGTCAGGTTTTCACCTCCACCCAGAGCACAGCCCAGCAGCCAAGCAACCCTGTGAAACCAATAACCACACACGCAGCCCCTGAGGAAACAAAGGTTGAGTAGAGGAGGGCTTGGCCAGCTTCCAGCCTCTGTGTGGCTGGGGAGGTTTAATGAAAAGGGGGGGGGGGGGCGGCACTCAGAACTAGCCCTCTGAGGTCCAGGCTTGAAAAGCAGGGTGGAATGAAAGGGCCAGCATTCCTGGCAAGCTTCTCACACCCTCATTCTATCCTGAACCCCCAACAGGCTTTTAGACCCCTGGAGTGGGAGAGAACAGATTGAAGCTCCAGGGAAACTCACTGAGAATGAGGAGGGGCCCATGACCCCAGACAGGCGGGGCTGTGGTGGCCTGGAAACCACTTTGTCTCCCACCCAACTCAGGCCCCTCTGAACTTAGGTCTGTCCACCTGACCTGCACTCGCACCTCTGGCCCCTCTGGCCCACAGGATCCTGTTCATCCTATGCAGCATCCTGACATAACTAATGGAGTCCTCGGGTCAGCACCCCACCTTAATGTTGACTTTAAAACCCTGCTCTCCTTGCCCCTTGGGCTCATCTTTAGAGACGGCCAAGGTTTCCCAATCAGTAACAACTCGTGGGGTCCAGTCACATTCCCTGGAAGCAGGTGACTTTAAAGAGCTGGACCTCCAAACCTTAGAGCAGAAGCAAGCAAGAACAAAGGAATAGCCATTAAACAGTGGAAGGAGGGCAAGATGTTGAACAGAAGAGAGGATGGAGAAGAGAGAACAAGGTGAGTCCAAAGCCTGGATTCCATTTCTGGAACCTTCCCTACCTGGAAGAACATGGGTAGGCAGAGGGGAAGCATACCTAGGCCAGGTCAGGCTGCATCTGTGGGGTTTTGCCAGAAGAACATGCCTAGTCCATGTGAGACAAAAAGGAGAAACTGGACGTCCTGGCTGGAGCCAGGAGATGAGGGGGAAAGACAGAGAAAGGGGATGTGAGACAGTGTTATCAGCTGGGATGGCAGCTCACACCGTGGTGGGACAGACACTAACATTAGAAGCGGCATTGGCTTGGGTAGATTTGCAAAACTCCACTCCCCAAACCCAATGCTAATACTCATGGGAGCCATGCTTAAACTTTGAGCTGGGACAGGCTCCCTGACCCTCTGCTGGCCCAAAAGACCCCTATCCCTGCCCAGGCCTCCCCCCACCCGAGCCCTTTCCCCACATTCTTCCAGTACCTCCTTGCTCGGCACTGAGATCAGAGACCTGGGAAGGCCTGCATCAGGAAGAACCAGTTGCTCGCTGGACATTGGCCTCTTTCTCCTGGTGACAAACACAACCATCCTGAGAACGATGACACAAAGACAGGATGGCCCAGGAAAGAAAACTCAAGGTGAAGTGAGGAGGAGAGCGTGGGCAAGGATGAAAACAAGAAGGAGAAAAGAGCTGTGGACGGTTTCACATGCAGGATATGGAGAACAACACTCATGTACAAGAGCCTTCATACTTGTTGATAAAAGGGCCTGGGAATACGGAGTTCCAGCCAAGGGCCAGAACTCAAGGTGACTTGGCAGAGCAGGGCACCATCCCCCCCCCCCAAGGGGACAGGTGATAGATGACTTTGTGGGGAGGGGTTCAGAATCTTGCTCCCTAGGAGTATCTCACCAGCTTCCAGAACCTGCTGAGTTATTCCCTACTCAGAGAGCACAGCAAGTTGAGAGGGGCGAAGAGAATGCCACAAGTCTGAGACAGGCTGGAGGCAAAACCAGATAAGGCAACTGCCTTTGATTTTACTCAAAATTCTCATCTTGTTCCAGGAAGCTAAGGTGCCACAACACAATGACTCTGGGAATTTCTGTCCAGAGGAGCATCTTGATAGAAAATCGGGATTCCTTTTACATGCAACCAGGCTGGGCGGGGCTTCGCCTCATTACTAGGCCTCTTTCACCTCATTTACTTCCCCATTCCTAGGCACCAAAATCGCTACAGTTCCATGTGCTGGGGAGAGACACAGCCCTTATAGGGGGCCCCTGGGAGCAAGGCAGTGGAGGTGGGGGGGGGGGACTCTGAGTCCAGCCCCCTGATAGGCTCTGTGCTGGAAGTGAGTGGAATCTATGAGGGGTGGGCAGGTGTCCTAACATCTGGGTGAAAGATGCAAGGTCTGAAACCATCCTCACCTTGCACTGTGGTAATCAAGTTGGGAGGGGTGAGGGTGGGAGGAATATATGGGCTTGCTTCAGGGCCAGAAAGGAAACAAGCAGAGCTAAATACCTGTGGTCACTGGCTAGCCCAGACACCATAGAGTTCCACCCTTTCTTGCTATGGGCATCCCCCAGAAAACTCTTTGGGATGGTCTTCCTGCTACCTCCCAAGTCACAGTAATCATCAGCCACTCTTCTCAGCACTTACCAGGTATTAACTCAGATAATATTCAAGCCTATTTTATAGATGGGGCAATTGAGGAAGGGGAAGTCTTAATAAGTCTTAAGAATTACAGCTATAAAAGCCAGAGCTAGGATCCAAACCCAGCAAGTCTGGCTCCAGAGCCTTCATTCCCAATCAGCACACTGCACTGCCCTTGAAGCTGACTACAGGCTCCTCTATAGGCACCACCACTTTCTGAGTTTCTGCTTCTGGAAGACTAGGATGGTATATGGAGAGGAAACAAGAAGCAAGAGCAACATGAACCTCTAGGTAGATCATCAATGAAGCCCAGAACAGGTGTCAGAGCCATTGCAGGCTCTCGTCCTATTCTGAGAGGCCAAGTTCTGTTCTAAGGCCAAGTTCTGGCAAGATCTACACAATGATCCTCCAGGGTCATAGCAGACCCTCACAGGACCATGGTAGCAGCCACCCCTGAGGGCCTCAAGGTGTGTGCCATTCAAAGACCTTTCACCAAGACACACACTGGTCCCCGTCAGGCTACCCTGACTGCCAGCCCACCCTCATATTGGCTGGGAATCTCAGATGGCCCAGCCCTGCCATGGACATTCAGCCAAGAGCAGTGACCAGCATCACACTGCCCAGAGAAGCCTGGTGCCTGGAGCAGCACCAGGGAGAGTGTCAGGAGCAACCATTCCACACAAAGCAGCAGGCCAAAGAGGATTTTAGAAGGCCTCAGATGCTAAGCAAATCCCAGCTGGCAGACACAGGAGGACAAGTGGGCCTGGGGAACACAGTCAGCCTGGCACAGAGGTTCGCCAGGGCTCAGGCAGTAAAGGGCACCTAGCAGTTGGTGCCCTGAGGCTGGGCATCCTGAGTGTTGCCTGCAAGGCTCTTTCCAGACCTCACTTGGCTGCTTCTCTATTGTTACTCAGATCTCAGCTCAACCATCACCCCTGAGACCTTCTCTGGTCTCGAATCCAAAACAGCCTTCCCATCACTGACATCATCATATTTCATTCCTCCAGCACTTTCACTTTCTACTATTTTGCTACTTGTTTGTTGTCTGTCTCCTCCAACTAGAATGAATGCTCCATGAGGGCAGGGGCTCTGTCTTGTTCACTGCTGGGTTCCCAGTGCCTCCAACAGTGCCTGGTGATAAGACCCACTAATACGTCTGGCACGGATGAATGAATGAATGAATGAATGGGCCCACACAGGCGCAGGCTCTTAAACACTGATAAGGGCAGGTGTAAACAGCTAGCAGCTCAGCCTTTCTCTTCTCCCCTTTCTTGGCAGATATAGCCTTTAAAATTTTTCAATGCTAACATTTTAAAATATCTTTATTATTTTTCCTGATTATAAAAGTAACATGTGCTCACACCTGAAATTTAAACATTATGGAAAGGAATGACCTAGAAAGGAAATATCTTCCATCACCCCACATCTTAGAGAAAGTCACTGTTAATGGTGTGTTGTATATTCACCTGGATTACATTTAGCTTTAAAAGAAGCAAATCCATGTATCATAGAAAGAAAAGGAATTCATAATTCCACCAAACTAGCAGCCATTATCACTTCTCCCTTGCAACTTTTTCTCATGTGTTTATTTTACAAGTTGCTTTAATGTACTTATTCTGGGGGCGCCTGGGTGGCGCAGTAGGTTGAGCGTCCGACTTCAGCCAGGTCACGATCTCGCGGTCCGGGAGTTCGAGCCCCGCGTCAGGCTCTGGGCTGATGGCTCAGAGCCTGGAGCCTGTTTCCGATTCTGTGTCTCCCTCTCTCTCTGCCCCTCCCCCGTTCATGCTCTGTCTCTCTCTGTCCCAAAAATAAATAAACGTTGAAAAAAAAAATTTAATGTACTTATTCTGTAACCTGACATTTTCACTTATTATAAAATAATCATTTCCTCCAGTTGTTATATTGCTTTTGTTCTCATTATTATAATGGCTATGTGATATTCCACCAGGTGGAAAACTATAATTTACTTAACTTAGGTGTTCAGAAAAGGGAGAGAGAACAATTGTTTCCCACTCTCACTATTACAATGACACCACAAGAAACATCTTTTTTTATGCCTGTAACAAAAGAATTCAGCCTTTTCCTTCTCTAGGAATACATCCTAAAGAAAGATTTCTTTTTTTTTTTTTTTAAGTAGGCTCCATGCTGGGTGTAGAGCCTAACACAGGGCTTGAACTCACAACCCTGAGATAAAGACTTGAGCTGACCAAATGTCCATCAACTGATGAATGGATAAAAAAGATGTGGTATAAATATACAATGGAATATTACTCAGCCATCAAAAAGAATGAAATCTTGCCATTTGCAATGATGTGGATGAAACTGGAGTGTATTATGCTAAGCAAAATAAGTCAGAGAAAGACAAACACCACGTGATTTCACTGATATGTGGAATTTAAGAAACAAAACAGATGAACACAGAGGAAGGGAAGGACAAATCAGCTAAAAACAGAGAGGAAGGCAAACCGTAAGAGACTCTTAACTATCGAAAACAAACTGAGGGTTGATGGAAGTAGGCAGGTGGGGGATGGGCTAGATGGGAGATGGCTATTAAGGTGGGTACTTGTGATGAGCACTGGGTATTATATGTAAGTGATGAATCACTAAATTCTACTCCTGAAACCAATACTAAACTATATGTTAACTAACTTGAATTTAAATACAATCTTGGAAGGAAAAAAAAGATAAATAATTAATAAAAAATAATAATAATAAAGACCTGAGCTAAGATCAAGAGTTGGACACTTGACTGACTGAGTCACCCAGGCGTACCTTAAAGAAAGATTTCTTAATAACTCCAGAAATGGGATCACTGGACCAAAGGGTACAACAGTCTTAGGGATGATGGTGTAGATTGCCCTGGGGAACTCTGTGTTATGTGGGGAATAGGTCTCTGGTCTGAGTCACCGTGCTCCCACAGTGGCCTCTGTGGCCATCTCTGTGCACCCACCCCACACCCACAGTTCAGGCTTGCACTACCCTAGCTACAAATCAACTTCCTGAAAGAGCCTCCAACCATAAACTGATTTTGCAAGCCCAGGCTGAGTGAAAAATAAATGCTAGCCCTGAGTTTTAAACTCCCACCGGCACTAGAGTCAACATCTACCTATAGCTGAGAAATACCTAGTTACCCTTTGCCCTCCCTGCATGCTCCTGTGTGGAAGCTAAGCCTCCCGGTTCCTATATGCCAGCCCAGCAGCTCCCAATAGCCCGTCCAGTCAGGAGTGTAAAAGCACTGTCTCTCCCTGCCCTGTCTTCCAGGGGACTTCCCTGCCTGCTGGTCCCTGATCCCTCACTGGGACTGTTTGCCCTATGCAGACAATAGCCTTTAGGCCAGACAGGCCTTTGGGGCTTGGGAAAGCAGCCAATTGTCTTTTTTTTTTTTTTTTAATTTTTAAGTTTATTTACTTTTGAGAGAGAGAAAGAGACAGAGCATGAGCGGGAAAGGGGCAGAGAGAGAGGGAGACCCAGAATCCAAGAAGCAGGTTCCAGGCTCTGAGCCATCAGCACAGAGCCCGGCGTGGGGCTCAAACCCACGAACCGTGAGATCATGACCTGAGCCAAAGTCAGACGCTCAACCAACTGAGACACCCAGAAGCCCCAACCAATCGTCATTTTCTAAAGCACCACTGAGGAAAAGCCAGAGGTTAAGGCTGGAAAGAAAGCCCATATGAGGACAGGTGAGACTCCACAGTTGGGGGTCCCCTGCTCTCCATGCAGCTTGTCTGGACTTGGGAGGAGGAAAACTTCCTCCTAACAGGCCAAAAGCAGCAGAGAACTTGCTCCTCTTGACCCCTTGGTGGCCACTTTTATGGCAGCTAAGGCACCACCAATCCCTCACCTCCCAGTGCCCTGGGTGCTCTACCCAAGGCCTTGTGAACTGTTCATAGCATCGGAGCAGAATCTGGAATCCCAGATGAGGTACAGTTCTCATTGCAGAGAGGTAAAGCCCAGGGCCCAAAGCATCCACGAGCCTACAGATAAGAGAATTTAGGAAGATGTCATCTCCTATGTGCTGGGTGTCTGACATCATTTGTGTCAGCCAATCTGGGTCTGGCACAGTTTTTAGAGGCCATGTGGCTATAAGATGGCTCCAACACATGAAACGGCCTGAAACTGCTGGACATTCCCCTCCTATTCCACAACTATAGCCCTGTGACAGGCCCTTGGACAGAACACAGGCTCATAATGAGAACCTCCAGACCTGTGACCATGCTGCCGAGGCAGGGAGGGCTGATGATCCCCGGGGATCCTGTAACATACTCACTTATCACACCCTTGAGTGCACAACTCAGAACAGACATCAGGATCACTGTCCAGGAGTGTCCCAGGTTAACCTTTCTCCTGCTGCCTGGCTGGGCCTCCGTGCCATTCTCAGCAGCGTGGGCAAGCATCAGCCCCAGGGCTCAGCTGATCCTTGGCTAGTGGATGGGTGGCTTCCATGTGTCCCTGGGAATAAAAGAGGAGGCGTTCATTAGCTTCAACTGCCCCAGCTCCAACCCACCAGGCTAGTCGGAGGGGCAGCCTCAAGGTGAACGCTACAATTGCCTGGGCTCCGGGTTCAGTACCAGGCAGTCAGCCCATCCAGGCCACTGGGCCCCTGTCCTGGAACCTATTACCTCCTCTGTGCCATCCTGCTTGCTCAGGTCTGGTTAATCCAGCAATGACAGCCTGGGATGGATCCCAGGCAATTCACACTCAGGGCTAGGACTTAGGGCTTCTTGCACCATGAGTAAATGTGTGCACATTTGTAAATCTGAGAGGGGGTATAATTTTAGAATCCAGTGCCATTCTCATTTAGCTTCGAATTACACTCTCACCTTCACCCTGCAGTGGCTACATCTTTTTCAAGGGCGGTCAAGAACCCCAGACAAGTAGGGCATTTGGGGAGTCAAGCACAACTACACAGAAAAACAAGCACACCAACAAAATGTGTGCTAGACCCTCTCCCTGCAATAATCCCACCACCCTAATATTTATTTCATTCTATTATATCACTGTGATTGTTGAGGCCCTTCCTATTAACATCAATAACATAAGGGTGCCTGGGTGGCTCAGTCGGTTAAGAATCCGACTTCAGCTCAGGTCATGATCTCACGGTTTGTGGGTTCTAGCCCCACATCTGGCTATGTGCTGACAGCTCAGAGCCTTGAGCCTGCTTCAGATTCTGTGTCTCCCTCACTCTCTGCCCCTCCCCCACTAGCATTCTGTCTGTCTCTCAAAAACGAACTAAAAAAAAAAACCCATATTAAAAAATTAAAAAAAAAAAACAGACTACATGCTGATACAAATCTGGCCCCTGGCCACATACATCTTTTTAATATATACCTAAGATTTGAACATTTGATAGATATTCCGGCTTTATATGAAAGTCCTGAAGCTTCTCTGAAAACCCCTTGAGTGCAGCACCATCTGCACGAGACTAAGGACAGAAGTCAGGTTCAGCGTGGCCCTATAGCAGGACAGGGGTGGAAGCCGGGACCATTCCCCCCACGGATGGCCAAACAGTCCTCCACAGAGGCGCCACCCAAGCTGGTGCCCACAGCCAGCTTCCTCCCTGCCCATACCTCCCAGGCTCTCTGAGCTCCCTGAGCTGGCAACTTGCAAGGCAGCATGGGAGCCGAGGAGAAGTGAAAGGGCAGAATTCACTGCATGCACAGGTGCTTGTGGCCCAGAAGGCTGTGCACCCCTGGGTCACCAGCCGCTGCACCCCCCTCTTCCTGCACTGAGACAAGTGAAGGACGGAGAGCAAAGTGCAGTGGGCTGCTGTGCTCCCTGGCTCCTCCCCAGCTGCTCTACATACAGAAGCCTCAACCTGCCCCACCTGTCGATCCTCCTCCCTTCTCCCAGCCAGCCTGGCACATACCCATTACCTCAAGGAAAGGGCTTTCATGGGGCATGTCCGATACCCCCTCTACCCCCAGTACCACCATGACCCGTGCCTGGGAGTTCAATCCCACCCACCGGCACTTCCCCTTCCCAGGGGAACTAAGCAGGCCACATCAACAAGCACGAGACAAAACAGAAACAGAAACCAAAGCCCACATCCTGGCAGCACAGCCTGCTGGTCGCTGCAGTCAGCCCTGGGAGCCCGCCGCTGCTGGCTGAGATGCCGCCCTGGCAGATGAAGCCGCTGCAGTCAGAAGAGGCTCCTTTCCGAGGCTGGCCTGGCACCGGACACCTCCTGCTTCCTGGTCTGAGGCTCTTCCACCAGGGAGCTGCTGGGGGCTGGACAAGGAGGCAACAGTCTAGCAGGGGTCCCACCCCTGCCTCCAAGTATACATGTTGTCCCCAGCCCCCGCTGACACTCCCTGGCCCCTCAGAGCAGGTCCCTGGTGTAGGTGGCATGAGGCTCCTTTGTGGACCACAGGGCGTGAACTAGAAGTTTTTGGAGCATATGAATGTGTGAAGAGCCCTTATAGCAACTAATGTGGGCAGAACTTAAAACTCTTTTTCCAGTACATCATCCCTCATGATTCTCCCAAGACTCCTGCAGGGAGGGCAGGAGTTATCACCACCCACCCTACCCCACTCCCACCCCCAACCCCATTTCAGAGACGAAAACTCTCTGAATCTCAAGACATTAAGAGATTAGGCCAAATCTACACATTTGACTCAAACCCTGGTCTTCAGGCTCCAGAATCACCCCTCTCCCCATACATCATGACTTCAAGCTGCTTCCCATATGTCTGCATGCACCTGTCCCTCATTCACTATAATCTACTTAGTCTGTTCTGTAAGCCGCTTATTTGTAAGCATACAGCCCGAGTCTGTCCGTCCAGCTTCATCAACATGCCCAGGCGCTCCTCTGAGACCTGCTCCCTCCTCATTCCTTTGTGAACCCTCCTAAGCCCCCAGCTATTCCATCACTGATGTTCCCACAGGACTTTGAACATCCTTCCATTGAAACATAATGTCCCATCTTAAAGTTATTATTGTCTGTTTCCCCCTCCACATGATGAATTCCTCGAGGCCATGGAATTTCTTTTGGATGGATGGACAAGCAAGGCTGAGAAGGGCCCAGCTAAATGCTTGGGTGATTGCACCATCCAGTGTTATCAACCAAACAGTGATGTCTAGTGTTCTTCCCTAATTTTTAGGCCACCTCATCATGGAAGGGCTCTCTCCCACAAAGCACCATAAATATTGGTTTACAGCAGCCAGGGCTATCTTTGCAAATGAGGGAATAAAGGATCATGTTCACTCTCCTCCCACCTCCAAGAGCCATCACCTGGACAGAGGGGTCAGGACAGATGAGTGGATGCCTTGGGTAGGGACAACAGAGAAGACATGTCACACGAGGAAGGCTAGGGAAGGAACAAAATGTCCCAGGCATCCCAGGAGAAACTGCAGGCTCCTATGTGGGCAAGGGTCCAAGCTGAGGCTCAGGTCAGAGAATAACAATGCCTATTCTGTTATTTCTACAATGTGCTGGCACTCTCAAAAGGCACATCCAGTTTTCATGCACATAGCATTCATTTCCCAAAGAGGTTTAACCAGCAGCTGCTGGCAGGAAAGTCCCTCTGCATCATTCTCTCCCCTCCACTATAACTATTTAGGGTAAGCTGGACTTGCAGGATTGAAGCTCTACTTCCCTGACCGGAACCTAAAAACCAAACCTCCCCCCACTCTCCGCCCTCTCTCCATGGCCCAGAACCTAAGACTGGATCCAGGAAGTGGCAGGCAAATACATCCCTTTGTCCCTCTCAATCTCCTCGTCCCCAGATCTCCCCTCAACCCTAGGTGCCTACAAAGTAAAGAGTAAATGCCCCCCAAAACCCACTGGGGGAGCCCTCTGCTTACTCAAAGTGTCCTGGTTCTTCCCACGGGATGCAGAATTGCTTTTACTCGTCCTATAGTAAGACCAGCTCAGAACACAAGCAGATTTGGCAACTTCTGGAGTCAGTGAGAGACTATGTGAAAGTGCAAATGCACCTGTGTCGACTCAGCTCCCCCAGGGGAAGACCCAAGCCCTTGGGCCTGACTGCCATGGAAGAAGTTGGTGTACCTGGGAAACAGGCTGCGCACACGCTCCATTTGACCCTGTCCTTCCACTCCATGCCCCCTCGTTTAGGGCTTAGAGTCTAGGTTTCTCTGCCTGCCGGACATCTCACCAATCTGTCTTCTTCCTCACTTGCAGGCTACTCTGTCCTGTCACCCTCCTCTCCTTCCTTCCTTCTCCCCAACCAGCCCCTCCTGCCTTGCGTGCCTTTCTCCATGTCCCCTTCTAAACAAACCCTGACCACCCATCCCCTACACCTTGGAAGGTGGTCTCTGGCCCTGTGCCCCTCCTCCTTCCTTCCCACCCCACCCCCTGGCCCTGGGTAGCTGCTGCCTGCTGCCTGAAAGGCTGGACAGCTGCTGGGCTCTCTAATTAGCTGCCTGGCTGCCATCCCAGAGCAAGGCATGTGTTACAGTAAAGAGCTGCCTCACCTCCCCTTCATCAATAATCCCCTATGCAGATCCCATCAGGCAGCAGCTGAGGGGCCCTGGAATCCTGGTCACGTGAGACCAGCAAGGCTTCTCCTGTCATCTGGAAAAGGACAGTCAGTAGCCTAACAGCATCACTAAGTGACCAGGAATTTATTTATCAAGGTTCTCCCTATTACTGCCCATGTCCTTAGGGTATCCCATAGGTTACCCCACCACCTCCATACCTTTGGAACAATGGGAACCCTGTCCTGCCCCTTAGTTGCCTCACCAGTAGAGGCAGAAAGATGCCCAGTGAGCCTTTTGGAGGATAAGCGTGAGCCCTCTGAACAGCATGACACCCAGTGGCCTGCTTTTCACAGCTTTCTATAGCCAAGCCACCCCCAGAGATTTCTAAACAACCAGAGACTTAGTCCAAGAAGTCCCGTGGAGGCTAACATGTTTATTCAAGGTGTTGTATTCCAGTGGTCAACAAATATTTATCAAGCACCTGCTGAAGGCCAGGCACTGAACTGAGTGTGAATAAGACAATGCTCCTGCCCCCTTGGAGCTCACATCTCTGTGGGGAGACAGACAATGATTAGGCTAGCTGACATGCCATAATGTCTGATAATATGCCACAAAGAAGGGGAGATGCCTGGTGAGGACAGAATAACTGGATGTGGAGAGCATGTCTTAAACTTCTCTAAGGAGGTAGCATTTGGGCATAGATGAGAAAGATGCAAAGAAGCCTTTCTTTCTTTTTTTTTAAGTGATTTGTGTGTTTGAATGTTTATTTATTTATTTTGAGAGAGAGAGCTCAGGGAAGCAGCAGCAGCAGAGAGAGAGAGAGAGAGAGAGAGAGAGAGAGAGAGAGAATTCCAAGCAGGCTCCACACTCAGCATGAAGTCCAACGTGGGGCTCGACCCCACCACCATGAGATCACGACTTGAGCTGAAATCAAGGGTCAGACACCGAATTGACTAAGCTACCCAGGCGCTCTGCAAAGAAGGCTTTCAAAGAGCTTTGGGAAAAGCATTCCAGGCACAGGGAATAGTAAGTAAAAAGACCCTGAGGGAGGAGCAAGCTAAAAAACGAGTTTGAGAAACAGCAAGGCCAGAGCAATTAAAAAGTGTAATTAAGGGGTCAAATGTTCCCTGCCCCTCATTGCAAAAGTCATCTGGTGGTCCCTACAGTGCCAGCTGGGCCATGGCAAAGCCCCAGTTGCCAAGGGGACATGCCCAGCACAATTGCCTTGTGGGCAGGGGCTGGAAGGTGCAGGTCCCAGTCAGCTTTGGCAATATATTTATTAACAAATAAAAGTAAAGTTAAATCTTTTGTTGACTGATGGCCTGGATTTTCCACCTGTTTCCCATCAAAAGAATTTAAGTAAATTTACTAGGCCTTCTCTAACCTGATTATTTCACTTTAACAAGAAAGTAAATGTTCCTTTTTAACTCCACCTAGTTTGTTAAGTTTTCTGTCATCTGAAATCAAAAAAATCCTAACACAAGTAATTTTCCCCCAGCTGGAACATACCTTTTTGGCACGAGAATCACGTATCTGAGCACCACCTGCCCACCTCTGCCGCCATGCAGACCAGTGGCTCTGCCCTTGCACACAGTTAGGAGAACTGAGAATAAGGTCAGATGCCTAGCTAGCTGCGTCCCTCTCAGCAGGATGTCTATAGTTTTGGGGGCTCCAAACCTCCCTTCTGGGTGCTGCCCAGACTTTGTCATTCCCCCTTTCACCACACATGACCCTTGCCAGCAACCTAGCGTGCCTTGACTCTCTTCCACAAACTGGATATGGGAAAACTAACAGTGCAAAAACAAGTAGTGCACAACTAGATTGTTTTTCTATAAGCTCTAGAACAGCATTGTCCAATTTGATAGCTACATGTGGCTATTTAAATTTAAATTTACTAAAAATGAATAAAATTAAAAATTCCATCCCTCCATTGTACTAGCCACATTTCCAGTGTTCAACAGCTACATGTGGCTAGTGTCTACCATATTGGACAGTGCAGATATAGAACATTTCCATCATCACACAAAGTTGTATTGAGCTGCACTGCTCTGGAGCTTATCCAGGGTGACCAGAAGGCTGCCAAACATACAGACCTAAAACTCAGCTACATTTTCTTGCTCTTGGAAAAGCTTTTCTTGTGAATAGATACCCCTGCCCTTCCTCTCTTCCTCAGGCTCAGGCCTAGTTAACCATTGTTAAGATGGGGGGTGGGGGGAGGGTGAACCATTGTTTTATGAAAGTCTCTGTCCACTGCGACTTATATCCAAGAACCAGGAGAGGGCTCTTGCTGAATGAGGTCAGCCCCTGGGTCTCTGGCTATAACTCAGTCTAGAGGTGCTGCCTGGAGTGTTTAAAAAGTCCAGAGTGTTTATTGGGCACCTCCTGTGTGCCAGGCAGCTTCCACACAGAACCCTTCACAAGTCTGGGATGGAGGCATTAACTCAGATTTACTCAGGAGGGGTTGGAAATTCAAAGAAGTTAAAGGGAGGGTCAAGTTTTTACTAGCACTTTTTTCTCTTACACCACTCAGGAGAGATGGGGATGTATGGACAGGAAATAGGGGACTTCATGTACCCACAGCAATGGGCCACCAACAGTTGACAGTGGGTTCTCATGTCAGCTGCCCCTCCCAGCATATTCAAGTCCACCAGGGCCTTGGGAGAGCTGCCTCCAAGGGTCTGCCCATGAAGGCCCAGTTATTGAAAGACACCACATTGAAATCACAGGAAGGCCACAATACAGAAGACAAACCTGAGAAGGTGGTAGGGGTCGGAACACAGACATGTGGCATTTCTCCTGGGCAAAGAAGGGAGGGGCATGAGAAAATTTGTTATAGAAAGCTATATGAACCATGAGTTCCTTACCTTTGCCTCCCCATGTCCTGGGTAAAAACTCAACATATAGTAGGGACTCAACATCCAAGTGCAGAATGAGGAAAAAGGCAAGGCGCAGGTACTCCATGAGTGAGGGAGGAGGCCCGGCCAAGACAAGACTGAACAGCAGATGCACTGGGGGACACAGGAATGAGATGTACTGAAGGAGCTGTGACAGTTGCTGTCTGCTCTACATGTGACCCAATCTGAATGTCCCCTTCATTTAAGTAATGGCCCAGAGGAAAGGACAGCATACACCTGGCTGGGTCCTGACTGCAGCCAGGCACTTCCACCATGAGCGTAAGCCCTGCAGCCCTGGCCCTCCACTCAGCCTCTCGCTGGACAGCTCCATCTACTGTGAAAGCACTGAGCCTTGCAGCATGTTCAAAATATGGCTCCAAACAGCACTTAGGCAAGAGTAATTAAAGGGATGTTATCGCAGTCAGTCTCTCATTAGCCACATAATTAGACTGCTGAAAATAATTAACATTCCTTTTGACAAAGGAAACAGAGGGCCCATTACATTCATTAGGACAACCTCAAACTAGCCTGAGGAAGGCTGAGAAGAGAACTCATCACCTCCCACCTCTGCACAGGACAGAGTCAGACCTGGTGATGAGTCCTGGCCGAGGCCTGGATGCCCCAACGTATGTGTTACAGATAAAAAGTAACACCCACACATATTCAGAGAAGAAAGACTTGAAGGAAATGCATGACTATATCACTATGGCAGGACCAGGGGAATATACCTGCCACCCCCAAGGCCCCAGAAAATGGCAGAAGAGACATTTTCTAGGAAGAGTAAATCCATTACAGCACCAGAAAACAAGGAGTGATATGGGGTCCCTGAAGATGGAAGGCAAATGGGAATAAACTGATGGAGAAACCACAACCCCCAAAATAAAACCATGAAAAAAATAACAATATTAATAGTAACTGACACTCACACAGTATATAAATATGACAGACACTATTCTTAGAACTTTGTATTATTTCATTTAATATTCACAATAATCCTTTGAGATAAAAACTACTATCATCCTCACTTTATGAATAAGACTCAGAGTTACACAGCTTTCTCAAAGTCATGGTACTAATAAGTGCTGGGTTAGGATCTGAACCCAAGCAGGTGAGGCGAAGGGTTTTGTGCTCAGTCAGAGGAGCAGCTCTGGGGGCTCCAAGTTTGGAGCCAGCACACTGGGGGCTCATGAGAAGCCCTGAGTGATGGGTGATTGGATTTGGAGCAGCTGGGCCCCTATCCCACCTCTCCACCCATGTTTGTGTCCTGGAACTTGGGGCAGGGGGGCAAGGGACACCTAGACACCGGTCCCTAGCAGACACATCCCACCCCCTGTTCACAACCAGTGATTGGCATGGAACTAGGGTTCACAGAGTGGTGACTGAAAAATCTCATAATACAAAGAGAGGAACACATAACAAAGACTCACCAAACATTTGACAGAAACCAAAACTGCCAGAAAAGCACCAAATTTGAGAACAAAAGTTATAAAGAAAGCAAAATAAAGTTGACAGAATGAAACGTTTTTAAAGCACAATGAATATCCCCTGAGGGATGGGAAGGGCTACTGAATCCATGAACCAAAATAAGACTGACACCAGAAGAATGATAAAGATCTTACAAGTGAAGGAAATACACCATGGCTAACCCATTATCTGGGGATGAAAGAATAGAGTAACCTCATTAAAATGTTTCTTTATGTATTTCTATTTTTCTAAACTTCCTATACTGAATATATATCCCTTTGAGTACTGGAAAAGTTACTTTTTAAAATGTCTGGCGTGAGGTGGGCACTCAGTAAGATTTGGTAGACCCTGCCCCCATGTCAACCCTTAGCCCTATCCAGGCTGACCCATGATTCACTGCTCCCCAGTCACACAATCCACACCCCCAAACTCCCGGTCTCTGTGCACATAGCTGCCCTCCCAGAGTGCCTTTATCTCTCCTCCCCATTTACCCATATTTGCCTATTCTTCAAGGCCCACTCAAAGATTACTTGCATTAACAAAAGGTCCCTGAATCCCCCTCAACCCAAACTCCTAAGGGCACCTAATTCTCCAGGGTCATGGGACAGGTCTGGTTGAGCTGCCCTATGGGGTCATAGTGCTGACAACTTACCTGCCCTTTACCTTTCAGTGAGTCCAAGTCTGTTCTCCCAACTCTACTTCTTAAAGACACCAAGAGGCATGAGCCTTCTTTTTATATCCCCCTGTGCCAAGAAAAGCTGAGAAGCTTTCACAAGAACATGCTTACATGTCAGTTGAGTGAATGACGAATGAATTGCTCTTCCTGGTGGGAGTAGAAGTGGCAAACTATTGTAGAGATTTGGTTACTCAACAGGGTGGGGCCCAGCATGCCACATAGGTGGGGTGCCCCAAATGGGCCACCTGGTTTCGTTCCAGACAGCTTTAAACTCCTACCCCTTGCCTAAGATCCAGAAATACCTGTAAACCCAGAGGGTATGATTGGTAAGTCTAAGGTCAAAATGTTGATGAGCAAGATATTTATATGGTCTTAAGGTATCTCCCCACAGATTGCTTACTAGTAGTGAGGGAAAATTAGTAAGTGCACAGTGAAGAAACTGGACAACACCTTAACCAAGAGCTCTAACTTAACACCACATCTTAAGGGGCAAATGGCCAGCCAATGCCTCTAGATGTAAGACATTGAAAAAGACGCAACATCACTCATGTAAATCCCAGTCAGGAGTGTATAACCCAGAGTCTAAACATGAGGCAACATCAGACAAAATCCAAGGAGAAAAATATTCTATTTTTTTAAAAATGGGGAGGGGAGGCTATATTCTTCAAAAATGTCAATGTCATGGGGGCGCCTGGTTGGCTCAGTTGGTTAAGCATCCAACTCTTGATTTTGGCTCATGTCATGATCTCACAGTTCGTGAGTTTGAGCCCTGCATTGGGCTCTGCACTGACAGCACGGGGCCTGCTTGGGATTCTCTCTCTCCCTCTCTCTCAAAAATAAATAAACTTAAAAAAAATTTTTTTTAAGTTAATGTCATGAAAGACAAAGAAAGACTAAGGAACTATTCTAGAGGCAAGGGGACTAAATGCAATGTGAGATTCCAGAGTAGACCCTGTACTGAAGAGGGGAAAATGCTATAAAGGACACTGTTGGGTCAGTTGACAAAACTGGAATACTGCCAGCAGATTAGATAAAGCATTGTATCAATGTTCAATTTGCTGAAGGTTATATAAAACAATATCTTTATTCTTAGAAAACCCACACTGAAATGTTTACAAATAAAGGTCCCTCATTTAGGCAACTTAATCTTAAATTCCAAAAAAAAATTTAGACAGAGAAGGAACATAAATGATAAAAAAAAAATGAGGCAAATGTTTAAAAAAGTGAATCTGGATAGAGTATTTGGGTGTTTTGTACTATTCTGGCAACTTTTCTGTGACTTTGAAATTACTTCCAAATAAACAGTTTGGAGAAAAAAAAACAACAAAAGAGCCCCTTCCACTAGACAGGGTCTGGGGTAGGAGTGGAGAAGACATAGAGAGTAAATCCAGGGAGAACATCGGTCATCACATGTCTGCACTGGGCACAAATATAACCTTTTGGGTCTATTTTTATTACGTATGGTTAATATTTTCTGGAGATGTTTTGACATCACTTCTGTCCACAAGCCCACCATAATGAGTCAGGTTGTATTTGTTAAACCACAGCCTTCTAGGTGTTTCACGATATTTCATTCCCCCTGCCCCATCACCACCAAATTTTGTAGCTAGTCCTAGTCAGACTGCCTGACCTTAGGCCCTTAGGCCATATTCCTCCCTTTGGAGATCTTGTGCTGGCTTTCTGGGGTGCATGTCCCATTTCCCACACCCCACCACCATCACCACCACTGGACTCCAGAGTAGACTTTGCTCCCACCACACACACACACACACACACACACACACACACACAGAGCCTCCCTCCCCAGGTGCCCTGTCATAGCTGGGTGTGGTCACCTTTAACACAGCCAGACAGCTGACCCAGTCTCTTTAAGCAGGCTCACTGCAGGCTACAGGGAATCAAGCAAACCATCACATTGTACAAATTCATTTATTGATTCAGAAATTAATATGATCTGATATGCATCTTTTATGGGCAGACTCCTCAATGCTATGTAGGTTGGAGTATGAAAGCTGAAACACCAGAGTGGGGCCAGTAGTTTTTAAAACATTGGAAATATACAATCTTGGAAATTCTACCAACACCAAACACCAGAAAACTAGTAATAATAGTAAATTACACTCTTACAGTGCTTTTTACTTAAATGAGCCCCTTCAAGTTCATCTCATTATTTATGCATTCATTCACACATTCATTAAACAATCACTCAGGATCTGTGTTGTGCCACCAGGGGCAGGCAAAGGCCACAGAGGTAAAGGCCCAACTCGGGCCACAGGAAGCTGCCATTCTACATGGCCCTGAATTGCCCAATTGGCCTGTACACACGTGCTTAGGGTGCCAGCCATGATGGGGCGGTGAAGAAAACTATTTGAAAGGACAGAAAATGAGAGGGTCAAAGAGAAGTTATTGTGACTTTGGTGCACCCATAGATTTTGCTGTTTCTAAAAACATGACTCTATATGATGACTCTATACTGATTTATGTGTAATTATTTATAGGACCATAAGCCCATGAGTGCTAAGGGCCTCTAAAGGTCTTATTCCAGCCCAAACAGTAAGTAGAGGTTGCAATCCTGAATGCCAACAAGCGTCAAGCAGCCAACTTAAATTAGTTAAGACTCAAGAGCTATTAAGAAAGCAGGACTGACAGGTGACTTTTTTGCATGGTTTTAACATATACTGAATTGTCTGGGAGTGCCATCACAGTGCAGTTAGAGGGGATACTATACTTTGTATTCTTTGAAATGTCACCAAGAGCGGTTGACCATCTGGGAAAATCACGTCAACCTCAGCAGCACCTCTCCTGGTATCTGAGTCACCCACACAACACACCTAGATCCTGTGGGTATTTGTGGCTGTTACATTCTCAGTGATTCTCTGCACAGGTTCCAGCATCTGACTTCTTCCTTCTGTTTTCTGTGTAGTTGTGCCTGAGCAATTACATACTAGAATACATGACACTGTATTATAACTAACTTTTCCTTTATTTCTCTGTTATATTACAGTTAGGGCATTATATTGATTTGTTTAAGAAACATGTATATATGTGGGTCATATTATTTAGGAATTTTATTTAGGGTGATCAGAAGGCATTATAAATATTTGCTAGATAAAAAGGGGGCACCATTCCAGATCATGTGCCCTTAGAAGCAAGAGAAACTATAGTGCCAAGGGGAATCAAGGGGGAAACAGAATTAGGGTGGCTTCAAAAGATAAAACCCACAGAAGAAACTCAATGGTCTCTTACAGATATTGACATGAGGATCCTGAATGATGGGTATATAGACAATGTGGTCAACTGATGGGGCATAAGAAGAAAAGTATTCAATTGGGCACCTTTGGGAAATTTCATCTCCATATTTAATTTAAATTATACTATATCTCAGCATTTTCCTGCATAGTGACAATAGGTAAAAGACCACAAGTCATCCATAGGGAAATAATAAATGGTTTAATGTCTGGAGGCAAAGATGTATTTAGAAGAAGTCAAAGAAACAGGTGCCAGGCTTGGTCTGGGGAATATCTTCTTAATGGATGGGAAGATGATGCTTAAGGATATTTATGGAAAATGCTACATTATGAGGAATCATGGACAGGAATAGGGATAGAGAAATGATCTCAGAGGACCTCCAATAGGTTAAAAGGCAGACCAGAAATATTTAGGGCTCAGATTCTGAGAGGGATGGTTATTTAATGGGGGGGAGGGGAGGATGTGGTCTAAATTCCCATAAGCATGCCCATCGCTGTCAAATAGGGACAAAGGGCTTAAAAAAAAAGATGTCTTTCAATCAAGAGGGGATACCTAACTGATTCATGAGTCGTCCCCAATCTGAGGACACCCAGGGCCTGGGAAGAAAGGAAGGGAGCAGCCTGCCAGCTTGAAGTGCCAAGGGAAGGTCCAGAAGCAAGGCTTTCTGAGCCTGGCTCTTCTACAAACACTCCCAACTCCATCACTTCTCAGTTTCCTCATCAAAAAAAAAGAGAGAGAAAAAAAAAAAGAATAAAACACAATGGAGTGGCACCTGGCTGGCTCAATCAGTAGGGCATGTAACTGTTGATCTTGGGGTCCTGAGTTCAAGTCCCACACTGGGGACAGACATTACTTTAAAAAAAAAACCACAATGGAACACTTTAGATTCCATCATTGTACATCTTTCTATTGTTTTCAGGCTATTCCAGGAGTGTGTGTGTGTGTGTGTGTGTGTGTGTGTGTGTGTATACACACACACACATATATACATATATATATATATGTATACATATATACATATGTATACATATATATATATATATTTTTTTTTTTTAATGTCAGGTCAAAGCAGATGTAGGGATTTACAAGCATTTTGACTCTCACATGAGAAGGTGTATCACTTCCTAGAAGGAAGTAGAGGGACCAGGCTCACTTGGACTCCAAAGAAACATCCAGATGTAGGAAGTGCATCCAGGAACCAGTTTACATGGGTCTCTGAGAGCTGATTCAGCCGACAGGGCATCAGATGTTGAAATGAGCTGCAAACACCCAGTAGGTAGCTCCCACTTTGAGGACACACCAGTTCATGCCAGAGTCAGGGAGGTGGGAAGAGGAAAGCATTCTTGGTTCAGGAGTCATGCAGGGTGTCTAAGTGAGGCAAGTGAGGCAAGAAAGGCCCTTGCCTCAGACACAAACTTCAATGTGGTGCCAACAACACTTACAAATCAAGATGAATGATCTCATAATGCAATATTTTTAAAAAATCAAATTGGTAAACGAAGGCACTGGCTGTCATGTTGGAATCAGGGCTGGGATTAGGGCAAGGCCAGAGGCAAAGGTAATGTGAGGTTCTCTGATGTCAGAAGAGTCTTGCATAACAAAGGCCAGTCCCACCCAGGATGCCAATAGCACCTCTGTGGACTAACACCAAACAGCATTACAATCCATTTTCCACATTCAGAATTCAGAATCTTTTAGATTTTCTAAGAAGTAGTATAGAACACAACCCATGCATTACGTAATCCCCACAGCAGGGTCTGGGGCAGCACCCTCAAGTAAACACATAAACATTTTTGTGGCCACATCTATGAATAGTCACACTCTGCACAGCAGATAAGTCAGATCAGGTTTTGCCATTACAGGAGTTAAAGAAAAGCTTTTGGTTTTTGAATGTTTTGGATTTTCAAACTTCAGATAAAGGAGTGTGGGCCTTAATGGCATTACATTAGGTCTCTCAAAGATAAAAGGCAGCAGATTGGACCCAACCTTTTGTTAAAACTTGTGCAGAATAGAACACTACAAAGTCCTCACTGGTGATCACCCAGAAGAAGGCGATTTCTAAAAGTCAGTCAAACTCAGAGCAGACTTACAGCAGCATTTCCCATCAGTCAACCAACTGATAGTAAATCCATTTTGTGTGTAAAACCCTGGGCAGAATCCTGGGAGGTAAAAAGACATACAAGACACAGTTCCAGCCCTCAAGAGCTTGAAAGATTAGTGGGGACAAGAAGGTAGACATAAATCATGATACACTGAAAACTGAAGGGAGTTAATCCACACCCACGGTTTAAAAATGTCGAAACCATTAGTGGGTGGGAGGGGGGATGGGTTAAATGGGTGATGGGTACTAAGGAGAGCACTTGTGATGAGCACTGGGTGTTGTATTAAATGATGAGTCACTAAATTCCACACTTCAGAAGAGATTCATAAATATGGAGAACAAACTGAGGGTTACTGGAGGGGTTGTGGGAGAGGGGATGGGCTAAATGGGTAAGGGGCATTAAGGAATCTACTCCTGAAATCACTGTTGCACTATATGCTAACTAATTTGGATGTAAATTTTTTAAAGAATAAAAAATAAAATTAAAAAATCATAACAAAATAAATTCCACACCTAAAACTAATGTTTCACCGTATGTTAACTAAGTGGAATTTAAACAAAAACTTGGAGAAAAAAAATGTTGAAACCAAGGTTCAGAGAGGTCTCAGGTCTCGAATAAGTTAGCAAAGTTAGCAACAGGCATTTCATGGCACAGATCAGAATCTGGGTTTGCTAACTGCCCTCCACTGCTCTTTGCCGAAAAGCACATAATAAACTGCCAATTTAGTGATGAAATTCCAAGAGGAGTATAAGATCCCAGCTGAAGTGGTTTGGGTCCAATATACCTTTGCAGCAAAGATGAGGTCTGACTTTGAAAAAGGACTTTGATTTGGGGAGGCAGAAAAGCAGAGGGCCCTCTGGGCAG
The DNA here is from genome assembly GCF_007474595.2 of Lynx canadensis. Classification (NCBI taxonomy): domain Eukaryota; kingdom Metazoa; phylum Chordata; class Mammalia; order Carnivora; family Felidae; genus Lynx; species Lynx canadensis. The sequence goes on from NC_044308.2 coordinate 113,302,769, forward strand.
GGAAACAATATATGGGCAGGGTAGCCATGCAAGAGTATGAGCCTCCTGTAAAGGACATAGAAGGAGCTACTGGGAAAGGGAAAGGGAAAGGCAGTGCATGGAGACCTTGAATGCCGGAATGAAGAACCTACGCTGATGCCCCTAAGGCAGCATTTGCCAACCATTTGCTTTCCACCTCATGACTTGCCATGACTGCCCACCACCCTTGTGGGCAGACAGAGTGGAGTGGTTTAAAAGAGCATGCTCTGGGCTCAGATTCTTTCCATCTGAATCCTGGCTCTGATGCCAACTGTGTGACCTTGGACAAGCTGTTAGACCTCTCTTTGTTCAGTTCACTCATTTGTAGGATAGAAATAATATAAGTGTCTCTCCCATGAGGGTTAAACGAAAGAGCATGTTTATGGTACTGAAAACAGTACCCTGCATTAGGAGTACTCAGTTAAGTGTTAGCTGTTGTTAACTATTTTTATTTAAGTTAAATTTTTAGTTTAATATGTACTGCAGCTGTATCCTGAGCAATAGTAGCCATGAAGTCACGGGCTTCTCATGACAGTTATGGTTTTGATGACACACATATATCAGGAGGTTGAATCTAAAGTCCTAATTAAGGCACTGAGGATAGCAGGTCTGACACTTCCAAGCCCGTGAGAGGGGCTTCAACAGGACGGCTCAGGAAGCTTGATGTCTGACCCTGCAACTAGGAGGGCATCTGCCTGGCACAGGACCAGCATCTAATCACCACCTGAGGCACATAAGGTGAGAGACACAGACTGGCCATTTGCTATCAGAGGAGCCAAGGCAGACGGCTGAGCTGGGGGTTCAGCCTGCATTCCCAGCTTCACTGCACCAAAGGCCACACGATTTCTTCTTCTGGCTAATGGGGCCACATGCAAGAGAAGGCTGGCACGAGACCAGAGCAGATCTTGTCCAAGAGGGCCAGGTGGACAGACTGCAGGACCTTAGCTGGAAGAGGCTGGAGGCAAATCACTGGGTTTTAGGAGCTGAGGAAAGAACAATCATCTAGAATAGAAAGGAAAATTTGCTCTTTTCAAGACAACTGGAAGTGACTGATCCTAGCAAGTGGTGGGGGAGGAATCTCTGAGAAACCCATGAATGTGGCCATAAAGGAGAATCAGCACTACATACCTGCTCTGCCCAGGAAGCTGGAAGCCAGCAGACCACAGGCCTGGCCAAGTGAGCCCTTTCCTGTCCCTCCCAGTCCAGTGACAAAGGACTGGACATATTAACTACTGATCTGAGACTACGTTTTGTGACTTAAAGTGACCACAGGACCTTCTACCGCCCAAGAATGACCCAAAAAGTTATGGGGTCTGACTGAGTTTTCATCCCAAGGCCGGAAAAGAATGAATCCCACTGAATAAGCATAAAAGGAAGTCACTTTGTAAGTACACCCCCGATGAGTCTTGTTTCTTTACACTCATTAGAAACATAGCTATTAAAATGAAATGTTTTGTCCCTGTATCAACTGAAACATCAGTTTCTAATTAGTTTCTAACATCTCTCACATTCCCAGTGGTATGGTAACCACCACTGGAAATAACTGGTATAAGGGCAGTAAGGAGTTAAGGGGGAAAGCAAGGCAGGCAGAGGCAGAACCTACCACTGGTTTGGTAGATTCAGTGGGAACTCATTTGCTCTTCAACCTTGAATACGATTAAATGAAAATAGATGTTGTACCAATGGATAGCAGAATCCAAGGATCCTTGGACAAATGGCATTGTTCAATGGGAAATCAAGATGGCCCAATTCCACGAAGAAAAAAGCTGTGACTCCCTGAGTTCTTAAGCTGGGCTTCCAGGCAGAGTGAAGGCAGCAAGAGGAAGCATGTTCTCACTAACACTGAGTCACCTGGAAAGCATCAGCCAAAGTCCCCAGGTCCTGGAGGCTTAGGGGGGGTCCTGGGTTGAAACAGGCCCTGGAGTCTGCCAAATCCAAGTGCAGAATGTGAAACATACACCAATACACAACTTCCCTGCTGCCTTCACTTGGGAACAATTGGAGGATGAGGGGAGTGTGAAGTTTAAGTTTTAAGACAAGATAAAAGGGATGCTCCCCTCAGTTTAGGGGATGGTGTATACAGGGTAAAAAGATGCCACCTCTTAGCTGCCTGACTTAAATGGTCAAAGGAGGAATGACCTGACCCAGTCCCGCTTTATAAGACGAGACTTGCTCCTGCACTGACTTTGTCCCTTAATTTCCAAGTTGGCTTCTTTCTCCTTCAACTCCACCTCTGTTCTCCCAGCTCTGACTTCCTACAATTCCAGACCAGCTAAGTTATTTCCGAAGAAAGGACCAAATTATCCAGACTCTACTGGATCAGCCAGCTTTATTGCTGGAAGACATATTATAGAACCTCTCTTCCAACATTCTCATTTTACATATAAGGAAACTAAAAGCCAAAGCACTCACACCATGTGCCCAGAGTCACTGAGCTGAGAGAACCCAAATGCCTGGACCCTAACATCATGCTCCATTATACACCATCATGCTAACTTTCAAAGAGAGGTAAGCTTACCTCCATGGGCCACCATCTCAACCTTCATTCCTCTTCCACAAACACCTCAAAATGATAGAAGAGTTCGAATTAACTTGCATGGGCGGGAGGGTGGGGAGGGGGGCGCTGCCTGGGTGGCTCAATCAGTTAAGCATCTGACTTCTGATTTTGGCTCAGGTCACGATCTCACAGTTTGTGAGATCAAGCGCTGCACTGGGCTCCACGCTGACCGTGTGGTGCATGCTTGGGATTCTCTTTCTTCCCTCTCTCTCCACCCCTCCCCAACTCTCTCTCTCTTTTTCAAAAATAAATACATAAACTTAAAAAAATTAACTTGCCTAGAACAAACAAGGATGAAAATGAGAAGAACCACCTCAATGAACTAGCTGGTCACTTTGAAGGGAGTAATCAGTGGCCATAAATACTTTCTCGGAAGAACAGGATAGTCCAATGCTTGGTACGCTTTGAAGAGTATACCTGGGACCTCAGAGTCATAATCAGGTCTCCACAGCTGGACTATAATGATGAGCAGAGGAATGTCCAGAAACCAGGTTGGAGGATGCGATCTGGAGTCGAGCATCTGCAAAGGTAAGCTATTATGACTAGTGACAGTAGGGTGACAGAAAATGCTGCCCAGAGAGTCTGTTAAGCGAGAGAACAATTTTGGCATCAAAATGAAATGGGGTTTATGAGATATATTCTTATGCCAAGCAGAAAGTCTGTTCCCCTTATAGTAACTCCCAGGCCATCTGGTCTACTTCCTCAGTGCAGGGTACCAACATCTCTCTCCTTCCTGAACATTCACTGGGATGTTGTTTTTCAAATAAGAATCTACTTCCATCTCCTTTTAACTAGCTGTGTTTACTCCACATCAGCTCTCCTTCTTATGTCTAACACTATCTCCACATTCACCTTCTCCTCAACATTTGTTCCATTCTTTGATCCAAAGTTATAGAATGCAATAGAATCAGACTGATCTCGGTTCAAATCCCAGTTTGGACACTTGCTAGCTGTGTGACACGTGCAATCACTTTATCTTTCAGAGCCACAGTTTTTCCAGCTGTAAAATGAAGATAATTAGTAGTAGCTATCTCAATGCTGTGAGAAAAAGAGAACTTACGTCAAGTGCTTAGCCCATAGCCTGGCATACAGTAAGTATGGTGGCTGACACTGTTATCGTTCTTGTGATCACTGAAGCCAGCTGAAGCTCCATTTGTGGAATTAAGGCTGAGAGGGCTGCAATTGGCTGTCCAAGGTCACACAAGTGAGCCAGGGAGGGATCCAAAATTCCCTGATTCTGGAAGCCTTTGCCAATCATCAGCTCCTGCACAAACGACATCATTGCCCAATGACCTAGAAATCTGAGTATCTGATCACATCCAAGTACCACAGCTGATGATTTAACAAGCACTCACCATGTGCTAGAAAACGGATCAGGCTCTATGAAAGCCTCAAGGCATCTATAGGTCAGCATAAGAAAGCCATCTTCTTGTTTGTAACAGGTAAAAACAGAATTACAACACAAAAATCTGAAGCTGCTCCTGGTGTTACCCAGTGCCGACAATATTTCTCGTCCATGTTTAAGAGGGTAGTTGAAAGTAAGACCAATGCCCTGGATACCTTACCCCTGGCTTTGGAAAGGCCTCTTTGGGAATGAGAGGGAGGGGAAACCTACAGACTAGAATGGGGTCTGGCCAACGCAAGCTATAAAAAAGAAGATAGGGGTCGACAATAGGCTAAAAATAGGTCCTTGCCATTGCTCCAAAGAACAGCGATTATTGTCTCTAAGGTGGGCTTCTTGCTGCACCAGGGCCTGTCCCTCCATTGACCCTGCAAGCACTGAAACCGTGGGGCCCAGGAAGCACATTTTATCTTGAAGCATGAATCACCCTTCAGAAGTCCAGAAAAGAATCCTCTCTTTGTGGCTCTTCAATCTCCTTCTTGGCTGGCATCCCTAGATCCTCAGGGCTGGTATCAAGGCCTTATGAAAATTCAGGGTGAGTGACCTTTCTGATGGAAACAGACCATTCCAGAAACTCATGTGACGGGTTGCCTCTTAAAAACTGAAAAGAAACAATGAATGAACAAACCAGCTAGAAAGCATTCATCATTCAAGTCCAACTGCGGAAGCAGTCAGAAATGGCTAATCCAGTGTGTTCTGAATGCGGGGCTCCCAAAGTAGAAAGGAATGGCAGCAAGTGCTCTCAGATTATGCCTCCTGATCTATTAGATCTCCCTACATTAGGTAAGGATTTGACAATGCGAGTCTTATTTTTTTAAACTGTTGTACTTCTAAAGGATGGAGCAGCAGGAAGGAGCATTCTGAGACCCAAGTCTTGTCCATGTAGACTGTTGGCCCTAATTTCAAGGATGCTGTCCCTTCTACAATACCAGTCACACTAGAGCCAAGAGCCCTGAAAGGATATCAAACCCTCTGTTGGGGAGCCAGCAGAGTAAAGGATAATGGGGAGCTGGATGTTCAGAAATTGGCAATAGCTTTGGTTACTCCTCAGATTGCCAGACAGGACTGTGACTGACCCCAAAGATAGAAGCACCAACATCAGAGGAGGGTAGAAAGCTACCTTTCAGAGCCATCCTTTGAAGGAGCATGGGACCAATACCACTCTGTGACCTCAACCCCACGAAATTTATATATAGGAGGATTGATGTTAAAATGAACATTGAGGACAGCCTTAGGGTGGAGGAGAGTGGGAGCCCACACCTGCAGAAGCGGTGTGAGCACAGGGAAGGGAGCAGGCCCTCCTTTTCATCTGGGGATGAGACATTACTTATTCAGCTTCAGCTCTATCTATGGATGTGAGTTGCAGGGGTAAAAGCCACTTCCTTTTCCTTAAATCACAGCAGCATGGAGCATCCCACAGTGCAAAGTCTGAAGCACATGTACATCTAAAACCAAACAAATGGGCACCCAAACTTCATCTTCATCTCATAATGAAAAAATATAAAGTTATTAGGGTCTCCTCTAGTACCTGAGCCTAAAACACCATTAGATCCCAGGAAAGGAAAACTCGCCCAACACAGACATTCACACACAGCCACTGTGCTCTCAGTGTGACTCAGTTTTCCTCAAGGGAAACCATAACCAAAAGTGTTGCCTCCTAGCCCTTTCCCAGAAATCCGCTCCCACTTTACTTTTAAAATACAATGTCTCTGGTTTCTGAGAGGTGGTGGTGGAGAAGGCCTGGCCAGAAAGGCTGTATTTCTTCCTGTTCGGAACAGCAGAATCCCTTCTGACGTTCCCTCCTTAGCCAGGTGTTACCACAAAGGGAGCTGAGAGTTTGCCAAGTCAGAAATCACCACACCTTAAAAGGAATGTGCTTGCAATGAAAGAAAAAAACAGAAAGAAAGAAAAGAAAAAGAAAACCCAAACCGCCCTTATCTATAAATTGGGAGTGAGGGGAGGAGCTAGGAGGAAAGTAAAGGGATATAAATTTGAAAATAGCCAGGCTGTGCAAGGGTTAGATTTCCCTTCCCTCAAGGACAGCCAGATCTGATACGGTCTCTGATAAGACCAAACGGCTTCGCCTTACCGCCCGTACCCGGGTCTCAACTTATAACATCAGAGTCCCCAACATCATTGGAGACCCTTCTCAGAGCTTGGAAGGGGACTTCCACTGACGTCCAGGCTAGACACTGTCTAACCAGGAAAAATCCTACTAGGAAGGAGCTCGAAGATACCTGGAAAGCAGAGACAGACAGAAAAACACTTGCGGCCTGTGTGCTTCTGATTAAAAACTACACTTTTAAAACCAACGCTGAGCTTTGTCCATCACAAAAGCTGTAATTTAGCCCTTTCCTGCAAAATGACATCTTTCCCTTTAGAAACAATATATAAGTCTGATACAAATGAAATAAACACAGTACAAGTTTCCCTAATTCATTTAACATCTTTCAAGGACCCAAGGCTCTTAAATCACTTTACAAATTGTAAAACTTCATGCCTCATCGCCTTAAGAGAGGGAGTCAGGGGAGTATCATTTTCCCATCTTACTGTCAGTACATCTGAGGAACACCATGGAATAGCCCTTCTCTCACCACTGGGGGTGGGGAGGTCAGGCCTCCATATCATTACTCTCAGCTCTGAATAAATAGCTTGGGATAAACCCAGTGGGGGGCTAAGCAATAATCAACCCTGCCCATTTAGAGGAGAAAGGTCCCTACAAGTGGGCCGGTGGTGTTCTCTGGTCTAGCACCTGCACCTGACTTCAGCCATAACTTCCAGGGCCACAGATCTATGGTTCAGAGGACTCCATTTTCTCCTGCTACCCCTTACTGGTCTTGGAACCTCCCTTACTCCAGTGCCTTTGAGTGGCCAAAGTCAACACTAAATCAGCTCGTCATCTGGCCTCCAAGGACCTGTTGTCTCCCAGTTACCCATCTCTCTCCCCAAATACCAAGCCTTGGGGTGGAAGGCCAAACCTCATCTCAGCCCGCCCCTCCATGTCTCTAGAGTAACACAGCCCACCCTGACCCAAATACTTGTATCATTAGCCCATTTACAGGAGCAAGCAAGAGTCACACAACAGTCCAGCCCCCACCCCCACCCCCACCCCCACCCCCAGTGCCTTCTGTCTCCACAGGCAAGCAGATGTAGCACTGCCTTGCAACCAGGGGGAAAACTCGACTCTCAAAGGTCTGTCCTTTCTAAGACGAAGAAAGGCAAGGGGCAGTCCTGTCACACATGGAAGCCAGTGGTCATATGCAAACCAGCATGGGGCTGGAGACACCTCATTCCTTGAGACACAAGGTCAGGGACCAGGAATCTGGATCCTGGCCCATTTGTTCTACAGAGAGAAACACAGTATACCACCCTCAGGGGAAGCCATTCAGCCCTCACCTTCACCCCTCTTCCTGGTTATAGCAAAGAGGGAAACCCGGGCCTCCTGATGATCAAAGTCTGAAGACCATTGTTAACAGCTCATTTGTTAGTAGGTGCTCAAAACACATGAGAATTGGCGAGCAGAGCCCCCAAGGTTACATTGGCACTGCTCTCTGGGGCCCTGTTCTCTCTCTCCAGGGAGGGTTTGAAGCGGTATCAGAACAACCTGCCACCCTAAACTCTGTACCTGAGGCAACCACACATATCTCCGAAGAAACCTCGGAAAAAAGTCCCAGGAAGGAAGGAAAGGGGGTCAGCTTCTGACTGGGCACAGAAAGAGGGAAAAGAAGACACCTGGGAAAGAGGCCAACGTCTCCCTGCCCTTGCCATGAACAGGGCTATAATGGTCCCCATCTCAATCCTGCATTTCCCACCAAGGACTGGAAATCAGAAAGGGCAAACAGAGAGCTGGCGGCCAGGGGGCTGGGCTGGGGGCCCCAGGGCACTGACTCGGAGAAGGGAGGACACCTAGGTGTGCAGTCCACCATCACCCAGTTTTTCCATTCACCCTCGGGAGAAGGCGGCAGGGTTATCTAGGCACGGTTCCATCCCTTTCAGCAAAGTCCTTAGCCTCAGATTCAGGAGGGTCGGTGTTTCCCACTCCCATTCCCTGGCTTCCTAGCTTCCACTCAAACTGGCGCCCCCTCTGCACTCCCGAGGCGGCCTCGGAGGTGCTCTCCTCCCGGATGAAGGGGGATATCAACCTTCCGGGGCCAGACATCCCCGGCTGCCTCCTTCCCCTCGCACCTCCCCGATACCCCTTTGTTTCAGGCGGGGAAAGTTGCCAACGTGCACCCCTTCCCCAACACGCCCCCTTGTGCGCCCATCCCCCGCAGGGAATCCAAGCCCGGGCGCACCTTCCGATCTGCGGCTCGCTCTCGAGCCGGGGCAGACGCTTCGAAACCGAAAGCAAAGAGGAAGCAGGATCCGGCAGCACCCCCAGCCCGGTCGCCCGGTCTTCCCATCACCGCACCATCCCCGGGCCCCCCGCACTCGGCGCTGGAGCCCCGCGCGGCCACCTCAACGGGCGGCAGAAAGGCCTCTCCGCGGGCTTCGGGGGCACCTACCGGTGCGGGGCCGAAGCTGCGGGCAAGGGCAGGGCAGGGCCGGCCGCCCGCCGGGTGCAGGTGCGGCCAGGAGCGCCGTCTCCCGGGCTCGCTCCCGCTCCTCCTCCCGCGCCGGGACTCGGGGCGCTCTCCTGCGCCGCCGCTCCCCGCCCCCACGCCCGGAGCTCGGGCTCCCCCCGCGTCGAGTTGCCGGCGGTGCCTCCCCCACGCCGCCGGCCCTCCCGCGCCGCGCCTACTCCCGCATTGTATGCCGGCGCCCGCCGTAGCGGCGCGGGGCCCGGGGGGCTGCAGCCGCCGCTGCCCGGGCCGAACGGAGCCCCCGGCGGCGGCGGCGGCGGCGGCGGCGGCGGCGGTGGCACTCACCCATAGTACGGATGCTGTGCAAACTGCACATGCTCGCGTCTGACAGGCGCGCTGCCTCCGGCCCCGCTTAACTCCTTGCTCGCCTGCTAGCCCGCTGGGTCCGCTGCCCCGCCGACCCCGCCGACCCCGCCGCCTCCCGCAGCCAGGAGTCGGCCGCACCCTGGGCGCCTGGAAGCGCGCCATCGGCCGAGGCCGTGGCGCAGGTGGCTGCAGTGCAGAGCTGCTCGGCCCTCCCGGCCCCTGCCACCCCGCCTGCATCCGAGGTGTCCACAGGAGCCCGGCGGAGAGGACTAACTCGGGACCCTCACCTCCTAGCCTGTAGGAGTTGTGGGGACGGCGCGTGCGACACCCCCTGTGGGGATCCTGCAGGTCTTGGCCACCTGAGCGCCACGGACCACGTGGTGTTGCAGACCTACTCTGTGTTGGCATTGTGCTGTGCGCTATCCATTCGTTGAATCAGCCCTGCAAGGTCATTTTTATCATCCCCATTCTCAAGATGAAGAAACTGAGGCCTGTGGAAATTAAGGAATTTGCCTAAGGCAGGGCCGGAAGCTCCAAGACCCACAATTTGATCTATACTGAAAAGATTAAACACAGGATGTTCTTTCTGAGGTCACTCTAGATTCTTCTCTTGGACGGTGGAAAATAATGGATGTCATCTGGAAAGCCTGGAGATTCTGGATATGGATCTTGGGAAGTGGGTGAGAGGGCCCTGATGTGAGACAGGCCCTTCAGACAGGTCCCAGGTCCCGCAGAAAGACTGAGCAGGAGTAGGAATGTAATTGAACCCCTATGCCAACTCCAAGCCTCAGTTCTGGCACTGGGTATGGGAGCCAAGAGGAAAGGACATTTAAAAAAAATTATAGGTAATGCCCCCTGGAGCTGTCCTTTTGTAAACAGTCTATCCTAAGGGGGCAGTGTCTTTTTCTCATACTCACACAGACCTTAGGTGTGCCTAGGCCTGATTTCTCCTAGCCCTCCTAACCCTGTTTTCCCACCTGCCACAGTGACAAGAGTTCTCCCAGGCCCAGGGCGGCAATGAGTCTTGAAAGAAAAGGAAACTGAGGTGCATCCAGTGGACTTGCCACATCCTGGGTGAGAAGCTGGGCTGCTTTCCTACTCTCTGAACCTAATCTGATCCTATTCTCCTAATTGCCTAGTGAGGCCATTGCTCCACCAGCTTCCTGTCCCTGGCCGGGATATTCAAAGATCAACAAAGGTGCGTCCAACTAGGGGTGGGCAGTTTGGACAAGGAGTTCTAAGGCCATCCCATACACACCTAGTTCTTGGGCTGGCTGAGTCATTCTTTGCAGAAGGAAAGCACTGGGGTTCGATGAGGCAGAAAGAGTTATATTGGATTTCTCAAGCCATGTGTTGCCAGTAGCAAGAGCTCTTGACTTCCCAAAGTTAGTTTCCTCCTTCCTAAGTATGTTGTGATGACCCAGTGAGATAGTGCATGTACTGTCCTCAGTATGCAGCGGACCTTTGATAACAGGAAAGTGTTTTCTGAAGGGGGGAGGGGGTAAGGCAGGGAGTGGGGAGAAGGGATCAGGGCTACAGCAAGCCATGTAGGCTGTCCCTGGAACACTATCAGAGAGGCAAGAGACAGCCTCCTCTCGGGAACACCTTGGCAAGAAGTAGCTTCGGTTAGTCTGACAGCAAAGCTAACCTACTGAAGAGGGACCTTCCCTGTGCCCTCTTGCCTCCGAAGCCTAGTTCTCCCGCTCTGCTTCTCAGTCTGTGTCTGGTAGTTGACTCGGTTCCCTCCCTGACTCTGGGAGGCAGCATTGCACAAGAAAGCATGATGGGCTGTTAAGGCAGAAGATCTGAATTCTGGGTGACTTACCCATTTAGCACAGTATGTGCAGTGCCTTGTGCCCATAATGTTTTAGGGCTCACAAAAGTGTTTACATTTCTTTTAAAATCAGGGACAAAAAATAAACTTTGAGATCAAAGAAAATGCTTTCATATATAATATCAATATTTTAATTTTTAGTGTGGAAGCCATAGTATACAGAAGCCACAGTCCAGTTACAGAATCAAAAAGAAGGGAGGGAAAGGAACTAAGGCACAAGACTTGGCATTAGCCAGTCTCTGCTTTATCCAGCTCTCCCATGGATTTAACTGAATGATCTGGGTTTTCCTCATTCCTAAATTAGGAATCATTGCTTCCTAACAAAAATTCATATAATGCCTTACAGTTAACATATCTTTTTCTTTGGGTAAGGCAGCTATTTTAACCCCCATTTTATAAATGAGGAAACCAAGGCTCAAAGAGATTGTGTGGTTTGGTCAAGGCCATATTGCTAGTAAAGGCAGAATGCAGGTCAAACTCAGGTCTTCTGACACTCCATCCAGGGTCTCATACGTCTGCACCTAGAAAATGTCAAATAAAATGAGGTACGTACGGGGCAGAGCAATCAGCTCTGGAAGCAGACCTAAAAAAGCATCTGTGGCAATGAGTGGGTCCCCTGGTTTTTCACCCAAGAATGCCGAGACATACAACATACATAGTGTTGTGGGAATGAATGGGGAGTGACCCCCAGGTGAAGGTGGGCACAGTAATAGTAATTCTAGTGATTCAAGTACAGATTCACGGTGGAGAGCCATGGGACAGAGCAAACCCTGCTGCACTAACACACGGCAAAGGATGCCAGCCTCTCCTTTGCCTTCTTGTCTTATCAAAGCAAGCTGGATTGGAGTCCGGACTCCACATCCTAGCCAGATATCTTAAGTCTACTTATTTAACCTTTTCTGAGGCTATAAAATAGCCATCTGCAAAATAGAAATGGCAATATTACCCAGACCCATGGCTGTTGTAAGCTTAAGTAAGATAATTCAGGTATTTAGCATATCGTCAGGCACATATACATCGTTAAAAGTCTCTGCCACAGTAGGGACTAGAATAGTAATTCTCTGCACATCTCTCTCTGACCATGAAGTAGGGAAAAAGAGAGTCTTTCAGGTGTCTTTGTAGTCTCTAAAGTGCCTTGATAATGTTAGGTTCTCAGTCATCTTTTCTGAAAGACAAAAACTTCTCTGCCCTTCTACTAAGCAAACCATCCATAAAGTGGTTGCTCTTGTCCACTATAAGTAATTTCCTTGATGACTTTCAAGGGGAACCAGAAAGACTCCTGCATACTTGTTAGAGAGACTTGGTTCCCTGGGGGATGCCCTCTGACCACAAGTCAGGAGAGATGTGGCTCAAGAGGGTGATTTCAGTGGGGGGACTGGGCCCACAGCCAGATCAGGAAGGACCTGGGAGGGAGCCTAGTGTAGAAATTGGAGGCCAATCCATCCCGGAGGCTGGGATAAGAAAAAGATAAGTGAAGTAGGAGTGGAGGAAGCATCAAAGTCAAAGGCAATTTCAAGTTTGGAATTATTTGGACCAGCTTTACAGGAAAGCAAGCTGGGTGAGAAACAACTGGAGGAAACTGAGGCCATCAATCCTCCCTAACAAGCATACAGAAGTCTTTCAGAAAAGTTCTCATCTCAGAAAATACAGTCTTGGCAGTAAGAGAGGAGGTCAAAACAAACATCTGGGGGTTGATAACAGGGGAGTCTCTTTGTAACAGTCCCTTCTGGAAGTAGGAAGGAAAGAGTCATAAAGAGACTAAAGAGTGGGAACCTGCATCATTTAGGATTCTTTGGCTGCAAGCAACAGAAACCGACTTTAGCTATCTTAAGTCTAAAAGGAATTTCTTGGAAGGATATGCTCAGATGATACACAGATTTGAAGGGAATGCTGGCAAAATAGACTCAGAACAGGCTCGAATCAGAACAGCTTTGGGAGCCCAGGTAATAGGAAGTAATTGAGAATCTTCTCAGGGTTCTGCCCCTAAACACTGGACTTCACTTTTTTTTAATCACTTCTGCTCAAGTGTTAGAGCCACACTTACCTAAGTTGAGTCATGCATCCACCTCTTGGCCAGGGGTGGGCCAGCAGGATACTCTGACATAGCTCTTAACAGCACCCCATATCATGACTGAGAGGTAAGCAGTGAGAGAGAAATCACAGTGCTGTTCTCCAGAGGAGGAGAAAGGCTGCTGTGCAGCCCCATACAGTAAATGTCCATGCCATGGGGGAAGCACAAGGAATTTACACCTGACTCAGTGTCCCTGTAGGGTTCTTGGCTGTGAAAGAAGGTGAAGAGAGAAACACGTCAGCCCCAAGAAAGTAGCAGGAAGCTCTGAAAGTACCAGGACAGGAAGGTGTATGTTACTGAATAAAATCCTTGCCCATGCTGGGGTTGGTATAGAGGTGGAAACAGGCAGGTGTTTTTTTGTTTGTTTGTTTGTTTGTTTTTAATTTTTTTAATGTTTATTTATTTTTGAGACAGAGAGAGACAGAGCATGAATGGGGGAGGGGCAGAGAGAGAGGGAGACACAGAATCGGAAGCAGGCTCCAGGCTCTGAGCCATCAGCCCAGAGCCTGACGCGGGGCTCGAACTCACGAACCGTGAGATCGTGACCTGAGCCGAAGTCGGACGCTCAACCAACTGAGCCACCCAGGCGCCCCAACAGGCAGGTGTTTTATAGATTTGCCCAACTCTGAGCTCTGCTCAGGAGTGGGTAAACTGTGATAAGGGAAGCAAGTGCAAAAGGTTGTTATGGGTGTCCTTGAATGTTTACAAAATGCCTCTGAAGGGGGGAAAGGGGTACCAGTAGCAAGGGGAAGAGGCATTAAACCCCAGGGAAATGGTCAAATTGACTGCAGGTTTATCAGAAGTTTTGCTATCCATGTGTCTGTGTGGGAAAGGGGTATGAACTTTCACAGAGCTCTCAAAATAACAGGTGTATTCTTACTTTGGGGATATTTTAAAAGTCGTGTCCTCTCCTTTTTTACTCATCAAAAAGAAAATGCAATAGATAAGGACTATGCAGTATTCATGAACACCTTGAGCCTGAAAATGAAGAACTCACCATTCTATGATAATGTGAATTCATCCATAAAGCATTAAGACATTAATGTGTGTGCACTAAGACAGCCCTGAAAATTAGTGCAGTTTCATGAGATTAGCAGTAAATTAGGGGGGGAAAGGCCAATGCTAAAAGAAATCAAAGTGAAAATATGAACATACATTGAAACTACATTACTTCATACTTCTAAGTGGTGAGTTTAACTGTGAAGGTTGTAAATTTGGTGGTGGGGGCAGCAGGGTGGTGGGGGGAGCAGGGATGAGATAGAGTTCATTATGAAACTTTGGAATCATGGAGAGAGCCACCCCCACTCCCCAGCTGCTCTCATTTCCGACTCAGCAGTCAGCCCAGGTGCTGGGCAAATTGGAAAGAATTTCTGCCCTGGAGATTAGAAACCAAACGCCAAGCTGGTCACCTCCCCTCGTGCCTCCCTTTGCCTGGATACAAGGAGCTTAGTCGTCTGAGGAGGGACAAAGGGGTATTGTTAAGGGGAGCCTGCTTATGAGAAGGCTTTGCAACTAAAAGCTTTTATGCTGCTATCTAAGCCATTCTGCCAGGGCGGGGGCACGGGTGGACACTGTGTGCCTGTCCCGATCACTGTATCAGTTCAAAGAGAAACTTCAGCCAGACACAGTGATTGCAGAAGGATATCTTGGGACTTGGCAACACTAATAGGCTAAGAATTTCTATCACAACATGTCATCCAAGTCCCAATTCTGGGCCCCACTAGGTCCTGGGATGGGTTAGAGTGGGAAAAATTTTCTTTTTGTAGATCTGAGGCAAAAGGTTCTGCCTTAGGAGCTGGCTGTGAGGCAGCCCAGCTTGGAGGTGGGGCGAAGGTGGGGGTGGGGTGTGCAGATTGCACCACCAAGGGTCAGATAAAACCTGTTTCAATTCTTTTTACCCTTCTTGTGTTGGCCCTTCTAGGAGGACTCTGACATCTTCAGGAAAGGCGGTGTAAGTCTGAGAGGCTGATGATCCCAGGGACTCGAAGTTGTCTGGGGAATTAGTTCAATTAGGCATCCTCTTAGTCTCAGATGCTAATTAATTAATAAGTATGTATTTAGTGTTTTCTCTTCCCAAGCACTGTGCTGTTGTGAGGACTGAACCTGGCTTCAAGGAACTTGTTATTCAAATTCAACAACCATTAATGTACCACGCACTGTGCTAAGGATTAGGGTCATACAGGTAAAAAGACTGACACCTATGCATATGGGTATGAGAACAATATAGAATGGTCTATAACAAAGCACTATCCCATGCTCCTAGCTTTAAATTCTGTGCCTCCCATGCTGTGGAGGCTCTGCTTATTTGTGTTCCATGATGGAGCTGTTTCCATAACCTGCCTTTATCTCTACCACACTCTGTAAAGGAAACTCTGACTTTGGCTCAAAATTGTCTGATATTTGCGAACTACACACTTCTCTCTGTCAGAAGACTCTTTGCCCCTCTTTCTTGCCCACAGCTTAGGTCAAGATTTGCTTGCTCTTATGTCCTTCAGCAAAGTACATATCTGGGAAGGAAGCAATGCCATCTTTGGTGGACTTTTTTTCATATCTGTGGGAAGTTATGTCAGATATCTAGGGTTGTGACCGCCCCCCAGGGAATACAATAGTAGGGTCTAGGGACAGGGAGGGAAGAAGAGTGGGGTTTCCAATGAAAAAAAGGAAGAATACAGAATTGCTGAGTGCTTTGTCTGGAACTGCATGTCCGCAATCAGAACACATAGGCTGAGGGGTGCCTGGGTGGTTCAGTCAGTTAGGCATCAGACTTTGGCTCAGGTCATGATCTCGCAGTCTGTGAGTTCGAGCCCTGCATCGGGCTCTGTGCTAACAGCTCAGAGCCTGGAGCCTGCTTCAGATTCTGTGTCTCCCTCTCTCTGACCCCCCCCCCCTTCATGCTCTGTCTCTCTCTGTCTCAAAAATAAATAAACATTAAAAAAATTTAAAAAAAAAAGAACACGTAGGCTGAGAAGGGAACTAGTTGCTCAGAGGCCTTATCTTAACCCAGTACATGACTTTATGGGTGCTCGTATGATGGGAAATTAATACTGTAGCCTATCTCTGAGCTTTTACTATTTAAATCCAAATTCTTGTTCTAGGAAGATACTGTGCCCGGTGGGTCCCACTCCCTGGCATAACTACTACTTGACCACCAGGCTAAATGGAGTTGGATGATGTCCCAGAAATCAAAGAAGGCCAAAGGAAGGGTCTGAGGGTCTCTGGTACTGCAGTTAAGGAGTGTGGATGAACATGGGTAAGTGTGGAAGAGTAAGAAGTGGTGGAGAGAAGGAAGAGGGACTTTCTCCTTGAAATCATTCACCATGTGGCTCCCACCCAGAACCTCATGAAGTTAGTCCTCTGGATGACTTCCAACTAGCCACATGTCCTTTCTTTCCTCAAGTGGAGAACATGGCTTAAATACATCATTTCCCTTGCAGGATGTAAATGGGCTTGGATTAGAACTAGGTCCAAGTTAACTCTGTACCCAGACTTGTGTCTGCTCCTTGAAGACCTGGATGACTGCCAGACCACGAGAACATAGTGTGTAATAGGAATCCAGTAATGCTATTGTGGTCATAGCTTAATTGCTCTGAAGAGGTAATGGGGATCCAGGCAACATCAAAAGCATGTGAGTCCCCTCTGATCTGAGCATTGATCCCCAACTCTCCAGGTGTCCACTTGCTATATATTCCCTCAGGGCTTTTACCAGTTCAAGGCAGTGACTCAAGGGGTTGGTATAAAACTTGAGGGATGGGAAGATATGAGGACACATTCTGGCTCATTGACTGGCAGACTGTGGCTTTATTGAGTTAGTTGTCAACTTCCCTGAATCTCAGCTTTCTGCATTACTGATGAGATCAATACTTTAAAAACATTTTAAAAGCTTTATTAGAAAAATGATTCATACTCCTTGTAAAACATTCACATAATATGGAAAATAACAAGGCAGAGACTAAAACCATTACACCAAATTTCTACATCCAAAGATAATCACTGTTAATGTTTGGGAAAAACATCTTCCACTCACGTTTATGTACATAGATATATATGTAGTTATGTATATGTACAGTTTCACATAAAATCCTTCATATTATATACACTTCTAGAAATTATTTCACTCGACATTAAGAAATGACTACCTTTCCATGTCAGGAAACATAATCCTCCAACAAATTTTAATGTCTGCATACTTGATTTTCTAGATAAATCATAATAATAACTAGTAGGTCAGAAATGATGGATATTTAGGTTGTATCTTTCTTTTATTTTATTTTTTTAATTTACATCCAAATTAGTTAACATATAGTGCAACAATGATTTCAGGAGTAGATTCCTTCATGCCCCTTACCCATTTAGCCCATCCCCCCTTCCCACAACCCCTGCAGTAACCCTCTGTTTGTTCTCCATATTTAAGTCTCTTATGTTTTGTCCCCCTCTCTGTTTTTATATTATTTTTGCTTCCCTTCCCTTATGTTCATCTTTTCTGTGTCTTAAAGTCCCCATATGAGTGAAGTCATATGATATTTGTCTTTCTCTGACTGACTAATTTCCCTTAGCATAATACCCTCTAGTTCCATCCATATAGTTGCAAATGGCAAGATTTCATTCTTTTTGATTGCCGAGTAATACTCCATTGTATATACATACCACATCTTCTTTATCCATTCATCCATCAATGGACATTTGGGATCTTTCCATACTTTGGCTATTGTTGATACTGCTGCTATAAACATGAGGGTGCATGTGTCCCTTCGAAACAGCACACCTGTATCACTTGGATAAATACCTAGTAGTGCAATTGCTGGGTCGTAGGGTAGTTCTATTTTTAATTTTTTGAGAAACCACCATACTGTTTTCCAGAGTGGCTGCACCAGCTTGCATTCCCACCAGCAATGCAAGAGATCCTCTTTCTCTGCATCCTCCCCAACATCTGTTGTTGCCTGAGTTGTTAATGTTAGCCATTCTGACAGGGGTGAGGTGGTATCTCATTGTGGTTTTGATTTGGATTTCCCTGATGATGAGTGATGTTGAGCATTTTTTCATGTGTTGGTTGGCCATCTGGATGTCTTCTGTGGAGAAGTATCTATTCATATCTTTTGCCCATTTCTTCACTGGATTATTTGTTTTTTGGGTGTTGAGTTTGATAAGTTCTTTGTAGATTTTGGATACTAACCCTTTATCTGATATGTCGTTTGCAAATATCTTCTCCCATTCTGTCGGTTGCCTTTTAGTTTTGCTGATTGTTTCCTTCGCTGTACAGAAGCTTTTTATTTTGATGAGGTCCCAATAGTTCACTTTTGCCTTTGTTTCCCTTGCCTCCAGAGATGTGTTGAGTAAGAAGTTGCTGCGGCCAAGGTCAAAGAGGTTTTTGCCTGCTTTCTCCTCAGGGATTTTGATGGCTTCCTGTCTTACATTGAGGTCTTTCATCCATTTTGAGTTTATTTTTGTGTATGGTGTAAGAAAGTGGTCCAGGTTCTTTCTTCTGTATGTCACTGTCCAGTTTTCCCAGCACCACTTGCTGAAGATACTGTCTTTATTCCATTGGATAGTCTTTCCTGCTTTGTCAAAGATTAGTTGGCCATACATTTGTGGGTCCATTTCTGGGTTCTCTATCCTGTTCCATTGATCTGAGTGTCTGTTTTTGTGCCAGTACCATACTGTCTTGATGATTACAGCTTTGTAGTATAGCTTGAAGTCCGGGATTGTGATGCCTCCTGCTTTGGTTTTCTTTTTCAAGATTGCTTTGGCTATTTGGGGTCTTTTCTGGTTCCATACAAATTTTAGGATCATTTGTTCTAGCTTTGTGAAGAGTGCTGGCGTTATTTTGGTAGGGATTGTGTTGAATATGTAGATTGCTTTGGGTAGTATCAACATTTTAACAATATTTTTTCTTCCTATCCAGGAGCATGGAATCGTTTTCCATTTTTTTGTGTTGTTTTCAATTTCTTTCATAAGCTTTCTGTCGTTTTCAGTGTATAGATTTTTCACCTCTTTGGTTAGATTTATTCCTAGGTATTTTATGGTTTTTGGTGCAACTGTAAATGGGATCGATTCTTTGATTTCTCTTTCTGTTGCTTCATTGTTGGTGTATAGGAATGCAACGAATTTCTGTGCATTGATTTTATATCCTGCCACTTTGCTGAATTCATCAATCAGTTCTAGCAGTTTTTTGGTGGAATCTTTTGGGTTTTCCGTATAGAGTATCATGTCATCTGCATCGAGTGAAAGTTTGACCTCTTCCTGGCTGATTTGGATGCCTTTTATTTCTTTGTGTTTTCTGATTTCTGAGGCTAAGACTTCCAATACTATGTTGAATAACAGTGGTGAGAGTGGACATCCCTGTCTTGTTCCTGACCTTAGGGGGAAAGCTCACAGTTTTTCCCCATTGAGGATGATATTAGTGTTGGGTCTTCCATATATGGCTTTTATGATCTTGAGGTATGATCCTTCTATCCCTACTTTCTTGAGGGTTTTTATCAAGAAAGGATGCTGTATTTTGTCAAATGCTTTCTCTGCATCTATTGAGAGGATCATATGGTTCTTGTCCTTTCTTTTATTGATGTGATGAATCACACTGATTGTTTTGCAAGTATTAAACCAGCCCTGCATCCCAGGTATAAATCCCACTTAGTCGTGGTGAATGATTTTTTTAATGTATTGTTGGATCTGGTTGGCTAATATCTTGTTGAGGATTTTTGCATCCATGTTCATCAGGGAAAATGGTCTATAGTTCTCCTTTTTAGTGGGGTTTTTGTCTGGTTTTGGAATCAAGGTAATACTGGCTTCATAGAAAGAGTTTGGAAGTTTTCCTTCCATTTCTGTTTTTGGGAAGAACTTCAGGAGAATAGGTGTTAACTCTTCCTTAAATGTTTGGTAGAATTCCCCTGGAAAGCCATCTGGCCCTGGACTCTTGTTTTTTGGAAGATTTTTGATTACTAATTCGACTTCTTTACTGGTTATGAGTCTGTTCAAATTTTCTGTTTCTTCCTGTTTCAGTTTTGGTAGTGTATACGTGTCTAGGAATTTGTCCATTTCTTCCAGATTGCCCATTTTATTGGCATATAATTGCTCATAATATTCACTTATTATTGTTTGTATTTCTGCTGTGTTGGTTGTGATCTCTCCTCTTTCATTCTTGATTTTATTTATTTGGGTCCTTTCCTTTTTCTTTTTGATCAAACTGGCTAGTGGTTTATCAATTTTTTTAATTCTTTCAAAGAACCAGCTTCTGGTTTCATTGATCTGTTCTACTGTTTTTTAGTTTCGATAGCATTAATTTCTGCTCTAATCTTTATTATTTCCTGTCTTCTGCTGGTTTTGGGTTGTATTTGCTGTTCTTTTTCCAGATCTTCAAGGCGTAAGGTTAGGTTGTGTATCTGAGATCTTTCTTCCTTCTTTAGAAAGGCCTGGATTGCTATATACTTTCCTCTTATGACTGCCTTTGCTGTGTCCCAGAGGTTTTGGGTTGTGGTGTTATCATTTTTATTGGCTTCCATGAACTTTTTAATTTCCTCCTCAACTTCTTGGTTAGCCCATTCATTCTTTAGTAGGATGTTCTTTAGTCTCCAAGTATTTGTTACCTTTCCAAATTTTTTCTTGTGGTTGATTTTGAGTTTTATAGCGTTGTGGTCTGAAAACATGCACGGTATGATCTCAATCTTTTTGTACTTGTTGAGGGCTGATTTGTGTCCCGGTATGTGGTCTATTCTGGAGAACGTTCCATGCACACTGGAGAAGAATGTATATTCCGCTGCTTTAGGATGAAATGTTCTGAATATATCTGTTAAGTCCATCTGGTCCAGTGTGTCATTCACAACCATTGTTTCCTTGTTGATTTTTTGATTAGATGATCTGTCCATTGCTGTGAGTGGGGAGTTGAAGTTCCCTACTATTATGGTATTACTATAAATGAGTTTATGTTTGTGATTAAATGATTTATATATTTGGGTGCTTCCACATTTGGTGCACAAATGTTTACAATTGTTAGGTCTTCTTGGTGGATAGACCCCTTATGATATAATGCCCTTCCTCATCTCTTGATACAGTCTTTATTTTAAAGTCTAGATTGTCTGATATAAGTATGGCTACTCTGGCTTTCTTTTGTTGACCATTAGCATGATAGATGGTTCTCCATCCCCTTACTTTCAATCTGAAGGTGTCTTTAGGTCTAAAGTGGGTCTCTTATAAACAGCATATAGATGGATCTTGTTTTCTTATCCATTCTGATACCCTATGTCTTTTTATTGGAGCATTGGGTTCATTGACATTTAGAGTGAGTACTGAAGGATATGAATTTATTGCCATCATGTTGCTTGTAGAGTTGGAGTTTCTGGTGGTGTTCCCTGGTCCTTTCTAGTCTTTGTTTCCTTTGGTCTTTATTTATTAGTTGTTGTTGTTGTTGTTGTTGTTGTTGTTGTTGTTTTCATCTTTTCTTCCCTCAAAGAGTCCCCCTTAAAATTTCTTGCAGGGCTGGTTTAGTGGTCACAAACTCCTTTAATTTTTGTTTATCTGGGAAACTTTTAATCTCTCCTTCTATTTTGAATGACAGACTTGCTGGATAAAGAATTCTTGGCTGCATATTTTTCTGATTCAGCACATTGAATGTATCCTGCCACTCCTTTCTGGCCTGCCAAGTTTCTGTGGATAGGTCTGCTGCAAACCTGATCTGTCTTCCCTTGTAGGTTAAGGACTTTTTTTCCCTTGCTGCTTTCATGATTCTCTCCTTGCCTGAGTATTTTGTGAATTTGTGTATGATATGCCTTGTTGATGGCGGGTTTTTGTTGACTCTATTGGGAGTCCTCTGTGCTTCCTGGATTTTGATGTCTGTGTCTTTCCTCAGATTAGGAAAGTTTTCTGCTATGATTTGCTCACATAACTCTTCTACCCCTATTTCTCTCTCTTCCTCTTCTGGGACCTCTATGATTCTGATATTGTTCCTTTTTAATGAGTCACTGATTTCTCTGATTCTTAAATTGTGCTCTTTTGCCTTAATCTCCCTCTTTTTTTCTGCTTCATTATTCTCCATAAGTTTGTCCTCTATATCGCTGATTCTGTGTTCTGCCTCATCCATCCTTGCCACCGTGGCGCCCATTTGAGATTGCAGCTCAGTTATAACATTTTTTATTTCATCCTGACTAGCTTTTACTTCTTTTATCTCCATAGAACGAGATTCTAATCTATTTTCGACACCAGCTAGTATTCTTATTATTGTGATTCTAAATTCTGGTTCCGACATCTTGCTTGTATCTGTGTTGGTTAAGTCCCTGGCTGTCGTTTCTTTCTGCTCTTTCTTTTGGGGTCAATTTCTTCGTTTCATCAATTTGAAGGGATAAAAGGAATTAATGAGGTAAAAAAATTTTTTTAATTAAAAAAATTAAAATTAAAAAATATTAAAATTAAAAAATTAAAAACAGACACACACAAAATTGAATAAATGATGCTAGATCCTAGGTGTGCTTTGGTCTGAGTGTTGAAAGATTAGAGAAAAACGGGAAAAGAAAAAATAAAGCAAAAAAAGAAATCATTTGAAAATTTGAAAAAATGAATACACTGAGGTAGACTAAAATGAAATGATAGAGGTAAAACAGATTTTGAAAAAATTTACACAAAGGTAGAAAATATAGTAGAAAAAAATAAAGAAAAATATTTTTAATAAAAATTAAAAATAAAAATGCATTTTTTCTCTTTCTGTAGTCAAGAAAAAGAAAATAAACAAAAAAGAGAAAAAAAAAGAAAGAAAATTGAATAGATGGACTGGCGAACAGACTGAAATACAACTGTAATCACTTTGTTTTCCCCTAGAAGTCAAACTATGAAGTGCTTTATAGTCCATAAACTAAGCAGGTGGAGAGACTTGTGTTCCTGAAGAGCGAGGTTGGCCCAGTTGGGCAGGGCTTAGTGTAACAGCTCCGTTCTCCACTAGATGGCACTGCTTAGCTTGCTGGGGTGGATTGTTGTGGCGCTTGTAGGCGCATAGGCACATGCGCGGGAGCGGTGAAAATGGTGTCACCCTGCAACTCAGTCTCTAGTATCGGAATTCTGTTCTCCCTGATCAGCAATCATGGACCCATCCTTTGTCCTCAGCCTCCATCCACTCCCCGCTTTTACACAGTCCGTGACCAAACCCCAGGCAGCACTTTCCTCCTGAGTTTTGTCTTAGATGTGGCTGTTTTTCCCAACCCCTTAGTTCTGAGGGACTGCAGCTTTGACCTGTTCTGCCCCTCTGCAGGAGGGTCTCACCAAGCAATGGCCAGGTGCTGGCTGCACCAAGGAACATTTGCGGGACCGTGCTGCTGCCGATGCCCAGAGACTGTGGTTGGGTGCCAGCCCACACCAGAAAAAGCTCGCCAGATAGTGTAGCAGCAGCATTTCAGGGATTATGGAAAATCACAACACACATATGGCACCAGGCTTCACCCTTAATAACCCTTTTCCAGAACCAGGGAATGTGGTTGTTCTCCCGAGTCCACTGGGGCTTTGCCTTTGGGGGACCCACATAGCCTCTACCAGGTGTCCTCCCAGCAGGGGAACTGCCTATCCCCGTGTGGCCTGAAGAACCGCAGACTCCACTCTGCTCCTGGGGATTCACCCTTCCCACCAGGGCACTACCACGTATTGAGTTGTGGAGTTGCAGACTTTGCACTCCCCCACCCCCTCCGTTTATGGTCTTAATGGAATTTAAACCCTCTCCTTTCTCCTTTCTCCCTTTTTAGTTCAGTCCCTGTGGCTGTTTCCACTTTTCTACTTTGTCTCCAGCTGCTTTGGGGAGGGGATGCTTTTCTCATATTCTCCCCCCCATCTTCATCCTCTCTCCCCATGCAAAAGCAGCTCCCTGCCCTCTGCAGCTTCTTTCTCCCCCAGTTCACTTCTCTGTGCCATGTACCTGCTGAATTCTGTGGTTCAGGTTGTGCAAATTGTTGTGTTAATCCTCAGATCAGTTTTCTAGGTGTGTAGGATGGTTTCTAGGTGTGTAGGTAGTGTTGGTCTGGCTATATTTCATGGACGTGAGACACACAAAAAAACTTCCATGCTGTTCCGCCATCTTGGCTCCTCTCCCTCTTTATTCTGTTATTATTGTTGCTATAAATATGAGGAACAATACAGTCCTTCTAAGCATCCTTCTCCTAACACAAATTGTAAGAAGTTTTGAGTGGTATAGCTCAAGAAAGGACACAAGAATAATAAAACTATGTCAGGGAAAGCAGAGATTTGGAGTTGAGGAAAAGGTTCTAGAAAAATTTTGGTGATCTTTACCTTATAAATAGCTTCTAATCTTATGTGCATTACTATATGTGTATATTATCTTCCACTGGCTTGAATAGCAAGGATACTTAGGAAATTTTCTTATTCTGAATATTCCAATGGATTTATTTCAACACTAAAATTTGCTTCCCAAAGAACCATGCTATTCCCAAGAGTGCTTCCTACCCCACTCTCCTACCCCTGAGAGATCCTGAGTCCACACAAGAACAATCCCCTATACCCTGTAGGAAAATTCCTGCTGTCAGGATCAGACCATTCCAAAGCCATCTGAGAGTTTCCCCCAGTAGCCAGTGGAGCAACATGTAGTATTTGGAAGGAGCAACAGTCATGTGTCACCCCTAGAGCAATGCCTGTTGCTTCTAATCCTAGGAATCTGGATGTTCTGCTCCATCACCAACCTCCCTTCATGTGTCTGAAGCCTGTCAGCGCTATCAGATTCCTTTGGGTGGGCCCCACACTGTAATAGGGAAAGGACTAGCATTCTGTCTTCTAGACCTGGACCAGGAAATTCAGAACCTGGAAAAGTGGAAACTGCTTTTTGGAAAGGGGCACTGTCCTGTCACTTCTATGGAATCTCCAAAACTCACTTTTCCATGAGCAAATCTCCCAGTATGTGCATTCCCTTGGTATTCTGAGTTAAGCAGTCTGGTCCCAGCTCCCTGTCTCATCACTTTATCTGTGGTGGAGCAAAGATGATCCTTAATCTGCAGCTTGGACCTTTGCAGAAGAGACTCTTCCTGTCCCCTGCTCTTGTGGCTCTAGGTGAGAGATACCTGGAACAAGTGCCAAGTTGATGGTCTATGCACTGCTGAAGCCAAGTGTTCAGAGCTGGGAATGGGAGAATGTTCTTTCCATCTTTCTCTCCTTTACCTTCATCTTTTAGTACCACTAAGTTTTCTAATCCCCTTCCCTGAAACTATGCAAAATTGAACAGGAACAAAGTATTCAGAGTTTAAGGTTTAAAGTCTCCACTTTAGACAGAAGTTAAAGCCCCATAATGGGGCACCTGGGTGGCTCATTCGGTTGAGCATTCGGCCTAGGTCATGATCTCCTGGTTGGTGAGCTCAAGCCCCATGACCCGTTCACTGCTGTTGGTGCAGAGCCTGCTTCAGATCCTCTGTCTCCATCTCTCTCTCTGCCCCAACCCCACTTGCACTCTCTCAAAAATAAATTAAAACATTTTTAAAAAAAGGAAGTTAAAGCCCCATTAACCACCACCTTTCAGGGTGGCCAAAGCATGCACTAGTCAGACTGGAAGGGAACAGATCTGGCCATCGGCATGGCTGGGAGTAGGAATGCTGGTGCTCAGGGTTGTTTAAGAAAACAAGCCATCCTGACCACTAGATGGCGCTGAGAGATAGCCTCCCTGTCCTGGCTACTGGGGGGTCACATTGGGAACTTTGTGAGGGAAGACAGGTTATGTCATCTGGACTAACCCCCTTTCATAAAGAGGAGCTGGCAAAGAAGGTTTCCAATAGGATATGAGACCTGACACTCATAAATCCCTGAGCCTGAGCATAATGATCATGAGCACCACAGATGAAGGCTCGATTGATCAAAGCAGATAACACACCAATTGGTTTCACACTAAATCTTTGGGGGAAGGAGGGAGGAAGAGCTGAAATGGTTAGGTCTTCTCATTCTGTTCAGGTATTTTGCATCTTGCCATCTCTGTGAATTCTGGGGCACTTATTGGCATGCTCTCATAGCAACCGCTCAGCCTGGAAGGTGCCCTGCAGGGAAATGCATGTGTCTCTGAAGCAGAGGACTCCAACTCCCAGCCATAGATAGCTCTCCACCCTACACTGCAAGCCTCTTCCAGTCAAGTGAAGCAGCCAGTCAGCAGAGGGGAGGTCAAGGGGCACAAAGAGGCCCTCCACAGTCCAGTTTGCCCAGACTGAGTCACCTGTTCCACCATGCTCTCCCTCCCCTACTTCCTGGTCCACAGTGGACACTCACCACGCATGTACTGAATGGATGAAAGCAGAACCCTAGCTCACCACACCTCTCCCATGATCTGTCATCAGCTGAAGGGATAATAATAATGGCCAGCATCTGCTGAGTACTTACTATATGCCAGTATTCAGTTAAGTGCCAGAGCTGGAATTTGAACTCTGGAAGTAGAATCCCCCAGAGCCAACACAATGTCACCTCGAGAACTCAAATGTCTAGAGTTGCCGCACACATACTGCAGAAAAGGGGCCAAGGTGCTACAACAGGCTCCCTGACTGGCCTGAGTTCCTCCGGCTTCTTAGAACCCCAGAGTCTCTTCCCACATGGGCTCCTTAGACTTCTGGAGAAATGCCACTTACTTGAAGGTCCCTGCCCATCCCCTTCTACCCCCATGGAGAAATAAGACGGTTGGTTTAAAACCTTAATGTTGTAAGTTCTAAAATGATCTAGAATCCCACACAGATGACTGGATTTACGCAGTTCTCATTCCCTGAGCTCTATCAGCTCCCAACTCAGCTTCCCTTTCCCCCTCCCTGCCACCTCCTCTTTTCCCTCTCCACCCTCATCCTACTGAGTCCCTCTCTGCCTGGCTCTCTCTCACTTGGTGAGCTCACAGCTGTGCTGGACAGATCCTTTTGCATTGATATGTGTTGTCATGACATCAGTTCTACCCTGCCTTCCCCTCTGGGGCTGTTGTTGCTGTCTGAGAAGATCACTGGAGTGTTGGAACATGGTGTATGACAAACCAGTCAATTCCAGGCACCCTATTGGTCTAAGGATCACGAAAATACAGACCCCTGAGCTTGCTGATCTCAATGCTCAGGGCTTCGTTCCATGTTTTTAATCAGTGGCCCCAGGGCTTTTTGATATAAGGTCAGGTGGGGAATCGCTGCCTTCCTTCTCATTGGAGTCCTTCTTGACCAGGCCTTCCTTCCACCCATTGCTCTTTGTGAGCTTCCAAGTCCCTACTCTTTGGGCATCTTGCTAGTCCTTTATACCTCCATTCAGTAACACTTACTGGGTGCATATGCCAGATACTGGGGCAGACCCTATCTCCATCTTTCCAACTACCCTCTAAGGAAAGAATACTGATTCCTGTTTACAAATGAAGAACCTCTTTCTTCCCTGCTCTCTGCCCGGCTCTGTCTGGCTGTGTCTGGCTCTGGAGCCCACAGCTGGACTGGATAGATCATTTGCCATGCTCCCCACTGGGAAGACCCAGGGTTCAATGACAGGCATGTCTGGTTTTGAAGTCTGTGCCCTGAGTTCATTGGTCACATTTGCCACACTTTGTTTCCTCACACAGTGCCTGAAAAATGGTAACTACTCCGTAAATATTTGTTCTTGAGTAACTGAATGAATAAATGAAAGAAGAGTCCATGCCCAAAGTTAGGACACTCCCACCATCCAACACACACACACACACACACACACACACACACACACAATACAGAATTCTGCCTCTGGACTCTCATTTCCTTCCTATCCTGCATCTCTCTGCATGTCTGATCACTGCTCTCCTACCTGAATTGGACAATGACCCTGAGCCTTTCTGACCCAGCCCCTGGTTGCTCTAGCTGCTCCCAGAGATTCAGCAGTAGAATCACCTCCTGACTTCTTTGTAACCCAAGGGCTGCCAACCTCTGCCCCTGGCTCCTGAGGTAGAAGGTTGGACAAGGACCAGCCCCCGGGGTTCCTGGGACTCTAAGGTCCCTCCCCCTTCTCCTCTCCCTCCCTTTTCCCCTTTAGTCTCCTACCAAAAACAACCAAGAACAAGGCCCTGAAGGCAGAAGACAGGGTGGTTGATTTGGGAGAGTTTCAGTGAAGCAGGTAGGGCTTCTTTGGAGTCCAGATCCCCACTCAGAGAAAACAAGTGGTGTTGAGAAGTGGGATCTCTAGAAAGCCCAGGACATGGGAAGATGAATTGTCAAACATTTTGCTAGTTCTCCTAGAGTTATTCCTTCTCTCAAACCATGTTTCTTATCTATTGCAATCTTGCAACAAAGAGAACTCCTTGAGATATCACCACCTCTTGACCTAGTACAGTACATATTAGCAACCTGGGAGAGTATCTCATAAACATTATACCTCTAGCAAATATTTGTTCAAAGAATGAATAACAAAAGCTACCTTTTATACAGAATTTGCTACATGCCAGACACAATACTATCTCATTTAACCCTTCCAACAACCCTACGGGGCAAGAGATGTTATACCACTTTACCAATGAGGAATTAAGCACCCGCCGCAAGGTTACATCAGCACAGATGTGGTAAAGATGGGACTTAAACTGATGATGTCAAACCACATGGTGTGTCTGTATATACACCGATCTCCTCTAACCCCTGGAGTGGTTAGTTAGCATCGAAAGTATTCTAATCAGGAATCTGTAGTCTAGAGGGTGATTACATAAGCACTTCAAATGGCATCAAAGCCTACACCAGTAGGCTGAATGTGCTTGAGGTATGCTAGAGGTTTCCAAAGTAAGGAGTTAGCCAGAAAGAGGATATGGGCCCTCACATGAATAATGTGTAAAAACCAGACCAGGCCAACTCCTTGACTCCCTTGAAGCAAGTTGTAGAAATTTTTGTGCCTGCTTGCTGATGTCTGTATAATTGACAGAATTTTGGCCATTTTTACTATCCCACCTGTAAGAGGTTATAGAAGAGGAGATGAACGGTCTCCAGTCACCTCTCATCTCCAGGGGCCGTGAGTATAGGATCCTGTCAATTGCCAGAGGACCAAATTGGTTCAGACATGTTCACAGTGAGTGGCCACCAAGGCCTCATCCTCTTCTCAGAAAAGTAAAAGGAGATCCTCAGCTTCAATGGCCCAACTGAGCCTTCCACTCAGGGCACACGATGGCTTTCTTCCTCTGTCTGCTGTCAGGCCACTATAATAACAAACTAATATCAAACAGGAATGAGCTTTAAGTGTCATGAGTGCCGCTTCTGCATGGACCCGTAGAGGGATCTGGGGCCTTGGAGACTTTCAGGCAGGCTCCCACCAGCCTTCCTGTTCTCCTCTACTTCCCACTACAACACCAAATATGGTGCCCAAGATGGCTTTTCCTTACTTCAGTTTTGCAAATTCCCCTCTGCTGTAATGATTCTCTCATAATCCTGCCTTTTCCTCCCCAGTTTACAATAGGACGTACTGAGGCAGGAAGCAAGGAAATGGTTTATCCAAGTTAATAGTTGGGCATCTAATAGAGTACCTGGAACAACCTAAAAGTCAGTTATCATGAATGAATGAACAAATGAATGGGAAGGAGGGGGGGTGGGGAAGAGAAGAATATCAGCATCAGCTGATGTTACTGTCTGGATGTGATCAGTGGCCAGTTTGACTGTTAGTCTCAGATCCATGGAAGGCTACGTAAAAGGTGACTTAAGACAGAAAGATTGTTGGGGCGCCTGGGTGGCTCAGTTGGTTAAGCGACCGACTTTGGCTCAAGTCATGATCTCATAGTTCGTGAGTTCCAGCCCCACATCGGGCTCTCAGCTCTCAGCTCTCCATTCTCAGGGAAGAGTTGGCTTCAGATCCTCTGTCTCCCTCTCTCTCTCTCTCTGCCTATCCCCCCTTCCCCCTCAAAAATAAACATTAAAAAAAAAAGACAGAACGATTGTGGGGAAAACATAGTGTCTTGACATCTCAACCCTTAATTCCAGGGTTAAGTTAGGGGTAGGCCAGCCTGGAGGTTCATAGAAATTCATCTAGGGATGGGGTGGCATGGGGAGGGCTGCGGTTGAGGGTGACGGAGGAGCCAGGTTTCCCTCACCGAAGCTTTCACAGCTGCCTCTGCTGATTGGAGGCCAATGGGGGACGTGGAAGAGACACCAGAAGCCCAGCCAGGGTTTGGAGGGGAGGTGGACAGAATCTTCCTGGGCTGCCAGCATCGGGCGGCTGGAGCCAGGCAGAGGAGGTGACATCAGCCAAGACGGCTGGTGGGACAATCCCTAGCATTAGATGGGAAACTCTGCCCTGCCTGTGACTTTCCCTGCTAGCGTGGTTATTGATTACCTGAAGCCGCTGAGGAATACTAGGCTCTAGAATTGTGGGAGTCACCCTCTCCCTGGGACAGAGGAGGGGATGAAATTATTCTCTAGGCATCCATTCATTCTGGTATTAGGTAGGGACTAATAATAATAAATAGAAGAGCTATAAAACTCAGCTATAAAGGACATTGTTGGGACAATTGGGGAAATTTTAATATGGTCTGTATGGTAGATGATAGTATTGTATTAATAAGTTTCCTAAGTGTGATAATATTAGGAGAACATCCTTGTTCTTGGGAAGGTACATGTTGAAATATTCAGGGGTAAAAGGTCATGATGTGCACAACTCTCAAATGGTTTAGGGGAAAAATTATATATTATAATATATGTAATATATAATATATTAGAAATATGAAATATATAATATATATAATATATAACTTAAATAGCACCAATATATAATGTAATATATTATAATATATATTATATATGTGTAAAGACAGAAAGTAAACATGGCAAAAAGTATATGGGTGTTTGATGCACTATTTTTTGCAACTTCTGTCAGTTTGAAATTTTCAAAATAAAAGCTGGGGGGAAAGTTTGAGGGAAGGATAGCTATCACTTATTGAACAATGATTTGTATTCCAAAATTTATGTAACTCTATTATCTGATTTAATCCTCAAACCAACTCCAGAGAGAGAGATCATGCATATTAGAGAAAAGGAAACCGAGTCCCAGAGAGGCTAAGGAACTTGCTCAAGTTTACAGAGCTGGTATTGAAACAGAGCCCAAAGGAAAGAAGAGGTCACAGGGAGGAGTGTGGTTGGGAGACCAAAGGCTAACACTTTCTTGAACCTTCCTGTGTGCTAGCAGTGTTTTAAAATCATCCATGCATATGAACTCATTTAATCCTCCCTTTTTAAAAGCTTTTGTAGTTCGTGATAAATCACTTGACTGGTGTGGTGGGAGGGAACAAAGGGGCACTCAAAACACACTGAAAGAAGTATAGGTTGGTGGTGCAGCCTCCTTTGAGGGTGATTTGGTTGCATCTAATGAAATTTAAAATTCATATTGTGTGTAGAGCCAGCAATTCCACTTCTAAATATTAAACCATAAAGATAGTCATAAATGTGGACCAAGAAGTATGCACATAGATATTCACTGTAGCAAAGCATTTCCAAAGATTGGAAACATCCTAAATATCCATCATTAGGAACACTAGGGGACCCCTAAAAAAATAAAGCATCTCTAAGTGTGCTGATGAGTCAACAAGAGTCAACAAATGGTAATGTCAAGAGGGAAAAAAAAGCAAGGGATGTTTCCTTAGTGTTGAAAGGGGATATGAATACATATATATGAACATATATATAGTTGACCCTTGAACAATGCCAGGATTAGGAGCACCAACCTCTATGCAGTAAAAAATCTGAGTATAGGGTTGCCTATACTGGCTGGCTCGGTTGGTTGAGTGTCCGTCCGACTCTCGGTTTCAGCTCAGATCATGATCTCACAGTTCATGAGTTCAAGCCCCCCACAGGGCTCTGTGCTGACTCTGCAGAGCCTGCTTAGGATTCTGTCTCTCCCTCTCTGTCTGCCCCTCCCCTGCTTGCTCACACACATTCTCTTTCTCTTCCTCTCAAAATAAATGAATAAACTTAAAAAATTAAAAAGAAAATCTGAGTATAACTTTTGACTCCCCAAAAACTTAATTAGTAGCCCACTGTTGACTGGAAACCTTACTGATAACAAAAACAGTTGATTAACACATAGTTTGTACATTATATGTATTAAATACCATATTCTTCCAATAATACTATTTTTTTTTTTTTTGGTATTTCTAGGCATGTGGCTCATCTGCAAGTTTTTTGAAATTGTTGCAAATCTCCAAAAAACATTTGCAATATATTTATTGAATAAGATCCATGTATAAGTGGACCTGTGCAGTTCGTATCAATGCTGTTCAAGGGTCAACTGTATATATATACAAACATATGAATGCATATGTATTTATGAATGCTTTATAGATAAAATATCTTGAAAGGAAATTCTGTGTTTGGGGAGGAGTGATCTGGGGGACAGGGCAGGGTGGGAGGGAGACATTTTTCATTGTTAGCCCTTTTATATTATTTGAAATCTAATGTTCATGAAGGTGAATGAAAGCATGAATGAACCAATGAATCATCCTTAACAAACTCCAGAAGACTTGCTTTTGAGCTTCCTTAGGCATCTTCCTGAGTGTTGAAGAGATAGCAGAGGCCAGTGTCCCACAGTCTGGGGTTGACCTATCTCAATCCCCAGGAGCTATGAATCCATTTGCAAGTTCAGCCCTGGAGTCCCATTGGCCCAGTTGAACTTTTGCCCTTGGCCTCCTAAACTACTACTACTGGGACCAGCTTTCTATAGTATCTGGGCTCTCAAAGTTGTGCAGGAGAATTGCCTGGGGAAGTTGTTAGCTGGGTAATCTGACAGCCTCACCTCCAGAGATTCAAATTCAAACTTGGGGTGGAGCCAGAGGATCCTTCATCAAGGCCCGGAGTGAGTTTTCCAAGCCACTTTGCAGAAGTGGGTCCTGGTGGTGATTGCCTCGGTTCAGGCCTGGACAGAGAGCCTGCAGGACTGGCCAAGAAAGCCGTTTGAAACGTGGCTCCTTTCCTCCTATAGTCTCCATATTCATCTTCTTTACCCCAAACGCGCCTAACCAAAAAAGTCGAGTGTGCCAATCCCCTCTGAGTGTAGGACTGTACCGGTGCGCTAAGGGACTGCAAGCCCTTGTAGAACGAGGGTATGAAGACTGCTCTAGCTGCCCAGCAGGCAGCGTCCGGTTTGCCTTTCTGGCTCCTCGGCCTGCTCCTTTAACATAAATAATGCATAGACAAACGTACATAAGCAAGCAAAGTACACTCGGGGCCACGGTGACTTTTTTTTTTTTTTTCCCAAATTACAAATCATAACCTGGGTCTGGCAGTGGGACAGCCTGTTGGAAATAAGGACTTCTGCTCTAAATATCCGGGCGTTACAGTTCTCACAGATTGCCAGCAAATGCTGGAACCTCCTTTGGGGGGGTGAGGTCTGGTCTTGCGCCCCATCCTGCGAAGGTCCCAAGCTGGCCGGGCGCTGAGCAGCTCCCGGGGCTCCCGGCCGCCCTCCGCGGCTGGTGCGGTCCCCGCGGAGAGCTCGGAGCGGGGGCCGGGAGACCCCGCCGCCCCAGGGACGAGCCGGGCGGCGCGGAGAGGTGGGAGGCTGGAGCCTGCTGAGGTCATTTCCTGTGCCTCTCCGCGAGCCGCCCGAGGAGCCGCGCCGGCGCTCGGCCTTTAAGGAGCGGCCCGGGAGGAGGGGGCGCGGCGCGGCTCTGAATGGGGCGCCGCGAGGCCGGGCTTGGCTTTGTGCGGCCAGCCCGCGGGCACCCCGCCCGGCCCCCGCCCCGCCCACCGCGACCCCTGCTGCCGCGGAGCGGAGACCCGGCGGTCGCCGCGGACTCGGGCTAGAAGGACGCAAGGTCAGCGGCGGACGGTCAGCGGCGGACGCGCGCGGAGGGCGCCCGTGTGCCGGGTGGGCGGCGGGAGCGTCCGCGAGCTGGCGGGAGGTGAGCGGCCGCGCGCGCCTCGCAGGCAGGGACGGGCTTGGCGGTGTGCGCTGGCGGGGAGGTGTTTGGCGGAGCGGAGAGGAAGGGCTCCCTCCTGCCGGAGGGCGATTCCAGAGCAGGTGCCTCCCCGCCTGGCGCTGAGGGCGCTGGCAGCCGTGGTCGGACTCGGGGGACTCGCACCAAGCGGCGAGGAGTCGCCTTTCCCGGGAGGAGCGGGAGTTTGGGACCGGCTCGAGCCGGTTGCCCCCGGGAAGGGCCCTCGGGCGTACTTGCAGGCGTCCCACTGCGTTGCCGAGCGCTCTCTTGCCCTCTCGCTTTCCGCCTCCCTCCCTCCTCCCCGCCTCGTCTCAGGTAATCTCTGTGGTTTCTCGGTAGTTCTCTTAGGGATTCTGTTGGTCCGGCTAGACTCCTAGAGGCAGGTCAGCCAAGCAGAAGAGAAAACAAGTTGGGCACCGAGTGACAGCAGTAGCTTTGTGTCCTAGGAGCCGTAGTGACTTTATCACCAGGGACCAGGAAGCCTTAATGGGGGTAGCAGAGGCAGTGAAGACCCTCACCTGGAAGTAGAATCCGCCCCGTGTGGGTTTCCTCCCTGCCAGGACATCTCCGTAAGCTTTTACTGTGAGTCCATCTCATAAACTCTTTTGGACAGAACCTTAGTTCCTGGTACAGTTTCCACTTGAAAGATCATTTTAATAACAATTTCAATGGAAAAGTCGTGGATTCTTTCCTCAGGCTTTTTGGACTGTCTTCTGTGTTCCAGACTCTACATGTGGTAACGTCACTTAACTAACATCAGTTACCTAGTGTTTCTGCATACTGTTATCCCCATTTTATAAAGAAGGAAACAGTCTCAGAAAAATTGTGATCTGCCCAAGGTTATATAGCTAAAAAGTGGAAAAGGCAAAACTCAAACCCAAGCCTCCTAAATTCCTAAGGTGGGGTGTAGTCCATTATCAGCTACCTTCCCTCTCATAGACTGCTTTGGAGGCCTGCTCAGAGCTGGGTTATGACAGGGTACCTACCCCCTGTGGTCTCAGACTCATTGAGACTAACAACTGAGTTGAGAAAATCTGGGGCCCCTTCTGCCCTCCTCAGAAGTCACCAGCTCCCCGGAAGAAACATGTACCTCCTACTCTGCTCCCCCGTTGTGCACTCCTCTTTACTATTCCCTTCTCTCTGTGAGGCTGTGTTTCCATGTGGGAACTCTGTGCCCCTTTTGGTTTGAAGAGTGTTGTATAGATGCTGTACATGCTGAGGTTAAGGTGCGAGGAGTTTCTCAGTCCTGATCTGGGTGAGTTCACAGCAGGCTGGCTGCTGAGCCACCATCCGGCATTCTCTGGATAGCCCAGCTGAGTCTTCTCTGGATAGCCCAGTTGAGCCGTCTCTCCCTTCTGTCAAAAATGAATTCGAAACTGACCTCCTCCATGGGAAAACAGGCACTTATTGCTGGCTGGAGTATGAATTAGAATAGTCTCGGAAAAGGCAATCTGGACAATTTGGCCATTTAAAAACGTGTTCTCACTTAACGCTACAATTCCATTTCTGGGATTTTATCCTTCAGATATACTCTTATGTATATGAAATGACATATATTTGTTGCAGCATTGTTTATTTTAGCAAAAGTTTTCAAACAACCCAAATGTGTGTTAGTAAGGGACTCTTGGGGCACCTGGGTGGCTCAGTCAGTTAAGCGTCTAACTCTTGATTTCGACTCAGGTTATGATCTCACAGTTCATGCGATCGAACCCCACACTCATGGTGTGGAGCCTGTTGGGATTCTCTCTCTCCCTCTCTCTCTCTCTGCTCTTCCCCTGCTCTCGTGCATGTTCTCTCTCTTTCTCTCAAAATAAGTAAATAATTTTTTAAAGTTATAAAAAGCTTTATAAAAAAAATAAGGGACTCTTAAGTCATGTAATAGCTACACAGTAGAAAACAATAAAGCTGTTAAAGAGAATGGAGGGAAGACGGAGCGGGTATGTATGTTGATACAGGAAGATCTCTAAGTTATAGGTTAAGGACAGCGTGTAGAGTGTGCTACCATTTGTGTTTGTGTATGTGTATGCAACATGTATAAGAATGCTTGTGTCTACACTGGATATTTCTGGAAGACACAAAACCCCATAACACTGTGGCTGAGGGACAAGGTGGGAAGAAGCCTTACTTTGTACCGTATACACTTTTGTTCAGTACTCAAAAATAAAGAGATAAAGGGGCACCTGGGTGGCTTAGTCAGTAAAGCACCCAACTCTTGATTTCGGCTCAAGTCGTGATCTCATGGTCATGGGATTGAGCCCTGACTCAGGCTCCGTGCTGAGTGTGGAGCCTGTTTGAGATTCATTCTCTCTCTCTCTCTCTCTCTCTCTCTCTCTCTCTCTCTTTGTCTCACTCTCACTGTTCCTCCCTCACCCCCACTCATGCTCTCTCTCTCAAGATAAATACATAAACTTAAAAAAAAAAGTGGTAAAATAATCTTTAAAAATCCCCTCACCTCTCTGAGGTAGATCTGGTAGTGAGCACATGTATGAGCCACATCTCCTAGTACGCCGAGGCACTGTTGGTTTGCCTTTTCTTTGTTGATAGTAGCTATCAATATGGAGTGCTGTGTGCTAGGCTTTTGTGATATCTCCTTTAATTCTCAAAAAAATATGACCTAGTGTGCCTATGAAATTGCCATTTTTTGAAGGTCAAAAAATGGTTAAATGTTGATAATTCCATGATTCAACCTAATATTATTGCCCTCCTTTTCAAATATTACTGCTCTCAATTTCAAAATGGAGCTGAGGCTCAGAGAGTTAGGCAAATGGTTTAAGGTCACATGATTAATTAGTGCCTGAGCCAGTACTCAAACCCAGGCTTGTTTGGCACCAGGAGAGGGGATCGGAAGTACTACACTCTGCTGTTTCCCTTTACTGGTTTTGTTCTCAAAGGATGCTATTCGTGATTGTCCTAGTCCTTTCTGGTATTTAGATCCCCGAAGGCTGGAACATGCTCACCTTTTCCTGTCTCTTCCAACATTGTGAAATGTGCTGCCTCAGCACCCAAGAGTAAAACACAAATTGTTGGCTTGATCAGATGACATGGTGCGGTCAGAGGGAGCTATGCCCCTGTATGCACTCACCCTCCCCCAGCTCCGTCCCCAGAAAAGGGGCACAAAGCTCTTCCTTTCCCATAGTTGGGCAGGTAGTCAGTCTAGTCTAGCACTTGTAGAAGATGATGGTAGCCTACCACTAGCAAGTGGAAATCACAAAAGGTGCTCACATTCAGAGTGAACCATAGTGAGGTGACACAGGAGAGCCCAGTGGAAATTGTACCCAGAACAGAGTTCCTGTTACCTTCTGAAGCCTCCTGCAGTGGCCTCTGCCCTCTTTCCTTTAGGTTCTTGTATTGACTGGTCCTCTTTGTAGGGAAGTTCCAGGATATTCAGACTGTAGACCTGAGCCCTACAAGCCATGGGATCTTTAATTCATCTTTATGTCCCCAACCTTGCACGTAGAAATCACTTCACAAAAGTTGGTTGAATTAAATTTAATCTCAGCATTTTGTCAATTTCTGGTCAAATCCCTAAACCTTCCAGAGCCATCCCAGGTCAAGTCTGTGTTTTCTCTGATACAGGCTCAAAGTCTGAGGTCACCTAAGGACTCCCTGTGCCCCCTTTTCATCACCCATCCTGCATGCAGCCCCTGCCTCTGAGGCATGCTGCTCCAGCCTTGTGGCTGTGTCAGCCCAGGATGCTGGAGGACTTAGGGAGTTCCAAAGCAGGAGTCAAGGCTGTGTGGTCACTTGCTGGGCAGTGTAGCCTGCTGGACACTAATAGGAATCAAGAGAAGTGGATTTCACAAGAGTGGCCATGAGTCAACCATTGTAGCTCGGGGGAGGGTGCATGGGGATTTATTGTACTGTTCTCCCTACTTCTTGTGTACATTTGAAGCTTTCCAGACTAAAAAACAAAGAGAACAGTTGAGCTGGGTTTTGTCCCTTCTCTCATTTCCCCACCTATTTTGCCATTAATGTTCTATCTGTGTTAGGCTATCCGGGTAGCATGAGACTCCACCACCACTACTGAAGCATCTTCACGGAAAGAGGATGTTCTGTATGCTGGGAGATCATTCTTGGCCCAGCTTTGACACTGCTTAGCTCTATGTCTCAAGGCATGGATGCACTGGGTTTTCTCATCTATCTGTTCATTGTGAATAGTATCACTTGTCCTACATCTCAGGGATATTGAGAGGATAAGGAGAGAAATAACTCCTATACAGTGCTTTGGAAAGTTAAAAACTGTTCTTTAAGTTAATTTCTGCTCATCTTTGCAAGTCTTTATGGGAGGTACAAGTACAAGGTGACCAAGCAGGTGAAGTTCACTGTACTGGTATTTTGCTTTTATGTTTTGCCTCATGTTTTCTAGCTGCCGCGGCAACCACCTGCTTCTGTCGGAAGAGCCTCTGGGCCACGCGCTTGGCAGCAGGCACCTTGCTCCAGTTCCCTTTCGAAACCCCGTAGCTCTCCTCACATGCTAAGACAAGCCCAGCGCAACTCTTTCCGCGCCACCCCCACCCCCACCCCGCCCCTGACATTAGCGTGCCCAGGGCAGGGAGAGGTTTAAGCAGAGCACTTGATCTATTCGAAAGTGTGATGTCATAAGATGCTTGATTGGGAAAGCACTCCCTGCAGTCTAGAGATAATTTCAGATATCAGGACCAGGCAGAGGCCAATGATATGTTTTATTTCCAAGCTCCTGGAGATTTTGATGATTGGTTTTCCACTGTCCTCTTGGAATCTGAGCTGTAGTTTGACAGTCAATAAGAGGGTGCCACAAAAGAATTAAGTTTCTCCTCTCCCTAGGTTTTACTTGTGTGTTTTTACTGCTAATGCTTAGCCCCAAGCTAGGTTGCAAGACACTCAGGTCCTATGTTCAGATCTACCACTTTTTTTATTTATACGAGGAAAAGCAACCCCCCCCCCCCTTAAAGGACAAAGCAAATCAAACATGAAGCCTCTGGCCTTCTCTGGAGGCCCCACAAGGTTGTTTTGTCTTTTCAGCTGTGATCTTAGCTCAGAGAAGGTCATGTTTTGTTTTTGCCTTTTGTCTTCCTCCCCGTTCCAGTCGGTCCCAGTCTTTTGAGGTGGGGATTGCTGGGAGGTCACAATGTTGGGATTGTTTGGGATGACAGTTCCGGGAGAGCAGGGCTGAGGTCATGCGTTCAGTGTTCTGAGCAGCCCAGAACCGAAAGATGCAGACACTAGACTCATCAGTGTTTAATTGTTGGGCCTTTCTCTGCAGGTCTACTGACGCTGTTTTTTAAAATTTTTTTTTTTCAACGTTTATTTATTTTTGGGACAGAGAGAGACAGAGCATGAACGGGGGAGGGGCAGAGAGAGAGGGAGACACAGAATGGGAAACAGGCTCCAGGCTCTGAGCCATCAGCCCAGAGCCCGACGCGGGGCTCGAACTCACGGACCGCGAGATCGTGACCTGGCTGAAGTCGGACGCTTAACCGACTGCGCCACCCAGGCGCCCCTGACGCTGTTTTTTAAATGAAAAGTCTGGCTATAGGATAAATGTCTGTGCTTATGAAGGTTATGGTGTCAGGTTATGGTTTGAGACCAGGATGCCCTGGAAACTCTTGAATACAGGTTCACCCTAATATCCTACCAAGGATCCTGCCAAGGATCCTAAAAGGTCCTGTAAAATATTTCTCTCATTCTTAACAATCCAGCTCACTCTTTGTGAGATCAGAATTCTTTTAAGTTTCTGGATGTGTAAACAGCAGAGTTGCTAAGAGCAGGAACTTTGGGACGAGAACTCCAGCCCCACTACTTACTAGCTCTAGAACTCTTTGTATAAGTTATTTAGCCTCTCAGTTCCTCAGTGTCCTCATGTGAGAGTGTAGACAGTAGTGCCCACACCTTGTCTTATGTGTTGTCATGAGGATTAAAGAGGCCACACTTGCCTGGCATACACTGAGAACCCAGTAAATGATAGCTATTTGTGGTATGAGAGAAAGATCCATGTAAAAGTCAAATGTGAGGTGGGAAGCAGTATTGGTGGTTAACACATTAAAGACAGACTCACTGGTCACCAAGACGGTATTTGGCAACAGGGCAGGAGGTGACTGGGTTTTCTGAGGCATGTGGCTCCTAAAGAAAGGAAAAGGGGGGCGCCTGGGTGGCTTGGTCGGTTGAGCGTCCGACTTCGGCTCAGGTCATGATCTCACGGTCCGTGGGTTCGAGCCCCGCGTCAGGCTCTGTGCTGACAGCTCAGAG
Source organism: Lynx canadensis (assembly GCF_007474595.2). NCBI lineage: Eukaryota > Metazoa > Chordata > Mammalia > Carnivora > Felidae > Lynx > Lynx canadensis. The sequence goes on from NC_044308.2 coordinate 113,342,592, forward strand.
CCTGGAGCCTGTTTCCGATTCTGTGTCTCCCTCTCTCTCTGCCCCTCCCCTGTTCATGCTCTGTCTCTCTCTGTCTCAAAAATAAATAAACGTTAAAAAAAAATTTTTTTAAAAAGAAAGGAAAAGGGATTTAAAAAAATAAAGTTTTGTTACAGAAAATTCTAGGCATATATTCAAGTAAAAAGGCCAGTATAAAGAACTCCCATGTACCTATTACCCAGCTTCAAAACTTGGAAATATTTTGATAAATCTGATTTCATGTATTTCCTTCCTAGACCACTGCTAACGCCCAGACATTATATCATTTCACCTGTAAGTCTTATGTATCTCTGACAGATCACATTTTAAAAATATTATCAACCTAAAAAAATAAGTCATTCCTTAAAAATCATCTAATACTAGAGTAATCATTTTATCAATTTATGCTGGTGGCCAAGTGTAATTATTAGTAGCAGGGAGGATTTTAAAAGTTCTGATGGCAGGTATGTTTTCCAGCCCATCTCTCCCCTGTGTTCACTCTGCTTGTGTCCTCTCTCGTGCATACTCATACATGCTGCTTCATTTTCTCATCCCCAACCAGTTGTCTTCTCTAAAATTTATCCAAGAGACATCTGGATAAATTCCCCTGACTGGCGATATTATAGGTGTCTGAATTTGTATCATTGTTTCCCAAGGACTTGTGGCATTCTCCAGAGGTTACAGCAAAATGTCTACCAATTTTTTTTTTGTTTATATTTTAGAACTTAGAGTGAGAATCTGTTTCAGAGGAGGATGATTCAATGACAACTCACAGAATCCCAACTAAATAGGAAATTGTCAAGGACATGCAAAGCTTTGGATTTTCATTCCATTTTTTCTCATCAAAAATCTCTGAGTGGGGGTGCCTGGCTGGTTCAGTCGGTGAAGCATGCAACTCTTGATCTATGGGTCGTGAGTTCAAGCCCCACACTGGGTGTGGAACCTACTTGAAAGAAAGAATGAATAGATGGATTCAAGGAAGGAAGGAATGCAGAATTACGATTTGTTAAAAGTAAATAAATACATAAATAAATAACATTATATAGATGTAGTAGAATCAGTAATAAACTGGAAATCAGGGTTCTGCCTCCAGTTAGCTATATGATCTCAAATGAATGTCACTCACTTTAAGCCTTCCCTAAACATCGTCGCTCTTTATCCCTCTCCCATAGTCTACCCCATTTCCCTGTTCCCATTTATCTGCATATTGATTAGCAATTGTGACTACATTCTCTCTTAGATTTTCCTGAGTTCCCTGGAAAACTCAAAGATAAGGGGGCCTCTTTTATTTACCTTTGCATCTCCAGTGCCTACAAGGGTGTCTGGCGTATAAATGTCTATTGAATGGATACATATTTGTTAAATGGATAATTGAATGAAACACAGATGAGGCCCAATTCTCCTTACAGTTTCTCACATTTCGTGATTTCCTGAGTTTGCCCAGCTAACTTACGTTGGAACAGGACACATTGAGCTAAGAAAGGTGACAATGGGACACAGGGAGAGCAATGACTAACAGCCCGTAGCCCTGTATTCTCTACCCTCCTCCTCACACACTTCTTGATCTTCTCCTCTTGCTGTGTGCTGGTTCTCAGGGCTCCCTGGAGTAGCCAGAAGTGGATTCCATCATGGCAGAACTCAAGGTGGAGACCCGAGCCAGCGTAGACTGGCAGAAGCGCTGCCTGGCCTTGGAAACCCAGCTCTTCCGGTTCCGCCTGCAGGCCAGCAAGATCAGGGAGCTGCTGGCTGACAAGGTGAGTCCTGGAGACCTAACCTCATCTCAGAGGTCTGTGTCCGCTAGGGCAGGAGTTAGAGAGGGAGAGTTAGAGAAGGTAATCTTTGTTTTTTCTAGGTATTAATTAATTTTGTTTTAATTTTTAAAAATATTTTTATTTATTTTTGAGAGAGAGAGAGAGAGCACAAACAGGAGAGGGGCAGAGAGACACGGAGACACAGGATCCAAAGCAGGCTCCAGGCTCTGAGCTGTCAGCACAGAGCCTGACACCGGGCTCGAACTCATGAACTGTGAGATCATGACCTGAGCCGAAGTCAGATGCTTAACCTACTGAGCCACCCAGGTGCCCCTTAATTAATTAATTTTTAATTGAAGTATATTTGACATATAACATTATATAATTTAAGGTACACCACATGTTAATCTGATACATTTATATTTTGCAATGTGGCTGTCTTTGTAGTGGTAATTAGCACTTTTATCACATTATGTAATTGCCATTTCTTTTTAGGGGTTGGAATAATGAAGTTCCAGTTTCCTAGCAAGTTTGATGATTATAATACAGTACTCTTGTCTGTATTCACTATACTGTGCATTAGATCCCTAGGGCCTATTTACTACTCATTGCAAGAAGGTGAACTTTTAATAAGATGCCCTCCACACATGCAGAATGAAATCTAAGATAGTTATTTCTTTTTTAAGCCCAAATCAAAGTAATTTACTAAGCTATCATCATGCATTCTCTCCTGCTCCAGAGAAATGATAGACATCTTGGTCCTCCATTACCTCTTGAGTCAACTGGCTATAGTGGAAGTTCTGTTATTCCCTTAATATTTCTTTTTCAGTGTGGGGAAGAAGGGACGATGTTTTACTGTTCACCCTGTATTAAGCAGACGAGCTATGAAAGGCAGCCTGATTTTCTAGTGACAAGGACACAGATTTTGGAGCCAGACCCACCTGGCTCTGCCACTTACTAGCTATGCTGTGTGACCCTGAGCAAGTCCCTTCACCTCTAAGGCAGGGACACAAATGTCTGCCTTTCACAGTTACTTTGAGAATTGTATCAGGTCACACATATAAAGGTTCTGGCATGGAATAGGTCTTAAATGGGAACGATTATTATCTTTACAGGTGTGGATGGGCTAGTCTGGGAAACTGACCACCATTTGTAATGTTTCTGTGGGAAGAGACAGTCTAAACACCTGACTTTCAGAGGCATTTTGGAGCATAACCTGTCTGGAGAGTAGAGTCCTGTACTAAAAAAAAAAATATCTATCTATCTATCTATCTATCTATCTATCTATCTCTATGTCTGTCTATCTATCTATCTATCTATCTTAGTTGAATCAACTCTTTTCTTTCTAGTTTTGCTTACATTATCCATCTCCTGAGCCAACCCTTCCTTCATAGTACAAAAGTAAAAATCAGTCCACCTCTTTCCAAGTAATGTCGAGGTCTTTATTAGTAAAGCCTGGGTAAAAGGCCTGTTTTATGATAGCCCCACAACCTGGAGTCCAGGAAGACAAGTTATTGGCATTTCCCCTGCATTTCCACTGCTGAGGGTAATGGCCCTTGACTAGCCTGGACTAGAACTTGTGAACTTTGGGTCTGTTGGCATTGCTGTCTACTAGTTCAGGCTTTGCGAAACAGAGACCAGCAGGGTTCCTATGGATATGGTTCAGATACTGCTAAGAGAAAGGGTAGAATTCAGCCATCTCAGGTAAAGGGAAATGGGCTTTAGATAGTAGTTCTCAAAGGGTGGTCGTGGGACTATCCAGGCCAGAAATCTGGAGCACTTACTAAGCATGTGCATTCCTGGGCCCCACCCCAGTCCTCCTGATCCAGGTATCCTGGGGATGCTGCTCATAATCTGCATGTTTTTTTTAAATTTTTTTTTCAACGTTTTTATTTATTTTTGGGACAGAGAGAGACAGAGCATGGACGGGGTAGGGGCAGAGAGAGAGGGAGACACAGAATCGGAAACAGGCTCCAGGCTCTGAGCCATCAGCCCAGAGCCCGACGCGGGGCTCGAACTCCCGGACCGCGAGATCGTGACCTGGCTGAAGTCGGACGCTTAACCGACTGCGCCACCCAGGCGCCCCATAATCTGCATGTTTAACAAGCTCCCAGAAATTAGTTTTGTACACTGTACAGTCTGAGAACATTGCCGTAGGATATGTGACTGGGGAGGGGTAGGAGGGAAGGAAAAGATAAGTAAGGATCCTCCAGCTGGTCTAAAACACATCTCAGAGGGAAGAGACTTCTGTTTCTAGTGATAGGGACCACAAAATAACCTTTAAGAAAGACTGATATGAAACACCTAGAAATACTGGATTAAATATTTAAAATATTTTTCTCAGTGCAGAGCCATGCACTGAGAAGAGTAGGAGGAATCCTCAGTCGGCGAAATGAAGAAGTAGAACCCAAGTGGTATTCAACTCTGACAGCTGAGTGGGACGGGCTGTGTGGCCGGCCTCCTTGTAGTAATGAAAGGTTTGAGGTTTGAGTTTTAGCATCTGTGGAGACAGAGATGAGGTCTGGTCAGTTGGAAGCTGGAGCTGAAACTGAAACTTTCATGTGAAGTCAGTACTGTCGGGGCACCTGGGTGGCTCAGTTGGTTAAGCATCTGACTCTTGACTTCAGCTTAGTCATGATCTCATGGTTCGTGGGATCAGCTGTGAGTCAGGCTCTGTGCTGATAGCACGGAGCCTGCTTGGGATTCTCTCTCTCTCTCTCTCTCTCTCTCTCTCTCTCTCTCTCTCAGCCCCTCCCAAGCTGACATTCTCTCTCTGTCTCTCTCTCCCAAAATAAATAAGTAAACTTAAAAAAAAAATAAAATCAGGACTGTCAAAGTAATATAAGAAGATAAGGAAAAGAAAATCATCTACCAAGACAGGGAGATGACAGAACAGTTTCTCAGACTTAGCCAAGGCTCTGGGCACAAAAAACAAAAAGCAAAAGGAAAGTATGCCCTGAGAACCTGATGATGGTATTGGTTTAATATTAGAATTTATATTATTTGCGTGGATTAGGAACCTTAAGTTCTGGGCCAGTAATACCCCTAGGACCCTAGATACAGACACAGAACCTCTCTGGAGAAACAAAACCTCAACCCAGATTATACAGGATCCTCACAGGCAAAAAAGCCATGATAAAGATGAATATATGATCCAAAATGACTAAATACTTGAGAGAATAATTTTTACTGAGTTAGAGTCCCCATACACAACAAACAAGTAGACTAGGTCCCTCAAGAACTTCAAATAAGGAACTGTTGGCAAGTTCCTTCAATATTATTGAATATAATTGAATTCCTTCAAATTATTGAAGATGTAATGAAGTGATTGAACACACAAGGCAAGAATAAGACGCTATTCAAAAAGATTAGGTAGACTTGAAAAAGAACGAAAAAGAAGCAAAAAATGTTTTAATTGTATAACTAAATGTTCAATAGATAAATTAAATGTCAGATTAGGCACCATTGAGACAAGCTTAATAAATGGAAAGGTGGACCTGAGAAAGTCATCCAGAATGGAGCCCAGAGAGATAAAGGCACGGAGACTGAGACACGGATGCTAGAATGACAAGATCCTATAAAGTTCCAGAGGTGGAAAAGAGAATGAAGAAGAACATTACTCAAAGAGATAATGGTTTAAAAATTCCCAAACTTAAAAAAATATATATTTATTTTGAGAGAGAGAATGAATGTGTGCACAAGTGGGTTAGGGGCTGAGAGAGAGATGAAGAGTAAGAGAATCCCAAGCAGGCTCTGCACTGTCAGCATGGAACCCACTGTGGGGGCTTGATCCCTTGACTGTGAGATGAGGACCTGAGCTGAAATCAAGAGTTGGATGCTCAACCAACTGGGCCACCCAGGCGCCTCTAAAAACTCACAAACTTGTTGAAAGATGTGAAGCCTCAGATTTGGGAAGCAGAATGAGTCTAAGCAGTATAAATTTTTTAAAAAATCCGTGCTTACTGTATTAGCTAGATTATAATTCAGCTGCTGTAAGAAAGAACCCAAGGTCACAATGGCTTAAACCCGACAGATGTTTATTTCCCTCTCGTGTAACATTCCAGACATGAGCCGTATAATTCTAGGGTGACGTCTGCTGTAGGTTTGAAGAGGAGGGTTCACCATGATGTCCATATTCCAAACCCGTCCCTTTTAGTGGTGACCCGAAGGTTCCATTCATTGCTTCTCCTCATATCCCATTGATCAAAACTCATTCACATGGTTGTACCCAGCAGCAGGGAAGATTGGAAAGCGTAGTCTTTATTCTGGAGAACTATGTGCTCTGTTGAAAGTTGGAGGCTGTTATTTGTATGAGAGAGAGAGGAGAACAGGTACTGGGGAACATGTAGCAGTCTGTAAGTCTGAAATTTAAGTCTATAATAATGGTAATAAGTAGAAATAGAGTATATAACTTATCAGTAGAATAGGGAAATGTAATAAAGTCTATTAAATCCAGTCTGGGAAGAAAATGAAAAGAGTATTTAAAAAAAAAATGGAGTAAATAGCACAAAATGCAATGGTAGAAATAAATCCAAATGTATCAGTCATATGGAGACATATATAAGAAATCTTTTGGGGCACCTGGGTGGCTCAGTCGGTTGAGCGTCCGACTTCAGCTCAGGTCATGATCTCACGGTCTGTGAGTTCAAGCCCCGCATCGGGCTCTGTGCTGTCAGTTCATAGCCTGCAGCCTGCTCTCTCTGCCCCTCCCCTGCTCATGCTCTGTCTCTCTCTCTGTCAAAAATAAATAAACATTAAAAAAAATTTAAAAAAAAAGAAATCTTTTTATATACAAGAATTTAGCATTGCTATATGAAAAATTGGGAATATCCTAAATGTCTCTCAACAGGGAGGTGTTTAAGCATATTGAGTGTATTTGTACAATGGAATACGACATTGCCGTTAAAAATGAATCAAGTGAGGGACACCTGGGTGGCTCAGTCGGTTGAGCGTCTGACTCTTGATTTTAGTTTGGGTCATGATCCCAGGGTCTTGGGATCTTGGGATTGAGCCCTGCATCAGATTCCGTGCTGAGTGTGGAGCCTCCTTAAGATTCTCTCTCTCTTGGGGTGCCTGGGTGGCTCAGTTGGTTGAGTGGCCGACTTCGGCTCAGGTCATGATCTCACGGTTTGTGAGTTCAAGCCTCGTGTCAGACTCTGTGCTGACAGCTCAGAGCCTGATGTCTGCTTTGGATTCTGTCTCCCTCTCTCTCTGCCCCTCTCCTGCTCATGCTCTGTCTCTCTCTGTCTCTCAGGAATGAATAAATGTTAAAAAATTTTTGTTTTTAAGATTCTCCCTCTCTCTGTCTCTGTCTCTCAAAAAAAATTAAAATAATAAAAATGAATCAAGTGAGCTACATATGTAAGATTAACCAATCTCAAAAACCAACACTGAACAGAAAAGATCAGGAGAATGTATATAGAATAATATGGTTTATATAAAGTTTTAAAACCTAAAGCTTGTTGTTTAGGGGTATATCAAATGAGGTAAAATCTAAATACAACCAAGTGTGGGGTAGATGCTAGAAGGGGAGGAGTGAAATATGGGAAAAGCAGACGGGAGCTTTATGTACCACTCTGTAGGGGCCCGTTTCTTAAAGACATCAGAAGCATATATGACAGAAATTAAGATTTGATAAAGCTGAATGGTGGATACATATTTTAAAATGTTATTCTCTATGTGTTTCCTGAACTATTACATGATAAAAAATGTGTTAAAGTGCCTTCCTCCTCTATTCCCCAGGGTCCTTAAATATATCCAGATACACCTCTCTCCACAGCCCCTTGGGTCTGGGTAGGTTGAACTTTCATAAGATCATAAGATTGGCCCCATCTTCTCTTCCAGGCTGCCTTTGATTGTCATGCAGCCAGAATGCCCTCCCATAAAAGGTTGGGAGCTCAGAGTGTGACTTGGGTAAAGAAAGGGGAAGCATGCAGACACAGGGCAGAAGAGACTGAGGTGTGGGGGGAAGAGAGAGAAAGAAATCTTGACTAGGGATCACAGGCTGGAAGAATTAAGTACAGAAGAGTACTGAGACATCAGCCTGACACCAGACCTTTTGGCAGGAAACCTTAAAGCCATAAACACCGTGTTGCTCAATGCTGGGGCTGTGCCTGTCACCTACATTCATCTCCAAACCAACAGGACAGGTTCAACAGTTCACTTAGAGATTTTCCCCAGTACGTCAAGGTAAGTTTCAGATCAGGAAGAGATGACTCAGGCTTCTCAGGAGAGCTGGTGCTGGGGCCAAGCCCTGATCTCGGTCCTATCTCTGTCACTGCTCTTAGAGCTTACTAGTTAATCATCACCAGTACCCACCTACACAGGGTGAGCCAGGTCAGCTGGGTCCCTCTGACCAGCCCTTTCACTCACCCGCCCCCTCCACCTCTGTGCGCAACTCACCCGCCCATGGGGCTTGCCCTGCCTGGATGACCACTGGCTGTGCAATTGCTCACTGCTGGTCGTGCAGGGCAAGCCAAACCTGGGTGCTTCCCAGGGGTCCAGCCCTTCCTGGGATCAGATACTGCCCACTGGCTGCTAAGGCTTGGAAACATGCCCTTCCTCTTTCCCCACCCCACAGCCTGCTCACACCTGCCTCCCTCTTGCAGAATTGCCATTCTGGACATGGAATGATCTGTGTTAAAAAGCAAAAAAAAATTTTAAAGAACAGATGTCAAGACTACCACATAATCCCTCACCTGAGGGTGAGAGAGGAAATGGAGGGTGGGAAGAAGAAACAGTATCAGACCTTATTTCTGCTATTAACGCTTCACCAGGTCTGGTTTGCCATTGCCATGGACACCCAGACTGCCAGGGCCAGGCATTCTGGAGCCAGGTGAATTGTGGGTTCATTTCCTGTCCAGTATAGGAGTTGAGGGAATGGCTGATGTCTTGGAGTTCACATCATGCTCTGTTCCCTGGGAGCCATTCCCCCCGCTGCCTTGCTCTCTTCCTTGGTATGTTGAAGAAGTCATAAAGGCTGTTCAGATCAATTTAAAACTTTTGATACTGTTCTAGGAGGCTTTATAGATGGATATGAAAGCCTCTTAAATTTTTTTTTCATCCTTGCTTAAACTTGTGCTTAAGTTATTCCATCACAAATGTGGGAATGTAATAACTGTCCTCAGACAAGCTATCCACAGTAGTAATTACTATGAAAAAACATGGCATCAGTATTAGAACTAACACAGGTTTTAAACTTTTAATTTACTCTGTCTGCTTCCAAAAGGGATTTCAGTGGATTTATTGAAAAGAAGTAGTGTAATGAAACATCTCTCATTTTTTAGCTTGAATATGTATTTTTTAAATATTTATTTATTTATTTATTTTGAGAGAGGGCAAGTGTGATGGGGGAGGGGCCGAGAGAGAACCCCAAGCAGGCTCCCATTGTCAGCACAGAGTCCATCCCCAGGCTTGATCCCACAGTGAGATCATGACCTGAGACAAAATGAAGAATCAGATGCTTAACAGACTGAGCCATGAGCCACTCTGGCGCCTCTTAGCTTGAATATTTTTAACTGAAGCAACTTTTCCCAAGACCCATTCCAGTGGGATCCTGTGCATTTCCTATTTTTTAGAATCCCCTACTACAACCAAGATTTTGAAATGCACTAACTGAGTTTTACATTTATATACCACAAATTTAGTTCAGGACTTTTTTTTGAACATACAAATGGTTCAGTTCAGTCCTCTGAAACAAAAGAACAATGACTGTTGCTCCTCCCCCCTCAGACCATGGATTATACAGAGGTGGCAATTCTGTGTAGGCATCAGCTTCCCAATGTATGGATAGAACACAGAGCCCAGAAAAACATAATCTTTAAATACCTCAGAATTTACAAAAAGCCCAGGTACTGTAAAAGGAGGGTACCTGTAGTGCTGTCAGGACTAGGTGGAAATTTGTTGAAGTCTGCATAAAGCCATCACAGCATTGGCCTTAGCTGACAGATCCAATTTGCTTTGGGAGCAGATACCTTCTAGAACTTTTATTCACTGTATACGAGCTCATATGCGTGTGTGTATCTGAGTAAAGAGAGAGAGAGGCTTTTTATTCTCCTAACCACCCATTTTTAATAGGGTCCACTGTAGTATTTTTTCTGGAGCCATATATTGATAGAGCTCTGTACTCCTCTGTAAAGCCATTTGAGAAGCCCTGTGCTGATGGGGACTTGGCCCCGGATGTATCCCTGAAGGATCAGCTTTGCTTTGCAGTCTGTGGCCAGTCTAGTGTTTTTTCAGAGTGTGGTCTGTACGCCACCTGCATGAGTATTAGCTGAGATTTCTGGGGCACGGACCCAGGAATGTGCTCAGAAAGAAAATCTCAGGCTACCCAACTAAAAACCTCTGTGGGCAAGGCCTAGGAATCTGCTTAGAGTAAGCTCCATGTGGGTCCTGACCTCCCTGAAAGTCTGAGATCTACAGCCATGAACTCTTGCCACAGCTTTGCCTCGACCTCATTCAGCTGTCCTTCTAGTGGACACCTTGAGCCCGATGTGCCCCAAAGGAGCAGTGGAACTGACAGAGAAGACTCATTGCCCTTTCTCTCTCTCTCTCTCTCTCTCTCTCTCTTTCTTTCTTTCTTTCTTTCTTTCCTTCCTTCCTTCCTTCCTTCCTTCCTTCCTTCCTTCCTTCCTTTCTTTTTTTAATGTTTATTTTTGAGAGAGAGGGACACACAGAGCTCAAGCAGGGGAGGGGCAGAGAAAGACGGAAACACAGAATTGGATGCAGGCTCCAGGCTCTGAGGTGTCAGCCCAGAGCCTGAGGCGGTGCTCGAACTCACAAACCCTGAGATCATGACCTGAGCTGAAATAAGACGCTTAACTGAGCCACCCAGGCGCCCCTCTCCTGCCTTTTCTATAGTCAGACACCAGGACAGCCCCATGGTCCTATATTTTATATTTTGGGGACTAAGCATATGATTTTCACTGAAGGAAAGATCTAATAAAAAAAGTACAGTTGAAAGCCATTGTGTTTGATTACAGATAACAATAGCTAAAACTGGGGGTTGCTACTCATGTGCTTGCAGGCAACTTATGTGAGCCAGATGGGTTCTAGGGAGAATTCAAGGGAACATGCTAGAGCTGGAGGAAGAAGCCACTTATTGCTGTAAGAAAATGTAACCCTAGCATGTCAGAGCTGAGTTTTCAAGGGAAGCTGGAAGCCAGGGATTGTATTGTAGAATCTCAGTTTTCACCTGACATATGAGATTTGTATGTGAGAGGTACAGTGGCCAACAGTACAACAGATTCTGGAGCCAACCCTCCTGAGTTTGAATCCTGGCTCTCCCTCTTAGCCATGGGACCTGTCAGCTGAGTTATCCAGCCCTTGTGCATCAGTTTCCTTATCTATACAACAGTGATAATAGTAGTGCCTGCTCCTGCCTATTGCGAAGAAGATTAAATGAGTTGATACATGTAAAGTGCTTAAACCAGTGCCAGACACACAGCAAGTGGCCTTGTTTAGTTATATCCATGTCAGCTAAATGCTCCTAACACTGTAGGCAAAACACCCTGTAGGCTAGTAGTTAGCAACCTCTGGTTTAAAGCCATTCTTGCTGTAGATGGATCATAAGTAGGAGAGCCATATAATTTATCATCTAACCCAAGACGCTTTGGAGACAGAAAAGAAGGCTCTGCTACTAATTATTCTGGGACAACAGGTGAACACCACACTGTCCCAGGCAAACTGGTCTCCCTGATTCTAAGTGTCTTCTCTGTGTACAAAAAACCAACAAATAGCTAACTATAAACTGCTCAGTAAGTGCCAAGTTGTGCACGTGAGCTTTAAATGAGGCATCTTGTGTAATATTCCCAACAACCCTAGGAGGTGGAGAGTCATTACTCTTTTTTTTTTCTGGTGAGGAAACTGAGGCACAGAGCTGTTAAGGAACTTACCTAAAGGCACACCATGGCAGAGCCAGTCAGGTTCAAGCCTTTGTGCTAGCCCCGTCCAAATCTCTCCAGTGGGTGCAAAGCAGTGGTAAGAAGGTTGACCCCCTTTTCAAAGGGATAGCTGAGCACCAGCATGGCCCAGCTCTTGGCTCAGGCCACAGCTCAGGATTGTGTTGGGAGCTCATGCGAGTGCCTACTGGTCTCACTGCCATGGGGCTGCCATTTCACAGCACCATGAGTATAACAAGGAGCTGTGGACACGGGGATTAAGTACCAGGTTGCTGCCAAGTGCATTTCATCGGGTTGCTGCAGCCAGTATCAGAGCAGCTTATTTATGAGTCTCATGTGCCAGTCACAGCTGGTGAAAGTGGATCCGCCTAAAAAGCACTAAAAGTCAGCCGCCCAAACCTGACACCTACTTGGCTGGTGGATCACCCCAGGCCCACAGACTAAAAGGACAGCTGAGGACACCGTCCTGGGGAACCCTCTGATAGGAGAAATAGAACCTAAATAAGTGGTGGCCCCATATGGAAGCTTAAAGAACAGTCTGCCATTGTGAAAAGTATTGATGCTGGCATTAAATGAAGTTTGAATACTCTAAGAATGACGTTCCAGCATAGACACACCTGGAGTATTCCTGTGGCAGTAGAGAGAATATGCTTTCATAAAAACAGGGAAACATAATGTTAAAAATATTCTTTTTGGGATGCCTGGGTGGCTCAGTTGGTTAAATGGCCAACTCTTGATTTCGGCTCAGGTCATGATCTCATGGGTTCATGAGTTCAAGCCCCACATCAGGCTCTGCACTGATAACACAGAACTTGCTTCAGATCCTCTGTCTCCCTCTTTCTATGCCCTTCTCCCATTTGCACACATGCTCGCGCGCTCTCTCTCTCTCTCTCTCTCTCTCTCTCTCTGTCTCTCTCAAAAATAAACAAATGTTAAAAATTTTAAAAAACATTCTTTTCAAACAAGGATGGCAGGTTGTTGGTAATTGTTGGAGCATAGTGATAGATACATGGATCGTTATACTCTACTCTTTAAAGAGTTCCAGATGTTCAAAATGTTTTCAATGTTCAAACATTAGTTTTAGAAGAAAAAAAAATGCTCCAGCATAAAGATGTATACCAAATGCTTTGAGTTTTGAGTGTCCCAGCCAGGAAGGTAAGAACAGCTGAGAGTCTGTAGCAATATGGGGACCCTGTGGCAGCCACCCCGAGAATGGGAGGAGACCCCAGGCTCTGCAAGGTGCCTTCCTTTACATTTGCTTCAGTGATAGCATACTTTAAGGGGATGTCTAGTAGTAAAATCTCAAGGGGAAAAATGCTCACCTTGTTGTCAATAACAGAGTGATTTCTGGCTCTGACCAGTGTCATTGACCACTCTTGACCCAAATGGAAATGCCCAGCTGGGAGGTAGGACTCCAGTACAGTTCTGTTCTTCACTCTACCTTGGTTTCTCCATCTATAAAATAGGAAGACAGGTTTTTCTCTTGAATGAAATTTGAAAATATCAGACAGTTGTTAGAGAAGGTTATGGATATGAGAGATCATTTCCTATGGAAATCCTATGTGTTCTGAGCTACAAAGCAGATGTTAGATCAGAATGGTCCAGCTGAAGATTAATCTAGGAAACTTGTCAAGAATCCAAAGCCTTCCCATTCAATAATTCATTGTATTTTTATTTTATTTTATTTTATTATATATTTTTTTTCAGTTTGTTTATTTTGAGAGAGAGAGGGAGGGAGGGAGGGAGAAAGGGACAGAGAATGAGAATCCCTAGCAGGCTTTGCACTATCAGTGCAGAGCCTGATGCAGGACTCGAACTCACAAACCATGAAATCATGACCTGAGCCCAAACCAAGAGTCGGACACTTAACCAGCTGAGCCACCCAGGTGCCCCGTTTTTTATTTTATTTTATTAAGTAATCTGTATATCCAATGTGGACTCGAACTCACGACCCCAAGATCAAGAGTCCCATGCTCTACTTACTGAGCTAGTCAGTCAGGTGCCCTTCATTATATTCTTTAAAAAATGCTCCCAGCAGCTATATTAGAGTTGCTTCTAAGGTGGGCCAAAACTTCAACTCTGGCTAGCTTCAGCAAATGGAATTTATTTGGGGGATCCTGGGACAGCTCACAGAACTAAAAGAATTACCTAACAATCATGACTTAATGAAGTTTGTGCACAATCTCTTGTGCAGCCCCTGCCTCTTTTCTCTGGTTCCTCAATCCCAGATGTCAGATTCCTAGGGACAGAGAATCTGGCCTAGTCAGGTCTGGTGCCAAAGAGGGATGGGATATATAGTACTAACCTGGTCACTCGGGGCCACTGCTGTGTGTCATTGTACACTTCCCTGACCAAATAGAATTCTTGTTGCTCTGGGGGCAACCACCCCTATAACCATAATATCAGTTTATGCTATGCTGTTATCTTCTCTGTAATTGCAAAGAAACGTTTGAAGGTCAAGGGATTCTTGTAACACAGGCTCTAGGGACTATTTGATTTTGAATGTTTGTTTATTTATTTAGAGAGTGTGAGCAGGGGAAGGGCAGAGAGAGACAGAGATAGGATCCAAAGTGGGCTCTGCACTGATATCAGCAAGCCTGATGTGGGGTTCACACTCATGAACTGTGAGATCATGACCTGAGCCAAAGTTGGGCACTCAACCGACTGAGCCACCCAGGTGCCCCTGTTTGATTTTGCAAAGGCCACCTGACTCTGACTGATGCCTGCATCTGGCAAGAACCAGTCCACTCTTCCAGGCTTGAGTCAAGAGGCTTGATCTTTTTTTTTAATTTTTTTAACGTTTATTTATTTTTGAGACAGAGAGAGACAGAGCATGAACGGGGGAGGGTCAGAGAGAGAGGGAGACACAGAATCGGAAGCAGACTCCAGGCTCTGGGCCATCATCAGCCCAGAGCCCGACGCGGGGCTCAAACTCACAGACCGTGAGATCGTGACCTGAGCTGAAGTCGGACGCTTAACTGACTGAGCCACCCAGGCGCCCCTTTTCTTTTTTTTTTAAGAGAGAGAGAGTGCAAGTAGGGGAGAGGGGAAGAGGGAGAGGAAGAATCTTAAGCAGTCTCCATGCTCAGCATGGGTCCCAACACAGGGCTCGATCCTGTGACCCTGGGATTATGACCTGAGCCAAAATCAAGAGTTAGACACTCAACTAACTGAGTCACCCAGGCACCCCTTGTTCATGATTATTAAGCCCAGGAGAGGAAGGAAAGAAGAGAGGTAGGCATCCTTGGCCTGAGCACATGAATGCCTATCAGAGGTGGTCCTGTCCATTGGAAGTCCAAGGGGCATTTTTGTCCCATGGGTTGTAAATCTTGAGTTGTACTTGGGATACTCAGATCCTTTCTGAAAGCATCTCTATCACCCCAATCTCAAGAAAAAGGAAAAAATGGGTGAGGAAAGGCTGCCCTGTGAAAAGAGGTGCCCCAGGTTCTCAAACATGAACCACTGCCAGGGAACTTTCCTTTCACTGCCCAGCACCAACCGGGGGGGCTCCTTCTCTTCCATCCTTTAATCAAGAATGGAAGGCAGAATTTCTCTTGAGCAGACAAGAGATTGGGAAAGAGAGAAGGGATTAATTGCTCAGTTTGCTGGTAAATATCAAGCCATGGTCAAGGCCAAAGAGAGAAGGTTGAGTAGCTGGAGAAAAGGCTAGATCTGCAGAGATGAGGTGGGCAAGGGCTGGCCTGGAGCTTGGAAGATGAGGTCTGTACAGCCTCCCGGAGGACAGGGCTGGTCTGTTAAGTCTCTAGTGTATGTTTAATGCATACATGTTGCCTGGGGGCAAGGCAGGGTGGAGAAGGAAGCAGGTGACTTTACTGGGCCACAGCACATGGCAGCAGGTGGCTCCTGATAGGGTGAGTCAGATGTGTGACGTTTCTGCAGAGCCTTTGTGTGATGGTGTACATGGTCCAGTGCACAGCGGAGCCCTGACCAGGGAAGGATGGGAGCTGAATTCCAGCCCATGCTCCACTTACCATGAGCTTGTGAAGCTGCAGAGATGATGTGGGCTTGTTAGCATCTCCTTAGCCTTCAGCTTACAGCTGGTCCCTAATGAGCCTACATACAGAGGTCCCTTTGCTTGGGCCAGTTGGCATAAGATTCCAGAACTGCTGAGGTCCTCGGACCTGAATGGCATGCCTCTCCTGGTAGTAAGGTGGAATTTTTAAAAATGTGTCTTGAGTTTCTCTGTTTAAGATTAAAGAAGTCAAATAAGGTGATACCTATAAATGCCATTTATAGTCCAAGGTGTCCTTGATAAGGGATAAATATTTTTCCCCAGCCAGTGAGCTATCCTTGGCTGGAAAGGAACATTCTCTTACTGCTGACATGGTGGGGTCTCACGTGGGAGCACGTTCCATGCCAGGCATGTGGCGAGCCGGTACTGCCTGGGACCTGGCGCTGAGGAGACTGAGGGCTGAGGGCAGCACTGCTTCCTGAAGCACGATGGTGGGACACGGCTGCCCCATGTAGGTACCCCACACACAGGAGAAAGAACTAGACTTTTACTCGTTCGGCAGAGAGGACAGCAGCTCTAAGCTCTTTACCTGCTTCATAAATTCAGGATAAGGGAGCAGAGGGTTGCCATGAAAATCTTTCTCTTGATACCCTTGAGCCACTTAAATTGAAATGAGCAATTTAAGCTCAATTTAAGCCTGTGTGGAGTGTCCACACAATTTACTCACGTTGCCCTGATGCCATGGTTGGAGTAGAGACACCCACCTACATTAGTCCTTCCTCTCTGGTTGAGCAGATGCAGGAGCTGGAGCAGAGGCTGCTGGAGGCAGAGCAGAGAGCAGAGAATGCGGAGACCCAGGTAACCGGGGCAGGGGATTGGTGGGACTGTGCAGCAGAAATGGCCGTTGGCCTTTCCTGATCCTTTTCATGGACACACACAGACATACTCATCACCCTGACAAACTCCTTATGGGGACAAGGAAAACCAGCAGTCATGTGATAGTTCTCCTGAACAAATTAAGGTTCATGGAGCTCTCTTTGGGCATGAAGGAGTCTTTGGGTAAGGGTTAGTGCATGAGTGGGTGGCTGGATTAGTCCACACAGGCCACGTTATGCTGAGGTAACAGGTCTGACGTCTTAGCAGCTTCTCACATTTATTTCTTAGTCATGGTATCTCTCCATTGTGGGTTAGCTGGGGATTCTGCCTCCCATAGGGACTTGGGGGTTGAGGCTGCTGGAGCTCTCTCCAGCTTCCACCTGGACCCTCTGAAACATGCAGCGTCCTTGGTTACCATGGCAGGAAGAGAGCTCTTAAATACTTCAGCCTAAAAATGCTGAGTCACTCCATTCAGACCCACTGGCGGGAGTGAATTCCATGGCCATCTGACTATAAGAGGGCTGGGAAATATTGAAAGCACAGGGCCATTCAGTGAACAGCAAATATCTCTGCCACAGTGAGATTTAAGCAGTTTCCCTCTGGGCTGTTTGTCCTGCCCAGCTTGTCCCTGTTGGGGTCCCCAGAGTTAGATGGCCTGATACACAGCCATTTCTTTTTTGTCAATTCCTTAGTTTGCCCAGATGAGGCTTAATAAATGGTTATTGACTTAATTGGCCCCAACTGCTCTGGGTGAGGGCTCTGCCTGTGAATCATGGGCTGGGGTGTCAGGAAGTATCCCAGGGCATGTAAGCAGCTATTTCACACACACATCCCAACCCTGTGTGATGATGGTACTTTTAAGGTGGGTGTGATGGAGGAGAAGGTGAAACTGTCCAATCTGAAGAACGTGGACTCAGCCGGCAGCCTGCACCGGAAGTACCAGGAATTGCTGAAAGCCATGCAGAGCAAAGATGAGCTTATCAGCCAGCTGGAGGCACAGCTGGAGAAACAGGTAAGCGCTGACTGCAGAGTGGCACCAATGCCCTCTGCAGCATCCATTGCCATTGGCCACACCTTCATGAACAGACCCCCTCTGCTTGAGCCCTCCGTTGGTGGGGAGCTCACTCCCTCCTGAGACTGTTCTTTTGCATGGAGATTTAACTATTAGAAGGTACATTGGGAGCCAGGCAGGGGATGGATATAGTGGGGAAAGAACGTTGGAGGCAAATTGATCTGGGTTTGGATCCCCTCGCTAGCACCTGCTGCTCTCTGTGGGCAAATAAGTCATTGATTCACATTTTACACATCTGTAAGGTGGGGGTTATAATACGCCATAGGGCTGTCCAGAGAGTGAACTCAGGTATCAGACATGAAGTTGGTGTTTGGTAAGGAGAGCCTGTCTTTCTCCACCCTGGCCTTGACATGACACCTGTGGTTATCAGAGCAGCTCACAGCTGGGCAGTCAGCATTGGTCACCTGGTTGGCCAAAGTTTCTCACTGAACTTGAGCAGGCAGAGGCCAAAGTTGCTGCCTCCTCTGAGGCAGGCAAGGCCTCTTGTCCTGAGCACATGGGTGCCCAGGAGAGGCCACTGCCCAGCATTCCAGCTACAGCTAGCCCCTTTGCTCCAGAAAGGGTATCTGAGAAACATCAGTCCGCCAATTCCCTGTATCTAGCCTCCTCCCCTTTACAGTTCAGTTAACTTCATCCGATGCTGTGCCTTCCTTCTGTCCTTGGCCTTACCTACTGGTTATCCCCTGGTGCCAGAGTGCCATTATTTCCAACAAACACCCTTACAGTGTGACCAGATGACTTTTAATTTTCCACATGAGTATTCTTCCATGAAGGTCCCAGCTAGTCCCAGAAGTATTTTCCCACCATCACAGGCAAATTTGTAATCGTTCATCGGCATTCACTGAACATACCCATTGTGCGATGTGCCTTTGTATGTTCTGGGGCACCCCAGCATGTGTTCCTGAAAAATCATGGAAAAATAGAATGTGGACACATGCAATCTTTAGCCAGTCATTCATTGACTTTAACGATACCTTACCTCCTTTTTTTTTTTTTTTTTCAACTTTTATTTATTTTTGGTACAGAGAGAGACAGAGCATGAACGGGGGAGGGGCAGAGAGAGAGGGAGACACAGAATCGGAAACAGGCTCCAGGCTCTGGGCCATCAGCCCAGAGCCTGACGCGGGGCTCGAACTCACGGATCGCGAGATCGTGACCTGGCTGAAGTCGGACGCTTAACCGACTGCGCCACCCAGGCGCCCCCTTTACCTCCTTTTTTGAGTGGTTCACAGAAGTGGCAGCATCTGGGGATCAGTGGGCAAAATGATTCCTGCTGAAGCTTAGATCAGAAAAAAATCATTTTACAATAATAAAAGGTCAGAATAGAAAGAATGCTGTTCTACAAGTCCGTAGACCTGGGTTTAGTTCTGGCTGTGCTGCCCAAACTGACAGAGGCAAGTCACTTCACCCTCTGGGCCTCAGTTGCTGCAGCCCTATAAAGAGGGTATCAAACTAGGTCAGGGGTTGGCAGACTAGTCCTTTAAAGGGCCAGATAGTAAGTACTCTCTGGTCTCTGTTGCAGCTCTTCAGCTCTACTGTTGTATCACGAAAGTAGACAATTCGTAAGTGAATAGGCACAGCTGTGTTCCAGTACAGTATTTATAAAAATAGGCAGGGCAGGGGGAGTGGACCAGGTGGAGGCCTGGACTGTGGCCAGTTTGCAAACCTCTTAAACTGGATAACCTTAAGGTCCTTCCAATGTTCATTGTGAATGTTTCTTGTGTATCAAAGGACAGCATTCCATTTTCATTTTGATTTTTTATGCAAGCCCTAACACTTAGGTTATTAACCAGTTTAGAGTTTTTTTGTTTTTGTTACTTAAATAATATTGCAACTAATGATTCCTAAGCTGTGGGTTTGTTAAGTCAGCAGTGTATACATTTAAAACTTAACAGGGGCGCCTGGGTGGTTCAGTCAGGTTTTTAAACATCTGATTTCAGCTTAGGTCATGATGTCGTAGTTCGTGAGTTCAAGCCCTCCATCGAGCTCTGTGCTGACAGCTTGGAGCCTGGAGCCTGCTTTGGATTCTGTGTCTCCCTTTCTCTCTGCTCCTCCTCTACTCATGCTCTGTCTCTCTCTCTCTCAAAAATAAATAAACATTAAAAAAAATTTTAACTTGACAGATACTATCAAATTGCTGCCCCAGAAGACCTTGCCAATTTGTATAAGAGGGATTGTTTTCCAACATCCTTGACAATATAGGATATATCAGACTTTTAAATTGTGTTAGTCTGATAGAGGAAAATGTCTTTTATGTGCATTTTTAAAATTATGATTGAAGTTGAACAGCCTTTCATGGTTTTCTTTCCCTTTATTTCTCTTTCTGTTGACTTCCTGTTAATATTCTTTTTGTGTGTATTTATTTGTTTGTTCAAGTTAGCCCTCTGTATGTAAGTCATTTGTGTTGTAAATCATCCCTCAATTGGTCTTTTGATTTTGTTTAAGGAAACTTTTTTTTTGTCATGTAGTAATTTACAGTGATAGTATAGACTTTATTAGTCTTTTTCTTCATGTTTTTTGGGGTATGTATCATGCCTAGGAAGCCTTTTCACACTTTAAGAATATTTTTAGGGGCGCCTGGGTGGCTCAGTCAGTTAAGCATCCAACTTTGGCTCAGGTCATGATCTCGCAGTTCGTGAGTTCGAGCCCTGCATCGGGCTCCGCGCTGACAGTGCGGAGCCTGCTTGGGATTCTCTCTCTCCCTCTCTCTCTGCCCCTTATCCACTTGCACTCTCGCCCTCTCTCTTTCTCTCTCAAAATGAATAAACTTTAAAAAAAAAAAAAAGAGGGGCGCCTGGGTGTGAAGTCGGTTGAGCATCCGACTTCAGCCCGGGTCACGATCTCACGGTCTGTGAGTTCGAGCCCCGCGTCAGGCTCTGGGCTGATGGCTCAGAGCCTGGAGCCTGCTTCAGATTCTGTGTCTCCCTCTCTCTCTGCCCCTCCCCCGTTCATGCTCTGTCTCTCTCTGTCTCAAAAATAAATGTTAAAAAAAAAGAGTATTTTTAAAATTCATAAATGAATTTATTGTTTTTCCATCAGATCACCCCCCTCTAATTGCTTGATATTCCTTCTTGGGGCTTCCCACCTCCAGTTGTTCACTAAACCGGTGGCTGCTATGACTAATGAAAGGCCCTCTGTTTCTTGCAGAAGCAAATGAGAGCTGAAGAAGCAAAAGTTGTCCAAGAAAAAGCTGCAAAGATCAAAGAATGGGTGACCCTGAAGTTAGCAGAGGTTAGTTGAAAACTCATCTCGGGAAGCCTGGAATGCACATGCAATGCTAGTGGGGTCCCTCCATCCCAGCATTTTTCTGCCTCCTGTTTGTGGGGCCTTGACTAACCTCCGTTGTGTTAACCATGTGTCTTCCATTTAGCTTAAACCCTGAGACTTGGCATTTTCATCTTTCCCTTCCTCCTGTGGTGCTTGGGCTTCCCTAGAGCTCGTGATTAGCTTTGTGTTTGGGGAGGAGTGAGTCTCACTTCTGAGGTGTCATGCCATTTTCTTCCTGAAAGCACACACACCCTTACGTCTACCCTCCCCACTTCCTCCTCTGTCCTTTCCATTCTTTTCAAGTGTTTTTTGTGGTGGTGGTAAAATATACATAAAATTTACCATTTTCACCATTTTTAGTGTACAATTTAGTGGCATTAAGTACATTCACAATGCTGTGCAACCATTACCACTGTCTATTTCCAAAACTCTCATTACCCCTAAATAGCACCTGTGTATCCATTAGACCCTAGGTCCTCTATTCTCTCATCCCCCAGTCCCTGACCACCCCAGTGCCTTTTTTTTTTTAATTTTTTTTAATGTTTGTTTATTTTTGAGAGAGAGAGAGATAGAGCATGAGCAGGGGAAGGGCAGAGAGAGAGAGAGAGAGAGAGAGAGAGAGAGAGAATCTGAAGCAGGGTCCAGGCTCTGAGCTGTCAGCACAGAACCCGACACAGGGCTCAAACTCATGAACTGTGAGATCATGACCTGAGCTGAAGTCAGATGCCCAACCAACTGAACCATCCAGGTGCCCCCTGATAGTCCCAGTCCTGCTTTTTCCACCTCTAGCCGTTCATTTCTGTAGTTCATCACTTGCTGCAGCTTAATTTAGGAAAACTTGGGGCTGGAAGCTACAGTGATACTCGCAACAGAAAACAAAAAGCAAAACAAAAGGGAAGGGATTTGAAGTTTGGAATAGAACAAACATCAACTTTTCTTCCTCTGTCCTGACACAAGTGATTCATACGTGCAGGAGGTTTTGGCTCTTTTTGCCTCCCGTGTCCTGCTGTGGATGCACATCTCAGGTCACCTGCTAGACGACAAGTGCTTGGGAACAGAACTGATACCTGGTTTGCCTCCATATTTGCTAAAAGGTGCTCCAAAAAGTGGGTTGGGTTTTATTCAGAAGAACATGTAGCAGCCATGAGATGGGTCTCATAGATAATAAGTTTAGTAAAAGAAGCCAGACCCAGGGGTGCCGAGTGGCTCAGTCGGTTAAGTGTCCAACTTTGGCTCAGGTCATTATCTCACGGTTTGTGAATTCGAGCCCCGCATTGGGCTCCGTGCTGACTGCTCAGAGCCTGGAGCCTGTTTCAAATTCTGTGTCTCCCTCTCTCTCTGGCCCTCCCCGCTCACACTCTGTCTGTCTCTCTCTCTTTCAAAAATAAAATAAATATTAAAAAAAAATAAAAAATAAAAAAAAGCCAGACCCAGAAGCACATACTGTGTAATTCCATTTAGACAAAAGTGGGCACCACTAAGCCAATGTGTGGAGGGTGCATACTTCGATGATGAAACCCGGAAAGCAAGGAAGTGAGTCTCATATACCTAGAAGAGCGGTTGCCTTTGTAGGAAGGGAGAAACACATGGCCAGGAAGGGGCAATTTGTTGTTGACAGTGCTGGCAGATTCCTGTTTCTTGACCTGTGTGGTGATCACATGAGTAGTCACTTCACAGTCATTTGTTAAGCTGTTCATTGATGTGATATGTAGTTTTCTGTGTATTACATTTCACATTTTTTTTTTTTAAAGAGGTTAAAATATCTAGAAAAGGTGCAGGGGCTGCCAAATAGACTTCTGTCTCAACCCAAACTGGTTAGCCCAGAGGAAGGGGGTAGGTCAGGGCTCCCTGGGAGGGTCAGCCCTGGATTACTGGGGCACCAAGTGTTCTTTTTTCAAAGATTTGATCTAAAAAAAGGATTTTTAATCTTATTTTGAATTCTATGCCTGAACCTGTAGGTTGAGTATTCTAAATCTTTATTTTTCTTTTTGGGCAGCTTGAGATGGAGAATCAGCACCTGAGGAGCAGTAATCAGCAGTTGGTAGAGCAGGTGGGAGCCCTTCAAGATGCTCTAGAAGGTCAGTAGGCCGGGCTTTGTGTGTGTATGTGCGTGCGTGCATGTGCGCACGTGTGTGTGTTAGGGCGTGGGCCGAACCCAAGGGAGCTCTCAATATGCCTGTTTTTCACCCCAACCACAGCTCTTCAGATGGCACCTTCGGGAAAGCTGTTGGTGGCCCCCCAGGAAACCCCAGAGCAGGATTCTGGCTCTTCGGGGCCAGGGACCCAGCCAACAGGGCAGGACCGTGGTCCTCAGGCCCAGGGTGCCCTGAAGGCAGCTATGCCTGCACCTTCTACAGGTGCTCTGCAGAGCAAGGACTGTGTTCCTAAAGCAGGAATTTCCTTGGAGGATTCGAGTTCCATCATGGTCCATCCTGGAGAAATATCAGAGGCCAAGACCTTTCCACCTCGTCTGGGAAGAGAGGGTTCTCCCCGCCGGCTGTGTGTGAAGTCTCGCACCCACAGACATGGTTCAGCTTCCTGGGGTGAGGGCCTGGTCATTGCTCAGGGTGGGACACTCCCTGGGACAAAGAACTCTGCCAGGGAAGGTGGTCCAGGCTGCAGCCTGACTCTCCCGAAGGTGCGGGCCCCCAGCAACCCCCGGGACAGCATCCAGCTGGCCAAGCGGCACCACAGCCAGCCCCAGGTGGGCCCTGGGCCCTTCAACCACGTGGTGAGCATTGAGGTTGGGACCCTCTCAGCCCTCCACCCCTCCAGCCTTCCTGAGGTGGAGGCCCGAGCTGAGCTCCGGGAGGAACCAGAAAACATGGAGATGGAGGAGCAACCCCCAGCCGGGAAGAAGGAGGAAAGAAAGAGCCCGAAGGCCCCCAGAGCTAAGCCGGAGGAAGTGGATTTGGGCAACAAACCTCCCACACCCCCTCTGCACCGGTTTCCATCCTGGGTAAGAGACACAACCTGGGAGCTGGGCAGAGCGGCAGAGCTGCTCATGAAGCACAGCCTCATGCCTTCACGCCAAGTGTGAGATGAGGCTCTCATCCTCACGGCCAACCGGCAGGGGGTGGGGCCAGGAGTGACTGGAATGTGGCTGGCTGTCATTTAGGAGCCTGTGCCACGCACCAAACCGGGCTCTTTGTGCACATTTTCTCATTTAATCTCCGAGACGCTTTGAGGTGGTGCAGTGCCGTGGTGAAGAGCACAGGTGCCAGAATCAAACCAGTAGAGTGGAAGTGCTAACCGCATCACCTGAGCTAGTTACTAAACCTGTGCGCCTCGGTTTCCCTATCTGTAACGGGGGGATAATAGTACTTCCCTTACCAGGCTGTGGTGAGGGTTGAATGTGCTAGCAGGTGCCTGCGGTGGTGGTTCACAGTAAGTGTTGGCCGTGATTGTTATTTCCGAGCCTTAGCTTCCTTACTTGTAACACTGGATAAGAGAAGGTGATGTCTGGGGGCATTGCCTCAGAATCGATCATCTGGCATGGGGAACACCGAGGAGACAAGACCAGCCGTGCATTAATCTTTACAGAGCTGGGTGATGGCTACATGAGGTCATTCTTTATTCTCTTCATTCCACTTTTGTGTCTGGCATTTTCCACGATAAACAGTTAAAATAAAAATGGGGGGCAGTGGGTGGACATGAATGAGGTTGTATAGGGAGTGTGGAGGATGAGATGAGATACTGGGTGTCGAGTGTGTAGTTCAGGGCCCAGCACGTGTGCAGGACCCTGTGTGAGGAGTCAGGTGCTGTTCCTCTTACAGATGGGAAACTGCTGTCCCCACAGACTTAGTTACTTGCCCAAGGTCATGTAGCAGTCAGTGAGGAGCCAGGCTTTAAATGTGGGCCCTGCTGCCTCCAGAGCCCAGCTCTCACCTTCCAGCTGTACTGCCTCTTAGGGGACATCACAGTGCAGATGTCAGCTTCTTACTCATGCTTGGACCCCTGGATGCGTGTGAGGCAGGTGGTAGGAGACGTCTGAGTGTCAGGCTCCTGGCAGCACAGGGAGCAGGGTACAGGGGTGGCGGTTGGGTACTTCAGGGCGATACCACCTTACACCACTGCTCGGAGAACCGCCTTTTCAGCAGCATCTTCCGGGGTCTCCTTTTGAAATGCTGGTGGTCCGGGGGAGCCTCAGCACCCCAGGCATATGGGTCACATCCTTAGCAGTGCTTGCTGGCCAGCACTGATCACTGCAAGGGGGCCTGATAGCTGCAGACACAGCCATGCCTGGGAGTGGGGCCTCTGGGGAGGGCTAGGACAGTCTTCAGGCCATATGCTGCTGACCTGTCCCTGAAGCTCCAGGATCATGGGAACATCACACAAGGCACCTCCCCAAGAGGAAGGGTGAGGTAGAGGGGAGAAGAAGGAGTGGGCAGAGAAGGAGCAAAGGGGTGGGCAGGGTAACAGTGGAGAGGATGTTGGAAAGGAGGGCAGGGCCAGGCCAGGCTGGACCACCGCAGACTGTCCCTCCTCTTTTTCATTACTGTCTGGTAACTACAAATGCGCAAGAATCCAAAAGCAGAGGCAGGTGGTGAGGGAGCATTCGGGCAAGGGATGTGACAAGAGGGCTTAGCAGGTGTTACCAGAAAAACATGCTGGTCACTTTTGCCATTTTTGCCAAAATATAGCCGTCCACGGTGATGGCTCAGAGCAGTTCTTGTGTTCTGCCTGTACAGGTTAAGAGGGTGTTGGGGGGAGGAGGAGAGTGACACAAGAGGAAAAGGGAGTGAATATAAGATGCTCTGGACAACATTTTCCCCATGTGAAAATCAGGGAAGCTCTGGGGATGAAGGTTTGAAGGGGTATCAGGTGTTCCCACAGGCCCTCCCTACTCTCAGCTGGGTCCTGGGGACCCAGCAGTCGGCCATACCAGCCTACAGAGGAGCTGTCTCCTGTTCACAGCCCTCATTGTAACTTGCTCCCAAGAAACACAAGATAGGTGCCTACCCTCTCTTCTCAGGTGGGACCACCTGGGCAGTGACCATCTGAGAGGAAATCAAGACTAGAAATTGGAAATTGAGAGGGCATTTCTCAGGGGAAGGAGGCAAATATACTGATTCACCAATTCAAGCATGCAGAGCCATTTTTCTGTTGATTCTCAAAACAACCTTGTGAGTTAGGCAGTCAGTTGATAACTTTTGTGAAACACTCCCAAGTCTGTTTTACCCAAATCCCTCAAGCTTTGCTTACATTCTGTCTGTGAAGTTAAAGGAATTCCGTGACCAGGACTGGCAGGACCAGTCTCTTCCTGGGATCCCCTTTCTCACCACCCTGTCTCTTACCTTCCCATCCCTCTGCTCAGCTCAGGGGAGGTCCCACCCAGCCCTCTCTCCCCCACGTGCCCCAGAGCTGCTGCTCCTCTCTGGGGGACATCGCACTAGCACCTCATGACCCTTCCAGCCCCAGTCCCGCTGCCTCCCTGAGCCAGCCAGGCCCACCTTCCCTAGTCCTTGTGACTTTCCTGTCACCTGAGAAGGTCTTTGTTTCTCTTTGCCTTGAGTGGAGAAAAGAGATCTGGAAAAGCACAGGCAGAGCCTCTGGGTTGTTTGATCAAAACCGTTAGGAGAGCTCCCTAGGCCTGTGGGCCTCTTTCAGACCCAGGAACGCCAAGGGGTAAAGGAGAACTTGAGGGTGAGGGTTCTCATTGATGTGTCTTCTACAGCGGGATTCAGGGTCCAGGTGAGCTTAGACAAGCTTTGCAGGTTGGGCCTAACCATGAACGTAACGTTGTTAGTGTTGGAAAAAATTGTGTCCTAGCTTCCAAACAACTGGCTTACAAAAGGGCATGCCTTTGCCCTGGGGCTCTGACTTCCTCATTATCAACACTCCAGCTTCCAGGGGTGAGAGCCAGAGACCCAAGACCTCTAAAATGGGTAAGATGCAGAGAAACAGGTCACTGACCCTCTCCTCTTGAACTTCTTGTGTGGAGACAAGAACTGAGTATCTGTTGGATGCTGATTATATTCCAGGTGTTAGATGTTTCCATTAATGATTTTATTTGATTTTTGTAACAGCCTGACAGGTGAGTATTATCTCCACTTCAGAGCTGAGGAAAAGGAAGCTCAAATATAACTTGCCTAGGATTACCCCAGCTGTAATTGGCCAAACGTGGATGTGGACCTAGGTCCACAGCCATCCTTTTACCTCCACACCCAGGAGGTGCTGGGCTGGGCACAGAGCTGGACTCTGACCCTCTGGGGTCTTCCATTCCAGGAGAGCCGGATCTACGCGGTGGCTATGGCTGGCATGCGGCTCTCAGACGCATCTCCCAGAACTATTGCCACCTGTTGCGGTGAGTCCCAAGTGAGCCCCAAATGGTAGACAGGGTGGGCATGCAGGGAGAAGACTCTGAGTAACACTCTGAGGGCCACCTGGTGCTCCATCCAGGCACCCTGTTCCCTCCCCCAACAGGTGAGGTTCAGTGAAATCACAGCCAGGGCTAAGGGAAAAGGAAGCTGTGCAGACAGGAGTTGCTCATTACATGCCGAGTGGGCGTGGCCTTGAACACCAATTACAGAGCTGGAGGAGTCGTTAGAGGCGGGGTCCTCCAGCCCAGCCTCCCACCTGCACTGGCTTCCCCTCTGTAGCACCCAGGACTGGGAG
The DNA here is from genome assembly GCF_007474595.2 of Lynx canadensis. Classification (NCBI taxonomy): domain Eukaryota; kingdom Metazoa; phylum Chordata; class Mammalia; order Carnivora; family Felidae; genus Lynx; species Lynx canadensis. The sequence continues at coordinate 113,370,066 of NC_044308.2, forward strand.
GGGGCGGGACATCTCCCCCGTGCCTTGATTTAGATGAGCCCCCTGAAGGAACCACATCCCCGCCCTCTGGCTCCTGAGTCACTAGCCAGCCACTGAATCCCCACAGTGATGTGAGGGCTCCGTAGTCTCATGGTTGGTAACTCACCTTCACACGAGTGGGACTGAAGAAATTCTCAGCCCCCATGCTGAGGATTGCCACCCTACCTGTCGCCTGGAGTGCTCTTTCAAAGAACTCTCTCCATGGATCTCCTCCTCAGTCTGCCCAGGTCTCTGCTACCGCAGGCTCCTGAGTGAGTTATGGCATCTGAGTTAAACTCATCCTTCTTTTCCACCCCCTCCAGCTTCAAGCCCTCCTGCCCTTGCGTCCCCTGGGCCTTTCTCTGGCCTTGTCTACAAGAATGTCACCGTGCCTGTCTACACAGCCCTGAAGGGGGTAAGAAGCTGCTATCCAAGGAGGGGGTGTGCCATCCGGGAGGCCCCATTCATTCAGTGGGGCTCTAGGGTCAGGCTTCTGCACACACATGACTCTGGGCAGGGAGCTCAGCACCCATATATATGTAATTTTATTATTTATTAGATCTTAATTATAAAACTTGTATGTTTACAAAAACTTGAATCCATATGATCATGGGCAAAGTGGAAGGTTAAAGTGAGGCCTATGCCTGCTCCACCTCTCCTACCCATCTTTTCACATGTCTGTCCCGGGAGGACTTCTTCTAGAACTTCTCGTATGTGTTCAAATATATATTCCTATGTGTACACTCATAACATCTCTATATATTTTTCTTTGAGTATAGTTGGCACGCAATATTACATTAATTTCATATCTATGTATTTTTTAAAAATTTTTTTTAGCGTTTATTTATTTTTGAGACAGAGAGAGACAGAGCATGAACGGGGCAGGGGCAGAGAGAGAGGGAGACACAGAATCGGAAGCAAGCTCCAGGCTCCGAGCCATCAGCCCAGAGCCCGACGCGGGGCTCGAACTCACGGACCGCGAGATCGTGACCTGAGCTGAAGTCGGACGCTTAACTGACTGAGCCACCCAGGCACCCCTCTATGTATTTTTTTTAACAAAAATCAGGTTTAACTGCAACATAATGTTTTCATACACATTTTTGTCTCCTTTTGTTATTGGTTTTTGAGATCAAGATAGTAATACTTTGTAAAACTTTTTATAGAAGAATCAGAAAGCTGAGGCACCTGGGTGGCTCAGTTGGTTAAGCTTTCCACTTTGGCTCAGGTCATGATCTCATGGTTTGTGGGTTCAAGCCCCACATCGGGCTCTGTGCTGATAGACTGGAGTCTGCTTCAGATTCTGTGTCTCCCTCTCTTTCTTCCCTCCCCCACTTGTGCTCTGTCTCTCTCAAAAATGAACATTAAAAAAAAGAGAGAGAGAGAAAGCCAAAAGTGAAATCTTCTTTCACATTGCTTTTCCCTAATTCTTCACTCCAGAGGCAGCTATCATTAATGTTCTGTGAGGCCTTCTGATACATCTGCAAATATCTTCTGTGTCTGTGTCTCTGTCACACGCATGCTTGCGCGCAGTGGGGATCATATTACACACGTCCTACCCTTTGCTTGTTCACACTCCCATCTTCCTGCTATACCTCCATGCACAGCTCTGCTTCCTCTTTTAGGGCTATCTGGTACCCCTTGGTATAGATGCCCCATAGCCACCTTAACCTGTCCTCCACTGATTGACAGTTTAGGTCTTCTGTTTTTCTCTAAAATCAGTGTTGCAATGAACATCAATGTGCAGATATATCTCCGTGCACTTACATATAATGTATACGTACTTCCATAGGACAGAATTTTAGAGGTGAAATTTATGGGCGAATGATATGCATATTTTAAATTTTGGCAGGTTGTACCAAATTACCTTCTGAGAGGTTCTGTCACACTACGGAATATCTTTTCCCCCACACTTTCACCAACATTGAAATGGTCTTTTTAAATGTTTGCCCACTGAGATGGCCTCTTGTTTCCTTATCCCCACACGTTTTTAAAGCTCCTGTCTCACACTTGGCCCATGGAGTGGCATTCTGGACCCCTAGTGGTGGGAGCAAGGGTCACACTGCCAGGTGTTCAGCCTAGATGGGGCAGCTCCTTTGGGGACCACAGAGGCTGGTGTAGGGGGGCCGAAGGCCCAGGGGAAGCATGGAGGTGAGGAGAGTAAGGTCGGAGCTGTGCTGGCCACACCCTGGGCACATGGAGCCGGAGCACAAGTGCCCATGGGAAGGGGCTTGTTTTGCAAGGGGAGCTGCAGTGGGGGAGGGGCCTGTCTTGCAGAGAGCCACGCAGATCAGCACTGTACCCTTTGTGGACGAGTCCTCTGGGTCTGACGATGACTGTAGCTCTCAGGCGAGTTTCCGAACTTCGGTCCCCTGCTCTGAGTCCAGGAAGACCAGTGGACTGGGCAGCCCTCGGGCCATCAAGAGAGGTACAGAGGGGGGAGCAGGAAGGTGCGGGGTATAGCAAGCAGACCCTGACCTCCTCCCCTGGGTGGGTGTATCCGGGAGTCCCTGCTTGATCTCTGCCCATGACCCTGAACTCCAGACTCAAAGGTCCTGGGTCGGTGAGGAAGGCTCTGCAGCTCCCGGACTGTGGAAGCTGGGAGAGGTTTGGGATCCAGGCCTTGACGACTTCTTCTTCAGCAGGCGTCTCCATGTCCTCGCTGAGCTCCGAGGGAGACTACGCCATCCCCCCAGATGCCTGCTCGCTGGACAGTGACTACTCAGAGCCTGAGCACAAACTACAGCGCACCTCGTCCTACTCCACCGAGGGGCTGGGCCTGGGCGGGGTAAGCTGGGAGTGTGGCTGAGTCCGGGCAGGGTGGGAGCAGATCCCTGTGAGATGAGGGGAATGGTGAGGGCTGGGGCAGAGGGCTGCAACAGATGTGAGGCCCCGAGGAGTGGGCCGGGCGGGGCGGGGGGGGGGTGTGCAGCTATGAAATCAAGTACACACAGACCCTGTGAGGAAGGAGAAGGAGCCTGGTGAGCTCCTTAGCAAACCAGGGCTGGCCAGTGGGAAAGCACACTGTGGCTCACTGAGTTACTTCGTTTTAACCCCATGCTGGCCCTGGAATGCTGAGAGCTGACATTTACTGAGTTCTTCCAGTGTGCCAGGCACCATGCTCAGTGCTCTTTGTGCCCGGTCTCGTGTGTCCTCACCATCCTCTCAGAGCTGTTAACCCCATTTTACAGATAAGAAGACTGAGGCTCAGAGCCGTGCCACAGACCCACATCACTCACTCCCCAGCGCTTGTCCCACACCACTGTGCCACTGTGTCTTCATCTCCCCTCTGCCCCAGCCTGGCTGATGTGCCCCTTGTTCCCCAAACCTCGCTCTCCCTTCCTGCTGCCTGCAATAGCCTTTTCCTCCTCTTGGCTTGTCTTTGAAGGAAAGCTGACTTTTCCTTCCGGGGCCGGTCCAGATTTGGCTCTTCCCAAAGCCCTTCCTGGCCATTCTCTCCCTCATGCAGCCCCTGGTCTGCCACCTTCTCACAGTCAGGTGTTGTCTTCCCCAGCCAGCAGGACCCTTCCACAGCGGGACCACCTTTGCTTTAGGCTAGTTCTGTTTGAACCCTTAGCAGGGCATGGTACCCTGAAAATATATATAGTAGGTACTCAAGAATTGGTTTTTAATTGATGACAAAGCAGTAACTCAACTGGGCCATTTTGTCCTGTATGACATCTACAAACCCAAGTGATTCCCTTTTTCTGTCTCCCCCTCTTCCCCCTATACCCTCCCACCCCCATAGGAGTCCCTGGAGAAGTCGGGCTACCTGCTAAAAATGGGGAGTCGGGTGAAGACGTGGAAGAGGCGCTGGTTTGTCCTGAGACAGGGACAGATTATGTACTACAAGTCCCCGGTGAGACCCTCCTTCCCCAGAACGGTAGTCAAAAGGACCCCACCCCAAACTCAGAACTGTGATGGGCTGGAAGAGGGGTGGTATGGCCCACGGCCAGAGGGCTAGGTCTGGCAGGTGGGGAGAGGCGACCTGGCTGGGCACCCAAGGCTTTGAGCCTTACGTGGGGCCATGAGGCTGGTTACTGGTTCTTGGAGTCAAATCAGGCACGGAACAAAGGCAGTTCTAGATGAGTTGGCTGGGTGATTCCTTCTTACTTCAGAAACTGATTTCTCCTAATGCCTGGTCCTGTAAAAGAAACTGTTCGCAGGCTGCCCTCACATCATCTGGGTTGTCCTAACAGAATGCATTACCTCTTCCACCTCCTTCCTGTACAGTTTGGAATTAGGAAGCCTTGGATGTTGGGCTCCAGTTTGACAAGACATCCCTGGGGAACCAACAGTAATGTTTTCAGGAAGGCAGAAGGACAGTGTCTCTTGTGCAACTCCAGCTGATTGTCCGTGGCTGTCTGAACACCATGTTGAGGATACTGGGCCTGTATCACTCAATGAGTAGTTATGCTGTGACTGATTAGTAAGGTGTGCAGGCACACTGGGAAGGGTAATGGGGATATATTTGCCACTTATTTCCACACTTGGTTTAAAGGCTGTGATAGAATTTAAAGATTCTATAGCTCTGTAATAACCTGGTGGCTTCTGACCCAGTTTTAAAGGCTCAATCTATGCTTTTTGAGGCCTGGGTTAGGATCCATGTCTCTAATCATTGCTCCATTGAGCTAGAACTGGGATCCAGAACAAGTTACCCATCATACCACAGCCCAGGAAAGCTTAGGAATCACTTTCCCCTCTGCCTGTGGCCTGGAGTAAGATCTGAAAGGAGAATGATGTGCTCTGAGAAGACTCATACCATTTTCCTCCCCATTCCTGTCTTACAGAGTGATGTCATCCGGAAACCTCAAGGTCAAGTGGAACTGAATTCCCGTTGCCAAATTGTTCGAGGGGAGGGTGCACAGACATTCCAGGTGGGCGTTGCTAGCAGCTAGGATTTTAGACACAAGAGGTGCTAAGTTTGGCTATGACTATGATAGAGACAAAGATGAGGCAAAATGAGCATGTGTGAAAGACATCACATCCACATTTGGATGTGATCCTAATTTGTGAGTACTGGGAAGGAAGAAGAGACAGAGTGAAGGTAAGAGAGACCGGGAGAAAACAATAAGGAAAAGAAGGGAGGGAGTCCCAAGGTAGGAAGAAGGAAGGCCCAGTGGTTTCAGGGATTTGTGCCACCTCAGAGCCAGGTCCCTGGCATTCCATCCTCCTGTCTCCCTGCCGCTGGCCCCCACTCTGCCCTCCACAGCTTATCTCTGAGAAGAAAACCTATTACCTGACGGCTGACTCACCCAGCCTGCTGGAGGAGTGGATCCGAGTACTGCAGAGCCTGCTGAAGGTCCAGGCCATTGGGCCTCTGGCCCTGCCGCAGGGTGGCATCAAGCCCACCGTGAAGGGCTGGCTGACTAAGGTATGGGAGGAGCTGGTGGGGTGGAACGTGGGCCCCGAGAGCCAGGGGGCCAGGAACCTGGGTCTTGCCCTCCTTACAGCTCCTGTCTGCAGGAGTTTGCTCACAGGGATCAGCTGGTTGGCGTCACAAAGTGTCGGTGAATGAAAACAGAGACCAGAGTTGTTAGCACAACAGTTATCATCAAGACAGGAGGGAAAGGAATGCCTTGTACCTATTTCAAGGTTATTAGGAGTTGCTGCCCACCCCTGCCTGCATCTACCGTGCCTCAGTATGAATAGTGGGAGGGTGTGATGTAGGCGAGGTAGGTGTGGCCCTTCAAAGACAGAACATCCCAGACCTGCCCTAAAGGTGTTTGAGGTAGGGCTTTTCTGGCTATGAGAAGCAGAGTTCCTGTTAACCCCAAGAAAATGGAAGTTAACAAGGAAGCACATTAACTAGATGAGAACGCCATCAGGAAGCAAAGCCCCTCGTATGAGCAAGCTCAGCAGTCTTGGCTCTGTCTCTGCGTCTGCTTCCCCTTTCATTCTGTGCTCCTGTCACTCTCCTCTGTCTGTTGTGCACTTGCTGTTCCCTAGTGATTTATGTTTTTCCAGGGGTGTTAGCATCCCATGCCTGCCCCGGGTGGCCTTGCCCTCCTTCTCAACATCCATAGAGCTGACTAGCAAGTTCTTCCTGTGTCCATATGCTTGGAACAGGACATCTGATTGGCCTGGTTAATCTTTTAACGGCATGTAGTGCAAGGGTGAGTGGGGTGTTACAGGGTACCCGCCACGGACCTGTGCTGTGAAAGGGCTGGTTCTGTTAGTAGGGCATCTGGGTGGCATCTCCACTAAGGACCTGAGTTGACCAGGGGTTTTGAGATCTGCCTCCCTGTGGCTTCTCTTTGCCAGTCCTGGATTTACTTCTGGGATTACCTGGTTCTCACAATGCTGTCTTAATTTCTGTCTTCTAGGTAAAACATGGCCACTCCAAGCTGGTCTGGTGTGCTCTTGTTGGGAGAACCTTCTACTACTATCGGAGCCATGAGGACAAGGTACTCCCTGGCTTCCTGATAGCACCCACTCTCTGCTTTCTCCAGACCACATTCCTAATGCAAGGCCCCAGTTTTTCCCTCTATCCCATCTAATTCCACCACAAGCACGAAGCCAGCTGGTTGGATCCCTCTAGACTGAATGGCCCACAAATTCCACCTGTGGGGTCTATCTGTGCTTCACCAGTCAAGCCTCAGCCAGGGAGCTGTAGTTAACTCCCTCATCCCATGACCAGGCCACATCTATGATGCCCAGCCCAGCAGGGACTGAGGGTTCAGAAAGAAGACACTCCCCCATTCCCTGCTGGCTCTCCCATTCATGGAAGGCTCATGTTCGCAGCGACCCCTGGGCCATCTGCCTGTGCGGGATGCACGCATAGAGGAAGTAGATCGATCCTGTGACTCAGACGAAGACTATGAGGCTGGCGGAACCAGGCAGTTGCTTTCCTCCCACTGCACCCTGGTGATTCACCCCCGAGAGCACAGCCCTACCTACCTCCTCATTGGCACCAAGCATGAAAAGGTAAGGAAGGGGGCTGGGCCTCCATGGCCAAGCTTGGTCCTGTGATTCTTGTCTTCCCCTTTTCCTTTCTCAACCTCCCCAAATTCAAGTTTCTTTCCTTCTGGACATTTTGGCAACTAGTATTCATTCCCTGGTTGAACTATTCCTTATACTGAATTCACTCTCAGTGACCAGCATCTCTCCACGGGGGCCATGAGATAGCACCTCAGGCGTAGAAACTTGGGTTCATGTTCACCTGATCCCAGGTCTTCCCTCTTAGAGACTGTTGGCCTTGACTTGTGTCAGCCAAACTAGCCTAACTTTACCCTGAGCTTGACCCTTTCAAGGAAGCTTCTCTGGAGCTCTTGCCTCCATTCTTCCCACTCCAGTCTCATCAGATGGCTTTCCATCCCCTTCCAGGACACGTGGCTTTACCACCTCACGGTGGCTGCAGGTGGCAGCAGTGCCCGGGTTGGCACTGCCTATGAGCAGCTCATTGGGAAACTGATGGATGGGGAGGGAGACCCAGGTAAGGCAACGGTGGCCGTCACTGCTTGGGTTGGAGGGTGGCGGCTGGGTAACGGTTGGTCAGAAACCCAAAGAAAGCATTTCTGTTAGCATTTATAGCAGCATTTCTGAAGCTGTTGTAAAACCATCTAAGCCACAAAAGGGCATTCCCATCCACGCTCCAGAGCCCCTGTTTCTGGTGAGATTCTGAGGTGACCACTCTGTATCTGGGGGAGTTTATGTGGGAAGCAGACTTTCCAGTGGGTCAGTGTTTTACATTGTTCACTGCAGCTTTGCTGGCCGGGCAGAGAGTTGAGGAAGGAAGGAAGCTGGTTAAAAGTTTGTTAGTCAATGAATGAAGCCCAAACTGGGATTAGACTAACTTAAGCCTGGGGTATCACAGGGTCTTTATTTTGCTACTGATTCTCAGGACCCTGAGGAACTAATGGCACACGCCGCACACCCCTTCACTGCTCCTTGTGTGTTCCCCGCTGACAGGCACTGTCCATCCATACCTGACACTGCAGGGCGGGGCCTCTCCCGCACACACATGCTTGCACGCAGGTACCTACGGCCCCACACACTCACCCCCACTGCAGCCCCACGAAGAAGGCAGTAGCCACCTTCCTGTAAGCCGTGCTTGTGAGCGTGCTAGATGCAGTGTACGACTGCATACCCCCCACTCTGCGGATAAATCCGGTGCAGTCCGTGTGTTCCAGTTAACCCTTGTTTTCTTCACAAATCAGAGTGGGAGTGGAGGTGGGAGGCAAGTTCCCTCACCCCTGGTGCTGTGCTTTGGGCAGATTCCCCTCTCTGGAGGCACCCCATGCTGTGTTACAGCAAAGACGGGCTATACACCTCCCTCACCACCCTGCCCTCCGAGGCCCTGCAGACCGAGGCTCTCAAGCTCTTCAAGGTAAAGCGGGAATGGAACCCAGGTGCACCAACAGGTGGCGCCCTCGCCACGTACCCAGACTCTCCCAGAGCAGTTTGCCCACCTTGGTGGTGCTCAGGTAGAAGAGACCCATGTGGTTAGGGAGAGCTCACAGAAAGATCTGAATGGAAGGGAAAGAGTCCCACAGCTCCCCCCCCCCCACCGCCCGCCCCGCTGCCCCCCGCACAGTCAGTTATGGTGGGGAGGCATTCCCGGCTTCCTTGGGAAGTGCCAGTGAAACTCCCCCTGGAGGAACTCCCTTTCTCTTATAGTGAACAGCAGGAAAGGCCAGGTTTATGTTGCTTCTGGACCTCAGAGATTCTGACCTATTTTACAGTGTTCTTTGTGTCCATCTGAATGTTCTCTTTAAAAAAAAAAAAGAATGTCTTGCTTATGTAACGGGCACATTTGAAGAAGGATAGATTCTATCCCAGAGTAGCCTTCTCAGCAGGCAGACATGCTCTCAAGCGGTGACAGTGCTCCCTCTTAGAAAGGGCTTCCTACAGTGAACTGGAGCCTGCCTGGAGCCCTTGGGGGGGACGGCCCAATCTGCCCACTGTCACCGCGGATGCTAGTCAAGGGGCTGTTGGTCTGCCCGGGCCCACCACCATTTTCGTGCCAGTCCTGCCAGCTTTTCATCAACGTGCCTGTGGAAGCAGCCTCCGTAGACTATCACGTGTCCCTGGCCCAGACGGCACTACAGGTCTGCCTGGTTCACCCCGAGCTGCAGAGCGAGATCTACTGCCAACTGATGAAGCAGACCAGCTGCCGCCCACCTCAGAAGTACTCCCTCATGCAGGTGGGCATCCTGGGGCAAAACAGCTGACGGGGCCATTGGCAGGGACTGCCCAGGAGCCGGGAAGGGGGAAGGAGGAAGGAGGGAATGGAGCAGGTGCCCTCTAGGCCTGGTGGCCAACGGGCAGCCTCAGTGCTCAAAGCTGCCTCAGTACACCTGCCTTCTCTGTGCCCCTTCTGGATGTCTGTGCATAGTCAGATTGGGTGACTGCCGTTCTGGACAAAGCCTGACCAGGATGGGCCATCCTGCCGTCCACAGAAGGTGGGGGGTCCTGGTTTGGAGAGCACTGAAGCCTTGGTAGCCCAGGACTGTGAGGGCGGGCATTGCCGCAGACCCAGCACTCACCCCATGCTGCTTGTTCCCTGGCAGTGCTGGCAGCTCCTGGCTCTGTGTGCCCCACTTTTCCTGCCTCAGCACCACTTCCTCTGGTACATCAAACAGCAGCTCCAGCGCCATGCAGATCCCACGTGAGTGAGGGTCCTTTCCTATGCCACTCTAGCACTGCTGACGGTGGCATGGCGAAGAGGGACGGGGGGACCAAGATGGGTCAAATCACCCTGCCCCTGTGGTTTGCACAGGGGTCATGGAGACACGGAGACCTCAGTGCTGTGTGCACAGATGGGCATGTGGAGGCCTGGGCTGCTCTGCACACCAGTCTGTGTATATGTGTTTTGTGGATGTGCTCACGTGAAGCTCCGGTGTCCCCAAGTCATCCCCACATTTTCGTGGTCTGTTGCCATGTTTTTCTGGCTTCCAGAGGAAATATCTCTGCCAGCAATTTGCAGCATATAGGCCCTGAATGACAAATTAACACCCCAGACCAGAGCGTCACGTTTTTCACAGCCTGCCCAGCTGCGGATTCGGTCTTGGCTAGGTCAGGGTAGGCAGCCAAGGTGTCAAGATGGCAGGGGTGAATGAATTCCCTGGGATTCTCTTCTTTCTTCCCTGTCTTTTTAGAAATGAAACTGGCCAGTATGCCACCTACTGCCAGCGGGCAGTGGAGCGGACTCTACAGGTGGGGGAGCGGGAGGCCAGGCCGTCACGCATGGAAGTGGTGTCCATCCTGCTGCGCAACCCCTTCCACCACTCCTTGCCCTTCAGCATCCCCGTGCACTTCGCCAATGGGACTTACCAGGTGAGGAGGCCGCGCGGGATCCCTCTCCTGAGTCTTCTCATATCACTGGCCCAGAGACCATCTTTGGGCCAGGTGGGTGTTAAACCTCCTTAGGCTTGGCAGACTCTTAATAATAGGCAAACCAGCAGGATGGGCCTGGGGTGTGGAGGTGGGGGTGGGACCGTTACTGCCTGTGTGGAGGGGGAAAGGAGCTTGAACTCCAAAAGTGCTCTGCTGTTTGGCACCTGGGAAGTAGATCTTTAGAAACCACTGCACGAACGGGGAAGCCGAGACATTGACCAAGAAAGGGGCAGGACAAAAGACCTCCAAAAGAGCAGCAGTCAAGGAGCAGCAGAGCTTCTGTCTGCCTCCAGCTTATAGCGGGCCGCTTGTCTCTGAAGCACTCACCCTCTGTGTGTGACTATGGAAACCAGCTTCCTTTAGCTTTTGCATTTGCCCCTGCTCCTCTCAGCCAAGCCTTTCCACCTCCCAGGTACACGCGTCCACTAGCCGGAATGAGTTCCTCTCAGGAAATTTCCTCTGGGACTAACACCTCTCTCGTGCAGGTGGTTGGTTTTGACGGCTCCTCCACAGTTGATGAGTTCCTCCAGCGTCTGAACCAAGAGACGGGCATGAGGAAGTCATCCCACTCTGGCTTTGCCCTCTTCACAGATGACCCTTCTGGCAGGGACCTGGAACACTGCCTGCAGGGGAGCATCAAGGTGATGATGGTCTCCCCGTAAGCCAAATGAGCCCCTCCTGGGACACCTCCAGGCTTCCGGGTTTTGGTGATGGGGAGAGAACCCCCTGGCTGGTGCCTTACTGTCCCCCAGCCTGTTGGGTTTGGAGTCCAAGGTGCTCCCCCAAGCCAGCATTTTTGTGGCATCCTAAAACATACCCGTACAGGCAGAGAGAAGTTGTTTGTGCCCTTGTCTCCACACTGCTCCCGCCCTTGAAGGGCTGTGCAGTGTCCAGGGGAAAAGCTGCTTCTCAGCGTGGTGTAGGAAGGATAGGGAGGCACTTGTCAGCAGCAGCTCCAACCGGGGCTGCTGCCAGTCACACAATCCACACACGGAGGTGGGTAGCTGTACACCTAGGTCCACTGGATGTGGTGCTGTTCCCTGGCCCCTCAATCTTTCCATCTGCCAGGGCCTGCACTTACTGGTTCAAGCAAATTGTAAGCAGGTAGATCTATATGGTACCTCTACAAGTAAAGGACCCTTGAATGGGATTTCAGACCTATCTTGTCTGGGATTAGCAGACAAGATGTGAAGTGTTTGTGGGAACGTATTGTAGCATTGATGAGTAGGAGTGTTTTGGTTCTGTGTCTGCTCTTTTTATGGCAATAGGACAAAGGCTTCTATAGTCTTTTCTTTACCATTGCCTGGAAAAACTATGCCACATATCTTGTTTACAAATGTCAGGGGGTCTGTTTGGCTTTGTTACACGGTAGGCCTCTGGGTATACTTCAAGAGAATAGCAGTCGGTGGAATGGAAACAGAGCTGGTAATATGAGGCCATGGTTTTTGACTGACGCCTGCCTGGCCTCTGGGAAAGCCCCCTCAGGTGTTAAGGCCAGTGGGGGCAGCCTTCCATGCTTTGCTGCTCACGCCACGCCCAGGGCCCTACCTCTGTCTGTGAGGTTGTTATAGACCCCTCTGGTCTCAGGCACGTGAGGCCTGCAAGTCAGCCTCCTAATGGAGGACAGTCACTCGATGCTGCCCTGCTGCCCTGCCGCCCTGCCTGGGTCCTGCCCCAGATTGGTCCTTGTTCTCTTCATCAGGGGCTTTTCTGACTTTCCTCTCTTGCCTCTTTTAAGATCTGTGATGCCATCTCCAAGTGGGAACAGGCCCTGAAGGAGCTGCACTCTGGAAAGGCTGAGGGTGGCACACGTGTGGTGAAGCTGATGTACAAAAACAGGTCCTGAACACCGCCTGAGGGTGGGGCCGAGACTGAGGGCTGCCACTGGGGCGCCACTTGCCACTCCCCCAGCTGGATGGCCTGTGCCGGACAGGCAGTGGATCCACAGATAGAACACTGTGTAGTGGTCATTAGTTGGGGCCCCAACTAATGAGGCCAACTAATGAGGCTCTGCTGATCCTCTTGGAGAACTGGACAGCTCAGGCTCTCAGTCCCTGTACCGCATGTATGTACACACACGTGCGCACGCGCGCATACTCCTGCCAAGGAAACAGACCAACCTTGTGGGATGGCTGCATGTGTTACATTAGGAGAGTGAAACTTTGTATGAGCACTATTTAAGGCTAAAGGATAAATAGCTCCTATAACAATTCCAGGAAATACAGAAGTAGATACCAGGATTTTTTTTTTTTTTTATCCATCTGAATAAGAAAATCCCATCCCAGGTATGTCTCTAGGCAAATAATTTCCATTAGTCTCTTGGAATCTTTAACTCATCCAGTTCCCTAATAGGCTCTGGTTCCAGGGAGCAGATCCCCTCCCCTGATCCAGTAGTGTGGTGGTGTATTCAGGTGTAACATGTGCCACTGTTGCTGAGATCTAATGGCCCTGTATCTGCCCTGTGTCATGTTTAGTTAAGTTTTTCTGGAGGCAATAGAAAATAGGCTCACAGATGGTATAAAGAGAGTAGTTTCTTTCTTTGGAAATCAAGATAAACAGAGGCCAAGACAACCTCATCCATTCAGGATCCCAACTGAGTCTTGGCTTCTTCTGTCTTCCCTGTAGGCTGTACTTTCGGAGTCAAGTCAAAGGGGAGACGGAGCGGGAGCGGCTGCTGCTTGCCTCCCAGACTAGCGGGGAGATAGTGGCAGGGAGGTTTCCTGTCAACAAGGAGCTGGCTCTCGAGATGGCTGCCCTGATGGCCCAGGTAAGGCAGTTCAGGAATTGGCAGGATCAGGGCACCGTGTCTGAACTCACACGTGGAACGTACCACACAGCCTAAAACAGGAGACTGCAGACCCTGTGGTGCCTGAGGGGAGGGTGGCCTCGCTGTCCCTGGCTGTGGAGGGAAGCTGACTCCTTACCCAGTAGAGCCCTTCACTGCAGATACAGGTTACGGACAGAACTCTGGACGTGGAATCCGAAGATTTGCCTTTGAGTGCTACCCGCCTTCCCACTGTGAGATTTTGGCCAGGTCACTGCAGTGGTCTGTGCTTTAGTTTCCTTGCCTGTGTACAGTAAACAAAAATGCGTCCTTGCATTTCCTTCAGTATGCTACTGAAATGACGTATATCACATAATGGATGTGGCAAAATTTGTACTTACAACTGTAAAGCATTGTAAGTAGAATTAGGAAGGGGAACACGCATTCAGACTTCGACCCGTCTCCTTATTACCTTGAGGAGGCTGTCTGGCCAAAGGTATCTGGGATGCCCTCCTGGTTCCCATGAGAAAGGGTCTGAATCTACATGGTGGAGAGGAAGGAGCAATAATAACAGTTGATCTTTATAATAATAAGCATTTACCCAATACTCTATAGAGGGTCCTCTGCTGAACAGTTTATATGTATTATCCCTGTTAGTTCTTAATTCCACTTAATAGATGAAGAAATTGAAGCCCAGAGAGTTTAAGCAGCTTGCTCAAAGTTACAAAGCTGGCAGATGGCAGAGCTGGGATTTGAGTGAGGTGTCTGATTCAAAGGCTTGGAACACTGCAATATTCTAGGAGCTATAGCATCTTCAGTTCTGGATCTCATATTTTTGGATTAGAAGCCAGAATATCCATAGTTTTCCTTTGCCACTAATTGTGTCTTTGGATAAGGCACTTAACCTCAGCTGCCAAAGGCAAGTGGAGGTAAATAATCATCTAGGACCATAAGGTGGTTTCTCTAGTGTGTGTGAAACTTGAGACACAGGGTCTGTTCACAAGAAGTGTTTTCGCATCCATTCACACCCCACCAATAAAGTAATGAAGTAATGGTTTATTTCACCTCTCCAGCAGCCCCAGCCCCACCCCCACCCCATCCACCTCTGGATTCTTGACTGCTCACTCCATGTGCTTCCAACACAGGTAGAATATGGAGACTTAGAGAGGCCCACCCCACCAGGCCCTGGGAGCACACCCCCTGCCAAGCTTCAGCATCACCTCCAACAAGTCCTAGACAGGTTCTACCCAAGGCGCTACAGACACGGGGCACCCCCTGAACAGCTGAGGTAGGCTGCAAGGTCTTGGAGGGGGTTGCTGTGGGGAGGCATGGACTGTGGAGCCGGGTTAGACCTCCAGTTGCAATGAAAACATGTTGGCACTTCACGGCCACCATCTCTTTCCATCCATCCAAACCAGGCACCTGGCAGATCTGCTGACCACAAAGTGGACCGCACTGCAAGGCTGCTCCCCTCCTGAGTGCATCCGCATCTACCTGACAGTGGCCCGGAAATGGCCTTTCTTTGGTGCTAAGCTTTTTGCTGCTCAGGTAAGTGTGGGTGGTGTCCAGGGGAAGGAGTGATTACCACACCCTCAGGAACATGCCCTGAATTTCTCAAGCTACTGCCCACATCTGGTCATGTTTGAGTCAGTCCAGGCTCCAGGGCCCACCTGCACACTAGCAACCACCAGAGGTCGCTGTTTCTCCACCCATTTCTGGCTTTCTCTCAGATTTCCAGGGTCCAGAGCAGAGTTGTGATCACTGCTTTTGGGCCAGGATTATTTCTGGGTGATGTTCATCTTTCCTTTTTTGACTGCTTTTTTTTTTTTTTTTTTTTGAGAATAAGAGCAGGGGAGGAACATAGAGAGACAGAGAGAGAGAGAGAAGATCACAAGCAGGCTCCATGCCCAACTCAGAGCCCAACACAGGGTTCAATTCCAGGACCATTAGATCATGACCTGAGCCGAAATCAAGAGTTGGATGCTCAACCAACCGAGCCACCCAAGTGCCTTTTTTTTTTTTTTTTTAATTTCTTTTACAATGCTACCCCTGGGCGGGGTGGGGGAAGGACTAATTCACACATAAGGATTCAAACTTGACATAACACCCTCAAGAATGCTTTCATTTTTTAAAAAGTGTAAAAGAGGGCGCCTGGGTGGCTCAGTCGGTTAAGCATCCAATTTCGGCTCTGGTCATGATCTCATGGTTCAGGAGTTCAAACCCTGCATCGGGCTGTCTGGTATCAGTGCAGAGCCTGCTTCAGATCCAGTCTTCCTCTCTCTCTGCCCCTCCCCTGCTCACACTATCTCTCCCTCTCTCAAAAATAAACATTTTTAAAAGTGCAAAAGATAGAACAATATATAACCTAAATGAATACATCTCTACTGACTTAGCATGGCCAAAGGAGACTCTTAAATTACTCAGGCAGCAGTTAATTTCACTGCATGAAAGGCCAGGTGACCCATATTAATTTCAACTGGAACTTTTCTTCTCCAGGTGTCTGGTGTGCATAAAATTTATTCATACTCAGAGGATCCTCAAAGCTGGATCATGATCCTGTTCACTAACAGTACAGATTAGACAGTGGACATTCACTCATTTATTCAATAAAGAATTGTTAAGCTCCTGCTAGGTCTCAGACACTGCCTAAGATTACAAGAGATGAGCGAATCAGACACAGTCCTGGCCTTTGTGGGGCTTCCCATCTAGTAAGGAGGTACACATTAATCAGATAATCATATATATTCTCTCTAAATACATACATTATTTTGTAAGCTGTAACAAGTGTTCTGAAGGCGTATAGGGGTGTTATAAAGGCATATAATGGGGGACCCTGGGACCCTCTGTCTGGGGGGTTGGGAAAAGCTTCTGTAAAGGAGGACATGTCCTTCCCTTTCCCCAGCCTTTTGGGTAGGAGAGATAGGAAATCCAGATTGCTCTACTGCAGTCCTGGCAGTGAAAGTTAGTCATTTTAAGAATTGTCCAACAGAGAGTTACTTTTCTCACTGGTAGTGCCTAAAGCCCCTCAGATTGCTTGCTTTCCTGTTTCATTTGCAGCCCCTAGGAAATTGGCTGAAGCAAGATGCACTTCAGCTGGGAGAGACTGGGTAGAATGCTGTCAGTTTGTGTGAACTAGAAAACAGCCCAGTCCCCATGCTCATGAGAGCGGCCAGGGCTGGCCTTTATTGTGCAGCACAGAGCCTCCCAACGAGTGTACTATGGCAGGATGGGCTATAGGTACCCCTCTCCTCTTGGGACGGTAATTAGATAGCTAGAGCCCCAAGGCTATTTACTTTGGCAGGCTGTGCAAGTACCATCTTTCATGTTTTCCAAGATGTGAAAAAGGTTGGAAATCACTGCCTAGCAGATCCCTGGATGTGCCTTCTTCCTCAGAAAGCTCTTGTCAGTTCAGCTTCCCTAGCTGTGGACATGTGTGATGAGATTTTCCTGTTTCCCCAGCCTGCACAGCTGTCTTCCAAGGAGAATGCTCTGGTGTGGATTGCTGTGAATGAGGATGGGGTCAGCATCCTGGACCACAGCACTATGGTATGGAAAGATGAGGGCTGGCCTTCTGATCCCTCCTTCTCCTGAACAGCATCTTTTCTTCTCTCTGCACTCAAAGGCCTGAGCTAAGTGAGGCCTCGCCCCAGCCTTGCTGTCCTCTAGTCTAGATACAGCTTATTGACATTCAAGACATGAATCTCCAAATTATGACCACTTCAGAGTTCTCCTTTTCTGGTTAAGGCTACCAGTGCCCACAATAGACAGGGGATGCTGGTTTAGCTCAGGAGGCAGGTGGAAAATTTCCCTAGAACTAACGGGCTTCTTCTCACAGCATGTGCACGTCACTTACCCCTACTCTTCAGTAATGACCTTCGGTGGCTGCCGGGATGACTTCATGCTTGTGATCAGATCCATTCTGGACCAGAGCTCTGGAAAAGGCCACACTGAGAAGTTGCTCTTCCGGATGGCTGCTCCCAAGGTGGGTCTGACAGCTGCTAAAACATGTTACTCAGATCTACCTAGTATGATGAGGTGGGCTTGCAGTTAGGAAAGGATGCTGGGGTTATTATGACCATACTCTAGAAGGGTCCTGTCCCAGGTACAACTTTTGGCCTTGTCTGTAGTCAGTCCTCCAAGGGTTCAGGTAGCGTGGCATCTCAATAGTCACCGGTGAGCTGATCAGTGAGGGGTTGGCCGGGAGGGCACGCACTCTGGTCCGGCTACGTCCATGCTCTTCACATGGGCCTCTCAGCCCTAGCAGCCCAGCACCACGCAGGCTTGAGGCGGGGCCCACTTGGTCTTCATGCAGCTGATCCAGGGGCCAGGGCAGCGTCCTCCTCAGTGTGCTGTCACCTTCCCCTGGGCTCTGCCAACACTAGTCACAAAGTGGGACAGTCTGTACACGCGCCGCCCCCCTCCTTTGTGGTCTTTAAGACAGTCCCAAAGACCTCTACTGCTTTAAGAGCTTTGTTCCTACTCAGTACAGGAAATACTGACTAGCAAAAATAACAATTATAAAGGCTCCAAAACCTAAGTTCTGATTAATAGTTCCTGATTCCATTCTGAAAGTCACTGGAGACCCTGTTGTTTTAATCGTAAAACTGGAGTATCCCAAACCTCCTCCTCTCTTTAATACCACCCCTGCCATAGGAGAGGCTATACAGACACCTTCCTCCAGGAAGGACCACTTCCCCACTCGCAGGTAAGCAGAGAATATTGCTCCTCCTGTTCTCAGGAGGGTACTGTGCGCCAGTGGCCCTTCAGACTAACAGGTACTGTGTCACTGAGCCTCTGAGCCTCCCAGATATTTTAAGAGGTAAGAAACTGAAGCCCAGGAAGGTTATACACCTAGTATAACAGCTAGGGAGAAAGCCAGGATTCAGGCCAAGGCTAGTTCAATTCCTTTGTTTCTGCTGTCTCCTTAGATTGCAGAGGCTACCTTCATCATGGCCAGCTACATGAACCATTGCTCTCCAACTGTGAACCCACCTACGAACCCACCTGCTGCCCGCCAGCTACGGGAACTGGACAGACAGCAGCTTTTTGCTTCTGTTCCATGTGCTGCCAGAGGGCCAACGCTGCTGTGAATATTTGTCCTACCCCTCTCCCCCTCCAACCACCTGGTGCCTCTGTGATCAGAGATTGGTGTCCTGGGGTGTGATACTACTGTGATGGGGTGTAACAGCCCTCCCCCAGCCTGTTCTGTGAAATGTGTTCTTTCACTTTCCATGAAGCCTTCATTCTCTAGGTGCCTTATCATGTTTCAGGGCCCAACTTTTAAAAATCCAGACCCAGTATAAAAACCACTTTTTTCCCCACAAGAATACTGAGCTCTGGATGCTGCCCGATTCTAGATACAAGACTGGGATGGTCCATGTTACTAGTTACTGAGGGCGTCAGTGCCATAAGTCAGAGCTTTCTGCACTGATACTCTTAGGAAGGATGGTATCTTTTATATTGTATATGGTCCTTATGTGGGGATTTATACTTGAAGTTTTCCCAACATCCCTGAACAAGACAGGACTAAAATTTCCAATTCACCTGAACTGTGACAAAAGCCTAGAACTCACTAAAACTGGACTTCCCTTTCCATATGGGAAAGGTATTGGCAGGGCTAGAGGAAAAGGAATAGACTCACCTTTCCCCTTCCCCACTGCAAATGAGTAGGCATTTGCAGTGCCCCTCTGGGGCAAGAGTTCCTATCTTGGAAAAGGCACTATCCCTGCTGAGATTCAAGCTGTTCTCCCTCACACTGGACTGTGAGCCCAACTGGGTGCAAGCAAGGTCAGGGAGTTAAGTCCAATCTGACCTCTCCCTGTCTCATTTTAATGACTGGCCAGGGCTCAGCAAAGGCTATGCTTCCTGCTGTAGGATGGGGTGGTCACCAGTGGTTTCCTTGCTCTTTGAAAAACCCAAGCAAATGCACTCTGTTTTTTGCTGTTTTGTGAGGCCATCATAGATGAGTCAGAAACAGAATCCAGGCTCATGGGCCTGAAATTGCTCCTCAGGACTCAATGGCAAACTTCTGCTGGGAATTAGTCCAAGGGCAGAAGGTACACAGGTGATACCTGCCCTAGCCTGAGAGCACCCTGGTGATATAAATATCTCCCCATCTGCAACTGAGGCCTTCTGTTGAGTGCAGAGGAGATGATCTTTGCCTCCACCCTCCCCTAACAGAAAACAGAAAGACGAAAGAGTTCATTTATACTCTGATTCTCTGCCATTGGAGAAGCTGAGCTTTATTTCATAGCTCTAAGGCAGTCTCACCATTTATCAATCAAGGGCTGAAAACTGTGTGGCTTGAGCATCCAGGAACCAAGCCTTTGACTTCCACAAAGTGTGTGTGTGTTGCACACTGCAAAACCTTCAAGGTTGGAACTAGTTCATCTGAACACCTCAGCTGCTATAAGCTTCCCCCCTCTCACCCTTTAAACTGACAAACATTAAAAAAAAAAAAAAAAAAAGCACATTAGAGCATCTGTCTTTTAAACTTGACTTTGCAAGGCTGGCAATTTACAGCCGTCTCCCGTTTCTGTTGCTGCCTTTCCCCCAGGATGAGATCTAGCTGAGACATTTCTACCTCGAACAACTCAAACATCACATGTACCACAGTCTCCTGAATAACCCCTCCTGAGCTGATTGAAAAGGAATTACAGCTCTAGTTTTATAATATCCTGAGTATCTCTAACGCCCATGAGGATAATATTATCTACCTGGGAATTAAAAAAAAAAAAGGATCCTAAGGAAAAAGCAAAAATGGAGCTGCGTTCACACTGAACTTGGGGGTCAAGCTGTTTCCCCCACCCTAGCTCCTTCCCAGCCTTTCAGGAATCCTCCCATAGTGTATTAAGTACAGAAGATACTGCCTTATAATCAAAAGCTTCTGCAGTTTGTGTGTTTATCCTTCTTTAACCTGTCTGGAAACCAAAGTCGAATTTCTGTCTGGTCTTTTGTCCCATCCCTCTTGGCAGAAGAAGTGTTTGAAACCATAGACAATGCTGAGTAACAAGAGTATTAATGTGCTTGACATCCAAGACTGAAATGCCGTGTTCAATGTCAATAAAAAGCAACTGTCTGTGAACCAGGCAATTATTGTGTATGTTTTGGAAGGAGATAGGTTTATTAAGAGAGTCATCATAAATTAACCCTGTACAGAACAAAGGAGCTAGGTGAACAGAGACTAGTCTTTTGTAGGACATTTCTTCCTACTCACCAGTACCTGAACAGCTTGACTTTTTTTTTTCTTAACTTTTATATAGGGGTACTATGTAGTTGGAAATTATGTTTCTTAAGATAGCTGATGTCAGTTTCCCATGGTCTTGCTCCAGAAATTCTACAAAAAGTAAACCTGAATGTGTTTAGGAATTTCACAAAGTGCTCTTTGTTAACATTACTTTTGACATGTCTTTTCTTAAGGTCTCCCCCTAGTTGGTAAAGTAGGCAAAACCTTACAAGCGGATCACTACAATACACAGAAGGACTTTGCTCAACATCACACAATGAGTTAGGTTTCCAGTCACCTGCTCTATGGCTCTGAGATCCACTGCGTCCATACTGGTTCCTAGGACTGTGTCCACCCGATGGTTTAGAATACAGAAAATAAACCAGCCACTATGGCTTAGGAGTCATCTCCCATGGAAGACAATACTGGCCTTCTGAATGCTGGGACTCATGGACTTGCTGATGTGGCTTTCTGGTGCGCCAGGACCTCCTGGCAGCTCCTGTACACTTCAATCAAGCAGTCCAGGCGGGGCTTGGCACTCTGAATTCCAAAGGGGAGAAATGCAGAGTCAAGATGAACGTAAGAGAGCGCGTACTGGTGCTGCATCCATGTGCAACCTCAATCTCTCAGCACATCAGGGGTCTAAAGGGCTCAGGTGTGAGCCCAGAGAAGCAGAAGCTCAGGCCAGATGGCACCCTACTGGCTAAGAAAGCAAAAGGAATAACAAGGACAGACCCTCTTGGGAAATTCACAGCTGTGAAACAGTCCTCAAGGGCAAGAAAGGCAATATAATATGTAAATATTAAAATATTTTGTACAGTGAAATGCAATACAACCAAAATTAACAGAAAAGTCACAGAATGGGAAAAATATATGTGGAAGGCGTATTTAATGAAAATTTGTTACCCAAAATATATAAATTGTTACAAATGCATAATCAATATCTAGATTCTACTTGATTAATAGAGGAAATGGATAGTTTTAAATAAGAGGAAATACTGATAGGTAATACAAGGAAATATGAAAAGTATCTTTGTCATTTAAAGAGCAATTTAGTAACTTTAAATTCCTTTACCTACATACTAAAGTACACAAGTAACTAACTCCACTGTTAGCCAAGACATGAAAAACAAGTACAAATTCTCAAAGTATGGTAAAGTTGTCCAATCTCTGGAGCCAAATCTCAAACTGTAAAAATCTATGATACTGTTCATAAGCTTTAACAAGATAATTCTGAACTGTAACGCAAAAGAATTTTCACTTAGCAGCCTTAAATTTTTTGTGAAAAAGGGCAGTAAGAGTTAACTATATACATAAATATTTTATATACTTACAAAGTAATTTACTATAATCATGTTTGTATGAGAAAATTTTGTAAGAGCAAGACAAAAAATAACCTGGAGATGATTTCAAAGCCTTGCAGTAGGGTGGCTAAATAAACTTAGTCAACATGATAATATAACCATTTAAAATAATAAGTATAATGGCCTCTGTAGATGCATGAAATTATGTATATTAGATTTAAAAAGCAAGACACAAAAAGTATACAGCAGTATGTGTAGATCAATGACATCTATGTAAAAGCATATATTGGCAGCCTAACAGAGTAGATGAATGGTGATTTGTGGGCAGAAATTGCTATATATTTTTACTCTAAAATTTGTATAAATTCATAGTATTTCTGAAAGCCTATATCTGCTTCAGAAAGAAACTTTTGAAATAACTAAAATCCTAACTCTCACTAAAAGTAGCTGTCAAGTGTCCTCAAACGTTCTTGACAACAAAAGTTGACATTCCTACCGAATATAAGTAGCAATGGATATGCAGAGAGCAGGGAAAGGTAACGGATTTTTTGAAGAAACTTTACACAAGTGTTCTGTGCTCACCTGGAAGACAGGTACTACTTGGGATATCCCATGTGGTTCCACCGGATCCTTCAATAAAATGCAGAGGTAGTAAATCACCTTCTGCTGCAAGAAAATAAACCAAATAGCAGAAATCTAAGTGAAACTCATTTTGTTTTCTTTTTCTTCAAGGGAAGGCTAAAAACTTTTTTATAAATGGGTATCTCTACGTAGTAGAACACTTGATCACTTTTGAAGTGAGGGAGTAAATTCTCATTCTTTAGATGAAAATGACAAAACAGCAGCAGCAACAACAACCAGAGATGATTTTGAAATCAGGCTAAAAAATAAACTTGAAATGCTGACTCCCTATCTATGAAAACTTATTATATCTCTCAAAATAAAGGAATGTACCTTTTCAGTATAAATTTCACTTTCAAGGTTTATAGACATGCTAGCCATAAAGGAAACACTACAATACTGGAACAGAGTCTTCAAGTTTAATTCTGTGACATCAAACACTTTAGGTATTAAGACTCATTTAGAGGGGCGCCTGGGTGGCGCAGTCGGTTAAGCGTCCGACTTCAGCCAGGTCACGATCTCGCGGTCCGGGAGTTCGAGCCCCGCGTCAGGCTCTGGGCTCATGGCTCAGAGCCTGGAGCCTGTTTCCGATTCTGTGTCTCCCTCTCTCTCTGCCCCTCCCCCGTTCATGCTCTGTCTCTCTCTGTCCCAAAAATAAATAAACGTTGAAAAAAAAAAATTAAAAAAAAAAAAAAAAAAAAAACTCATTTAGATCCAGGCAAAGGCCATGGGAGAAACCTGTAATACTACTCAACTACTTACCATGTAAATACCTTCATTGATGATAACATCCTTCACCTTGCCCATCTCAATGAAGGTAGTGCTTTCTTTGCCTGAAGCATAAGATGAGGTCATCTGGATACCAAGGGAATCTATGATTAACAGGGTCTCCTGATCAATCTTGACAAAATGCAGGTAACCAAGCAGGCCTAAGAGGGTGATGAAGATGGCAGCAGAGAGGATTATGCTGTTCTGAAGAGAGAGCCAGACACAGGCGATAAGATTACCAAGTGATCCTCCCGCACAGATCTCTGCTGTTTAACAGGTCCCCTCTAGGCAATGCCAAAAAAAGTCTGTATTCTGCTGTGAGTTGAACAGATGAGAAGAACATGCATGGAGGAAGAGGAAATCACTTTTATTTCAGCTCTGTAGTGCTGTGTGCTGGGAAAGCAGATGATGAAATATATCCAGGCAGTAAATGGATAGGTCTTGGAGGAGAATCTCCATCAAAACAGTATCTACCATCGCACCACTCTCAGAGATTTTTCTTCCAAAACTGAAACTTAAGGATTTACACCATTGTCTCTCATGTTCCATCAGCAGAATATACAGTGCAAAACCAGACAGTTCATAGTAAGATGCTTAGCACAGGGTAGCAGATAGTACTCAACAGCCCCCCTCCTCCTTCCTAATAGAACTTGGGGGTGAATCATGATTGGTTCCTATTTGTTCTGCCAATGACTACGTTAGAAATGAGCACATGACACAACTCTGGCTAGTCTGCTGGAGAGGCTTCTGGAAAATGAAGTCCGTCTTAAAAAGAGACCTAAGGAAGAGAGGGTCCCTTCCTCTTAAAAGTTTTGATGCCTGGAACTACTATGGGGCTACTACTACTCTGCCAGACTGTAGACAAATGTAGAAAGCCAGGCTGAGGACAAGTAGAGTGGACTAAGGGTGGAAGAGCAGGAATATGAAAAGAATCAAAATCAACTAAGCCTCTTATGCCTTCTAGAGCCCTCCTACCTCCTGACTTCTTGTTTTGTTAAATAATAAAGATTGTATCATTTAGGACTCTTTTAGTTCTTTTGGGTTGTGACTGAGTAGCTGAAATGACTACCTTATGTGTTACGGGCTCAAAAATGGTATTTATTCCTTTGATTCTAAAACACATTTACAGGGGCGCCTGGGTGGCTCAGTCGGTTAAGCGTCCGACTTCGGCTCAGGTCATGATCTCGTGGTCCGTGAGTCCAAGCCCCGCGTCGGGCTCTGTGCTGACAGCTCAGAGCCTGGAGCCTGTTTCAGATTCTGTGTCTCCCTCTCTCTCTGATCCTCCCCCATTCATGCTCTGTCTCTCTCTGTCTCAAAAATAAACGTTAAAAAAAAAAATTAAAAAAAAACCCACATTTACAGCCTTTTGAAGTTGAATGTGTTTTTCAATTGATGTATGGTTTTTCATGTGCCATTATTTTTTTCCCCAAAAAAGCTATTATTTAGGAGGATGGCACAGAGAAAAAAAATCACTGATCTCTCAAAAGAGATTCAGTAATTTACTGTCATTCCTTGAAGGCAAGAAGTATCTTATCCTTTTTTTTTTTTTTTTTAAGTTTATTTTGAGAGAGAAAGAAAGCATGAGCACGGGAGGAGCAGAGAAAGAGAAGAGAGCAAGAATTCCAAGCAGGCTCCCTGTTGTCAGCACAGTGCCCAATGTGGAGCTTGAACTCACAAACCAGGAGATCATGACCTGAACCAAAGTCAAACACTTAACCGACAGAAGGCGAAGTATCTCATTCTTTATGACTGACATGATGCCTTCTTTGACCTAACTCTAGTCAAGCTCTTCTAAACCCTCAACCTCGGTGTCCATCCTTATTGGGCCTGCACTACCCAACAGGCTGTACCAAGAATCTGATGACCCTCACCTGCCTTTAGCAAGAATCATGTCAATTTAGCCAGAATCTCCCTTCACCTTTGATGTTTCTTTTTAGCCATTTTCCATCCATTGACCCCCACTGTGCTCCTTGGCTATAAATTCCCACTTGTCCTTGCTGTATTCAGAACTGAGCCCAATTCTACACTGAGATCTCTTTTCTCCTACTGCAATAGTGAATAAAATATGTTTTTATTGCTTTAACTACTGGCTGCCTTTGGTTTTCTCTGAAAATACTTTTCTACTTCGTTCTACCTAACACATAGTTAAGTGTTGGATCAAGAGTCTGTTTGGGCCCGTGATCTATTTTTGTTTGGTCCACCCTGAGCTAAGCATGATTTTTACACTTTTAAAAGAACTGTTAAAGAAACAGATGACTATGAGACAGAGACCTGTAAAGGCTAAAATATTTTCTATTTGGCCTTTTTTTTTTTTAATATTTATTTATTATCTTGAGAGAGAGAGTGTGAGCAGGGGAGCGGCAGAGAGAGAGGGAGACACAGAATCTGAAGCAGGCTCCAGGCTCCGAGCCATGAGCGTAGAGCCTGATGCAGGGCTTGAACCCATGGACAGTGGACCGCGAGATCATGACCTGAGCTGAAGTTGGACACTTAACTGACTGACCCACCCAGGAGCCCCTCTATTTGGCCTTTTAAAGATAAAGTTTGCTGACCTCTGTACTGATAATTACTTGTTGACTAATGAATGGAGGGTAGAAAACTCTATGTGCAGGGTCTCTGGTGATCCAGAAATATCTATTTTGAGTTAATTAAATGTCTAGTATCTAGTACAATGTCTGGTTCACAGTCTTAACTGAATAAGCATTATGGATGAGTACAGAGAAATAAAATTCAGTCCTGGCCCTTACAGATGTATTAGAGGCAAAATTAATACATATAAAATATTTTTGGAGAATACTATGAAAACTGTGCCTAAGAAAGGATTAAAAGAGAGTGAGAGAGAGACATCAAAGCACACAAAGATATCCCATGAAGATCTCCAAGGAAGGATTTCATTGGTGCAGAGAGGTGATGGTTACAGACAGATATATTTGGTTGAGGAAAGGAAGGGGGAAAAGCATTCCCGGTTGGAATAAGGTAATAACCTACAATTTTAATAGAATTGTGAATTCAAAAACAAGAAGGAAAGAAGGGATGAAGAACAATAAATGTTAGAGGATTTAATCCGTATCAGTTTTTTAATAAGGTAATCCCTGCTCAAAACTTCATTACTGCCTGCATTCTTTATACTTCATTTTTCTGTCTGAAATTCTAACAATTCAATATTTATTTGGGCTGAAATTAAGTCTCATGTTTTTGTAAATTCTTTCATCAGACTTCTTCTCACCCCTGAGATTCATTACTCTGACAGTTTTTTTTTTTTTTATTTTTTATTTTTTTTCAACGTTTATTTATTTTTGGGACAGAGAGAGACAGAGCATGAACGGGGGAGGGGCAGAGAGAGAGGGAGACACAGAATCGGAAACAGGCTCCAGGCTCTGAGCCATCAGCCCAGAGCCCGACGCGGGGCTCGAACTCACGGACTGCGAGATCGTGACCTGGCTGAAGTCGGACGCTTAACCGACTGCGCCACCCAGGCGCCCCTGACAAACAGTTTTGAACACAAGGAAAGGTAAGAAACTTTGGTACACAGAGCCCTTAAGAAGTGTTGCAGTAGAGTTTAAAGGAAGGTAAGGTTACTGAGCCCCGGGCACGTGATGGAGGTAAGTCGGACACACCAGGATGAGAGTACAAAAAGGAGTTGGCATAAAAAAGACTTCTATTTAAAAATTTTGGTTAAGCAAGCCCTCTCCACGGAGGAGACAGTATAGTGAAAAAGAAACGGTTTCAGAGTCAGCCCTGGGTTTGAACCCCAGGTATGCTGTTTGCTAGCTCTGTGACTTTGGGTAAGTTATTATTCTTTCTGAGCCTTGGTTTTCTTCTAAGGTTAAAACTAGGCATTCAGGAAAGCAGCTGGCAATCAGTGGGCATTTAATAAATATCTGTTCCCTTCACCTCACATGGGCACATGGCCAGAATTCAGGTTAGTATTAAAATTCAACTACATTATAAATTAAATCTTTTTAGGGGGAGGGAGGACTGTCCTCACAACTTAACCAATTCAACTGACTTAAGAACCAACTTTTAGATACAGTTTGGTACAAATTACAGCAAACTTAATTTTGCATATACCTGTGCCAAATTACCACACTCTGGTGGCAAAAAAGCCAATGAATGCAGTAATGAAAATATCCAAATTACAGAAATAAATAGTCCTAGCTCTGGTCAATCACTCCTAGAATAAAATATTCAATTCAGGGCACTACATATGAAATTAAAACTAAACTCATCCTGAAAAGGGCAATTAAGGTGACTCCTTTTATTTGAGGGCTGTCACAAAGCTACTGCATGTGACCCTCACAATACGGTGAAGCTAGAATGGCAGACAGCAATTCCATGTTAGACATGTGAAAACTGAGGCTCAGAAAGTAGGAATGAGTCTGGAAAGTGAGCACAGAAACAACTCCTCTCTGAAACTTCGTAATTCTTTAGAAAATACTCGAAGTTGGGGGAAGGGACTGGGGGGGAGGTGTTAGATTGCCTTAAAAAACAGAAATTAGGAAGAATTATCAAGCTCTCAACGTGTGTGTGTGTGTGTGTGTGTGTGTGTGTGTGTGTGTTCACACATACATATTGTGGAGGCAAAGACAAGTTTCCCTAAGACCTAAGGTATTATTAACAGTGATTCCTCTAGGAGTGGAAATGATGGATGAGGACGATCCACTTAATAGTTCTCTCAACTCTTGGAACTGAATTACTGCGAGCATGTACTACGTACAGCACATGAAAGTTAAACTTTTAGACTGTCGTGCAAGGACTACTTGTATGCTAGGTGGAACCGCGGAGCGGAGCACGACCCGTGAGAGGGATAAAGTACAGGAGTACAAACCACTAAACGTAAAGAAAATAGCTGTGCAGCAGCGGAACCAGTGAGTTCCCGCCCTCCGACCCTACAACAGCAGGAGGGTCTGGCGGGAGGGCCAGGCTCGACCCTAAGACCCCAAAGACCCTTCCAAACCCGAGCCCCCGACTCCGACCTCGGGAAGGGGCCGACAGGCCATTACCTCGCAGAGGGTGAAGAGTCCGTAGGCCGCTAGCCACACCGTGCAGGTGACAGCGGTGAGCGAGCGCAACGAGAGCCGAGGGCAGCTGATGCAGAACTCTCGGCAGGACGGGGAGTAGTAGCGGCGCTGCAGGGCCAGGCGGCCGCCACAGATATCCGAGAAGCTCTGCTCATCTTCCATGTCTCGCTCGCTCCCTCCCGGCCGGGACGCGCCGCTCTAGACCGCCCGCCAGCGTAACTCTCGCCGGCTCTGGACCCACTTCCGGAGAGCGGCTTTCGGCCCCGCCCCGTTCGGCCCCATCTCACGCTCGGCGCAGCCGCGGTTCTTGGACGAGCGGTGTGGCGCAGATCCAGAGCTTGTAATTCGCCTGTAGGTTGGGCCGGGGTTTTGTGATTGTCTACTGCAGAGACTGCATTGGGCCAACTCAGCCTGCCGATTAAAGCCGCTGTTAATGCGCTTTCTCTCGGCAAACTGATTTCTATTTCTAAGCCAGAGTACGCTCTAAGGAATCGATCCACAGGTATACGTTCATTCATTCATTCCTGAGCCAGGTAGTTTTAGGCGCCAAGGGTACAGCGGTGAATATTGAAGGTCTCTGCCTTCAAGTACCTTCCTTCCTAGTAGGAGAAACAATACGTAAATAATTTCAAAGAGTGCTGCTGAAAGTAATATGACCGGCAGAGGTGGCTTGGGAACGTGCAATAGGACAGTCAGGAAAATCTCTCTGAGGAAAGACCCTGGAGCTGCCAAGATGAGGATCCGGACTGGTCTGGGAGAACTCTGGAGGAGGAATTTGCCAGGTTGGAGGACCAGGAAAGGCAAAATCCCTGAGGCTGGAACAAGGTTGACTTATTGGAAGAATCAAGAGGCTGCCACATGGAGAATGCATTTGGAAGTTGGGGAGGTAGAGGCAGGGCTCAGGTCCAAGAGGGTCTTGTACGACCTGGGAGTTTCTCTCTTCCGAACCACTGAGTGGAGCATTGAGTAGACAAATGAGGCTTGGCTGGGACTCCGTAGCAAGAAAGAAAGATGTAGAAGGTATGGATAATAAAATTACTAAACTCATGAGTAACAGCGGCCTGTGGGTTCTTTCTTTTCCTTCTTCTTCTTCTTCTTCTTCTTCTTCTTCTTCTTCTTCTTCTTCTTCTTCTTCTTTTTTTTTAACTTCGGATGTGGCTCAAGAGTGGCTTGTGGCCTGTTAAAACAATTGTGGTGCTTCAGCCCTGAGGCAGCATCATGTATTAAAGAATTGATGATCCCGCCCTGAGGCAGCATCATGTATTAAAGAATTGATGATCCCTTTGTCTGTAAAGATAAATGGCATAACAGTCTCACCAGGTTTAAGTCTCTCTTATGAAAGTCAGGTTCCGTTTTTCTGTCTTCATCCAGGATTTTGTTTATATTTTTTCCTCTAAAGGATATTCTTCAAGTATTGCTTTGTTTTTCCAATTTTATGTCTATACTCTAAATCTTACCAAGCAATACACCCATTTTTGTAAATAACACATGCATGTCTTTTATAATTATAAAAGTGAACTTTACGTATTGTGGAAATTTAGAAAAATACAGAAAAGAAGAAAAACTTAAGCCACCCATTATTTACACCACTGAGGGAAACACTGTCGATATTTTGGGGAAACCTTCAGTCCTAGAGTTCTTAACCTGAACTCCATGGATACAATCAGAGGTTTATCGTTGGTTTCATTAACTTCTGATTGAAATTTAACTTTTTTTTCTTTTGGTTATGAATGCAATTAGTATTAACAATACTTGTGATTTTTGTCACCCTCATAGAAACCACAAATACTTTCATTTCACAATAATTATCTCAAAATGTCATTTCCACTCCTCATTACTTCAAAATTGCAGTAATTATGGGATCCACTTCTAGATCTTATTATTTGATCTGCCAGTAGAGACACATACAACTATTTACACATTTTAAAAATATTTTGAGGTGGCTGGGCGGCTCAGTGGGTTAAGCGTACAACTCTTGATTTCGGCTCAGGTCATGATCTCGCACTCATAGTGCAGAGCCTCCTTGCGATTCTCTCTTTCCCTCTCTGCCCCTCCCCCGCTTGTTCTCTCTCTCTCTCTCAAAATAAATAAAATTTTTGACGACTGTATTTTAATTCAAGTTTGTTTAATTGTTTTTTTAAAAAAATCCTATATATTGTATTCATTTTAAAACGTGATGTGGCACAAAAAAGGTTAAAAGAACCTTTGTGGGTTCAGGGGCGCCTGGGTGGCTCAGTCGGTTAAGCGGCTGACTTCAGCTCAGGTCATGATCTCAAGGCTCCTGAATTTGAGCCCTGCGTGGGGCTCTGTACTGACAGCTCAGAGCCTGGAGCCTGCTTTGGATTCTGTGTCTCCCTCTCTCTCTGCCCCTGCCCCACTCACACTCTGTCTCTCTCCCTCAAGAATAAATAAACATTAAAAACTAATAATAATAATTTTAAAAAAAGAATAAACATTAAAAAAAAACATTTAAAAAGAACCTGTGCAGGTTCAGAATGTTCACAACTGTAGAGTCATAGAAAAAAAGGTACCTAGTGTACTTTTTTGAATATTAAATTAATTAGGGATAAATATTGTGATAATATAATTCCAAAATCTTAAAAAAATTTTTTTTAACATTTTAAATTTATTTTTGAGAGGCAGAGACAGAGCGTGAGTGGGGGAGGGGCAGAGAGCAAGGGAGACACAGAATCCCAAGCAGGCTCCAGGCTCTGAGCTGTCACCACGGAGCCGGACGCGGGGCAGCCCAAACTCACAAACCATGAGATCATAACCTGAGCTGAAGTTGGACAGTTAACCAACTGAGCCACCTAGGTGCCCCCCAAAATCTTTATAACTCCTTGCTCTGTCAGATCAGTGTCATCTTAACTGTTACGCAATTTGACACCTCAGTAGAAATTGAAACCTCTGTATAGTATTTGCCATTTGGTTAGATGCCACCTGGGACATAGAAAGAAAGAAAGAAAAGAAAGAAAGAGAGAGAGAGAGAAAGAAAGAAAGAGAAGGAAGGAAGGAAGGAAGGAAAGAAAAGCTTTAAAAAGAAAAACAGCAAGGAGTGATTGTTTTAGCTCTAAATGTTGGACTTCACAATATTCATTAACCTCATCAGCAAGGAAGGGCAGCTGACAAAAAGAACTTCGACTTAGCAATTGGCAAGTTCCTCTGAGAAAGTTTAACATCTTTTTGCAGGACCACAACTAATACCCTAATGAATTGCGAAAGCAGAGAAAGGAAGCTTGAGAAATCTGGACTCTGTATTTGTCAAGATAGGCTGCTCTTTTTTTTTTTTTAATTTTTTAATGTTTTATTTATTTTTGAGAGAGAGAGAGAGAGAGAGAGAGAGAGAACACAAGCGGAGGAGGGGCAGCCCCATGCAGGGCTCAAACCCACCAACCGCGACCTGAGCCGCAATCAAGAGTCAGCCTCAGACACTTAACTGACTGAGCCACCCAGACGCCCCCAACCTGTCCATTTTTAATAAGATATGTTTATTATTTTCCCAACATCAAATTAAAATTATATAAAAGAAAATACATCCATAATCCTGCCACCTTAACAAGTAAATCTTCATTTTCCCAACCATTTAGATCCTCTTGTTTTAATGTTTATATTGTTGAAAAGATGATATAATACAAAACGTTTTTGAATGAAATAAAAATATTACACACAATCCTGATAGCCTTTCAGTGTTACATGTTGCTCTCTCATTCCATCTCTTAGTTATTACACTTTTAAAAATTATTGTAGTCCTAGTGTGAACATAAGTGTGTACTGATAAAATATAAACCGGCATATTTAAGATTTTAAGTTTGAGCAAAAATCTACTTGAATAAGGCAATGTCAAAAGGGAAGTAGTTAGGAGCTCTCCACTTGGTGGGAGGTAGGGGCAAGACTTATAGAGAAGAGGTGGAAGGAAAGCAGGGAATTATGTGATTGGCTATAGCTTAAGGTGGCCTTGTTGTCTGTGATTAGTTGTGCCTAGGTTTGGATTTCTTAACCTTGAGGCATTGACAGGTTTAGGCTTTGGTTTGCTTCGGGAGGCAGCTAACCTATTAGAAACACCCTGATGGCTCCTTTGTTTAATTAATTTAACAGTAATTAAAAATTAATGTTTGACAAACATTTTCCATATTTCTACAGATTTTGAAGTTTTTTAAATTTATTTTTGAGAGAAAGAGAGAGGGGGGAGGGGCTGAGAGAGAGAGGGACAGAGGATCCAAAGTGGGCTCTGTGCTGACAGCAGAGCCCAATGTGGGGCCGGAACTCAACAAACCACGAGATCATGACCTGAGTCAAAGCCACACAAAGTGCCCCTTTCTACAGATTTTTTTTTAATAAATACCATTTAAAATAGTTACATAGCATTCCATCATGTTATTCTACTATAATTTATTATCACACTGTTGTTTTCCTATCCGCTGAAAATGGCGAGTAATTATTTCAAGTAAGGCAGAACAATAGTAGAAAAAATAGGCATATAAAAAGAAGCCTATTGAAACAGATAAAGCAGAAAGAATTTGTTTTGTTTTGCTTTTCATAGAGTCATATCCCCATCTTGTGGCATTCTAAGATAGTAGCGCTTAATATTTTCAAGTCGAGGAACACCTGGCTTTTATGTGGAAGGTTTCTCTCCCCTTTTAACATCAAGACACCTTGTGTTGTTGTACACTAAAGGTTTTTTTAAGTGGAATAAAACAAACTTGTGGGAAAGCTTAGTTAAAACAGTGATCTAGTGGGGCGCCTGGGTGGCTCAGTCGGTTAAGCATCCGACTTCGGCTCAGGTCATGATCTCACGGTTCGTGGGTTCGAGCTTCATGTCGGGCTCTGTGCTGACAGCTTGGAGCCTGGAGCCTGCTTCGGATTCTGTGTCTCCCTCTCTCTCTGCTCCTCCCCCACTCACGCTCTGTGTCTCTCTCTCAAGAATAAATAAACACTAAAAAAAATAAAAATAAAATAAAACAGTGATCTAGTTTGATGGGTGTAGGTTTGACAAACAGGTTTGATCAGACCACTACAGTCTCAGCTCAATTTCATGTGGTCAATAGCAACAACTTCTTTAAGTGGTTTCGATCAAGCCACAACTGTGTAGCCTAGGTAATAAGTTACCCTCAGGGGAAATGTTTCTGAAGATTGAAAAGGAAAGGTGAATAGACCTTGGGTGAAGAAAGCCTTGCTATTCAAAGTGTAGTAAGTAGACCAGCAGCATTGGCATCACCTAGGAGCTCATTTGAAATGCAGCTTCTTGGTTCTCACCCCAGACTTATAGAGACAGAATCTGAGTTTTAACAAGATCCTCAGGTGATTTGCTTGCACATTAAAAGTTGAGAAGCACTGGGGCGCCTGCGTGGCTCAGTCGGTTAAGCATCCAACTTCAGCTCAGGTCATGATCTCGCGGTTTGTCGGTTTGAGCCCCACATTGAATCGGGCTCTGTGCCTGCTTTGGATTCTGTGTCTCTGTCTCTCTCGGCCCCTTCCCTGCTTGTGCTCTGTCTCTCTCTCAAAAATAAATAAACATTAAAAGAAAAGTTGAGAAGCACTGAAAGATATAACACTTAATACTGGATTCTCTAACCTGTGTATTAGAAGCTCCTGAAGAGTTTTTAAAAACTCTGCTACTTGGGTCCATCCCAGATAATTGAATAAAAATGGGTGGGGGGCCAGGAGGGTATGGGCATGAGCATTTTTTGGAAGCTGCCTAGTTTATTTTTAACGGCTGCCAGGGTTGAGTAGTGTTGGGAGGAAATCTTTTCCTCTACCATCTCAGATTCATGTAGTTGAATGTGAGTTACCTGCAAATTATCTGAACAATAGATGTATTACCCAGAGAAAGGAGAATTGTTCAGTAATGGGTAACTAGATAGCCAGAGATAAAGTTATAACTAACACCTAAAAAAGGGGGATTAGGGCTTCATACTTAAAATTGTGGAAAGTTCTGTTGGGCTTTTTGAAGCTAATGAGCAGCTGAATTCACACTTTTTATGATGGTCAGTCTTTTCCAATCAGGAGACTCCCTCATTGGGGTAAGATATAGGGAAACATGGCAGCTGTATTTGGGAGGCTCTGCTTACATTTCTTGCTTTATTATTTATTTCTTTAGCTGCTGATCAGATATTTTCTGTTTCAAGTAATTTTCATACTACTTTGGTAGACTATTAACCCCTTCAGAACTATTACTCCAATTCCATAATGTTCTTCCTCATCCAGGTTTAACACCTCTCCCTTTTCTGGTTCCATCCCTAATTTGTAGCTAAGTGCGATTTACTGTACCAGCAGAGTACTTTTTTTTTTTAATGTTTATTTATTTTTGACAGAGAGAGACAGAGCATGAGCGGAGGAGGGGCAGAGAGAGGGAAACACAGAATCTGAAGCAGGCTCAGGCTCTGAGCTGTCAGCACACAACCCGACGTGGGGCTCGAACTCACAGACTGTAAGATCATGACCTGAGCCGAAGTCAGACGCTCAACCGACTGAGCCACCCAGGTGCCCCACCAGCAGAGTACTTTTAACATCTATTCCTTATCCCCCTGACTGTACTAATTAACCCAGTTCTCATACATACCCTCAACCACATCATCTTATTTGATTTTTTTCACACGCATTAGTGCCTATAATTCTCTCTCTCCAGGAGAAGTTGGACTCTTTATCACTGTATCCCTAGCTCTTAGAATATTGCTTGACAAGTGGGCTCTCAAATATTTATTGGTTCTCTCCTACTTTCATCACTCAAGTTCATGCCTCTTAGCTGATATCAGTATTCTCACGATTCCCCACACACCCACCAGATTCTTTCTGGAAAATCCTTAAGGCTCAGCTTGAATGCTAATTCCATGAAATCTTCTGTTCCCATATAAGAATGGGAATTACATCCTTGGAATTTTCCTAGCATAAAGAGATAGGACTTCTTTGAAAAGACACTTTCACGTGCCATTTAATATCCAGGCATTCAATAAAAAATTATTGAACACCTCTTGTGTCAGGAACTGTGTTAAATGACAGTGAGTAAGACACCATTCCTGCTCTCACAGGAGCTGCTTCCAAGGAGAAAGAGTCCTTTATTTATTTTTAAATGTTTATTTATTTCGGGGGTGCCTGGGTGGCTCAGTCAGTTGAAAGTCTGACTTCGGCTCAGGTCACGATCTCGCAGTCTGTGGGTTTGAGCCCCACGTTGGGTTCTGTGCTAACAGCTTGGAGCTTGGAGCCTGCTTCAGATTCTGTGTCTCCCTCTCTCTCTGCTCCTCCCCTGCTCACACTCTGTCTCTCTCTCTTTCTCAAAAATAAAAAAAACAAACATTAAGAAAATATATATATTTAAAAAATAAATGTTTATTTTTGAGAGAAACAGAGCGAGCAGGGGAGGGGCACAGAGAGAGGGGGACAGAGGATCTGAAGTGGGATCTGCACTGACAGCAGTGATCCCGATGTGGGGCTCCATCCCATGAACCATGAGATCATGACCTGAGCCATGCATGCACCACCTCGGTTACCGTATCTTAAATGGAGATAATAGTGTCTATGTCATTGCCTTGTGAGGAGAATTAAATAATACTTGTAAAGCATATAATAACACATATAAAACATATAATAATCATTCAGCAGACTCAGCAAATACTGTTATTATGTCTAATTCAACTTAAGAGGTCTGGAAAGGCTTCTTCAAAGAAGGGACTTTGACACCGAAACCTTAAGGATGACAAGAAATTAAGTGAAGGAAAGGAGGAAGGGAGAGGGGAGAAAGGGAAACTGTGCCTCATAGGGTTAATGAGTTAAAATTGTCGCTGGGAAGACAACCCCCTCCCCCTTCTTCACAGGAATGTTAACCTTATCTTTTAGAGGCAAACAATAGCAAGAGCTTGCTAGCCTAGACCAGTTTGAGATTGGCCACTGACTCACACCACAGTAGATGGACCACAGAGTACCTGACAGTTTCCTCTACTTCATTATACTGTTAACATCTCAGCCCAAGGAGGAGCACAAGCTTCATTAACATGGGATACAAGTATAGGCGTGACTTCTAAATATGCTGTGCAGCCTTATGCCCACCTTAACACGCGATGACAAAACTCCCCTTTCCGAATATGCATCCTAACCCTAAATAAAAGAAACCGGTTCACCTCCACTCAGGGGTCCTGGCCTTGAAAGTTATTCCCCAGGATCTCATTTGCCACAAATAAAGTTTCCTCCACCTCCTGCAGTCTCTGTAACTCACCAAGGAGAGAACTCAGGGTAGTTTGGTTACAAAATGTCCCAAACAGAAGAATAGTCGGGTAGAGGCTTAAGAATGGAACCTGAAGAAAGAACAAAGTGTTCAGGTGTCCTTTGTAGCCTTGGCCTTCCACTGGTGCCAAGACAGATTTCACACTAAGTTTCATTTATACCTTGATGGTGGCCATATGGCTGCTTTTGTGTCCCTGTCACTGATCAAGGCTCATACTGAAAACCCCTCTGTCTTGTGGCGGTGATGGGGGTGTGCGAGGAGTATGTAGGGGCTCGGGTGGCTGCCTCCACACCGGGCTGTGGGGTGTGCAGGCAATTAAACCAGGCACTTACAGTTACATCCCTTTCTTTATTCCTCTCTATTCAGCCTTTCTATGAACCTGGGAGTCCCCACTGGGTGGTAGACAGACTCTATATTTTACCCCTATAGAATGTAGCCTCTGCTTTGTTGCCTTAACTGTATCTTAGGGTTATTATGTTAATTCTCCCAGCCCCCAGATAGAAGAGCAAAGCAAGAAAGAAGGAACCACATTTTCCCAACTCCCTAACGCAGATTCAGAACATTTAACCCTCTGCTTTTGTGTAAAAAATTCTTCCTCTGAAGTTCATGCTCTTCATGGCTGCCTCTGAGATCTGTTCTCTGCCTGTCATTCTGACTCAACACCTACACCCCCCTTTGCTCTGTACATTTGGGCTACACAGGCATTCTTGCTCTTCTTCTGACCCACAAGCATGTTTCAACTTTATGGCTTTGGATCTTTCTGTTCCTGTAAGCCTAGAAGGCTCTACTCCCTTGAGAGTAGTTGTTATGACCAGAGAGAACTTGTTATGACCAGCTCCTTCTCATCATTTAGGTGTCTGGCTGAAATGTCAGTTTGGAGAGGCCTTCCCTGATACCCCTTGCTACAACATGACCTCCTGACCCATTACCTTGTTTTATTTTCTCCATAGCATTTACTAGTATGTGAGATTATTTAACTGCTTGACTGGTTTCCCCACTAGAATGTAAGCACTGGGAGTCATGAGCTATTATCTGTCTTCATCTCTATGCACAGTACATAGAACAATACTTTGCACACACTAAGTGCT
This sequence comes from Lynx canadensis, assembly GCF_007474595.2. Lineage (NCBI taxonomy): Eukaryota > Metazoa > Chordata > Mammalia > Carnivora > Felidae > Lynx > Lynx canadensis. Next base: position 113,407,425 of record NC_044308.2, read on the forward strand.
CAGTAAAGTGTTCAATAAATGAGTGAATGAATGAATGAATGAATAAATTTTTTAAATGAAAGAGAGCCTCTAAATTTTAGAGTCTAAAGGTGTGGTTGGAAACTTAACAGAAACCCATAGGGGAGGGGAAGGAAAAAAAAAAAAAGAGGTTAGAGGGGGAGAGAGCCAAAGCATAAGACACTCTTAAAAACTGAGAACAAACTGAGGGTTGATGGGGGGTGGGAGGAAGGGGAGGGTGGGTGAGGGGTATTGAGGAGGGCACCTTTTGGGATGAGCACTGGGTGTTGTATGGAAACCAATTTGACAATAAATTTCATATATTGAAAAAAAAAAGTAGCCAATAAAGATCAGGATGCCTCTATTAAAAAAATAAAAAATAAAAAAAATAAAGGTGTGGTTGGTGAGCTCAACTCAGCTCTTTAGCATGTAAAAGTAGAAGTCTGGAACGAAATCTTCGGGGACTTCCACTCCATTTTTTTAAAGCTTATTTTTATTTATTTTGAGAGAGATAGAGAACAAGTGGGGCAGGGGCAGAGAGAGAGAGAGGGAGAGAGAGAATCCCAAGCAGGCTCTATGCTGTCAGCGCGGAACCCTGCATCAAACTCAAACTCATGGACTGTGAGATCATAACCTGAGCCCAAGTCAAGAGTCAGACGCTGAGCCACCCAGGCACCCCTAATTTTTTTTTTTTTAGAGAGAGAGAGCGTGCAAGTGAGTGAGGGGCAGAGAGAGAGAAAGAGAGAATCCCACAAGGGAGAAGAGAGAGAGAGAGAGAAGCAGGGCTCACCTGAGGCTCATATTTTACCAGAAGCGGGGCTCAAGTTCACTGACATGGGACTCAAACTCATGAACTGTGAGATCATGACCTGAGCCAAAGTCAGATACTTAAGGACTGAGCTACCCAGATGCCCCTGGGGACTTCCATTCCATTCCATATCAGAGCCATAGACCAAGGTTCATGAGTAAGGATTTCGTAAGAATCTGGAAGGTTTATTATTTGCCAAACTCCTGCTATGTGCCAAGCACTGTATTCAGGAAGGGATGAAGTGATGAGCAGAGAGGGTTATGGTCCCTGCCTTTGAGAATTTTGTTTAGACTTTTCTGAGTTTCCTTGGATTTTCAGTAAACAATGGTATGCTGGAGACTGCTTTTAGCCACCTGCAAGACCCTATCGCTAAATTTTCAAGAATGTCTGAGCAAGTTGTTAAATGCTATTATTAAAAAATCAAATTATATAAACTTACAAGTAAATTATATTAGGAACAAAGATAACATACATTCAAAACTTGTCATTGCCTAATTATTTTACTATATCTTGCCATTATTTATGCTCTTGACGTTATTTATGTTGATATTTGTATGGTGGAAATACTGTATGATGAGCACCTTTTCCCAACTCCATCATCAGTGACATCACAATGGTAGCTTGGGAGTATACACACCATGGAAATCAGCAAACACCATAATCAGGTCTTCCCTACTCACTACCCTGTCCCCTACCCCACTCCCCCCACACGCTCTGCTAGCAGCCTATTAAGGATAGAGTGTGTGTTGGCAGGCGCTGAAATAAAGAGGCAGAGTATCTATGTTCTCCAATAAAGGAAGGAGAAAGGCAGCACAACTTGTTTTGGGTCTCAGGAAGAAGGGTCCTAGACCTATGGTATAACAGTACAAGTTTTAAAGTAAATTTCTAGGGGTGCCTGGGTGGTTAAGTGTCAGCGCAGGTCATGATCTTGCGGGCTGTGAGTATGAGCCCCACGACGGGCTCTGTGCTGACAGTTCAGAGCGTGGAGCCTGCTTTGAATTCTGTGTTTCCCTCTCTGCCCCTTCCCCACTCATGCTCTGCCTCTCTCTCTCTCTCTCTCTCAAAAATAAACATTAAAAAATATAAAGTAAATTTCTAAAACTTAGCTCATTCTTCTATGACTTTTATAACTTTAGGATATTACCTTTAATAACTTATTTTGAAAATAAATGCATGTTTTAAAAATAAAAGCAGACCAGTTATTTTTCAGGGTTTTAAAAATGAGTCATAAAATATTTCAGATATATAGAAGTAATAATCATTAGAATTTTAAAGGGTAATAGTAATATGACAATCTACTGTTCACTCTCCTGGAGCATAATAATGTGGAACTGGTAATTCACCTCTGACTAAACTGTAGGTAATGGAAAACCAGTGAGAAAACATGCAGGATTAATGTAGTACTTTAGAAAGGTCAATCTGGTGACCCACAGTAAGTATTTAAGAAATAGCCTTCACAGGAGTCCAGGAGAGCCTGAAGTGAACTGTGCCAGTATTAATTTCAGAAAACATAGTCAAGGAGAAGAAACTGGATGTGGTGAAGGGCAAGAAGAAGGTACCAAGATAATTCCAAGGATCTGAACAAGTGTGACAGTATCAGTGACTGTGAATCCCTGACTACACCCCTACTGCTCCCTACAGCCCCTGACCCTGGAGAGACTGAAAATTTAGGTTGCTGGTGCTCCACCCCCAGAGTTACTGAGTTAGTAAATTTAGGGGTAGAACCTAATGATTTCCACTTGACACGTATGCGAAGGTTGATGCTGCCAGCCCAGCGACCACACTTTCAGAACTATTACCTTACGGTTATATCCTGCTTATTTTCCTAAGCTTCAGACATGTCTTTGTTAAACCAGCAGGGGGAGACAGGTATAAAATGTATCTTCTAAAAATAAACTGCCTTATAACACTAAAGCTCCTTGGAGTTATGATGTTGCCATGGAGACTTCTTAAATATTTTGGAAAGCAGCATGTAAGTTGATACCAGGTGAGATAATTTTGTTGTTTGTGTAAAAATGTATTTTGGTGGGACTAACGTGCAAATTTTGGCAAGCCCTAATGCCACGGTTAAGAACTTAGAATCTGGAGTCACACAGCTCTGGCACTTAACTAGCTATGTGACTTTGGGAAAGTGATCTGATGTTGTATTCTCGTCTTTAAAATAGTCCCTTATTTATGGAACTGTTAGTAGGCCAAATGTTCTTGGAACTTTAGTTGGTTATTATTAAAATATTATTAAAACTCTGAGTAGTTACTTTCAGCTCTTTAACCTCCCCCAAATTTAGAAATAATCTAGATATATTGTTTGGTGTTTAATAACCAGTGCTCCCGTTATTCAGGTAAAGAATTGAAAACACCTGGAACGTAATTATTTTGTATAATCCTAACCTCCCCATCCAAAATACCTAGGAGAGTGAATTTTTATTAACATGCCTGACCCAGAGAGCTCTAGTCTATATTTGATTTCCTAACCTTCAACGCCCAAAGATGGGTAAGTTTGTTTTTTGGACCCAGAGTTGAGATGGAACAGAGGAGATGGATGGTAGCTTCGTTTTGGCAGAGCACTCAAGTGGGGTCAGACCAGCCCAGCCAGACCCAGACCAGGCAGCCCTTCCCTAGAGTTGGCATCTGCGCGGCACGCATTTGTGTGAAGAGAGTCCCGATCTGCGAGCTTTCGAATTGGTTCCTGTGTTTAGCAAGTTCGCTAACTTCGAGGGTGCTGGCCGCTTCCCGCCAAGGAACACACCTGCCCGTGACCGCGCTCTTATTGGCCAGACACCGACACAAGCCTCATGGCGTCAGCTGTAGGGGCTCGTCCCTGGAGGGAGAGTCCCAGCCAGGGCTGGATGACGTCATCAAAGGCGTGTCTAGGCCCTGAGGAACAGTGGGCGGGGTCTGTGGGAAGGTGTGAGGGGGGCTGGTAGGGGACGTGGGGGCGTGGCCGGGCGGTGGTAACGTCACGGGGCGGGGCGGTGCAACTGGCGCCCGGGTAGGTAAGCCCGGCGCCTGGCGGCTGCGCTCACTTAAGACGGCTAGCCGCACGAAGTAGCTTCTAGGTCATCTGTGTCCCGCGCTGCCGGTCATGTCCCTGAGAAGCAGCCTCTCGCGTCTCCTCCGGACGCGAGTGCATTCCGTCCTGAAGAAGTCGGTTCACTCGGTGGCTGTGATCGGAGCCCCGTTCTCACAGGGACAGGTGAGAACCGGGACCTGGCACCGTGGGGCAGAACCTGGAGAAAGCGGGGGTGGGGTGAGGGACGGGGAGGCGAGGAGAAGATGGGGAGAGACGGAGGGGCACGAGGTGGTGGGTTCCCGCTATTGGGCACCGGGAGAGCACGTGGGGTTTTCCCTGGTAGAAGATGGGGAGGGAGGAAGGAGATGGAGGGCATCCTGTTTGCGCTGCGGGCGGGGGCCGCGGGCTGGCGGGTTTCTGCGGCCTCCCCTGGAGGAGCGAGAAAGTGGTGGGACCCGCTTGGGGTGTTGGAGGGGAGGGGAGGAGGGACAGGATTTCATGGAGGGGCTGGAGGGGGAGAAACCGGCCAGAATACCCGGTGGAAAATCGAGGGAGAAGAGGTTGAAGAGAGCGACCGAGGATTTAAGGCTTCAGGGTCTATTCTCAGAAAGCGTTCACTGGCGGGGAAATTGGCGCTGCCGGCTCTAGCGGCGGGAGGCCGGGAGGGGCTGTTTTGATCAATGAAGGAAACCTGCGGTCGTGGAGAGCTCACCGCTGTAGAAGTCCGGGCTCAGGCCTTTGCCAGCCACACTCACACACCCCCCCGGCCGCCGGATCCTGACCTGGCTCAGCCCCTTCCCCTGTCTTGGCCTCTGCTTGTTCTTCCCACAGCCTGGGGCTTGGAAGGTTGATGGGATTCCAGTAATCGTTGTTTTCCCCTCTTTCCCTGCAAGTGTTTGAAATGAGCAGTCCTCAGGTGAAAATAAAATGAAGGGCTAATGCTGTCACAGGTTTTCAGAGGGATCTGTTGGGAACTAAGTATAGAATTAGCAAATTTCTGTATTTTTGTGAAATAAAGTGGTATTATTTCCAATCCTCTGACCTCAGATCTAAATGTGCAATTTGTGTGACAGAAAAGAAAAGGAGTGGAACGTGGTCCTGCTGCCATCCGAGAAGCTGGCTTGATGAAAAGACTCTCCAGTTTAGGTAAGTAGCTGGATTTGAGATGTCTGTGATGGCCGGTAACGGACCAGTTCAGTCTCCTCTTCTATCCAGGGACTGCCGAGTATCCGCTGTGTACTGGGGAAGCATCTCTCATCCTCCCTTGGATTCCATCTGCAGTTCAAGATCTATCCGGGAGTCTTCAGGCAGTCTTGTTGCAATAAAGAGAGTAACTGTGTGTGGAAAGCAAGGAGGTGGAGTGACGCAGGACCTGGAGCAAGCTTAGTGGCTACCAAGCAGTGCTAAGAATGCTCGCTCCAGCTTTAACCGCTCAGCTTTCCCCCCTCAAATTCTAGTTCTCTTAACTCTGTCATGAGGCGCTTCTGATTCATCAGTCTAGCCAGTTTCCTCTCTCCATGTCATTTGTTTCCTCCCCAGGATGAATAGCCCTATATTACTGTAAGCAGAGCCTTAGATCAGTATTTCTCAAACTTCTCCCTGATTATGAAAATCACTTGGGTTACTTGTTTTCTTTGTTTGTTTGTTTTTATTTTTGAGCGAGAGAGAAACAGAGATTGGGTTACTTGTTAAAAATACAGGGTCCTAGGCTCCTCCATGGAATAGTCTGGTTTATTGGCTCTGTGGTGGGACCCAGACATGTGCATTTTCACAAGTGCCCAGGTAATCCGCAGTACAGTTGCGTGATTAGGATAGTACTCTAAACTTATTGAAGCTGACCCACAGATAAATGCTATTTATATAGTAATAGAGAACACTTCTTTTGGTAAGAAGGCACCAAATTCCAACTTGAATGGGAGGAACGTTCTTCCTTTTATTTTACCTGAACGTTTCTAGCTGCTTTTTAAGGTCATTTCCTCCATTCACATTAGGACCATTCACAGATCTTTTCTGAAGCTGTAAATGCAAAATGCATGGCAACAGGGAGCTGTAGGTCCTGAAGATAATCATGTGGAATCTAAGTGAACTACAACTCCTTTCCCTACTCTTGCTTTGAAATCTCCTCTGCTGATCATTGAGTTCATTAGGGTGGATCATCTCCTAAAACAGAGGAATAATGAAGTCACCAAAATCACCTTGAGTTGAGGTGTACTTCATATACCTCTGGCTACGTCTAGATATGGTGTCTTTGGTTGAATACTCAAAACTCTCCTCTGTTAAATAATTAAAGTTTCTTCTTCAATAGGGTCTCTTTCTTTTTTTTTTTTTTTTGGCACAATCATAGTATGTTTAGTGAGGAAAATACCAAGATTAAGACATACAAAAGCCTAAGAGGAGAATTACATGGTATTAAATACATTCCTAGAACCTGGGGGTTCAGGGAAAAAGAACAGCTGGTAAATTTAAGAAAGATTTTAACTGGAAAAGATAACACACGAGAGCAACAGTCCATTCCCCTTAAGAAAAACAACAAACACCCACAATCTTTCATTTTTACGTTTTCAATAATGTTTTCTTTTCATATGACCATCAGACCAACCTCCCCAACAAAATTCAGCCAACCATCATAAAAATGAAGTGGTCGACAGGTCCAGCTGGCTCTATTCCATGTTTACCCTTAGATGCTTTTCCAGCCTATGAGAGTAAAGTTCATGGAGCAGGCAGCCAAGAGTAAAAAGAGAATCACTTCCCTTCGCACGGAGGGAAGCCCGCATCTTGAGTAGCCTTCTGCACTCTGCGGGGCGAGGTGTCTCAGCGCTTGCGTACGTTCTTCAGCCCCATAACTGTGAAGGTAGCGGCCGTCAGTTTCTCATAAACAAGGAACATGAGAGCAGCGGTGAGGACTGTCTGCAGCAGTTTGGCTTCAAGGCCTTTGTAGAGTCCCATTATTCCAAACCGCTTTACTCGTTGGTGAAGAAGATAGAGAACATTCCGAAGACTTCCCAATGTTCTGTTTTCTGGGTTTAGTCTGTGGCGTCCAAACCTCAGAATTGACTGTACTGTCTGCATGGGATAAGTGACTGTGGTAGCAATCGCTTTGGATATTGCACCAATGATGAACACATCCAAAGAAGAAAGCTTCATTCGTTTCTTTAGAAGTTGCCGTTTTAAACCTTCATAGAACATGAACTGGATGGCAGGATTGAAGACCAACAGCAAGGAAGGAAATGTGCCATTCCATAAAGCCAAGATTCCTTCGTCTCGAATGATCTGGTGAAAAGCGTCAATAATACCTTTGTAGTTGGTTGGTACAATGTCTTCATTCCTAAATTTTGCCCCTTGCAGCTTCAGTCTGGTGTTTACCACCCAGAGTGGAGTTGTTAGCAACACATTCACCACACCTGCAACAAATCCAACTACTAAATCTTTTCCAGTAGTAGAACGTTGACCTTTGACCCAGACTGCTTTGAGACTATTAAAAGTGTAGAAATAGACAAAATTGGAGCAGCACAGACTGGAGATAACCACCCTCGATATGGTGCCAGGAGGCCTTCTTCCTTAATGATCTCCAGGAGCACCATGTGTGTAGTTTTGGACTTTCTTTTCTCATCAACTTGAAGTCGAAGTCGAGCTGTATCCAAGGGAAAGAATACTGTCATTGCTGTCACACTTCCCACGGCTCCGGCCACAGCGTGGACAAGGCTTTCGTAGGACAGCACTGAGGCCATTGCTGCGGCTCCCCGCACACCTAGCAACACTTCTCCCTCAGGCGCCGCAGCTAGCCGAGAGAGGAAAGCCAATAGGGTCTCTTTCTTAATCATTTTTTAAAAAAGTTTATTTTGAGAGAATGAGAGCGCTAGTGAGCATATATGCGTGCCCTCCAGGAAGGGGCAGAGAGAGAGAGAGAGAGAGGGAGGGAGGGAGGGAGAATCCCAAGCAGACTCCATTCTGTCAGCACAGACCTGACATGGGGCTTGAACTCATGACCTGAGATCGTGAGATCGTGACCTGAGCTGAAACCAAGAGTCAGATGCTCAACCAACTGAGCCACTCAGGTGCCCCTCTTTCTTGATCATTTTAATAACTCTCCAGGTTCATCACTGAAGATTAAAGATAAATTGAGATTTAGTTTTAATGTCATAAAGGGAAGAAGTTTCTATTCCTGTTTATAAATGAGGATACTGTCCCTTTAAATCCCTTTTTAAGTTTATTTATTTTGAGAGAGAGAGAGTGAGTGGGAGAGGGACAGAGAGAGGGAGAGTGAGAGAATGCCAAGCAGGCTCCACGCTGTTAGCACAGAGCCTGATGTGTTTGTGGCTCTATCCCAGGACCCTGGGATTGTGACCTGAGCCGAAATCAAGAGTCAGACGCTCAAATGACTGAGCTACCCAGGTGCCCCAAAACCCTTTTTAAAGGCATCGTTTTACACTGAAGACAACAATTTCTGGTGATCGCTCGTTTTTAATACTGGATAAACCTCTGCAGCCCATCTGATGAACTGGGCCTGGCCTTGCTCGAATTGCCTGCTCAGTGCTCATTTCTACCTTAAGAGACTGATGAATCCATTTCAGCCTCTGACACGGGACACATTTATAATATTCAGCTGAGGCTGCTGATTGAAGGGGGAAGGGCACATTTATAGCAACTTCCCTTACTCATGCTTTGTAGACCTTTCCTGTCCTAGCTCATGGAATTTTCCCACTCCAACCTGGGAAAGGCCATTCTCCCTCAAATACTACTCCCTCAAATAACTCCTCTGTAAACGCTCAACCTACAGTGATGGTGAAGCTTCGGTTTATTTGGTCTTCCCTTTAATTTTTTCAGATATTTTCAGTTTTACAATTTATATCCTTACCCTGTAGCAGACTGGAAGGCCAGTATCAACAACAGCCCAAAATAGACTCTCATTGCATATTAATATGATTGTGGCACTCAGCAGATTTCCAGCATGTGGTTTTGGCTAATCTCCAAAAATATGTTGGAGAAGGGTACCATGAGAAGTTTCCAGCTATATTGTGAAACAATACTAAAGTAGTACTTTCTTTTTTTTTTTTATTTTATTTTTTTAAATTTTTTTTTCAACGTTTATTTATTTTTCGGACAGAGAGAGACAGAGCATGAACGGGGGAGGGGCAGAGAGAGAGGGAGACACAGAATCGGAAACAGGCTCCAGGCTCTGAGCCATGAGCCCAGAGCCTGACGCGGGGCTCGAACTCCCGGACCGCGAGATCGTGACCTGGCTGAAGTCGGACGCTTAACCGACTGCGCCACCCAGGCGCCCCTAAAGTAGTACTTTCGAAGAAGCAGCATGGGTCAAATTTGAGGGGACAGAAGACTCATGGAAAGCTAACGTTCACAAATCCCTTTGTTCCTTGCTTTCAAGTCTGCTGTCACAGGCTGCTGGTGTTGTCATAGCATTGGTCAAACTTCCTGTTTTCTTAAATGAATGTATATGACTTAGTGTCTGCTTTTGGTTTTCCCTTTTCCTGGATTTGGTAAGGACACCAATAATGGTTCCTCTGTCAGGTAACCACTTATTTTAGTATATAAGGAGAGAGATGAAGAGGCAATTGCTCTGGCAAGGCTCAGATGCGGTACCTCTGCTCCTGATTCTGGTTAGCTCTGACAGCCATGGTAATTTGCCCCTTCTTTCTTCAGAGGTTAAAGGAGTGTTCTGTGGGGGGGAAGATAGCTGTAAACTGAGATGAACAGTTTTCGGCCTTTATCATTGTAATTAGGTAATTTGACTCAGCTGTGGTACTGAAAGGAGGTTCCAGCCACTGAAACAACCATCTAAATTAACTGCCACTGTGACCAAGCCAAGAGTCCCGGAGTTTATTCAGGAAGCCATGTGGGAGCTACTCTGATTACCCTCAACTAGGCTAGAGACCTTTGTTCTTCCTGTTCCATTTGGTGCTCTATCAGATAGAACAGAAATCTCTTTGGTTGAGACCCAAGAATCTGGTCTGCTTCAGGAAGAACGAGAGAGGGCCTGAGGTAGCTGCTTCACGTGAAGATCTGAAGTATGAGAGCTGTTCATTTGGTACAGATTGGTGTGTGAGTTCAGGGGTGTGTATTTGCTTTCAGTGGTTGGTAGAGAAAATCAGCATTCATGGGTCTAGTTGTATAATACTGCTACTTGAGCCTGGCTTCCACCCTGCTGTTCCACTGAAACTACCTTGAGCAAGCCCACGGATTTGTCAGCCTTTATTTTGCTGGACCTCTCTATTGTACAACTGACCACTGTATTCTGGAAATACTCTGTTAGCAGACACTATTCCCTTTTGAGTCTCTTCTCTCCATTGACTCCTGGACTCCTCTGTGGGATCCTCCCCTCCTTCCCAACCCTCAAATATTGACTCCAGTGTTCCTCCAATTTTGTTCTAAGCCTCCCCTGCCCTCTCACAGGTGTCTCAAACTCAACTTGTTTAAAACAAAATTCATTACCTTCTCCCTCAAATCCACTTCTCCTGCTGTCTTTCCACTGTCTGTTTCACGCTATCACTCGTTATCCAGTTTACTCAAGTCCAACTCTAAGACCATCACAATCTTTTGCTTCTTCCGTTTTGTACCTTACATGTTGATCACAAAGTCTTGTTTGGTTTTTTTTCCTCCTAAATGATTAAAGTCCTTCAGCATAATGGTACTGCTGTACTTGTGTCCTCCTGACACCTGACTATAACTTTCCAATGATATCTTTTGTCCCATTCTTGCCTTCCTTGGTTCACATTCTTTGCTGCCACCAGAGTGAGCTAAGACTGTTTCTCCTTGGCTTAGTTTTACATGCATCCATGCTTCTCAGTCTTGTCATTCATATACTATCTTTGCTAATTTGCCATATTTTTCATTTTGGTGTTTTTCTTTAAATTGGACTTAAATCCTCATATGTTTAAAATGTAGCCTGGCCCTATAATAAACGGTGAAATCTCAGGCTTGTACTAGATACAGTTTTCTAATACACTCTCATTTAATAGTTTTACATTTTGGTATCTGTGCTTCAGCCCCTAGTGCTATGTGTTCCACGTGTCAACCAAAAGGACAGCTTCTGCATAATTTGACCCTGATCTACCTCAGCCTTCTCTCCACCCACATTCTGCCTTATTTTCATTGTAGCTAGAGTTGTGGGCACTTGACCTAGGCTCCACCAACAGAAGCACCCATCTTAAACTTTGACTTGAGATTCAAGAAGAAAGGGCAGCAAAGAGTTAATTTTGTGATGGGCAGGGGTGGTAGCAATGCTAGCAGTGGCTTCTGTCCAGTCTTGGTGGGGTCAGCCATGCCAGCTGCATGCGGTTCGTCTTCCCAGTAGTGGAGGTGACTGTAGCAATAGGCTCTTTCCTGGACCATCCAGCAGTATGACTTTTGGAGGCTTTATTCCTGGTAATATGGCCTTTAAAGCAGATATTGGCCCTCTTAAAGACTCTGGGAGTTGCCCAAATTGAATAAATTGCTTTTCTGCTGTAATTAGCCAGAATAGGTTTCTGTTGCTTGCAGCTTAGAGATCCTGATTGATACCTAGTTTACATATTCCAGTGAGGAAAAAATTGCCACGTGGACTGCAATATTCAAAATCCTCCCTCTTTCTAGGCCCTTGATGATAAATTCTTGTTCTTTTGGTTGCTTTTCCCCTAGTACTTGACACAGTCTTCTTGTAAGTTAATATAACTCATTAGGTTACAGTTTCTTTGGCCGTAAGTTAATTTAGGGCTGTATCTTCATCTTTTTGGATTTTAGCAACTCCCTGTTCTCTTGGTGCTTTGATTTCTGAACCATCATGTTCCTTAATGTGACTTGGGAAAAGAGCCTCAAGTTTTAAAGATATTTTCAAGTTCCAGGCATGCCTGACTGTAGTAATGTGTTACTGTGACTTAAAAATTATTTTTAAACAATTTATTTTTTACATTTTATTTATTTTTTTTTGAGAGAGAGAGAGAGCACAAGTAGGGGGTGGGAGGGATGAGGCGAGGGAGAGGGAGACACAGAATCCGAAGCAGGCTCCAGGCTCTGAGCTGTCAACACAGAGCCCAACGCAGGACTTGAACTCACAAACCGTGAGATCATGACCTGAGCTGAAGTCGGACGCTTAACCGACTGAGCCACCCAGGCACCCCTAAAAATCATTTTTAATATTCTAGATCTTAAGTATATATCTAAAGAGGGTTACAAGATTGTACACATTTGCTAAAACTCGAACTTAAAATGTGAGTAATATAGAGTATGCATCAAAGCTTTTCAAACATCACTTTCAGGTTTCTTTAAAAAAAAATTTTTTTAGGGGCTCCTGGGTGGCTCAGTTGGTTAAGCGTCCGACTTCAGCCTGGGTCACAATCTCGCGGTCCGTGAGTTCGAGCCCCGCGTCTGGCTCTGGGCTGATGGCTCAGAGCCTGGAGCCTGCTTCCGATTCTGTCTCCCTCTCTCTCTGCCCCTCCCCCGTTCATGCTCTGTCTCTCTCTGTCTCAAAAATAAATAAACGTTAAAAAAAATTTTTTTTTTTTAATTTTTTAAATGTTTATTTTTGAGAGAGAGCACGTTTGAGTGGGGGAGGGGCAGAGAGTGAGGGAGACAGATGATCTGAAGCAGGCTTCTGCTGACAGTGGAAAGCCTGATGCAGCTCTGTGGGGCTCAAACCCACAAACTGTGAGATCATGACCTGAGCCAAAGTTGGATGCTTAGCTGAATGAGCCAGCCAGGCACCTCTCAGGTTTATTTCTCAAGAACAGCTTTTAGGGGCGCCTGGGTGGCTTAGTCGGTTAAGTGTCCGACTTCGGCTCAGGTCATGATCTCAAGGTTCATGGGTTCGAGGCCTGCATTGGGCTCTGTGCTGACAGCTCAGAGCCTGCAGCGGGTTTCAGATTCTGTGTCTCCCTCTCTCTCTGCCCCTCCCCCCACTCGTGCTACGTTGCCCTCTGTCTCAAAAATAAGTAAACATTAAAAAAAAAAAAAAAAAAAACAGCTTTTAGTCCCTACAAACTAACAAGTTCATTCACTAACTTTTGTATTCAAAAAATTTGAGTACTGCTAAGGCTTAGATACTGGGAATATAATAGTGAACAGAACAAATCCTTGTTATCTTAGAGCTCATTCTAATGAAGAGTGGTTGGAAACAGACATAAGTAAAATCTACAGTATGTCAGATGGTAATGGGTACTGTGGAATAAATGAAGCAAGGAGTGGGGAATACTAAGTAAACATTGCATATGTAGATGGAGAGGCCTCACTCAGAGGGAGTCATGTGAGCAGACCTTTGGCAGGTGAAGAAAGGAACGAGGTGCATATCTGGAAGCATTTTAGGCAGATGAAACAGTAAGACTCAGAGACAGAAAGGTGTCTGGAATGTTCAGGGAACAAAAGCCACTACGGAGCTCTAGCCAGTGATTGCTGCATGGGAAGGGGGGGAGGGCTTTCTATGCTTCTCTCCAATTTTTCAAGAAAAGCCAGAAATATGGATTTTTATGGTAGATCTGCATTGTTTTTTATTTTATTTTATTTTTTAACGTTTATTTATTTTTGAGACAGAGAGAGACAGAGCATGAATGGGGGAGGGTCAGAGAAAGAGGGAGACACAGAATCTGAAACAGGCTCCAGGCTCCGAGCTGTCAGCACAGAGCCTGACGTGGGGCTCGAACTCACGAACCGTGAGATCATTACCTGAGCCGAAGTCGGACGCTCAACGGACTGAGCCATCCAGGCGCCCCTGATCTGCATTGTTTTAAGAAATCTATATCCATACAATGGAGTATTATTGAACCATAAAAACGAATGAATTGCTAATTCATGCTACAGTATGGGTAAATGTTGAAAGCATTATACTAAGTAAAAGAAAGCAGGCACAAAGGCCACATTGCATGATTCCATTTATATGAATTGTCCAGAATAGGCAAATCCATAGAGACAGAAAGTAGACTAGTTCAGGGACTAGTGGGGAGAAGGCAATGGGGAGTGGCTGGCAGTGGGCACTGGTTTCTTTCTGGAGGGTGATGAAGCTGTTCTGTAATTAGTAGTTTGCTTAGCAATATGCTGTGGCAAGAGCATATATCACTGGTGTACATGAATAAAGGCAAATCTCTTAAAGACATTGGGATTTGGCAAATATCCGTATAACCAGTCTTATAAAGGCAGCAAAGAATTTAACTTACACGTTTTATTTCAAAGTTGTTTGATCCATTTGTCATGTTCTAGACATTGTGCTACGCTCTTGCTATAGTGTCATTCTTAATTTGTTAAGAACAAATGATACCTGTTAGAATGGCCAGCATCAAAAAACCCAGAAACTAACAAGCATTGGTGAGAATGTGGAGATATTAGAAACCCTTGTGCACTGTTGGTGGGAATGTAAAATAACTTAGCTGCTGTCAAATACAATATAGTGGTTCCTTGGAAAATTAAAAATAAAGTTAACATGTGACCCAGCAATTTCACTTCAGGCATATACCCCAAAGAATTGAAAGCAAGGTCTTTAAGAGCTATTTATAGACCCATGTTCATAGCATTATACACAATAACAAAAAGGTATTCATACAATGGAATATTAGCCTTAAAAAAGGAAGGAAATTCTGACATATGTTGTAACATGGGTGAAACTTGAGAACATTATGCTAAGTGAAAGAAGTCACAAAAAGACAAATGGTGTATGATTCCACTTATGAGGTACCTAGAGAAATCAAATTCATAGAGACAGAAAACAGAATGGTGGTTGCCAGCGACTGGGGGAAGGGAGAATGAAGAAATATTGTTTAATGGGTACAGAATTTCAGTTTTGCAAAATGAAAAGAATCCTAGAGGTGGATGGTAGTTAAAACGGTTATATAAAAATATGAATGTACTTAATACCACTTAAAAATGGTTTTTAGGGGCGCCTGCGTGGCTTAGTTGGTTAAGTGTCTGACTTCAGGTCATGATCTCATGGTTTGTGAGTTTGAGCCCTGTGTCAGGCTCTGTGCTGACAGCTCAGAGCCTGGAGCCTGTTTCATATTCTGTGTCTCCTCTTTCTGCCCCTCCCCTGCTTGAGTTCTGTCTGTCTCTCTCAAAAATAAGTGAGCATTAAAAAAAAATTTTTTTAATGGTTATTTTTAGGGGCACCTGGGTGGCTCAGTCAGTTAAGCGTCTGACTTTGGCTCAGGTCAGATCTCGTGGTTTGGGGGTTTGAGTCCCGCATCGGGCTCTGTGCTGACAGCTCGGAGCCTGGAGCCTGCTTCAGATTCTGTGTCTCCCTCTCTGCCCCTACCTGGCTTGCACTCTGTCTCTGTCTCTCTCTCAAAAATAAATAAAACATTAAAAAAAAAATTTATGGTTATTTTTTAAATAGATTTTTAAAGTTTTTATTTATTTTGAGAGAGAGAGACAGAGAGAGTGGGGGGGGGGCAAAGAGAGAGGGAGAGAGAGAATTCCAAGCAAGCTCCACATTGTCAGCACAAAGCCTGATGCAGCTCAAACCCACGAACTGTGAGATGATGACCTGAGCCAAAACCAAGAGTCAGACGCCTAACCTGATGGAGCCACCCCCCAAAATGGATATTTTTATGTGTATTTTACCACAATTTAAAGGAAACCTTAATTCATATTCTATTCTAACTTATTTTTTAAGAACAAGGTTGTAGCTTCTCTTAAGACATAAAAATGCCACGTGCTTGAGTTTTTTTGGCTTCTTAGCACACTGTTTTGCTCTATAAATAAAAGCTGAGAATGAACAAACAAAAAAAGTAAAGTATGTCCTGAAGACTTCGAGAAACTTTCCCAAGGCCCTACAGTCAGCAGAAGTAGTTGAGAATCTCATTTCTTGCTGTATATGACCTGATGGCTGGATTGGTGCAGTCAGCTGCCTTCTCAGCTCTTGCGGCAGCCAAAGAAACTCCATGGCACCATCATAAGTGGGTGGTCTCCTATTTCTTAAAGTCCTGTGTGTTCCTAGTGTATTCCCTTTCTCATTTCCCATGACAGATACTTCAAGTCTTTACCCATAATCCTCATGGCTCTGTCTTTCCAACTAAGGCATGGACTCCTTTACAGTTCTTCTCCCTGTCATCCCCCAATTAGTTGTATCGACCCACTCTCAGAGGATGAGGGATCCAGTCCTAACAGTATTAGGGAGAAGCGTGTGAAAAGAGCACAAAATAACAATGGCTTAAGAAAAATAGTTTCACTCTCCAGTAAACAGAATCTGGAGAGAAGTCCAGAGCTGGTTTGGCCGCTCTGTAAGTTCAGACCTAGATTCTTACCTTGCTGTGTTACCAGCAAGGCCTCTGTCTAGTGGTCCCAGATGGTGTGGCCTCGTTTCTGGCAGCAGGGCGCAAGAATGGACAGAAGTGGGCAAAGGGAGAACTCTGTGCTTTCCCTTAAGGGAAGTTCCCAAGAAGTTGCAGGATGTTTCTGCTTATCGTTTTGGACCCAAAGGGCCACATGGCCACACCAAGGAACAAGGGAAGATGTCGAGTTTAGTCTCCATTCTAAGAGGTCACGCTCCCAACTGAAGTTCTGTCTCTGCAGAAGAAGTGAAGGACAGATCTTGGACAAGTTAACAGTCATACCACTTCCCTAGGTTCTAGATCCCATCTCTCCTGACCTTTGAGTGTTCTTGTTCTAACAATTATCCCTTCCCTCCCTTTGTTCTGCAAATCTTACCGTCCTGCCATCCTCCTTGGTCTTTATGTAGCCTTCCAGCTGTTGTCCAGTTGTTTCTCTTCTGAGCCACCATCCTGGCTTCTCTGCTGCCCTTTCACACTGCAATTTGCTATAATCTGACGTCTTGAGCCATCATTGCAAAGAAACTGGTTTTGCCGAGGTCTCAGACCTCCTGCTTCCTAACACAGTAGACACTGCAACATTCACCTTATTCGACACTGTCTGCCACACCTTTATTGAAACAGACACCATTCTCTTCTGGTTTTAGCTCTCTGGTTGCTTTGCTAGATCTTCTGCTACCCACCCTTTACATGCTGGTGTTCCTCATGGGTTCTCTGCCCTTGATCCTCTTGGTTTAATGTTGTCTCAATTGGCAGTTTGTCCATTCCCATGGCTTTTCTGTCACCTGTATGCTGATGCCTCCAAAGCTTTATTTCCAACACTTGTTTCTGTTCTCAGCTCCAAACCTGTATCCCAGCTGGCTTCCATGTGTATATTCTTTTTAACTTTCTTATTATGGAAGTGTACAAACATAACAAAAGTAGATACAGTGACATAGTGCATTTGTCGTGTCTGTTGCCCAAGCATCAATCATCAATACATGGCAATAACCCTACTCCATGCCTTTCACAGCAAATCACAGACACCCTGTTGTTTTATCTGCAAATATCTTCAAAATATAAGAATTCTTTAAAATTTAACCATAATACTATTATCATACCTAAAAGAATATCAAATGCCCAGTGTTGGATAAATATAATAATGATAATAATAATAATAATAATAATAATAATAATAAAAAATCTCCTCCCAACCAAGAGAACCTTTCCATAAAGGTAGTAGAGAAAGCAGTTATTGAATAAGCATTCAATCAGGAAATCTGCTAAGAGATTGCAAAGATAAAGAAATCTCCCGGGTGCAGCCCATTACATGTTTTCAAGATAAATAATAACTAGTCCTCTGGTTAGAGGATTTGACAGTAACATTTGTCAGAGCTCATCCTAACTTTATCATAGAAATTTGAACAACCACCAGAGGAAAACAAACTTCTCATATCCTAAGGCAGGAGGTATTTTAGCAAATTGGGGCAGGCTGCCCACCCCCTATGCCCACAGAAGTGAGCCTCTGAATTTCCAGTCGTTGAGGGAAACATTCCTGGGGTAGGAGACTGACAAGAGGCTTATTTAATGTTATAAACATTTACATGCATTTGAAAAGGACAGAGAAGGAAATTCTGAAACAAAAGGGAGCCAGGAGTCTTCCCCTTATAAACAGGGAAAATTAAGTCTATTTTTCCTTTGTCTCTGCCCTTAAACCAGTTAATGTCAACATTGTTTGACAGACTTAAGTTTTTTGCGATGTTTATTTACAGTTTGTTTGACTTGGGATCTTTTTTTTTTTTTCTTCTTCTTCCTTGTGGTGTATTTGTGGAGGAAACTAGGTCATTTGTCTGTGTAATAATCTCTGTTTGAATTTTGCAGATTACATCCCTGTGGTGTCCTGTGATGTGTTCTTTTGTGTTTCCTGTAAACTGATAATTGGATCTAGATCCTTGGTCAGATTCAGGCTTTTTTTTTTCCCCCTGGCAGTTCTGCAAAGTTGGTGGCAGTATATATACTTCCATCAGAAGTGATGTTATTCATCATTGAACATTGTGTAGAACTGATCCTTGTACTTGTTTCCGTGTGTTTTCAACAGGATAGTCTCTAACATCTCAAGGCCATCTATCCAGAACTGACCTCATCATCTCCACTCCCTTCCCCTGTGTCTTCCTCATCTTTAGAAGTAGAGCCAGAAAGCTGCAGGGCAGGCCCTTTATTTCCACACCCCCTCTAAGTATTGCTGGAATCTACTGCTTTATCTTTACAGTCCCCTTGTGGAGCTGCTCTTCTCCAGGCCAGTCCATTTCCCTCAGGCCCTCAGTACACTGGATCTGCAGTGTAGATTTTGATTTCTCACTTCCTGACCCTACTGCTTGGGTTCTGGGCCCTGCCCCCTCTTCTGCCTCCTCCTGCCTTTTCCTTCCACAATCCTCCCAGGAACCCTGGGCTCAGGGGAATTGTGAATTGTTCTCTAGGGCTGAAGGTATTATATGACTCTTCTGCTTGGTAAGCCTTTTCCCCTTCCCCTTTTATTCCTGGCTAATACCTTCAAGATTCAGCTATTGCCCCTGATAAGTCCTTCTGGCTCTGCCTGGGTCTGAGTCGGCACTTTCCTCTGTTCCCTTCACACACTGTGCCCGGCTGCCTCATAGCAGTAAGCACTGGACTGTCCTCTCACCAGGCTGGGAGCTCGTTGAAATCTGTGGCCATACCTCATCTCCACATCCCCAGGACTTACTAGAGAGCCTGGCACACAGGAAGCACATAGTCCGCCTGTGCTGAAGGAAGACGGGACAAGCATCCTGGCCTTCTCCTGTAACTTCATTCAAATCATGCCCCATGGGATTTTCCCAGATCACTGTTTCCTTTCTCTCAAAATGATTGGCTCCTAAAAAAAAAAAAAAAAATGATTGGCTCCTCAGAAGCCAGCTGATCTCCTGATTTTTGAGAATGTATGACTCAGAGTAACTGGCATATATCAAATTGTTTAACTCTTACAAGGTATTAGGCTACTAGTTGATGAATTTATTTAAGATAAATGTAAAAGTAGGTGATAACAGCCAGTTGTTGTCCCCTCTTCGAAACCTATGTTTCTTCATCAGGACCTGAGTCGCTGATGGTGACTGCTTCTTCAAGTCAGGCTGGCCTCTAGTTACTTTAGAGAGCTGTTGCATTATTTATTTCAACATCCAACATAGCACAGTTCAGAGTCCTGGAACCTAAGGGATTACTGTGGTTGGTTTAAATAATTTAGTCTTTGAATTAATTTTTTTTTGTTAAAAAAAATTTTTTTAATGATTATTTTTGAGAGTGAGAGTGTGTTCAAGCGTGAGTGGGGGAGGGGCAGAGAGAGGGAAACGGATTCCAAAGCAGGCTCCAAGCTGTTAGCACAGAGCCTGACATGGTATTTGAACCCACCAACCACTAGATACTGACCTGAGCCAAAGTCAGATGCTCAACTGACTGAGACACCCAGGCGTGCCCCTCCCTCTCTCTTAATGACCAGACTCTCTTGGTAGTGAGGGTGTATTAATATAATAGATGTGAGTAATGCTGAGATTGGGAGAAGACAGACCAGATCTTCCTGGCTCCCTACCCCCTGCCAAGAGACCAGAATTACTGAATAGAAATAGAAGTAGAAAACTACTTCCTGTGTGACCCAAGAATTGAGTCACAGCAGGGTGTGTGGCATTGTGGTTAGGGCTTCAGAGAATTGGTGTTCCAAGATTAACTGGCTTTGCCTTTATATTCTTTTATAGGAGATGTGGACGATTCAAGCTGTGAGTGAGAACCGGACTCTATAGGAGCCATTTCAATGAGAAATCAGTGTACCTATGTGTGTTTGCTACTTCTCACCAGAAACTGATTTTATCAAAATGACATAGTCCTATTACAAACAGGTTTTGGGAAGTCTTAGGTTACACCATCAGTTTCAAGGAAAAGGGTAGGGTGGGGAGACAAACCACAAAGGTGCTTCACCCAACTGAACTAATACGTAATCCTTAGCATGTGTAGGCTTTTCCTTGTTATCTCATTTAATACTCCTGGAAAGCACGTGAGATAGGACAAGCTCAGGAAATGAACTTGGTTGCAGATCTTGACTCTTAGGAAGTTAGGGGCTGGAGGGCAAGGATTCTTCCTTTTGCATCTACTGTGGCACTTGACTTCCTGTGGCCATCTTGTGTGCGCTATGCTTTCAGCCCAGAGTGGTCTGGAATGCAGTCTGTCTGGTTTGAGGTTCCCTGGGAACACTCACCAGGAAACCAGCCCAGGGTCTGGGGCAGGGAGCTGGACATCAGAACCGTTGTTAACTGGCAATGCTGTAGTCACTAGCCTGATGTGTTGCCCTTTAAATCCTTTCTGGAACAAGGTAGAATATCAAGAACCTAAAAAAGATCACATATTCTGAAGAGCAGTATTTTATCCCCAGGGATTGTCACTGTCTCTTCCTGAGGTTATACAGTGGAGCAGGCTGAATTTGTTAGCATGTTGACAATGGCAGATCTCTTTTCCAGATCAGCTCAACAGTCTTGTTCTGAATGAGGGAAAATGGTTATACTGCTGTGTCTTGTGAAGCCGGAGGAACCCTCCTCTTCCCTCGATCCTGCCTGTGCTGGAACTGGGCTGTTAGGGTGCCGTCAGCCAGCGGTCCATCTGAGAAGGCCTGAGCTGGTTCACCGTGATCTAGAGGCATGTAGAGGGCTGATGTGAGCTTGGTTCAGAGGGCATACATTACTAAGCTTATCTTCAGACAGTGATAGTCTGTTTTCCTTAGGAGAGGACAGACATAGCTAGAACATCAACTAGCAAGGAAGTTACACTGGTGCTGCAAGTCATCTTGGTTACATGTCTCGAACTAAATTTTAACATTTTTTCCCCTCCCTTCCCCTCTCAAATTTTTTTTTAATGTTTATTTTTGAGAGAGAGAGAGAGAGAGCGAGCATGAGCAGGGGAGGGGCAGAAAGAGAGGGAGACACAGCAGACCGAAGCAGGCTCCAGCCTCTGAGCTGTCAACACAGAGCCCGACGTGGGGCTGGCACTCATGAATGGTGAGATCATGACCTGAGCTGAAGTCGGACCTTTAACCAACTGAGCCACCCAGGTGCCCCTAAAGTTTTGAGTTCTGTATTTAGATTTTTTTACTCAAGAATCACATTCATGCAAAGGCATCTATTGACACCATGTTTGTATCTTTTGATCTTGAGGTTAACTCTGGTACATGTCAGATGGACATGTCTGAAATGACTGGCCTGGCTGGCTCACCTTCTGTCCTCAAGCCAATGCCACTTTCCCTGCCCTGGTCTTGGTCAGCTGTGCTCCTCACTGCCTCAGAGAACTGGGTGGGGAGGAAGGAGGTGTTGGGAGCCCTGACTGAAGCAGCCTCCTCAGACTCAGAAGATGTGAACTACAACAAATACGTGTTCTCTGCGTGGTAGGATTTCTTGCCCTAATGCACTCAACTTGATACTGAGTCTAAGAAGAGCAGATTTTTACAGGCCTCCAGGACACATGATTCTGGAGGTTGTATAACCTCTGGCAGTTAAATGGCACTAAATAAAAAATGAGTTTACCTTAAATAAGTCTCTTCGAAGGTTATTACCCAAATCACATTTTAGAGGTAACAGAAATTCTTACGTCAAGTGGCCTGAAGTAACTGGCCTTCTTTTCCTAATGTAGACTTCAGGCAACACTGCAACTGTTTTCAATAAGCTGGTTCTCTAGTACCCTTTTAAGGTTCTAAGGATCAGCAGTTACATCCCTTCATAATGCCAGGACTTCCCTTTGTGTGGGGCTATATCTGTCACGTATGATATTTAAGTCTATAGCTTTAAAGCCACCAGTACTGGTATCCTCCCAGCATTAAATGAGATCTCTGAGTCGTTGTATTTCTCCACATTTCACTGACTTGTTATTCTTGACAAGTCATAATAAACATGCCATCCTATTCAGGGACAGTTTGAAAAACGGCACAGTAATAGGTCCTTAGCTTTTCTCAAACTCTGTTGTTCTGCCAGTGGGCTACCTGTGGTGCAGTAGACTCTCCCGGGTGTTAGCCCCCTTTTGAACCCATTTCTCTTGACTTGCTGGGAGCTTGGAAGGTCAGAGCTCCTTGTGAGTAGAAGTCAGCAGTGGCAGGGGGCGCCTGGGTGGCTCGGTCAGTTGAGCATCCGACTCCAGCTCATGTCATGATCTTGCAGCTCGTGAGTTCAAGCCCTGCGTCGGGCTCTGTGCTGACAGCTCAGAGCCTGGAGCCTGCTTCGGATTCTGTGTCTCTCTCTCCCTCTGCCCCAACCCACTCACATTCCGTCTCTGTCTCTCTCAAAAATAAACAAACAAAAAAAAAAAAGTCAGCAGTGGCAGAATGGGGAACCTTCATGCTGTTGAAATGTTACCTTCGTGCTAACGTTGTCTTCTGTGAACCTCTGAGCAAAGGGTAATTCAGGCTTGTCCTACACAGAACTATTAATTTTGCTGGATTTCTTCCTCTGAAGTGTGTGGATGACAGTAACAGGAGGACGTGAGGATTAGCAGCTATCTGTAGTGCATCTAGCATGGTGTGGTGTATGGAGACAATTTTGTTCCTTTCCTCCTTTCCTGTCACTGGCTTCCTTCAGGGATTCCTTAGTGACCAGGGCTCTGAGACAGAAGTGCTGTCCACAGACACTGCTAAGGGCTGTTTTGATTTCTTCCCCACCAGTTGGTTACATCATTCTGTTGATGCACTTGTGTTCTCGTTCCACTCTGATGGAGCCTAGAGAGGTTTATCAAGGCCAAAGGTAACATTTGGGCTTAAAAGATCAGAGTAGTATTCGGTGTATTTTTATTATCAGCACTGGAGAAGTAGTGAGCCTGTGCCAGTATCTACAGAGGTTTGCTTCCCCACTGCAAGTGAAAAATGAGAGCCCTTTCAAGTTGGTTCTAAATCTGTTTATCACGAGAGCTTTTTTGAAGTCTTAGGTTTATTCTGTCCTACAATGCCTTCTTAGAAGAAAGTGTAGCAATGAAACCTGATGTCTCATCTGATGAAGACTTGCAGATGAGTTGACCTGAAGCACAAACAGTCCGACAAAGGGACAGCTGCCTCAAGCATGACAGGCAGATGCTCTTTCCATATTCTATTTGCTCTTCACTAGGACTCTAAAGTTCTCTAAAATTTAGTGAGACCACTCTTTTGTGCCTTTTGAACAGGGAGAATTTGCCATAGCACTCAGATAAAGTAATAGCTTCATCTGTCCATCCTGTTCTTATAAAAAATTAACCTCCCTTCAGCCTCCCCACTCCTCAAAAATGCTGGCCCTTGGGTTACAATTCATGTTCTCTTCAGCCTCCTTTGCATTACTGCTCCAATATGCGAACTTCTCATTTCTGTTAAATTGCTCTACTGTTTTCAAACCTGGCTTGTGCATTTCTTCTTTCAGAATCTTGTTCACTGTTTAGAAACCAATCCTGGATTCTTCTCCACTAGTCCTTTGCTCCAATGCTATCAGTATAGCAGGCATTAGAGGAGAAAGGCCCCGAGAGACTATATCAGGATGGCATAGTACATTTGCTGATTCGGCTCTATAATGAAATAGGATAGTTAGGATTGCCAATTGTAAGGATCACATAAGCTTTAGCATTTTGAGTTCTTTTTTTTTTTTTAAGTTTATTTATTTTTGAGAGAGCAAGAGCACGAGCCAGGAAGGGGCAGAGTGAGAGGGAGACACAGAATCCAAAGCAGGCTCCCAGCTCCACACGGTCAGCATAGAGCCTGATGTGGGGCTTGAACTCACAAACTGTGAGATCCTGACCTGAGCCAAAGTTGGATGCTCAACCGACAGCCACTGAGGCTCCCCAAGAATCTTGAATTCTTAATCACTTAAAAGTTATGGCAGCAGAATTTAAAGGTACTACTTGCAACAGAGATTGCTAGCTGTCCACCAAAATCCTTTCTCCTCTTCTGGACAGAAGTTAGATCTGATTTGCTGACCAGTACCATGTGAGCAGGTATGATGTACCACTTGTGGGCCAAGGCCTTTAAAAGTAGACGTTTGCCTTCTCAGGGCATTCTTCCTCTCTTGCTGCCTTGATCCTGGGGAGACCCAACCTCAGCCACACAAATGGCAAAGCCCTAATTATGGCAGAGCCACAAGCCAGGAGCTTGGTCTCTGAATCGCTGCACGAAGGAAAGCCTCCTGCTGACCTACAATATCCACCCTGGATGTTAAAGGAACAAGAAACCAATTTACTGTGTTTGAGCCATTGTTTGGGGGAAGGTTAGTTACAGCAGTTAAGCCTACTCCAACAACCTTATTTAAAAGAATAGTATGGGGGTGCATTGGTGGCTTAGTTGAGCGTCTGACTCCGTCTCAGCTCAGGTCTTGATCTCAGGGTCGTGAGTTCAAGCCCCACATTGGGCTCCACACTGGGCAGAAGCCTACTTAAAAACAAAAAGTATGAATTATGCTTATGCACAAAGGTCAAGCAAAGATGGAGTAGTCAAGCCTGGGAAGTGGGGTAGGGACTTTCACCATTAGACACTTCCCTTATAAATTCTGTAAAAATTTTCTATTACCAGTAAGGAAAGAAAACCATGAAAACAGCAACACAGTGCTGGTACAAATTTTACTTGATGTGGGAATAGTTCCTTGACCCCTGTCCCCCCCAGTCCCTGCTGAATTTCCTTTCATTCCCTGAACAGTCCTTGCCTGGCACTTTTGGAACACAAAGAGCAGAAATGGGAGTACTATAGGGTAGGCAACTCAGGCAGGGCCTTTCAGGATATTAATCCCTTCAGGGGGTCTGGTCCTCAGCTTTGTGGACCCAGGAATAGGAGAGTTCATTTTGCTTAAATTTTATTATTGAAGTATAGTGACACACAATATTAATTTCAGGTACACAACATAGTGATTTGACAATTCTGTACATCCACTGTACATCCGTGATAAGCATAGTTCCCACTGGGCAGCAAACATTATTGTATTATTGACTGTTTTCCCTATGCTGTACTTTTAATCTCTATGGCTTATTTTATAACGAAGTTTGTACCCCTTATTTCCCTTCACCTACTTTGTTCATCCCTCCACCCCCTCCCTCTGGCAACTATCAGTTTGTTCTCTATTTGAGTCTGCTTCTGTGTTTTAGATTTCATATACAAGTGAAGTCATATGGTATGATCTTTCTGACATTTAGCATAATGCTCATTAAGTCTGTCCATGTTGTTGCAAAGGGCAAGGTTTCATTTTTTATGGCTAGCATGTCATTGTATGTGTATATATATGCACCTCATCTTTCCCATTCATCTGTGAATGGACACTTAGGTTGTCTTGGCTATTGTAAAAATGCTGTGGTGAACATAGGAGTGCATGTATCTTTTCAAATTGGTTAGGAACAGAAATCTAGATATGTGTGTTTATCAGGCTTTCCAACCCAGAGACTCCTGTTAACCATGATGTATAAACCAAAATGCCCAATCAAAATTATGATGAGCAACAGTCCCTCCAATATCCACTGTTAGGAGGCCCTCTTGCTGGTATGGGGGCAACAGGGAAACTAAGTGAATAACCATAGCAGGCTGTTTGGTGAGTAAGGAAGGAGAGCAAATGGGAGTTGGATAGTCTTAGAAGAACCCACTCTCTGGGCTGTGAATTAATCTGGTGATCCGCATCATGGAGTTGCATACTTAATAAGCAAAATTCTTTTATGAAATTAAGTCTGTCTTCCTTGGAGAGTATTCTTTAAGACTGCCAAATTCTCTTAAGGTTCCTCTATAGGCTTTCTGCAGCTTTTTTCTGCTAAGTCAGTAACAATGAGCTGAGTTCTGTATTGTCATACTTATGAGTCTACAAGTTCCATGACTGGACTTGTATGTTCCCCAAGTTGTCACTTATCCACTGGGTTGATTCCTATGTATTTATTTGTCCTGTGAATAGTGAGTTAAAGTAGTCTTCAAAAGTTGGTTAATATTAATATTATTTAATTAGACAGTAAACCTTTTCTAATTGTATACCTAATATTATAAAACACCAGACATGCCCTGATGTCTTATACCTATTAAGAACTTAAATCCTAGAAGTGGCAGAGGGGGTGCAGATATAAACACGGATATAGCAAGTATAGGCACGGACATTCAAAATCTGTCCAGCCCAAGACTGTTGCCAATAGCAAGACTTGATACTGACTTAAAAGTTAGTCAAAGCTTCTATTAAATCTAAACTGTGCTCCTATACTGAGATCTTATAAAGTGCTTATCCCTTACGGCTTTTTCTTTTTAAAAGATTTTTATAGATGTTTTATACGGTCATATTTTTTATCTTGTATCCCAATGGCTTTGGCTTATCATATTCTTCTGCCTTTAGTATTTTCTCTTTAAGTTTTCCAGATCTTCTCTGGGTGTTTTTATAGGATTAAAGAGCAATGAACAAAAGATACATACAGAATTCTGCAGCTGTAGGTGTATCATAATTTTGGAAATAGGATAAAGTTTTCTATTTTGCTTCCAATATCCCTTTTAGTAGTGATCCTCTGGTTGGCCTTATGTTACAGGCTGTTGGTTCTCAAATTTTTACATTTTCTCAGTTGTTTGCTTTGAATAGAGAATGGGCTCAAAAAGTAAAGCTCAAAACTGTACAGTTTAAATTCAAGATGGGTCCGCGCTGGTGTAATCCAAATCTTAAACACAAATCTCTTCCAGAATTACTATCCTGTGACCATTTCCCCTTCACCGCCCTTCCCTAGTCTCCAGTTTGAGAAGCAGGGCCTTAAGAATACAATCTATGGTAACATTATGTTCTCTGATAGTTCAGATCTGTTCATGATAGAGTTGGATTACTTAGTCCTAAGCCTTTATGGCATCCAACCAGTTTATTAAGTGGTTACATGGCAAGACTGGTACTTACCATAAGGTAAAAATTAACATATAATGACTGGTGTCATAATTCTTTGGAAAATGTGGAATCTAAGAGCAAAAACATTATAGTATATTGTCAGAATATATCACTATTTCAAAATGAAAAAAAAATTTTTTTAAGGATTTTATTTTTAATCTCTGCACCCAACGTGGGGCTCAAACCCACAACTCCGAGATCAAGATTGGCATGCCCCTCTGACTGAGCCAGCCAGGTGCTCTCCCCCCCAAAACATTTTTAAGATAAGTCTGTGCTTTTATTGGTCAAAGAGGCTACTTGAGGGGGATTAAGCCAGAGGAGTGGGTGGCCCTGATGCTGCAGCCCCACGTTCATGCGCTTGTAGGTAGGGGAGAACTCCCACAGATGGTGGCTGATCGTCTTGGGCTTGATATCCACCTGGGGGAAGGCCTTGCTGTTGTAGATGCCCACCATCTTGCGTGGGACGTTGCTATCCAGCAGGTGTGTGTATTCACCATCTCTGGCTTGTCTGTGGGCGGTGCCTCCTGGTTGTCTCTGCAGGCACACTGGGAGCAAATGCTGCTTCCACTGCTGTCACTGAGTCAGCTGCTTGGAGGATGTGTCCAGCAGCTGGTCTAGGTGTATGCTGTAGTAGGTAAACCTGGGAGAGGTTTGCTGCTCCTCCATTTCCACCAACCTGTATTTTTTACAAAAGGTCTCACTAGTGTTTTTAACGTTTGTTTTTTGAGAGTGTGCAAGCAGGGGAGGGACAGAGAGAGGTGAGCAGAGGATCTGAAGCAGGGCCCCCACTGACAGGCTGACAGCAGCGAGCTCGATGTGGGGCTTGACCTCATGAACTGTGAGATCATGACCTGAGTCAAAGTCGGACACTCAACCGACTGAGCCACCCAGGTGCTCAGTTCTTAAAGAGAAGGGATCAAAAGGGATTCTTTGGGAAACCGTGTAGTCAAGAATATATGTTTTAGGGGTAGGTGGCCTGAATTTGGGTCCTGCTTCTGCCACTTAGCAGCTCTGTGATTTTGGGACCTTCCATTTTTTCATCTGTAGAACAGCATGATTTTAGTGGTCTAATAGGATAGTTGTGAGTTTAAGAATTTTTGTCAAGCAATTAAAACGTTGCCTAGGATCTTGGTAACAAAGACCTTTCTCTTACTTTTAGGATGCTTTAGGTCCTCAGATTGGCCTTTTATTAAAAAAAAAAAAAACATTTATAATATGAAAATTACTATGTATGTATTTTTGCTCTAAATTAATAGTACTTAATTTTCTTTAAATTCTATTGGTTCATATTGGTATTTTACTTTCACTTTATAACTCTGGGATATGAGGTTTAATTGCTACTAATTTTGTGATTGTTAGGTTAAGTCAGTGAACATTTCTGGGCTTCATTTTCCATAACCCAGCTTTTTTTGTCTGCAAAATGGTGTTCCTAATAGGATCTACCCCACAGGATTGCTGGGAGGACTGAGATAATCATGTGACAGTCCTGCCACAGTCATGTGACATTTTGAGTTTTACTGTGGCAAAATGAGTGTGATGTGTGCACTTTGTCACAAGTTCTTATTTGTGGCCCAGGCCAGTAAAAGTTGGAATAATGTATACAATTAATCTTGTCATCCCCAATTTGTTCCCAGGCTGCCGCCTGAAAGATTTTGGAGATTTGAGTTTTACTCCAGTCCCTAAAGATGATCTCTACAACAACCTGATTGTGAATCCTCGCTCAGTGGGCCTTGCCAACCAGGAATTGGCTGAGGTGGTTAGTAGAGCTGTGTCAGGTGGCTACAGCTGTGTCACAGTGGGAGGAGACCACAGGTAAGCTGGGATCCAGGGGTGGTGGAGGAGCTGGATAGTATGGTGTTTGTGGTCTAATGAGTTAGCTTGTCTACTTCCTCACTTAAAAGTAAAATACCCTTCAGAATTTTGAAGGTATGACGTGCATAATAGTGTCTTAAGATCTACGATCCTGAGTTGCTGGAGGCACCTATGGCTTTCATTGTAGGACACATTGTGTAGTATGAGGACAAGTTCAGAGATAGACAATCAAAGTTTTTAGAAACATGCTTCTCTCTTGAACTGTCTTATGACTTTCATTTGGCTATTCGAGAGAATTGGAAGGATACATTAGTAGGCTCAATTGTTTTAAGCAGTTTTGCAAATATGTTCAGGTTCTCCACTTGTCATGTGAGTATGTTCTCTACCTTCAGAGTATGGACTCTAGGATCCTTCTCTTAGTGAATCAGCATGTACTTTATTGAGCACTGCTTGATGTCTTCTCAAGTAGTGCTAGGGACTGTGGGAATTGTGATTTATTAAGACTAGATGAAATAAAATAAACATGGGATTAAAAAAAATATTGAATTATACAGAATTTGAGAGAAAGAAGAGATCCTTCTGGGCCAGAGCAGTCCTATTTAAGCTAAGTAATGAAGGTTTTTGGCAGAAAGAAAAAAGGCATTAAAGTACTATGAGTACTGAGCACTTCATATAGATCTCATGATTAATCTTCATGATAACGCCATGAAGCAGATACAGTTTTACCTAATCTGTTAGGAACACTGAGGGACAGAGGTCAGATAATTTATCCAACTTCTAGAGCCAGGAAGTAGCAGAGGTGAGATTCAAATTCAGAGGGCAAATTCTGAAGGCAATTAGCTTTTCTTTTGAGAGTCAATCTAGCAACATCCCCTGAGGTGCACACAGAGCTTTTCAGATCTCTTAACAGAAGTTGAATCTTTGTTACAACTGGAAATGCAGGTAGATCTCATTAGGAATAAAATCTCAGGTAGAATAAGACAGTAGCTAGGTTTTCTACAGTGATCCAGTTAAATCAACCAGAGGGTGGGCCTTCTTCCTTTTAGCTCAGTGTTATCTCTTGAAGTTCATTTATATTGACTTTCTTTTGGTTGTCTATTTGGGAACTGCTTATCAAGGTGATCATCATAATGTTTGGCTTTTCTTTTTTCTGTAGTTATCTACATTGCAGCCCTTTTCACTGTTCCTGATTTTTCTGTTCAGTGCTAAAACTAAGGCTATCTGGAAGATTCTAGAAAGGAAGGGAGGAGTGTACATATTGAACAGCTACTGAACATTTTAAAGGAAGGAGGCATCTTTAGGTCACCCTGTTCCATTTACACAATATGATATAAACTATGGTCTTAGACATCAAACTATCTCTGACTTAAGCCAAGATTATTATCCCTTTCAGAAAAGGAAACTGTCTAGAAAAACTAGATAACCTGTGCTAGATCACAGCTTTCTGGAAAACAAACAAAGAAACAGTAAAGTCCACCACTTTTCACACTAGACCATGCTATCCCGCAGAAAGTCCCTTTGTGGGGCATGGAGCTTAAAATGTTGTCTCATGCTATACTGACCAAGAAGGATAGCTGTACTTAGTTCCTAAAATGCATAAGCTGCACTTCCCATCTATGTCAAATTCTTTGGTTACTGGGAAGCTGGGCAGCTTTCCAACCACGATTTCATCAGCTGTATTCCTACAATGGAGACAGGACAGTTAGCCCATGTACACAGAGTCCCAGGACAAGGAAAGGCAAAAAATACTGATACTTGAATGTCATGCTAATAGATAGAAGATAACATGCAAATAAATGTTTAGTGATCTGATAAATGAGATCTTTAATTGGGTTCCCCTGTTACTTTAATGTCTTTAGCAATTTTGACTTTTCCTTTGAGGAAGTAGCACATAATCTTTCTACAAAGCTATAATGCTAATTTTTATCCTTAAAAAGTTAATAGAACTATTCTTTTTTTTTTCTTTAAATAACTGATTCTTTGAAAGTAATAATTAGATCTCCCTGGTCTTCCTTAAGTATTAAGAAATATTTGTGAGTTGTAACATATAGAACATACCACTTAACTGGATTTCATTCATTGAACAATTATGTAAGGTCCTTTTCTGGGCCAGGACTAATATCAAATTTTAGGGAGAGCAATGACCTCTGTCAAACTAGAATGATAAGCAGTCAACAAATTTTGAATCTTTGGAACCTTCCACTTCTCCTTAACTCACTCAAGGTTAATCTTTGGGAACTACAGGCTGAGGACTGTTGGTCATCCAAATCCAGCCGCAGTCTGGGGCCCTGACTTTGCCCTGAGGACAAAGTGTGAACTGCACTGACATGAGGATATTTGTTACTGGTGATGTTTGCCAAGCAGAGGGCCTCGATTATCATGTTTGTTTCTTGTAGCCTGGCAATTGGTACCATTAGTGGCCACGCCCGACATTGCCCAGACCTTTGTGTGATCTGGGTTGATGCCCATGCTGACATCAATACACCCCTCACCACTTCATCTGGAAATCTCCATGGACAGCCAGTTTCATTTCTCCTCAGAGAACTACAGGACAAGGTCAGTGGGCTGAAATGAAAAGAAAATTGAATTGCTTGCATGGATTATGCTGGGGCTTTGAGGAACTAGTTCAATACGATTTCTGTGAAGGATGGGCTGATGGTGGTGGTAGAAATGTTTAGTATTCCTTCATTTGTTCATCAAAATTATTACGGGCTAGGCAGTCTACTAGATGCTAGGGATATAAAGAGGACCAGGATATGGTCCCTGCTCTGAGGGAGGGTGTGTGTGTGTCATAATCTTGCAAGAAAGGAAAGTGGCATAACTCTAGTGATTGATATACCTATAGCATGAGGACTTCTTGGTTAGAGGTCCCCAGTCCTGCTTCACTCTCAGATCCACTGGTCCAGAGGAAAGTAAAATTATGATTACCTCTAGGTAATATTTTCCTAGGTGGTTTAGAAAACATGGGAGTCCATATTAGGTATAGACTAGAATCTGTATATCCTTCCCCTCAGTGAGGGACCAAGTTAAAGCAGGATAGTACAAAAGTTATTCATTAGGCAGAATTCCTGTTTTGGCTGTAGGCAACATAAGATGGCAACTGGGTTTTGTTTCAAGAACCATTCTGTAAACAATTCAGTAATGTACAAAGGGGTGAAAAAGGGCTAATCAGCAGTGTTCCTGTTATTTAGGTAAGTTAATGAGAAACCGTGGCTACCTTAGGAGAATTTTTTTTTTTTTATTCCAGGAAATTTGTGTTCTTCAGCTGCCTGCCTTCTGAATCATTTCTACTTCTATCAGTTCTTTCCCAGTGCATGTGTGTCTTGTGCTGCTTTAAGCATATCTTGTAGGTAGGAGGAGAAAGCAGCCTGCATACATTGAGAAGCACACAGTAATTATCTTGGTCAGACCAAGAATCCTTGATGAGTCTTGTCCATTCCTCTTTTGACAGGTACCACAACTCCCAGGATTTTCTTGGATCAAACCTTGTATCTCTTCCCCAAGTATCGTGTATATTGGTCTGAGAGATGTGGACCCTCCTGAACAGTAAGTTGATACATTGGGGTTAAGCTTTGGGCCTGTCTCGGATATTTATGTTCCTTTTGATAGGTTGTTCCTTGCCTTAACCTGTTGTAGGTCACTATAGAGACAGACTCACCCCCAATCCCACCCCAACAAGGATTTGATTAAAAATGCTCTTTAAACTAAGGACTCCTTCCTTTATATCTCATCCAGTTTTATTTTAAAGAATTATGATATCCAGTATTTTTCCATGAGAGACATAGATCGACTTGGTATCCAGAAGGTTATGGAACAGACATTTGATCTGCTAATTGGCAAGTAAGTAACTACAGTGGATGTCTACTTCCAAAGGGAAAAGTCCCAAAGGGAATAGGGCAGACTCCCAATGAACAACACACTTTAGCCCATGTCTTGAGGATAGCAGCTATTTTTAAAATAAAAGCAAAATATGTACACATACAAAAAAATTCAAATAATTTGGAAAGGCAGAATATGAAACATAGGTCATATTCTTCCTCTGGGATTGGGAGGGGGTTTCCTTGAAGTCATTGCCCAGCTCCTCTGTCTCTCATGAAGTTTTTTTTAAGTCCATTTTTAAGTCTTATCTTTTGAGATGAGAAGTGTTTGTTCAACTGTTCCATTCTTTCCTAAGCTCACAATTGCTTCATCTGAAAGTTTTATATTGAGCAAATCTTGACAGTATAGCTAGAAAGATGGCAGATGAATGCCAATAGATGCTAATTATAAGGGCATTTGCTCAGTGTGGAGTCTTTATTTCCAGGTGATTAATGGCATACTACCAGGTAGCAATTACATTTCTTAAGCTGTTAAGAAATTTAGTTATCTAGCATATATGTGTTGTATGCTAGTTTCTACTCTTGGAAACCAGGGCGAAACTGAAATTAGAATTGGGAGATAAGATTATAGACCTCAAATCAATTAAGTTCAGCTGCTATTATATGGAGAGACTGAGCAACTGTAACCTAGATCAATCTAGGAAAAGTGAAGAATTCCCTCTATTGACAGTTGTTAATGTGAATGGCTCTAATGCCTAGGTTAAGTCATAAGTATAAAAACTGCAGTTAATCTGAGGCACACAAATGGCAAAATTATGACGTGGCGTGTAGAAAGCTAATATGGTAATACACAGTAACATCCAGAATAGGAAACCTGGAAATCTGCTGTATTAGCAAAGTACCAGGACTAACAGCAACAAAATCAAGGAACTAAGACTGTAGGAAGGATCAATGTCCAAGTACACCCAAATGACTATTCTCTTATCCTCTTCCTCTCAAGAAGACAAAGGCCAATCCATCTGAGTTTTGATATTGATGCATTTGACCCTACACTGGCTCCAGCCACAGGAACCCCTGTTGTAGGAGGACTGACCTATCGAGAAGGCATGTATATTACTGAAGAAATACACAATACAGGTAAGAAGTGATCATCCTGTTAACTATGGAAATATGCTGACCTCTAACATGCCAAAAGATTTTCTTCTATTCCATGCCATTACAGATACGATATTTCTTAAACTTTTATAACTGAAAGTCATTTGGTCAGACTAATAAGGGATAGTCATTTATAGGCATATTTTGACTTGGATCATAGCAAAATATGAGAAGGTAATACTGAATAACCTGCCAAACTGATATAGTCCTTTGCATCTGAATTGTCTAAAGGCTAAGATTAAAAAGCAAGGCCAAGTACCTATAATTTTTACCCTGACATTAAAAGTTAGTTCACTTGGAATTAAGAAGGTAGAGTTAAACCTTCTGGAAGATAGTTTAAAGATGGACAATATCTTGGGTCCTTTCATATAGGATAAGCCTTATACTAGAGCTTGATAGTTTATTTTTTAAACTTTAAAAAAAAATTTTTTTTTCTTTTTAACATTTATTGATTTTTGAGACAGAGACAGAGCATGAACGGGGGAGGGTCAGAGAGAGGGAGACACAGAATCTGAAACAGGCTCTAGGCTCTGAGCTGTCAGCACAGGGCCCGACGCGGAGCTCGAACTCATGGACCGCGAGATCATGACCTGAGCCGAAGTCGGACGCTTAACCGACTGAGCCACCCAGGCGCCCCTTTTAAACTTTTTTTTAAAGCTTATTTATTTTGAGATCGATCAAGACAGCTCAAGTGAGGGATGGACAGAGAGAGGAGAGAGAATCCCAAGCAGGCTCTGCACTGCCAGTACAGAGCCAACGCAGGGCTCATGACCTGAGCAGAAACCAAGAGTCAGACGCTTAACCTACTAAGCCACCCAGGTGCCCCTATTTATGTTTTAAAGTTTAATTATTTGAGAGAGGGAGGGAGGGAGGCGTGGAGAGAGAGAATACCAAGCAGGCTCCACACTGTCAGTGCAGAACCTGATGTGGGGCTCAATTTCACAAAGTGTGAGATCACAGCCTGAGCCAAAATCAAGACTTGGAGGCTCAACTGAGCCACCCAGATCCCCCTATTTCTAATCGCTCAAACCCTCTGGATTACTTTCTGGGCTACAAAGTTTCCGGTTTAGTCAGTGGAAATGAGACACACAAATCATCAGAGACCCAGATGCTTGCACAGGAACTGGTGGAAATGCTGCAGTAACATGCCTGCTCATTTCAGTTTTGCATTGAACTACACATTGCTCATAATGGATTGTACACTGAATAAATGTAATGGCACCGAGCAGGTCATGTACTATACTACAGTATCAATAAATCAGTAGGTATATACACCCATGTTTCCAGGCTTCATGGCCACCCTAAGTGGTCTAAGTATACTGATACTTGTATTCTCCAATACTAGTCTGTTCAAATGACTTGAAGAGGTAGATTAACTTCACCCAGAATAACAACAAAAAAGTTTACCTTAAAGAAGTGGGGCCTGTGTGTTGGGGATGGGGAGTAGAAGGCATGTCTGGGTAGGTTCTTCGGGTTTACTCTTCCCTTCTCAAACCCTTTAGTACAAGTTCTTCAGCCCTCACAGAAGGTAACAAGTCCAGATTAAAGTATGGCCAAGTCTTCCCTTGACTAAGCGCAAGATACTGGGTCAGTACGATGGGAGACCTAAACATCTTGTCAGACATGATACCTGCCCTTGACCTGCAGGGGTGAGACTAAGATCTGCCCTAATAACTATACTTCAGGGCATGCAGTGCCTTAAGAGAGAAAACGTCAGAGTTCAAAAGTGGGGAACAGCTCAAAAGATCTCTTCATACAACTACATACAGACATCTGGAAGGTTCCTAGTAATACTGGACATGGCACATATTTTCCCAACAAGTAGGCTGAAAAATCCTACCTCCTCCCCACAGGCTCTTTCCTCATCTCATACAGAAAACCTGACAGCTATGCCTATTCTGTTAGTTGAAGAGGGATGATTGATTTTAATCTTACTCTAGTATACAGTGTTTGAACTTCATGCCCAAGAAGATGAGGTAGGTATAAGGGGTTCCTTGACCGTAGGTAATTTTAATAGTAGAAAATTACTTTTTACCTTGGCCTGTTCTATCTAGTAGGACGACCCTCACTGAAAAGAGCAGCTAGGGAATCTTCTAAGGTTTTGTCATGCTTTGTTCTTTCAGGATTGCTGTCAGCACTGGATCTTGTTGAAGTCAATCCTCAGCTGGCTGCTTCAGAGGACGAGGCCAAGGCTACTGCAGGCCTGGCAGTGGATGTGATTGCTTCCAGTTTTGGTCAGACAAGGGAGGGAGGGCACATTGTCTATGACCAACTTCCTACTCCCAGTTCACCAGATGAATCAGAAAGTGAAGAACGTGTGAGAATTTAGGAACTTTGTGTGCTGACACGTTTGTCATGATGGGCATTCCAGAATTATGAGGCATTTGAGGGCACATACACTAAATGGTTGTCTGGGTCAATATTGCCTTAATGAGAACATTTGCGCATTCTCACAATTGTAAAGTTTCCTTTCCCTCTCCATTTTGGTGACCAATACTACTGTAAATTTGTGGGGGTTTTTTTGTTTTTGCAGTTCACAGGCTATTAATACGTTGGAGTACTATGTAAATTTAAAGGAGTCATAAACAGCATTTATTACCTTGGTATATCATACTGGTCTTGTTGCTGTTCCTTCACAGTAAAGTGGTTTTCCGTCTTCCCTCCCTTCTCCCAGTCTAGCTACACAGTGCATCCTTGAACCATTACCTTACAGCAGCACTCCGCTTATTCCCCATCCCTAACACCATTCATTCACAGGGTCAAAGTTCTGGTCCGCAAACCCTTCCCTCTAGGAAGTTCAATGCTTGTGAAAGAATTTGTAATAAACCAGACCCCCTAGGATGGCCAGCTCCAGTAAGATGACGATGGAAAGTAGCAGCTTGTTGGTTGTCACTCTACAAAGAGAAGCAAAGCAGGGAACAGTCAGAAGCCTGGATGTCCTTATTTCTGTCCATTTGTAATACTGAGGAGTTTGACCCTCAGGCTGAGGCTAGATACTGTGAGACAGATTGAAAATCTGTTTGATCACATAGCCACTGAAGTTAGTGTATATATAAGGTTCTTTCAAGTGACATCTTGAAAGCTTTTTTCAACTGTAATTTAGGGATAACACTACCTCACGGAAATGTTGAAAATTGTGACAACAGATACCAAAGCATAAAAATGGTTTCTTGATTCTAAAATGTTTTCAAATAGTAGTTACTTTCTCACTTTAAGAATAGCTTTCCTAGAGGCATCTGGCTGGCTCAGTAGGAAAAAGATGTGACTCTTGATCTTGGGGTTTTGAGTTCAAGCCCCATGTTGGGTATAGAGACTACTTAAATAAAACTTTAAAGGCTTTTCTAGGAGAGCTAGTGTTTATTAAATATGAAAGATGTCTTTTTTTTTTTTTTGAGTAGGCTCAATGTCCAATATGGGGCTTGAACTCATGACCCTGAGATCAAGCGTCAGATGCTCTACCAACTGAGCCAGCCAGGCACCCTGAAAAATTATTTCTGAAATCAGGTTGAATATTTCAAAATAGCAGAAATATAGTACCACTATCTAACTACTCTCTTCCTCCATCAACCCAAAAGGATACCTTTATAAAAGCAGTAAACTTTTTGAAGCCGTTATATTATCTTTTGTTAACACAAAGAATTCAATCTCTGGTTCTTCAAGGCAACTCTAACTGAAGCTTTCCTCTGGTTTGACAAGACATTTACCACTGTTTAGGAAAATCTCACTCTACTAGTTCCCTGGCTAGGTTGTAGTTTTGTTTAGTGCACTAGGGTTGTTTTTTTTTAAAGTCAACTTCTTGCTAACAGGACAGAACTCCCTGATAAGGGGCTTACTTCCATGAAGGACAAGCAGAGCCAAAAGCAACTACTAAGCAGTAGCTGTAAAAAGTTTTCTCACCAAGTTTATACAACTATATTTCAAGGAACATGAAGCTCTATTACTCCCATGTGCTCTGAAGAATGTAAACTGGGATTAAAAGTGGACAAATTTTTGACTGCTCCAAGTCAGAGCAGCATATAATTTTAACAAAGAATTTTGTCCTGGGATATTTATGCAAGATAATACTTTATTCTTTCTGCTTTATCAGGACCTTTGCAAGTCACTGTTTAATGTCTTAGAGGTAGGAGAAATTTTGTGACTTTTTAAAACTTACTTTCTGGACATTGAACGGAGAATCTTTCGACTTTTGCTCAAGTTTTCACTTGTGTTTACCAGCTGAGAAGAAAAAATAGCAATTATTTCCCCCTTTTAAAAGTAGATACCGTAGAACCTGAACATTCCTAAACTGACAGTGGGCATTAAAGGGTGTGTGCTGAAAAACCCCATCAAACCAATCTGAATGATGGCCTCTGAGTACAAGTAGAAGAAACTGGCAAGGATAAGATACCTTAGTACTCAACAAGCAGGCTTAGGAATTATTATGTCCCAAGGTTACTGTGGGGGACTCCTGGGGCCAAGCTAATCCTTCACCTTGGCTACTCAAGACAGAAAAAAGCTTCAAGTGTGCCTCACCAGTAACTGTGAAGCAACTTAAGATTTGAATTTCATCAACCAAACTCCAGGAGGGCCTCTTGAGTTAGTATTTGTTTTTGTAGGCTGGTCAATTACCACTTTTGGGATCTGATTCATTTTTTCTTCACCACTTTTACAGATGCACTGAATTGTGAAAGGAATTAATCTTTTAAAAGCCTTTAAAAAAATCATTTCCCTTTGGTTGCCTGTTGATAATCAAGATAGCTGGGGGATATTTTAACAGATGCCACCTACCATCTGTTCCCATTCCCCAGTGGCCATGGTAAGTTGATCTCAGCTCATTCCACAGCTTTTAAATTCAACCAATCCACCTGCTTTTTTCAAAAGTCAAAAACCATACAATATGTAAGCA
Source organism: Lynx canadensis (assembly GCF_007474595.2). Lineage (NCBI taxonomy): Eukaryota > Metazoa > Chordata > Mammalia > Carnivora > Felidae > Lynx > Lynx canadensis. The sequence goes on from NC_044308.2 coordinate 113,445,996, forward strand.
AGTTGTCTTCTCCACAGTTTACCTTGAAATCAGTAGTTGTGAATTTTCACTGAGGATGGAAAGGCATTATTCTGATTTACTTTAAAAATGGGGATAATTGCAGCTATTAGGATATGAGAAAATCCTCTCCAATCCCCACACTGAGCTAATACTTTCCATCCAAGCCTTGCCCACAGTATCTATTCTTCAATTTGGATGTGCCTTTTAACGTTAAGGATATAACATTCTACTGGCAAGCTGCACTATTTTTTAAATTTCTGTGCAGGTATATGGAAAGGGAGAAATGAGTTTTTCAGAACCTCTTAAGAGTGATAGAGACTCCATTGATATAGGCATTTGGCCTAAGTTGTTTCTGTTTTCTTCCCACAATGATCCAGCTTACCTTGGGTAACAGGAAAGAGTCATAGTCTAGGACTGACCCCCTCTATAAATTGTTAGTGGTACTATTTTATGACATGTGGAAAACAGCCTTGGCTCTAAATGAGAAAAAAACCCCAAAACCCTAGGATCTTTTAAGTAGACACTTTCATAAGAACGGGATAATATCCTACTAGATGTATGAGAAAAATCTCAGGTTGGTAATACAGGAATTAATAAAAGGATGGAGTGGCTACAGTCATAGATTTAGTTGACAATCTTCCATAAATACAGAAATTGTGTTTCTTCTGTCTCCGCCCTGGCCCCTCCAATGACCTCTACATCTGAGGGGTAAAAAACTTTCAAGAGAACGCTCTCAACCAAGAAAATTAAAAACTGAGAAAAGCTGAAGTGCTTAAAAGGTCCTGACCCTGGATTCAGAACTGCTGTAACTTCCAGCAGTGGTAAGGCATCAGGATATAAAGGGCCCACCTACTTTGCCCCATCCACTCAGACTTACCCTATTCTTAGTACGCTCCAATTGATCACGTTGCTCACCCAGCTCTTCTATGATTTCTGAGCCAATCTGGTCAGTCTCTGTGGCAATCCGATGAGAACGCTCAATACTCTGGGTGGCCCGGTTCAGGCTGTCAGTGCCTTGCAGAAGCAATGCCCTTTGAGACTGTAGCCGATTCTGACCAGAAAATGGAACGGAAATATTAAACATCTCCCATCATAAATTCATTGCCAGCACATTCCTTATGACCCTTCTGATGTAAGAAGGGATATAGTGTGTGCAATGTTTACTTATTTTGAGAGACAGTGTGTGGGGGAGGGGCGGAGAGAGAGTTGGGGAATCTCAAGCAAACTCCATGCTGTCACTGCAGAGCCCAAAGTGGGGCTGGCTTGATCCCAGGAATGATGAGATCATGACTTGAGCTGAAATCAAGAGTTGGACACTAGGGGTGCCTGGGTGGCTCAGTCAGTTAAGTGTCCAACTTCGGCTCAGGTCCTGATCTCACGGTTCGTGGGTTCAAGCCCCGTGTGAAGCTCTGTGCTGACAGCTCAAAGCTTGGAGCCTGCTTCCGATTCTGTCTCTCCCTCTCTCTCTGCCCTTCCCCGCCTGCAGTCTGCCTCTCTCTCAAAAAATAAACATTAAAAAATATCTTTTTAAATAAAGTCACTCAACTGACTTGAGCGACCCGGGTGCCCCTCATTACTTTTAAGACAAACAAAGATGCTAATCAACTATAAGATTATATTCAAGGTCAGATGAAAGCACCTGGAATCCAATATAAGATGACATACCTTTCACTCCACTGGTTTTATACTTGTGATGCAAGAAAAGGAGGTTAAAAACAGAGCATTTTCCCTGTGTTTGTGATGAGGTTGCAATGATTTTATGTACTTTCTGGACTAACAATTTATGAGAGGCAGTGGCCCAGATGTGGGGTGCAGGAGCTATCTGAATATGCGTATAGACTGTAACTTTTTTTTTTTAATTTTTTTTTTTTTCAACGTTTATTTATTTTTGGGACAGAGAGAGACAGAGCATGAACGGGGAAGGGGCAGAGAGAGAGGGAGACACAGAATCGGAAACAGGCTCCAGGCTCCGAGCCATCAGCCCAGACAGAGCCTGATGCGGGGCTCGAACTCACGGACCGCGAGATCGTGACCTGGCTGAAGTCGGACGCTTAACCGACTGCGCCACCCAGGCGCCCCCTAGACTGTAACTTTTGACAGGACAACAAACCAACTAAATTCCATAGCCTTAGAAATAGATTAATTCACTGAAGATTCCCACCTGACTGGTACTGAGGACTGATGCACCATGAATAAGCTATTCATTTTTAGTACATTCAGACTTCAAAATGATTTGTGACACTACTACATTTTGGAAAACATTTAACTGGTTACAATCCTGGTAAGCCCCAAAAGAATTTCACCTCAGCCATACAAAACATAAACTCTTAAGTTGCCACACTGGTGACTACTCTCAGAGAAGGAGGTATCTGGGGCCAAGTAAGCTGCCCTAATTTCCCTAGTGCCCTAATTTCCTAAATCTCTGCCAAAGTTTTACTCCACCTATAATCCCAAGCACCAAAGGCATGACGACAGAAGTAGCCATTGTCAGCCAGAATTAACCACCGACAAATAGGAACAGTTAAGTTCTTAGCTATTAAAGCACTTATACATGCACCACTCAGAAAGGGGCTGGTTCACAGGGCCTATTACTGATGCCACCATCAGGCAGCCAAAATATTGGGTTTCTAGATGAGAAGTTTTCATATGTGGCATACAGGCCAGTGGATGATGGAACCACTGAATGTCACTGAAATAAATCCCAGTTAATTCAGCTCAAAAGAAGTAGGAATAAGGAATAAGGCTTTTTTTTTTTTTAATGAAAGATGGATATTTTTAACATTAGATTGAAGAGAAGGAAAAGACAGTAAGATCACATAAATCAACTCGAGGTCTGGGACAGTAATTCCAATGAAGGTGGTATGTATATTTAAATTGTTTTTATGACTCTGAAACTAGTAATTTTAAAGCAAATTATTGTTTGGCTTTATCTCCTCCCCCCCTTTTTTTTGTTGGTTTATTTTTGGTAACAAATGACCAAAGTCACTTTATACCTCTCATTTCACTTTAACAAGCTTCACCTATCTGCCTTTTCCCAGTCTCCCTTTACAAGTGAATTTTGAAATGTTTATATCATTTTCAAATACTCCAGTTTGACACCAGTAAATGTCAGGCCAGTATCGTCTGAACTCTTCAACTATAGTCAGGACGCATCATCAAACAGGATTCTTTCTACACACATGTAGTCTGCACTTACAGGCCCCGCCATTTCTTTCCCATGCTCCTTGCCAGGCCACCTGCCAGGCCATTTCTACTTTGCACAGTGGAATATAATTCCAAATGCAACACATTACATTTAGTCTTTGTAAACTTTTACTCCTTTAACTTCTCTAGATAGTTTCAGAATATAGATTTTCAACTCTGTCAGTCTAATTTGATAAATCAGAATACTGGGGTCTAGAGAGGCAGTCTGGCTTACTTTCTATTACAACTGAGTAAGCTGTGAGCCCCTTCCTGAAAGCGTGGGCTATCCTGATAAAAACCTAACTGAATTTTTTGACCATATCTGAAAAAACTGGATTTATGGGTCAGAATACAAAGTCCAGATACAATAAGAAAAGGGAACTCTTGTATTCCTCCACTATATATCAAGCACTGTTTTATTAAAGATACAAAGAAATCTAAGCATGGTTGGGAAAGATCTGCATTAAATAACAGGACAGGTGAGGGGCGCCTGGGTGGCTCAGTTGGTTAAGCATCCGACTTCAGCTCAGGTCATGATCTCACAGTCTGTGAGTTCAAGCCCTGCGTCGGGCCCTGTGCTGACAGCTCAGAGCCTGGAGCCTGCTTCGAATTCTGTGTCCCTCTCTCTCTGCCCCTCCCTGCTCATGCTCTGTCTCTCTCACTATCAAAAATGAATAAATGTTAAAAAAAAAAATTTAACAACAACAAAAAAATACAGGAGAGGTGGTTACCCCAAGGCGGGAGGGGAACTGGATGCAGGAAAGAGGATAAGGTGGGAAGAATAAGAGTTCAATAAACACTGATAACATAAACTACTCTACGACATGGTTAATTTTTGTGCCACAGGCCCTTGAGATAAAAAAAAAAAAAAAAAAAAACAGCTAAGGCTTACCATATGCTCATTCTCTACAGTGTATGTGCCATATTTCATGTCTCCTCGGCCCCCAGGTGTGGCTGTCAAAGGTGTGCTTCTCACTTCCCGATGGAGTTTAGCAAGGTCCTTCCGGTAGGTTCGAAGCTTAGACATCATAGGGTTACGGAAAGACAGAGGTGCATAACGTAGTTCCTCTTCCATCTCTGCCAGCTAGGAAGGCAGAAAGTGAGTAGATAGCCTGGTTCTTTTCTCTCTCATCTGGGCACATGCCTAGTATGGACTAATCAAACCACAGACAACTGCAAATAAGTATTCAACCGTATGTTCCATGAGGGCAGGGACCACATGTGATCTGTTCACCTCATTATTCTGAGTGCCTGGCACAGTGCCTAGCATGCATAGAACAGGCATTCAAGAAATATGTGATGAATGAGTGAAAAAAACTAACAAGCACCTTATATCTGACTAAACATTTTTATATGTATTATCTCATTTAATCTTCCCTGTCCTCAATAAGGTAGTAAATACTACTTCTATTTCATATGTAAGAATTGAAGAAATGTACTCAAGATAACACAATAAGGGAAGTCAGGATTCAAAATCTTCAAATTGCCTTTCCAGTATACCAAATTCTTAAGCTGTTATAGTTCAAGTACTCTCATGAAACACTTTGAAGTCTACTGTACTAAAAATGATAGGGGTCTGGCATGAGGTTTCTTCCTTCCTCTTCTTTTGGAAAATCAACTGTTTGTCTCCATGTCCTATATAACCAGGGGTCCACATGAGATCTCCATTTTATTGGGTAAGTAAAATATAACACTCAGACATGTTCACAAGAGCCATAAATTATTTTCATCTGCCTGGGATGGCCAAAGTTGGATTGGTTAATTTTGCTAAGTTTCTAAGCACCAAACAAATAAATTGGTATTAGCTGAAAGATGTTTAACATTCTACAAAGATATTAACCAAAAAAAGAAGACTGATTCTATAACTGGTATCCTGCAGATGCCAAGATTTACACAGGTATTAAGAAGAGTTTCTAGTATGTCCATTGTGAAGGAGATAGTTTCCACAGTTTCCACAATCTGGTGGCCTGACTTTATCCATTCATCCATCGGTGGACATTTGGGATCTTTCCATACTTTGGCTATTGGAACCTGGATTTTAACCCCAAATTCCTGAAAGGGTTTGATGAAGCTAGAGGATAAGGATATGGAGAGAGAGGGACACTACTTCTAAAAAATAAGGTTTTGGGGCGCCTGGGTGGTGCAGTCGGTTAAGCGTCCGACTTCAGCCAGGTCACGATCTCGCGGTCCGTGAGTTCGAGCCCCGTGTCGGGCTCTGGGCTGATGGCTCAGAGCCTGGAGCTTGTTTCCGACTCTGTGTCTCCCTCTCTCTGCCCCTCCCCCGTTCATGCTCTGTCTCTCTCTGTCCCAAAAATAAATAAAAAATGTTGAAAAAAAAATTAAAAAAATAAAAATAAAAATAAAAAAAATAAAAAATAAAAAATAAGGTTTTGTTTTGTTTTTAAAGAAAAGCTATAGATTAAGAGAGAAGCAGTTGTTAAATTGCTCGGCAGCCTGGACCAACATTTGACCAGCCCACTTTAGGTCCTGACTGGAAACCTGTCCAGTCCATGCATGCCCTGCCCAAGGAACCAAATCCAGCCACTATGCTTGTTTGTTTGCTTTCTCTTTCTCTCATTTAATTAATTTATTTTTATTATTTCAGCTTTTATTAATAAAACTAAACTCAAGGCAACTGCTTGGTTCTTGCATTTGATCTGACCATATACCAGACAAGTGGTTCTTTATGAGGACTTAGGGGAGAAATGTCAATATACAGACAGGTTCCATCAAAACTGGGATGTTGCAATATCTAATAAAGTTAGGTAAATGAAATTAAAGAGAACATATTATATATTAAAAACCAGAAATCTCCCCCTCTAATATCAGGGGATTCCTTTAACAGTCTTCAATGTGTTTGTCAAGATCAATCATATTCACTATGTTGTCTTTTAAAACAGCAGAAGGGAAGTACAACCACTTCTGAGGTACATTTTTTGTGATAATAATTTTAACAAAGAAGAATAACTCATCTTAATGGCCAGCTTTTAAAATTTCATTTTAAAAGACCACCCAGGTAGGGGCAACCAGGTGGCTCAGTAGGTTAAGAACCCGACTTCAGCTCAGGTAATGATCTTGCGGTTCATGAGTTTGAGCCCCGCATTGGTCTCTGTGCTGACAGTTCAGAGCCTGGAGCCTGTTTTGGATCTGTGTCTCCCTCTCTGCTCCTCCCCAACTCGTGCTCTGTCTGTCTGTCTCTCTCTCAAAAATAAACAAACATTAAAAGACCACCCAGGTAAAGGTTTGAGAATGCCCTTACTACTCACATCAGGAATGTATTATATCAAATACTAATTTTAAGAGAGTAAGCTTTACCCATTTGTGTTTGTCAAATCCTCTCATCACTCACCCCATCAACTGGCCTCACTTAGTAAGAAATAATCCAAATAAAGATCAATACACAGGAACATTTAATCTGTGGTCGGGTAATAATTCTGGAAAAGACTAACTCCAGGTAGAAGAAATAAGGACTTGCTCCCTGTTCTTACCGTTTCATTTGCTTCCTGTTGCTTTTCATCAAAATCTCTGATCAGTTTTTTCTTCTCTTCTGGAAAAGGTAAACAAGTTTCAAGAGTTCAGTCCTGCCTTCCATGTATTTGTAGAGGTCATTCTCTCCGCTTACAATAAACTCCCCAACCCTCTCTCCTGATGGGGTAACAGTACTTAATCACCTCTAAAAAGCATTTAGACATGTACAGGAACTTGTTATCACAACGATGGGGGAGTGAAGGAAGTGGGTATTACGAATGGCATTTAAGGTCCAGGGAACAAAAATATCCATGCTTGGGACACTCCTGAATTATCTGGCCCCAAAGGTCAAGATTATTCTACTATGAAACACTATAGGTCTAAGTTAATTACTGTCAATCTATTTTTCCCAAGAGGGATCAGGCACACCATCAACAAGAATGTTTAACAATACTGATGTTCTAAATTCTTGTTCCCACGTTCACCTCTACTGTGAAACATTTCTCTGTATTAACCCTCATCCACTGCTTTTCTGCAAAACAAATTCAAGACTCACTTATTCTGCTTGCTGGGGAGACTGCATGGTATGGTACATATTTCTCAGCCGTATCCATTGGCGGTGATATGTAAAATGATGCAAATACCACGGACTCACACAGTGAGAAAATCATTCCCTTTGCAATTCTCTTTCAATCCTTTGCATTATGTCATTTCAGTGTTAGTATGTCTTTAATACCTAAAAATTACTAATCTCTTTTAACAAAAATAGAATAGGCTTCAGCTTCCAACCAGTAACCTTTAACTAAAACAGCACTGTTTTGCCTGGACTGTATTTTTCAGATCATTTAGATAGGTCTCCAAGAGTTTCCACTTAACAGATCTATCATTCCATCACAAAACAGTGCAATATAAGGGCACCTGGGTGGCTCACTCAGTTAAGCATCTGACTTCAGCTCAGGTCATGATCTCACAGTTTGAACCCTGCATTGGGTGAACTTGAGCCCCACTTCGGGTGAGCCCTGCTTCTCTCTCTCTCCCTCTCTCTCTGCCCTTCACTCATTTGCACCCCCTCTCAAAAAAACAAAACAAAACCAGTGCACTACACAATCTTTTCAGGTGTACATGGAATATTTTCCAGGATGTTATTATTCGGCCACAAAATAAGTCTCAATAAATTTTTAAAAAAGACCAAAATTATATCATGCATCTTTTCCATCCACAATGGTACAAAACCAGAAATCAACCACAGAATAAATTTGGAAAGAACATAAATATATAGAGAGGGTAAATAACATGCTACTGAACAATGAATGGGTCAACCAAGAAATCAAAGAGGGTATCAAAAAATACTTGGAGACACCACTAGTGTTGGCAAGGATGTAGAGAAAAAGGAACCCTCATGTACTGTTGGTGGGAATGCAAACTGGTGCAGCCACTGTAGAAAATCATACAGAGTTTCCTCAAAAAGATAAAAATAGAACTCCCGTACAATCCAGTAAATCCACTACTGGGTATTTGCCCAAAGAAAACAGAAGCACTAATTCAAACAGATCTATGCACCTGTATGTTTACTGTAGCATTATTTACACTACCCAAGAAACATGGAAGCAACCCAAGTGTCCACCCACAGATGAATGGATAAGATGATGTGACACACACACACACACACACACACACACACACACACACAAATGTTACTCAGCCACAAAAAAGAATGAGGGGCGCCTGGGTGGATCAGTTGGTTAAGCGTCCAACTTCAGCTCAGGTCATGATCTTGCGGTTTGTGGGTTCAAGCCCCACACTGGGCTATGTGCTGACAGCTCAGAGCCTGGAGCCTATTTCAGATTCTGTGTCTCCTTCTCTCTCTCTGCCCCTCCCCTTCTCCCGCTCACACGTGCGCTCTCTCTTTTCTCTCTAAAATAAACATTAAAAAAAAAAAAAACGAATGAACTCTTGCTTTTGCAATGACATAGATGGATCTAGATGGTATAATGCTAAGTGAAATAAGTCAGTTAGAGAAAGATAAATACCATATGATTTCACTCATATGTGGAATTTAAGAAACAAACAAAACAGAAAAAAAGAAACAAAAACAGATGCTAAATATAGAGAACAACCTGGTGATTTCCAGAGGGGAGGCAGGAGGGGGATTAGGTAAAATAGATGAAGGAGATTATAAGAGTACACATCATGATGAGCACTGAGTAATGTATACAATTACTGAATCAGTATACTGTGCACCTGAAACTAATATAACACTGTATGTTAATTACACTGGGATTAAAAAAAATACGTGGAAACAAAACTCAATAGTCTAAAACTGTTGGGATGCAGCAAAAGCTGTTCAAAGAGGGAAGTTTACAGCAATACAGACCTATCTCAACAAACAAGAAAATTCTCAAAGAAATAACCTAATATTACACCTAAAGGAGCCAGGAAAAGAACAAAGCCCAAAGCCAGTAGAAGAAAGGAAATAATAAAGATTAGCACAGAAATAAATTAAATACAGGCAAATAAAAGCAAAACCCCTAAAACAACAGAGTGCCTTACACCTAAAGGAGCTAGAAAAAGAACAAACAAAACTAAAGGAAATAATAAAGATTAGAGCAGAAATAAATGATAAAGAAACAAAAACCAAAAGAACTGATCAATGAAACTAGGAGCTCATTCTTTGAAAAAAAATCAATAAAACTGATAAACCTCTAGCCAGACTTATCAAGAGAAAAAAAGAGTACTCAAATAAATAAAATCACAAATGAGAGAGGAGATATAACAACACCACAGAAATACAATTATGAGAATATTATGAGAAACTACATGCTGGGGCACCTGGGTAGCTCAGTCGGTTGAGCATCTGACTCTTGATTTTGGCTCAGGTCATGATCACACAGTTGTGGGATCAAGCCCTGCATCAGGCTCACTTCTGAGGGTGGACCCTGCTTGGGATTCTCTCTTTTCCTCTCTCTCTGCCCCTCCCCTGCTCGTATGCACATGTGTGCATGCTCTCTCTCTTTCTCAAAAATAAAAAAAGGGGCGCCTGGGTGGCTCAGTCAGTTAAGCATCCAACTTTGGCTCAGGTCATGATCTCGTGGTTTGTGGGTTCGAGCCCTGCATCGGGCTCTGTGCTGACAGCTCAGAGCCCAGAGCCTGCTTCAGATTCTGTGTCTCCTCTCTCTGCCCCTCCCCACTGGTGCTCTGTCTCTATCAAAAATAAATAAACGTAAAAAAAAATTAAAAAAAAACTATATGCCAACAAACTGGAAAACCTAGAATAAGTGGGTAAAGTCTGAGAAACATAAATTACCAAAACTGAAACAGGAAGACACAGAAAATTTGAACAGACTGATTACCAGAAAAGAAACTGAATCTGTAATCAATAAACTCTCAACAAAGTCCAAGATCAGATAGCTTCCCAGGTGAATTCTACCTAACATTTAAAGAACAGTTAATACCTATTCTTCTCAAACTATTCAAAAAAATAGAAAAGGAAGGAAAGCTTCCAAAATCCATTCTATGAGGCCAGCATTAACCTGATATCAAAACCAGATAAAGACACGACAAAAAAAGAGAACTACAGGCCAGTATCTAGATATAACATAGATATTATGTTAACATATTTTAACATAGATATAAAAATACTCAACAAAATACTAGCAACCCAAATCCAACAATACATTAAAAAAGTCATTCACCACAATCAAGAGGGTTTATTCCAGGGATACACGGATGATTCAATATTTGGAAATGAATCGTGATACATCACATCAATAAGAGAAAGAATAAAAACCATATGATCAACTTGGTAGATGCAGAAAAAGCATTTGACTAAGTACAACATCCATTCATGATAAACACTTTCAACAAAGTAGGTTTAGAGAGAACATACCTCAACATAATAAGGGCCATATGTGAAAAACCCACAGCTAACATCATACTCAATGGTGAAAAATTGAGAGCTTTTCCTCTAAGACTGGGAACAAGACAAAGATGCCCACTCTCACAATTTCTTTTAATGTTTTATTTTTGAGAGTGAAAGAAAGAGCGTGCGTGCATGTGGGAGGGACGGAGAGAAAAAGGGAAAGAAAGAATCCCAAGCAGTCTCCGTGCTGTCAAGTGCAGAGCCCAAAGCAGGGCTTGTTCCCAAGAACTGTGAGATCATGAACTGAACCAAAAACAAGAGTAGGATGCTTAACCCACTGAGCCACCCAGGCACCCCTATTTTCTTTCTTCTTCTTTTAGAGAGACTGTGCACACGAGCAGAGGAGAGAGGCAGAGGAATAGAGAGAATCTTTTTTTTTTTTTAATGTTTTTATTTATTTTTGAGACACAGAGAGACAGAGCATGAACGGGGGAGGGGCAGAGAGAGAGGGAGACACAGAATCGGAAACAGGCTCCAGGCTCTGAGCCATCAGCCCAGAGCCCGACGCGGGGCTCGAACTCACGGACTGTGAGATCATGACCTGAGCTGAAGTCGGACGCCTAACCGACTGAGCCACCCAGGCGCCCGGAATAGAGAGAATCTTAAACAGGCTACACACTGAGCATGGAGCCTGACACGGGGCTTGGTCCCATAACCCTGGGATCATGACCAGAGCCAAAACCAAGAGTCGGATGCTCAACCAACTGAGCCACCCAGGTGCCCCTCAGATGACATGATTCTATATACAGAAAACCCTAAAGACTCCACCAAAAAACTATCAGAATAAGTGAATTCAGTAAAGTCATAACTTACAAAATTAATATACAGTGGGGCGCCTGGGTGGCTCAGCCAGTTAAGCGCCTGACTTCAGCTCAGGTCGTGATCTCGCAGTCCGTGGGTTCGAGCCCCGTTTTGGGCTCTGTGCTGACAGCTCGGAGCCTGGAGCCTGCTTTGGATTCTGTGTCTCCCTCTCTCTCTGCCCCTCCCCTGCTCATGCTCTGTCTCTGTCTCAAAAATAAATAAAAACATTTTTTAAAAATTTCAAAATTAATATACAGAAATCTGTTGCATTTCTATACACTAATGATGAAGTAGCAGAAAGAGAAATTAAGAAAACAATCCCATTCACAATCACACCAAAAATAACAAATCACGTAGGACTAAACTTAACCAATGAGATTAGGACCTGTATTCTGAAACTATAAAACACTAATAAAAACAAATTGAATATGATGCAAATAAATGAAAATATATTCAATGCAATTCCTATCAAAACACCAACAGCATTTATCATAGAACTTGAACAAATGATATTAAAATCTGTATGGAACCACTAAAGACCCTGAATAGCCAAAGCAATCTTGAAAAAGAACAAAGCTAGAGGTATCACAATTCCAGATTTCAAGACATACTACAAAGCTGTTGTAATCAAATAGTATGATACTGGCACAAAAACAGACACATAGATCAATGGAACAGAACAGAGAACACAGAAATAAACCCACACTTATCTGATCAATTCATCTAAGACAAAGGAGGCAAGAATAAATAATGGGAAAAAGTCTCTTCAACAAATGGTGCTGGACAAACTGGACAGCTATATGTAAAAGAATGACACTAACCATTTCCTTAAATAAATGGATTTAAAGACCTAAATGTGAAACTTGGAACTGTAAAACTCCTAGAAGAAAACATAAGCAGTAATTTCTTAACAAATAATGGATTAAAGACCTAAATGTGAAACTTGGAACTGTAAAACTCCTAGAAGAAAACATAAGCAGTAATTTCTTTTACATCAGCCACATAAATACTTTTCTAGATATGCTTCTTCAGGCAAGGGAAACAAAAACAAAATGAAATTACTGGGACTACACCAAAATAAAAAGCTTTGCACAGCGAAGTAAACCATCAACAAAACAAAAAGGCAACCTATTGAATGGGAAAAGATGTTTGGATATAGTATATCCAATAAGGGGATAATATCCAAACTAAACACAAGAAAACCCAAATAATCCAATTAAAAATGGGCAGAGGACCTGAACAATCATTTTTCCAAAGAAGACATACAAATGCCCAACAGACACATGAAAAGATTGTCAACATCACTGACCAGCAGGGAAATGCAAATCAAAACCACAATGAGAGATCACCTTACACTGTCAGAATGGCTAAAATAAAAAACACAAGAAATAACATGCGTTGGTGAGGATGTGGAGTAAAAAGAACACTCATGAACTGTTGTTGGGAATGTAAACTGGTGCAGCTACACCAAGGAAAACACTATGGAGGTTCCTCAAAAAATTAAAAATAGAATCACCATATGATATGATCCAGTAATATCCACTATGGGGTATTTACCCAAAGGAAACAAAAACACTAATTTGAAAAGATATATGCACCTCTATGTTTACTGCAGCATTATTTAAGAAAACTAAGATATGGAAGCAACCCAAGTGTCCATCCACAGATAAATGCATTAAGAAGATGTGGAAGGTGTGTGTGCGCGTGCGTGTGTGTGTGGTGTGTATAAAATGGAATATTATTGGGGCCCTGGGTGGCTCAGGCGATTGAGCGTCTGACTTGGGCTCAGGTCATGATCTCACGGCTCATGAGTTCGAGACCCATGTCAGGCTCTGTGCTGACCGCTCGGAGCCTGGAGCCTGCTTCAGATTCTGTGTCTCCCTCTCTCTCTGCCCCTCCCCTGCTCATGCTCTGTCCCTCTCTCTCTCTCTCAAAAATAAATATTCAAAAAAATTTTTTTAAATAAAAAAATAAAATGGAATATTATTATTCGTCCATAAAAAAAAATGAGATCTTACCATTTGCAACAAGATGGATAGATCTAGAGGGTATAATGCTAAGTGAAATAAGTCAGAAAACAAAAGACAAATACCACACAATTTCACTCATTTTTTGCAACTTAAGAAACAAAACAAATGAACAAAATTAAAAAGAAACAAAAAAAGATTCTTTTTTTCTAAACGTTTATTTAGTTTGGGAGAGAGTATGTATGCGTGCACACAAGGCAGAGAGGGCAGAGGGCTCTCTGCCTCTCTGTGCTGTAGTGCAGAGCCTGATGTGGGGCTTGATCCCACCAACTGTAAGTTCATGACCTGAGCTGAAATCAAGAGTCAGACACTTAACCAACTGAGCCAGTCAGGTGCCCTGAAAAAAAAACAGATTTTTTTTTTTTTTAACGTTTATTTATATTTGAGACAGAGAGAGACAGAGCATGAACGGGGGAGGGTCAGAGAGAGAGGGAGACACAGAATCTGAAACAGGCTCCAGGCTCTGAGTGGTTAGCACAGAGCCTGACGCGGGGCTCGAACTCACGGACCGCAAGATCATGACCTGAGCCGAAGTCGGACGCTCAACCGACTGAGCCACCCAGGCGCCCCAAAACAGATTCTTAAATACAGAGAACAAACTGATGGCTGCCAGAGGGGAAGTGGATGTGAGGATGGGTGAAATAGATAAAGGGGATTAAGAAGTACGCTTCTCTTGATGAGCACTAAATAATGTATTAAACTGTTGAATCGTTATATTGTACACTTGAAACTAACACTGTATAACACCGTATAACACCGTATGTTAATTAAGTCAATATAAAAATAAATTTAAAAAAATTAAGGTAAGTATTAATAGCTGGAGAATTGAAATTTACGTAAAATAAACAATCAAATACTTCAAACTAAAAAAAAAAGATTTTCGAGGCACCTGGGTGGCTCAGTCAATTTAGTATCCAACTTTGGCTCAGGTTGTGATCTCATGGCTCGTGAATTCAAGCCCCATGTTGGGCTCTATGCTGACAGCTCAGAGAGTGGAGCCTGGATTTTGTGTGTGTGTGTGTCTCTCTCTCTCTGTCCCTCCCCCATTCATGCTCTGTCTCTCTCTCTCAAAAACAAGTAAACATTTAATAAATAAATAAATAAATAAATAAATAAATAAATAAATAGATAGATTATTTAAATGGTAATATAAAATTTCCTTTTAAAATAACTTTATGTATTAAATGTATGTTATAAGAAATAAGTTGATATAAAAATGATTAAGTAACAGTAAAAATGGTACTTGGACCAGCATAATATCACCTGGTAAAAACATTTGTGAAAGAGGGAACCACTGGTAAGAAAAGGAGTTAGATTCTGGTCCTTTCCTTGGAGTTGACTCAACATCTAATATGGGTAATAATTCTTCATCTCTTTGGGACCAGACCTCCTTCCTTAGCTATAAAACAAGTAGGTAGCTTATCTCTTCATATGTAACAAGCAAAAATTATCCCTACTTATGAGCAGCTTGATTTCTGAAAATGTGTCCAAATGAATGTTCTCCCTGAAAATCTACACATAATCTACCTATTCCACAAAGTTACCACTGCTTACATTGTTTTTTTTGAGCTCATCTTTTGAAATTATCTTCACAATCTGGGGATACAGTCTTTTTTTTTTTCAATTTTGGTAAAATTTACATAAAAGTTATCATTTTGACCTTTTTAAAAAAATTTTTTTAGCTTAATATTTATTTATTTATTTATTTATTTATTTATTTATTTATTTTTTAAATTTTTTTTTCAACGTTTATTTATTTTTGGGACAGAGAGAGACAGAGCATGAACGGGGGAGGGGCAGAGAGAGAGGGAGACACAGAATCGGAAACAGGCTCCAGGCTCTGAGCCATCAGCCCAGAGCCCGACGCGGGGCTCGAACTCACGCACCGCGAGATCGTGACCTGGCTGAAGTCGGACGCTTAACCGACTGCGCCACCCAGGCGCCCCTAGCTTAATATTTATTTTGAGAGAGACAGCATGTGCACACGAGCCAGGGAGGGGCAGACAGACAGCAGGAGAGGGAGAATCCCAAGCAGGCTTTGCACTGTCAGCAAACTGTGAGATCATGACCTGAGCCAAAATCAAGAGTTGGACACTTAACCAACTGAACCACCCAGTCACCCCTTGACCTTTTATAAGTATACAGCTAAGGGGCAGTAAGTACATTCACATTGTTGTGCAATCATCACCACTACCCCATCTCCAGAACCTTTCCACTACCCCAAACTGAAACTCATACCCAATGAACACTAATTCTCCACCTCCTATCCCCCCAGACTCTGGTAGCCACCATTTTACTTCTGTATCTGTGAATTTGACTAGGCTAGGTATCTCCTACAAAAGGAATCATAAAATATTTGTCCTTTTGTGCCCAGCTTATTTCACTTACCATAAGGTCCTCAAAGTTCATTCATGTTGCAGCATGTGTATGGGGACATGGTCTTTTAAAGTTATATTATTTTTCATTCACTGTGACTCCTAAATACAAGCCAGCACTTCATCGATTGAAGGAAGGACAATTTTTTCCAATGCCAAAGAAAACAGCTGAGTTGGGCTTATGGAGGGATGGCATGTGGGTATTCAATATGCTATCCTCAGATTTTCTGGCATAATTTTCTTTACTCTGGTTTTCATCCTAAGCCTTCACATTTGAACCCAATCCCATGTAAAATATAATGCCACAGTAATGCCTTATATGGATTTACATTTTGTTAATCACAATAGCATCTAGCATGTCAGTCGTCTGCTGCTTTTTAAGTGATCATAAACCATTCTGGATGTGTACATTCTATATTCTCAATTGGAAATCCAGTTCCTCCAGAACAGGGAAATTTACTTTTTCTTTTTAAGCCTCATAGCTTCTAGAACTGTAAACCTAGTAGTGTGCTCCTTAGATGTTACTACTACCTACAAGAGTAAATGACAATGCACCTTTTACTATGCCTCCTTTACGTTGACATTCCCTTAATATATACAAGATACTCCAGGTGAACCATTTCTGACTCTACACTGCTCACAAATGAGGCTTTGTTGCTGTTTTAAATAGTAAGAAGTTCAGCCATGGCAAATGGTCTGCACCTTGACCATCCATGATGTAACTGAAGTAAGCACAAAAGCAGCTGTCACTATCCCTGAATAGGCTATGTTTTCAGCCACCAGCAGTGAAATATTATCTGCAATCAAGAATGGCTACTTCCATGGAGAAATATCATATTACTTTGTAATAAGCTGTTGCTTAGTGTCACCACTCCTCTGAATAGGCACATCTCCAAACTTGAGCACACTCACTTCTGATCCAAGGCACACAGTATGAAGAAATATTCCACATATAAGTGCATTCCCCCTTCCTAGCTCTGATTTTTCTACAACTGTTAGTCATAAAGTTTCCTCCTTTATTAAAGATACGAAAATCTGCATCTTTAAAAAATTTAATGTTTATTTATTTTTGAGAGAGAGAGAGAGCGAGACAGAGCATGAGTGGGGGAAGGGCGGAGAGACAGAGACACTGAATCTGAAGCAGACCTCAGGCTCTGAGCTGAAGTCAGCACAGAGCCAGATGCAGGGCTTGAACCAGTGAACCATGAGATCATGACCTGAGCTGAAGTCAGACGCTTAACCAACTGAGCCACCCAGGCCCCCTGAAAATCTGCATTTTTAAGAGGCAAACTCTAGAATGATTCAAAGAAAGTGGTTACATAAATAAGAGTAGGAGGCAAAGAGGTAGCTCACAGAATACTGATCCTTTCACTAACTTCTTTCTCTTCATGATTCTGTTATGCTCAGTCTTTTTGGAATTGGGATACTCCCACTCTTTACCTAAAATCATGACATACTTTCTCCTAGGAGTTCTCTACAGCTTATATACTTTTAAAAGAAATACGCTCTTTTTGAAAACAATTTTAAGACTTTCACATTGTGAGATCCTTTATGGAATCCTAAGGTTAAAAAAAAAAAAAAGCCTTTGAAATTCTCCCTTCTGATGATGAAGCCAAGGAGGGAGATATTTAAAGGTTCAAAAGAGGCTGAACCCAACTGAGAGGTATCAGTAGGTGCTTCTGTATGCTTTAGTCTCAGAATTGTGAAACCAATGAATGTTAGAGTGTAAATGGACCTCAGAGATCATCTAGTCTAACCTTCTCATTTTACAGTTGAGGAAACTAGAGCCTGCAGAAACTGCCTTCCCCAAGGTCATAAGAGGAGCAAATGTGTGGCAACACTAGTTCTAGAATGCAAGTCTCCTGACTCCCTATCCAAGGCTTTTGTACATTATAGCACTGAGGGGCATTTTTATGCTCCCTGGGTATAGACTTCAGCAACAGGTAAAACTTGTTGAGACTTAATTTTTTAGGGAATTAGAGTTAACACTACAATTAACTACAAAATTGCAGGACTGCATACTAGGTAAAATGGGCACCAAAACCAAGAGTGAGCCATTCCAAACACTATCCCCCACCCCACATGCCTTCCCAAACCAGTCACATGTAAGTGACTGGTAAACTGGGTGGATGACACACCACAAAAGAGCCAGCTCTGAAAGACTAAAGAAAGTGTACCTCAATGTTCAACTAAGGCGACAGCCTGTCTTCCTTATAGGTGGTTTGATTTACCAACCCAAGAAAGACTACCTTGACCCAGTAAAGCTGTGGAAATAACTTGTTTCACCAGGATCAGGTGGCGAATTTGCTTTTGGTGCCCCACCGTGGCATGTCTAGGAACTACACCCTCTGTTTGTAGCCTATGATAGTTTATCTGATCTCACACCATATAGGAGGTAAAAGTACAGGCATGCCTTGGATATATTGCAGGTTTGGTTCCAGACCACCACAATGAAGAATGCAATAAAGCAAGTCAAATGAATTTTTGGTTTCTCTGTGCATACAAAAGTTATGCTCACATTATACTGTAGTCTATTAAAGTGTATGATAGCATTATGTCTAAAAAGTGTACACAATTTAAAAATACTTTACTGAAAGTAAATGTTTTACTGTGAAAAATGCTAACTATCATCTGAAGTTGAGTGAGTCATAATCTTTTTGCTGGTAGAGGGTCTCGTCTTGACGTTGATAGCTGCTGACTGATCAGGGTGGTGGTTGCTGAAGATTACGGTGGCTGTGGCAATTTCTTAACATAACACAACAATGAAGTTTGCTGCATTGATGGAATTTTCCTTTCATGAACAATTTCTCTGTAGCATGAAAACTGTTTGATAGCATTTTATTCAGAATTTATTTAAAAACTGAAGTCAATCCTCTCAAATCCTGAACTGCTTTATCAACTAAGTTTATGTAATATTCTAAATCCTTTGTTGTCATTTCAACAATCTTCACAGCATCCTCACCAGCAGTAGCTTCCATCTCAAGAAACCACTTTCTTTGTTCATCCATAAGAAGCAACTCCTCATCAGTTAAAGTTTTTATCCTGAGATTACAACAATTCAGTCACATCTTCAGGCTCCACTTTTAATTCTAGTTCTCTTGCTATTTCTACTACATCTGCAGTGATTTCCTCCACTGAAGTCTTGAAGCCCTCAAAGTCATCCATGAGGGCTGGAATCAATTTCTTCAAAACTCCCATGAAAGTCATTATTTTGACCTCTTCCTTGAATTATCCATGTTTTTAATGGCATCCAGAATGGTGAAACCTTTCCAGAAGGTTTTCAATTTACTATACCCAGAATTGTCAGAGGAATCATTACCTTTGGCAGCTAGAGCCTTATGGAATGTATTTCTTTTCTTTCTTTTTTTCTTTCTTTTTTTTTTTTGGAATGTATTTCTTAAATAATAAGACTTAAAAGTCAAAATTACTCCTTGATCCATGGACTGCAGAATAGATGTTGTGTTAGCAGGCATGAAACTTATTGTACATCTCCATGAGAGAGCACCTGGCTGACCACATACACCATCAATGAGCAGTAGTATTTTGAGAGGATTCCTTTTTTTGGAGCAGTAGGTCTCAACAGTGGGCTTAAAATATTCAATAAACCATGCTGTAAACAGATGTACTGTTACCTAGGCTTTGTTGGTCCATTTATAGAGCATAAGCAGAGTAGATTTAGCATAATTCTTAAGGGCCCCAGGATTATTGGAATGGTCTAGGAGCACTGGCTTCAACGCAAAGTCACAAGCTGCATTAGCTCCTAATAAGAGAGTCAGCCTGTGCTTTGAGGCTTTGAAGCCAGGCATTGACTTCTCTCTAGTTAAGAAAATCCTAGATGGCTGTTTCGTCTACATCAAAAATCTGTTGTTTAGTGCAGTCTCCTTCGTTACTTATCTTTGCTACATCTTCTGGATAACCTGCTGCAGCTTTTCCATCAGCACTTGGGGATTCCTTCACCTTGCACTTTTATGTTAGGGAGATGGCTTCTTTCCTTAAACCTCATGAACCAACCTCTGCTAGCTTCAAACTTTTCTTCTGAAGCAGCTTCCTCATCTCTCCCAGCTTTGAATTGAAGAGTTAGGGCCTTACTCTGGATTAGGCTTTGGCTTAAGATAACATTGTGGCTAGTTTATGGGGCGCCTGGGTGGCTCAGTCAGTTGAGCATCCAATTTCGGCTCAGGTCACGATCTCACGGCTTGTGGGTTCAAGCCCTGCATCGGGCTCTGTGCTGACAGCTCAGAGCCTGGATCCTGCTTTGGATTCTGTGTCTCCCTCTCTCTCTGCCCCTAACCCACTCGCATTCTGTCTCCGTGTCTCTCAAAAATAAATAAACATTAAAATAAACAAACAAACAAACAAACAAACAAACATACATTGTGGCTAGTTTAATCTTCTATCCAGGCCACTAAAACCTTCTCCGTATCAACAATAAGGCTGTTTTGCTTGTTTATCATTCTTATGTTCACTGGA
Organism: Lynx canadensis; assembly: GCF_007474595.2. Lineage (NCBI taxonomy): Eukaryota > Metazoa > Chordata > Mammalia > Carnivora > Felidae > Lynx > Lynx canadensis. Next base: position 113,466,239 of record NC_044308.2, read on the forward strand.
ACAGCACATTTAACTTCCTTCAAAACCTTTTCCATTACATTCACGATTTGGCTAACTCTTTGGTCAAGAGGCCTAGGTTTTGTCCTATCTCAGCTTTTGACATACCTTTCTCGCTAAGCTTAATCATTTGAAGCTTCTGATTTAAAGTGAGAGACATGCAACTCTTCCTTTCACTTGAACACTAAAAGGCGATTATAGGGTTATTAACTGGCCTAATTTCAGTCTGAAGTTTCATGAGAATGTGACAGACATTAAGTTGAGCAAATGTTGTTGGAAAATGGTGTTAATAAATTTGTTCAACACAAATTGTGGGATGCCACAAATCTTCAATTTGTAAAAAATGCGGTATTTGAAAAGCACAATAAAGTGAAGTGCAATAAAGCGCAATAAAACAAGATATGCCTGTGTTACATCCCTCTAAGCCTGTTTCCTTATCTGAAAATAAGAAATATAACAGTACCGGCCTCATAAGGTTGTCTGAAAGGGTTAAAAGAGATAATACACATAATAAGCACTTAGCAAATGCTCGGCATATTGAGAGTTTCATAAATAGCAACTACCATTTTTTGAAGTTTATTTTGAGAGAAAGAGCATGTGCATGTGCGCATGGGAAGGACAGAGAAAGAGGTAGGGAGAGGGAGAGGGAGAGGGAGAGGGAGAGGGAGAGGGAGAGGGAGAGGGAGAGAGGGAGGGAGAGAGAGACAATCCCAAGCAGGCTCTGCACTGTCAGCACAGAGCCCTATGTGGGGCTTGAACTCATGAACTATGAGATCATGACCCAAACCAAAATCAAGAGTCAGACAGATGCTTTATGGACTGAGTCACCCAGGTGCCCCACTACCATTGTTTTTAAAATTAAATCCTTAGGTAGAAAGAACTAAGAGTAAAAACAAAATTCACCAAAGAATATGAAGAGTGTTAGAAAAATTAAAATTCTGCAGTCAATAAGTTAATTGTTTACCAACCAGTTGCATATGATTCTATAGTCTCTTTATAGTGACTATTTTTGCTGGTTTCCAGAATAATGAGGTCTCAAAGACACACGCTGAAATTTGAGTGAGTTAAAATGGAAACTTTTCAATAATTCTATAACACTCATTAATACACTTGGAGCTGCCTTCAGGTCCTACAAAACCCAAACTAGAACATGACTACAGGCACAGTATTATCTAATAATAATTTACAGCATTCTGAGGTATTTGGAGAGACCTCTTCAGATGCTACAAACTAAGACTAGACATTATGGCATACTTAATATTATTAAGTAATTATATATTAAGTAATATGCATTAAAAATTATGTACATACTTAATATTATATAAAATCAATTAATAATTATCACATACGCTAACAGATTATCACTGCCATACAATCTTCCTAAAAAGGGACATATTTTGTCTGTTATCCCATCCTTTGTTTTAATAGGTATAGATATCCATTTTACAAATGATGAAAATGTGGAAAATGTGGTAGAATAAAAATAAAGTTACACCAGTTTTAATAGGCAACCATATATTATTTAAGTTTCTCCACAATTCACAGTACTTCTACAATCACTCAACAAATAGTTGTGGAGCACCTAGTATATACAAGGCACTGTTCTAGGTGCTTAGGATACATAATAAACAAAACAGACAAAATATAGAGCTTATAATAGAAGAAGGAACACCTCCAAACTTTTATGAGGCCAGCATTACAATGATACCAAAACCAGACAAAGGCACCACAAGAAAGAAAATTAAGAATATCTCTGGGTGCCTGGGTGGCTCAGTCGTTAAGCATCTGATTTTGACTCAGGTTATGAGTTCGAGTCCCACATCGGGTGAGCTTCAGCCCCACTTCAGGTGAGCTCGTGCCCCACTTTGGATGAGCACAAGCCCCACTTCAGGTAAGTCCTACTTCTCTCTCTCTTTCCTTCCCTCTCTCTCTCTCTCTCTGTCCCTCAAGGGATTCTCTCTCTCTCTCTGCCCCTCACTCACTTGTGCCCTCTCTCAAAACAAACAAAAAAACAGTATCCCTGATGAACCTAGATGCAAAAATCCTCAACAAAGTTATCAGCAAACTGAATTCAATGACACGTTAAAGGATCATACACCTTGATCAAGTGGGATTTACTCCAGGGATCCAAGAATGTATCTACAAATCAACATGATATACCACATTAACAAAATGAAGGGCAAAAATCATATGATCAGCTCAAGAGATGCAGAAAAAGTATCTGACAAAATTCAACATCCATTTATGACATAAAATCTCAACAAACTGGATATATCTAGAGAGAACATACTTCAACAAAGTAAAGGTCATATGTGACAAGCCCACAGCTAACATTATACTCACTGGTGGAAAGCTCAAATCTTTTCCTCTAAGATCACGAATAAGGATGCCTACTCTCACCATTTTTATACAACACAGTATTGGAAGCCAGAGCAATTAGGCATGAAAAAGAAATGAAAGGCATTCAAAATTGGAAAGGAAGAAGTAAATTCTGTCACTATTTGCAGATGGCATATTATACACAGAAAACCCTACAGACTCCACTGAAAAAACCGTTAGGTTTAATAAATAAATTCAGTAAGTTGCAGTATACAAAATCAATATACAAAAACTGACTGCATTTCTATATACTAACAATGAACTATCAGGAGAAATTAAGAAAGTAATGCCATTTACAATTGCAACAAAAAGAATAAAACACTAAGCCTAACCAAGGAGGTTAAAGATACGTACACTAAAAACACAAAACACTGATGAAAGAAACTGAAGACACAAATAAATGAAAAAATATTCCATGCACATGGATTAGAAAAATTAGTACTGTTAAAAGGTCCATAATACCCAAAACAATCTACAGACTCTGCAATCCTTATCAAAATTCCAATGGCAATTTTCACAGAAATAAAACAATCAATCCAAAAATTTGTATGGAACCAAAAAAGACCCCAATTAGAACAAAGTTGGAAGTATCATGCCTCCTGATATTACAAAGCTACAGTACTAGCATAAAAAAAAAAATGCAAAAATCAGTGGAACAGAATAGAGAGCCCAAAATAAATATACACATACATGATCAATTAACTTACAATAAGAGTCAAGAATATACAATGGGAACTACATTAGAAAACCAAGTCCTTCCCCCTCCTATGTCTTTCTCTCCTGTATAGAGAAAAACTCAGTCCCTCCTGTGTTTCTTGTGTATCTCCTTTACTACTCAGAACACTTCTGGTCAACCAAACGTGTGGAGGTTTTTCTCCACACCAAACATTTCTCTGCAATACCAGCTGGATGTTCACAGTTCAACTCAATTCTGACACTATCTACATGGAGACAGCATCAGATTCCACAGATTAAGAGCTCAGTCTCACAAGACCACCCCTCCCCCTTTAAAAGTCAATCACAAGTAATAGGTCCTCAGGTTAGCCACAACTTCTGTCCAATTTGGCTACAAATTGAAGGTTCTTATGACTCCCTCCTCAGGTTCAATTAACTTGTTAGAGTGGCTCACAGAATTCAGGGAAACGCTTACTTACATTTACCAATTTGTTAAGGATTATGATAAAGAATACAGGTGAAGAGCCAGATGAAGAGATACACAGGGTGAGGTCTGGGGGAGTCCTGAACACAGGAGCTTCTGTCCCTGTGGAGCTGGGGTGCATCACACTCCAGGCATGGATATTTTCACCCTCCTGGAAGCTCTCTAAACCCCATATACTATTGGGATTTTATGGAGGCTACTTCATACGGGCATGATCAATTATTAACTTCCATTTTCAGCTCTTCTTTCCTCTCTGGAGGACAAAAGATAGGGCTGAAAATCCAAGCTTCTAATCACAGGTTGGTCTTTCTGGTGACCAGTCCCCACCCAGGAGCCCACCCAGAGTCACCTCATTACAACAAAAGATGCTCCTAGTGTTCTTATCACTTAGGGAATTACAAGGATTTTGGGAGCTGTGTGTCAGGAACCAGGAGGAGATACACACACACACACACTCTTCCATTACCTCATAGGAAATGATGATCCCTTCAATAAATGGTTTTGGGAAAACTTGACAGAATAATGCAAGAGAATGGAAATTAACCAGTATCTTACACCATATACAAAAATTAACTCAAAATGGATCAAAGACTTGAATGTAAGACCTGAAACCATAAAACTCCTAGAAAAAAACACAGAGTTCCTTGACATCAGTATTGGTGATGAGTTTTTGGATTTGATACCAAAAGTAAAGGTAACAAAAGTAAAAATAAACAAATGGGACTACATCAAACTAAAAAGTTTTTGCACAGCAGAGAAAACCATCAACAAAATGAAAAGGCAATTTACCAAATGGGAGAAAATATTTGCAAATCATGTATCTGATAAGGGATTAATACCCAAAATAGATAAAGAACTCATACAACTCAGGAGCAAAAAAACGCAAACAATCTGATAAAAAAAAAATGGGCAAAAGATCTGGACAGGCATTTTTCCAAAGAAGACATACAGATGGCCAACAGGTATACGAAAAGGTACTCAACATCACTAATCAGGGAAATGCAAAGCAAATCACCATGAGATATTACCTCACACCTGTTGGAAAGGCTATAATCAAAAGACAAGAAATAACACCCACTGACAAAAATGTGGAGAAAATATAGAACTTATTTTTGGCTCAGGTGCTTTTAAACTTGACATGCATCAGAAATCCCCTGGATGGCTGTTAAAACAGGCTGTTAAGACAGTTAATAATTCCGTAAATCTTGGGTAGAGCCCAATAATTTGCATTTCTAATAAAGTCCCAGATGATGCTGACACTGGCAGTTCAGGGACCAAACTATGAAAACCACTGTTCTAGTGAAAGGAAGACAAATACTATACTATAAACATCAGAAATACATAAAGTGTCTAGTACATTTAGAAGATAAATGCTGGAGGGGCGCCTGGGTGGCTCAGTCGGTTAAGCGTCCGACTTCAGCTCAGGTCACTATCTTGCGGTCCATGAGTTCGAGCCCCGTGTCGGGCTCTGGGCTGATGGCTCAGAGCCTGGAGCCTGCTTCCGATTCTGTGTCTCCCTCTCTCTCTGCCCCTCCCCCATTCATGCTCTGTCTCTCTCTGTCTCAAAAATAAATAAAAACATTAAAAAAAAAAAAAAGAAGATAAGTGCTGGAGCACCTGGGTGGCTCAGTCGGTTGAGCATTCGACCTCAGCTCGAGTCATCATCTCATAGTTCGTAAGTTTGAGCCCTGTGTCGGGCTCTGTGCTGACAGCTCAGAACCTGGAGCCTGATTTGGATTCTTTGTCTCCCTTTCTCTCTGCCCCTCCCCCACTCCCTCCCTCCCTCCCTCCCTCTCTCTCTCTAAAATAAATAAACATTAAAAAAAATTTAAAAAAAAGATGATAAGTGCTCTGGGAAAAAAGAGAAACTAGGGCAAGACAACAGCTGCATACAGAGCTGGTATTCTTATGTTTTATTTAAATAAAACTCCCATTTCCTATATAATAGTAACAATGGTGAATGGCTCATGCCAGGCAATATTCATTCTATGGGCTTTACATATATTAACTAATTTAATCCAACAAGAACCCTATGAAGTAAATACGACGATTTACCCCATTTTGCAGGGAGAAACTAGTTAGGTTGAAGTAAGTTGTCCAAGGTCACACAGCTACTAAGAGATGGATCCTGGATGTGAGCCCAGGCAGTCTGGCTCTAGAATCATTGCTGTTAAATATTATAGTATACTGCTTCCCAATTCACAGATCTTCTTCATTAATGTTATTTCTTTTTCTTTCATGTTTATTTTTATTTGAGAGAGAGAGAGAAAGAAAGAGAGAGAGAGAATGCGCGCATGGGAGCGAGCAGGGGAGGAGCCGAAGTAGGCTCCAGGCTCCAAGCTCTCAGCACAGTACTATGCTCAAACCCATGAACTGTGAGATCATGACCTGAGCTTAACCAACTGAGCCACCCAGGCACCCCACTAATGTTATTTTTAGTGGCAGGAGAAGAAATATCTTGTCAGGCTAGACTGGACATACATTATCATCTCTATTCTATAAGCACAGTTGATGCTTTCTTTCATCTACAACCTACTTTTATATTTCTTATTTAAGTTCATCATTCACCCAAATAACCAAGTGAGAAAATGCAGACACCCTTGAATCTGTCTCTCACTCCCCATGTCCGATCTTAATTTCTGCCTCAGAAATTGGATTTAGGACTCTCTAGATTCCCATGTTACCCAGATAATTGCCACAAAGGCTCCTAGTATGGTCCCCTATATCCAGATTCTTGTTTCTCTTTCATCCTCCACTCAGCCACCAGCATTTTCCTTCTAAAGTAAAATCTGACCATATTAGTCAGCTGCTTAAAATCCTTCACCGATTCTTCGTATCAAGCCCAAATGCCTTAATGTGATATAAAGTCCCTTCACAATCTGGCTGTGTCTCACTTTCCTGATCTACTATTAATCTCCCACACATACCCTAAGCTCCATTCATGGTTCTAAGTATTTGATTTTCTGTTCTGTTATTGCCTCTTCCCATCTCCCTCTGGCAAACTCCCACTCAACCCCTTAATACTTAGTTCTCCTTTCTGCTTCCCTCCCCTAACACACAAGTCAACCTTTTCTTTATGGTCTCAAAACTGTCTTAGGACCAATCACACACTTTGTTGTAAATTTAGTCCCATTAAGGCAAGAGCTCTTGAAACTCCTAGGGTCCAAGACAGTGACTGATACACAGTAATTCTGAAAGAGTTATTAAAAACTGATTTAAGTTCAATTACAGAGCATAAGCTAAATTCAAGAGCTGTTATGTACATTATTCAGAACCTAATAATTTATGATGGAAATTAAAGCTCTGGAAAGCTCATGAAGTAATCTCAGAACTAGGAAAAAAGGATTCAGAGATAAGACACAGTGTGTTTGCCCAACTAAATTCTATTTATTCAACAAATATTTATTGAGCAGTATGAGTAAAGTAGCGAACAGAGATGTAAAATTGTTAAAATTCGTATTATAACCTATAGATACGTGTACACTGTATTTACTTACCCATTAAACAACTAAGTCCGCTACCAGCAACTTGTATTAAAGAGTATTTTGTGGGGAGCCTGGGTGGCTCAGTCGGTTGACTGTCCGACTTCAGCTCAGGTCATGATCGCATGGTTCGTGAGTTCGAGCCCTGCATCGGGCTCTGTGCTGATGGCCTGGAGCCTGCTTCAGATTCTCTGGAGCCTGCTTCAGAGCCTGGAGCCTGCTTAGGATTCTGTGTCTCCCTCTCTCTCTGCCCCACCCCCACTCGTGCTCTCTGTCTCTGTCTCTCAAAAATAAATAAATATTAAAAAAAAAAGAGTATTTTGTGCTTGGTTAGGTATTCACACCTTTTTGATTATCTTCTTTGCAGCAATGAGAAAGTTAGGTAGATGATAAAGGAAAATAGAACTCAATTACCCTTCCAGAAACCACCACTGCAAAATTTAATTCAGCACTGGGCTGCAAAAAATGGTCTATTTTTCAACCATGTAAATCAGATCCCATCACTCTTTTGCTCAATACTCTGTAAGTGCATCCCATCAGATTTAGAAAAAGGTGCAAATCTTTCACTGTGCTCTACAAGGTCACACGTGACCTGGCCCTGCCTAACTCTTTTTACCCTCATCTGCTACCACTGTCTCCTTTGCTCATTTCACTGGCAAACGCTGGCCTTCTTGCTCTTCCTAGAAGAGCTCATTTCTGTTTAAGAACCTTTGCAACGCTTACCAAGCTCATTGTGCTTAAGGAAACTTTGGAATACTATTCTTTTCTCCTCACACTCACTTCTCCCAAATTTTCACATGCTGGACTCCCTTCATTCAAGTCTCTGCTCAAATGGCACCTTCTCAAAGAAGCCTTTCACAGCCACCCTGTTTACTATTAGAGTTCTCCATTCCTTTGCCCTGCATAACTCTTCTCTTAATATTCATATATTACCAGGGACCCACTAGAACAAAGATTTTAAGTCTCCTCACTGCAATAATCTGCAATTCTACCAGCATTTAGGGGAGTGCCTGGCACACAGCAGCCTCTCCCAATAAATATGTTTAACATTCTCTGGCATTCTGACCAGAGTTATTCAATTCATATGACCTCAGGAAACTCACAGAGCAAACACTCAAGCTCTGACCCTTAGTAAAAACTACAAAATAAAGTCTTATCAAGTCTTGCCATCAAGACGTATTTGTTCTGAGTGGCAAAGAGCTGTGACAGGTCTTCCTAGAGATTTTACTGGAAAACTAACTCCTCCAAACAAAGCTTGCAGCAACCTGAATTTTGAAGTCAAATGACAGAAAGTTCGGAAGGGGACCACACCTAAACCCACAATCCTGATTTTTAAAGACCACTTCCCCCACAAAATCTGATCATTTACCAACTCCAAAATTATGTTTCCTTTGGCTTCTTGGCCCTTTTGGTGCTACGGATCCTTTGTCAGTCTGGTGAAAACTATGGATTTCTCTTGAGAATAATGCTCTAAAATTCATAAAGCAAAATAGACAGCTACAAAAGAAACCAATTTTACTGAAATACATGGACACAGACTTAAGGTCTCCTATGATCTTCTTCCACGGTGAAAATGACACAAGAAAATTTTGACGGCTACAGTAGTAAGAGAATCCCAAAGAGACGACACTCCGAGGTCCAACCCTGAGCACCCTCAAGGAGCAGCAGGGAAATGGTGGGCGCCGAGACCCAGCCAACCCTAGGGGGCGTGTCTGAGGATGCGCAGCGGAGGGAAGAGGGACCCGATCTGAGAAGGGGGTAGGGAGCTCGTATTCCCAGAGCGCGCAAGGGGCCGAGTTCCCCACGGCGCGTCCCACCCTCGCCTCACCTGTCCCCGCTGTCCCCAGGAGCCGCTCCGGCACCCCTCGCAGGTCTTCATGGAGGCCGCGGAAGATCTCGTGAAGTTTCTCGAAATGCTCCGAAGAGGCAGCGGAGGTGGCCATGGCGCAGGCCGCGCTCGAGCAGCGGCCACCGAGATTTTGGGCACTGGCCCCGCTCCTATCCCGGCGGTCAGCCACCCAGTCCCGCAGGCATCACGGCGACCGCCGCCACCACCGCCGGGGACGAGGCGCTTCCGGGGCCGCGGCGGGGTCCTCCCGAGCCGGAACGCCCACCCCCTTCATACCGTCACTGAGGGAGCGGCGGGCGCGAAAGCCTGACGGGAAGTCTGGTGGGCTGCCCGCCTGGGCGATTCCCGGGAGGGTGGTGGTGCATCGTAGCGAGCGGAGTCCTGAAGCCCCGGAAATACCCAGTTCAGGGTTGGGGAGAGCGCCACAACGGAAGGGACTGTGGGGGACCCGCGGGACGGGCAGCGCGACCGCCTGTCTCCAGGGCCCCGCCTTCCGGTGAGGGGCGGTCGCTGCAGTGCATGCCGGGGGCTGTAGTTCGGCATGGAAGCCACTCGGACTCCGAAGTCACGCGCTGGCGGGGGCGGTGGTTCTGTCAACGCTACAGGCCCAGTGCGTGGTGCTGACAAGCAGTCGTTTTGGTATACGTAAGCGTTTGGAAATCATCTTCGCTATCATCGCCCCGTCTGGCGGCTCTCATTTCCTCAGTTCGCGTCCTGACTAAACATTAGCTTTCAGCCCTTGAGAGAGAGCTGGGGCAGGTTCCTTGCTTGCCCTGCAGCGGTAAAAAACAAAACAAAACAAAAAACCTTTTATTGGAGAGGTCAAACGCGCAGAGCCATATGCTTTCAGAAATAGTTCCTAGGCAGTGACTCCCAAATACGCTCGCAGCCTCTAGTCTCTGTGCTCGCCTGGTGCATTCATTCACTCAGCAGGTATTTTTTAATGTTTATTTTTAGAGACACAGAGCGTGAGTGGCGGAGGGCCAGAGAGAGACGCAGAAACCCAAGCAGACTCCAGGCTCCGAGCTGTGAGCACAGAGCCCAATGCGGGGCTGGAACTCACGGACGAGGAGATCACGACCTGAGTAAAAGTCAGAGGCTTAACTGACTGAGCCACCCAAGTGCCCCTCAGCAGGTATTTGTTAATGTTCAGCATGTCATTATGCCGTATCTGGGCATATGTTGGTGAATAAAAAATTCACTCTCTGTGCTTGGTTATTTCATAACGTGGTGAGCAAGGCGGCCTCTACTTCATCAGGTCTCTTTCCCACTACGTGTAATGTGTTAACAGTGACAAAGTCCTATTCTGCAACGTGGGTTTTCATGGTTCCATGGCAGGGAATTTCTGTTTTCAACTTATTTCATGATTTTCCTATCAAAGCCCTTTCTGAAATGTTTGCTTGGCAGCCCAATATATAAAACTTCCCAAACATATTAAACGATGTATGACTGTTCAGGGGGAAGTGATTTGATGATTCATATATCTCCTGGAACTTTATTTTTATCAGACTGATTAATGACCACTGATTCAACAAATGCATTGAGCTCTTAATGTTCATTGAATATAGAGATAGCAAAATCTGAGGTTGTTAGTGGAAGTGTAATGTGATTAAGTCCCACAACTCTGTTCTAGAAAGGACAGGTGCAAAAGGGGGACATAATAGCCTGAGATGGAAAAAAATGTTTGAAAAGCATCACAAAAGCAGAAAATGGGTGAATGAATAATCAAATTATCACACAACCAAAGTTAATGGCATTTCAATGGAGACTATACTGTGGTTAGACTCTGAGACAAATTATCCTTAAAAATGAGAAATGACTGTATAACCATAATAATGAAAAGCATTTTCTTCTTATAGCTAAACTTTCATTTAATTGTTTTCTTTCATTGACTCTAATTCTTACAGCTTTTATTTAGGTAAGTAAAAACATTACAAATAATAAAAATTTTTTATTTGTCATTGATAGTTCAACATAAATTAAGTAAAATATTAGTTATGCTACTTAACTATTAAAAATTTCCAATTTTTCCATAAAATGACCATTTTTAAATATATAGCTTGATGGTCAAAACACGTTCAACAAAAGAATATCCATTTACAAATATGAGAAGACTGTGGTCCCATAACTCTTTACCCCACCAAAGTGAATATGTAATTGTCAGTCCAAGAAAATCAAAGTCTATTAGAATAACATATTCTAAACAAGTGATAAGAACATTATTATTCCTCCAATTTCCTTTGGCAGCATTACTTTTGATAAAAGCTCTCCAAATTAAATGTCGATTTTTAGCAAATAGACATTTTAATCATGTTAAGATAATGTAAGGAAATGCCCTGAAAGATTACTATAGTGACTGTAAATTACCAATATCCATCCTTAAGATAATTTTGCTGAATAAAGAATTGGGGGGGCGTTATTTTGGGACTTTTTCTGCCACATTGGTTGATTGGTGCTTATGAAGACAGTACAGTGTCAGTCTTGCTCACTCAGGTGCTCGCCCTCAATTCTTCCAGTTACATATTACCATCTTTAGTTTAGTTTTTTTTTGTTTTTGTTTTTGTTTTTAAGTCCTTAACTAGTCCCTTTACTGCATGCATTATCTTCCAGGATTTTTCTGTTTTAGACTTCTTCCCTGCTACCCATGTGCTTCTGGGTAAGTAGTTAACCATATATACAGAGTTGACTTCCCTTTGCTGGTCTACTCATTTGTATCAAAGACTGGATGACACTGTTTGCTCCATCTTTGAACATTTGCCTCCACCAGGGTCCAGTTTAATACTCTTCCTTTGTAGTTATTTTGAATTCTGTGAAAATAAGCCCCACTGTGTGACTACAGAAGAACACAAAGATAAACTCAGTGACAATCACCAAATAGCCTTTTCCTTCTTCTGGTTTTCTAAGAGAAACTAAGACATAAAAAGGCCTCCATCGGTCTGGGGTCACTAACTAAAGTCAGGTAGATGGTCTATCTTCCCATACTGCCCCTTTCTTTACCCACTTGCTGGTCTGAGAAACAGTAAGAAAATGATAGTTTAAGCTTGATTTTTATTTCTGCCATCCTCCAAACCCCACAAACTTCTTAGAAAAGGAAGCTCTTCTCTGTGGTCTAGATGTTGGAAAGTGTTTTAATAGCAGTGGCTTTAGGTTGTCAAGAGATAAAGCCATGCCATAATCCAGATTCAGTTAAGAGTTTCCGGAAATAATTCAGATGTTAGCATATGATGGTTTTCTTAACAGTTGAGGGATGAGTCCTGCTCTTGAGTCTAGCCACTGTGACTCAGAGTTCGGCTGAGGCTGCAGTGTGGCCCTCTTGAAATGAAGGTTGGATGGTGGTTGGGAGGAACTATATTGTGAACAAAGAGGGTAGAAACTAATCCAAACTACCATAAATTGACCTTGCCATAGCTAAGATTCTCCTAGGTAGTAGGTTTCAGATGCAGATATCAGCTCGCAGGTCATCTGAGGATCTTATCGTCTGATATCTCTTGCAACTGACAGTAATAAGGGCAAACTAAATCTGGAGTAAATGCAAAGTGTTTTGATGAATCTGGCAATGTACACTGTGCTTTTGTCAGACATCAAGCAGGAAAGGCTGGAAGACTTGTTTTCTTTGTACTGACGATTTTGGTCACCATGAAGGAGAATCATTTTGACAGGGAGTACTGAGTAGTCTGCTATAGGTTTCTCTTGAGTCCAACTGCTACCACCTGTCAGTCCATGGGGATGCCCAGCAGGTCACAACTGACATCCCATAGCCGTCTTGCTATTGTCTCATTCCGAGCCTGGGCAGAGACCCATGCCACACTGCAGTCACTGGAAATGAAAGAGAGAGGCTTAAAACACAGAGTTTAAGAATGGAATCTGTTCTCTGCCTGGAACAAGGAATGTGACAGAAAAACAACCCAGGGATGACATGCCCTCTATACACTTCATAGGGCCAGTCTTTGTCTTACCTCTTCATTCTCCAATTCTTACCCCAGGAAAAATGTAATTACCATTTAGATCTCCTCACTAGACTACCTCTGATGAGAATGCTCTGTTTGATATGTAATGCATAGCAGTAAGTCTTTATATTCTGCTGTGTGTGTGTGTGTGTGTGTGTGTGTAAATGTTTATTTATTTTGAGAGAGAGAGAATCCCAATCAGACTCCACATCACCAGCACAGAGCCCAATGCAGGACTTGAACCCATGAACTATGAGATCATGACCTGAGCTGAAATCAAGAGCCAGATGTTCAACCAACTGAACCACCCAGGTGCCCCTATATGTATATATTTAACTATAATATCTGTGTCTGCCTGATACCTGTGTATGTCTAGCTTGTTCACACAGGACCTTGTATAGTGTCATGTTGCTGAGATTACATTGGTTACATACAGATGCTTGGAGTGGGGGAAAAAAACACCCCCAAAACTTATGATTTCTAGTCTACCAGCAATTATAACAGTTTTTATTTATTTTTTTATTTAAAAAAAAATTTTTTTTAACGTTTATTTATTTATTTTTTTTTTTAAATTTTTTTTTTTCAACGTTTATTTATTTTTGGGACAGAGAGAGACAGAGCATGAATGGGGGAGGGGCAGAGAGAGAAGGAGACACAGAATCGGAAACAGGCTCCAGGCTCTGAGCCATCAGCCCAGAGCCTGACGCGGGGCTCGAACTCACGGACCGCGAGATCGTGACCTGGCTGAAGTCGGACGCTTAACCGACTGCGCCACCCAGGCGCCCTAACGTTTATTTATTTTTGAGACAGAGACAGAGCATGAGCGGGGGAGGCGCAGAGAGAGAGGGAGACACAGAATCGGAAACAGGCTCCAGGCTCTGAGCCATCAGCCCAGAGCCTGACGCGGGGCTCGAACTCACGGACCGCGAGATCGTGACCTGAGCTGAAGTCGGACGCTTAACCGACTGCGCCACCCAGGCGCCCCAACAGTTTTTAAATAACAAGTCAAGCTGGCTTCATAAACAATGAAGACAGAAGATGATAGCATAAAAGAAATGTAACAATAAGGTAGTAAGTGTTTCATATACCTTCTCTTCATTGCTGTAATCCCAATTATTTTAAGTCCCCATTAAATACAGGAGAGAGACAGGGTGCCTGGGTGGCTCAGTGGGTTAAGCATCTGACTCTCGATATTGGCTCAGGTCATGATCTCACAGTTGTGGGATTGAGCCCCACATTGGGCTCCACACTCAGCATGGAACCTGCTTAAGATTCTCTCTCCCTCTCTCTGCCCCTCTCGCCCACTCGCACTCTCTCTCAAAATAAATAAACATCTAAAAAAACAAATGCAGGAGGGGTATTCAAACTCTGCACTTATCAGAAATTTTCTCAAAGACTTTTACTCATTTAAAAAAATTTTTTTTAATTTGTTAATGTTTATTTCTTTTTGACAGAGAGGCAGAGCATGAGTGGGGGAGGGGGAGACAGACACACACAGAATTCGAAGCAGGCTCCAGGCTCCGAGCTGTCAGCACAGAGCCTGACCCAGGGCTCGAACCTACGAGCCATGAGATCATGACCTGAGCCGAAGTCGGATGCTTAACCAACTGAGCCACCCATGTGCCCCTTAAAAAATTTTTTTTAACGTTTATTTATTTTTTGAGAGAGAGAGAGAGAGAGAGAGAGACAGAGACAGAGCACAAGTGGGGGGAGGGGCGGAGAGAGAGGGAGACACAGAATCTGAAGCAGGCTCCAGGCTCTGAGCTGTCGGCACAGAGTCTAATGCAGGGCTCAGACCCGCACCAGGACATCATGACCTCCGGTGAAGTTGGACGCTTAACCAGCTGAGCTATCCAGGTGCCCCCTTTTACTTATTTTTATATTTGCTGCATCTAGTACACAGCAGGCATTCAATAAAGTGATTGAGTAAATGAACTGCAATCTTTTAAGGTACATAAGAAGCAATTTTTAAAATACTATTTTAAGAAAACTGCTTCCAGGACATTCTAAGCAAATTCTGAAGATGAAAAGGAAACTTGGCAAGTCTGAAATAAGTACATGAAGCAAACTCCTAACACTACATCCATTAAGACACTGCTAATCAAAGAGTGGGTTATGGACTAGCAGGAGCCATCATCTGGAAGCTTGTGAGCAATGCCAATTGTCCGGCCCCATCCAAACCTGCTGAATCAGAACAGGGTTGAGGCCCAGTTATCTGTTTTCAGCCACTTCCTCCAAAACACATAGAATTTTGAGAAACACCACTTAAAGATATCTTCGAATTTACAAAACAAGGCTTCTTAGTACTTCTGTTTAAGGGAACTCACCAGCATGACCAGTACAACCTGTCACTGCTGAGTAAAAAGACCATCACCGAGAACCAAAAGGCTTTGTATGACTCTCTCAGTTGGCCTCTGTAAGCCTCTGTAGCCTCTATGTATACCTGATGTTCTCTGCAAGGTTACAATGAAGAGCAAATGACACATGCAATGGACACAATGGAAAGTGCTGTGTGTCATAAGCTATGACATGCTGTAAAATGTATTCAAATACCACAGTAAAAGCTACTTAAGTGTTGGGGCACCTGGGTGGCTTAGTCCGTTAAGCGTCTGACTTCAGCTCAGGTCATGATCTTATGGTTCGTGGGTTCAAGCCCCATGTGGGGCTCTTCCTGCCAGTGCAGAGCCTGGAGCCTGCTTTAGATTCTGTGTCTTCCCCTCTCTCTCTCTCTCTGCCTCTCCCCTGCTCACACTCTTTCTCTTTGTCTCTCAAGGGTGAATAAACATTTAAAAAATTAAAAAAAAAAAAAAGCTACTTAAGTGTGGTTATGCATCAGCATGGTCATGGTGCTGATATTTCCAGTAGGATTTTGGGTAGTATCAACCAGTATATGTAAAAAGACCTATATCAAAACTTAATACAAAGACTATTCTACTGGCATAAGGACAGACATAGAAATGAATAGAAAAGGGGCATGTGGGTGGCTCAGTCGGTTAAGCATCCTACTTCGGCTCAGGTCATGATCTCACAATTTATGAGTTCAGGCCCTGCATCGGGCTCTGTGCTGTCAGTTCAGAGACTGGAGCTTGCTTCAGATTCTGTGTCTCCCTCTCTCTCTGCTCCTCCCCCACTCATGCTGTCTCTGTCTCTCAAAAAATGAATAAACGTTAAAAAATTTTTTAAGAAATGAATAGAAAAAATAAAAAAGCATAGAAGTACTCTTACATTTATGGTCAACTGATTTTTGATAAATCTGTTACGGACTGAATTATGTCCCCCCAAATCCATGTTGAATCCCTAAATCCCCAAGGTGACTATATTTGGAGGAAGGGCTTTTAAGGAGATAATTAAGGTTAAATAGGGTCAAAAAGGTATGGCTCCAATTCAATAGGACTAGTGTCCTTATAAGAGGAGACACCAGGAATGTGCACACACAGAGTAAAAACCATCTGAGGACACATCAAGAAGGCAGCCCAGTGCAAGCCAGGAAGAAACCAGAAATCAATCTTGTTGGCACCTTGATCTTGAACTGTAAGAAAACTGTTTTCCTCCAGAACTGTAAGAAAATAAATTTCTGGTATTCTGCTATTGCAGCCCAAGGAATTTGAATATAGCTACCAAGAAAATTCAATGGGAAAAGAATAATCTTTTCAACAAACAGTTCTTGGAAAACCGGATATCCACATTCAAAATGAAACAGGACCCTACCCCCATGCCATATATAAAAATTAAATGAATCATAGACTGAAATGTAATGCTCAAATTATAAAACTGTTAGAAGAAAACATAGTAATAACTCTTTGTGCCCCTCAATTAGGCAATGGTTTCTTAGGACACCAAAAGCACAAGTGACAAAAGAAAAAAGTCAATAAATTAGACTTCCTCAAAAACTTCTCTGCTTCAAAAGACACCATAAAGAAAGTAAAAAGACAAACCAAAGAGTGGAAGAAAATATTGGTAAATCACACATCTGACAAGGGACTTGCATCCAGACTATATAAAGAATCATTACAATTAAACAATAAAAAGACAATAATCCATTTTGAAATTGGGCAAAGGATATGAATAGACATTTCTCCAACAAAGATAAACAAATATGAGCACATGAAAAGATGCTTAACATCACTAGCAAGAAAATGCAAATGAAAACCATAATGAGAAAAACTAGAAGAACATAAATAGAAAAATTACTTCATATTTATTATAATGGCTAAAACAAAGGACAGAGGGGCGCTTGGGTGGCTCAGTTGGTTAATTAAGTGTCTGACTTTGGCTCGGGTCATGATCTCAAGGTTCATGAGTTTGGGCCCTGCGTTGGGCTTTGTGCTGACAGTTAGCCTGGAGCCTTCTTCAGATTCTGTGTCTCCATCTCTCTCTGCCCTCCCCCACTCACACTCTGTCTCACTCTCTCACTGCAAGGGCAGTGTATGAGGGAGAAACTGGAACCCTCATACACTACTGATGGCAACACGAAATGCTGCAGCCACTTTGGAAAACACCCTGACAATTCCTCAACAGTTAAACATGGAGTTAACATGACCCATATTCCAGTGGGATTCCATTTCTAGGTATATAAACCAAGAAAAATGTCCATACAAAAATCTGGACATGAATATTCATAGCATCATTATTCAATTAAAAAAAGTGACAACCCAAATGCCCACCAACTAATGAAGGGATAAATAAATGTGGAACATCCACAAAATGAAATATTATTTGGCAATAAATAGGAATGATGTACTGATACATGCTTTGGCATGGATGACCTTGAACACATTTGGCAAAGTGAGAAAGAAGCCAGTCACAAAAGGCTACATATTATATGATTCTATTTATATGAAACATCCAGTACAGGCAAATCCATAGAGACAAAAGTAGGTTTGTGGTTTCAGTCAGGAAGAAAAACTAGTGCAAAGTTTCTAATGTTTCAGTCAAGACAGACTTAAGTTCATTTCTTGATAGTGGTCAACACAGCTGCTGTTGGATCTTCAAAATGCTTACAATTGAGAATCCTTGGCACTGGAAAGGCTCTTCAAAAGCCAGTTAAATATTTACTAAGTCATGAATTTGAGGTCGGCTTTCTTTAGATTACTCAGTCAAAACCTTAAAATTTCCAGGGAAGAATCCGGTCATTCATGGAAAATCATTCTAGTGTATAAAACCATATAAATTTATCTTCCTGACTTTCAGACCCACATTTCCAACTATCTGCTATACATTTCTACTCCATGACTTATGGATATACACTCAACATGTATAAGGCCAGGTGTATTATAGAGGGCAACTGATCCATTCCACATTCTTTTGGCAACAGCAATCTGATTCCTTTCTGTAAAATTACCTCTTTCCCACAGTTTGGAGAGCCCATTAATCAAGTGCTGGTCTTCTCCTAACCAAGGGAGTGAGGATGTGAGGATGGAAGACCTAGTGCTTCCTTGCTAGAGAGCGGATGGTGAGCAACAAAACAAAGACTAAAGATAGTTGGCATATACTCGTTCTAGCAACAGTGCCCTGGCCAGTTGACTGGCCACTGTGTGTGTTCTAAGCCTGGCTCTTCAGTCTGCTCTTTGGACCTAGGAGAACCCCCATATTCTAATAAATTCCCTTCTTGCTTAAGTTAGCTTGAGTCTGTTTCCACTGCTTTGCAATCAGAGAACCCTAAGCTATACACATTATATTTCCATTTCTGCTGTCTCAGTTAATGTCATCATCAACCTCATAGTAAGTCAGGCTTGATCCCCAGGTCACCAACTCCTCCCCGACCTCTCATTCAATTATTCATCAAGTGGTAAAGATTCTGCCTCTTCAGGGCCTCTCTCTCTTAATCATTCTTTGCATTCCAACTGTCATTACCCTAAATCAGGAACTCATTATCTCTCACTTGGATTATTTATCCATTCATTAAACAAAGTCAGCAGGGATGTTTCTCTGAAGCACAGAGCAGATTATTTCTCTTTCTACTGAAACAACTTCTGTGGCTCCTCTTCAGGTCTGGCATTATGGGCCTTTCATGATCTATCTACCTTTCTTTCCAATTTTAATTTATTTGCAGCCATTTCTCTAAAAGTGCAAGTTATTTCCACATAATCTTGAAGAGGAGGTAAAAACATGCTAAAATTTCAATCTTATGTGATGCCTGAGACAAGTTTCAAAATAACGTGAGAGGAGGGGTGCCTGGGTAGCTCATTCGGTTAAGTGTCCGACTTAAAGTCAGGTCACGGTCTCACGGTCTGTGGGTCTGAGCCCTGTGCCAGGCTCTGTGCCAACAGCTCAGAGCCTGGAGCCTGCTTCAGATTCTGTGTCTCCCTCTCTCTCTGACGCTCCCCTGCTTGTGCTCTGTCTCTCTCTCAAAAATAAATAAACATTAAAATAATAATAATAACATGAGAGGAAAAAAATATGTGAAGGGCTGGTGGATGGGATGGGAGAATACTAGCTATGGCTTAATGGTTGTTGAGGCTGTACTGTGGGATTCAACATGCTATTTTACCTACAACTCTGTATGTTCAAAACCCTCTACAATAAAAAGTTTTAAAAGTCTTCACTTATTCAAGAACAGAGTCCATTGATACTATTTTAGTCCTGAAGACAATAGAAAAATACAAATTCTTTTTAATGTAAACAAAACAAAACAAAACAAAACAAGGAGTCCAAAAAGGAACAAAGAAAATTGGATGGACATAAGAAAAAGTAGGAAGAAAAGAAACAACCATATTAATAAAAGATGGCATGGAGAAAATCAAACCTACAAGTACCACGAAAAATGTGAATGAGTCAGTCCCCCTCTTAAAGGTAACAACCCTAGTCAAAAGACAAGAGCTGGGGCACCTGGGTGGCTCAGTTAGTTAAGCGTCCGACTTTGGCTCAGGTCATGATCTCATGGTTCGTGAGTTCAAGCCCTGCATCAGGCTATTTGTTATCAGCACAGAGCCCACTTTGGATCCTCTGTCCCCCTCTCTCTCTGCACCTCCCCTGCTTGTGTACTCTTTCTCTCTCTCAAAAATAAACATTAAAAAAAAGAAGAGAGGGGTGCCTGGGTGGCTCAGTTGGTTAAGCATCTGACTCTTGGTTTTAGCTCAGGTCATGATCTCATGGTTTGTGAGTTTGAGCCCCACATTGGGCTCTGCGCTGACAGTATGGAGCCTGCTTGGGATTCTCTGCCTCCCCACCCCCCTGCCTCTCCTCCACTTGATCTCTATCTCTCTTTCTAGCTCTCTCAAAAAAATAAATAAATAAACTTTAAAAAAAATGCAAAAGATGTTGTTTAAAAAACAACAAAAAAAGCTATGTTGCACAATGTACTTTATAAGAAGAGTACAAATCCAAATTATTTCCTTTGAGCAATGAAACCCCGTCTTCAAAAACAGATATATTCATACCTGAAATGATGCCCATTTAGAATCTCAAGACCTTCCGTTATGGCACAGTACAGGCTGGTCTGGGCTCCCTGTTTAGGGGTCTTGATGAAGAAGGAGAAAAGCCACCACATCCACTTCATGAAAGGGGAGTGCCGAACCAATTCAGAGTTGACTGTGCCAGGGTGTACAGAATACGTCGTAACGCCAGAGCCTAATGGGGGGTGCCGTTTGGAGAGAGGAAGACAGGACTTGACATTGCCACATGGCCGAAGAGAGCGGAGGATACGAATAAACATTTGACCTCATGAAGACTCCCTTCCCCCAACAGCATTACAAGCATTCCTCACAGTAATTTATATCTCCCCATCTCACAGGTTAAGATTTAAGCTCAAAGAGGTTACTAACTGTTAGCAAACAGTAGAGCCAGGACTCAACCTATTAGTAGCACTTGACACTACTGACTACTTCTTTCTCAAAGCTGCCTTTTTATTGGCTTCCATGACCCCACACTCCTGATTTTCCTATCCTTTCTCGCTGCTTCCTCTTAGTTTCCTGGGCCAGTTCATCATCTTCTCCTCAAACTTCAAATGTTGGAGTTCTCATGGCTTGCTAAAATCCCTCTCTATAACTTTATGGTATGCACATTTTTGGTACATTATACTCCTTTGAACTCTTAACTGACTACGAGAGGCAGTGTAATGTAGTGGTTCAGGGCATGAACTTTGTGGGCAAACCGCCCAGTTTCAAATCCTAGCTTTACCACTCATTAGCTGTGTGACCTTGAGCAAGCGTCTGATGTTGTGACTCAGTTTCCTCTTAAAATGGGGATAATCCTAATACCTGCACCTCACAAGGTTGTTCTGAGGATTTTTTTTTTTAATATATGAAATTTATTGTCAAATTGGTTTCCATACAACACCCAGTGCTCATCCCAAAAGGTGCCTTCCTCAATACCCATCACCCACCCTCTCCTCCCTCCCACCCCCCATCAACCCTCAGTTGGTTGTTCTGAGGATTAAATGAGTTCATATGTACAAGAGGCTAGAACAGTATCTGGTGCATGGTAAGTGCTAAATGACACTTATGTATGGCTATGTCAAAGAGGTTTCCAAATTTTTATTGATTTTAGAAAGATAATATGAACACCTATACATATACTGCTTATTACCTAATCTCCCTGGTACACGTGAGATTTTGTTGCCAAATGAGCTTTGGTGTCAAGCTTCTGAAAAAATGGAATTTTCATGTCTTTGTGGATTTCATAATTGCAGACGAAGGACTGTGGATATATATTATTTCCAACTTGACATCTACTCTAGATGACCCATAGTAATGCAGACACATAGGTCCTCAATTAACTTCATACTTTTTAAGGCCAAACCTGGATCTCGCAGTGTTTCCTAACTCCCGACCAGGCAGGCCCACAGAGCAGCAGTTCTTGATGATTCCCCACGTTACCATGTTCAACAAGCTTTAGGGTTTTCCCATCCTAGATATCTCTTAGGAGTGTCCACTACCCTCCATCTCTACCACTGTAGTCCAAGCTACTGTCATCAATCACCTAGACTATAGAAATCACTTGCTGTACACAGCACTGCCCCCATTTTAAAGGGTTTCCACTGCTCTTACACCAAAATCTTTACCATAGCCTCTAAGGATTCTGCCCCTGTCGACCTCACCAGTCTCAGGTCAGATTTCTCTTCCTCTTGCTTTCTTCATTTTAACCACAGCAGCCTCTCAATTTCTCAAACTGAGCCAAG
Source organism: Lynx canadensis (assembly GCF_007474595.2). Lineage (NCBI taxonomy): Eukaryota > Metazoa > Chordata > Mammalia > Carnivora > Felidae > Lynx > Lynx canadensis. Next base: position 113,488,170 of record NC_044308.2, read on the forward strand.
ACTTTTGTGCATTCTCTTTCTTCTGCCTGGAATGTTCCTCAACCTCCTCAGATGCCTCATTCCACCTGCTCTGTAACCCATTTAATTTCTAATCATCTTATATAAAGGCTTAGCTTGCAACTCATTTCTTTAGAGAAATCCCTGATCCCTTAGACTGAATAAGCACCCACCCCAATCCATTATAGGTCCTTATACTTCCCCTTTCATAGTATTTACAATTATAATTAAACAACAAGAAAAAGGAAACATTCCAGATGTTGTTAAGGAAATTAATAAATAAACGGAGGCTCATCTATACGGTGAAATATAATGCAGCCCACAAAAGGAATGGGGTAAATCTGTATGTACAACACGGAAAGATCTCCAAAATATTGTGTTGGAATTTCAGTTCCTTATATATGATGTACACATATATAAATGTATAAAAAATGATTGACAGGTGCACATCAAGTTGTTGACAGTGGTTCCTTGAGGGGAGAAAGGAGAAGGGAGAAAGTGGGGATTAAGTAAAGGGTTTTTTTCACTTTTAGCTCTATATTATTGGAACTTATTACAAAGAGAATTATTCGTGTATTCCTAGACTGATTTTACATGTGATAATGTATAAATACTTGTTTATTATCTCCCTCCCCCAGTGGATCTAAACCAAATCAAAGAAGGGACTGTACGTGTATCAGGCACCACTCCATCTCCAAGCTCTGAATCAGTGCATAGAAGAGCATGGATACTGAATACTTGACTGCTGAATGGATGAATGAATGACTCCTCTGTTATGCCCAGGTTGCCTTCATTGCACCACAGCTGTCTCCCACCTAATCCTCACATCTCTCAGGCTTCCTCACTTGTGTATCCTCTGCTTTTATCGGATCCTCATGGCTGGGCCTATCTCTCCACCTCAAGGGCACCCTAGCTCCCCTACTAACCCTTTGGATAGTTTTCACCATCCAGTTACTCTGATCCATCCTGAGCTGATAAACAATGTCACGTCCTGGGCATAGACTGGGCATATGAAGTGAGCTGACCACAGCTTCCTTCCCCCACATTGCTGTCCACATAATTTGATGATCCTGTCCCAACAATGGGGCTTCTATGTCTGACTTCTCGAGCCGGAATTCTGCCTGCCTCAACTCCTAAGTAACTCCAGCTGTCCACCCTGGATTACCTTTCTTTTTCTTGAAAATTCAGAGTGGACAGTGCTAAGGACCTCTGTGTATTTGTGATTGGAGAATTCCCTCTTCAAGCATGCATTTCTCTTACTTAACCTTTTGCTGTTAGGGGGCAACATTCCCCCCCCCCCATTGTCCTAGCACCTGTTTTATCCTAATGGTTGTATCTAGTGCCAGTTCAGGTCCCTCCCTTCTATCTAGTCTCATTATGAGTAAAAAACCTTGCTTGCTCATGAGACCTGACTTAATAAGGACAATAACCTATAAAATAATCCCATTTTACTTATGAGGAAATAAGTCCTGAAAAGTTAAGTAGCTTGCTACAGGTCACACGGCTGATAAGTACTAAAGCTAAGCCTTATGACTCAAAGTCAGAATTTCCCCATCTCCTGCCAGCCACCTCCAATATTCAGTTTTGGGCTACTTACTAAAATAATACCCAGTTATAGTCATGAAAGCAGGTTTTATCCAGGGGATAGGCTCCCGAAAACAGAATGTATTCCTGTGGCTTTTTGCTACTTCCCATTGACTTATATCTCTATATTCATTTCTTCTAAGCCTACCTTTGAGCCTCCGGGCCAGTTCCTGGGTGAAGAGAATGTTGGCTAACTTGCTGTGACAGTAGGCCAGACCTGCATTATAGAATTTCTCACCCTGCAGGTTATGGAAGTGGATCCTCCCCAGGTGATGCGCTAGGGAAGACACATTCACTACCCTTGATGGGGCGGATTCCTTCAGCTTCTCTAGCAACAGATGGGTCAGGAGGAAGTGACCTACAAGAAAAACTAGAATTAATACAGTTCAAGGCCAATGTCAGGGTTAAGGGAGTTGTGGCGAGCTCTGCAGAGAATTCAGGAATAAGGCTTTTTGCCTCATTAATTCATTATCAACTACAGAACAAACTCAGTGAGGGTTTAGGAAAATAGGACAGCCATCCATCCATGAGGGGGATCTGGAACATGTGAATATGAAGTCCTGTCTTCTTCCAACTTTGATTAATATCACTCTTTAAGAGCAGGCAGCCTCTACCTAATGTTCGCCGTGAGGATCACTACAAAGAAAGCAACACAGTCCTCAGTCCAATTAGGCTGTTAAAAATGCCCCAAAGCAAATTGAATCCAAATCACAGATTAAAAAGTTGGTGTAGCCTCAAGTGGGCCTCAAGTTTATCCCTGGGCTTTCAGGCAGGACCATAATATTCGCTATTCACTTATGGTCTTTTAGGGCCCAGTGTCCAATTGCATCACAAGGACAGCTCAATCTGACCCCTAAGTTTGCCAAGGAGAACTTTAGGTTTCCTCCAGTTTTGTGATGAGGCCAGATTTCTTACCCAAGTGGTTGACTCCCATGTGCATCTCAAAGCCATCTGCTGTCTTAGAGTAGGGACACATCATCACTCCTGCATTGTTGATCAAAATGTGAAGATGCTTTTCCTCTGCAGGGAAGAGATGTAGTGTGGAAGCAGCCAGCCACAGCGGTGACACCTAAGAAGTCTGCCTTAGAAACGGGGACCCACGGCTTCAATCTTTCCTCCATTTCCCCTTCAGATGTATTTTGTATTGTTTTTCATTATTTAAGACTGTAGTTGAATCCTACATACTTTTAGCACAGAGCAAAATTCCATCTTATACAACCAAGTGGCCTTTACGATCTTTCCAATTAAGGAGCTACTTACTCATTGCTTTTGAAAAAGTGTTCTGCCCAGCTCTCCTAATAGAAAGACTTCCCGGGCTGAATGGGAAGAATCCAAGCAGGAGAAAAAAGGATGTTCTGTATGTACCCCTGATACTGGAGAACTCCAAAAGGCACCAAAAGAAATACTGGTTTCACCTCTTTGTTACATATGACAACTCTTTCTCCTGGTTTATTTTCTCACGTGGTTTTTAATTTCTAACTATAAGCTCATATCAGCAGAAGCTGTTTACTTAGGGAGGCCAAGATCCCTGTATTATGAGGGGATATGCCTACAGACTACTCTTGGATTTGATTAGCTCAAGATTCTTACATCATTTGGTGATGTAATAAATTCTCCCCCATAGATGATGCCAACTTGAGGTTCTAATATCTTACAGATGACTCTCTAACCATCTATGTCCTGAAGAGAAGATGAGGTTTTTTGTCATGCCTTAGAGCTGGTGGCGAGGTTTTTTTTTATGCCTCTTTATCATGGACAAGATGGCTTTTTGTGAGTCCCAACCTTATGTGAAGCCTGAGATACAGCTCCCCAGCTCTCAGGCCCTGAGGCCTTATCTTCTGTCCCTGTATGAGTGTTTAGACTCCAGACCCTAAAGCTCATATTGAGTTCAGATACTTCCATGAGATTTTTGGCTTTAGTTCTTATGCATTACTAGGACTTTTTTTTTTTTTTAATGTTTACCTATTTATTTTGAGAGAGACAAAGAGAGAATGGGAAGGAGCAGAGACAGAGAATCCCAAGCAGGCTCCATGCTGTCAGTGCAGAACCTAATGCGGGGCTCAATCCCATGAACTACAAGATCATGACCAGAGCTGAAATCCAGAGTCGGACGCTTAACTGACTGAGCCACCCAGGTGCCTTGCATGCTATGACTTTTTAAATTCATTTTTTTTAAATTTCTGCCTCTTGAGGATTCCCCTTTGTTACTAAGGAGTCAGCTATGAATGAAAGTTTGTGATTATAAACGATCTAGTATTTCTACGTATTAAAGAGGGAGAAGGACCTTTTCCTTTAGCTAAGTCTGCTATGTTGATTGCAAGACCAAAAACATAATCTCTGGTTCAACACTTACCTGCTAAGAAATCTTTAGCAAAGGCTCGAATAGATTTAATATCAGCCAAGTCCAATTCCCGCACCAACACCTGTTGGTTCCCTGTCATGGTCTGGATCTCTCTGGCCACCAATTCCCCCTTTTGGATATCCCGGCACGCTAAATACACGCGGGCTCCTGTCAATCAACATATAAAAGAGACAAACTGTCAGCTCTGCTTTGGAGTGGACATTACAGACCTATAGACTTATGAATGTAATTTTCTACTGTTTTTTTTTTTTTAATCGGAATTTTACCCCTACTTCACGACAGAGGTATCTGGTGAGCAAATCAAAAAGGAAAAATAAATAATATTCATTAAGTATCCATTATATGCAGAGCATTATACTAGGTTGAGACCAGTGAATCTGTGGGACACTTGGAAGGTTCTTGAATTCCAAGATTAGAAGGAAATAGTGAGCATGGTCATCCTTGTGAGGGATAAAATGGCAGTAGCAGGAGGGAATTAGAAGCAGATGATCTTGCCTCTTTGAGCCAGCTCTTTGGCTGTCTCCTTTCCGATGCCTGTGTTGGCTCCAGTGACCACAGCCACCTTCCCAGGAAGCTGGACAGTTGATGTACACACCCCACTAGACAGCATTTTCCTGTAGAGAGGGAGGGAGAGCTCATCAGTTCTTCATTCTCCTTGCCCTGGCCAGAGGTTCCTGCAACCCCCATGTCTTCTAATCCCAAGGCTAAGGTTTATTTTGGTTCTTTCTAGTACTGTCCCTTTACAGATTTAAGTAAGTTTGAAGAAAAATTTTCTGCTCTTGCTCAAGAACAAAACTGATTTTATTGTAATGGCAAACCTTAGAGCTGCCCCTTGCAGTATAACAACGAGATAAGTATTTGATTGTCCAGGCACCTGGCTTCAGTTTGAGCTCTTCGACAGGCTTGGGGAATCACAAGACTCAGCCTACAAGCAAGAACTGGTCCACTTAATGTCAATCTGCCCACAACTGGCACTTTATGGCCTAGAGATACATAATTCAACAAAAAAGTTAAAATTATGAAAGCTTGTCAACCTGGGGTGAAACACAGAAACAGAAACACGCATGCACACACACAATTAAAATTAAGACAAAGAAAAGACATAAATTAGGGGCGCCTGGGTGGCTCAGTCAGTTAAGCGTCTGACTTCTGCTCAGGTCATGATCTCACAGTTCGTGAGTTCCAGCCCCATGTCCGGCTCTGTGCTGACAGCTTGGAGCCTGGAGCCTGTTTCAAATTCTGTGTCTCCCTCTTTCTCTGCCCCTTCCCCACTCGCGCGCGCACTCTCTCTCTCTCTCTCTCTCTCTCTCTCTCAAAAATAAAAAATAAACATTAAAAAAATTTTTTTAATTATTCAAGAAAAGACGTAAATCAGTACAAAGTGGAGCTGGTTGAGTGTTCTTGTTCCTAAGCACTGTGCTATCCTTCTTTTCCAAAGAAATGAATGCACAAACAGGGATTAACAGGTCTCAAATTGTTCTTTTTCTTCTCTGCAAATCTCAAGACTCAAGTAAAAAGAATCTCTTGACCAGGAGATACAATTTTAAAGAGCATTTCAGTATTTTTCATTGGACTTGAGAACTGCAAAGCACACACTCCTAGCCACAAACGCTACCTGGTTAGTGGACACAGGCTGATAGGAAGCAAACTAACTCACCTAAGGCTATCTTCCTTCTCAGAGAAAAGCCTCCTTGCTCAGTTTCTCACATCCTTTCAGTTTTAGCTCCAGGAGCAACAACTATCAGGACCTCCACTGAACTCTTTCTTCTCCTTACCAATAGGAATGAAAGGGACAATCAACTATGAAAAGTCTAGCTCTGGGCTAGCTCCCATGACCTAGCCAGGCGTTTGCAGATATGACCCTTGCAGCATAATCTTCCCCAGAAATCTCTCACAGAGACGTGAGCAGTATTTTCAGTTCAGGTTCAACTTTTCATTGAGATTCTATTTGGGTAAGAGAATCTTGTGGTGTAAAATGATAAAAAGCGGGGCACCGGGCTGGCTCAGTTGGTTAAGCATCTGACTTGGGCTCAGGTCATGATCCCACGGTTGGTGAGTTTGAGCCCCACGTCGGGCTCTATGCTGACAGCGTTGAGCCTGGAGCCTGCTTCAGATTCTTTGTCTCCCTCTCTCTCTCTGCCCCTCCTCTGCTCATGCTCTCTTTCTCAAAAATAAATTAAACATTAAAAAAATTTTTTAAAAAGAGATAAAAAGCGTTTTCATCTGAGTGGGAGCACGAGGTGTTCAGAAGGGAGGAAGAACTAGAAGAGGAGCAAGACTGTGGGTGGTGACCACGCCCCTCCTCCCCCCTCCCCCACCCAGAAAGGGTTGTGTCTCATCAGTCACTGGTCCACCGTCACTACTGGTGATTTACTCAGAACTAATCAGCAGGCGCCTTTGTGCAACTCTGCCGATTTTCTGTGTCACTCAGCCAGCCATTGGCTACTGTGTCACCAGGTCCAGAAAGCATTACCCCTCAAGCTGTCTCACCCCCAAACCCCAGGTTATGAGTCGTGCTCTGAAGGCAGGATACTGCTCATGACGAAACCCTTTCATTTCTTTCCTTTACAAAAAAAGCGAATCTAACAGCAACAAGAGATCAAGCAATGGGTCTGCGGATACCACGATTCCCATCGAGGAACAGTTTCAGAAAGCAAAAAGTCGAATCGCTCCATTGTACTTCAAAGGCTGGAAGCAAGAAGCCAGATAGGACTAGTCCAAGGCGTGGGAGCTAAGGGGAAAACAGTGTTGAGGTCCTCACTCCATTTTAGATTCTAAAACCCCCCAATGCTGGAAACTTAAGTGTTGGAGGTAGCCTTGCACACGGGGTTCTCTGGAGCGGGAAGTAAAGGCTGCGGAGACGAAAAAAGGGATCGGAGAAACAAAGTGGGGTGCTGCGGCATGCAGCCCCCTCCCACCGCCCGAAGTCTCCTGTTCTCGTCCCCCGGCATCCAGGACAGCTGGACCTCCTCCGACCAACCGAACTCCGGGCCTCGACCTACTGGGGCCCCCCAGGGAGTTTTCCTTTTCCTTCTTTTGGAGAACAGAGCTTCGGTGAGGACTAACACCACCCTGAATTCTTCTCAAGAGAAGGCAATACATTTGCACAGACCTGATTTTGGGTGCAGCGATGTACAGGAAAAAGGGGAGAAGGAGGAGCAGGAGCAGGACCCAGACCATCTTGCGGGATGGCTGCTGCGGCTGCACAAGCGGAGAGAGATGCCCCAGCAAGCCTCGCCGGACTGTGGCTGCTCCTCCCAGACACGCCCTAGTCTCAGTACGACAGCCCAGGGAGCAAAGCCGTCTGGGAAATGTAGTCCACAGCTTGGTCCTAAGCTTAGTGCTTCCAGCTGCTCAGAGAAGCTGACCCTTGCTCTGACACGCAAAAAGTCCTCAATCATCTAGCCTCTAGGACCTCTAGGATCGTCCAGCTCTCCCACAGCCCTCTGGCCACCAGCGTTCTCGCGAAATCTCCCCGGTCCTCTATCTCCCGGTTCCCAAGTCCAGACCGTGGTTCAGTTTTCCCCATAGTGAGGCAGTTACCGCATTGTTTCTCCTGGAGATCAAAGACTGGCGTCTGGGGAGTGTTCTAAGGCCATTTAGACAGCGGAGGATCGGTTGAGGTCTGACAGTTGGTAGGGAAATGGAGAGGTAGGAATCCTTTCGCCTTAGGGATTCCTTCATCCAATGGAGTGTAAGCAACCCGTCCCTGAAGACATTCCCAAGAGAATCACTTTATTGTGTCTATTTTGAATTATAATGCTATCATCATTTTCCTCCTGTTTGACTGTGAATTGATAATAGAACATAGTTTTCCTGGTGACTTGGATTAGATATATTAACTCCCAGGGTAGCAATGAATTTCTCAGATTAGCACAGTTGGTTTTGCTTACTCGTGAAAATACATAATCCTATCTTGAATTAAGGCCATGAAAATTCTCTGAGAACAAACAGGTTCCCTGTTCAATTATTCCTTTCAGCTCTACCATCTGAGGCCTATATCTGGCTTCCAGGAGGTAGAGGCAGAGGATGTTTTGACAAGTCAATAATTGGGATAATTCATTTCCATTTGACTGAAAGACATGTTCCAAGATCAATTTTAATGAGTGTTTTATAGAACTTGAAGAGGAGGTTTCCTTCACACAATACAATTTTTTACTGACTTAACATTAGTTTATCTAATAATCATCAGATTTTGTCATATGCTCATAATTGTGATACCTAATATGTATACAGGTTTTTATACCTTTATTAAAAGACTTTCATGTATTTTGTTCCTTATTCATTCCATCCATTCATTTGATGAATGTTTATGGTATTCCTACAGTGTACTAGGCATTATGCTGAGGTACAGCAGGGAGCCAAGCAGAAATGACCTCTGCCCTCTCAGAGCTTATGGGCTATCAGGGAGGAACTTCTTGATTCAGGATCACCTTGAATAAATTATAATGAGGGTTATGAGGGAAAACAAGGAAAGCATAATAGCATGAAGGATCTCAACAAGGAAACAACATGAAGCAACATGAACTCATGGGAAACATGAACTCAAGCAAGGAAACAACATGATCTCATGAAGGAAACAACAAGGATCATAGCATGAAGCCTCTCCTAGTCTGGAGATCAGGAAAAGCTTCTTTGAGGAAATAACATTTGAGCTGAGGCCTGAGGGAAGGTCAGGAGCTAGTGGGCAAACAATATATAGGCAAGAGTGCTCTGGGCAGAGGGAAAAGCCCACTGGAGAGCTTAGAGTCTGAGAAGCAGGGGCACCAGAGCAATGGAAAGCATTGGTCTAGCTGGGGCACAGGGGCCAGAGGGAGTGCTAGAAATAGTAATAATAGCCAATGCTTCAATAGTAATTATTATGTGCCAGGCCCTATCCAAGTGCTTTCTATAAATTAATTACCTTAATTCCCACAATAACTCTATGAGGTAGGACTACATTTTTTTCTATTTTACAAACCAGGATATTGAGGCAATAGCAAGGTTAAATTATCCCAGGCCATAGTGACAGAACTGGGATTCAGACTTAAGAAAGGTGTATCCAGGGTCTGTGCCCTTAACTACTAAGCCATGTTGCCCAAAGATGAGGCTGGAGACCTCCTCCCCATATGTATGTGCATTTGCACATCCATACAAAATTTGCATGAAATTTCATTCACAGAACCCAGATTAAAAACCATTGGTTAAACCCAATAATGGAAGATGGGTAAGCAAATGAGTGGCTTAGAGAAGCGATGACAGAAAGTAGAGAGGAGGGTCTGGGGCAGCACTAACATTATGGAATAGGTAGAGGAAGATGAGCCTGAAAATGGATCGTGGAAAATGGACAGAGAGGTTGATAAGGTATTAGACTGGGTCCAATGAGATTAGAGAAACCACACAGTAATTTGAACAGGGAAAGTTTAATATAAAGAATTATGAACCATAACAGGAGATTGGAGTAATGAGGAACTGGCAAATATGGGGGTTATTAAACTTTTTCTGTAAAGAAAAATAAATATTTTAGGCTTTGGGAGCCTATGGTCTCTGTTGCAGCTACTCAGAGCTACGCTCTGTTGCAGCGTAAAAGCAGCCCTAAATGATATGTAAATGAGTGAGCATGTTCCAATAGAACTTATTTACAAAAACAAGCAGTGGGTTGTAGTGAGCATGTTCCAATAGAACTTATTTACAAAAACAAGCAGTGGGTTGTATTTAGCCCGTGGTTTGCCAACCTGTGGGTTAGGAAGAAGTAAAGAGAACTCTAAAGATTAGAAGAGCAACAAAAATACTGCTTTAGATTCTGTGTCTCCCTCTCTGCCCCTCCCCCACACATGCTCTGTCTCTCTCTGTCTCTCTCAAAAGTAAAAAAAAACATTTAAAAAAGAGCAATAATTTAAAATTTTAATAGCAGATGTAATAGAAATAATACAATATCTATAATTTAAAATTTTAATAGCAGATGTAATAGAAATAATACAATATCATATAAAATAGCCACCACTTGGGGCTGAAATAGCGCCCCCAAGGAAGAGACGCCTTCACTCCCAGACCTTGCTGGAGAAGGACAGGCACAGTGCACTGAATTCTGAATGCAAGAGAAGTTGCTGTGGTGCTACACCTGTGGAATTTGCTGGAAATTCACTGTGTACAGTGCCAGGGAAAGCTGTCTACAGGGAGGTGTCTCACTGAAGGAGCTCTGTTCCAAAACCCTGAAAAGGAAGCTGCTGGCCACTGAGTGCCGAGAGAGAAGGTGTGTGCACCGCAAGAGGCTCGTGTTGCAGGAGCCCAGCTTGCTGCAGAAGCCTGTGCAGCTAGCAGAAAGAAGAAGCAAACCCCTTTCCTCCTGCAATGTCTCACCAGTGCCATCTATTGACAAAGTTGAACATTATGCCAGATAGCAAAGAAAAACCTATTTCAAGTGTCCATTTCCACTTTCACAGAGCAGGCAATCAGGATGAATTGGAGCTTAGAGGCTATAAATTGGTAACTGGCACGGGAAGGAATCTGGGGAATGTGGTGTAATGGAATGCATTAAAACGTTATGTCAAGACATATCACTTAACAGCACCAAAAGCATGATCCAAAGAAGAACAAATTGATAAGTTAGACTTCATCAAAATTAAGAACTTCTGCTCTTTGGAAGATAATGAAAAGAAACCAAATATGGGGAGAAAATACTTGCAAATCACATATCTGATAAAGTATTTGTAGTCAGAATGTTTTTTTTTTAGTCTCCAAATTCAGGATTAAGAAAATAACTCAATCTTTAAAGTTGTCAAGTGATTTGAACAGATACATCACCAAAGAAGATATGCAGATGGCAAATGAGCACACCCCAAAATGCTCAATATCATTAGTCATTAGGGATAAGCAGATGAAAACCACACTAGAATACTACCATGCATCTACTATAGTGGCTAAAATAAAAAAGACTGACCAGACCAGGTATTGATGAGAATGTGGAACAAGTGGGATTCTCATACACTGCTTTTTTAAAAAAATTTTTTATGTTTATTTATTTTTGACAGAGAGACAGAGTATGAGCAGGGGAGGGGCAGAGAGAGAGGGGGACACAGAATCAAAGCAGGCTCCAGGCTCTGAGCTGTCAGCACAGAGCCCAACACGGGGCTTGAACCCACGAACTGTGAGACCATGACCTGAGCCAAAGTCGGACACTTAACCAACTGAGCCACCCAGGCACCCCTCATACACTGCTTTTGAGAATGTAAAACGGTACAACCATTTTGGAAAATAGTTTGTCAATTTTCTTTAAAGTTAAATATAATTTTTTAAAGTTTATTTATTTTGAGAGAGACAGAGAGAGTGCACGGGGAGGGGCAGAGAGAGAGAGAGAGAGAGAGAGAGAGAGAGAATCTCAAGCAGGCTTCACACTGCCAGCGCAGTACCTAACATGGGGCTCAAACTCATGAACCATGAGATCATGACCTGAATTGAAATCAAAAGTCGGATGATCAACCGACTGAGCCACCCAGGCATTCTCCAAAATTAAATACAATTTAAACATACACCTATCATAGGACTCCTCAGTAATTTCCCAAGAGAAATGAAAGTTTATTCATACAAAGACTTGTGTGTGAATGATCATAAAAGATTTATTTGCAATAACCAAAACCAAGAAACAGCCCAAATGTCCCATCAACAGGTTGAATGGATAAACAAATGATGCTATACCCACATAATGAAATAAGTATTACTCAGATATAAGAAGGAATAGCCTTCCAACACACACAACAGCCTGAATGAATCTCCAAATAATTATGTTGAATGAGAGAAGTCAGACAACAAAGAGTGAATATTGTATGATTCCATTTATATAAAATTCTATTAAGTGCAAAATATGGATCATAGATTGTGGTGATGGAAAACAGATCAGTGGCTTCCTGGGGATGGGGGAAGTGGAGAGGGATGGGAAGGTTATACCAAAGAAACTGAGGAAGCTTTTGGGGGTGATGGACAGATTCATCGTTTTGACTGTGGTGAGAGTTTCATGAGTGTACACAAATGTCAAAACTCATTGAAGTGTATAATTTAAACATGTGCAGATTATTGCACGTCAATTACACCTTAATAAAGCTGTTAAAAATAGAAAGTATTCAAATGTGCCATAGTACTGAAAAGTTAAGCAAGATAAGAGCTGAAATGTGTCCACTAGATGTAGCATCATAGTCATCATTGGTGACGTTGTGGAGTACAGTTTCAGAGAAGTGGTCGGTGGGACCCTGATTGGAATAGGTTGAGGGCTGAGTAGAAAGTAAGAAAGTATTGACAACTCTATCAAGCTGGGAAGGAGAGAAGAGGTTCCTATCAGAAGGGGGAGGTGGAAAGGAAGGACCATTTTTAAAGAGCACAGAGGAAAAAGTTGAATGGGGAGATAGAAGATAAGTGACAGAATGGGTCCCCAAGAAAGCAGAAGAGGATGAGATGGAGTGAAATTCATCTTAGGAGGAGAGAAAGATGTGATAAGCATGAATTCAAACAGATTTATGAGCTTGGTAGCAGAATATAAAAGAATTTTCTTTCTGATGGTCCTAATTGTGTATATGTGTATGTATGTATGTATATATGTATGTACGTATATGTGTATATGTGTGTGTAGAGGCCAGGACACATGCTGAAATTGAGGGGGGTAGGCAAGAAGTTTAAGAAGAGGAGTGCACATGTGAAATAATCACTGTGGAGATTAGGTTAGTGGGGTTTAGGGAAATAAAAAAAGGATTGACGGTTTAGTTGGAGGCCCTGGGCCGTGTTGGCGGCTATGTACTTATAATGGCACCAACATGGAAGGTGATGTGATTTTTTTCGAGCAGCTCTCATCAGCCAGCTGCACAAAGCAGACAGATGGATGGTTCATCCAGAATTGAGGTTTTATTAGGCTCTTGGGACAGAAAGACAAGAGGGCCAGGAGGCCAAGGATATTGGCAAGAGAATGACTGAAGTGAAGAGTGAAATCTCGATTGGAAAATTTAAGGAAGTGATGACAGGAGGGGCTATAGTGGTCTGGGGGTACTCCTGGTGCTAAAAAACCACAGTGTTGGGATTCATGCCACAAGAGAGCTAAGTGAGTAGGAGATGCTGTAGAATGGTGGGGGGTCTGAATGTAGTATGTTAGAGGTGGATGGTTCCTGGTGTGGACAGACTGAAGGTCTGGGATGAGGGAGGGGAGGAGGTTCTTGGAAATGAGGAGGTCAAGGGACCCAGGGTCCAGGAAGTTGCTGACTCATCTGACGATAATGAAGTCACTATAAACATTCGTGTTCAGGGATACCTAAGATGGCTCAGTCAGGTGAGCGTCCACCTCTTGGTTTTGGCTCAGGTCATGATCCCAGAGTGGTGAGATTGAGCTCCATGTTGGGCTCCGCACTGAGCATGTAGCCTTCCTGGGATTCTCTCTCCCTCTCTCTCTCTTTCTCTCTCTCCCTCTGCCCCTTTCCCCTGCGTGCACTCTCTCTCTCAAACAAAAATTAAAACAGAAAGGGGGGGGCGCTTGAGTGGCTCAGTTGGTTAAATGTCCAACTTCAGCTCAGGTCATGATCTCAGCGTCCGTGGGTACGGGCCCCACATAAGGCTCTGTGCTTACAGCTCAGAGCCTGAGACCTGTTTCAGATTCTGTGTCTCCCTCTGTCTCTGCCCCTCCCCTGCTCACGCTCTGTCTCTGAAAAATGAATAAACCTAAAAAAATAAATAACTTAAAAAAAAAAAAGAGGTAGACAGAACTAAGCTGGGAGAAGATGAAGTTTTGAAGGGCAAAAGAATTTGGAGATGGGCAGCGGCCCTAGGCCCTGAAGAGTTAACATACTGACTGCCCAGATTAGCAGGTTAGCTTGGTTAGATTCCAGCTGAGTCAAAGGCATTACTGTGCTCTAATCCAAGTTTTATCATACTGTTATAGTGAAGGCCCATCCTGGAAGGCAGTGGATTTTGTCCCCCAGGGGATAGTCGGCAATGTCTGGAGACATTTTAGTTCTCACATGGCAGTAGTAGTACTATTGGTATCTACTATTGAATGCCACAGATCCTCCAATATACAGGACAGCCTCATGAGAAAGAATTATCTGGTCTGGAATGTCAACACTGCCTGCTATAGGTAAGAATCACTGACCCATGGGGGGAAAATCAATAGAACTTACATATTAGCAGCAAACTTTTTTCCTTTCCTTTCCTTTCCTTTCCTTTCCTTTCCTTTCCTTTCCTTTCCTTTCCTTTCCTTTCCTTTCCGTCTTTCCTTTCCATCTTTCCTTTCTTTTTTGGAAAGATAGTGTGTTTATTTCACCTTTTAAAATCGAGAAAAAGGAACAATCATTATTATTGGATAAAACAAATACAAATATGTGCTTCCATTTTGGTGAAGTTTGGGGTAGGGACATGGGAGGAGGCAGCAAGCTCCTTATGACTGGAAATGGAAATATCTATGTGGCACTGCATGAGCCCTTTCAGGAAAGTGGGGGATGATTTGCAGTAGGAATGGATTTGTGACATTTTACTTGCCTACCTTCCAGAATCTGTGATTTTAAGACTAGTGGAGGGGAACGAGAGAAAGAGTTCTTTCTCCTGCTCTGATTATTTATTATTATTTTTTTTTTTTTGAGAGAGAGAGAGAGAGAGAGAGAGCGAGCAGGGGAGGGGCAGAGAGAGGGAGAATCCCAAGCAGGCTCTGAGCTGTCAGCACAGATTCCCACGTGGGGCTTAAACTCATGAACTCTGAGACTGTGACCTGAGCTAACGTCAAGAGTCAGAAGCTTAACCGACTGAGTCACCCAGCTGCCCCTCTCCCACTCTAATTCATAACAGGCTCCTTTCTAGAGTAATCAGCACAGGGATAACCAGGTAGCCAGTGCAGTGACTCCACTTAAATTCGGACCAAAGGTCAAATCATGGAGCAGCTTCCCAGCTTCATAGCATGCCATGGAAGATGGTGTTATCTTCTGACTTGTGATTTGCCAGGGGTAGGAAGAGGGCCCTTCTCAGTGGTGTTGCAACTGATGAGTGCTTTTTCATCCCTGAACTTCAGATCTGCTCTGTACTGGGTCTTCTGGTGTTTTCATCCTGTTTTCTCTCTCTGGTTTATATCTATGTCTGTTTCAGACTGAAAGTTCCTAAAAACCAGGTACTGCTCCATGGTCCTTTGGCGTTGATTACAATGATGAAGTAATCATTACAATGTCGATTACAGTGATGAAGGTCATAATAATGGCTTTGCTTATGTGGCAACACATGTTTAAGAATGTCTCCATGCTGGTTTGAGAAATAGCTTTGTTTTGTGGTATTGCAATGATTAATAAAATTAAACCAGTAAGGTGTTTCAAAGTGATCTGGATCTTTTTGCTCAAAAACTTAATTTAATTTTTAATAAGCCATAGGTTATAAGTTCACAAGGTACAAAAGGGTACATTTGGTGAAAAGCTTCTTCCTCCAGTCCCCCTGTCCTTTTAGAAGTGACTATCATTATCTATTATTTCTTGTTATCTTTTCTGAGATAGTCTATGCATATACAAACAAATATGCCCATATATTCCCTCCATTTTTTAAGCAAATGGTGGGATATTATAAACACGGTCGTCCTCCCTGATTGCTTACCTAACTTGTCTCAAAGATTGTTCCATTATCCATATGTTTAAAAAGTGTTTATTCTTTTCTTATAGCTATAAAAAGCCATTGTATGGCTGTACTCTGGTGGACAGTTAGGTTTCCCAGCTCTTGCTATATGTACGTATTGCTGCAATAACAGCCTTATAAATAAATGGATGTGAAATGTCCAGGTCAACAGGTGCATGCCTTCCTTTATTAGATGTTATCACACTTCTCTCTGGAGGCTGTAACAATCAACTCTCCCACTAGCAGTCCATCATTATTTTTTCATGCTGTCATCAATGGGCCATGTTATAATTTTTTTGGTCTTTGCCAATCTGTTAAGTGAGAAGTAGCTCCAGTGTAATTTTAATTTGCATCTCTCTTGTTCTGAGTGAGGTTGGACAGCCACTTGTATTTCCTTTTCTTCAAACTGTTATTTCAGTGGGGTTGTTTATTCTTTTTCTTAGTGATCTGTATGAGTTCTTTAAATACTAAATAAATTCAACTCTTGTCTGCATTATGTGTTGTGATATTCCACCCCCTCCACCAGTTTCTCTTTTGTCTCGCCTAATATATGGTAGTTTTTGTCATGAAGATTTTTTTTGTTTTCTTTTTTTAATATCTGGGTTTCCTATCCTATTAGAAGGGCCTTACAACTCTAAAATTATTTTAAAATTTGTCCAATGGTTCTTATTAATACATTAATGGTTCCATGTTTTGTAGTTTCATCTTTGGTCTATTTGAAATTTTGATGTAAAGAGTAAGGTAAGTATCAAGTTTACTTTTCCCCAGCTGGATACCTAGGTAGTGTAATACTTTATTACATAATCTATCTCGCTCCTGCCCCACACACTGATTTGAAATAGTGCTTTTATCATATCTAAATTTCCACATGTATTTCGATCTGTTTTTTGGCTTTCCATTTTGTTCCGTTGAGTTGTCTGACTATTCACCCACTTGTACCACACTATTTAAATTATTATTGCTTTGTAACACAGTTTAACATTTGGTGGGACTAATCAATCACTGAAAGGTGGTCTTAGGATTATAATATTTAATGTGTGTGTGTTTAGCAAACTGTGTATTTCCATAATTCTATATAAATTGAATATCACCTCCACAAATGCAGAAGATCTTGGGTTTGATTCAGTAGTACTGGGGAACCAGAAAACATTACTTCAAAGGTACCCAGATTTGAGATCATTAGATGTACTTTCCCTTGTGTAGTATGGCATTGGGTCTGTTTCTCTGGCTGATCCTGGCCCTGATTTCATAGGGAAGGAAGGACTGTAAGCATAAAACACCAACAGATCTTGTTTTCACATAAAATCTGTGAGGTGTTGCAGACCCAGTGTCCCTGGGTGTGTCAGAAAAAGACTGCCCAATCAGTTGGGCCTGCTGGCTCAGTGGGCATCAACTTCTATGAGAGGGGCCCTGGAGAGTGCCAGTGGGAAGATCTCCTCAGGGGCTTCTTGGACTTTGAGGGCTCTGCAGCTGACATGGATGCAGTGAACTGGAGCCAGAGCAGGAGAAGTGGAAGGAAAGGAGAGAGGCAACATGGGAGTCAAGAGAGATCCCTCCTTGGAATGATCTGTTCTGTTCATCAGGCCCATGAGATTCCCAAGGAGCAGGAACTGTGTCTTCAGGATACTGGGCACAATGCCTGACACCAAGAGGTGCTTAGTAAGTATATGTTAAATAAATGAATGAGGGAGTGAACACCTGCCTGCCACAGGATTCTTCTTCATCACGTGCATCCTCCTGGAGCCTCCTCTGGCTTCAAAGGAAGGAGCAGAACCAGAATATGACTGTTGGGTATCGTTCTGACTCCTTGCCTGTTGTACCATCCGGGAGAGGGATATTGAGTGAGCAAGGGCTGTGAACCCTCCTCCCACCCTCTCACACATTTCCAGAGAGCTCTGAGAATATCTGCTAGCTTTTTGTCTTGTGTTTTCCCTAATCTTTAATAGCATCCAACTGAAATGTTACTCCCATTCACAACCTCTCCCTTTTTGCCCTTCACCCCATGAGTAAAGCAAGTGGGATAGCAAAGGAGCCAGGAATCAATACAGTTAATCAAAACAGCCAACTCTTTTACAGTGTTTCCTATATGCAAGTTTCTGTCTCAAAATTTCTATCTCTTTAATTAATACTTAAAACAAGTAGGTATATCTTTTTTTTTTTTTTTTTTTTTTTTTTTTTTTTTTTTTTACCATGCCCATTGCACAGTGAGGAAACTGAATAACTTACCCAGGGCCATGGAGCTTGTAAGTAGATCAGCTGGGATCTGAACCAGGAAGTCCACTCTAGAGCCCATGTACTGAAACTCTTTCCTTGGCATGTACACGTATGTGTTAACTTTATTGATACATAACATAAAACACAGAAAAGTGCACAAATCAAGCATTTGACTCAATTAATTTTCACAAAATGAGCACACTTCTGTAACCAGTACCCACCTCAAAAAACAGAACACTTATCCCCACAGAGGTTCCCAACATGCCCCCTCCCAGTCTCTATCCCTTTCCCACCAAAGGAGACTACTCTCCTGACTTCTTTCACTATTCTTCTGGGGGGGTTCTACCTTCTCTTTCTATTTTTAAAAAATGTTTATTTATTTATTTTGAAAGAGAGAGAGTGAGTGGGGAAGGGGCAGAGAAGGGGAGAAAGAGAATCCTAAGCAGGCTCTGCACTGTCAGCTCAGAGCCCAATGTAGAGCATGACCCCATGACCCTGGGATCATGACCTGAGTTGAAATCAAGAGTTGGACACTCATCTGACTCAGTCACCCAGGCGCCCCCCTTCTTTTCTATTTTAATCACACTTGTATTCCAAGTGTCATGGGGTCTGTTGCTAAAGTTAAAAATATTCTGTCTTGCAGGAGTAGAGGTGGGCGTGGTTGGGAGAACACATTCCCTAAATAAGAGAAATAACCGAGGGTGGGGAGTTAGCCGGTAGTTGCTCTAGTTTTCCCCCATTCCCTTTGCCAGTAAGTTTGAAGTACTGCTCTTTCCTCCATCTTCTTCCCCGAGAACTACATCTCCCAGCAGGCTGTGCTCTGACAGCTCGGATTTAAATAGGATTCTGGGCTAAGCTCAGATAGAGCCTTGCTGCTGCTGAGTGCCCAGGAGTGAGAGGAACTAGAGGAGGAGAGGCAGCGTGAAGCAGACAGGAGTTGGAGTTAGACCAGGAGCTTGAGCCAGACCTGGAGTCTAAGGTGCTTTTGCTAAAGCGGCAGCAACTAAAGAAGTTGAAAAGATGCTGGTTGTCTTGGGACTGCTCACCTCCTTCCTTTCTTTCCTGTATGTGATAGCTCCATCCATCAGGTTTGTTTCAATTCAGTAACTCATGGAATATTTTGCAAAGTCCTGGATTGGGAGCCACAGAGCTTGTAAGTAGATGAGTTCTCAGCTGCTGAAAGAAGAGAAAGGGATGGAGGCTGAGGGAAAGAAAGTCAGGGCAGAGAAAGCAGGAAGGAGGTAGTTATGAAACTGAGAAGGAAGCACGTGGGGCTGGGAGAGAAGGGGCTGGTTTAAATTCTGATGCTAGTGGATAGCTGACTCTATGACAAACAATCAAGGTAGGAGTGCTTGCTCTATCACTTTATTCCCTTGGGTGTCTCTGAACGTCCCTATGTCCTTTCTTCACTGCTCCTACTCAAGGTTGCCCTGCTGGGTTACCATGGGAGGTCACTGCTGAAAGATTCATTGTTAAGTACCAGAAAATTTTCAAAGGAAACAAACTCTCTTACCTTTGAGACTACCCTCGACTAATGATTTGGGATGGCTTTTCTGCTGTGGGATTTCTGGAGGTGTCAAAGAAATGTGTGTTCTGAGTGAAAATTTTAAAAATTGCTGACAATAGGGGCACCTGGGTGGCTCAGCTGGTTAAACATCTGACTTCGGCTCAGCTCATGATCCATGGTTCAAGCCCCTTGTCGGGCTCTGTGTTGACAGCTCAGAGCCTGGAGCCTGCTTCAGATTCTGTGTCTCTCTCTCTCTCTCTCTCTCTCTCTCTCTCTCTCTCTCTCTCTCTCTCTTTGCCCCTCCCCCACTTGTGCTCTGTCTGTCTCTCTCTCAAAGATAAATAAACATTTAAAAAAATGCCGACAATAAAGAAGATAAATGAACACATCAGAAACAGATTGTTGCTCTAGGTCCTGGCATAGAAACCAGGTTTAAGTTCTAATTTTGCCACCATTAGCAAATGACTTGAACTTCTTTGACCCCCGTCTTCTCCTCTGTAAAAGGGGAATACTAACAGAATGAGAGGATTAAAATAAGTTCTCTATGGAAAGTGCCTAGCCTAGTGCCTAGTGCCAGTCAGATGATGCTTAGGAAATGTTAGTTCTCCCCTGTTCCCACCCTCTTTTTCAGAACTTGTCAAGTCAACTTTATGTGAAAGGATGCTCTCTGTACAGATGTCTGAACAAAAGAGGTTTCTGTCTGTGTGCTGATGGCTAGAATGGAATTTCTAGTAGGATGGCAGAAAGCCTCTGAAGATGTCAGCTCTCTAAAACTGGAAAGCAGCCCAAGAGCCATATATGTATATGGGAACTCTTGAAGTGCTGTTAATCAATTACTCACTGTTGATGCTTATTGAAGACCTAGGGCTCAGGACCATTGATTCTACTAATGCTCATCATGCATATGTTTTGAATGCAGGTTAGAGGAGGAAGCTGACCTCTGGGAACCTCTAGAGATAAAAGCTAGGTATCTGTGTTATCTAACAAGGAAGGTCTCCATTGGCCCTGGCTCAAGAGCACTTATTCACTTCGTCCAAATGATCATTTGTAGTTTCTGGGCACATGATCTTACAACCTGAGCCAATGAGCAGGATACCTAATGGGAAAAGAGTGTCCCCTGAAGATTCACTTTTTTGGGTCTCCTGACGACAACTTAAAGAAATTTCTCTTTGAGGATGGATAGATTTTATGTTGATCTCAGTCTGGAATTGGGAAGGATAATGCATGAATGCTTTTGGTTTCCTTTTGTTTCCCTTGCCTATAGGAAGTTCTTTGCTGGTGGGGTTTGTAGATCAAACGTGCAACTTCCTGGGAAGGTAGTGGTGATCACTGGCGCCAACACAGGCATTGGCAAGGAGACGGCCAGAGAACTCGCTCGCAGAGGCAAGTCCTTCCCCTTCTGTGTTCATAGGACAGTGCCTCCTGCCTTTATCACTGGGGATTCTGTCCACATTTCCTTGTCTTTCCTCCTGGGCTTGGAGGTTCTGGCCAGAAATTCAAGGAACCTGGGATTCAAGTCCAGCTCTGGCACCAACTTACTCTGTACCCTTAAACAAACCTTCTTCCCTTCTCCTTCCCTATTGTATAAGGGAAATAATGATGTCCATGTAAATATTGCTCAAATCAGCTATTCTAAAGGTAGATACCAAGCCACATTAAATACCAGAGTGTAAAAGCCAGGGTTCCCAGCCTAGGGTTAAGCTGACAGCAAAGGGTCTGAGTAGTTCACTTGTGAGAACCCTGAGATGGCAATATAGCCACTCACTGTTTAGGGATGGCTAGGAGAATGTTCTGTCCACCAGTCTCAAGCTCACGTCCTCTTTTTCAGCCTAGGGTTTGACCATGTTGCCCTGTCTTTGTTTTGGCCCCAGGAGCCAGAGTATATATTGCCTGCAGAGATGTACTGAAGGGAGAGTCTGCAGCCAGTGAAATCCGAGCTGATACAAAGAACTCCCAGGTGCTGGTGCGGAAACTGGACCTATCTGATACCAAATCCATCCGAGCCTTTGCTGAGGGCTTTCTAGCAGGTAAGGCCCCTGTGAGTAGACAGAAAAGCAGGAAACTGGGTGTGGGACTGATTGCTCCACCCTGTATCATCTGTGACCTTTACATCAGAACCACCATCGATCTCACTGGACAGGTTCTGCCACATGAACCAGCAGGGCAAGGAATTGGTGGTGGACAAGCTGGGCAGGATCCTTATCATCTTTTTCCTCAGCAATGGGGATGCTGGGCTCTCTGTCTGGGCTTGCACCTTGGCATCAAGGTGTGGCCCTGATGCCACTCTCTTTTCTCATCCTGAGAATCAACCTTCTGTGCCACAGGCACTAAATGAAGTTGTGCTGCTGCCAACATTTTTCTGTCTCTTGGAAAATGACTAGCTTTTACCAAGGACTATGAAATCCATGCAAGACAGGGACTATGTCTGTCTTGTTTTACGACTGGGTGTCCAGCGCATAGCTGAGTGAGCCTGGCCCAGCGTTAGTACTTAGTACACATTTGCTAAATGAATGAATGAATGAATGTCCAGGCAGATATCAATAACTAAATTTAGAAATCCAATGACCGTGGTTATTGAATATCACTGAGATAGGTTGAAGGGAAAGAAGCAAATACTCAGGATTACAACAGGCAGCTAGTGGGCTCCTTGCTAACTTCAGGGTCTCCTTGGTTATACTTTATAGAGGAAAAGCAGCTCCATATTCTGATCAACAATGCAGGGGTGATGATGTGTCCATATTCTAAGACAGCTGATGGCTTTGAAACCCACCTGGGAGTCAACCACCTAGGTAAGTATTTTTGAGTGACTGGAAAGCAAGAAAACCCCATCTTGTTTTCTGTAGGGAGATGACCCTATACCAGTACTGAGAATCTCTAGTGAGCTTCATAGAGTTGGGGGTTTTGTTTACTATCCTTCTTCTGACCAGTACAAAAAGTGAGATCCTCCTACTCATACCATTAAGAAGCCCCAAAACTTGGAGACACCAGGAAGAAGAATGTCATTCTTGGATGGGGCCGTGGTAGTGCAAGCCTTCCCATGCAGGACCAGGCATGCAGGGTGCAGGAATCTGTGTTTGGCTGGAGGGGGTCACATTTATAACTAAGGACCAAGCAAGTCAAGGGCTAGGCTACAGAGGAGACAGATCTTGAGGGTCTGAGGTATGAATAAGGCTGGGGTTCAGGGTTCATGGCTCTAGTGAGGAGTTCATGGAACATGTTCTCTGGTCCTAGGCAAACTACTTTAACCTTACTATTCCATCCTTCCTTCTGTACATAAATGTATTTGGGCCCTCAGTTGTGTGATCATGGCCAGAGGGTGGTTGGAAGCCATCAGGAGGCATTTCTCCTGACTGGGACAGGGCAGAGGGACAAATAAATACAGATCAAGTCTATATTGCCTTGCCTATAGTCTAGCTCTGGCCCTTGCCTTGAGGAATCCACTCACTCTGACTGATCCTTTGCACTGAGTTATCACAGCATATAATTTGTTCACGCCCAGAAGATAGGGAGTTAATGCTGAAGTCCTATCATCAGCTCCCACCCCTAAGCCTGAGCTGTCACCCCACTCTTCAATCTCCCCTGCTGGCTCTCCTCACAGGCCACTTTCTTCTTACCCACTTGCTCCTGGAGCGGCTGAAAGAGTCGGCTCCTTCACGGGTGGTGAACCTGTCATCGGTAGTCCACCATGCTGGCAAGATTCGCTTCCATGACCTCCAGGGTGAGAAGCGCTATAGCCGAGGTTTCGCTTATTGCCACAGCAAGCTGGCTAATGTGCTTTTTACTCGTGAGCTGGCCAGGAGGCTCCAAGGTAAGTCTGGAGAAAGGGCCAGGGTTAAGATAGCAAACGGTATTCCATTTAGATTAGAGGTTCTGTTTAGATTAGAGGTTCACAGAAACTTGTGAAGTCAAGATATCAAACATGCGCATTTCAATGATAGCTTTACACACTAAGGAGAACAAGGTCATAAACAGACTAAAAATAATTCTTGTTCCTGGGAAACTTAAAATTGAACAGGGGTTAGGAATCTATAAAGTTACCTTTTATTTATGTCACATCTTTTCTCCTATTTACAATCGTATTTGACTTTTCACAGCAACCTCTTGTAATAGGCAGGGCAGGTACTCTTATTACTATCTTATGGATCCAAGCTGAGGTTTCAAGAAGTGGCTAGCCCAAGGTTACATGGCAAGTGGAGGAGTCAGGACTGGAATATGGGTACTCTGCTTTAAATCCAGGGTGCTTCCTTCTGTGTGTGCTATTTGCCTTGAGGTTCACATGGTGAGCTAAGCTACAGGGCTGCCTCTACCTAGAGTCAGAGAGACCAAATTGGATTTTGGCCCCCTGGGTCTGAGCTCTTAGTGTACCACATATGATCCACCTGTGTATATGTGCATGTCCCTTTAATTTCCCCTGACTTCATTCCCTCAGCTGTAAAATGAGGCGAGGCTTCTCTTAATCCTATGATTCTGTGCTCCCCTGAAGTTTCTGCTGAGTTGCTGGCTTTGACATCTGCAAACCTGGGGGACCATTTGCCACAGGGAATAAGCCAGAGTTTGGGAACAATGGTATTTACTATCAGAATACAGAAGGTAGAAGAATAGGGTAATTATTAGAAGAAATAATAATAATAACAATAATAATTGAGAGTTTTGTGTGTGCCATATATTATACATGTCTAAACTCATTTAATACAACATACCTATGAAGTAGGTGCTATTATTTTCCCCCACTCCACAAATGAAGAGATAGATATATCTCACTACAGATATATTAAGAAACTTGACCAAGAAAGTTTCCTAGCTGAGCCAGGATTCAAATGCAGATAGTCTAGCTCTAGAGTCTATGCTCTTTATTCTTCCTCAGAGTTCAGACCTTGGCCCTGCAGCCTATTAGGTATGACCGTGGGCAATTTACTCAACTTCTTTGTGACAAGAGTTCAGTTATGTCAACTGTAAACGGGCACCTTACAAGACTCATGGAGAATTACATGAAATAATACATGTAAAGCAGGCAGCATAGCCTTTGTACATAATAAGTACTAAAGATAGTAGAGGTACCAGTGGTGTCTTGGGACCATGTTAACCTCCATTATCTCTATCAATACCTCTCAAAGTACCCCCTCCCATAAAATGTGCTTGCTCAACAATTACAGCTCAAAACAAGTTTCCAGCCTCATACCTCCCAACAAGTCACTTCCCCTAAGCTCCTTCTATAGAAATTTCAAAGATACTACTATCCATAATTGATACTACTACTCCTACTACTCTTCCTACTACTACATGTGGTTGTTTCTACTATTAATACTTAAGCCACAGAGTAAAAGTGGCATTCAAATGGAAGGATCTGCAATCAAGAACTCCTTGTGGAACATAGAAGGCTGAGAAGGTTATAGATGTTTCTGGAAGAGATAGATTCTACTTGGCTGGGAGAGGTACCTTCTGAACCCAGGGTTTTGTTCTCTGAGTCCCTTCTCATTTGTGCATTTTTTTCACAGGAGATGAGCTGTTTCTTTGGGCTCCGATGTGTCCCTGGGCTAACTGTGCTTTCTTTGCCCCAGGCACAGGGGTCACAACCTACGCTGTGCACCCAGGCGTGGTCAGCTCTGAGCTGATCCGGCACTCCTTTCTGCTGTGTCTGCTCTGGCGGATCTTCTCCCCCTTCGTCAAGTCGGCACGGGAGGGGGCACAGACCAGCCTGCACTGTGCCCTGGCTGAGGGCCTGGAGCCGTTGAGTGGCAAGTACTTCAGGTGTGTGGAGGCGGCATGGGTTTTCTCCACCAGTTTGTATGCGGTAAGGCACAGGGCTCCCTGGGCTCTGCACCCTGCCCTAGTGGCCAAGTTTGTGCGTGATAATGGAATCCAGGTTTAGGTTGGGCCTGCACACCAAATGCTGTTACTTTTCCAAGGGAGCTTACATTAGAAACTTGAAAAGAGCTGCTTTTATGGTTCTGTTTTATAACTGTGTGCCACATTTTCAGTAAGTTTTGTGGCTTTCTGAGGGCCGTCAGACTGTCCCTGTTGGTTATGCTTTGGAAAGAACATCCAGAGGGCTTCCTCTGGATCCTTTTTCTCCTCCTTGAAGCTTTTGGCTGACTTCTTTAATAAATTCTTTAATACAACTTAGCACAAAGCGCTGGGGCAAGGTCACCTCTCCCCATTGTCCCCCAATGCTGCCAAGAGTTGGTACTATCTGTTGGAATAACAGAAATAGACATTTCACTGTTGAGTCTTGCCACAAACTCAATGGGAATTCAGATGTTGGGAATAAAAGGAAGGGCAAGATTCAGTCTCCTTCCCATTCCATGGTTTGAACCATCCCAGTCTGCTATTCTTTCCTGTTTGCTGAAAGCTGCTGATTGGTATACCATTTATTAAATGAAGCATTGGCAATGACCTCAGTGCCCAACAGTAGAAGAATGGATTAATAATAGCTAATGTTGCTTAAGCTCTTGAAAGTGTTTGGTACTCTTTTTTTGGTTTGTTTGTTTGAGAGAGAGAGAGTGTGTGCACACGAGTGGGGGAGAGGGTCACAGGGAGAGAGAGAAAGAGAATCTTTTTTGTTTGTTTGTTTGTTTATTTATTTAGAGAGCATAAGCAGGGGAAGGGGTAGAGAAAGAGGGAGAGAGAGAATCCCAAGCAGGCTCTGCACTGTTAGTGCAGAGCCTGACACAGGGCTTGAACCCAAAGTCTTGGAACATAACCTGAGCCAAAATCAAGAGTTGAATGGTCAACTGTCTGAGCCACCCAGGCACCCCCAAAACAAAATACTATTTAAAGAAAAACACCATGAACACTGTGTTCTGCCCCCACCTCCCAATCTGTCTAGCTTCCAGTCCCCTGCTCCCTCCAAAAGAGAACAGGGTACTTAGTCTGGGGTTCATGGGGCACAAGTGGGTCCATGGATAGAATTCAAGGGGTCTGTGAACTTGGACAGGAAGGTAATTGCATCTTCATTTTCACTAATCCCCATCTGAAATTTGACATTTCACTTTGATAACCAATGTCGGCCATCACCTTCTAGAGTAGCAGGGATACCTATGACTTTGTCACCAATAAAACTAAGTATTTTCACATCCCCTGGCAGTTGTTGCAGGTGTCTCACGATGTCACTTCTGCTCACTGCCACTTTACAAGCAGGTGGCTGTTGGCCCCAGCACTAGCTCTTGTTACAGAGCACATTAACAAAGGAGCCTGTGGATCACTTTACCACGAAGCTGTTTTTAAAATATTTTATTTCATTTTATTTATTTTATTTTATTTATTTTTTAATTATTTTTAACATTTATTTATTTTCAAGAGACAGAGAGAGACAGAGTGTGAGCAGGGGAGGGGCAGAGAGAGAGGGAGACACAGAAACCAAAGCAGGCTCCAGGCTCTGAGCTGTCAGCACAGAGCCCGACGTGGGGCTTGAACCCACCAACCGTGAGATCATGACCTGAGCTGAAGTTGTACGCTTAACCGACTGAGCCACCCAGGCGCCCCTGTTTTTAAAATATTTCAAAACTGAATTTCAATACAATTAGTTCCTTTTCATCCAAATATTTTATACATTTAGAAATATATTCTGGGGGTGCCTGGGTGGCTCAGTCGGTTGAGCATCCAGCTCTTGATTTTGGATCAGGTCATAATCCCAGCGTCATGGGATCAAGCCCTACTCAGGCTCTGCACTCAGCATGGAATCTGCCTAGGATTCTCTCCCTCTCTCTCTCTCTCTCTCTTTCTCTGCCTCTCTACCCTGCTTGTTCTCTCTGTCCCTCTCTAAAATAAAATAAAAAAAAAACATTTTTAAAGCAAAAAAGAAATATATTCTGATAAAGAGGCCAAAAACTTTTCCAGACTGTCCATTTCCACTCCTGGACGTTCATGCTGTTTCTCTGCCCTCCAGTGACTGCAAGAGGACCTGGGTGTCTCCAAGGGCCCGAGATAACGAAACAGCTGAGCGCTTGTGGAATGTCAGCTGTGAGCTTCTAGGAATCCAGTGGGAGTAGTGCTGATGGAAGAGCCACAGCTTTATCAGGCCTAGTCCACATCATACTGAAACGGGACCAAGGAAAAGGCCAGTTCTGAAGGGTTGTCCTCCTGCTTGGCTGCTGTTGAGGATCCTGTCCTGCTCCGATTCTCCTGTCTCTTCTGGAAAACTTTGCACACCCAACTCTCTTGTGAGGCTGTTCCATGGCACAAGATGTTCACACCTATAGAGAATTCTTCTCCAAGGCTTGCAGAGTCAGCTGCCCTCTCCAGGCAGGAGGGCTGCACAGATGCCAGGCGGGGCACAAGGATGGCAGAAGAGCCTGGAAAATTAGGTCAGTTTCCTCACCAATACCAGAAATGCCAGCAAGCATGGTCAGCTGAGGTGACAGGAGCGTCAGCGTTATACACTGTATTTCCAGGGACTATAGACCCAAACTCCGGACTGATATCTCTTTGAGATACTAGTCACAACTCTGGAGTCTGGACCAACTCAGGAAAATCATGGCTAATCCTTGGCCAACTTTAGTTTCTTTCTCTGATCATGCTGGAGCCACTGCATGAAGCTGGACCCTCCCATTTTCTCTTTCTGGTTCTTTTTAAGAAGTTAAAAAAATTTTTTTTTTGCTAGCTTTATTAAGATATAATTAACATATAATACTGAGTAAGTTTGGGCTTTCTCATTTTTGAACATGTAGATAGTTTCCTTCTACAAAGTTGCCTTTACCTAAATTTGTAGAGAAAATAAAGTCTGTGCATTCATCTTATTGCCTTATTTATTTTGTCAGGGTAGCAAGGGAGAAATGCAACAAAGTGGGGAAGCCAGTCTTCTAGTTTAGTGAGTAGTATCTCACCCAACCAACCATAATCTTCTAATATCACATCTGAGTGCAAAATAAGATGGTTCAGTTGGGTATTTTCTCCAGTTTCTTCCAGCTCTCCGATTTTATCACAGAACATGTAACAGAAGGGATTTAAATCACACAGATGCTGATATCCCCTACAGATTAAGGTCAGAGGTAATATAGGATTTCTTTTAGTTTGATACATAGATTTAGAAAAACCAAGCCCTCATAAACCCTTGACCAAAAATCGCAGCTGATGTCTCTCCTGGCCTCCCTTGCTCTCTTATGCTGTGTTTCCGGGCCACCTGCTGCTTCTCTCAAGTGCTAAAGTTGAGAGAAGCAAGAAGAGGCAGGTGCAGATGTGCCCCATCTGTCAGCTAATTGACACAGGAAATCATGTTATTGGTTCTAGTTTTAAAGCATCCAAAGGGCCTCTGGATGACAAAAATACCCTTTCCTTCCATAGCAAGGAGACTTTTCAAAAAACCTTTTTATTCCTTAGATTTTCAAGTAGATAAAAATGTAACAAGTAGTATGAATCCCCATGTACCTACCCATCATCCAGCTTCAACAGTAACTTTTGCCAATCTTTTTTTGTCTATTTCCTTCATGACATTTTTTTCTGGAGGTGACATGGAATATTCTCAAGCACATTCCAGACATTGTACATTTGCCCATAAATAATGTGCATATCCAAATAAGAACCTTTGTTTTTTACAAAACCACAATGCCGTTTTCACTCCTGAGAACATTAATAATTTTTGAATATAAGTTAATTCTTGGGGTTCAAGTTTCCCTCGTTGTCTCACAAATGTCTTCTTACAGTTGGTTTGTGCAAATCAGGGAAAGAGAAACGGTCCTGAAAAAAAGAGGAAGCTTTTCTTTCCTGAAGCCCCAGCAAATCTCCTTGTGCCTCATTGGCCTGAATGGATACTACAGATGGGCTATGTTAATTGGCTTAAGTCAGTCATTATCCACACCTGAGCTGGGGGCCATCCCGCCATCCCCACCCAGTGGGGAAGAATAGTAGCTAACATACAGCACTTACATTAATTAGGATTAGCTGCCCTCACACGAACTCTCTATTTTTATCTCCATTTTACTGATGAAGCACAGAGAAGTTAAGTAGTTGGCCAAAGTTCATACAGCTGATAATTGGTGGAATGGACCCCCCCCATAGTCTGACTCCAGGATCTGCTCTCTTAATTGCTATGCTGTATTGCTTCCCACAGTGGGGGAAGCAAAAAATTCCAAGGAAAAATCTGGGAACATGAAGGGGCAAAGGGGTGGGTGGGGGGATAGTACTAGGGAAGCAACCAATATATGCTTGCTATTGGGACCTACAGTCTGTGCTCATAGGCTGTTGGGTCTAATGAAAAGCCTGGTGAAGACTGGAGGGGAAAAAAGAGAGGAAAAAAACAAAACAGCCAAATGTCACGCAAGGGTAGGAGGCAAGGCTGGTGAAGAGCATTGCAGGGCATGGATGATCCTGGATGTCTCTTCTGGGCTGCAGAAACAAGCATAAACCAAAAAGCAGGAGTGTGGGCTGTGGAAGGCAAGCGTGCAGAGCTGCTCTCTGCACAGTAAGGAGAACAAGCAGACAATGGGTATGAGAGCAAGGACTCCCACCTGTGTGCTAGTTTAAGCACTAATAAGCATTGGCACATTGAAGCAAGAGGGGTGGGCTTGGGGTGGGACACTTGTGCACTTCAGAGGGGGCTGGCTGTAGGTAGAAGAAACAAAACCAGGTATCAGCTACAAAGAGTTGGTTCCAATTACCACATCTAGGCAACACTGGTATTGGTGGTACATGGTTCGTGAGTAAACCCGCTCCCAAGGCTGGGTTCCTCCACTATCACTCATTCAAGTTTAGCCATTTTTATTAAATTGGAGTCTTCTATCTGTAGGACATCTTTTTCAGAGAGACAATGCTATCACATTCAAAAGATTGTTCCTAAAAATACACGGAATCTTTACATTATGTGTGTTTGGAATCCTTTGGGCTATTACATTTTATGAACTTTTCATGTTTGCCAGGTTACTTGCTAGTATGATTGGCCTGATGAAGGTTATACTACTCTTGATTTGTGTCAAATATCTGAAATCTGAAAAACCTCTCTGTACATTTTCTAAGATACTCAGAGATCATGGGGCCAATTGGGGGGGGGGGGCAAGGGGGCTTTTAGCCTCAATCTGGAGTACAGAGGTTGGGTATTGGTACTCTAACAGCAAGGGAGCAGAACCTAGAACTCAGGGCAAGACAGGCAGCTTGAATATAAGATCCTCAGGGTCTAATGCTAGGAGGAAACTGGGTGAGCTGGGGAGACAGATGAAAGCAATTTGCATGAGAATCTGGCACCCAAAAGGAAAGGACTTTGCTCCCCTCAAGCCTAATGGCCTTAGGAACTTTGGGGGCTGAGGGCTGACCTTAAGGTCATGGTGTCTGGTGGAGAAATTCTTCCTCTTAACTTTTGGACTTGGGGACAAGGGGGGGCATTCCCTGCATTGTTATCTAACCCTAGTCTCTGGAAAACATGGAAATTGCTCCAATGCAACTTCCCTAATTATAACCTCCATACTATCCCTTCCTTTCTGAAGAATGACTCTACTTGAAATGTGCATTATTTCCTGCCATCCTTGGCATGTGGCACAGCTCTCAGCCAGCTCAAAGTGGCAGAGGGCTCAGGGCAGTTGCTCCTAACCACAATACTACACTGCCTCTCACTTAAAGAAACCTGTGAAGTGTTATTTGGTCAGGGAAAATATTTTCAATCTGAAGTTTTCTATCCTATTTCAGATAGTTGGATGCATTTGTGCCTAACACCAAATATATGAGAACTGAACAGCAAAGAATGCTAAAAATGAGGGAAAAAATTAGGTGTGTATATTGATTTACATGTTGTTGGTATTTTCATAATATAAAACAATAGTTGTTCCCCTTGTTTGGATCCAGACTCAGCCATTTCTCGTGGCCTTCAGGTGCTCCTGTGAGACACAACCTCTCTCAGCCCTACTTCTCTGTAACTGCCATGTGCTCAGACTTCATCGTGCCTCCGTATAGGTTCCTGCTCAACACCAGAAGGTTTGTCTAGTCTGTTCAACCTGGACAAGGAACAAGTGCCAGCCCTGGCCTCCTGTCATCTTTTTAGAAAGACTTGTCCCAAGTTACCAACCAAGCAAGGGAAAGGCCCTGGCCCAGCACAAACAACACTGGGAGTGGATGGGTTATCATCATTCAACCTCCACTTCTCAGTTTCTCCCATGACCACAGAGGCCATTTTCCTTCCACTTTACTCATGCTATGGATATGCCTTCCTGCCTGGCAGAGTGCCTCTCAGGATACGGGAGACAAGATCCTGTGGAGGAGGACTCAGGGATTACAGTCATCCCGGACTTCTCTGCCCTGAGGTGCTTCTCTAGCTGCTCCAGGCCCACTGCCTTCATGATCCTGGCTTCTGTTATGCTTGGAAACCCTTACCTAGCCTAGCCCAGGTGTGGAAAATTTTTCCCTTTGACTCAACTGAGACTGGCCTAAATTTCGTAAAGACGAAACTTGTCTGGGAAACTAGAGGAAAAGGAAACCGAAGAAACATAAGAGTCAAGAAGCAAACAGTTCTAGGGCACAGATGACCTAAGTGATGACTAGCTGTCACAGATTTTGGCTGACACCTAGCCCTTGTCCAACTCAGCTCTGTACTCCGTGTTGCTATGCCTCTGAGCCTTGGCAGACACACCGTGTGTATTTGGCCTGTTTTGGTTACAAGCTAGACGTCCATTTTGAGCAAGCTTAAGCCAAAAAGCAGAATAGTTTGCTCATAAATTCAAGGAAGGGTTGGATATGAATAGTGGGAAAGGGCAGGGGTGAATCTCAGAAATAACCAGAACTCAAGCATCAAGCATCACCATGCCTCCTTCTCTACAATATTTGCTTTTCTTTGGATGTGGACTTCACTTCAGAGTTAAGTGGCAAGAAGCTTGACTGTTGAAAACTGTCAAGCCTCACACCTCGTGGAGTCCATCATTAAAGAGACACTGCAGCAATTTTCTATATTTCGTATTAAAAGAACCTCAGGTTTGGCAGGGGTCAGATGCTCACACATAGTATTTAGCTATGGTAAGGGGGAAGAGTCATGTAAGGATGTGACAAATGTAGAGGTGGCATTTCACACTAATGAGAAAAACATGGACTGTTCAATAATGTTAGACAAATAACTATCTAAATGAAAACATAAGGTTAGATTCTCTATTTCATGCCACTCAAAAAAAAAAAAAAGCAAAAATATTAGAAGAAAATGTAGGAGAATATCTTTAAGCCCTTAGAATAGGGAAGGCCTTTTTAAGACATGAAAAGCAAAATGCGTACGGGAAAGGAGGGATACATCTAAAACACACACCAGATGGGGTGCCTGGGTGGCTCAGTCTGTTAGGCATCGACTTCAGCTCAGGTCATGATCTCATGGTTTATGAGTTTGAGCCCCACATTGGGCTCTCTGCTGTCAGCACAGAGCGCCGCTTCCGATCCTCTGTGTCCCTCTCTCTCTGCCTCTCCCTGGCTTATGCTCTCTCTCTCTCTCTCTCTCAAAAATAAACATTTAAAATAAATAGATAATAAAAAAAAAACACACCAGAAATAACGTTAAAACTCAAGTGATATTGGTAAACATGTGTAATGCAGGCCAGGTATACTGGGAAATAGGCTTTGAGATGGACATTAGCACACAGGGAGCTTGCTGGGAGTATTCTTGGGAACAATAACCATGGGGTGTAATGGAAACAGGGTTGGGCAGAGGGTGGAGTGGAACAGTGGTGCAGTCACAACAAAGGCTTAGATGATCCTAAACCCACAGGGGGCTCTGGAACTGAGTTATCTTGGATTGAGGAAAGAAGGGTAGCCTTTAAAGACCCACACTGCCCAGTTACTGGATGTGGACAGCTTCCAGGAAGGGGACATAACCTGGGCAAGGTGGCTCTTTCTGATGAGGGTAAGTTCTAGAGAGAGAGAGACTCAGCTGAGAGCTGTTAGCTGCCAACACTCTCAGCATCTGGGGTATAGGTGTTTCATTTCTGAGGCGGGGAATCTGGTTGGCATGCCACGGCATCTGCTGCAGTGACAGATGTATATCAGATACAAAAGTGGTAGCCATATTATATAAAGAACTTTTACTTCTCAATAAGAACAAGATAGAATACCTGACAGAGTACTTTCAAAAGATATAAACAGGAGGGGGGCACCTGGCTGGTTCAGTCAGTAGAGCATAGGACTCTTGATGTTGACGTCATGAGTTCAAGCCCACATTTGGCATAGAGATTACTTAAAAAAAAAATAAAAGAAATGCATTTAAAAAAAGATATAAGCAAGGGGCACCCTGGGTGGCTCAATCGGTTAAGCGTCCAACTTTGGCTCAGGTCATGATCTCACAGTTTGTGAGTTCGAGCCCGGTGTCAGGCTCTATGCTGACAGTTCAGAGCCTGGAGCCTGCTTCGGATTCTGTGTCTCCTTCTCTCTCTGCCCCTCCCCCACTTGTGCTCTGTCTCTCTCTGTCTCTCAAAAATAAATAAATGTAAAAAAAAAATTAAAAAAAAAAGATAGAAGCAGGAAATTCACAGAAGAAATAAAAATGGCCAGAGGCGCTTGGGTGGCTCAGTTGGTTAAGCATCTGCCTTTGGCTCAGGTCATGATCTCACAGTTTGTGGGTTCTCAACAGTCTGTGAGATCTCATAGTCTGTGCTGACAGCTCAGAGCCTGGAGTCTGCTTCAGATTCTGTGTCTCATCTCTCTCTCTCTCTGCCCTGCCCTGCTCGTGCTCTGTCTGTCTCTGTCTCTCAAAAATGAATAAATGTTAAAAAAAAGACATTAAAAAAAAAAGAAATAAAAATGGCCAATGATCTTAGTAGTTATCAGGGAACTACAAATTAAAACAATAACAGTATCATTTTTCAATAGATTGTCAAAAAGGACAGAGCTTAGCAAATGTTGATAAAAGTCTAGGAAATAGGTATTTTTATATACTGCTGATATGAGTGGAAGAAATGGTGAAGCCACTTCTACTCAGAAAATTCTGCTTCTTAGTATCTATAGTAACATTAGTGTATATATGCAAAGAGGCATTTTTTTGTACTAGCAAAAAGTTGGAAACAATCGAAGTGTCCAATTGGGGAAAATTAATCTTTGATATAATCATACAATGGAGTATTAGTATACTTGCTTTTGGGATAACTACTCCAAAAATAATTATATTAAAAATTATACACACACATATATACGTACAGACATGAGTTATTGGCTACGTTGGTGAATAGGAGAATGATGAATGTGTGCAGGTGATAAGATTTATATTTAAAGATTACACACATATAACATGATACCATATATTTTCTGTGGGTGCATATGTAAGTTTGTAAAAGCACAGAAAAAGGTCTAAAATCATATCTAATGAATACAAAAGAGGTTGCCCCTGGGAAGGATTGATAGAACATACATTTCATTTAAAAAAAAAAAAACCCAGAATATTTTACTTGGAAATTAGAAATTAATGATTTCCTGCTGGTGGGAATGCAAATTAGTGCAGCAGAGTATGGAGTTCCTGAAAAACTTAAAAATAGAACTACCAAAAAACAAAACAAAACGAACTGCTATATAATCCAGCAATTCTACTTCTGAGTATTTATGTGAAAACAGAAACACTCATTCAAAATGGTATATGCACCCCTATGTTCACTGCAAGATTATTTACAATAGCCAAGACACGGAAGCAACCCAAGTGTCCACAGATAGATGAATGAATGAAGAGGTGGTGTATACATACATAGTGGACTATTACTCAGCTATAAAAAGAATGAAATGTTGCCATCTGTGACAACACTGACAGACCTGGAGGATATTATGCTAAGTAAAATAAGTCAGAGAAAGATAAATACTGTATGATTTTGCTTGTATGTGCAAACTAAAAAACAAAATAAATAAACTAACAAAACAGAAACAGACTCAGATGGGGCGCCTGGGTGGCTCAATCAGTTAAACGTCCAATTTCAGCTCAGGTCATGATCTCACAGTTTGTGGGTTCGAGCCCCGTGTCAGGCTCTGTGCTGACAGCTCAGAGCCTGGACCCTGCTTTGGATTCTGTCTCCCTCTCTTTCTGTCCCTCCCCCTCTCTCTGTCCCTCCCTTGCTTATGCTCTCTCTTTCTCTCTCAAAAATAGACATAAAAAAATTTAAAAAAAAAAGAAAAAAAAGAAACAGACTCAGGTACAGAGAACTATCTAGTGGTTACCAGAAGGAGGTGGGCAGGTGGGGGGGAAGATGAGTGAAATAGGTGAAAGAGATAAAAAGGCAAAAACTTCCAGTTATAAAACAAATAAACAATGAGGATTTAACGTACAGCATAGGGAATATAGTCAATAATATGTAACAACTTTGTATGGTGGCAGATGGTAGCTATCCTTATCACCGTGACCACTTCTTAATGTATATAAATGTTGAATCACTGTTGCACACTTGAAAATAATATTACACGTCAACTATACACTAATGAGTAAAAATTAATACTTTCAGTAGACACTGTGGGCTGCCACTGTGTCTGTGACTGGTGTTGACTGATTAACTCATTGTGGTGTTCTCAACCCTAGGTGTATTTAAATTTTTTTTTAAATTATTTTTTTAATGTTTATTTTTGAAAGACAGAGAGACAGAGAGACAGAGAGCAAGTGGGGGAGGGACAGAGAAAGAGGGAGACACAGAATCTGAAGCAGGCTCCAGGCTCTGAGCTGTCAGCACAGAGCCCGAGGCGGGGCTCGAACCCAAAGATGGTGAGATCATGACCTGAGCCAAAGTTGGACACTCAACCTACTGAGTCACCCAGGCTAGGTGCCCAACCCTAGGTGTATTTTAAAACATAAAATGCCAATGCCTAGGTCTTACCTCAGAGATTCATATTTAATTGTTGTATTCTTGGGCAAAGGTCCTTGGACTGCTGGTCCAAGGCAATCATGGTGATCACAATTCCTTTGGAAGTAATTAGTTATGGAAAAGGCATGTGACTCAATCATGGCCCATGGGATATGGAAGGATACTTATTGGTAACTTCTGGTAGAGGCTTCCACATTGACCAAAAAGTGAGACACAGGAAGAAATTTTTTGTCTTCTTCTATTGGATGTTGTCATGGCTGAATATGATATCTGAACCCACTGCAATTATCTTGAGTCACGAGTGGAACTGAGGTGGTCCAAAGACTAAGCTCACATGCTGAGAGTGGTAGAGGGAAAGGTGGAAAGGTCCTGGGGTGCTGATGATAAATTAGTGAGTCACGGAATTAACCAAGTCTGGAACTATCCTCCCTTGTGACTTATTGTCATAGGACACAACAAATGGTCTTTATTGTTGAAATCGATGTCCTGATACAACATAATTGTCTTGGGCCATATAAAAATGCTAATGTTCTGCCAGTTTTTCCTTTTTTTTTTTTTTTTAGAAGGCTTTGTGCCCAGTGTGGAGCCCAGTGTGGGGCTTGAGCTCACAACCCTGAGATCGAGACCTGAGCTGAGATCAAGGGTTGGATGCTTAAATGGTTGAGCTCATCAAGGTGCCCCAAATTCTGTCGTTTTTTACATATATTCCCCCCATCATTACTCCTGACCTAAGGCAGATGTCTTCCTGACCTACTTTCATCGCCTCCAATTTCCTTACCGGTAAAGTGACATTTTGACTCTGCTTTCAGTATATTTTTCTCCACTCCACAGATCTGTCATTTTTTCACTAACTTCAGTCTCAACAAGGTTAATTAATCTAACATCCTAGTACAGAGTCTCAGTAGTTGTGGCCATAATACTTTCACAGGTGTTTATCCAAGTTTTAGTTTGTGTATAATCTATTTTTTCTACATATGGATATATGATATCTCTTAACCAAAACAATCAGCTGAGAAGATCAAAGAACATGACGTACAACTTGTTCTGATAGGAGGAGTAGATTAACTGCTGTAACAAACAATGCTAATCTTTACTGGATTAATACAATAAAAACTTATTTCTTATTCATTTCACAGTCCAATGGGGTGAAAGTGAGGGGTGGCTCTGCTCCACGTGGCTTTCATCTCAATAAAATCACTGATTATGTTGTTGTAATCATCCAATATTTTATGTTCTAGTGGAAGTTATTATTAGTTACCTAAAGAATTTAAAAAATACAAAATGTAATTGTATTTAAAATCAATGCAATTTAAATATGCTTTCATAAAAATGTAAATTAAAGAAATGCAAAAATAAAAATTACTTTAAATGTCTTACGTTATTTTCTTCTAGAATATTTAAATTATATACCAAAATCAAAGGGCAAAATACAGTATAGCTATGAATATCAACATTTTAAATAAAGTTTATTTAAGTAAAGCTAAATCTTTAAGCTTTTGAAAATTTAATTCTATGCTTCGGATTCTTTGTCTCCCTCTCTGTCCCTTCCCCATTCTCACTCTGTCTCTTTCTCAAAAATAAATAAACGTTAAAAAAAAATTTTTTTTAAAGAAAATTTAATTCTATGAATTTTTATAAAAATAAGACTATTCAAGATTCTGGGGCACCTGGTTCAGTGGAGTAAGTGTCCAACTTTGGCTCAGATTATGATCTCACAATTCATAAGTTGGAGCCCTGCATTGGGCTCTCTGCTGTCAGCACAGGGCCCACTTTAGATCCTCTGTCCCACCTCACTCCACCTCTTTCCTGCTCATTCCCTCTCTCTCTCTCAAAACAAACTAAAACAAAAGAAAACAAAACACTATTCAATGTCCATTTTGTTGCCAGTGTAAACAATGGATATTATACTTCATTCTTGTTTCCTCTACACCCACACATCTATCAATTTAAAGGTAAAATGAATTGTTTATTATTTAGCTTCCAGATACAAGTGTTGCAAACATACACACACTGGAATATGAAGAGATAAGAAAAAATACACTCAGCACTACTGAAAATGATACCCATTTTTTAAATGTTTATTCATTTTGGAAAGAGAGACAGAGGAAGAGAGACAGAAAGATAGAGAGTGGGGGAGGGGCAGACAGAGATGGAGACACAGAGCTCAAAGCAAACTCCATGCTGTCAGCGCAGACCCAGACCCGGGCTTGAACTCACAAACTGTGAGATCATGACCTAAGCCAAAGCCGAAGTTGGATGCTTAACCAACTGAGCCACCCAGGTGCCCCAATACCCATTTTAATGCAAGCATCTCTAATACTCATGCTGAGAAACAATGTGCCCAATTGGCCTTTATTGTCCCCAGTTGCTTCCTCTGTTCAAATCCTTCCCGAACTCTGAAGCAGCCATGACTTGTTTCCCTGGGGGCTTTTATAGTGTTCAGCACGAGAGCTTATCTTGAGGGTGTCAAGTTGTGTTAAGTCTGAACTAAGCACCAGAGCCCAAGTAACAGAGATGTCCATACGTTCGGAAATAAATTTACTGCTTTTTAAAAATTTTATTATTATTTTTTTAATGTTTATTTATTTCTGAGAGACAGAGAGAGACAGAGCACAAGTGGGGAAGGAGCAGAGAGAGAGGGAGACACAGAATCCGAATCAGGTTCCAGGCTCTGAGCTGTCAGCACAGAGCCTGACGAGGGGCTTCAACTCATGAACCTCGAGATTAAGACCTGAGCCGAAGTTGGTGCTTACGCTTAACTGACTGAGCCACCCAGGCGCCCCATAAATTTACTGCTTTTATGTGCGTTTTTGTGAAATGTAGGGCTTTTAAAAGTGCGTGACTGAGAAGAAGTCCTTCTTGCCGGGGTCTAAGGGCACTACTGTTCACATAGCTCTGAGATGGGCACTGGCAGTCCAGCTCTGGGAATTCTCAAAAAAGAGGCCCCTTTCATATGCCAGGGCCCCTGTCTACCATAGAGGTTTAATTTCAATCTGGCATGAAAGAAAGATCGAGTGTTTACTGAACATATGAGACGTTTGCCTCATAAAGTGTTTGAGAGAGTGTGATCAGACAGGATGTAACTAACTCAGATAGCGTCATGATACTGTAGGAGGGTGATAATCGTGGGTGCCTATGGGTTGCCCAAAGCACCAGTGTTTCAAAGTGTGCTGTATGTCCACGCAGACTCAGTTTCTTGACTTCCTCAGCTCTGATCTTCTCCACTCCTCTTTAGTCTCCCTTTCCCATGACAAGGACCACACCTGGACACCTTGTCAACACATGAACTTGCCACTCCTCTGATAGGTTACCTTCCAACATCCCAACCACAACTTCCTTCTCCAGCTCCCCTTGCCAATTCCCCTGTCCCATTATCACACCGATCTGGCAAAAGCCAAGCCTGGAAGAATCCAACTCTCCAATTTCTATATGCTACTGGAGGACATCACTCAACCTGGCAGGACCACCAGATCATCAATTGCTGGTCATCAGTGCCAGCTGACTTCAGTGCTACCTGATCACTTGTTCCCCCACAGTAAAGGATGGATCCATGGACGCTTAGACAACTTGTGGGACCACCTTTAAGAAGAGAATACAAAATTACAGACACAAAATTTGGTACAAAAATGGATGTTGATTTAGAATGAGAAAAAAAGGGAAAAAACCCCCAACAAACCCAAACCATGAGCCATGGGAATTTAAGGTCCTCTGAGATCTCTTTAGGCAATTTACTAGCAATACTCGCATAAAAATGCTAACAGAAACCTGTCCCTCTACCCCCTAGCCCACAATGCAACTCTCCGTGACTCCTTTACTCACAGAGGCCCACATAAGCTTCAAAAACGTCACAGTATACTGCCTCTGAGCTCACAACACACACATAGTTCATGTCTTCTCTAACTTCTCAAGTTACTCAACCCACCAGCAAACCTGAGCTCTTAACAGGTGATTTTTCCTCTGACTTCATAGAGAACATGGAAGCCATTAGTCAGAAACTCCCTCCTTCTGCTACCAAACCAGCAAACTTATCTGTATCCCACTCATATTTTTTTCCTTTCCACCTTCTACAGCAGAAGAGGTGTCTCTCCATCCATTTAAAAATCTTCATATTGTGATTTTTAAAAAATTTTATTTGAGAGCAAAGAGCATTCGAGCAAGCAGAGGAGGAGCAGAGAGAGAGAGAGGGAGAGAGACAGACTCTTAAGCAGGCTCCACGCTCAGCATGGTGCCCGATGTGGGGTTTGATCTCATGACCCTGGGATCATGACCTGAGCTAAAATCAGACTCAGTCAACTGAGCCACCCAGGCGACCTGTGAATTTTTCTTAACAGTTGTCTCCTAGTTTATCAAAGATAGAGTTTCTGTTTGGAAGTATGTTTGTTTACAGTTTGTTTCTCCTTGGCTCTTTGGAGGTGGTTTTCAAGAGTAAAAAGAGCCATGTGGAAACTGGAAGTTCAACACTTACTTCCTTGACTTCTATAACCTCCATTCTCCTGGTTTTCCTCCTCCCTCTGGGATCTCTTGCCCAGTTGCTCCTCCTTTGTCTGCCTCTTAGATCATAGATTTCCTTAGGCCACTATCAGATCATTCATTTATTTATATATATTTTTAATGTTTATTTACTTGTTTTTGAGGTATTTGAGGTATTTATTTTTGAGGTAAGTATCTAAATGTTTGAATGAGGAGGGTGAATAGTCAATACAGAGAAACCCTGAGGTTGCTAACCCCGGCAGCATGCATAACGGTAATAACAGTAATACCAATATTCATCAAAGGAGGAAGATCAGGTTTGTAGGTGGAATAGAATGTGTTCCATTTTGGACTTGATATTTTTAGTTACAGGTTAGCCACGTGGGTGACTTCAAGAAGCAATCAAAAGGCAGGTGTGATGTGGAAAGGAGTTAAGAGGGACAAATTTGGTTTAGAACTCAGCCAACCAAGATGACTGCTGAAGTTATGGGATGGTATGGGAGAGTATTAAATGTCAAGAGAGAATGGATAGAACTTTGAAGAATTTTAGTCTTTGAGTGGCATGAAGAGGAAGTATAGCCCGAGAAGCAAGTAATTTGTAGAGGAAATGGCACTTAAAATGAGCCTGAAGAAAGGGTTTTGATAATGGCAGACCAGAGACTGGTAGGTGGTGAAAGAAATAACAACATGAAGAAATGGAACAGGAAAGGATTCCACCGGAGAAGCCTTTTGGTAATCACATGTGGAATGAATTTGTTGTAAAAGAACTGGAAGTTTTAATGGGTCAGTCAACATTATTACTGTAGAAGAGAGGATGATGACCAAGAAAAGGCCATAACCTTTGGGTTATGTGACTATTGATATTTGGTTGCTTGGGTATGAAGAGAGTCTAATAGCATTTGACCTGCTTTGTTTAAGCTCCAGCCAAAGATATCTGGTAACTCTGGAGTGTCTCAGGTTTCTAAACATAGTCTGTGGTCCCATATCCTAGATTTAGATTGGGTGTTCTAATTATCTGTGTTGTGACACATCTTTGTGCCATGTCCATAACAGATAGTTTTCAGGTCCACTTTCATCAGTTTTTATTTGTTGTGTTTGTTTCTGAAGTTGCTGTTGTTGTTTTTCTTTAAAGAGAAATTCGAGGAGATAAGTTTCTGGAGAAAGGAGATAACGGCAGCAACGTTAAAGTCCATGGCTCAAGCATTATACTGCAAACACATGCTCTAAGAGGATGGCAAGAAAACAAGCTAAATTTGAGTTCTACTTTCTGCAAAGACCCTATGCTTGGTTTTGAAGATTCATAATTTGGTTGACATTAAAAAGACACACACAATTTGAAAAATGACGAATAGCTTTAAAAAACTTTTCAGAGTACCAAATTTTTCATTTACCAGACTGGCAAAGAGCTACAAAGTTTGGGATCTACTGAGACAAGGGTGTGAGAAAGCAGGCTCTGTCCTATATACTGCTGGTGGGAGAGTTTAATTGGTATGATCTCTTTGGAAGACAGCCGGCAATATCTGCCAAATGCACATATCCTCTGACCTAGGCTATTCTTTTTCTTTTTTATATATTTTAAAATGTTTATTTATTTTTGAGAGAGAGAGAGAGAGAGAGAGAGAGAGAGAGAGAGAGAGACAGAGCATGAGTGGGAGAGGGGCAGAGAGACAAGGAGACACAGAATCAGAAACAGGCTCCAGGCTCTGAGTTGTCAGTACAGAGCCCAATGTGGGGCTCAAACTCAAAAGCCATGAGATCATGACCTAAGCTGAGGTCAGATGCTTAAGTGACTGAGCCACCCAGGCACCCCTGACCCAGGGTATTCTGGACGAGATAATTCACTGCAGCATAATTTGTGGTGGTGAAATATGGCAATGACCTAAAATACCCAACAGACAATGGTTAAATAATTATGGCATATCTTTATATGGCCATGGAATACTTTAGTCATTGCTGTTTGTTTATGCAATAAAATAGCTCTGGAACTATACGTTAGAAACTGGTAACAATGATGGCCTCTGGGAAGGCACTGGGCTGAGGGGCCAGGAATGGGAGGGACTTTTCACTTACCATTTACACCTGATGAATGTATAACCTATTTCTACCTACAAACCCAACTGAAGGAAAAAAGTTTTCTGGTGGTAGAGAGTACACTCACAGTTTTGAACACATTGGAAACTTGAGATAAATTCTAACCAAAGAGTCATTAGTTATGATGGGAATCATCTTGGGAAAGTTCAAGAATTGAAGGCCATCTGAGCTTCCCCACCCACGTTTTCTTTTCACACAGAACACAAAGCAAAAAGGAAGGGAAGGGTAAGAGCGAGACATCACAAAACAGTCATGAAGGCAAGAAACTGGTAGGACAGACACTTTATTGTGGCTTGCTTGTAGTAAAACATTCAACCCTTCAACATGTACTTTTTTTTCCCTGGAGACCACAGCGTGATGCTCAAAGGCCTTTAGCGTCATCTTATGTCAGTCTAGTCAATGGCTACCTGTTTTATAGTTCAACTAATTAGAGGAAAAAGTCAGAAAAATCTGGTTTTAACATCCCAAATTAAGGGCTGCAAGATTTGCAACCCATTCATATAAAGTGCTTATGTTCAGTGCAAAGAGGGCAGACTTAGAAGGACAAGCGGATGCCAGGGAATGATGTTTCCTGGAAGACAGATGCATTGTATGACTCGAAGAAGGAAAAGCCACTTGACTTGTTAAACCTCCCCCAAAAGAGATCTAATATTTTCTTTGAAGCTTCTCTTCTCTACAGGACCAAAACTTTGAATCTGACAGATGCCCATGATGGTTATTTTTTTACTACCAAAAAACCT
Source organism: Lynx canadensis (assembly GCF_007474595.2). NCBI lineage: Eukaryota > Metazoa > Chordata > Mammalia > Carnivora > Felidae > Lynx > Lynx canadensis. The sequence goes on from NC_044308.2 coordinate 113,531,448, forward strand.
GGTTCAGAAAGAAATCCACAGGGTCTAAGCACCAGAGATACTGACTTTGGCTTCCAGTTCCTGTTTGTTTCAGCAGCAGATGTGAGATCAACAGACTGAGCTCTGGCTGGTGGGAGGCTCAGAGCTGCAGCTTTTTCTTAGGGCCCTCACTTGCAAATCCAAGTCATTGAGTACAACAGACCCTTTTAAAATCATGTCTGGGGGTGCCTGGGTGGCTCAGTTGGTTGAGTGTCTGACTTCGGCTCAGGTTATGATCTCACGGTCTGAAAGCTCGAGCCCTGGGTTGGGCTCTGTGCTGACAGCTCAGAGCCTGGAGCCTGCTTTGGATTCTCTGTCTTCCTCTCTCTCTGCCCCTCCCCCACTCATGCGTGTGTGTGTGTGTGTGTGTGTGTGTGTGTGTGTGTGTGTGTTTGTGTGTGTGCGCGCGCGCGCTCTCTCTCTCTCTCTCTCTCCCTCTCTCTCTCTCAAAATAAAATAAAACATTAAAAAAAATCATATCTGGTGTGGGAACACAAGCCAGTGCATATTAAAGGAGTACTTCACCTGGTTTTCCATCAACTGGACAGGACCATTTCATTATCCCCTTGTTCTGACTCTTGTCTGCAGGCCCAAACCCTGATTCCCTCTGTGAAGACAGAGAAGTGTACTGCCTTCTCAATGACCCTAGGCCTCTGTGTATTCACCCTGTGGTCCTGATGAGACTGTAGAGAAGCAGGACAGAAGAGGAAGTGGATTCCTGACCATTTTAAGGAGCACAAACAGGCTGTTAACTCAAACAGGTAGTCTAGACATTTTAGGGCTAGGATCTTGGCTACCATTTCTCTTCCCAGACTCTCTAAGAGGGAGCCACATTCTCTCTTTCCTGCAGGGATTTTCACAAAAGCCAGCTCTGTGCTTGTAAGCAAGCCCCCTGCATTCTTTTTGGAGAGGTTCCCCTTTCTTTCCCCACAGCATGAATGCAATGGTGCCCCTCTGCTGGTGAGTGGGGCTCTGGCCCCCTCACTGTCTGCACCCACAGCTTTCAGACACCAGCACCTGAGGATGCTTCTGTTCAGACTACTTTCCAGAGACTCATGGTTACTCCTTGTGCTTGTGAGAGGGCACACTCGGAAGTTTTATTCCACAGGTAGCACTTGCCCCTCGCCATCTCTGAATTTTGGGGAGAGAAGGAAGAAAAGAGGCAATCCTTTTGGTGCTGCTCTATAATTCTCTGTAAAACCCTTCTAGTTCTGAGGAGCCATTGAGCATCTCCACACGGAGGGAACTGTGTACAAAGAGGATGACCCGGGTTAAGAACCAAAACGCAGGGAAGGTGTGCAGACTGGCAGAAGTCTAAAGTAAAGTGCCTCTTTTTGGTGGGGGAGAGTTTTGTTTGTTCAGAAATGCTTAGGCGTAAACATGAGTGCACAGAAGTGTGCACACACACTTACTCACGCTGAGGTAGAAAGAACTGGCCATCTCCGGACGACATGTAGATCCCACAGTTTGACAGAAACATGGCACTTGCGTGGCGTGAAAGGTCCTATCCTTGCCCAAGGTGGCAAGTAGGGTCCGATCCAGCTCTTTCCGACCTGGGGCAGAGCCGGGGAAGTCCCACTGCACAGGAGGGGAGAGGTAGAGATCATCTCCATCTCTCCTATTCTATAGTAGTCAGGCCTCGCTGCACACGGTCACTTTCTGGAGCCTGAGCTGTGGGTGCTCCGAGTGTGGCTCGTCAGAAGCCACTGGGTGCAGATGTCTTGCACTACTGCATCCCCACTGCTCCTGGCAGCCTGCTGCACCTGCTGGACAAGGGCTGCAGCCCGTGAGTGTTCTTGCTTCACGGCAACCAAGTAGGCAGAACGCAGTTTGCAACATGTCAGGTAGGCCTGAACCTGGCAATTGGGCATAAGAGACAGCCAAGAGGAAACCATCACCAATGCTGAAGCGACACACACAGAGCTGTGTCAGAGAGCTTGGCAGACGAGAGCACTTCTCACTTACCAAATTAAAGATTGGGTTCTTGTCTTTCATTACATCATAGCAACTCTTCAAATATTCCGGATGTTAACCTATTACACTGTTATTTTATAATTATTACAAGTAACCTAAAAATTTCAAAAAGAAGAAGAGCAGGCAGGCAGGCAGGCAGAATCTGGTCTCTGTCTCTTCCTTCTGAGGCCCTCCTCCTCACTATCCTGGGCTCTCCAGCTTCCTGCTAGCTTCAGGGTCAGCACTGGGTCAGCACTGTCATTGACAAGTTATGATTTGATAGTTGTTTGGGTGATTATCTGATGTCTGTTTCCTTGACTAGATTGTAAGCCCCATGAGGCCAGGAATAGTGTCTGCTTTTTCTACTTCTTGTACTCCTGGTGCCTAGCACATGGCCTGGCATTGGCAGGTGTTCAATAAACATGCATTAAGTGAATGATTGAATGAATGAATGAATGAGCCATCATATCTCTCCCTTACGATGGGCACAAAGATTCTTCCTTCACTATTTTTTTGGTTTCAACCTGCTGAATTTAAAATCTTGTAATAGGAAGTTCAGGGATGAACACGTACACACACACACACACACACACACACACACACACACACACACACAGTTAGAAAAGGGCTAACTAAGGGATAATCTCACACTGACTTGACTTTTGCTGTTTGGATCAGAAGCGTCTCAATTTCAGGTGTGAGGGGTGGTTTCTCCTGCACTCTGGAGACCTTCCATCTCACAAATCCCCAGCTTAATGGAGACTAGAGCCCACACCTTCCCGGGCCCCGAGCTCACCAGCACATCCCTGGTTTGCCAGTGTGCTACACCAGCCAATAGCAAGGCCCTAACGAGTTGCCTCAGCTTTTACTAACAGCTGACTTTTTGCTGTGACAGTCCCTCTTAGTGGTTGGAGGGGACTCTTCTCTCTTCATATTTCATCTTCCATCTTTTTTGTCTTGGTCACTGAAGTCTTTCTATCTTTCTATCTGAAGCTCAGCTACAGATAATTTGCTAAAGCTAGAAGATGTCCAATATTCTCTAGGCTCACAAGTGATCATGATCAAGTCCTGCTGTTTGGGTATCTACCTGCTACCCCATGATGTTCACTCTCACCCAGGCCTTTGGCTCTACTTAGCACCTATGTATGTTAAACACAGTATCATACGTTGTCAGGCAACATTCATACCTATAGGAAGAGGGCATTTTTGCCAGACAGTCTGGAATAGGAACTGAATAAGGCTGGTTTTTGGCAAGACCTTGGCCTAAGATCACTTAAGTGCATTAGAATAAGTGCTAAGAAAAAAAAAAACACCCTGAAAAAGAACAACTGCCTAGATTTTAATGCATGTCTTTCCCAGGGCAAAGCCTCTGTCCTGCTGAGGGGGAGGCTCACTGAAGGCTTGGAAAAGGTCTGCAGTCTGGGGATCAGGGAACTGGGGTATCTGGCCTGGCTGCTGGATTCTCATTATGATTCTGAAACAGTAATTCTCAGAATTCAGAATATCAGAATCCTATCCTATATGAGGTCATCTGGATGTTGCATGCATAAATGAAGAAATGCTAAGAACATAGTCTTCCTAATCCCTCAGCTGAAGAAGGCCTGGTAAATTCAGTACAGGGACTAGCAAAACTGCCATGGGAAGCAGTTCTGTGGTTGTATAAGAAGCCATGTGCCTGAGGGGTGCATGGGTGGCTCAGTCGGTTGGACATTCAGCTGAGGTCTCATGACTAGTGAGTTTGAGCCATGTGTTTTAGCCTGCTTAGGATTCTGTGTCTCTGTCTCTGCCCCTCCCCCACTCAAACTTTGTCTCTCTCTCTCTCTCTCTCAAAAATAAACATTTAAAAAAATTAAAGGAAAAAAAAAGCCATGTGCCTGACATTAGTTTTCTTCACAAGGGACTCAGCTGCCAGATTTTCCCACTGCTAGTGGCCAGGGCAGTCTGGCTTGGTTTTCCTAGGCCTCTCCTGGCCTGTGGGACTTCCTCTGGATGGCAGACAATTAGCCTGTAGTTAGGCACAAATAGGAGCAGTTGGGAACACTTCTATGCTGGTTGGCACTCCTTGCAAAAGCACTGATTTCCTACTCAACAGGGAAGAGATCACTGACCTCAGGGAAATGGCCTGTTCTGGAGAAGGAGACACTAATGGATATCTGTTGGTCAAGGGTTGGGTGGGGTGTCCTTCTTACTGTACAGGGTACCCTTTTCCCTCCAGGATAAATAAATGTCTGCCCACTTTGAGAACCTCATTCAGTCAACCTGAAGACTGATATGAAGGATTTCCTAGGACTCTCTCAGAAAAGCTCTGCATATAAAATGGAGATTCAACAGTAGCCTAGGACATGTTTGTCTTGGGGATAAAGAAATGGGAAGGAAAGGCTCACAGAGTCAATGTGCGTTCTCCCTCAGTTTTCTCCCTTCTGCACCTCCATCTGGGCCCCAGCTCCATCTCTGGATAACAAAGAAGCTGAGGTACAGGTTTTGTGGGGAGCAAGGGACAAAGGTGAAAAGGTGCTATTCAGGAGCAACACCAGGTTTGGAGAAAATTCTGCTCACCTTGTTGTCATCACTGTGTATTGCCTGGATCAGGACCTCCAGCTCCTGTGCAGAACAGAAATAGCAGTTGTGAGAGGAAGAAGAGTCCCTAGCATGGGAGCTGAGGCCCAATCCAGTCTTAGCCTGGTCATTCTGACTCTTGTTAAACTCTACTACTTGTTCTTCTTTTTTTTTTTTTTGAAGATTTCATTTTGTAAGTAATCTCTACACCCAATGTAAGGCTTGAACTTCTTACATCCTCAAGATCAAGAGTCGCGTGCTCCACTGGCTGAGGCAGCCAGGCATCCCTTAAACTCAACTTCTGCTATTAGGGCACCAAAAGAAAGCTAGGGATAACACTAAGCTGGGGAATTTGAGGAGAAAGAACAGCTCCCAAAAGGCCTGTTCTTGGCCTTCATGAATGGATGTGGCTTTGTTAACTCCACAAAGAAGCCAGAGGGGGGCAATTTCATAGGCAACATGCTTCAAAGGCCATCTACAGACTCACCCTGACCTCCTCTACAATCACAGGGAGAAGCTCAAATTGGTCGTCCACAGACATTTCCAGGTGTTGCAAATATTAGACAATAATAGATATTGAGGGACACCTTCCAGGTATAGAGATTATCAAAAATTTTCTTTTCAGGGAAAGGCTGATTAGGGTGAGGCCACTATTCCAGGGAAGGGCTGATTAGGGTGAGGTCATTACAGAGGAGTCAGAAACATGAAGGGATCTTACAGAGTTTCAGTACATTATGAGTACATTACGGGGAACAGAAAAATAAAGAAAGAGATATGAAGACACTGAAACAGATAGAGGGGCAAAGAGGTATAGAAGCGAGCGCACCTGGGGTGGAATTCTCTTGAATGCTTCCAAGCAGTTGAGGAGGATGGTGTCCCCATCACTTTTGGCCGCCATGCCTGACTCACTGACACACTTGAGCAGCTGTTGGATTTCACTGTATTTCTCCCTCTCCACCAGCTGCCGGGCAGCTCTGCAGTAGGTCGCTGCAGCATCCAGCTGGAAGTCCTAGAACAGAACACGGAATGATGGCCTTAGGGTAGCAGAGGACATCAGCAAGGGGAAGGAAGGCAATATTTAAAAAGCTCCCACTATGCTTGGTGTAGAAAGCCATACTGATCGTAGTCATGACAAAAAAAAAAAAAATCACGTAACAAACAAACAAACAAAAACAAGCAAAAAGTTCCTCTTTGAGGGGCGCCTGGGTGGCGCAGTCGGTTAAGCGTCCGACTTCAGCCAGGTCACGATCTCGCGGTCCGTGAGTTCGAGCCCCGCGTCAGGCTCTGGGCTGATGGCTCGGAGCCTGGAGCCTGTTTCCGATTCTGTGTCTCCCTCTCTCTCTGCCCCTCCCCCATTCATGCTCTGTCTCTCTCTGTCCCAAAAATAAATAAACGTTGAAAAAAAAAAAAATTAAAAAAAAAAAAAGTTCCTATTTGGAATCAGGCAGACATTTAGAAACAACTATAAAAATCATAACCTTGATATCTAAAATAGTATATTTAACTTGCTGCCTGCCACTTTCTGAAAACATTCTAATCCAATTTCCCAGTTCGTTCTTTCTCTAATGAGCCACCTTTCTCTTAGGAAAGGGATGTTGGGGGTTAGTATTTGCTGCCGTGGACACTTGGTGCTCTATCGAGAGATGCCTCAGTGTTTGGAAACAGACCAGTTCACCAAAGGACTAATTTGCTGGAAACTACCAGATAAACCCTTTAAGTCAGGTCGTGGTTTAGGACAATCCTCACCAGAGTCTGGGAGGAGCTGCAGCCCTGCCTGCCCGCCAGGGGTAGCTGCATGTGCAGAGACTTTTCCAACACTGAAATATGTGGAAAAGAAAGGAACCGGTCCGATCATTCACGAAGCCACTGATCCTTGAGACACACAGTGTGCTCCTCCCACCCCAGAGAGTGACGGTCCTTAGGGTGTCTGCATGGAACCGTGTGGCGGGGGTGGTCTGTAGAAACTCTGCCCCTGTGGTTTCAGTGCCTGCCCCAGACTCTCTCGAGCGCCGCAGCTGCACCTGTGTCTTCTTACCACAAACAACAGGAAAGGTACTCCTTGAGCCAGCACCTGGGCAGATGGGAGTGTGGAGGGGCAGTCCTTGCTGTCTGTGGCTCTTCCTGTTGCACAGGACCATCTCCCCCCACCTGCCACATCCTTCAGCCATGCTCCCTTCAGAGCACAAGCTGGGGCTGCGCAGGGGAACAGCTGTGAGGAGCTGTTCTAGACCTGATAGCTTTTGATGAATCTGTCCTTGGTTACTTGGCTTTTGGCAATGTGTCCTAGAATCTTGAATGTGACTCTGCTCTGTGGTAACCACCTCGACTACATTCATGATGTATATGTAAATCTGCTTTATCTTGGGATAAAAGTTTTCTGAAGAACAATCTCTCATGGAACTGTGGTCAGGTGCTGACTGCTCTCAGAATAAGTCTTGAGTGATTCAAGACATACCTGCAGAACACGGAATGCAATTCCAAAACCATCTTCCACATTCTTCCCTCCTAGCATGACCTGAAAAGGAGAGGGAAATGTGTATAAAGAAGCAATAATTACTGGAGTAGCCCCTCTATCAAGAATAAGGGGCCTCATTTATTCAACAAATATTTGTTGAGACTCTACCAAGCACCAGGCACTAGGGATACAAGAGTAATCAAAATGGATTTGATCTCCAGCCTTCTGTGGCTCATGTCTTAGTGGGAAGGCAGCCATCAAACAAACGACTGAAATACAACTAGATGATGACAATTGTGATAAGCTTCTGAAAGAGAATAGTCTGTGAGAGGTCTGAAACATTCGTAGGTACCTTGCAGGCAACATCCATTTTCATGTGGTTATTTCCAAAGAGGGTTGGCAGAGGCAAGGTGGTGATTTGAGAGGTCCCAGCACTTTCACACCGATGTAAGAACCTGGTCACTTCCATCTGCAGCTGAAGTGTGTTCATGTGCCTATGGTGACAGGAGACACATAGTATAGCCTCACGAGGGGCTTCAGGAGGGACTAGGGCCAGGTGACTGAGAAATCATGATAAGATGGCAATGGAAAAGGTGAAAGAAATGATATGGAGAGAGAAGAAATCCAAAATACCCCCTGATCAGTTACAACAAGACAAGATAGGGTGGTCTGGTGCCCTGTACAGACTAACTGCTGCTCCGTGGAACTGGACAAAGTCCAGTCCCTGCATCAGTAAGTATTTAGGAAGCACCATGTGCCACTGATAACAACAGAGCTCAAGAGAGACATGAACCCTGCCCTCACAGACTTCATAGGCGAGAGGAGAGATGCATAATGAAAAAACACACAAAGTATCTAGCGACTGGGCCTATGAAGGCAATGAAGGCAGGGTGCAGCATTTACTTTGGATGTTGTGTCGTAAGCAGAGGGAGTGTAATGGGTAAGCAAGTATAAAGACTGAGAGGAGGGAAGGGCTTGGTGTGCGAAGGAGCCCCCAGGAGGCCAGTGTGTCTGTCACTCAGCAAGGGAGAAGGGAGGAGTGTGCAAGGAAGATGGAGATGGGCCAGGCCAACACCTTGAGGACCTCTTCCGCCTGCCTACTGGAAGGCATTTGGCATGTAGTCTCATCCCAGTACTTCCCTCACTCTCTTCTATGAGCTCCTCTGTAGGCTTTGCGTGCTTGTACTGCACACTGTCACTCAGGAATGATCCCCTTTAGATGAGTGGTTCTCTTTCAAGGGTTTAGGAATGGACAAGAGCAGCTTCATTGCCAACAGACACTCCTTTCTAGCCGTTCTGCCCACCCTAATTGTTCCCTGAGCCCTGGTCTACCTGGACACATCAGCTGCAGTCATCTTCTTTTGGAAGAAGGTGGTTTTCTTCCTTCTGGTGCTGCGAGAGGTGTCTTGGAGGTAGATCTTCAGGTGGTCCTTGGCCTTAAGCAACCACGAGAGTTTCTCTCCCAGTTCTGTGTAAGTCTTTGCTTTGTGACTGAAGAACCGGATACAGGTCATGGCGGCCCGGACTTGGTCCTATAAGAGGGAAATGAATATTCAGATCAAGTGAGATCAGGGATATTGGAAGGTGGGGCTGTTAGGAAAATTCTGACTTGATTCCCATCCATAAAGCCTAGTCGCCAGCATGGGTTGAACAACTATTTTGTATCAGTTACTCCTAAGCCCAAGGGATTCTAAAGTGAACTGACTGGCTGGGCTCCTGGGAAGGATTTTATTCCACCACAGAAGAGATCTTCAAAAAGGATACTTTTGCTTTTCCATTCAGCTTGGCTTTGGTCTCACTTTGGCTTTGAATGGTTCAATTTCTCTGTGATTTAGTGTTTGCAACCCTGGGACAGATTGGGAGAACCTTGTTACCTCTACCTTCATGCACCTTCTCTAAAAACACTTATTTATTTATTATTCCTTATGAATTCTGCATTCATGCCTCATGCTTATTTCGAAATTGCCACAGACCTCTTTTTTAACCTTCACATTCCTTGAACTCTAAAGAATGCCATTACTGACAAGGTTACGATTTGTCTCTTTGGGATGAGAATGGAAATCCCAACATTATTCAACAATGCTAGAGAGCAACATGGATTTGCTCTAGGCTTGGTCAAATAGTGAAGTCAGGGACCAGATGACAGTCTTGTTCCCTCATCTTGCACAGTCTCTCCATTGGCAGGTTGTCATCAACAGATGTAGAGGGCAGGAAGGGGCTATTACCTTCATAAACTGCTGTAGCTCATATAGAATGTGGTAGTAGTTCTTCTTCTGTAAATGTTGGCAGGCAGCTATCAAGTACTTTCCCCAGCTCTCTAAGGTTGGATCAATGGATTCTAACAAGTTCTCCAAAGTGTGTAGCTTCCCACTTTTATAACTTGGCTGGAAAATGCCTTCTATGAAGACTTCTGGAGGACTCTCCTGCAGCAGGGCAAGGCAAAAAGTCAAGTATTGAGCCTGGTTCTGGCACTCTCTGGGATCCACTCTGGATTTCCTTCCACTCACACACCTTCAGCTTCCTTCTACAGTGGTGCTTCTTAACATTTTACGAGTCACAGATTCCTTTGAGAACCCCACTCTGATGACTGCTCCCCTTCTCTCCTTTCCTGAACAGAAAGCTCCCTGACAAAGTCATCTACACTCCCAGTCTCCAATTTCTCTCCTGTGATTGTCTCTTCAACCCATTCTTATCAAGCTTTTGCACCCATCACCTCACTAAAACTGCCCCCGAGGTCACCAATGGTCTCTAAATTGTTAAATCTAAAATTCTGTGCCCTTGTTTTCCACCTGATCTATCAGATGGATAGCTGACGGCTTTTGATATAGCTGATGGCTTCCTCCTCCTTTTCTTTTTTTGGCCAGATTTTCTTTATTTGGCTTCTAGGACATTACCCTCTCCAGGTTTTGTTTCTACTTCTCTGGCTACTTCTTCTCAATCTCCTTTGCTGATTCCTCTTAATTTCCTCAGGGCTTAGGAGGAAGCTATTCTCTTTTCTTTCTATACTCACTCTTTTGGTGATTTCATACAGTCTCATGGCTTTAAAACTATTTGGTGATTGTGCCTAGATCCCTATTTCCATCCTGTTCATTCCTCCTGAACTCCAGAAGTGTATGTCTAAAATATCCAATTGCCTACTCAAAATGTCTTCTCAGGTATCTAGTAGACTTAATACATCTAGAACTTCACTCCTGGTTGTTTCTTCCAAATCTCTTCTTTCTGTAGTTTTCCCTTTCTCCGATGGCAGTTTTATTCTTCTAGATGTTCAGATTAAAATTCAGTCAGATCTTCTCTCCCCTCCCCAGTATAAAATTCACTAGCAAATTCTATTGAATCTACCATCAAAATACATACAGAATCTGCCTCTATCTGACCACCCTGGCCAAGGCATCATTATCTCTTGCCTGGATTATTGAAATAGCTTCTTCCCTGGTCTATCACTTTCTGCTCCTGCCTCTTTTTTGTCTAATGCCAACCAATCAACCTGAATGGTTTTGTTAAAACATAAGTCACATCATGTTACTCCTCTGCTCAAAATCTTCCAGTGGTTTTCCTCACTCAGGACAAAGCCCAAACCCTCACAATGTCCACAAGGCCATATATGGTCCCTGTATGACTGGGCCCTTGTTGCCTTTCTGACCTTATCTGCTCCTATGCTTTCCCCAGCTCACTCTGCTCGAGCCACCCTGGCCCTCGCATTTGCTACTCACTCTGCCTAGACTACGCTTTCTCCATAATCTGCACGGCTCACTCCCCACCTCCTTCGGGCCTTTACTGAGTGTCACCCTCCCTGGGCATCCTTTCTAAAACTGCCCCACCCATCCCTGCCCCTGCCCTGCTTTATTTTTCTTTTTACTCATCACCTATACTACAGATTTTATTTACCTTGTTTATTGTCCGTCTCACTGCTATAATGTTAAGTTTTATGAGGGCAGATATTTTTGTCTGTCTTTTTCCCACAATGCCCAGAATAGTCCTTGGCTATTTAATAAATATTTCTTGGATGAAAGAATAAAAGATAAACATTATGGATCAACTCCTCAGGAAAGTGCACACATATACTAATCCCTTCCCTTCTGAAGCTCATCTGTGGTTCAGAGACCCTGTGTCATAAATCCGCATTCTATAGTCATAGAAAAAAAAATCATCTGGGCATTTAGACTTTAAACTGTGAATAACTAATGGAGAGTAAAGAATGGCTATAAACTCACAGTAGTATAACCATGTCGGCCTTGCAGCACTGGGTACAAGCTGTTTAGAACTGGAAGAGTTCTGAGCTTTGAGGACATCCACAGTGGGTGAGGACTTCTTTTCTGATTCTGGCTGTTCCTAACTGAGAAACCCAGACCTAATTTAAAAGTTTTAGGACGGACTTTAAAAAGCAGGGGGATCAGCTCCATAGGAATGGGAATTTCTCAGAAGAGCAATACCTTAAGAGCTTCTATTTAATCTATTCATCTACTCATTCATTCATAACTGGCACTAGGCCAGGCATCTGAAGACACAGAGAGGTAAAACCTAAGCTTCCATGATCCAGAAGGGATGACACAGTTGTAAAGCAGCAGCTGCAATGCGGTGGGATCAACACAGTAACAGAGCTGTACTCTAGATACAGTGGTGGTGTGTAGGAAGTGGGGACTGATGTTGCTTGTGTTCTATGGAGGCTCAACAGAGAGGGTCTGATAGGATAAACAGGAGTTTTCCAAGAAAACAAAGAGGCGCAGGGTATTCTATTCTAGGTAGGGGGTACAGCACATGCAGATTCACGGAGGTAAGAAAGTGTAAGGTAAATAATTTCATAAGCCTGGAATGTAGGGCATATCTAGAACTTGTGAAAACAAACTGGAGAAATCAGGGGGCCTGATCTGGGTGGGTCCTGTATGCATGCCAAGGAATTTGGACTTCATCTTATGGCCACAGGGATCTTCTGAGGGCCTTTCAGAGAGGCGAATAACATGAACTATGAATAACATAAATAGCATGTATCCCGATTTAGAAAGCTCACTCTTGGGCAGTGCGGCAGGTAAAGGGGTGAAAAGGGCAGGGAACGAGACCAGCAACAGAACACCTTCCAGCTCTAGCCAGTCAGCTGTAGTTTTCACAGTGTGTTTTTCTGTTGTTCCCTATCTGCTTGAGAATTAAGATATTTTGGTTCAAGGGTAAATATGATTATAGGAGATAAAAAGAAGGCTCTTTCCTAGCTCTGACAAATGTAAAGCAGGGTAATGCTGTTGTCAGCTTATACCAAGATAAGTAAGTAAGCAGATTAACTCTCTGAACTAGTCAACAGTTAGAAGAAACAGAACTGGTTGATTTCCACTCTCAATTTGTGTTTAGGAAAAGTAGCTTTATCTCAAAACTCATTTGGAAACTGAGGAAAAGGAAAAATTTAGCAATTAAGCCCTAAATAAAATAATTCTTACTTTATTCCTGAAACCTGGTTAGTAGCTAAGAAATAGTAGCTAAGGCAGTAGTGAAAACATTTCCCTTTCACTGTCCTGTAGGGGTATGGTCACCATGACTGTGAACAGTAGACTTCACCTGGAGCAACCCTAGAAGATGTGTCCATTTGTAAACTTTCTCTGGCTGCCATTTTGAATTAGGGTGGCAGATTGAAACTGAAGTATTGAACTCCTATATTTTCCTATGAAATTTGGTCCAAATCAGCCAACTCCTCCGAAAATATTCTTGGAACATTCTTGTAAAAAAGTGAATACCAAAGGGTCAGGGGAAACAGAGTTCTGACTTTGCTTAACAATGGCTCCAAAGAAATAATGCACTTCGGTGGTGCCCTCACCTCTTGTGGGAGGAGGACGGAGGATGTCAGAGGGAAAAAAGGAGAGCACACTCTCCTCCCATTAGATATTTGGGGCCCAAATATAGGATCATGGGTGTTTCCTGGCCCTTGTAACAACTCTGACTAGACCAGCAGCTGAGTTAGCAGTGGGACATAGTCCCACGGCAGGTGGGAGGTGTGTGGAAACAGAGAGGTAGACAAGTTTGCTCAAGGTCACACCACTTATACCAACTATCTCATTCTAGAGACCATGCTGTCAACTACTATTTGATTCTGCTGTATGTTTTGGGAGAAGGAACGAAATTTGTCATTGCCAATCACAGGGGTAATCCAGGATCCAGGTTAAGACTTGTTGCACGTGTATCAAATCATAATCTAAATGGATAGAACTTTCCATTTTTACCTGACTCTGCCAGAGATGATCTTATAGCTCAGCACTGGGTTAAGTTTCAGGTGGGTTATCACTCCCCTTAAAGCTGAGTGGGCCAACCCAGGTGGGCAGAGTGGGCACTGCTCTTTGAGAGCTGGGTTTGTGAGTCCCACCTTGTTGAGGAGGTGGAGTAACGCTTCCCGTAGGCAGCTGTGCCTCATGTAGAAGCTGATGATGGCCAGGTTGGTGCTATAGTTATGCAGGTAGAAGAGGCATTCTTGGTAGTAGGTGTTGTTCATGATTTTCCCTTCAGGAATCACCTCCAGAGAGAGGCTCTGGGTCCGAAGGGTAGTTTCCAGTTCTTTCAAGGTAGCAAAATAATCATCATCTTGCTGACAGGAAAGGAGAGTGCAAAAGAAAAATAAAACTCAGTAAATTCTCAGCAGCCTCTGAAAATATTGCTTTCAAAGAGTATTTAGTAATGTGGAAACAACCTTACAATACAGTTTTACAATTCTCCATCATACTATAACACTGTGTTTATAACACCAATTTCATTCAAAAACATAACACAGAAAATTCACCAAAATCTAGATATTACTTAAGTCTGGGTAGGGGATTATGTATAATTTTTATCATTTAAAAAATACTTTTCTGTAGTTTGCTTTTTTTTAAATGGACTTTGTATTACTTATCTAACCATATAGAGTTACTTACCTAATTATGTAAAATGGAAAGAATAAAATCTAAATCTGGCAGCTCTGAGCCAGGACTGCCACTACAAGCTGAGTGGACACTGATTCTTTCCCCAGGTCATTACTGCTCCTGAGCTTTCCTCCCTGAACCGACTCTCCATCTGCTGTCTTCTTACCAAGGACAGGAGTGGCCTCACTGTGGACTCCAGGTACTCAACCACATCTTGTACCAGTCTTGAGCCATGACTCAGCTGATTGAGGTCAAAAGGGGGCTTCAGACAGCGACTGAACTTCTCCCGTGCAGCAGTGAGGTTCCTTGCTTTGAGGCAGGCCATGCCCCAAGCATGCCACGCTCCAGTGGGATCAAGGCCAGTCTTTGTGGAGATCTGGAGGAAAAACTGCTCCTTTTAGTGAGAGGCACCTAAATCCAGTGAAAGTCCCAAAGACCAATTCTTTCCCATTGTTGCCAATCATCTTCCTTCCCCATCATCCCACCTGCCATTACTCCCAACTGGCAAACTTGTCATGCTCTAGATACTTCCCTACGGCCAAGGACAACTGAGAGATGACAATACCTGTTTGCAAGGCCAGGCAAAGGCAAGTCATTACAATTGGGTAGAGGTAAGTTTTGTCTTGGCCTCACCTCAACACCCAGTTGGTAGTACTCAGCTTCCAAAAGCTGGTTCCTTAGCCTGGTTACTGCAGCCGGCTGCAAGATCTGATCCAGAGATGGCACGTGGCGATATGAAGCAGCAACTAAGATATTCAGCACATCTACCTTGCTGATGTAGCTACAGGGAGGAAAGAGGCAAGGCAATGAGGCTCTACCGAGTCTTACTAAGAATAGTTGCTGCTTTAATGTTTTCTATTTCAATTCCAGTGCGAAATGTGGTAATGAGAATTGAGAGGTACACAGATACTATGAGAGAAGGCTCTGGAGTCAGACTCTCTGAATCTCAACTCTATCACTTAGCAGCTCTATGACCTTGGGCAAGTCAGTTAACTCTTCTCTACCTCAGTTTACTCATTTGTAAAATGGATATAAGATAATTTTAAGAATAGAATGAAATAGCCCAAGTAAAAGGGCTTAGCATTGAGTCTAGAATTTTGAAGGTAATCATTAAATACCAGATATTAATACTCAGAGTAGGGATGTTTACAACTAGGAGATTCATAAATTGCCCACTTGCTTTTTGGTTCTTTAGAACTGCGTGCTAGGGAGAAAGCACAGAGACTATCAATGGCCTGGCCTGTATTTCTGGCCAGTACAGAAGCCATGTCACTACTTTCCTTGGAGATGCTGCTGGGAAAGGGCAACCTGGTCCTTCATTTGGATTCTAATCTCTTGGACTTGACATCTTCTTCCCATGCTTAGGATGACCCCGTGCTACAGCCCATTAGCACTGCCATCTTTGATCTTACTCCTGATACCTGGTGATTGTAAAAACCTTATGGTGACAGAGAGCCCAGAGAACTGGGTCATTTTGTACAGTGCTCCTGAAACAGTCCTACACTCAAAGTTCTTGAATATAATTGTATATATTATGCAATATATATTACACTATATATATATGTATATATATATATATAATGTAACATATGTTATATACAATTATATGTAATTGTTTAGAAGTCTAGAAAAAAGTTCCATGGATCCTTACTTGTCCATCAATTTCCCTGGAAAGGGATTCAGGACATTATTCATTCTCAACTTAGTGGGATTGGGGTAAGGGAGAGTACATGGTGTAAAAACAAAATTGGTATCATAATGTATTGTACATTTGTCATAACAGGTAAGGGGCACCTGGATGGCTCAGTTGGTTAAGCCTCCGACTTCGGCTCAGGTCATAATCTTATAGTTCATGAGTTCGAGCCCCGTGTCGGACTCTGTGCTGACAGCGTGGATCCTACAGCCTGCTTCTGATTCTGTGTTTCCCTCTCTTTCTGCCCCTCCCCTCCTCATGCTCTGTCTCTATCTCTCAAAAATGAATAAACTTAAAAACAAAATTTAAAAAAAATGTGTAAAAAAAATTAAAAAAACAAACGTGTAGTAACAGGTAATGTGAGTTTTGTATTTAAACATTTATTTATTTATTTAAATGTCTCTCAGAAGGAGGTATGAGTTAAAAACAGTGGAAAAATACTGTGCAAACCAGGAGTTCTAAATACACATGAGAGATGAAAACTGCAGGAAGGAAGAAATCATCTAGAATGGGCATGTCTGAATCTATAAATTACAAACGTATAATGTAAAGCAATTGTTGTACATTGTAAAGAGAAGCGCACAGCATCTGGGGTTGAGAATCTTACTGAAGGAAACACTTCCTTTTTTAAATTTAATTTTTTTATTTTAGAGAGAGAAAGAGAGCGAGCGAGTGCTTGTGTGCATGCACTTCAGCAAGGGAGGGGCAGAGGAGGTGAGGGTGAGAGAGAGAGAGAGAGAGAGAGAGAGAGAGAATCTTAAGCAGGCTCCATGCTCAGTGTGACCCTGGGATCATGACCTAAGCTGAAATCAAGAGTTGGATGCTCACCTGACTGAGTCACCCAGGTGCCCTGCTTTTTTTTTTTTTTTTTTTTTGGTTTATGTATTTTTAAAGAGAGCGAGAGAAAGAAAGCACAAGGGGGGGAGGGGTACAGAGAGGGTGAGAGAGAGAATCCCAAGCAGGCTCTGAGCTGTCAGTGTAAAGCCTGACTCAAGGCTTGATCTCAGCTGGACATTTAACTGACTGAGCCACCCTGGCGCTCCTCCGAACGCCCCCCTCTTTTTTTTAGCACCTTCTTAATTTCTGCTGTCTATAGCCTAAAGTGAATATTTCCTCCACTTATATTAGATTTTGAAAGAAGTATAGGACTTGATGTTAAATTTGTTTTTTCCCCCCAATCTGAATACTTTTTTCTTTTAATAAGATTTTATTTCATTTCCATTACTGACATTTGACGTATATTTAGATATATTTTTATTTTTGCCTTAACTTCTACTTTCTGCTATATGGAGTGGTTTTTGTTCTTTTCACTTCTCTATTTCTGGTAAATGGGTAGATTTTTGGTTCTTTTCATGGTTATTTAAAAAACTTTACTTAACATATACTTATTTCTTCATTTATTAACTTGAAAAATGATATAGACTCTATTGTCTCTTAGTATGAAACAGTGAAATTAACTCCTTTATACTTCCTTTATACTTCCTTCCACTTTCTGTTACACCTCCTCCCGTCTTTCTCAATCTTCTGTTTGTTATTTGAAAAAAAATTTTTTTTAATGTTTTATTTACTCTTGAGAGACAGAGAGACAGAGTGTGAGTGAGAGAGAGACACACACACACACACACACACACACACACACACACACACAGAATCTGAAGCAGGATCTAGGCTCTGAGCTGTCAGCACAGAGCCCGTAGCAGGGCTTGAACTCACAAACTGTGATCATGACCTGAGCCGAAGTCAGATGCTTAACAAACTGAGCCACCCAGGCCCTCCTTGATAAATTTTTTTTTAAAGTTTCTTTATTGATTTTGAGAGAGAGAGCACACGACAATGTGTGCGTGCGCATGACTGCCTGTGCGGATGTACGTGATCAAGGGAGAGGCAGAGAGAGAGGGAGAGAGAGAATCCCACACAAGCTCTGTACTGTCAGCATAGAGTTCGACAGTGGGGCTTGAAGTCATGAACCGTGAAATCATGACCTGAGCCAAAATCAAGAGTTGGATGCTTAACCAACTGAGCCACCCACATGTCCCCTGGTTTTGTTAATGAAAATAATAAAATATGATAAATAAATAAAATATAATAATGAAAATAATAATAGCATTTTTGGAGTACAAAGGCTCTATTCTTAGCCCTTCACTCTCATTCTATCTTCATAACTGCCCTGTAAGTATTATTAACACCCCCCCATATTATAGAAGAGGAAACTGAGACTCAGAGCAGTTAACAGACTTCTCCAAGGTTACAGAGCTAGGAAGTAGTAGAGATGAGATTCACTGCACTGGCTCTCCATCTTGAGAATTTGCAGCTGAAAACTGAGTAAGGGCCTGAGGCACTTACACTTCAAAGAAAATTATGCTCTCTGCTCCCATATCTGGCTAGGACTGAGTGTTGGGAACACACAACATGAGTCACACATCTCAGATAAGCTGGGAACTGGGAGTTTTCACTGTCAAGTTAATGAATGGAGGCAGAGCAGGTTGTATGGGGATCTGGGGCCTAGTCTTACCTTTTCTATAGATATTTCTACTTTATGATGCAGATTCCTACCTGTAACACAGGGATAGACTAGCCCCCAGTGTGCTTTATAGATCTGTTACCTAGAACTTCTGAGGCAATAGTCTGGATTTGGTCAAGACTAGGGTAGAGTTCTGGCCAAGGCTAAGCATTGGACATTTAGGGAGGGCACATTTTCTTTTAAAGCCAGACAGTCCCACAGAAACTAAAGGTGCTTCCCCAAATTGATTTTAATTACAGATTACCAAAGCGTTTACTTTCTTTCTGATGGGGTAGTGCTACAGAACACTCTGCTTTGAGGATCCACCCAGGGAAAAAGAAGGGTAGGGAAGATCACTTGTGATCTGGTAGCAGCATTTCACCAATATCAAACTGAGAAGCAAAACATTTTAGTGGGTCTTACGAGAGAGGAAGGTGAGGTGAGAACTCAGAGTGGGGCCAGAAAAAGCCACCAGATAGAAATGATACCCACGTAAAAGAACAGAGACTCATTCCCATTTACCTGTCACAGAGAGCGAGGTCCTGGCTCCGGCCAGCCTTGACGAACATCATCTTGGCGCTGAAAAGAAGCTGCTTCATGATGTCTGTGAGTAGCCCTGCATCCACCTCTGGGTTGGTGAGGCCCTGGGACAGCTTGCAGCAGTGCTCAATTAGCTGGTGGCCACACGCGGTGCTGTCCCGGTGCAGATTCAAGATGGCAATGCACAAGGAGGCACTGGGGGACTGGCCAGGGTGGGAGAAGAGAGAAACACATAGTGAGCTTTGGGACCAAAGCATTCTTCAAAGGTAGCTGGATGGCAGGAATTATTCTTCCTATTTCGCCAGGCTTGAACTATACTGGAGGAAGGAGCCAACTTCCACAGCAAAGTAGGAATGAAACTCAACAAATTGCAGGTGTTCTAAGTGGCACTGCTAAAGCTCTGGCTGCTAGGTTTCGTTCCCATACCGGGAATACTGTGTTCATGTGTTACCTACTTCTTGGGGATGTCCACACATTCCCTCCGTTTTCTCACCAGTGCAGATCTTCCTTATTACTGGCAAGGACTATGGAAGTCGCCTTGCTGGAGAAGTCTCTGTTTCAAGCATAGACCCATTGTTGCTGAATTAATATTCCAAAAGCACACTCCAAAACCTTGCACGGTCCCTGGTGCCTACTAGGTACATATTCCCTACTGCAGAACTCAAGGCCTTATCCATAAATAGCTCTTTTCAATCCTGCCTTTTACTACCTCTCTATTACTGCCCTATGTTCTTTCCAATTAAACCATTTCCAGTCCCCTAACCATGCCCTGCAATTTTTGACACTGTGCCTTTGCTCAGATGTTCTAGTTTTGCACTCTTTGCCCTTCCCCTATCCTCACTCTCCTTAAAACGCCCAAATTTCTGCTCGTCACACTCCTACTACTCTTCTAAGGATCGTCTTAAATGCTACTTGTTCCATGAAGCCTTTACTGATCTCTCGTTTCCAAGATGCTCTCCATTTTCTGCCTCAGTTGGTTTACTTGTCTTAGCTCCCATATTATTATGCTGTAAGTGATGGCCAGGTCGTGTTCACCTATCTCTGGCATTTCTTGCCATAATTATATGTTAGAAAAAAACTCAAATGACCATCACATTTATTGCCATTACCTGCTCATAGTAGAATTCACTCCGCATCAGCTCATTTTCCTCCTCATTCAGATCCAAAATCCATTCCACCTCAGCTGCTTTGGGGACTCTCACCACAGCTGAGTATGGAGGGCTTTCACTCTTGGAGCTGGGTGGTGCTGAGAAGAGAAGTACCATCTGTGTGTCAGTAACTGACCAGCAGTGCAGGGCAGCCCCAGCCAGAAAACTGGCATGAGCTACATGCAGATCCCTGCCTATCTGAGGGTCTCTGTCTCTCCTTGGTCCCCTTTATCTTCTTTAGAAGATCTTACTAGGTATCTCAAACTTTCTTCCCCAGGGAAGATCCCGGATGAATGTTACAGTGTTTGTCATACAACCCATTGCTTCACACAAGAAACTCTGAAATGTGTATCCTTCTCAAATGGAGGGCTGAGTCATTGGCTACCCTAAAAACTAACTTCTGTGGAAGGATATAAACCAAACTATTAATAGTGATTGCGTTGGGGGAAGGAGGTAGCATTCAGAGGTAGGATGGTGGTGAAGGGGAAATCCAGAAGAAAAAAAAAGAAATAACCTATTCAAAGTTAGGGATCAAATTCTTTGGGTGCTGGCCTTCTGAGTGCTGGAAGCTAATGGCCAAATATGGTAGGTTTATATGATGGTAAATTTTAAGGGAAACAGCTTGATACAAATGCCAATAATTTTCTTTATTCCTTGGCCAACAAGTTGTATTGAGTTGCCATTAAAGGTATCAGTTGCAGTTGAAACACTGAAGAAAGAAGAAAGAGCCAACTTGAACATATAAACAAGGAGTCACAGGAATATGATTCAACCTTACCTTCTGGTTGTTCTGGATTCTCCTCTGGCACACTGGAAACAGAAAAATGAAATGCCTGAATTCCTTCTCCTCTTCGGTTTTGAACTTGGTATAGAGCATTGACATTTACACCATTATCCAAGTAAAATATATCAGGGAACCAACCAAACTCCTTTCTGTCCCTCACCTGTCACAGCCACTCACTCATCATTTTCTGTCCCTTCCATCTCTTAAATACCTCTTTAAATGTCTCCATCTCTCCCTCCATCCCTGCCTCAGAAAGGGCCCTCAGCATTTATTGCCAGAACCTTTCCAATGGCTTCCCAGTTGGTGTCCTTGACTCTGTCAACCTACTCTCTATTTTGCAGCTACAGCAAGCTTTCAAAAATGCAAATCTGGTCATGTTATGCTTGTGCTTAAAATTCTTCCATAGCTCTTCAGGGTGAAAGTATTCCACATTTGCAGTTTCAGTCCTTATGACCTAGCCTGGTTATCTCTTGAGACCAACTCCTGCCACCCACGACTTGTGCTCAACCCATAAAAGTCCTCTCCACTCTGCCACTGGCTCTGGTCAATTTCAGTTAGCATCACCAAGCACTAAGTCCTGATGCCACAAGTCAGAGGTCAAGTCTATCACCTGTACGAGGAGCCACTGCTCGAGCCTATTTATACTTCCTCAAACAATCCACATATTCTCCTGTTGCTACCTTTGCGGTTGTCACTCCCACTTCTGGGCATGCCATTTTGGCTTCTTTACCTACTAATTTCTCATACTCAGAGGCTCAGATCAGGTGCTATACCTTTAAGAAATCTTCTCACCATCAGGCTAAGCTGTGTGTCTCTACCACTACACTCATCCAATGACCTTGTGGTCTGTTTGTTAAGGTCTCCCCACTAACATGGGGCCTCCTTGAGGACACAGTGATTATTGCTGAGTAATTGTTGAGTGAGAGAATCCCCATCAATTTACTGCTCATTTCTAATCTCAGCAATATGGTATATGGATATTTGTCTTGTCCTCTACTCCGAGGGAGGCAAGTGGTATGTCAGGATCACAGAACTGGCAATATAAGCATGGTATGTCTTCCTTCCTAGGAGACCAGTAATCATCGTGGTAAATGATGACAAAAAGTGTTCATCTTAAACGCAATAATTCTGTTGAGCAGAATATAAAATCAATTTAAGTGCGTAAGCAAAACATGAGTAACTTGCTTTTGAGGAGTTTCTTTGGCTCATATTCCCAGATGGCCTAGGAGTCTTAGTTTCACCGTCCTTTGCTGCTAGAAGAAGTGAAAAAAACTGAGCAACAGTAAGCCAGCAAACAGTCTCAATCTGTCTTGTCAGAGGTATAAGCAGTTTCTGTCATTAGGTAAACTGTGTGTAGGGAGGTGTGGGGGCTGTCCTAGTTGTGGGTAACAAGCCAGGTTGACTAGCTGGATTAGAAATGATGGAAGTGATGCCCAAACATTCAACAGGTGTGAATATGTGCCTTTGAGTGCAGCTGAAACCAGCGGAAGCAAGAGTGGTTGAAAAATTGGTGAGGCTACTGGCCTCAGACAGGAACCATGTGTCCTGATATCAGGAAGAACATCATGTAAGAGTCTTGAGTTCTGCTTCCTCTCACCCCTACTTCCTCTCTTAGAAGTTTCTCTGACCAAAGTCAAACATTTCACTGTAGAGTTAATGACATTTCAGCATGAATGCTAAATTAAAACTTGCTGTAACTGTTCCAGATTTGAGATGCTCTCCACAATGAGACTTTAAGGAGTGTAAGGACGGGGGGGGGGGGGGGGGGGAGGGATGGGGGTGGGGGTGGTGCAGAGGTCAATGGATGTAACGGCCCCACTGCAGGACACTCACTCTTTGTTGTAGTAACTATAGCACTGGTCACACACGCGAGTAGGGCTCTCTCTGCAGCCTTCCACCTGCATTTTCTTAGTGGAGCAGGCACTGCACACTAGCCGGCCACAGCGGCGACAATGATGACGCCTGTTGAACTGAGGAGTGTCATTGGGAAGAGAAGAGGCAAGAGGAGAAGGTGAGATTGCAGATACGGTGAGTACATCTGTCAACCCATTTACTTTTGGTATTAGCCACCTGTGACACACCTAGAATACCAGGTGCTCAGGCTTCTACTGAGAAAGAACACTTAGTCCTTGCCTTTAAGAAGCTCACATTTAAACGTTATCTCTCAGATGGTGGGCAAAGGTGACCAAGTAATAGAGCAGTTAGTTTTGCAATAGTTCCTGACAAGTTCTGTCTGTGGAGGCAATGTGTGAAGACACAGCAAAACGCAGTGGGGAAGAAGGGACTTTCTCAGTCAACACATATCACATTTCTTCACGACACTGATGATGAGGAGAAAGTATCTTTCTTTTTTTTTTCAAAATGCTTTTACTAGTACTGTCTTATTCCACTGTAAGAGGCTGATAGATATACTTCTTTCACAGATGAGGGGAAAAGAGTCACAGAGAGATCACATTATCATCGTTCTCATCAGCCCTGAGCTAATAAGCCAGTCAGTACTGTGGTAAGTGTGGTACCATTTGTTATCATACCCAGTCCTTACAGTTCCATGGGCCAACAAATATATCATCCCTAGCTTACAAGTGAGCATCTGAGACTGAAAAAGTCACACTGCTAGTAAGAGGCAGAGCTGGGATTAGAACCTATGTCCTCTGTCTCCAGAGCTAGCACATAAAACCACTACTAGCCACCTGTCTTACTGTGAAAGGGGAGCTAGAAAGAAGATTGCTAGAAAGACTCCTCCTGCTATACCACTCTGCCTCTGTTTATTCTTTCATTAGAATGGAGAAAAAAAGATTTTAAAATTTAAGGCTCCTTGAAGGTGTCTACCACCTGTCTGAATATAGAAAATATTTCTGGTTGGGTCAAAGATAAACCCAAAGTCTTAGATTTGGTAGTTCTTCTAAAAATACCAATATCAAGGGGCACCTGGGTGGCTCAGTCAGTTACATGTCCGACTTTGGCTCAGGTCATAATCTCATCGATCAGGGGTTGGAGTCCTGGGTCGGGCTCTGTGCTGACAGCTTGAGCCTGGAGCCTGCTTCAGATTCTCTGTTTCCCTCTCTCTCTGCCCCTCCCCTGCTTGCACTCTGTCTCTCTCTCTTTCCCCCCCTCAAAAATTAAAATAATAAAAACATTAAAAAAATTAAAAATACCAATATCCTCTTAGGGACAGGAGGTGACTATAAACTCCAGGCTCACGAACTGGTGGTTTCCTTTCAGTTCCCCTGCTGGTAAAGCTGGAGACCAACGCTGCTTACCATGGTGAAGCGCTCCCTGCAGCAGACCATGCAGACGCTTGCACTCTCGTCGGGCACCCACTGATGCCTGCCAGGGGGTGTTGCTGGGGGGACAAACTCTGGGGGGGGCTGATTCTCTGGGAAGCTCCTCTCCCTTGGACTGGGGGAACGTACAGCGGAGACACCTGGGAGTCAGAACGAAAGTCAGAGTAAAAGGTGATCAATAGTCCAGCTAATAAAGGAAGGAAGAATTAGAAAATTATAATTTCTCCATGTTTCAAACCCCTACTGAAGTTATATATCCAGCCAATGGTCATCAGTGGCTGACTGTGTCATAGAGAGATACCAGGCATTGAGTGTCTCCTGATGGCAGGCATACAAATACCTATCAAATACACTTATCAGAAAATATTAAGCCTAAATGAAATCAAGCTTCTATATCTACCTACGAGTGTACTGGAAATACAGGGGACGGAGACCCAGACTGCAGGGTGGCAATCAGCAAAACCTAACATGTGAGAAGCTCTACAGGACAAATGACCTAGTTTCCTCCACAAATAAAAAAGAGGCAGGGAAACCAATTGACGAAAAGAGATTTAAGAGGTATTTTAGCTAAATACCATATATGGACATTATTTAGATCTTAATTCTAGGGAAATCAATTCTAAAAAAAACATTGAGACAACTGGGGAAATGATAATAACAAGAAATCATTAATTTGTTTTTAGGCATGATAATGATCTTATGGTTTTGCTTTATAAATATCCTTACCTTTTAGAGACATATACTGATATATTCATAAACATAATCATATGATATCTAGGATCTGCTTCAAAATAATCCAGTAGAGGGTCAAGGGTATAATGGAACAAGAGTGGCCATCATGAGATGATAATTATTGTAGTTGGGCCATAGGTATGTGAGACTTCATTACATTATTCTACTTTAGAGTTTTGGAAAATGTCCGCAATAAAAAACTAAAAAAAAAGGGTAAACCAAAGCTGCTCAGGCTGCCATACGCAGATGCATGAGGCTGTTCATAAAACTGTAAGTCTGCGCCTTTCCCTCAGGTCTGCTGGTTACTGTACAGCATGGCTAATTTTTAAAGTATGGCCATGAAATGCCACAGTCTTTGCTCTATGGTATTCAAGGAAACTTCTTGTCCCTAGCAGAGCAATGTTGGCAGGTCACGGAAAAAGAGAACTGAAAAATACAGTGACTCTCGGCAGTGCCCAAAAATCTCTCCCTGGAATCCCACTCCTTTAATCGTTGGCAAAACAAACACTTGCTGAACTTCTTCTGAGGAGGGCAGGCCATTGAGCAAGGGGCCAGAAACTGTGGGAAAGGAGGCATGGTGAAAAGGGGTCATCAGACATGGCTGAGGCCTTCAAGGAGACTGCATCCTGTGTAGGAGACATAAATGACAAACTGCAGCATAGGACTAAATACAGTCTATCATCCCCATTAGTGACGTCTGTATTTGTGCATTTTGCCAGTCACCAAAATTTATCTGTAACCTCAAAATCAGTATTTGCAGTGCCTTTGTAGACACGGGCAGAGTGGAGAATGATGTGAGTCACCTGACATGCCGGTTTCCATCTGAGGTTGAACAAGGTGACATTCTGCTTTCTTATTTCAGCTCTCATACAGAGGTGACCAGAGGACGGAGATGGTAGGGGACAGTGTGGTGTAGTGCCAGAATCTCTGGCTCTTGGGCTAGTGGGACAGGGTCTGAATCCCAAACACTCATTAGGCACTCATTAGTGGGCATGCCTCAGGTGAGTCACTCTAACACTTCTAGACCTCTTTTTCTCTTTGGTAAAACAAAGAAAATAAAATCTACTAGGATGAATGGTTTCCAATTTAAGATTATAATCTAAGTGACACACACACACATACATACACTTTCCCTAGGAGCAATGGTCTAGTATTTGCTAATTCAGGGTTTGCAGAGATCTTCTAGAAATACTACTGTAAGTAAAAAAAATCAACTGTTAAATTTTCTGGGATATAGCTGGAATGGACAAAGGAAAACAATGAATAAGAATGCTGTAACTGAAGGGGGCACCTGGGTGGCTCAGTTGGTTGAGCAACAGGCTCTTGATTTTGGCTCAGGTCATGATCCCGTGGTTTGTGAGATCGAGCCCCACATTGGGCTCTGTGCTCATAGTGTAGGGCCAGCTTGGGATTCTCTCTCTTCCTCTCTCTCTGCCTTTCCACACCCCCGCCCAATAAATAAATGAACTTAAAAAAAAAAAAAAAAAAAAGAATGTTGTAACTGGAAATGAAAAAAGAAGCAAAAGAATTGGAAATAAGGCAAGATTGAACTAACCAATGGGTAACCCTCAGAACCTGTTCTTACCAGGAGCAGCAGCAGAAGAGAACTCTGCTGATGGAGATCTAGACAGGGTCTCAAGGTCTGAAGCCTGCCCAACTTCCTGGAGATGAATCACAGAATCTGTAGAGAGGGAAAATGCTGACAAGATATATTCTACCATAAGCATCTTTCCTCACCATGCTAGGCATTTAATTTAAAGCCTTGCTGTTTGCTGAATGTTATCACATGATTCTACTAGGTATAAAAAGTATGCCAGAGGTACTTTCATGCTTCTTAAACTCCTCAAAAAGCAAAGGAGATAAGGAAGCAGCTGCTAGAATTTTATTTTATATATATATATATATATTTTTTAATATATATATAATACACATACATATGTATTATGTATACATATATATACATTTTTTTTTTACAAAAAAATGCCCAGAGGGAAATAGAAGACAATTAAATGATAGCCCTGGAGGGTAGTGAGTAAGAAAAAAAAAGCTGTCTGGGAACATCAGCTGACATTCCATTTTACTCATTCTAGAAGAGGCTCAGCTCGCATAGTAGTGGTATCTGAGGTGACCTTGGGAATAAAGCATACCATCAATACAGAATGATGGTACTTTAGAG
The DNA here is from genome assembly GCF_007474595.2 of Lynx canadensis. Lineage (NCBI taxonomy): Eukaryota > Metazoa > Chordata > Mammalia > Carnivora > Felidae > Lynx > Lynx canadensis. The sequence continues at coordinate 113,558,159 of NC_044308.2, forward strand.
TCCACTGCACTGAGGCCAGACAGAGACCACTCCCAGCATGTTTTGTTTCCCAAACCTTTATTGTCTGCACAGTTCTAATCTATCATCCCTTAATTTTGGTTAGCCTGCTACTTCCTCCAGGGCCAAGAGCTCTCCTATATAACAAAGAGCTCTCTCTCCTGACATGTATTCCTTTCACTCTTGATCAACTCAACAGAAGAAGAGAAATTAAAACTAAGGATGTAGTATGGTGTGTCTTCCTCCAGGTGGAGCCCCCATTAGTATGTTGGCAGTTACCTGATCGTTTCTCCCTCAGAGAGTACGGGAAATCCAAGGCTTTTCCTGCATATCTGGAAAGCAGTGAGTCAACCTCATCCATGGTAAAGCCAATCTCCTGCCCAGTTAGCAGCTGCTGCAGAGTCTGCACAGCCACAGTGGCCCAGTCCACTTTCATGTTCATGAGTAGCTGTTCCAGCATGAGGAGGGGGTTAGAAGACAAATGGGAGTAGTTGGCCCGGTGTGGCTCAGGTAAGGTCAGTAGAACCTGTTTGTAGGATAGATTCACACAATAAAGAAAACAGTACACTAGCATTTCAGAAGAAAGTCAAGGTTCTTATTTCGGGCAGGGGGTGGGGGGGCGGACAGGGGATCAGGGACCAAAGGCACATGGCCAACTATTAGAATTGGCTAGCAGTCTTTTAGGAAGCAAGGCTGAACTCCTCTATTTAAATCTTTCAGGTGGCAATCAAGAAGTACTTTAAGTACCTTTACCTAGATGAGGGGTTGGCTAACTTTCTCTGTAAGGGGTCAGATAGTATGTATTTTAGGCTTTATGGGTCATAAAGTCTCTGTGGCAACTACTCAACTCTGCCAATATAGTGTGACAACAGCCATAATCCATACATAAAGGAATGTATGGACTGTGTTCCATAAAAACCTGATTTACAAAAGCCAGCTGAGAACTGGATTTGGCCCACAGGTGGCACCTCTAGGCATAGTTGAGCTCTGCCTGATCCTTAAAGCCAACATTCTGTCTATTCGAGGCATTAGTAGAATGAGCAATATAATAGTAGAATGAGGCATTAGTAGAATGAGCAACAGGAGGCTAAGTTAAGCACTTCTAGGGTCCTATAGGTAAATTATGTCTCTAAACTCCTAGATGTTGTTATCACTAGATATGAAATATGTTCACTGGGTCTGCTCATTGCCAATTTTCAAGGATTCATTCACCCATTTAGGTACAGTGCATTAAAAAAAAAAAGAGTGCATTTTCCTTAGGAACATTTTATGTAGTTGAACTCTTAGCAAGTGAGCAGTGGTCATATTCACGGCACTTGTACTTGTGGGGTGAGGTCCATACTCACGGCATGGTAGATATGACTGCCAACTGGAATCATTAGAACAGTGTCAGATGGGTCCATTTCTCCCCAGACCCTCCTTCACTAGATTACTTTTTCTAGTTTATAATTTCTTCTGTTAGTGTCTCTAAGGTTACACATCAAACATAAAGGCCTCATTACCTAGACAGCTAACTCTTTTTTCTTTAGCCCAGACTAGGTTATCAAGCAGTGGTTTGAAATCCTCACATGAGAATCCCTTTGGAAGATAGCTAAGCCCTGTCCCAAGAGATTCAGTTTTAATTGATCTGGGGTAAAGGTCAATGATTGTTTTTTTTTTTTTTTTTTCTAAGTCCAAGTGATTCTACCATATAGTCAGCATTGGGAAGCACTGATACAGCAGACACCAGGGAAACCATGAAGAAAAGTCAGGAGGACCACCCAGAATTCACTTTGGAGGCAAGGCAAGATGAGAATGACTACTCCTAAGGGACTCAACTAGGATATGGTGTGCTGTTACAGTAAAGGTTTTATACAGCACAGACCAAGAATGGCAGGTGCCTGGGAGAAGAGACATTGAAAGCATAAGTTCTGAAGTGGGAACTAGGCCGGCAGTCTCTCCCCCAGGGATGGCTTCCCACCACCCCATTTTCTTCCTGACCTTGGATCCTATGTATAGCGCCTGGATTTCACGGTGTCGGACAGCAGACAGTTCTCCAAAGAAGTGGGTGGTGAGGTAGTTGGCCAGGAAGTGAGAAGCGGCTAAGCTAGGGTGCTGGTCAAGGGATTGCTCTGTGACCTCAAGGCACATGGTGGGGTCAGGAATTCTTCGTAGGAGCTGTTGTAGGAGAAGCGTAGAGGAGAAAGGTGAGGACCATAAAGAACTCAGTCCAGCCCTGTTTTGAGAATGAACATTTAGGTTTATTCATTTTGGATTAATCCCTTCTCTGTACTCTTTTTTTCTGCCATCTCTGTAGCTTCACAAATGATGGCTTTGACCAGAGTTTAGCAGAATCCTGGACTCAGCTGACCATTTGGTATAAAAGGCAAGGCTACGCACCTTCTGCTGAAGATGACTACAATCATCTTGAGGACACAAAGGACTCCTTAAGGACATGAAGGGGCAGAAATGAGACTGCAAATGCTTTGCATGGGATTCAGCATGAACAAAGTCATCTGAATTGACTAAACTTTTTGTATTATCCCAAAAGAAAAATGGCAAATGATGGAGGCTTACTTGCAGAGCCTTTTCATGATCTCCTTTTTCTAGAAGGTGGAGAAGATGCTTTTGATGTAGGCTGATTAAATGCTCTCTTGGAATGGGGTAGAGGCAGCCCCACTCTTCACACAGTCCATACTCCTGGAAGGAAACACACACGGCTTGAATCTCTTTAAATCACCGGCCTTGTCACACATCCAGCTTTTGCCAGATTTTTCTCAGCAGTCTTGAGTCTGCTGGAGTCCCCAGGAAAGTCTGGTAAGTGTTGATGGGAAGTTCATTATTGGATTAAAGTGGGTTCATAAACTCAAAGGACTACAGTGGCAAGGGAGTCATGAAAACGATCGAAGTAGGCTGATGATTAATATCACTTTCTTCTGTGATCTAGTATAAAAAAGAAAAAGAGGACATCTAGTGACTGACATTTGGTGTCAACCCTGGGGAGATAGTAAGGAAATGGGGAATACTGAGAAGACTGTCCAAAGGAGACAGTGCCGAGTAACGTATGGAATTGCTGAATTACTACATTGTATGCTGAAACTAATATAACACTATATATTAATTATATTTGAATTAAAATACATAAACAAAAGAACAAAACAAAACACAAAGGAGACAGTGTCTACTCAACTCTGACTGTTACCATATATGCAAGGCCCAGTGTTGCCAGACTTCAAAAATTAAAAAAAATTTTCTTCAATCAAAAAATTTCCATATTTCAAGGGGCGCCTGGGTGGCTCAGTTGAGCGTCTGACTTCGGCTCAGATTATGATCTTGCAGTTCATGGGTTCGAGCCCCATGTCGGGCTCTGTGCTGACAGCTCAGAGCTACAGCCTACTTCGGATTCTGTGTCTCCCTCTCTCTGCCCCTTCTCCACTTGCGCTCTGTCTCTGTCTCTCAAAAATAAATAAACATTAAAAAATTAAAAAAAATTTTTTCCATATTTCAAAATGTTGGGAAGAGATCACAGTATGAAAAATTAAAATTTGGCAGACCAATACTGCATAGGCCAAACAAACATGCTGGGCATTGGATTCCATCTGTGTCCCCATTTGCTAGCCCCCACTCCGAATTTGTGAACGTTGGATTAAAGTTTCAGAGAACGTCCAAGTATTTTAATGTGGTGCCATCTGGAACGTCCTCCCCACAACTCTGCCACCTCGTTTGGAGTGTTTCTTGGTTTCGCAGGCCCCATTAGGTGCCCTGCCTGTGCTCCCTCCACAATCTGTCACTTGATATATCGCAGTCATCTAGGGATGTGCCTCACATCACCACCCTTCCCCAAATGTGAGCTGCACAAGGTCAAGGGCTAAGCTGTCTTACAGATGAGCAATAAAAGTTTCCTCAATGAATGAATGAACATCTGAATGAGTACATTCACATTTTGAACTATGGTATATTTAGCTCCTTAAAAAATGAAATTCTAGGGGCGCCTGGGTGGCGCAGTCGGTTAAGCGTCCGACTTCAGCCAGGTCACGATCTCGCGGTCCGTGAGTTCGAGCCCCGCGTCGGGCTCTGGGCTGATGGCTCAGAGCCTGGAGCCTGTTTCCGATTCTGTGTCTCCCTCTCTCTCTGCCCCTCCCCCGTTCATGCTCTGTCTCTCTCTGTCCCAAAAATAAATAAACGTTGAAAAAAAAAATAAAAAAAAAAAAAAGAAATTCTATTTAGCACTCAAATGTTCAATAAACATTTGAAAAGATATTCAAGGTCATTAGTAACCATGGAAACGTAAATTCCAACAGTAGTGAGATCTCATCTTATAGGCACAAAGGGAAAAGCTGGACAATACTGAATGCTGTAAGAATGTGGAGCAATAGGAACTGCAAGTGGACAACTGGTCTGAAAAGCAATTTCTAACATCTCGGTAAAGGTGAGGATGCTCATGCCTGACGATTCAGCAATTTCACCACTAGCGCTACATTCTGTACTTAGGGTGTACAGTGTGGGGTGACAGTATAAAAGCATCAATTGTATTATTCTCTACACTTTTCTGTACGTTGGTAAATTTCACACACAAAAAGAGAAAAGAATGTGATGTAGTTACCAAGAAAATGTGGACATTGCAATCGCTATCCAAATAACACCAGGATTCTTCACAGAGCTAGAACAAACAATCTTAAAATTTGTATGGAACCAGAAAAAACCGCGAATAGCCAAAGCAATCTTGAAAAAGAAAACCAAAGCAGGAGGCATCACAATCCCGGACTTCAAGCTTATTAAAAAGCTGTAATCATCAAGACAGTATAGTACTGGCACAAAAACAGACACTCAGATCAATGGAATAGAGAACCCAGAAATGGACCCACAAACGTATGGCCAACTAATCTTTGACAAAGCAGGAAAGAATAACCAATGGAATAAAGACAGTCTCTTCAGCAAGTGGTGATGGGAAAACTGGACAGCAACATGCACAAAAATGAACCTGGACCACTTTCTTACACCATACAAAAAAATAAACTCAAAATGGATGAAAAGACCTAAATGTAAGACAGGAAGCCATCAAAATCCTCGAGGAGAAAGCAGGCAAAAACCTCTTTGATCTTGCCTGCAGCAACTTCTTACTCAACACGTCTCCAGAGGCAAGGGAAACAAAAACAAAAATACTACTGGGACCTTATCAAAATAAGAAGCTTCTGCACAGTGAAGGAAATAATCAGCAAAACTAAAAGGCAACCGATGGAATGGGAGAAGATATTTGCAAACGATATATCAGATAAAGGGTTAGTATCCAGAATCTATAAAGAACTTATCAAACTCGGGGCGCCTGGGTGGTGCAGTCGGTTAAGCGTCCGACTTTAGCCAGGTCACGATCTCGCGGTCCGGGAGTTCGAGCCCCGCGTCAGGCTCTGGGCTGATGGCTCAGAGCCTGGAGCCTGTTTCCGATTCTGTGTCTCCCTCTCTCTCTGCCCCTCCCTCGTTCATGCTCTGTCTTTCTCTGTCCCAAAAATAAACATAGAAAAAAAAAAATTAAAAAAAAAAAAAAGGACTTATCAAACTCGACACCCAAAAAACAAATAATCCAGTGAAGAAATGGGCAAAAGACATGAATAGACACTTCTCCAAAGAAGACATCCAGATAGCCAGCCAACACATGAAAAAATGCTCAACATCGCTCATCATCAGGGAAATACAAATCAAAACCACAATAAGATAACCACATCACACCTGTCAGAATGGCTAACATTAACAACTTAGGCAACAACAGATGTTGGGGAGGATGCAGAGAAAGAGGATCTCTTTTGCACTGCTGGTAGGATTGCAAATTGGTGCAGCCACTCTGGAAAACAGTATGAAGGTTCCTCAAAAAATTAAACATAGAACTACCCTACAACCCAGCAAGTGCACTACTAGGTATTTATCCAAGGGATACAGGTGTGCTGTTTTGAAGGGACACATGCACCCCCATGTTTATAGCAGCACTATCAACAATAGCCAAAGTATGGAAAGAGCCCAAATGTCCATCGATGGATGAATGGATAAAGAAGATGGGGTACAATGGAGTATTACTCGACAATCAAAAGAGAATGAAGTCTTGCCATTTGCGACTACATGGATGGAACTAGAGGGTTTTATGCTAAGCGAAATTAGTCAGTCAGAGAAAGACAAATAACATATGATTTCACTCATATGAGGACTTTAAGACAGGGAACAGATGAACACAAGGGAAAGGAAGCAAAAATAATATAAAAACAGGGAGGGGGATAAAACATAAGAGACTGTCAAGTATGGAGAACAGACAGAGGGCTACTGGAGGGGTTGTGGGAGGGGGATGGGCTAAATGGGTATATCATTATTGCATTATATGTTAACTAACTTGGATGTAGATTACCAATATAAAAAATAAAAAAATATATAATTACTTAATAAATCTAAAAAAAAAAAAAATGGGGAAAAAAAAAAAAAAGAAAATGTGGACATTGATACATGGAAAGGGGTCTACACAACCAGGTAAGGAGTTTCAACTGTGAGAAGAGGAGAAAGGGAACTACCACTCAGGAAAATAGTACCTTTGCTTCTAGAATCATGTTCATGACAGTTGATGGGTCCTCAAGGCAACAGTTCCTCAGGGTCTGCCAGTCACACCATACCACGGTAGCTTGCAAACCTAGAATCTAAGGGGAAATAGAAAGAACTCTCAAACCACACTGCAGCTTCCCCTTCCACAAACAAGTCACTGGAGTTTCCAGGGATGGGCCACCCCTAAGTTTGTGTCCCAAAGTCAGGCTGTCAAAACTTTCCAGGAGAGAGGAGAAATTAAAGCAAATGAGGCAAAGACTGTTTGGAAAAGTGAGTGAATGTATCTGAGAAGCATACTCAGGGAGCAAAGGCTGGGCAGGGAGGTCAGGATTGGAGCCTTTCACTTAACAGGGCAATCAGAGGCTTCTGTGTTTCACAACTTGTGCAGCCTTCTGGGGTCATTTGTCCCATGCTCCTCCATCTCAAAACTCTACCCAAGATATTCTCCCAGCTTGAATGTTCCGTGAGATCGTCTTTCATGCAGCATTTAAGCTCTGCATGAGAAGTGCTGAGGAAGAGTGGAAAGAAAATCTCTTTCACCTGCCATTTTCACTTTCTCTGATGGGGCTCTGGACTCTGGTTCCAAGTACACATGGAAAAATCAGCATAGATTTTATACTTGCTATGTAGCCATATCACCTAAATCTGTCTCCTTGGGCCTCTTGATCTTGAATATAACACTCATCTGCAAATAATCGTTCATTTGGAAACTGTCACTTTCATGCAGCCTTTCAAAATGGCTGTTGAAATTTAGCTGAAATTTAAAACAATCTTTAAAAAAGATATAATTGAGATTAAGCTCTATAAAAACGCTTGAACAACAACAAAGAAGACATAACAGACATAAAACATGCACAAAACTCAAATACACATGTGAAAGAGGCTTTGTGGACTGTTATTATTATCCTTGTTTGATGCATTCATATTTAAAATTATAAAAGGAAATAGATACACGGTCTCCTCATTGTTTATCTAAAAACAGAAGCCAGATCTAAAAACAGATACAGAACAAAAGCCAGGCCCAGATCGTCTGTTTCTTAAAATCCACCATCACATGAAAATAGGATGGAGCTGGTAATATAGTGGGAAGCCTATTTCTTTCCTCTTGATGCTGGGACCCATACCTTCTGATACACCCGCAGCTCTGCTAGCTTTCTCTGTAGCTCACACTTCAGTCCATCTTTGACAGTTGTGTCTGAGATGCAGTATGCCAGGATCTCCAGGCACCACTCCAGGGGCCACCTGTCCATAAACTGTAGGGTTAGCCGACTTCTCAGAGATGCGTCCTTCACAGGAAACAGGAACTGCCAACCGTCTTTGTCTATAGGATGAAAAGATACCCAAAGATAGTAAGTCTGGCACTGGAAGAGCTCAAGAATCCAGTTTACTTCTTAAGAAAAGGGCTTTGCTCAATTTCATAAAACAGGAGCTTGGAGGATCCTTAAGACCCATCTGACCTTAATTAATGTTTATACTTGGAACCATTATGTAACAAGCAGAAATGCCATATACCCTTGTTTCTCTTTATGCTAACTTAATCACAGTCATGAGATTTTCTGAACAGAGAGAGAGAGAAGGAGAAAGGAAGAAAAAGGAAGAGAGGAAGGAGGAAGGAATAAAAGATAGAAGAGCGGACGTATTTTGAAATACAGAGACATCTCCATATTTTGGCAGGCTGCACAGATAGCACCATTGCAGACTCGGCTTGTAGGTGGAACCTCTGGTTTTCCCTGCAATTTCCACTCTGTGAAATTCAAATATATAACTGCTTGAAAGTTATTTCAGGTAAACTAGTTTCACTCCCTCCATACCCTCTATCATTATTACTTAGTAGATCTTTCCCACACCCATTTCACAGATCTGAAAACAATTAATTTCTAAGCAATTAAGACTGCACAGCCCATCAGGGGATTTCTCCACCTTCTCTAGGAAGGATTTTCTCCTTTCTGCAGGGCAGTCAAGCCCTGGATTGAGAAGCCATTCCCTACAGCATGCCTAACCCTTGCTCCCCCAGTGGAGTGTTCTAGGTCATTGCTCTCAAAGCCCTTAAAAGTTCTTTGGGAGCTTTTATACATGTACCACTGACTAAGCCAACCAGGCGCCCCACATTCTGTTTTTATGAATAAAATTTTAGTAGAATGTACTTATGGTAATTTGTTTACGTATCACGTATGGCTGCTTTCATGCTATAATGGCAGAGTCCAGTCGCTGCAACCAAGACTGTATGGCCTACAAAGCCCTTTACAGAAAAAGTTTGCTGATCCCTGTTTTAAAGTAAACATTTGTTTGAATCCCATCCTGGGCTTCTGGGGGTTGTGCTCAGAAATATGTAATTTATAGAATTTTCCAGGGATTGTGATATGCAGTGTTGAGAAAGTTGGTTATGAGTGCCCATTCTAAAGGTAGATGGAAAGGTAGATGCCCATTCTAAAGGTAAGCTCTGCTCCTATCCTGGGCAAGTTTTCTACCTTCTGAGCCTCAGTCTCCTCTTGGTATCATGAGATACAGTGGCACCTTTCTTTAGAGTTACTATGAAGATCCAATGCAATGATACACTCACTGAATGCTCAATGTTATTACCACCAGGGAAGGGGAGGCATAGCTTTCTGCTCACCACATGCTGCGGCACAGCTCAGGACCGCATCCTTTATGTTGCTCAAGTCATCCACATCTCGCCCGTACACTTCTGTGAGCTGAAGGGCTTGGGGCCAATCTCTGGCCACCAGGGCTTCCTTGAAGGCCTCAGTAAGCACGTCTAGAGCACTGGGAGAGTGCAGGCCCAGGAGGACGGTAGACAGACTGGCCCGACCACAGAGACTCACTGCCAGGCTCTGCCCCTGCTCAGTGGACCGTCGTAGGGGCTCCCAGGCAGCCATGAGGGAGGCCTTAAGCATAGGGAACTGTTCCAGGAGGCGTTCACACTCCTGGGCTACCTGCTCTGCGCTCAGAGGCACTTCCCTGCGGCCACGAAGCTCCTTCCATGACAAGCTGGGCTTGGTGAGCTTTGACCCCTGGGAAGCTCCTAGACAGGCCACTGTGGCCAGCAGCTTTGAGCGGGACTTAAGGAAGGCCAAGGCAGAAGAGGTAAGGGCTGGGAGTGATGAATCCCTTGGGGAGGAGCGGGGCTTTCTCTCCAATGTGGGATTCCCAGTTGGCTTCGGGGAGCTCAGTGTAGAAAGTGGGAGGTCATCCAGGCAGTGGGAGGTGTGCAGCTGGACCATGACGCCCAGCTGGGTCACAAGGGATGATGTTTGCTGACTTTGCTGGGAAGAGCAAAGGGCAAGATGCTCACAGCAGCAGTTAACAATGACCTTCGGCACACTCAGGTTGAGCCCCTCTCGGGCCAGAAGGACTGCCAGCCTGGACGGAAAGAGGCAGAGGGCATGTAAGACCTGAGTGCACAGGTGTATCACCCAAGTTCAGAATTTTTTTATGCTTATACAATCTAATGTAAATGTAGGCTCTTTGTTATTCTTACTCTCTCCCTCTCCCCCCTGCCCCCCACCCCCCCCCCCCCCACCCCAGACCAAAGGTAGCCTATTAGAGCCACTGCTCTGCCCTTGCTTTTTCGTTTGATTACATATCTGGGAGAACTGTCCATATCCCCCTACAGAGAGACCACCTCATTCCTATTTACAGCTATACAATATTCCATTATAGGTGGAACCATAATTTAACCAGTCTTTTATTAGTGGACAGTGGATTTTTCTGATCTGTTGCTACTACATATAAGGCTGTAATAAAATGACTTTGGATAAACACCATTTTTCACATGTCAGTAAAGCCACAGGATAAATTCCCCAATGTGATTGCTAGATCAAAGGATATATAAATTTGTTTTTTGTAATAAATATAGACAAATGTCTTCCCACAGGGGCTGTACCAATTTATATCCCACCAGCAATCCATAAGAATGCTTGTTTTCCTATGGTGTAGTCAACTCATGAGCTATCAAATTTTTGGATTTTTGCCTATTCATGAATGAAGATTCACCCCTTAATTTTATGCTTGCAACATAAATGTTGCAAGAGGTGGTGAGAGAGAAACAACTGAAATTGAACTTTAATGTAGCTGTGTAAGAGTAAGTGCAAATTAAGAGAAAAATCTGGAAGAAATCCCTACTTTCTGTACTGAATTCAAGCACCACCCCACTGAGCACTCCTTAATGAAACCATTAGGAAGGCCCATCCATGCTTAACTCCCACAGAGTAGTTCCTACCTGTCTGGGGGAACTTGTCGCTCAAGCAGGAGGTGTGACACAAGTTGGGAAGAGCTCTGTTGCAGGAGAACAAATGGATTTCCTACCTTGACTTCCATGTGATCTGCAAAGAGAAACAAAGTGACCTTGGTTTTCACCAATGACTGCAATAGCTCAGAGCCCTGTTTCCCAGAATTAATAAAGAAGTGCAGTATCAAAATGAAGACTATACTGATATAGTCAGTAATACTTTCTGACTATAGTCAGAAAATACTTGATATTTTCTACCTAAAGGGTATTCTCAACATGACGCTGACCACAAGTTGACACCTTACCACTGCTCTAAAGACTTCCAACCACAGACAAACTTTAGTGGGTAGGTTTGGCCCCAAACAGCCCATCCTGCTCTCTTCAATAAGACTAAAGTGCACGCAGTACTCTCTCTGTGGACTCAAGCAAGAACCTGGCCCTCAGATCATAGACATGATTCGTCTCTGGGTCCTCAAATCCACAATGGTCTGAGAGAGGTGTTTTTGCCATTAATGCAGTCAAAATTTATTCGGTACTCCCATGTGCTGTACAGCTGTACCCAACAGTGAGCAAGCAGGGATGAATAAAACACAGTGATGAATAAGAGGGGACCCTATAAATCTAGCGTTCTTGGCTACTGCTGTACCCAGAACCTCTTAATTGAGCACCTTTCCTCTTCCCTACCTTAAACACTTGCAGGCCAGTCACAACTCCCTTTCCTCTTTCTTGCTACTTACCGGGCTCAGAACTCAAACTCCGAAGGAGAACCGCGGCCATGGTGCTGCAGTAACTGAAGAAGGTGCCTAGGTAGTCAGTCTGTCTGCTGCCTGCTGGGGTCTGTCTGCCCAAATTCTTCTGGAGGAGCTGAGTCTGGATGTGCACAGGGTGGGCCTCTGCCTCTGGAGCTTTCTGGGCCGCCTGCTCCACCAGTGAGGAGAGTGGAGTACTCCTGGGCTCTGGGAGGAGTTATGGCAAGAGAAGGGATGGAGGCCTTAGTCTCTGCTTCCAGCTCTGGGTCAATGGGGCATCCTATAGCTCGGGTGCTATGCTTACAAGGCAGCTATAAAGTCCTAAATTGGTTGTCCTTACGAGTGATTCTCAGCCAGTAAGAGCTTTGAGTTTGCAGAAATCAGGGTGGATAGTCCTGTTTTCACCCCAGTGTCTCTGGGGTGGAATGGCTTGATGAAGAGCACAGCAATCCTTTAGGGAAGGTTGATAAATATTTACTGAGTACCTTCTGGGTGTATTTCTCATTAAGAATGAGAAAAATGTTTAAGTCAAAAAAAAAAAAAAAAGAATGAGAAAAATGTATCAGCTAAGGGAGCATTAAGCATCCCTTCACTTGAGGGGCTGGGAAAACAGGTGGAATTAGCTGTGAGACATGCCCTGGCTAAGAAGGGGCTTCATGAGCCCAGTTCCAGAGTCCTAAGCCTCTGCCCCAAAGTGTTCCTTCACTCTTGGCTATCCCCTCTCCCCAGCTCAGCCCTCATCTGCTGCTGTGCAGTCGGGCCGTACCTGGCAGCTGTAGAGCCTCTCTCAGCGCCTGGAGGACTTGTTCCAGCTGCTGGGACAGGGTGGTGTGGCCGGCGACACAGTCCTCGGTTAGGCTGGGCCAACACATCTGAAGCAGCTCAGCTATGCTGCACCGCGGTGGGCCCCCTCCTTTTTCTTCTACACTCTCTGTGGAAAGCAAATGAGAAAAAGTGAATGCTGATGCTGACCTAATGCTCCAAGTTTAGGAGAAAACAAAACAAACAAACAAAAAAAAGGGAGAAAAGCAGCTCACCCGATTTAGTCTGTCCGGCTGATATAAGTGGATAATTGAGAATCTTACTGATTTGCTGAAGAACAACAGGAAAACCTCGAATGCCATCAGCATTGAGGAGTACCTGGTCTAGCCGCCGACCTGGAAATGGATTGAAGGAAGAGGGAATGCAGAAAAAATAAGGCACTTTCAGAGACTGATAACTCAGTCTTGTACTTACCTGTACAGTTTTGTCTTCCCCAACATTAAAGAGGAAATATATGCTGTGCCATTTTGGTGACAGCCAGCTTACCTGGTTTATTCAATGTCTGAGGTTCCAGGGCTACCTCCAGCCTGATGCCTCAGCTGCAAACAGCAGCGGGCACACGGTCTCTGGCACTCTATGAAACTGCTGTCCCAAGCCAAACACTTGTGTGGATTTGCCTTGGTACAGTCCTCAGCTGAGAACTTGAGCTGGGATCACACCTGTCTTCTCTCTTTGCCTAAAGGGGCATCTTGACACCCTGACTAGACTATAAACAACTTAATGGACAGAGATTATTCCTTGTATCTCTCGTACCCCCTACACTTTGGATAATCTGGAAATAAGACTAGATACTATTGGGGCGCCTGGGTGGCGCAGTCGGTTAAGCGTCCGACTTCAGCCAGGTCACGATCTCGCAGTCCGGGAGTTCAAGCCCCGCGTCAGGCTCTGGGCTGATGGCTCAGAGCCTGGAGCCTGTTTCCGATTCTGTGTCTCCCTCTCTCTCTGCCCCTCCCCCGTTCATGCTCTGTCTCTCTCTGTCCCAAAAATAAATAAACGTTGAAAAAAAAAAAAAAAAAAAAGACTAGATACTATTGATTGACATGAAACCATTTCAGCTGTTAACAGTTTGGATAATATCTCCTTTCATTTTTGAATGAGAACTAGAAAAAGGGGAGGGAAATTGTTCAATAAGAACAGCATTGCATATGCCACAGTTTACTTTCTTAGAAGGTCCATGTGAACATTAAAGGACATTTTAACAACAGCTCAGAAAGGATTTGTAGAGGCATGCAGAAAAGAGGTACCACAGCAGGCCTGGGGCTGCTATCCTTAGGAAGGCCTGCCTGCAAGGTTGCCACTGGCTGGCATCTACAAACTTGACTAAATAATGGTTTCTGACACTGATATAGAGCTTGCCCTAGATGATAAGAGTGGCCAGCTGTGCCTACACTGTTTGTACAATGTGTTTTATGCTGAACACCTGTTTCCTTTTGATAATCTAGAATTTTGGTACACGCGGGGCAGAGATGCGCGCCCCCCCCCCCCCCAAACAAAACAAAACACAATAAAACGTTGGGCATTGAGTCTCTGAGCTTCCTTGGATACACTTGTCACAGCTCATTGCTAGAGGAATTAAGCAGATCCTGTGTGAGTCCACAGGGAGAAGACTCCTGGAAGCTATGCCTGGCTTCCCCCGGACTTTATCCCATGAGTCTTTTCCCTTTGCTGATTTTGCTGCGTATCTTTTTGCTGCAATAAATCTTAGCCAAGAGTATGACTACATGCTGAGTTTTTTAACTTCTCCTAATGAATCACTGAACCTAGGAGTGGCTCTTATATCATGACCTATTCACCTTTCATCTCTCCTTACTACTGAGAGAGAGGTGCTTTGTCCAACGTTTGGTGTATCACGGATGGGTGGAGAGTGGAACTTTGCCTAATTCTTCACATCCCTCTACGTTCATATACCAAATTCCTCCAAGAATTCAATATACACGTTCTGGGACATTATTAACCCAAGGTACAATCCTCCCTCTAACTGTGATCCATGAAATATTCCCTTACACCTGGTTTACGAACTCAAGACTGTTCTAGGTTTTAGATTAAGTGGGGTTCATTCTTCAGGAGGCAAGCAGTCTGAAGGCACAAATTCCACTTACATCATTTTTGAATATATATTTCTTCCTTGAATTTATCTATAAACCAGAAAAGAATTTCCCTAAATTACTGCAGACTGCCAAGTCTATTAAGAAGACAAAACTCTCAGACTATATTTAAGCCACCAAATTGGACATGAGGAAATTAATTAATAATCCTTTTTCCCTATCTCTCCTACCCCAAAAAGCATTTTCTTCTAATCCAATTTATCAAGCATCTCAGAAACCCATCCCCCCATTTGAGAATTAAGGAATACAGCTAAAGAAGCACACTCACCCCGGCTCTCGAGGCTAATGTTTAGACGTCGTTCAGCTGTTTCTAAGAGCTGCTTGCAGGTTTTCCAGAGCTGGCACTGAGAGCAAGCTAGGTCAAATGCAGCCATGGCCGGGGGACTGAGGTCTTCCAGAACCTCTCTCAGGGGAGCAGTGGGCTCCACCAGGGTGTGGCTTATCCAAAAGTCCTCCTGGAGGGTGGGGATGGGTTCTCCAGTGGTGCTGAGTAGCTTGTCAGTCACATCAGAGATGGAGTAAAATACCATTCCTGGACACCCAGCAGTGGAGTAAAAAGCAAGAGGTTAAGATGATTCTTACTACCACTTGTATTTTGAAAAGTAGTTATTTAAAAAAAAATGTTTGAGGGGTGCATGGGTGGCTCAGTTGGTTAGGTGTCCAACTCTTGGTTTCAGTTCAGGTCATGATCTCACAGTTCGTGAGTTCGAGCCCTGCACACTGGGCTCCACACTGACAGCACGGAGCCTGCCTGGCATTCGCTCTCTCCCCCTCTCTCTCTGCCCCTCCTCTGCGCTCTCAAAATAAATAAACTTAAAATTAAAAAAAAAAAAATGTTTGAGATCCTTCTGCATGGCATTATCTTTTATGCATATTAGTACCATCATTACAGCCTGGTCTTATGGCATGAAAACAATGTTACATAAAGGAAGACCCAGAGAAACTCAAAATGGTAGAGATGATTGGGGGCTTTTCCCAATGGGAGCTAAAGAAGGGAGCTGAGAAGTAACGAGGTGACTCTGTGTGTGCTAATCAGAAAAGATCTCTAAAACGCATTGCTAAAAAAAAAAAAAAAAACCAAAAGGTAGAAAACAGTACTTAAAAGCCCATTTATATTAAAAACAAAAAGGATGTGCATACATTCTTTTGACTAGGTACAGAGAATTTCTGGGAGAATGTAGAGCAGCAATGTGTGCTGGTACTTGATATGTGGAACCTAGGTCAGGAAGAGGCATGGAAATGTGGGGCAGATTTCTGCCCTCAAGAAATATTGAAAGGATGAGCTTCTGCACTGCTGCCAATGCTGGGCACTGAGGCCTGTGAAGCCCAGGCCGTTGGCATGATACACGGCTTCTTCGCTTTATGGAAAAGTAAAGTAACACGCTTTCTCTCTGAATAACTAGATAGGAAGGAAACAAATTCCTAACCATTGCCCGGAGCCCAAGCTAGTGGCCATCAAAAACACATGGGGGAAATGGCGTTCACACTCTTCCATTTAAATCCCACAGGAAGAGCTTAACGGAGTAGCTGAAGGGGCAGGTATGTAACCACCCAGCTTAGGGAATTTGGGCACAGCTAGAGACCGACTCTGTGTGTGTCAGGACTGCTACGCTTCAAGGCAAGTGTCCTGCTCTGGATTTCTGCTCACCTTTATGAGGAGCCTGTGATTTGGTGGCTTTTCCCCTGGTACCCCCCCCTCCTCCAGCGCCCTCACCGCCCTTGTGGCACCTGCTGCTGCTGCGCTGCCGATGGCTTGTAGAGTCGAGCGGCCGCTGCCTGTTCTCCGAATGGTGCTGCTCCCGCCATCTGAGTTCTGGTTTTCAATCTTGTGCTCTACCCGGGCCAGTTCCTGAATCACCTCCTGGTAGCGCTCCACAAACATCAGTTCCCCTGAGCTGGGCGAGGACTTCAGGTTGAACATGAACACCACCTGCCACAGCACAGCAAGCATGGGTTGTGCTGGTGCCGCAGAGTTGGGGACTCTAGAAATATGAGATCTTGCCCAATATCAGACTATGGCCCCAAGACATCTGCTTTGTAGGCTTGTGAGAGAAGCGAATATTAGAAGATTGGATCAAATATAGAAATAACTCATAAATGTCAGCAAGAAAGCCACTAGAGCCCCAGTAGAAAATAGGCAAAAGATGTAGATAATTTCAAAGAAAAAATACATATGACTCCTATATAGATGAAAAATATTTTCCCTTACCAGTAATCCAGGGAATTTAAGAAACATTAATACCGTGTTGCTTCTATCACAATGACAAACTGTAAAAATAAACCCTCATGGAGTGGTGGTAGAATGAACTGTCACAATCTTTTTTGAAAAGCAATTTGACAATCTATAAAGTTTTAAAAATGTGCATAGTCTTTGACTTAGTAATTTTCATCAGAAACTCTTAAGGAAATAATTCCAAAGACTTAATGTCTAAAGGTGATAATCTTGTCACTATTTATTACAACTATTCCATGGTTGAAAAGAATCTAATGTTGAGTAACAGGAGAATGGTCAAATGCAGCTACTTGATCAGACTACTGTGAGGTCACTATAATCAGTTATAAGGCAAACATAAAAAAGGCTCTATGTAAAGTTTTAGATTCACAATAATCTTGGCTATAGAAAAGTCATGCATAACTTGGAAAAATACTGGCAAAAAATACACTTTACCTTTAAAATTGGTAATTCTGGACAACAGGGTTAATACCTATTAATATTTTTTGGTAGTTTCTTACAATATTCATGACTTACTCTGTAACCAGCTTAAAAAAATAGAAATTTTATTTAAAAAAAAAAAAAGAAAAGAAGGTCAAGGCCCCAGGAAAGGAAGAGGAGGTGAGAACATTTAGGAGTAAAGCCTCTTGGAGGTGGGAAGGTGGGGTGTCCTGGCTGATTTCCTCTCTGGATTTGGGTGTAAGAAAGGTTGGCAAGGGTCCTGTTCTCCCCCAGAGGGTCAGAATTATCACTATCATTCAAGTATGGGATCTAAAATGATCAGAGGACGTTAAACCAAGATTCTCCCACCACCTAGATTTCTCCTCAATTTATTCCTCAACAACTGAACTCATGTGAAAGAAGAATTCTGAACTATGTGTTAAGGGACCAGCCCAAGTGTGATAAATATACCAAGAGAGTTTTAAAAACCAGAATAGTAGATTGTTATGCTATTAAATTTAAGCAATTTTTTGTAGAGGATTCTTGCATTTCTCACAGCTTGTACATAATCCTCTTAACATTCCCATGAGGTAGGACAAGCAGGTAGTACATTTCACTCCAATTTTCCAATGAGGATATCAAATTTCAGACAGGGTAAGAGTCTTTCTGACCTCTACCTGTACTTTTCCCTATATAACATGAACATCCTAGTTTGGTACCCCCTCTACTTCTTGTATAGTGAATTGGCATTCTAGTTATTAAAAATTGTCTGTAGGGGCGACTGGGTGGCTCAGTCGGTTGAGCATCTGACTTCGGCTCAGGTCATGATCTTGCAGTCTGTGAGTTTGAGCCCTGCGTCAGGCTCTGTGCTGACAGCTTGGAGCCTGGAGCCTGGAGCCTGCTTCAAATTCTGTGTCTCCCTCTCTCTCTCTCCGCCCCTCCCCCACTCATGCTCTATCTCTCTCTCTCTCTGTGTCAAAAATAAATAAAAACATTAAAAAAATTAAAAAAAATTGTCTGTATTATGACTTTTCACTATATAAAAATACGTATGTGTTCACTGAAGGTGTTCAAGGAAAGAAACAAAAAAAATGTTTTGAAGTGATGGAATTGTGGCTAAATATTTTCTTTTATCTTATTAAAACACTGTTTAAGACAAAACCCCAATGATTCAAGAGCTTAAATCTCCAGGATGAATCTTGAAATCCACAATGGTGAGGACTGGGTCTTGATACATGGATACCCCTGCAGGTGCTCCCAGAGGCTCTGGTTGCACACACATCTAGCTTTACCTGAAGCCCCACGGGCCCCGGACAGCTACAGGCTGCCTTAGTATTCTTTACTAGGATGAGGTATAGCCTGGGCAGCTAATACCTGCCACACGTGTACTCCCCTTACCTGGTGGGCTTCTGCAAAGTTCCCCCGGAGGATGCAGGATGCCAGCAGTGACTCAGGTGGGGAGAACATCATGGGGATGACTGAACTTTGACACTGAGGCTGCAATCGGCCATCCAGCTTGTTCCTTCCAGACACAGTGTTCAGACTTCCTTCTGTTGGGACACAAGAATGTGGGTGCCAAGGAAGCACTAGAAATTGAGGGAAAACTATAGTGCCGACACTTCCCACCAGGCTCTTATATCTTCAAGGTCCTTCTCTAAAAGTTCTGTAAATGGGTCTTAGTTTTTCCACAATTGAAGGGCAAACCTATGCTATCATCTTTGAATATAAGACTTAAGGACCATTCTTGGGTTATTCACCTCTGTTTCTGCTGATGGGTGACTCAACTGATGGTAAAACAGTCTTTCCCCTCTTCCCCACTGAAATCTGTTTGGCCTTCTGCAGAACTAACTTTTTTCTTCTTCTTTTTTAAAATGAATTGAGATATAGTTGACAGATAACACTGTATTAGTTTTAGGTGTAAAACATAATGACTTTATATATGTATATATTGTGAAATGATCACCAAAATAAGTTAACATCCATCATTATACCTAGTTATAAGCTTTTTCCTTGTGATAAAATTTTTAACATGTACTCTTTTGGCCACTTCAAATATAGAATACGGTACTGGTAACTCTAATACCATGCAGTGTATTACATCCCCAGGACTTATTCATCTTGTAACTGGAAGCTTGCATCTCTTAGAACCAACCTTCTTGAACACAGGCATGAACTGTTCAGTGCAGGATTTTACACCATGGTGTAGGGCAACTCTGTATCAGGGCAAAGCCGCTTGAAGTTGGTAACTGCTTGGGACCCTCATACCTGAAGTACTTGTGCTCAGCTCACTACTTGTACTTTCCAGGGATGGATTGGAACCTTTGTCCCGGCCATCTAGAGGTATTAGGAAGAGAGAGAATCAACCATCAATTCCTTATAGTGTGGAAAGTGAGAGGTCAGCTTGAAGCCAAGGTCTGGGTAGTAAGAGTGAGAGGGTAATGGGTAACTATTACATCTGTGCTCTTTCTACAGCAAACACAAGTTTATACAGACCAAAGGTGAAGGGTGGGCTTAATATGGCCCTCGTGTTCATATGGGTTGTAGCTTATACCAGTGGCTTCCAACCTGTGGGTCTTAGAGCCACAAGTTACTTCTAGGGGCCAGCAACCCCAATCTGCTAGTAAGCACTGTCAATATTCTGAGAAAATAGAAGCACAACTATTAATACCAGGAAGTGGTAGGGTGCAAAGGAGGGCCACAAAATTTTCTGACATAGAAAAAGGTATCCTTGAAAAGGTAGATAACCAAGTATAAGACCCAGTCTGCCAAAGGCCATGATATTTAAAGCCCTGGAGGAAAGCTTCAACACCTGCTTTCCAAAGTGCTAGGGCTTGTGAATGGAGGCTTGCTATTGTTTAGTGTGGTCATGGGAGGGTGCTATCAGCACCATGCATAGGAGGCTCTTTGGTTCTGTGTTTGGAAAGGAACAGACAGTGGTAGGAAAAAGAAGATAAATTGTGCGTTCTTGAGCTGGATGCGTCAAGTGGATGCAAACTATTTTGACTCAAACCCATTAGTTGGGCAGCTTAAGGGTCTTAACAACTCAGTCTTGAAGTCTGAAGGTTTCTCATGTGGTATCCTCCACCCTACTTGGTATGTTCACTTTTTTCATTGCTGCTTAGCTAGAGCCTACTCATTCTTCTGAGCTCAGTGCAAGAGTCAACTCTTCTGAAACTTCTCTCTCTAACCCTTCCCTAAATTGTAGACTATGCTGATCTCTTCTAAGAGATTCCTTCTTCGGGCCATGCCTCAGTACAGTTTAAGTTTTTCATATATACTGTCAATACAGGTAATTTACAAATTCTTTGAAGGCAAAGTCCTGGTTCATGGCTCATTCACAACCCTCAAGCTACCTAGCATTGTTCAGCACATAGGAAGCTCTTATGAATTCTTTGTTGTTTATTTACTTATTTACTTACTTATTAACTTATTTATATTTAACTTAATTTTTAAAGCTTTTTAAGGTTTTTAGAGTTTGTTTGTTTGTTTGTTTATTTATTTATTTATTTATTTATTTTGAGAGAGAGCATGCACGGCATGTGCAGGGAGGGTCTGAGAGACAGGGGGAGAGCCCAAGCAGGCTCCACACTGTCAACACAGAACCTGACATGGGGCTTGATCTCACGAATTGTGAGATCACGACCTGAGCGGAGATCAAGAGTCGGATGCTTAGCTGACTGAGCCACCTAGGTGCCCCAAGACTTTTTCTTTTTAAGTAATCTCTACACCCAATTTGGGGCTTGAATTTACAACCCTGAGATCAAGAGTTGCATGTTCCATCACTGAACCAGCCAGGTTCTATCTAAAAATGTATCTAAAAATGTATCTAAAAATGTATACTAAAAATGTAATACTACTGAATAATGATCCTGTTTAAACTCCTTAAGAAAAACTCATAATCGAAGCCTAAAGACAAAATAGAGAAAAAACTGTAGCACATGACAGAATTTTTTCTTAACGTGTAAAAAGTTTCTTACAATTCAGTAAGAAAGCAAGCCAACCGAAAATATGGACCTTAGAGATGAACAGGCAGCCCCCAAAAAAATATAAATGGCCAATATATACATGAAAAAACATTCAATTTCAAGCTAAAAATTAATATTAAAATACTAAACATAAAACATAAAAACCATTATCATATTAATAATACTGGCAAAGATTTTTTTTCAAATTGATACTACTCATTTTGGATGAATGCATGTGCAAATAGGCACTCATGTATAGTTGGTGGGAATATAAATTGGTCCACCTTTTTTTAAGGCAATTTTTTAATATCCATATTTTATATCCATATATCTTTGACCTTGCTATTCTACTGCTAGGGACTTATCCTATAGATATAGTCACACAGACACGTATGTATGAACAGACACATATACAGGGTTATTTACTACAGCATTATTTTTAAGAGTAAAAAACAGGAAAAAATTTAAATGTCCACAAAGGGTATATATAACTATGGAATGCTAAGCAGTCTTTAAATTACAAGGGGAGAAAAGGTCTCAACACATAGTATGATACATCTGTGTATTTAAAAGCATATATGTGAAAAATACAATCAAGGCTTTCAGTATGTAACGGTAAATACAGTATGACGCATCTGTATATATAAAATGTGGGATATGCTTATATTGCATGGGAAATTTCTGGAAGGAAACTATTAGCAAGGTTACCTTGGGGGAGTGGGTCTAGGATAATCTTAGATCCCTTGTGTTTGTTTGGATCATGTGCTTTATTTTAAAGAATACTAGACAAGTGGAGCATCCCACTTGCCTGGTGCATCGGAATGAGGCGTGGGGAGAGCTCTTCAGATTACCTGGCCGGCTCCTTCTAGTCCGATGCCCCCGGCGGAGACTTGGGTGCCGTGTGGCAATGGGCCGGTATCTTCGGGAAGGTTGTTCCTCTGAAACGGCAAACAACAGGTCACAGGGAGAGTGTTCAATTTTGATTTGACCCATCTCCTGGGGTCACTGGTAGGAGAAGATCTGGACAGGCTCTGAGACAGGTTTCTAACACTGGTTGCTACGGTAATACGCCCTGAGTTAAGATGTGACTCCCACATACTCCTTGCTCTCTCCCACATTCCTGGGATATTTTTCCTTCCTCACTTTCAGGACCCACTGGCTCTCCATCTGCTCTCACCTGAGCCCTGGTTGCTTGATACCACCTTGTATCTCCACTGGGCCTCAGAAAGAACCTTGGAAAACCGGTGCAAGCGGCTCTGCAGTCCGTCTCTGCTTCCAGAGCAGTTCTGGCCTTCTGGCAGCTTTGGCTTCTCAGGGGGGTTGTGGCTACTGAGTTTATCCAGCTGCTCCTGGAGAAGCCTGAGGAAGGCCCCTATTGCAAATTCATCAGCCAGGAACCCACTGATACCACTAGTAAAGTGCTTTAGGTCCAAAAAGCTGTGCCCATGGGGCTCTGGGGAACTGTCTTTTGGCTCTGTCTTCAGACAGCTTGGGATTATAGAAGCAAGGCTCCTGGGGACTCCCTGGCCACCCCGTTCTGACTTCTTCTCAGGTTGTGCTATGTGCTGAGGGCTCTCTGATGGTGACCTCAAATCTATCAGGCCCTTCCTCCCAACGTCATCATCCTCAGCATAGTCCTCAGGCAGGTGAGGCTCTGGGTGAAGATCGGCAGAGGTGATGAGGAGCAATGAGAAGATGTTTTCTAGAAGTTCCAGGCACAAAGAGTCAGGAATACTGCACAGATACTGTTGACATCTGGCCAGGTATGCTGAGAAGAGATCTGAAGCACCTAAAGAAGCATGTGTGAGAGAAGAGGCCAGAGAAAGAGAGAAA
The DNA here is from genome assembly GCF_007474595.2 of Lynx canadensis. Lineage (NCBI taxonomy): Eukaryota > Metazoa > Chordata > Mammalia > Carnivora > Felidae > Lynx > Lynx canadensis. Next base: position 113,581,066 of record NC_044308.2, read on the forward strand.
ATGCAAATATTAGAAACATTACTTGCCAGACTCAACCATTCTCACAACTTTAACTCTTTCATTTTTTGATGACTAAGGGAAGCAGTTATAGTCAGAAAAATATGAGGCTAGTCAGCCCTGTCTTTTCATGATTTGTGGAAAGATTTTGCTACCTTAATTAAAAGTACAGCTTACTGAACACTCATCATTTTGTTTCTGTTCTTTAAATATTATTCCTGGAGTGCCTGGGTGGCTCAGTTGGTTAAGCGTCAGACTCTTGATTTCGGAACAGGTCATCTCGGCTCAAGTCCTGATCTCAGAGTCGTGAGATCAAGCCCTGTGTCAAGCTCTGCTCTGGGCATGGAGCCTGCTTAAGATTCTCTTTGTCTCTCCCTCTGTCCCTCTCCCTCTCTCATGTGCCCTCTCTCTCTAAAATAAAAAAAATATATACATATTTTTTGTATATTTAAAAAATCTCTGACAAGCATCTCTGACAAGCACTTTGTATTTCAGTTCTCAGAATGAAGGTATCACGGAGACTCCTAATCCCTCAATTCTACTTGCATTCAGTCTTACACTAAAGGTGATCACGAGCTACCCAGATCTCTTAAGAAATACCATTCTCAGAAGTGCAAGTCTATTCCAAAGCTGCATGGAAGAGAAAACTGACCCCTAGTCACAGAGGGCAAGTTAAAGAATTATAAGTTATTAAGAAAAACGAAACAGGATAAAACGTGAGGTTCTGTCATAATGTAGGTTGTGACCCATGATATTGACTCAGAGAGCTACATTAAAAAAAAAAAAAGAACAGAAATATATCAAGACTGTGCTCCACTTGGAAGGGTATTATTTCCTAAAACTTAGCATATATATCTCATATATATATATATATATATATATACACACACATATACATCATGTAAATTATATACCTAAGTGCAAACAGGAATGTGATGTGAAACGCTATTTTCACTGTGGGTTGTAGTTAAAAAAAGATACATTCGGAAAATAATATACTATGTGAACAGACTCCGTTAGAACTTAGCAAATCACTTGTTTTCTCCATGTCCTTTTGATTCACTCAGGCTGATAAATGGATGAAATTATTCCTGGGCATAATAAAACCAAGGCCACCTCCCAATCCCACGAAGAACTCACTGGGACAGGCTGTTACCAGCTTATGTGAGTGATGGGGTTCGGGGGGAGAAGTGCTGTACCTGGGGAGGAGACAGAATCATTTGCTGGCTCTGCAGCCAAGGCCAGGTCCTCAGAAGGGCTCTCTCTGCATTTCTGGCACTGGGAGTGCTGGTGTGAGTTCACACAGAGGGCATAGATGGCATACTTCATGGCACAGAAGCTCTGGTACAGGGTCAGGTTCTGACACCGGCTCAGGTGCTCAGGGACTGGGGCATCGGCTGAATCTGAATTGTAGAGAAACAGGCAGAACATCACAGTAGGGTGTCTCAGGCAGGAGCTGCAAGTGTGGCTGAAGCAAAGACACACTGCATTTCAGGCTCAGTGTTCTCATCCTCTCTTCTTGCTGTCAGTTTGACTTGCGCCCTTTCTGGGCCCTTTCCTCCAATCAATATCAACGCGCAGTCCCTCTGTTTCCTTTTCCCAGCAGCTTCCCTTCTACATGGCTGTTCACTGTAGCCTTCATGGCCATTTAACAAGTCTTTCCCTTATATTTCTTAAGATACCTGTTTTCTTTTTTAAAAAAATTAAAATGTCAAATTAATATTTAGTCCACCTAGTGTCACATTATACAAGAGATAGGCTTAAAATGCATTTAGACTGAGTAATGAGAGTAAAGGCAACAAAAAATTAGAAACAAATATTTGACATTTTTAAGAAACTACTAAAGCAGAAATCAAGAAATCACAAACTGTTGAAATTCTTTGTACTCTAATTCTCTAATTTCTCCTTAAAAAAAATTTTTTTTAGGGGCGCAGTCAGTTAAGCGTCCAACTTCAACTCAGGTCACGATCTCATGTTTGTGAGGGCTCTGAGCTGACAGTGTGCGTTTCTGACATTTTAATCTGTCCCTAATTCTTTCCATAGCAAAAATACAACCTGCTCAAACCATCTATATGTTGCCTACAAGAGACTCACTTCAGACCTAAAGACACCTGCAGATTGAAAGTGAGGGGATGGTGGGGTGCCTGGGTGGCTCAGTTGGTTAAGCATCTGACTTCAGCTCAGGTCAAGATCTCACAGTCTGTGAGTTCGAGCCCCACATCAGGCTCTGTGCTGACAGCTCGGAGCCTGGAGCCTGCTTCATATTCTGTGTCTCCCTCTCTCTGTGTCCCTCCCCTGCTTATGCTCTGTCTCTCTCTGTCTCAGAAATAAATAAAAACATTAAAAAAAAAATTAAAAAAAAAAAGAAAGTGAGGGGATGGAAAACCATTTACCATGCAAACAGAAGTGAAAAGAAAGCTGGGGTAGCAATACTTATATTGGACAAAATAGACTTTAAAACAAAGACTGTAACCAGAGACAAAGAAGGGCATTACATAATGATACAGGGAACAATCCAACAAGAGAATACAATAATTGTAAATATTTATGCACCCAACACTGGAGCACCTAAAAACATAAAGCAACTATCAATAGACATAAAGGAAGAAACTGACAATGATACACTAACAGCAGGGGCCTTTACCACTTCGCTTACATCAATGGACAGATCACCAGACAGAAAATCAATAAGGAAACAGCGGCTCTGAATGACACATTGGACCACATGGATCTAACAGATACATTCAGAACATTCCATCCCCAAACAGCAGAATACACATTCTTTTCAAGTGTACATGGAAAACTCTCCAGAATAAATCACATGTTATGCCACAAAATAAGTCTCAGTAAAATCAAAAAACAATGAAATCATTTCCTGCATTTTTTCTGACCACAATGGTATGAAACTTGAAGTCAACCACAAGAAAAAATCTGGAAAGAACACAAATACATGGAGGCTAACGTGCTGCTAAACAATGAAAGAACCACCAAGAAATCAAAGAGGAAATAAAACATGGAGACAAATGAAAATGAAAACACAACGGTCCCAAATTGGATATAGAAAAACCTGTTTCAAGAGGGAAGATCATAGCAATACAGACCTAGTTCAAGAAATGAGAAAAATCTTAAATAAACAACCAACTTTACACTTACAGGGGCTAGAAAAAGAAGAACAAAGCCCAAAGTCAGTAGAAGTAAGGAAATAATAAAGATTAAAGAAGAAATAAATGAAATAGAGACTAAAGAAACAATGGAACAAATATGTCAATGAAACCAGGAGCTGGTTCTTCAAAAAAAATGAACAAAATTGATACACCTTTAGCCACATTCATCAAAAAAAAAAAAAAAAGGGAGAGAGAGAGAGAGAGCGAGCTAGACAGCATTCAAATAAATAAAATCAGAAACAAAGGAGAAGAAACAACTGATACCACAGTCGTTTATGTTTAATATGAGAGAATATTATGAAAAATTACATGCCCACAAATTGGCAAACCCTGAAGAAATCGATAAATTCCTACAAACATATAACCTTCCAAAACTAAATCAGGAAGAAACAAAAAAATTTGAACAGACTAGCAATAAAACTGCATTAGTAATTGTAAAACTCCCAGATCCTGGACCAGATGGCTTCACAGGTGAATTCCAGCAAACATTTAAAGAAGAGTTAATAATACCTATTCTTCTCAAACTATTACAAAAACCAGAAAAGGAAGGAAAGCTTCTAAATTCATTCTATAAGTCCAGAATTATCCTGATATCAAAACCAGATAAAGATATCCCAAGAAAAGAAAATTACAGGCCAGTATTTCTGATGAACATAGATGAAAAAATCCTCAACAAAATAGAAAATTGAACCCAATAATACATTAGAAAAAATGTATTCACTATGATCAAGAGGGATTTAACTCCAGCAGGGATATAAGCGTGATTCAATACTCACACATCGATCAACGTGATATATCACATTGACAAAAGAAAGAATAAAAACCATAGGATCATCTCAACAGATGTAGAAAAAGCATTTAAGAAAGCACAACATCCATTCATGATAAAAACTCTCTACAAAGTAGGTTTATAAAGAGCACACCTCAACATAATAATTAAGACTATATATGAAAAACCCACAACTAACATCATACTCAATGGTAAAAAACTGAAAGCTTTTCCTCTAAGATTAGGAACAAGACAAGGAGGTCCACTCTCACCACTTTCATTTAACATAGTACTGGAAGTCCTAGCCACAGCAATCACACAAGAAAAAAAAAAAAGTCATCCAAATTGGTAAGGAAAAAGTAAAATTTTCACTATTTGCAGATGACATGATAATACTATATATAAAAAAACCATAAGACTTCACCAAAAAGCTATTAGAACTGATAAGTTAATTCAATAAAGTTGCAGGATACAAAATTAATATATAGAAATCTGTTGCATTAAAAGAAAAACATACAACCTGCTCAAAAAAAGAAAAGCATTAAATGTAGTAAAGCAAAAAAGAAGAAAAGAAATATTACCCATGATCCTACCAGCTAAACATAACCATTGTTACGTTCTGGTGTAAGGCCTTTAACGGTTTTGCATACATATGTGGATATGTATTTAAATTGACTGTAATGATATTTTATGCACTATTTAATTTTCCTACTTCTTAAATATTATAGTACAAGCATTTGATTATATTTCTTCATGGACTAAATTTCTGATGGTTGCAGAGTTCCACTGAATGAATCCCTTCCCTAGGGATTCTTCTTGGGCAGGGCATGCAGTACTTAGGGATGCTTTGCTACTATGATGTTGCAACAAACCCGTTTATGTATATACTTCCTAGTGATTACTTCTTCCAGGAAGTAACCTCAGCTTCACCAAGATCAGGGTGATATGAAGAATAAGACCGATACTGTTCTATGCCCCTGGCCTCAATATGGCATTACTGATCAGGGCCAGGATTTGCAAGTACTTGCATGACCCTGAGAGTGAGTAACTCCTTATATTTTGTACCCCAGATGCCTCTCTTGCCTCAGCTTAATCCCAGTTCTATTAATGTCTTCTTTTGCCTTTTCCAAGTTCAAGTTCTACATGTGTCCTGGTGGGTCACCAGGAATCCGATTTAAAATACTTCTCTGGAAGCCTTTTGTACGTGTATGTCGAAAACAGTTCTAGTTCCTTTAGGAAATCTGGTAAACAAATTGCCTACTTTTCCAGAAAAAAATATAGAAGGTAGTAACACTGGTTTTCCAATCAGTGGCAGGTCCTTTTAAAAAGTAAATCAAAGCAACATATAGGTTGAGAAACATCTATTGACACATGAAAACATTAGTTTCTCTGAAAGCTAAGTGTCCCTAGCCTGTGTTCTATGTTATAAAGTGATTTTTGGAAGCAAAAAGAATTGAGTTTTAAGCAGAGATCCAAGGCTAAAACAAGGCTTTATTATTGCTTTAGGCAAGTCTTTCTTCTAAACTTCATGTGTTTAGTACATTATGAAGAAGAGACGAGAGGGAAAGGAAGCATAGAACCTGCTAGGATAAAGCTTATAAAGCACGGAAAGATTCACCAAGAACTTGCATAAATATTGTCAATGACAGTGTGAATGACAAACTCAGAGAGCAGATCCTAATTCCGCTTCACTAGGATGAAGGTATGTGAGTGGTTCCTGCGATGGTTCCACAAGTACAAAGGTTTCTGTGGGACTGTTCTCGTAGAATTCCCTATACCTCACTGAGAAAGGAGAGGTATGCACCCAACATCTCATAATCTGATTGGGGCAAATACAGATAATTTAGCAGGTGTGTGCTGGACCACCCACCTTGACAGATCACATCTAGATAAATCCTGTGTTAAAAGAAACTTGTGTAGGACTGTCCTAAGAGGGAAGCTTGACCAAGTCACTCCATCGCCAACTCACCATGCTCTTGCTGGGGGTCCTTGGCTGGCACCATCTGTAAGAGCTTGAGAACATCTTCCTCCCTGAGAGCTGGAAGGTTGGTAAGGTGATGGAGAGAGTACAGCACAGAGTGGCTGTCTCCACCATGTAAATGACATAAGAGATCTCTCTTTGGTATGGGGTTGCTGAAGGGCAAAATTGAGAGGATGGAAGAGAGTCAGTTTAAAGAATTGCTCTAAGAAAGACCATCTCTATTCCCTCTTGTTCTTTCTCTCTGGCCCAATACAGCATAGGTTCATTTCCCTTAACACTAAATTCTAGTTGGTCTGGGATACAGCAGAGCATTTATTTACTGTTAGGAAAGTACATCCACCGAGTCAGCTGTACTTATCCAGAAAGGACCCAGAAAGGGCCTTTTTAGTCAGTAGGATCTAGAAAGAGCCTATAGATTAGGCTTCCCAATTTCCATACTCTTTGTAGCTAAGAGCTGACCCAAGCTTCTCTGCTTTGCTTTGAGTAAGGCCACTTCCTCTCTGCCTACTCTACTTTAGGAAGTGCTGGTCATGTGTATGAAGAACAAAACATGAACCTGGATCATGGGAAGATCTAAGGCTAAGTTACCAGGGAAGCACAGCTTTGCACACAGTTCAATATGCAGCTGTTGAGAATAATAAACTTGTGATCCAGGATAACACATGCCTAAGAATGTGGACCACATTTACTAGCTGTGTCACTTTAGGCATGATATTCGACACCTCTAGGCTTAAGTTGTTCCATCTTTAAAAGGAGGGCAATATTGGCATCTGCCTCACAGAACTATTGTGAGGCTTCAGTGAAATCATCCACTGAAAAGGCTCAGAGCAATGTCTGGCATATAGTAAGCACTCAGGAAATGTGAGATTTGTTCCTTTTATCACTGTCATCCTCAAAGTTTCCTCTAGTTTTAGTCTCATCGCTATGGTAAAGATAATCATTACCTATGTTTCTTTCCTGGCTTAATAGCTGGAACGATTATTAGTTGCTGGTCAATGCTGTCAACTCAAACGTCAATGTGGAAGGTGGCTTGAAATGGCCACATGTGTGGAGCATGGGATCAAGTGTGCCCAATGGTGGGAAGGGGGCTGGCCGCACAGGACTGTACCTGCTCTGCTGTACACACCACTCCAGGACCTCTAGGTGAGCCCACAGCCCATCACAGGCATCCCTGAGGAGCTTGTCACAGCCCTGGTCCTGCATTGACATGGAGAAGGAAGAGATGCTGATTCAGGAACCTGGGGTCAGGGATTGTGACCGACCTCAGGCCCCTGCATTCTGCCTCACCTCAAAGCCTGGTATCACTCACTTCTGGAGTAGCTCACACTGCAGTGTGAGAGTTACCTGGGTCCTGTGGAGTGTCTGGAGCAGACTCTTGGCTGATGCTAGGCTCTGGCAGTGTGTCCAGCCCAGGAGCACGAGCAGTCGACTGAGAGGCCTGAATTCTCTGTCGAGTAGGCAGCCAAGACTTGGGAAGTCTTCCTCTTTCAGCAGCATGAGTGCCGTCACCTGTAAGCCGACGGGGGCTGCTGTAAGGAGTTTTGTGGACCTGCCACTCAGGGTAGAAAGCTTTAGTTGAGCAGGGAGATGCCGGACAATGAAAAAAGTGGCCAGTTGAAGACAAAATGTTCACACTGTAAGCTCTCAGAAGGCAGAGACTGACTTCTGTTGTAACGCCAGGTCCTAGCACAGTGCCTGGCACACAGGATGAGGTTAATAAATACCTGTTGAGTTCAACTAAAGCTTGGCTGTGGTCTGGAAGGAGAAGGTTAGATGGATTAAATTCCCGTCAGCTAGGCAACATATTGCTGCCACAGTCTTTTCTTCCTCACACCTTCCAGAAAGCTTATACATACCCAACATCTTAGTCCCCACCAAAGAGCGGATATAAAATGACTGCAGTTCTAATTAAGAATGATACTGGTTCTCAGAGCCTTCTTTCCCCTGGGACTGTGGGATGGACACACCCAATGACACATCACTAATTAGACTGCTTTGTGTTAGATAAATGAGTGGGAGAGAAAGGAGAAATGAAAAAGTCTATAGAGAATCCCTCGGTACTTCTGTGATGGAGAATGAATACGTTTGACTTACCAGGATCTGCTCGAGGAAGTGCTTGCTGTTGCTCAAGCAGTAGAAATAGGCTGATTTCCAAGCCTGGGCTGGGTCAGGATTGGAGAACAGGGCCAGCATTGCCTGCTCAGGATCTAGATGATCGGGGGAGACTAAAAATCAAACCAGACAGGGTTACCAGGGAACAGGAAGCTCTTCTTTCCTAAGCTAAAGCCCATTTGAAAAACCAACAGACGTGAGAATTCACGCTTTTAAAAACTTAAGCCAGGCTTTCTGTGCTTCTATCTTAAAGACTCTTTAACTTCTCTCAGTAGCTTCTGAAAAGCTCTTTCCTGCTATTGTTATTACTTGGTTATTTTTTTCCACCATTCCATCTTGGACTACAAAATCTGTACTTTTACAAAAGAACACCTTATCATTTTTCCTAGATTTCCTGAGCAACTTGGAAGGCACTAGCCTAGGGGAACTTCAGAGGTACAGCAGAATTACCAAGACACAAGGAGAAGCAGCAAAGGGAACACACCTTTTCCCGAGGGTATGGTCCTCGCTGGCTTTTCTGCGGCCTTCTCTGCATAAGTATGGCCATACAGGGATAGCAGGCTCCGTCCTGCCTTGTGGAGCAGGCAGCTGAGCACCCGCTCCTCCTGCAGGGGGTTCCCCTCAGCCCTGCAGGCCTCCAGTAGTTCCTCACAAAGGAGATGCAGCTCAACTTCGAGAGGCTCTGCAGGGCAATGCAGAGTCTGCAGGGCTCCATAGATAGCATCTACTTCACCAGGGGGCCCAGTGGCGGAGCCCTGCACACCCTGAAGCGCCCTTCGAATGAAGTCCACCAGTGCCTTCTGCAGGGGCCAGCCACAGAGGCCAGTGCCGTCATCTTCTCTAAGCAGGAGCTCCAGCAGGGCCTGTGCTGGCTGGGGAGACTGCCTCAGAAGATCCCAGAGCACAGAGATGGCTTCTGAGCTGAGCCGAGGGGTCCAGCTATCCCGCCTCTGATTTCCATCAAGCACAGGGCCTCCTGAATCTTGTGCTAGGGCCTCATATAGCTCCTAAATAGAGGATGAAGAGAGGGATCCATGAGAGGCATGTCTAGAATGTTACCATTTATAAGCCTTGAAGCTTTCCGTTTTTCGGTAGAAATATGCACGTGTATATAATAGTAGCAGTAGCAAACACTTCTGTAGTGGTTACTTCCTGCCAGGCCCTTTACATAGAAAAATCAAATTAACCCTTACAAGAGCAAGACACTGCTATTATCATCATTTTACAAATGAAGAGATTGAGGCAAAAAAGATTGAGGCAAAGAGATAACTCAATCTCCCAAGGCCTCCATTCTCAAGCTAGTCCCCCCTCACCACCTCCAAAATGTGCACTGTAGATCTAAATCAAGGGCTGCAAATTGATAGACCACGCTGGTAACAAATGGGCATGAGACATGATGCCCACTCTCATGGCATTTAAATTCAACTTTTAAAAGAACATTATATGCCAGTTTTTAACTTCTGCTCTAAATCCTAGCCATCCTTTGAGGTATACCCCATTCCTCATCCTTTAAAGTCTTCCCCAAGGGGTGCCTGGGTGGCTCAGTTGTTTGAGCATCCAATTTTGGCTCAGGTGATGATCTCACGATTCATGGGTTTGAGCCCCACATTGGGCTTTCTGCTGTTCAGTGTAGAGCACACTTCAGATCCTCTGTCCCCCTCTCTCTCTATCCCTCCCCTGCATATGCACATGTGTTCTGTCTCTTAAAAAAATAATAAATAAATAAACTTGAGACAAACAAACAAATCTTCCCCGTACCTCCAACTCACACAACTCTCCCTCTTTATTGGACTTTCAAAGTACTCAAAATTAGTGCCATCTGGTTTAGTCCACAATTGTGGCATGTGTGTATTAGTCTTTCTCCCTGACTAGATGGTAAGCCTTTAAAGGTAAGCACCTCTACGGGACGCCTGGGTGGCTCAGTTGGTTGAGCGTCTGACCTTGGCTCAGGTCATGATCTCACAGTTCATGAGTTTGAGCCCTGTGCCAGCTTTTGTGCTGACAGCGCAGAACCTGGAGCCCGCTTTGAGTTCTATGTCTTCCTCTCTCTCTCTGCCCCTTCCTTTCTCATGCTCTGTGTGTGTCTCTCTCTCCCTCTCAAAAACAAACATTAAAAAAATTTTTTCTTAAGGCAAGAACCTCTACAGTCTCTAATCTGTTTGCAGGGTTTAGGGTAGAGGCAGAAAAGAGGACGGAGCAGTAGGTGATTTCTCACGCGTTAGCACCATGCCTATGGACAGTACTGAGGGATGCTTCTTCATTAACTGCTTCCAAGATGGTCACAGGGTCATGGGTCTTTGACCTAATACAAGTGTAAGTCCCTACCTTAAATCCTACTGCTAATATGTATTTAATTAGCTGGTGGCCAGGTCATGAAGAAAATCAGTACTGAGCGTCAGAGCATACCTCAGGCACCTTAGATATAGTTAAGATTTAGTTTGATCTGCCCCCAGAAATTTGTTGTGAGGATTACCACATTCAATGCACCTGTTATAGAAGAGGTATTCAACAAACACTAATTCCTTCCTCCCTTTATATTCCCTATGATACACTGGTGAAAAATTTAAACATCCAGTTTAAATTTTTTTTTTTCAACGTTTATTTATTTTTGGGACAGAGAGAGACAGAGCATGAACGGGGGAGGGGCAGAGAGAGAGGGAGACACAGAATCGGAAACAGGCTCCAGGCTCCGAGCCATCAGCCCAGAGCCTGACGCGGGGCTCGAACTCACGGACCGCGAGATCGTGACCTGGCTGAAGTCGGACGCTTAACCGACTGCGCCACCCAGGCGCCCCCAAACATCCAGTTTAAATCCAAGTTACGTATTCCTTTCCCATGAAAAGAAAAAAAAAACCATCACCTTTAATCCCCAGTTATACTTAGTACTTCTGGACAATCCAGCTCTAAGAATTCTAAAATCAGGTAAGTTTATTCCAATTCTGAGCTCTCTTGAAAGGGACATCTACCTAGCTTGGTCTTGCCTGAGAACAGAGTATAGCCAACCTCCTTGGGACCTATCTCTGCTAGATCCTTGGGAGCTGAGCTTATCGAGTGATAGTAACCCTAGGCAGATAGTTCCCCAGCACTCTCTTACCTTGAGGATGTCCTCAGGAATGTCACTTTGGAGGTCTTCTGATAATAAAAGAAACTCAAGCTTTCTCCGGAAAACACTTGGGAGTAATTTCTAGAAGAATCATAAGAAGGACACATAGAGATTAGGCATATTCTTTGTTAACAAATAATATTTCTCTTCAGTTAGTCTTATTTCTGCTGCTTCTCTAAGATAAAGCACTTTTAACCACTAAATTCTTGGATATGTTTGAGATGCTTTTTTTTTTCTAAATAAAAACAGCTAAATTTGGATGCACATCCCTCTTAAATACTAACATTTAACTCCTACTCTGATTAGCCTCAAATTCCAAGCTTTGCTCATTTCATGTGACTTTTCTGTCATATGATGTCTTTTTCAAAGAAATGTCCTTGTGGTGTCCAAACACCCAGTCATGAGTAAGCTTGGGAAAGTATGGCCCACATGATCCTCTTTTGGTCCAAACCCATTTTTGATATTCATTATAAGGTGGAAAACAATAGGAAAGAGGAAGAGATCTAATGTTTATTAAACACTTATTATATGCCAGGTACTGTGTGTCATATATTTTTTTAATGTTTATTTATTTCTGAGACAGAGAGAGACAGAGGATGAGTGGGGGAGGGGCAGGGAGAGAGGGAGACACAGAATCTGAAACAGGCACCAGGCTCTGAGCTGTCAGTACAGAGCCCGACGCCAGGCTTGAACTCATACCCGTGAGATCATGACCTGAGCCGAAGTTGGATGCTCAACTGACTGAGCCACCCAGGCACCCCTGTCATATTTTTACAAATTAAAAAAAAAATTTAGTTAATCTCTAAATCAAACAAACCTATGGCTTAAATATATATATATTTTATTTTTTTTAAGTTTATTTATTTATTTTGAGAGAGAGAAATAGAGCGTGAGCAGGGGAGGAGCAGAGAGAGGGAGAGATGGGGGGGGAGAGAGAGAGAGAGAGAGAGAGAGAGAGACAGAGAGACAGAGAATCCCATGCAGGCTCTGTGCTGTCAGTGCAGAGTCCAATGTAGGGCTTGATCTCATGAACTGTGGGATCATGGCCTGAGCTGAAACTGAGTGTCAGCCATTTAACCTATTTAACCACTCAGGTGCCCCAAGTCTCTATTAAAGAAATTTTTTTTAATGTTTATTTATTTTTGAGAGACAGACACAGCATGAACGAGTAAGGGGCAGAGAGAGAGAAAAAGAGAGAGACAGACAGACAGACAGTATCTGAAGCAGGCAGGCTCCACGCTCCGAGCTGTCAGGACAGAGCCCGATGCAAGACTTGAACTCACAAACTGTGAGATCATGATCTGAGCCAAAGTTGTGTGCTTAACCGACTGAGCCACTCAGGTGCCCCTAAAAACAACCTTTACTAAAGATGAAATGGTTAGGAAGTATTTTCTAATTATTTCAAGTATGCAAAAGTGATCCCATCAAATATTTGTTAATGAGACATGCCACCAGAGAAGACTGATGTATGAAAGAAAGAGCCCCTGACTCTTCCTGGACCTGCTTGTTTCACAGTAACTTGCTTTACCTGGTTCATAAAACTAAAATTATAGTTTCCCTGTCTCTAGACACAAATACAAATAAGAGTAAAATCTAGGACTAATCCTGACAAACACTGCTTTAAAGACACCTATAAATCACATGGCTGATTAAAGGTTCCAGGAGTCATATTTTTTAAATTAATTTTTAAAAAATGTTTATTTAGTTTTGAGAGAGAGAGAGACAGAGCGTGAGCAGGGGAGAGGCAGAGAGAAAGGGAGACACAGAATCCAAAGCAGGCTCCAGACTCCGAGCTGTCAGCACAGAGCCCGATGTGGGGCTTGAACTCACAAACTGCAAGATCATGACCTGAGCCAAGGTTGGACACTTAACCAACTGAGCCACCCAGACACCCCTCCGGGAGTCATATTTTACTGTAAAGTCTCCTATCTCAAGCAAGAAGCACCTACAAGATCGTTTGTGTGTGGGGGGAGGGGGGTGTGGGGGGGTGGGTTTAGAACACAAGATCATACTCTACTCAAATGCCATTCATCATGTTACAGGCTAACATGATCTGGTGTGTTTGTGGTGTAAAATCCTATTTCTTCTTACCACATCCTTCTCTCATGCACCTATGCCATCTGAATGCTTATATAATGCTAGTGATTGAAGTTGGTGAAGAAAATTCATGCTGGAAAGCTAAAGGTTAAATTCTTCTATTGAGGACTAAAAGAAAGGAATAGATAAGATGTCCAGACAGCAGGCCTTTGAAAAAAAAAAAAAAACCTGGTTAAGATATTAGGACTTTAATCTAGAATCCTAAAGACTCATTAGTTTATAATTATTTTACTGGTGAAAATACTTTATGCACATACAGGGTCATAAATGACTAACATTTCTAAAACAGGGAAGAATTTGCTCCATGTTTCTAAGCATGGATCTTACTAGCAAAGCAAGGTGTGTTCAATGCAGAAAAATTAAAATATGGAAATAGGCAAGTGAAAACACACACATACATGCTCCAAATCTTCCCACTGAAAGAGAGCTTCTATTAATACTGTGGTCTAAGGGCATCCAGACCATTTCTATGCACACATCTCAAATGTATAGTTTTCTAAAAAATTTTTTTCACATAGTACAGTATGAACATCCTTCCATGTCACTGAAAGTTCATTTACCACATAATTTTAAATTTTTTTTTTTCAACGTTTATTTATTTTTTTTGGGGGACAGAGAGAGACAGAGCATGAACAGGGGAGGGGCAGAGAGAGAGGGAGACACAGAATCGGAAACAGGCTCCAGGCTCCGAGCCATCAGCCCAGAGCCTGACGCGGGGCTTGAACTCACGGACCGCGAGATCGTGACCTGGCTGAAGTCGGACGCTTAACCGACTGCGCCACCCAGGCGCCCTACCACATAATTTTAATAGTGGCATGATATTTTACAAACAGATTAACCAATCCTATACTGTGGACATCGGAGTTGTTTCCAGTTTTCCTCTATTAGAAGCAGCATACAGTGAACATCTCTGCAGTTAAATCTTTGCAAACATGCTTCCACATGTAGAGATAAATCACCACAAGATACAAAGGCAGAAGGCAAAGGTGGATGAAGAAAAGGGAAAATGGAACCACTGTTTCAAGTAATAATTAAAAAGGAAGCTTCGGACACCAGGGTGGCTTTGTCTGTTGAGTGTCCACTTCGGCTCAGGTCCCCATCTCCTGGTTTGTGAGTTTGAGCCCTGCATCGGGGCTTGCTGCTATCAGTGCAGCGTCCCCCTCTCTCTGTCCCTCCCCTGCTCGTGCTCTCTCAAAAATAAATAAACATTTAAAAAGGAAGCTTTTGACAGAAGGTGGGAGACTGGAAAAGGAGAGGCAGCCAGCAAGTCCCCTAAAAGATAAAGGCCACTCTGGGACAGCAACTGGTCTTGCGGAACTATTCTTAAGAGCCCATTTGCAATCTTAGTCCTTGTAAAAGAGGTAAGACTGAGGTCCTTGCTTAAAGTTTAAACCATTCTCACAACCGTTTAAATAACTGAGGCACTGAAGCTTTAAGACCAAATGATCTTGATGTTTGGAAAAACAAGAACTATTCTTAGTCTGTGCTAAGGAGCCATGGAAGTGAAATCAACCACCTGGTTGAGCAACTGTACAGAAAATAAGCAACAAAGTAGCCATAAAGTAGGTAAATGCCCTTCAGTGAGGGGAAAGTTCACTTGGTTTAACAAATTCCATACTTGGACTAGAAAGATCTTTAGTCAATAACAACAGACATTTTTTCTTTTTCTCTCTGAAGACACTGAATATTTTAACTCAAGTTTTCCCTTTTAGATCTGCAACGATAGCTAACTTAATCATTCTGGGCTTATTTTTTAATTTTGCTTCTCTTTTTTCTCTCTCCTGGCTAGTCTTTTTGTCATTTTTTTTTTCTTTTTTTAGGCTTGGAAAAGCCTGGACAAAAAATACATTTAGATTAGTAATTTCTTGTATTTTTTGATAGCAATGTGGAGAAAGAGAAGTGTTAGGCAAAACTGGAACTAAAAGCAAAATTAATTCTAATGATAGAGGGGAGTAAAGAAGAAAATTAGGCTGACTTACATTTACAAAACAGAATTTATGGTTTCTGGCTTTTAAGTCCATAAGGCTAAAAATAATGTTCAGCAGGAAAAACCAGTAGGCTGGGGATTCAAAGTCAGAAGATCTTGGTTCCAGCCTTAGTTTTGCCAACTAACTTTATGGTGTGACCCTGGGCCAGTCATTTCTTCATTTCTCTTCTGGGTCAGAAGTTCCTCACTTTAAAATCCTAAAGTCTACAGGCACCTGGGTGGCTCAGTTGATTAAGTGTCTGACTTCGGCTCAGGTTATGATCTCCTGGTTGGTGAGTTTAAACCCTGTACTAACAGTGCAGAGCCTGCTTGGGATTCTCCCTCTCCCTCTCCCTCTCTCTCCCTCCCTCTCTCTCTCTCTCTCTGTCTCTCTCCCACTCACTCTCTCTCTCGCTCCCTCAAAGTAATAATCTTAAAAAAATTAAAAAAATAAAAATCTTAAATTCTGGGGCTTAATACAAAATTGTCTCAGAGAAATTCCTCCAATGGATAGCAATTTCTGATAATTATCACATACTTCTAAAAAGGCTTTTAATGGCAATCTTTCTTTTTTTTTAAAAAAGCACTTCGTTATAAGGTTTCTTTCACTAAATCTGCACACTGTGTTTTTATATTTGGTAACTTTTAGTTTAATTCATGTGGATTATTAAATTATTAATTAATGAGGCTTAAATCTGTAAGCTTTCACTGCACCGGACTAGTTAAAATGAGCTTTTTGGAAGAACAACCAGGTTTCGGCTCAGCCCATTCTCTATTACTTGAGTATTATGAGGTTCATACTTTATTTGCTATGTTGTCACTTTCACTGAGGTTTGCAAAGTTCTGTTCAGGTACAAGACTCACAGTGGTATCTAACAAAATTATATCACCAATGTATGTTGGTGGATTAATGAATAAATTTAGGTAAGGAAACAGCAATAAAAACTCAAGCCATTCTCACTGTCAATACTGAGAGGGGAATTTGACAAGCCTCATAATAAAGGAAGTAACAGATAAAAAGGAAATCTTAAAGCTACTTCCAAGTTCTTCTCAGTGTTGGCCTCAGAAAAACTTTGAATATAAACCTGCTTACCTTTTCCTGGGAGAACCATTTTTCCAGTACAAGAAACCAGATCCAGGCTAATCTTTGAGGGTTGATGTCCTGTCCACATCTGAAAAATGTAAAAAGAAAGAATTTCTGAACAAAGACTTTCTACTGACCTTTTCTCTTTTGTGATCCAAGATTGGGATTTCACTGCTCAGTCTGTTTTAAACCTAAACAGGCATGACATTGTACTAATGAGAAATTTTCAAATGTATATGATAGATCAATAAAACTAGAACCAGAACAGCGCTAGATTTCATTAAAAAAAAAAAAAAAAAAAAAAGGAAAAAAGTCTCACCCCTGCCTCTACCTCCCTATCTAGTCTTATTATTATTATTTTAATTTTTTATTGTTTTTATTTATTTTTGAGAGACAGAGAGAGACACAGCGTGAGCAGGAGAGGGGCAGAGTGAGAGGGAAACACAGAATTTGAAGTAGGCTCCAGGCTCTGGGCTGTCAGCACAGAATCCGACGCAGGGCTCGAACTCACGGACCGGGAGATCATGACTTGAGCCGAAGTCGGATGCCCAACAGACTGAGCCACCCAGGCGCTTTTTATTTTTATTATTTTTAAACATTACATAGAAAACCATAAAAAGCAAAGCTCTCTAAAGTATATTGTTGAAAACAGAAACTGAGTCAAGTAATCTTAAAGAAAATAAGGAATTTCATAAAAATTTATTAACTCTAGGCTAGGTTACAGGAATTCATAAGGGTTTTTTCAAAGTTAGTAATTTAGATAGAACCTGGCTAGAACCCAAATTTAAGGGGAAAAAATCACCTAAGTTTCTACTCTCTACATACTAATACAATATAATATAGCTGCCAAAGTAAGGAAGAGTGAGGGAAAGACTAAATAGCACACTTAACTATTATACCACTAGCTGTTAATAGCACTGCCAGGAAGAGCTTCATTAAAAATTAAGATAGAGAACAGTGGTTGCCAGGGTAAAAGGAGGGTTCAAAATACAAAGAGGTATTCCCAGGAAGTACGGGAATTCTTTTGTGGTGATGCAAGAGTTCTGCAGCTTGATTTTTATTGGTATTACATGAGTCTGTACATGGTTAAATTGCACAGAACTACACACATAAAAACAAATGCACATTAAAAAAATGGTGAAAACTGAATAAGGTCTGTAATCTACTTAACAGTAATATACCAATGTCAATTTCCTGATTTTGACATTGTACAATAGGTATATGAGATATTGCAATTGGGGGAAGCTGGGGAAGGTTACTCTGTATTTTTTTGCACATTTTGTGAATGTAAACCTTATTTATATAATTTTTGATATTTATATAATTATTTCAAAAATAAAAACCTTAAGTAAATTAACTTCTAGTCTTTTGTTACAACTACAACATCATAAGCAAGAAAAGAGCAGCGTTTGCTTTTCTGGAGGCAAAGAAAATGCTTTTCAATTCAGTTCCACCATCTACTTTTATGATAATAATCAAGAAATGGTGGTTTCAGGCACACTTTGCTGTCCAGGATTAAATGCTGGTTCAGATGATAATTTAAAGCCAACACCGATTAATAAACATGTATCATACAGGTAAATTTTCAGAGCATGTGAAATACACTCTGCCTCTGCTAATTCTTCAGAGAGGAGGTGAGAGTAGGTGACCAGAGCCCAAATATTGACCTTGTGTCTCCCGCCCTGTAACTTCCTGGGAAGAAGAGACATCCCTTACCTCAGCTGATCTGGACACACCACGAGCGCCTGAAGTATATCTTCCACCTTCTTTGGGATATCCCCTTGTGCCTCGTGTAGCTGAGGTACACATGCCTGTGCCAGCTCCCATTCTCCTCTGCGAAGGCACTCACAGAAAAACCCAAAAAGCTGCTTCTGAGAAGCAATTTCCTCTTTTCCAAATGGATGATGCATTTTCCCAGCACAGAGTGCAGGGAGATAGAAAGAGATGAATTACGCAGAACACATTGTCAATTTTCTCATTCGTGGAGCGCCTCCTGGAAACAATACACACCACATTGAGGAGAAACGGAACGCACTATATTTAGACAAACTAGTAACTACTAGACTGGCTGGGAAAAGCGGGACTTACTTCCCTAATTATCGTTTTATGTTTGATTTGACGTGCTACTATCTTTTTTTGAGAAGTTCCACCTTTCCCCGAGGGGTGGATCCCATCTCTCTACACACATCCAATATTTAATTAAACTTAATAGTCGTATTAGCTCGGGGCGCAGACCCACAAATCTTCTTTCATATTCCCCACTTAACTTTAGACCCAGTCCGGCTCCAAATCCCCAGGTGGTCGCCTCCCTAAGTATGAGAAATGCAGCAGGAACCTCCCTAGTTTGAGCCCTCTCTTAAGGCGGAGGAGTGAAGATCATCAGATGAGTGTGTGTCAGAGCTGGAGGACGGTGGAGATTGGAGCGCAGGGACGCTCCCTACAGGGGTCGTGGTGAACGCCCCCACCTTCTCTGGGGCGCCTTACACTCACCTGCTCCTGGTACCCAAAGCAATAGAGCTTCCAGCGCAGCCATGTTTGAGCCGAGTCAGGTGATAGATCCCATTCGGGAGGTTGCCGGAGGGAGGGGTGGGGTGGGACGACTGACAGCGGCTACTCCTATTGGTGAATGGAGGGACGATACAAATAAGGCGCCATATTTGTTTGGGTCACGTGACGCCACCTCTTCGGACTGGAGAAAGCTAGGACATGCGGAGTCAACCAGCTACCTGGCTGAGGATCGTTCCTTTCAGTTTTGACCACTCCTCTGCTCGATACCTTCAGTTCTGCGTTCAGCGGGGCGGGTGGCAGAAATATCAGTGATTTTTTTCATGTCTCTTTTACTCCATAGCGTTTGAAGTCAGCTTTTACTAAGCGCCCGCCGGTGACAGTGTTTTGCCAGGCCTTCTTCCAGAGGAAGAAGACCTGGATATTCCTCCATTGCTATTTTATCCACTTGGGTTCTGTTATAATCGCAGAATCCTGCGTTCTGAATTCCCATTTTCTGCCTAACTCCATTGATTTATTTGCTCACTTACCCGACAATCGTGGATTGAACGGTGTCCTAGGCCCTACTTTTCAGGCTGAATAAGTTGCAGACCCTGTCCTCGAGTTCACAGTCTAATAACAAGTGCAGGTAAGTAATTAGAATACAGTAGGCTAAATTATAAGATGGAAGTATGCACTGAAGAGCCGAGAGCAAAGGACGAGCAAAAACTTTTTCACAAATACAGAACTGTAATCTGAAACCCAGTCTTAAAGTAACAGTTCCCTTTTACACCGAAACTTCGGTGGTTCCCCTCATGGTCTTAAACTACAGGCTCTTAACGTTTCCCCATGGTGTGTTTTCAGCTTGAGCAATTTCATTAAGTATTTCCAAACTATTTCACCTCCAAAGTGTGGTGAAAAAAGCAAACCCAAACCAATCCCAGCTCTCTTCCAAGTATTCTTCTCTCCCAGCTCTCTTCCAAGTATTCTTCTAAGAATACTATAGGTGAATTCTTAACTATTCTCTGAAAACTAACATGTCTTTCTGGTCCATTATGCATTTTTTAAATGTAGTGACAAAAAAAAATAAAAGAGACAATTCCAAGCAAGGTTTTTCCTGGCTTCATTTTCTCCTTGCAGATATTTCTTTACCTGATTTTGATAATCATTATATTGAGAAACTGGGATTCAGTGACGGATTCTGGTGTGAACTACAATTCCCAGCAAGCAGTGGAATCAACCTGGGACTCTTCCTACCTCTGATTGGATATTTCTTTCGAGTGACAGCCCAATCGGCATTTGGGTTGTTGCTTTGCGGCGCTTTCCGCGGGGAACTGTGAGGGGTGGGGGAAACTTTGAAAGTTGGATGCTACAGACCCGGTACTGCAAAGATTCGTGTGGGGGGACATTCGGGGGGGTAATGGGGTGCGCTCATTATTTCCTGCCCCCTCTCTGGGCCCCTTTCTGTGTTATTACTTTCGGGGTAGCGGAGAAAACCTCTTTGGTCCAGTACACTTCCCCCTTAGGCCTGAGGCATGATAACGGGAACTCCGCCGCAAATATGGGGGCTCTTGGCCTTCTTTTGTGGGGGATGCTGGAACTGTGCTCCTTGCTGGAAAAAAGTTCTTTTTAGGGGATTCTAGAGTGACGTTTTCGCCTCTTGATGCCCACCTCCGCCCTCCCATTTGCCGGCTGTTGGGGAGTCTCGGCGGGGGAACCGGTCCTTAAGGGAACATTGGGGTCCGCTCGCCTTCTGTGGTGTTGAAGAAGAGTAGTTAAAGCGTGGAATCTGGAGTTCTATGTCTAGATTCGAATGCGGACTCCACCATTTGCTAGCTGATAGACTTCACGCGTTTTTCAACTCAGTGCCTCAGTATTAGTCTGTAAAAGGGGTCAAACATCGGAAGCTCTTGGAACAGTACCTGGCACGTAATAAGGGTCCAATAAATATTAGCTATTATCGTTACTTACAAACAGTTTTCACTGAACATCTTTCATGAGGATTTTTACTTTGTTGAGGAGGAAAGGTTTCAGCCTTCAGGATGGAATATCTTCCCTCACCCCTGATTATATGTGTGCGCACACACACAGAGCAGGAATTTAACAGTCTCTGGTGGAAGAAACAAGCCGTAATAATACGTTAATAAGATTATGCAACAAATACGTATAAAGTATGATGAAAACACTGGGTTGGAAGAGATTGACTTGGGGACAAGGTTTGTGCAGGAAAGTCGGAGTCAGGATGGCGCTTGTGTAACCTACCAATATACAGTATGGTGGCTGGAGAGCGGATGAAGTGAGGCAACAAATGATGTTTTGCTGACAGAATTGATATGGTAATGGTTGTTAACCTTGAGCTCTGTGTGTGAGGCACCATCCAAATCTTCTAACCTTCACTACATTCCTTTGGGGTAGATATTTGAATGACCTTTGTTTTACAGATGAGGAATTGAAGACACCAGGAGGGGAAGTAGCTGCCAGGAAGGCAGGATCTGGGCCTTGCCATCAGATGTATGGATGAGAGGGAAATGAGAGACCAGTTTATGAAGGGTCTTTATGTGATCTTAAGAAGTGTGGAATTTATCCCATGCCCTAATGGTCCCATGGGTAGTTTTAAAGGATGAAAGTGACAGGATTGGAGCAAAGTTTTAGGTAGCTACCTCCGGCAGGATTGGAGCACTGACCTAACTTTCGCAGACCAGTTTGGTGCTTCTTCCTGGCACATTTAAATGCAAATGACGATACTTACCGTGTGACTGTGATGATTTGTGTATACATCTCTTTTCATCTTTTACTGTGAGTTCCCAAAGGGAAAGGAGTATGTTTAAATGATTCTTTACACCAGAGCCCAGCAGCTCAGCAGAGTGTGTGATAAAGAAGGGTCTCCTGAAGGAGCAAAAAAAAAAAATTTTTTTTTTGATGGTGCAGGGAATAACAAGAGGCAGCATGCAATAGTGCAGGCAAATGATGGGAGTGGCCCTAAGAAGGCTGAGATAGCAGAGTTGGTTATTGTTAAACAAGTCCGGGTAGTTTGGGTTCTTCTTTTTGATTGAATGTATCAGCCTATATGGTGTTATTGCTCAGAACTACCTGATCAATAAAGACACTAAGAAATGATACAGCAGATATCACTTGGTAAACTATTTAGGAAACGAATCGGTACAAATTCCCACTGAGAGAAATGAGAGGGATGTATTTTGTGCTTATGAGAAGTGTGTGTGTGTGTGTGTGTGTGTGTATGCGCATATGCATAGGCTCATGAATGGGAGAGAAAGTGGGAGAGAGGGAAGGAGAGAATTAATTTGATGCAGAGAATTTAGATTTTATGTAGAAATTTGGGCATAAATAGGTTATCTACATTTTCAGTACTATGTATTTTGTTCCAAAATGTTACTCCTTTTCTGTTAACAATATTGCTTTATCTCCTGGAACAATGGAGTTGCTGTTTCTATTCTATCCAGAGGGTATCTTGTCATCTCAGCGAGATGCACAGCCTCTTCTCTGCATGTGTTATGAAAGGAATCACCGTGATTGTGTTCTAGCTCACTGAAGGCAAATATTTCATGAGTCTCATTTAGTCTTAGTGAGGTTCAGCAGTAAGAGTGAAATTTCTTGCATGTGAGAATGTGAGCAGCTAATACAAAAAAAAAAAAAAACACCACATTTCAGTTTGTAATTAAGACCTGAAATAATAATATCTCGTTTGATTCGGAGATTTGTTCTGGCTCATAGAAAAAGGAGAGGGTAAATATGATTATGGACTTGTAGTAGGGGTATACTGGTTAAGAGGATAAACCTTAGAGTCACTTCCTGAGTTGAAATTCTGAATCCACCATTTACTTTTTCTGGTGACAATGGAATAGCTAACATCTAGAGTTTAGTGTTCTCATAGGTAAAAATTGGGTCAATAATCAACCTTCCTTATAGGGCTATTGAGAAGATTAAATGTTATAATTTATATAAAGCTTTGGAACAGTGCCTCCTGTACATAGTAGGTGCTCAGTAAATTTATTGTTACAGTGCAATGAAAGTAAAGACTTTTTTTTTTTTTTAAAGTTTATTTATTTTGAGAGAGAGCACATGAGCAGGGGAGGGGCCGGGAGAGAGAAAGAGAGAAAGAGAGAGAGAATCCTAAGCATACTCCATGTTGACAGTGCAGAGCCCAACGAGGCTCCATCTCCTGAATCGTGAGATCATGACCTGAGTCAAAATCAAGGGTCAGATGCTTAACTGACTGAGCCACCCAGGTGCCCTGACAGTAAAGACTTTCTAAGGAGTGCTGCTTGGAAATATTCCTTGAAAGTTAATTATACATCCAAATAAAATTTATAAATACATTGAAAATCTTAAGATGCTATGCAAATGTGAAGTGATATCTTTATATTCATGTAATAAATATAAAAGAATTGTGTGAAATGCACATTCTTATGTTGTCTTGTTTGCATGTTTGGCAGACATAGAAAGATTCTACAGCTTTTATTTTATCAGTAATATTTTAAATACTATACATTTCATTTCACACATGAAGAAGCTTGAAGAATATTTTATTTTGTAGTGTGTTTTGGTAGCCTGTCTACTATTGCTTATGGTATTTTCTAATGCTTTTCAGGGTTCTTTTTCTGCTGCATCTGAAAGCATGGGTAGCAAGAAGCTCAGAAGAGTGGGCTTATCACAAGAGCTGTGTGACCGTCTGAACAGACATCACATTGTTACCTGTCAGGTAAAATTTATTTACTTTCTCACTAAGAAATTTTGAGTGCAAAAATTTTTTTAAATTTTATTATTTATTTTTTAAAATTTGCATCCAAATTAGTTAGCATATAGTACAACAATAACTTCAGGAGTAGGTTCCTTAGTGCCCCTGACCCATTTAGCCCATTCCCCCCTCCATTAACCCTCAGTTTGTTCTCCATATTTATGAGTCTCTTCTGTTTTGTCCCCCTCCCTGTTTTTATATTATTTTTGTTTCCCTTCCCTTAGTTCATCTGGTCTCTTAAAGTCCTCATATGAGTGAAGCCATATGATTTTTGTCTTTCTCTGACTGACTAATTTCACTTAGCATTATACCCTCCAGTTCCATCCACGTAGTTGCAAATGGCAAGATTTCATTCTTTTTGATTGCTGAGTAATACTCCATTTTGTGTGTGTGTGTGTGTGTGTGTGTGTGTGTGTGTGTGTACGTGTGTGTGTACATACCACATCTTCTTTATCCATTCATCCATCGATGGACATTTGGGCTCTTTCCATACTTTGGCTATTGTTGATAGTGCTGCTATAAACATGGGGGTGCATGTGTCCCTTCGAAATAGCACACCTGTATCCCGTGGATAAATGCCTAGTAGTGCAATTGCTGGGTCGTAGGGTAGTTCTATTTTTAGTTTTTTGAGGAACTTCCATACTGTTTAACAGAGTGGCTGCACCAGCTTGCATTCCCAGAGTACAAATTAATATTAAATATACCTTAATAACTCTTAAACCTGAAATATGAAAATTTAACTTTCTAAAAAAAAATGAATGATGGTGCTTCTCCATAGGCTATTTTAAAATAACAGGCTACTTGGGGTGCCCGGGTGGCTCAGTCGGTTACAACTCTTGATTTTGGTTCAGATCATGATTTCAGAGTCTTAAGAATGAGCCCCTCATTAGGCTCCTGTGGGGCTTGGTGCTGGATGTGAAGCCTGGTTAAGATTCTCTCTCTCTTTCTCTCTCTGTGTCTCTCTGCCCTTCTGCCGCTTGTGCTCTCTCTCTCAAAAATAAAATAACAGGCCACTTAGGTTGTATTTCCAAATGTGATTTCATTTACCTAAATTCCTATACTTTTGCTTGGGTCAGGGGAGAATGCTTATGGCATAATGTGAAGTATACTTGTGCTATTTATTTGGGATTCTAGAGAAGTTTCGTCGAATTGAAAGAAATTTTGCAGTTATATGAGAAATAAGACTCAAATGAAGAGACAGTATTCAAAATGGGTAATGTCTCTTGCAAGCAAGAGAAATTAATAGAATCCTTATCAATGTAATGAGAGAAATGTATAAAGCAGATGTTGCATTTTAGGCACAGTAGTGAAGTAGCTCCCTCTTAGGAGGTTAAGTTTTAACATTTTTTGTTTGTTTGTTTGTTTTGTTTTTAATGTTTATTTATTTTTGAAAGAGAGAGAAGGGGGGAGGGGCAGAGAGAGAGGGGGACAGATGATCCGAAGTAGGTTCTGTGCTGACAGCAGAGATCCCGATGTGGGGCTTGAACTCACAAACCATGAGATCATGGGTCGAAGCCAGATGCTTAACTGACTGAGCCACCCAGGTGCCCCTAGACTTAATGTTTTATATTAGGATTTAATCCTTAATAAGACAGATTTTCAGAGCATACTACAATTTAAAAAAACTGCTTTGTGTATTAATGGTATTTTTGGTTCCTCTATTACACATTTAATAATCCTCAGGGTGCCTGGGTGGCTCAGTCGGTTGAGCGTCTGACTTCGGCTCAGGTCATGATCTCACGGTCTATGAGTTCCAGCCCCGCGTCGGGCTCTGTGCCGACAGCTCAGAGCCCGGAGCCTGTTTCAGATCCTGTGTCTCCCTCTCTTTCTGACCCTCCCCCGTTCATGCTCTGTCTCTCTCTGTCTCAAAAAAAGAAATAAAAATTAAAAAAAAAAAAATCCTCATGTTCGTACTTGGAAACACTCTTAAAAGTATGAGATTTAACATTTCATTCCATAGTCTGTTTTATTGTCTCTATTAAATACTTTTCCTGAATGCTGTCATAGCTCAGTAAGAAACTCATTTCAACCTGACACTTTCTGGGTACTTGTGCCTAAACTGCAGCACAGGGCGGTGTTTATATACACCTGGGTTGGAGGCTGCTGCTATGTGAAGTTACTTGGTGTGACCTCTGGTATATGCTAACTGAATTAGAGAATTAGAAGATAAGATTATATCATCATATCTTTTAGCTAAGTCATACATGGGGGAAATACTATAAGGAATATATAAATCTTCAATCTGCAGTAAATTATGGGCAGTGTCCATTGAAAGTTTCCTTTTAATTCCAGTATCTTTGTTGCACATATATTTTAAAATATTCTTTTTATGTCTCTCTAGGACTTTTTATGTCTTTCCCCACTGGAACTTATGAAGATGACTGGCCTTAGTTATCGAGGTGTCCATGAACTTCTGTGTATGGTCAGTAGAGCCTGTGCCCCACAGATGCAAACGGTACATATACATATATACATATATATTTATATATATTATGTTTTGATTATGACTTATTTTGAGATGATCCTTTATCTCATTTAAAATATTTTTTTGGAGATGAGGCAAAATTAAAAATAGATATGAACATCTCAAAAATATTGATTCTTGGGGCACATGGATGGCTCAGTTGGTTGAGTGTCCAACTTCAGCTCAGGTCATGATCTCACAGTTCATGGGTTTGAGCCCGGCAACGGGCTCTGTGCTGACAGCTCAGAGCCTGGAGCCTGCTTTGGATTCTGTGTCTCTCTTCTCTCTCTGTCCCTCCCCCACTCATGCTCTGTTTCTCTCTGTCTCAAAAATAAATAAATGTTAAAAAAAATTAAAAAACATATTGACTCTTGGGGTGCCTGGGTGGCTCAGTTGGTTAAATGTCCAACTTCTGATTTCGGCTCAGGTCATGATCTCACAGCTTGTGGGCACTGATACCAGGAAGCCTGGTTGGGATTCTGTGTCTCCTTCTGTCTCTGCCTCTCTCTCTCTCTCTCTCTCTCTCTCTCTCTCTCTCTCTCTTTCTCTCAAAAATGGATGAATAAACATTAAAAAAAAATATTGACTCTTACACCATAGGACTGGTCCTTTAATGAGAATATATGTGAAAAATTTATGTAGTTTGTAAGCTCATGGGAGACAGTTCCTAAAAATGGAATGAGGAAGCAACAGGAAGTTTTTTTTTTCTGTAGCTAATATTGATATTTCAAAAGGTCATTTTTGTCTTTTATTTGTTTGCATAGGATTTGTGGATTTCACGGTTAAATTATAATACACATAATTTTAGAATGCCCCTGTCTCTGTAATACCAACTTTTATTATCATCAGTCTACATTATAAAGCACACATAGTGGATTTACACTGCTCATTGATTGAATAAATAATACTTTAAAACTTTTCTCTCTCTTGAGAAAGTTAAAAGTCTTTTATAACAAATTCTCATCAAGTACTATTATTTCATACTTTCTGTGTCATAATGTTAGCTTTTCAAAATGTAGGTTTGGTGCGTGGTAGAAAAGATCTTGTTTTCCCAGAATAAGAGTGCCTAGAAGTCAGTGCACTTCAGTGCTTTGCAAATGTATTTATTTAGGTGGATTGTAGATTACTTACCTTACTATCTTATATCGAAATTTGGTAACCACTGAGCAATAAAGTGGAGTTCAATTCTGTGAAGTAGGAAGGAAGGGATGTTAGTGTCATTTGAAACTTCTGAAATTAATGAATAGATAAAAATAT
Source organism: Lynx canadensis (assembly GCF_007474595.2). Classification (NCBI taxonomy): domain Eukaryota; kingdom Metazoa; phylum Chordata; class Mammalia; order Carnivora; family Felidae; genus Lynx; species Lynx canadensis. The sequence goes on from NC_044308.2 coordinate 113,608,300, forward strand.
TTCCTTTTGTTCAGATTTAGCTTGTGATCTAAGAAAATACTTCAAAGCCAGAGTAGTCAGAAGGAGAATTCAAATCAGAGTTAGGAATTGGCACTGTCTTAGCTTTGTCATTGACCTTGGAGCTTTGAATAGCTCACTTTATTTTATGGGAGAAGTAAGAGAACTAAGATAGTGATGATTCTGTGATGAGGTTTAAATTAACTTGTTACTATTTTGAAGGTTGTAAAGCACCAACAAAGTGTTTTAATTTGAGGTATGTCATTCTATTTGTTTGGTCAATACCTACGTCATGTTTCTAGTTAGAGAATTGAATAAGAGAGCATGGGGAGGAAATTCACTTCTGGGCTCCACTTGCACCACCACTTCAGCTGCGGTATCAATACCACCAAAGCCACCAAAAAGATGCCTTCTTGAGCTCACATTTGGAATGCAGTATCAATACCATTCCAAATGTGAGCTCAAGAAGCCATCTTTTCCCTTTGTTGTGCATTCACTCTTGTAGGATTCTTTAGATTTGAGTCTTGTGTTAAACATTGGCTTAGCCTTAGTTCATTTTTCCAGGGAAGAGTTTTTGTTCAGTTATATATTACTTGAATTAGTATTTATTGAGTGCCAGTCATATGGCAGGTACTCTGTCAGGTCCTGGAGATATTAGAGTGAGCATGGTAATGTTCCTCATGCAGCTTACAGTCTAGTGGGAGAAGTCAGACATTAAACACATAATTACATAAATGATTAGTTGTAGTAATGATAAGTCCTATGAAGGAAATTATAAAAAGCTCTGAAACTTAATAACAGTGAACATTACTTAGTTTAGGGGTCAGGAAGGTCTCCTCCAAGGAAGCAACACTTCAGCTAAAACCTGAAGGATGGATAGGGGAGAATTAGGCCAAGTTGAGAAGGGATGTGAGCAGAGAGGAGTTTGCAGGCAGTGGAAGCAGGAAATGCAAAGGCCCTGTGAAGAGAAGGAGCATATGCTTTCATGGCAGTAAAATCAGGCTGGTGTGGATGGAACATAGCAATGAGGAACAGAGTGGCCTCAGAGGTGAAGTCAGAGAAGTGAGCAGGAGTCAGATCGTGGGGCCTGCAGACCATGTAAAGGATTTCAGACTTTATTCTGCGTGCAATGAGAAGTCATAAAAGGGTATAATCTAATATGTATATTTAAAAAGTCAGTCTTGAACGTAGACAAGTGATTGAAAAGGAGCAGGGAAATATTGATGAAGACCATCTAGGTATCTATTCCTGTATTCTAAACAGAAAGTGATCGTGACATGGATTGTTAGTATGGTGTTAACCCAGATGGCATAATGTCACTTATGATGAAAGATAATTTAGGAGGTACAGTGAAGAGGACTGGTGATTGTTTGGCTGTGGGTGGTGATGAGGTACAGGAAAGTGACAGAAGATTCCTTGATTTTTGCTTTAGGAAACTGGGTAGTACCACTTCCTGAGATAAGGAATGCTGTAAGAGTGTCAGGCTTGAGGGAGGCATAATTTACTACTTGTTGAATGTGAGGTGCTTGTGAAACATCAATTGGAGATGCAAACAGGCAGTTAAATATAGGGGCCTGGAGTGTGAAGGAGACGTCTGTAGTAAAAGTATGCATTTGGGAGTCATCAGTGTAAATATGGTAATGAGATAAGCATATCCAAGACCAAGTCCTGAGTGAAGTCTGCATTTTAAGATCAGATTTGATAATGATGAGTCTAAGAAGAAGCAGCCACCAAAGTAGAAGAAAAACTGGCGGAGTATCATAATAAGATACTCCTTTTTGTCTCATTTATGTACATACTATAATTTCTGAAGTCTTATTCTGTTCGTTCATTTTAGTCTTTGTGTCACTAAATCTATTGTGATTAGCGCATTTAACCGTTGCAAAGGAAATACTTTAATTTTGACAGATTGGGCTGCCTTTACATGTTTGATAAAGTGTCCCCAGGCCCACTGATGTTGCCTGATGATAGATTGTAGACAATATTGAGGCATTTCTAAATCAGATGCATACCACATGACTTTGTTCTGTAGCTTTTCTGTTTTTTTTTTTTTTTTTTTTTTTTTATGTAGCTGAATGTAGCCTTAGAAAAATGTGATAACCCATGGTTTAACTGATCTAAGAATTTAATGGGTGAGATTACACAGGAGTCATCACATTTATAACTCATAAATATTAATATATTTAATATGCTGGTCTTCATACCTCCTCACAGAAGCAGAAGAGCCTTGAATTTGATATGTAGATTTATTAAACTGTAAACTTTAAGTTGTTAGAAACTATCTGTTTGGTACTATTATATTTCCAGAGTTTATCATAGTATATGGCATACAGTAGGTACTCAGTATCTGTGGAATGAATGAATGAATGAATGGTTATAGTTCTATGGCTTGACCACAGTTTATTTGGGCAATTTAAGAAAATACTAGTAATTTTTAATGTTATAAATTGCTGAGGCAAACATTCTTAAACATTGCTGGGTATGAAGTCACATTAATCACATCTGTAAAGGCCCTTTTTCAAAATAAGGTAACATTCACAGTTTCCAGGGATTTGATGTGGATATCTTTTGGGGCACCACATCTCAGCCTACCATAGCTACCTTCAACTATTCTTCACAGACCAACCTTGGTTTGAAATGAAAACTTGAGCATGTCATTCCTTGTTGCTTTCAGTATAGACTCCAGACTTCAAAAAGGCTCTTTCATGATTTGTCTCTTGCTTATTTATCCAGCCTCATCACTTGCCCCACTGTGATCACACACCCATCTTTCAACCATTCTGAATGAACTCTTTATTTTTTGTGGTTTTTATTAGTTCCCATTTTTTCCCTTTCTTTGTATATTCTGTCTCTTTGGCAGGAACATGCACATTTCCTTTGCTTAACAGCTATTTCACATTTTAGCTCAGACATCTAGCTTTTGCATGAAGTCTTCCTAGATCACAAAATCTAGATCAGGTCTACTGTTCCTGTGTTTCCACTTTCTCTGTCACAATATCTCTAATAATTGTATGGTGACTGTCTGGTTTCCAGTCCTGGTTTCAATGGCTGGGTGACTATACATACTGTGAGGGCAGGGGTTCTGTCTATTCTATCATAGCCCCGTTGTCTAGCACTGTCTCTGGGCATGGATTGAATATTTGTTTAACAAATAAAAGTTTGAGGAAAAAAGAGATGGGTTTGGGTTCCAGCTGCTAGAAATTGAAGTTTGGATTTGGTTTCTGTTTTCGAATAAACAGGGATATTGAAAAGATCATTTTCTTTTTCTTGTGTAGGCTTATGGGTTAAAGATGCAAACATCTGCCTCTGTCTCACCAGTGTTCTTAGCTACAACTCTTTCTGCGTTGGATGAAGCCCTGCATGGTGGAGTGGCTTGTGGATCCCTCACAGAGGTAAAGGAGAAACTTTCCAAACCTCCCATAGACCTATAACCTTCAGAGCCAGGGGAAAAAGTTTAGTTGAAAAAACATAAATTATTTTGTACCTCAAGGGCATGGTTCTCCACTCAGTACCTAGTCCAGTTGCTTTGCAAAAATATAACGTTCGAAACATTCCTTGCTGACCACCTGAAGTCTCCTTAGGTTGCTGTTTCTTCAACTTAGAAAATGATGAATATTCAACTGAAGTGAGCTATTTTTAGTTTCCACCGTAGATACATTTTGGTTCTGTGATAGGTTGTTGTGTTAGTTATGTCTTGTTGCACAACAAATTACTTCAAAACTAAGTGGCAACAATAATTAACCTTTATTATTTCCGTTGATTTGGGAGTGGCTTAGCTCATAGATATCGGTGAGGGATGCGGTATGTTGAAGTCTTGGTGGGGCTGGAGAATATTTTCAAGGGAGCTCACTCATGTGACTGGGAAGTTGATGGTGGTTGTTGGCAGGTCACAGTTCCTCTACAAGTGGTGTCTCCACAGGCTGCTTGAGTTCCTCATTCCATGATGGCTGACTTCCCCTAGGGTGAGTAATCCAAAAGAAGGCAAGGTGGAAGTGGTCATGCTTTTGATGATTTAGCTGTGGCAGTTACACATCATAAACTTCTGCCACATTCTCTTCCTTAGAAGCAAATCATTAAATACAACTCATGTTCAAGGAAAGAGAAATTTGACTCTACCTTTTGAAAGAAGTGTCAAGAATTCGAGGACTTTTTTTTTAATTGAATAAGTGTGACATGTAACATTGTGTAAGTTTAAGGTTTTCATCGTATTACTTTAATACATTTATATATTATAATATGATTGCTGATACAGCAGTATTTACAACATTACATAATTATAGTACAATGTTATTGTCTATATTCGTTATACTGTGCATTAGATCTCTATGGGTTATTTACTACTCATTACAAGTTTGTGCCCTTAAACACCATCACTCTTATCTTCCCACTGCCTCCCCCTGTTAACCACCATTTTGCTCTGTTTTTTTTTTTTACAGGTTTAACTTTTTTAGATTCCACATGTAACTGATATATAGTATGTTTCTTTCTCTGACTTACCTCGCTTGGTATAATGTACTCAGTGTCCATCCATGTTGTTGCAAATGGGAGGATATCTTCCTTCCCTGTGGCTGAATAACATTCCATTGTGTATATATGCCGCACTTTTAAATCCATTCATCTGTTAATGGGCATTTAGATTGTTTCTGTATCTTGGCTATTGAGAATTCTGCTGTGATAAACATTGGAGTGCAGATATCTTGATGAAATACTGTTTTCATTTCTTTTGGGTATATATCCAGAAGTGGAATTGCTGAGTTGTATGCGGATCTAGTTTTAATTTTTTGAGGAACCTCTATATTTTCCATAGTGAGATTGGAGACTTTCCCAAACCACCACAGTTCTTTTACTTGCAAGCTGCATTGGTGTGGTGAGTTGATGGACTTACCAGGATGCTCTGGAGGAACTTCTTGCTTAAGAGTTCTAGGGGCACAGATACTTTACACAAACTTCTAAGCAAGAGCAGACTCTTAATATTCTGATAGTCATAAATTTAACTGTATATATATATATATTTGAAGATGGGGACTCTGTTTTAGGTACTATACCTTATTTTATGCCCTGTATTCTGAGAAAGATTTAAAAATGTGTGTGTGCTATACTTGGTAGGTGCCTATTAGATAACTGGTGAATGGACCCTCTTGCACTGTTGGTGGGAATGCAAACTGGTGCAGCCACTCTGGAAAACAGTGTGGAGTTTCTTCAAAAAATTAAAAATAGATCTACCCTATGACCCAGCAATAGCACTGCTAGGAATTTACCCAAGGGATACAGGAGTGCTGATGCATAGGGGCACTTGTATCCCAATGTTTATAGCAGCACTTTCAACAGTAGCCAAATTCTGGAAAGAGCCTAAATGTCCATCAACTGATGAATGGATAAAGAAATTGTGGTTTATAAACACAATGGAATACTACTTGGCAATGAGAAAGAATGAAATATGGCCTTTTGTAGCAATGTGGATGGAACTGGAGAATGTTATGCTAAGTAAAATAAGTCATACAGAGAAGGACAGATACCATATGTTTTCACTTTTATGTGGATCCTGAGAAACTTAAGACCATGGGGGAGGGGAAGGAAAAAAAAGAGGGAGGGAAGCAAACCATAAGAGACCCTTAAAAACTGAGAATAAACTGAGGGTTGATGGGGGGTGGAAGGGAGGGGAGGGGGGGTGATGGGCATTGAGGAGGGCACCTGTTGGTTTGAGCACTGGGTGTTGTATGGAAACCAATTTGACAATAAATTTCATATTAAAAAAAAAAAGAGAAAACACGAACCTCCTGTTGTAGGGTCCTGCCACCAGATGGTGCCATAATCCTACTATTGTACCTAATCTTTATGCACTCTAGCTGGACCTCTGCTCAAATGAGTTTATAACAACAGTATTCCACAGTTATAAACATACTAAATAGCAAAAACTGAGCTTAAGAAAGATTAACCCACAGATACTTTATCTTTTTTAAGTTTTAGAATAATTTTTAATGCATTTTCATTTGGCTTTTGTCAATTCTTTCTGAATCCAAGGGGTAGTTAAAAACCATTTTGTCATGATCTGCTTGGCTGACTTGGAGCATAAATACTCAGACTGCTTATTAGGGGCAAGTTCTATATTTTCTGTTTCAATTACAGGTAGCCTCTTCAGTTATTTTGGGATTTTTTTTTCACTGAGTACAGAGTATTTCTGTTTACCTTTTATTAACAAAATTTTAATGTGTATTTTATGTATATGGGAGGAAATATATCCTGCATGTGTAAGTTCTGAAGCCTTATGACCCTATGACTTAGTAAGAACCAGAACAATACTGACTCTATTGAAGCTAACTGTGGGCTTCTCCCTAATCCTATCTTTGGCCTTCTATTGACACGTAATCTTTATCTTGAGTTTTTACTATTCCTATAATTTTTTCCTTATAGTTTTCTTTTACTGGATGTGCACTTAAATACGAGATATAAAAACAGTTTATTTAGTTTTATTTTTGAGCTCTATTAAATCATATATCTGTGATTAAATCCTATCATATTCTATGAATTACTTTTTTCATTTAATGGTGTTTTCTAAGATTTATCCATGTTGTTTCAGGTAGCAAGAGTATAATTCATTTTCACTGCTGTGTTATATTCCATTTTGAAAATAGGCCCCAATGTATTTATCTTTTTTCCTGTTAGTGAACATTTGGGTTGTTTACAGTTTGGTGCTAATAGAAACAAGTCCTATGAAAATTGTTGTACATGTCTCCTGGATTGCATGTACAGGTATTTCTCTAGGGCAGGAAATGGTAAACTACTGCCCAGTGATCAAATCTAGCTTGATGTCTGTTTTTATAAATAAAGTTTTATTGTAATACAGCTATGCTCATTTGTTTATGTTTTGTCTGTGGCTGTTTGCTTGATAGAAAGCAGAGTTGCATTAGGTGTGGCAAAGGTCTGATGGTCTGCAAAGCCTAAAATTTTTAATATCAAGCCCCTGTAGGGTATCTATGTTGGAGTGATTTTCTGGTAATAGGGTATGTGCATAATGTAACTTCGCAGAATCAGGACAAATTGTTTTCCAGAGTGGTTGTACCTAAACAGGTATATTCCTACCAGTGATGTGTAGGAATTCTTCTTGCTCCATATCTTCTTGCCTTGGTATTATCAGACTTTAAAACTCATGCCCATCTTTGGCATCTGTGATCTTAGTTTTCATTTTCCTGATTACTAATGAGCTTGAATATCTTTTTTGTTTTAAGTTTGTTTATTTATTTTGAGAGAGACAGAGACAGCACTAGTGGGGGAGGGACAGAGAGAGGGAGAGAGAGGATCCCAAGCAGGCTCTGTGTTGCTAGCGTAGAGCCCAACGTGGGGCTCGAACTCATGAAACTGGGATCATGACCTGAGCTGAAACCAAGAGTTGGACGCTTCACTGACTGAGTCACCCAGGCGCCCTGAATATATTTTCATAAATCGTTTGGTTACAGTATTTTATTTTTTCAAGATTTTTAACAAGTAATCTCTATACCCAATGTGGGGCTTGAACTTACAACCCCAAGGTGAAGAATCTCATGCTCCACTGAAGGAGCCAGTCAGGCACCCCTCATTTGATTATTTTAAAGAACAATTTTATTAAGGCACAATTTAAATGCTATAAAAATTCAACCATTTTAAATTGTATAATTCAACTAATTTGCTAACTTCATAATAAATCATCACCACAATATCATTAGAACATTTCTGTCATTGTAAAAATTTCCCTCATGCATATGTATAGGTTAATTCCTGCTTCCATTCTCAGTCCTGGGCACCCACTGATCAATTTTCTATCTCTATATATTTGCCTTTTCTAAACATTTCATACAAGTGGAATCATATGTAGTCTTTTCTGTTTGGTTTCTTTCACATAGCATGATGTTTGTTTTTTTTTTTAAATTTTTTTCTTTAATTTTTTTTTAATGTTCATTTATTTTTGAAAGAGACAGAGACAGAGTGTGAGCAGGGGAGGGGCAGAGAGAGAGGGAGATACAGAATCCAAAGCAGGTTCCAGGCTCTGAGCTGTCAGCACAGAGCCTGACGCGGGGCTTGAACTCATGAACCACGAGATCATGACCTGAGCTGAAGTTGGATGCTCAACAGACTGAGCCACCCTGGCGCCCCCTTTTTTTAAATTTTTTAATTTTGAGAGAGAGAGAGAGAGAGAGAGAGAGAGAGAATGAGAAAGAGAAAGTACAAGCTGGGGAGGAGCAGAGAGAGGGAGACAGAGGATCCCAATCTGGATCTGCACTGACAGCCAAGAGCCCTGTGTGGGGCTCAACGAACCGTGAGATCATTACCTGAGCTGAAGTTGGATGCTTAACTGACTGAGTCACCCAGGCTCTGCTAGCATGATATTTTTGAGGTTCATCCACGTTATAGGATATATTAGTAGTTTGTTCCTTTAAATTGTTGAGTTGTATTCCATTGTATGGCTATAGCACATTTTGTTTATCCATTCATCAGTTGATGGACATTGGGATTGTTTCCATATTCATCTCTCAGGAATAATGCTGCTATGAATGTTCATGGATATGTCTTTGTGTGGACATAGGTTTTTGTTTCTTTTGGGTAGATTCCTAGAAGTGGAGTGGCTAGATCATATGAAAGGTGTATGTTTAACTTTTTAATGAAAACTGCCAGACTGCTTTCCAAAGTGGCTGTACCATGTCACATTCTCACTAGCAATGCATGATGGTTTGTTTCTCCACATCCTCACTAACACCTAGTATTGTTTATCTTCTTGATTATAGCTATTCTCGTGAGTGTGTAGTGGTATTTCATTGTAGTTATTTTTCTATCCACTTGGGGGCCACAGGGAGCCCTATCCCCACTGGAGCAGCCAGGCCTGCTTCAGAGTTGCCAATTTCATTGTAGTTTTTTTTTTTTTTTTTAAAGTTTATTTGTTTTTGAAGGAGAGAGAGACAGAGTGTGAGAGGGAGAGGAGCAGAGAGAGAGGGGGACACAGAATCCAAAGGAGGTTCCAGGCTCTGGGCTGTCAGCACAGAGCCCGATGCGGAGCTTGAACCCACAAGCTGTGAGATCATGACCTGAGCTGAAGTCGCATGCCCAACCTACTGAACCACCCAGGCGCCCCTCATTGTAGTTTTAATTGCATTTCCCTAATGACTAGTGATATTGAACACCTATTCATATGTTCATTTGTAAATTTCTTAAGTGAAATGTCTATTCACATCTTTTGCCTAGTTTTTAATTGGTTGGTTGTTTTCTTGTTATTGAGTTGTAAGCATTCATTATATATTCTGGATACAAGTCCTTTATCAGATGCATGATTTGCAGTTATTGTCTTCCAGTCTGTGGTTTCTCTGTTCATTGGTCTGTTCATGGTAGCTTTTGGAGGTTTTAGTTTTGCTGTAGTCCTGTTTCTCAATTTTTTTCTTTTATAGATTGTGGTTTTGATGTCATTTCTACAAATTCTTTGTCCAGCCAAGGACATAGAGATTTTTGCTGTGGTTTCTTCTAAAGTTTTGTAGTTTTAGGTTTTACATTTAGTTTATGATCTAGTTTGAGTTAATTTTTGTGTGATTTTGAGTTACTTGGTGGAATTAATTGTGTAATATTTCTTTTTAATATTTTGTAGTAGTTTGTATAAATTAGAATTTTTGTTTCTTGAAAATTTGATAAAACTTGCCTGAAAAATTGTCTGATCTTGGTATTTTCCTTGTGGGAAGATTTAAAAATGAAATAAATTCCTTTAATGATGTATAGGACTATTCTCCCTGAGTAGTTTTGGTGAATATTTTTAGGAATATGCCCATTTTCTTAAATTTTTTAAATTTATTGTTATAAAGTTAATCACTATATTCTCCCTGTCTTTTTTTTTTTAATTTTATTTTATTTTTTAAAAAATTTTTTTTTTTTTCAACGTTTATTTATTTTTGGGACAGAGAGAGACAGAGCATGAATGGGGGAGGGGCAGAGAGAGAGGGAGACACAGAATCGGAAACAGGCTCCAGGCTCTGAGCCATCAGCCCAGAGCCTGATGCGGGGCTCGAACTCACGCACCGCAAGATCGTGACCTGGCTGAAGTCGGACGCTTAACCGACTGCGCCACCCAGGCGCCCCTCTCCCTGTCTTTAAATCTGGTTTTATTTGTAATTTTATTCCCCTTTTCATTCCTAATATTACTTACTTTGTTTTCTTTCTCCCTTTCTTTTTGAAAAGTCTGGTCAAAGTTTTGAATATTTTTATAGTCTTTTCAAAGGACTGTGCTTTTTGTTCTTTGTTGGTCCTCTTGTCCTCTCTTTTTTTTTGTCTTCTACTTCAGTGATTTCTGTTATTTTATTATCTCTTTTCTAATTGCATTTTTTCTGGGATTATTTCAACCTCCCCAACTTCTTGCCCATTTAACCCATTAATTTTCAGTTTTTCTTTATTTCACTCTGAGCTTGTAGTCTATGAATATCCAGTGCTTCATTTTTTTAATATAAAGTATTTTCATTTTTATTTAGTTCTATTTATTTATTTATTTATTTATTTATTTATTTATTTATTTATTTTTGAGAGAGAGAGCAGCGGTGGGGGGCGGGGGGTGGTCAGAGAGAGAGGGAGACAGAATCCCAAGCAGGCTCCGCATTGTCAGCACAGAGCCTGATGCAAGGCTCAAAGTCAAGAACTATGAGATTGTGACCTGAGCCAAAATCAAGAGTCAGATGCTGAACCTACTGAACTACCTGGGTGTCCCTAGTTCTAATGGTTTTTTAAAATTTCCATTATGATTGCTTCTTTCATGAATTATTTGGAATTTTTAAATACCTAAATTAATAAAAAAATTATCTTTTAAAAAAATGTTTTTGTTTTTAAATGTTTATTTATTTTGAGAGAGAGAGAGGATCTGAAGCGGGCTCCAGGCTCTGAGCTGTCACACAGAGCCTGATGTGGGGCTTGAACCTACAAACTGTGAGATCATGACCTGAACAAAAGTCACATGCTTAACCAATTGAGCCACCCAGGTGCCCCTATTCTCTGAAGTTTTCTGAAACTTGCTTTAAGGTTTAATGTAGAATCAGTTTTTATATATGTTCTAGGTGTGATTGAGAAGAATTATTATTCTCTAAAATTCAATGCTCTGCATATGAGCATTAAATTAAGCTTGTTATTTGGGTTGTTCAAATCTTTATCTTTACTGATTTTTTTTTTCTCAGCCTGACCTAATAGTAATTTACAGAAGGTTGTTAAAATAGTCTATTATATTGTTGCATTGACAAATTTACCTGTAGTTCTATTTTTTTTTTACTTACTGTATTTTGAATCTATTTTATTATGTTTACCATAACACATTTAGAATTGTCATGTTTCTAGAGAACTGAGTCATGTACTATGGTTCTTCTATGTGGCACTTGTCACTGTTACAGTTGTAGTATGTGTATGATTAGTTAGTACATGTCTTCCTCATTGGAGAATACATTCCAAGTGGGCAGGGATTATGTCTTTTTATTTTTATTGTTACATTCACGATATTAGTATATGTAGAAGGTTCTTAATAAATATTAGTTGAGAGAATGAATTTATTTTCAGTTATTTATTTTTTAACTCTCATACAGTGCTTTTGTACTATAATGCTTTAGTTCCTGGTATCTCTGTCTTTTTTTTTTGACACCCTTTTTGTTTTTGTTTTTGTTTTTTTTTTGAGAGAGTGAGCGTGAGTGGGGGAGGCCAGAGGGAGAGAGAGAGAATCTCAAGCAAGCCCCGTGCTGCTTGATCTTATGACTGAGATCATGACCTGAGCCAAAATCAAGAGTCAGACACTTAATTGACTGAGCTGCCTAGGAACCCTTCCTATTTCTTTTATAGTCTCTCCTTGAATCTTGGAATAAGCCAAACTTTAGGAATTTTTAATGTTATTGCTATTCTAAGGTACAGTATTTATTTTCATTTGTATCCCATTAAAAAATTATCAAAATAGTAATTTAAAGAATATGATATTTCTACTTAATTGATCTTTTATTAATGAACATAAGTGATTCTTTCATTTTAGGAGTATTTTTTCTTCTGTATTTTTGAAGTTATATATCTCTAATATCTGTATATCTGTATTGTATACTCAAAAAATTGTTATATATCGCTGTTTAAGAAATCATTCCAAAGTATAGTGGCTAGAAACAACAGGAAATATTTATTATCTCTGTTTCTGTGAGTCAGGATTTCAGGAGCATATTAGCTAGTTTTCTGGTTATGGTCTCATGAGATTATGGTCAAGGTATTGACAAGGCTGCAGTCATCAGAAAACCTGACTGGAGTTGGAGGAGATGCTTCCAAGATGGCTCACTTGTGTGGCTAGTAAGTTGGTCCTGTCTGTTGGCAGGAAGGCTCAGTTACTGGCCACCTGGACCTCTCCACAGGACTGCTTGACTCTCTTCGTGACATGGCAGCTGACTTTCCCTAGAGTAAGTGATCTTAGAGAACAAAGTAGAAATGGCAATGTCTTTATGACCTAGCTTTGGAAGTTACATAGCATTACTTCTCCTGTATTCTCTTACACAGATATGCCTGTTGTAGTGTGGGAGGGGACTAGAAGGGCGTGAATACCAGAGTGAGATCTCTGAATCTTTCTTAGGGCCTGGCTATCACTATTTATGTGTGTTTATATATGTATGTATTTGTGTGTGTGTGTGTGTGTGTGTGTGTGTGTGTGTATGTGTAAGTTTTAAAAAACTTAAAATTATTACCACTCCGTTCTCATAGACTTTGTGATAGGCAGAATTTCTAAAATGGCCTTCCAAAGATGCTCTGTCATAATCCCTGGAACCTGTGAATATGATGAGCTATTATTCCCATTATTATGGTATGTTATATGACACAGTTGACTTTAAGAGAGGGAGATTATCATGATCTACTTCCATGGGCCCTTGAAAACTGAGCTTTCTCTGACTAAAGAAGAAGGAGAAACCAGAAATATTGAAAACATGAAAGTAGAAGGGGCCATGTGAGAAGGGATGTAGGTGGCCTCTAGAAGCGGTGAGTAGCCCTCAGATGACAGCCAGCAAGGAAGCAGGCTTCAGTGTAGTGGATTTCGCTCAGCTGACACCTTGATTTTGGCTCTGTGAGACTGAGCAGAGAGCCCAGTCAGGCCCGTCTGGACTGACTGCTAACCTACAGAAGTGTGAGATAAGAAACCACTGTTGTTTTTAGGCTGTGAAGTTTGTGGTAATTTGTTACATAGCAATAGAGCACTAATGTGGTATCTATGGAGGTGTCTAATTGCATTGCACAATCTTTGTTTTTGGTGAAAAGGTCAAACCTAGAGTTGTGGACATTAGGTAGAAGGTAGATCTGGTGGAGGTGAGACAGAGGTAAGGTAACTGGTAGAATAAACTTAGATGAGGCCTGGAGACGATTGAGAGAGTACGAGTAAGTCTGGAAACGTTCTGCTGGCATTTTTATAGCTGCTCTTTCCTGACTCTAACTTCAGAATTCCCTGATTTCTTTATCCCCAATTTTGATTTCTGTGAACTTCACTGAATCTGCATATATGCAGTTATAGCACCAAGATCAAAAGTGGTACTAGGGAAGCACTACTTATGCCAAAAGCAGAAGCCACAGAAGAGAAATCAAAGAGAAACCAACACTGCTGAATCATGGATGGAACTGAACTACAGGGCTTTGTCCCATTCCCTGAGAACATCAAACTCCTTACTTGTGGAGTTTATAAGCAGACAATTCTGCATCTGTTATTACTGACTGTTGGTAGTAAAGATATGTTTGAAATTTAAGATTAAAAGTTTACATTATGTGGAGGTCAAACCACATGGAGCTTTCTCATAGGGGATAATGTAGATTAAATCAGTGTTTCTCAATCTTGTTTTCATTTTCTCCCCTAAGGAGCTTTTTACACACTGCCTTTTTCTAATGAAGTCTTCCTTCCCCATGAGATTTTAATGCCACAGATATACTGTCTACCTGTTTATACATACTGTGTATGTCTGTGTTTTATACATTAAAAGCATAAAATCTCCCCCCTGTCCCATCAAAGCTAGGTTTCACCCTTGGGGTCAAGATGACCCCTGCTGAGAATGCATAATAAAGATGCTAATGTGATTCAGTAAAATTAAGGTTGTATTTAAAGGGATCACCAAAAAAAGTGTTTTCATATTGTAATCCTGAGAACTGGTCCAAACTCATGTCAACAAAAAGAGCTGTAACATCTGCGTGTCTTCGTTCAAGAGTACCCTTGGAAGAGTAAACCTGTGAAGCACTGCCAAATCTTTACAACATTTAAGAGGGATGATTATCCCCAGATCCTTGCTCTAAATACTAAGAAAGGATGTAACACATTTTTACATTATTGGTATTTCCTGACTCATTTCTATGCTTTGTTCATGATTTAAGGAGACCAAGTGTCCTCCTTGAGTGGGGCAGTTTTGTTTGAAAGTGACTATTCTACTATCCCAGAAAGGTAGGAGCAGGATGCCAGAGTCCTATTTTGACATCCCGAGTTTTCCTCAAAACAGTTAAATATACAATTCTTTTTCTTTCTTATTGGCAAGGTTAGCTGTGGCCTACAAGATCACAGGAGCTAATAAGGCAGGGTTGTAAACTTAAATGCCTACAAGGGCTGGGCATGTAATAGAGATGCATAAACAGTGAAGTACAAGACATAAATACTTGATTAGTCAATTTTGGCTGCTTACACTGCTTGCAACAGTAGCAGACATTTATTTTTCTTGCTCATGGGTCTGTAGGTTGGCCAACATGGGTCTCATCTCCTTCAAAATATTGTCAGGTTAACGTCTGCTCCATGTGTAACAACAGCAGCAGGATTACCAGGGAGAAATTTCTAATTGGTGTTCCTTGAATATAATCCACAGACATGATTTGTTTATCCTGCCCAGTGTTTTAAAAGGCAAGATAACCAGGCCCGTGTCCTAATACAGGAGTTTAGCAGATGTGGTTGATTGGATCATTGTTCCTAATTCTTTACTCATTTCCTGATTTAGAAATAAACTTTGGTCTCCATAAAGGTTTCATGGAGTCTTTTATATGGCACAGGTTATATGGCTGTTAAATGAACGATTATGTCCCTTGATACTATTTGATGTTTTTTTTTTAACTGTAAAACTTAGGGTGCTTGTCATTTTCATGTCCTCCTGTGTTTTTCTGCTCTGGCCCCCTCCTTTCTCTTTTTCCCTCCCTTCCCACGTACTTGAAAAACAGCAGTTGTTAATATAAAATAAGAGGGAGTGGTGGAGAGAATCCAAGGGATAAAATCTTCCATATGTTGATGTAAAGTAATTTAAGATCAAGTTTTTTTTCACAAGGTAAAGTGTTACCTGACCTTTCTGAGATTGTTTGCTTTTGTTTGTTTGTTTGTTTGTTTTAGGATTTGGAGAATTATTTATTTTTTTAAATGAATTCGGTAGGTCTGAAGACCTAATTATATTTCTACATAATTATAGAGCAAATGGAGACAAATGATGGGTGAAGGGTGTCATTAAAAAAAATGATATGAATTTTCCATAAGCTCTTTCTCAGATCAGAACCAGGCAGTCCTTAAATTTTCTCTAGTGAAGTATTGGCTTGGCAGATCCCCCATCCTGTTGCCCCCATCTTCAGTGTCAGGAGAGTTAACTTGGTTTTAGGTCCTAACAGGTCCAGGTTTCACATTCATCTCAACCGTTCAGTCTAACTTAAGAGTAAGATAAGTAGGCTTCATTTCTACTTTAGTACAATTAGACTTTCTTTTCTTGTGAATAATTCTCTTTCTCCTTTAAACTGATTATTAATATTTGCTTCCTTGTTCATATTTGGGTGATCTTTACCACTTCATCTTCTTCCAGTTCTTTTACATTTCTCAGGCAGAGTTGCAACTCAGACTTGATATGAAGCTGATTGTACTTTACTGGTGTCTTCTGTGTGTAAATGTGGTATTCACTTTGAGTTTCCAAGAAGCAAATAACTGAGACTATTCTGGTTTGGCATGTTCTCTCTTTCTAACCACCATTGGAGCTGAACCTGGGAACTGAATACAACTTGAAATTTTGTGGTTTGGCTGGTAGAATTCAGAACTAAACTATCTGAAGCTAAAAATTATTAATGTTGAAATGTTTTAACCCACTAAGTAAACCTGAAAAAATAATGAAATTTAACTCCAGTCAACCCATCAGAATTGCATACAACATAAATTTTTTTGAGTCTAGGAAGAGAATAAAAAATATATGAAGAGGATTTGAGATTGCTAAAGAATTAGAATATTCTATTGAAGTTATAGCTTAAAGTAAATGTAGTTATCCAACTTTGAATGCAAAGTAAAAACAAAACAAAACAAACCCAGAAATCTTATAATGTTATTCCCATAACATTTTACCTTTCCCAAGACTATACTGAATAGTACCTGAAAATAATGAAGTAGAAAAAATGCCAGTTATATTTGTTTAACTTCTCAGATTTTTTTACATGTTTTCTTTAAAAATGGAATAATAAGAGAATACCTTACATTTTTATGGGACTTGATATGTTAACTGAATGTTTTCATATATATCATTTTAATTTAAATGGTGACTTTTTTACCTTTCCACTAAAAATCACAAAGCATTTAATGGGTTTAAGCTCATTAAATCTTAGAACATAATCTAAAACCTGGCATGTAGATGTATGTGTAGAAAGGCAGTGCTGTATTCTTTCATTAGTTAGCACTCTGAAGAGTAACCATTTTTCATTGTCTAGATCCACATTCAACTTTTGCTGACAAGTTACCTTTCCTCTGTTATCTGACGATTAACTTGATCCATGCTGTCTTTGATAATGCTAAAAGGTCCATGAAGACTGTTTGGGGCTCTTTAAAACTAGCAGTTTCCAAAGCAGAATATGTAAGATGGTTCATTAGGTTGTGGGAAAAAACTTTTGACTTTTTATTGGGATTTCAGCCTAAAGAATGAAATAAACTTTCATTAGTATTTAATACATAGATTGATAGTGGCATCCTTACTTGGTCTGTCACACTGTCATGTGTCAGGTATAGTCCATGAGGAAATGATACAGAAGGTTGACAGGGGCACTTTGCTGTAGCTTTATTTTCAACATACTGGGATGAACTGTAGTTCTACATATACCTAGTTAGGTGGATTTTGCATTTAACTAAGCCAAATCTCACAAAACAGACAAATGACATAAAAAGAACCCTGCAAAGAAACTATAGATTGAAGACCATACTATAATGGGCTAAAAGTGAACCACATGCATAGACAAATCAGAGCTGATGATCATCCCATGACTGATAAAGTGAAAGTTAGTGACAATCTAATTCCATCTGAGAAGACATCCAAAAAAAAAATTGAAATTCTGAAGACAATTTGATATATGGAATTATATCCATTATCATTAATAATGAAACTTTCATTATTACAAAACTGTTATTTTGTCCCTTGAAATACTGAGTAATGATAGTAGGAAGGCATCATAATTAAGAAACACACAGGATAGGAAGACAAACTTCTGTAAGTTTTTCAGTGACATTTAAAGTCATGTGATACAGGGGCACCTGGGTGGCTCAGTTGGTTGAGTATCTGACTCTTGATTTTGGCTCAGGTCATGATTCCAGGGTCTTGGGATTGAGCCCTATGTGGGGCTCCACTCTTGAGTGTGGAGCCTGCTTAAGATTCTCTCTCTCTCTCCCTCTCTCCCTCTCTCTCTCTCTCTCTCTCTCTCTCTCTCTCTCTCTCTCCCTCTCCCCCAACCTCTCTCTCTCTCTAAAATTAAAAAAAAAAAGTCATATGATACTTAAGTCAATATCTAGAAAAACTTCACTAAAATTAATAATAGACATTTAAAAGCCTCTTGTGTTTTCTTAATAGTAAAAGACCAAATGTCATACGTTATTAATAACATTAGGAACACAGTGTCCTTCCTTATAGTAAAATGAATGAAATAAAACATAGGAAACAATATGGCAACAATTTAAATGGATCCTTTTGTGAACAAATACTGTCAGAAGTAATATAGAAATCATTAGAGATGGTTTGAAGCATTAAGGATTAAAACAGATTTTCCAATGTGGGAAGATGCTATGTAAGTACAGAGGTTTCTACCATGACCGAGATTATCATACTAGCTAGATTTTGTTTCAGTAATGAAATACAGGAAGAACTAAATTTTTTGTGTGTGCCATTAAACTAAAGATGGATCAGAGAAGATATATTCCCTCAAATAAACCTCCTGAACATACAATGTTTATATGACTTCTTGAATATAAATGATTTCTTAGAACATCAAACAGTGTTTATGGGAGAATTGCCTGGGGTAATGCTAATGTTCTGACTCAGGGGTTTAGATTACATATGTGTATACATTTGTTGGAACTCATCAAATGGTAAACTTAAGAGTATGCATTTTACTGTATGTAAAATTTACCTTACAAGAAAAAAAGAATCATACATATTAAACTCATGTTAATGATATATATGCTGAATTGTTAGGGGAAAGTATATTGGTGTCTCTGACTTGCTTTAAAATGCATGGAAAATACCTGCGATGGAGGGATGCCTGGCTGGCTCAGTTGGTGGAGCATGTGACTCTTGATCTTGGGACTGTAAATTTGAGCTCCATGTTGGGTGTAGAGATTACTTAAAATCTTAAAAGAAAATAATAAAAAAAAACCCAACAAAATGTGAGATGGATTCATGAGTGGATGGATGGAGGGATGGATTGATGGATAGATTAGTCTAGTCTAGTCATAGTAATAGTAAAAATGGTATCTAAGTAAGATTCTTTAAACTTTTCTGTTGCATCATCCTTAGGCAATCTGTAGCAACACAGAGGTTGATTCTTCAACTTCAACTTCAAGTTGATAACAATGATCAGTGTTGTTGATTTTTACAAAAACCTGACTGGTTAAGTGTGGAATCTCTATAGCACTCTGTAATGAGATGGGGACTGACCATGAAAATCATTTGAATCACAATGCCTTCTTTGGTGATCTCACAACAAGGAGTGTAAAAGAGTTGTTGAATTTAAGGATGGGTGAAGCATTTTTTAAAATAAAAAGACAAGATATGTCAAATTTTCTGACCTTTTTGAAATGACAGGTGGCTAGGCAATATGCTTCATAGCAGATTAAAAATCAACCAACCAACCAGTGGTACACTCTTAAAACATCCCTTCAAAGTAAAAGTAATGTTTTAACAATGAGTAAGAAAATACAAGGAAAACTTTGGTTTGCAAGCATAGTTTGTTCCGGGAACATGCTTTTAATCCAAAGCACCTGAATATCAAAGTGAATTTCAAGAACCACTGGCCCAGTTATGATCACGTGATGTTCGGCGTCATATACTACTCGTATTGCAAGACATTGCTCATTTATTAAGTTAAAGTTTATTAGAAATATTTGCTTGTCTTGCAGAATACTCGCAGAACAAATTACTCACAATCCAAGCTTTTACTGTAATTGCCTTTTTGAAGGCAGATTAAAATGCAGAGTGTTTTTAAAATCATTGCTTAGAAATATTTCTTTTATGATGTTATTTTTGTTGTCAAAGATATGTGTGTCTTATGAAAACTTTGTTATCTGCACACTTAAAAAA
Organism: Lynx canadensis; assembly: GCF_007474595.2. NCBI lineage: Eukaryota > Metazoa > Chordata > Mammalia > Carnivora > Felidae > Lynx > Lynx canadensis. The sequence continues at coordinate 113,627,835 of NC_044308.2, forward strand.
TTGTAACAGTATTTTCTATACTGTTGAAAAATCTTCCAAATAAAGAGTTTTTATTTTTGAACCAATTGTTAAAAATCTGAAAATGTAGTATCTTTTGATTCTGTTGTAAGAACAATTGAATTGACATGAGGAAAGACGGAAATTTATTAGCCAAAGTTCTATAAAAATTTTTGCTATTTGGTGGAAGTTACTGGAAAATGAAAATAGCAAGTACAACAAGTAATGTATTTTAAAAATTTTAGCCCTTGCATGTTTGCAATTGTTCCTTTCTCAACTATACAGCCATGGCATTGAAGTACTGAAATGAGTGGAACTTAGGACTTGACATTTCAAGCACTGAATTACAAAATAATTAAAGAATAATATAATTCCATTTGTTATTTTCATTATTATAATTGCATCACTGAAAGTGTTAAGTTTTTATGAGAATGAAAAGATTTGTATAACTAAGAAATAAGATATGTAACTATTTTTATTTTTATTTTTTAAAAAATGTTTATTTTCTTCTTGAGAGAGACAGAGAACATGAGCAGGGGAGGGGCAGAGAGAGAGGGAGAGAGAATGCCAAGCAGGCTCCGCACAATCCACATGGAGCCTGATGCAGGGCTCCATCCCACGAACCACAAGATGATGACCTGAGTTGAAATCAAGAGTTGGACGCTCAACCAACTGGGCCACCCAGGATCCCCTAGTCTAAATTTTAAAACAGTAGTTCTCAAAAGTGTATAACAGCATACGCAACACTTGGGAATTTATTAGAAGTGTAAATTCCCAGGCCACATCTCAGACCTACTGAACCAGAGATTCCTGTTAATAAGCTTGGTAGGCGATTCCAATGCTCACTTAAATTTGAGAACCACTGGCACAAATGGTGTAGACTCATGGGTCATCCCTTCTTACTTCTTCCTACTTCATGATGTATCTGGGACAGTTTATTCATATTTGTAGTCTGTCTTAGTCTTAGCTTAGACTTTTTCCTGTCTCCCTGAGATTGTTTTCTCTCCTCCTCTCCTGTTCTTTTCCCTTCCTTTGTGAAAGATTGTGTTAAAAACAGTGTTATTTTCACAAAAGGGATAGTGTTTTGGTTCTTAAAGTTTGTATGCCATAGCCAATGTGACAAATAGTGTATGTTTAAAGGGGATATTTTTAACATTTTCAAATTAATTTTTGTTAACTACTTCTAGTTGACTTGAATATGCATGTATATGAATTTTCTCTTTTTTTTCCATCTCTATTCTCCTGATTTCACATTTTATAATTGCAGAAAACTTTCCACAAAGTAAAATTTCAAAACACACACTTCCAAGTATGAGTCACCTAGGTTCAACAATTGTTGAATTTTGTTACATTTGTTTTATCTCCCTTTGTACGCACATGCACACACACACACGTGTGTGCGTGCATGCCTTTTTTTTATGCTAAAGCATTTGAAAATAAATTGTATACATCAGCACTCTACTCCTAACTTCTTTACTCTGCAGAATAAAGATCAAAGTAGCTTTTTAGGGGACTAGTACAAAATTGTTCTAAAAGGCTAATTCATGAGGAATGCTAAACCAAATATTAAAGCCTCTTAAATATTTTCAATTTCCTTCCATAAATGTCTTAATGAGGAAAAGATACAGAACTCTTGGTTCTGAATGTATAAATGTACCCTCCAGCATCTCTCAACCAAAGTTTTTCATCTGAGTTACAGAACACAGAACATGATTTGAAGTGACTGTTTTCTCATTTTTCCCAAGGATAGTACATAACTAGTACCAATCCAGATACACAGGGGAGAAGTTAATTCCTTACATACAATAGATGTATTAAAATGTTCTTTATGAGAACCCAGGTTAGTGGGGCTGTGCATATGGCAAGTTCTTAAAAGAATTTTGCTTTGACTAGCTTGTGATGTTTATTCAAAGAACTTTTTTTTTTTTTTTTTTTTTTTTTTTTTTTTTAGATTACAGGCCCACCAGGTTGTGGAAAAACTCAGTTTTGTATGATGATGAGCATTTTGGCCACATTACCCACCAACATGGGAGGATTAGAAGGAGGTGTTGTATACATCGACACAGAGTCAGCATTTAGTGCTGAAAGGTGGGAGATTTTATTATTTTCCATTATAATGCTTAATTTTGTAATTTATTTATAGCACCTAACATTTTCAAACAGGTTAACATTTACCTTTTCTCTGTGAGAACTCAAAATGCTAGATACAGTCTTAAATGAATTTTCCTCTTAAAATTAACCCAGGAAGCAGTTTCTTTTTGTCTTTTCTATCCCTTTGTCATTGGTTTAAGTGGGGTTCCTGGATAAGCTGTGTTTTGCAGAAAGTCAGGAAAAAAGAAGTTTAAGAAACAGGGAGGGATGTAAGTAGAAATGGGGAAGAGGGAAAATTCATAAAAAAGACAAAAGGTAAGCTGCTTTGTTAGTAATTCTAGTTGGAAGTTAGTGAATGGAAAAGTTGGAAATTTCAAAAAAAATACATTTTATAATGTTTATTTATTTATTTTGAGAGAGAGAGAGAGAGCGAGCAGGGGAGGGGCAGAGAGAGAGGGAGACAAAATCCCAAGCAGGCTATTCCACCCTTGGCATGGAACCCGATGTGGGACTCAGACCCACGAACCGCAAGATCATGACCTGAGCTGAAATCGAGAGTCAGACACTTAACTGACTGAGCCACCCAGGCACCCCTGAAAATATTTTTTGATTGAGAAGTATTTCACTTTAATCTTTGTAATAGTATTGTATTAGATATAAAAAACACACTGATAGTGTATTTATGCTTGGAAAGAAAAGATTTCCTTACTTTGGCAAGGACCTTTAACATTCTATGAGAGCATTTGGTTATTTGTGTAATTCTGTACACTTGAAAATAAGTCTGGTCTCCCTCTGACCCTGCTCTGATTGACATTCATGAGCAGGAGTACTTATAGGTCTGGAGACTGATTCAGTTCTGTTCTTTTAGTCAAGGTATAGTTCTTTGAGTCTTTCTGTAACTGTGTCATTATGTGTAATTATGTCATTATGAATCACATCTCTCTCTTACTTCTAGGGATACTAGTTAGAGAGAAGTGTATTCCCTGGCCAGATAAGTTCTAAGTGGATTATTTTGCCTGGAGCTTATTTGCTGTCTTCTACATCTCTTGGTTATCTATTCGAAGTATATGCCACTCATTTGTCAGTTTTATGAGCTTGTGTTATATATTTGTATCTTCAAAGCCAAATCTAGTGACTGACACATATTAACTGCTCACAAAATGTTTGATATATGAATGAACTGACAGGTATTACTCTCATATTGTGGAATCCAGACACCGTTGCCTACTAAAAGGAATGAGGGTTCCTTGGGGGAAATGGCTGATACTAGCACTGGCTTAGGAAATTTTTTTTTTAACGTTTATTTATTTTTGAGACAGAGAGAGACAGAGCATGAACGGGGGAGGGTCAGAGAGAGGGTGACACAGAATCCGAAGCAGGCTCCAGGCTCTGAGCTGTCAGCACAGAGCCTGACGCGGGGCTCGAACTCACGGACCGTGAGATCATGACCTGAGCCGAAGTCGGCTGCCCAACCGACTGAGCCACCCAGGCGCCCCTGGCTTAGGAAATTTTTAAGTTGAGTCTGAAACCTCATATCAGGTAACAAGAGAGCCATCAAAGACTACTTAGGGGAGTGTCAGAAGGACTCAGGAATCAACCTGAAGAGGCTCCTGCTGGCTAAAGATGAGACAAATTGACCACCAATAAGAATAATGATGACAGATTAAAACCCATGAAATATGTTTAAATTCATGAGTTTATAATATTATGAAATGAAAAGCAACTAATAGATCAGTGTTGGAGAATTCTGGAGAAGCAAATCATTATTTTGAAATGAGTTTTAAAAAAGGAAATCAAACATCTGTTCTTTTTCTGATTTATGAACTGTATTGCTGAGTAGCAAATAGGTCTTTTTCAAAATGTATGTTTGTTTTTGAGAGAGAGAGCAAACGCATGTGCATGGGAGAGTGGCAGAGAGAGAGAGGGGGACGGAGGATCTGAAGAGGGCTCTGTGCTGACAGCAGAGACCCCAATGTGGGACTCAAACTCATGAACCATAGGATCATGACCTAAGCCCAAGTCAGATGCTCAACCAACTGAACCACCCAGGCACCCCCAAACAGGTCTTTTTATAGGAGTATTCCAGTAATAAATGAAGAAGGAATGATAGAATGTCACCAAATTACACACCCCAACAATTTTTTTTTTCAACGTTTTTTATTTATTTTTGGGACAGAGAGAGACAGAGCATGAACGGGGGAGGGGCAGAGAGAGAGGGAGACACAGAATCGGAAACAGGCTCCAGGCTCCCAGCCATCAGCCCAGAGCCTGACGCGGGGCTCGAACTCACGGACCGTGAGATCGTGACCTGGCTGAAGTCGGACGCTTAACCGACTGCGCCACCCAGGCGCCCCAACACACCCCAACAATTTAATGGTTCTAGGCATTGAATATTGTGGTATAATAAGAAATCCATATCTTTGTCCTGGTTCTTGGCCAAAGACCTTCTAAAACCTTTGGAAAACCTGAGTTTATGCTAATGAAGTGACTCTTGGTGGGCATCTGTATAGTTTCACATGGGAGCTGGTTGCCAATCATGTAATTATAGTGTTGGAGCTTTCAGCCCCACCCATCCCCCCAAACTCTGAGGAAGAGAAAGAGGCTGGTAACTGATTAATTGCCTATGGCCAATGCTTTAATCAACACTGCCTATGTAATGGGATCTCTACAAAAATCTCTAAATGGTAGAGTTTGGAGAGCTTCTGGGTTGGTGAACACATCAACGTGCTGGGAGGGTGGTGTGCCATGTGGTCCTCCCCAATCTTTTCATGAGTTGTGTCTTTCATTCTTTGTGGTAACTTGGTAATAGTAAGTAAAGTACCTTCTTGAATTCTGTGTGCCATTCTAGCAAATCATCGAAGTTGAGGAGGAGGGGTGTCAGAACTCCTGATTTGTAGTTGCTCAGTTGGTCAGAAGTACCAGAGGCCTGGGACTTGCGATTAGTCTCTCAAGTTGGGGGAGGGCAGTCTTGTGGGTCTGAGCCCTTAAACTGTGAGGTCTGAGCTAACTCCTGGTAGTTAAGTGTCAGACACCCACTTGGTGTCCATAGGGAATTGAAGAATTGTTTGGTGTGGAAAACCTAAACATTTGGTGTCAGAGGTGTTGTGAGTGAAAACAGTTCATAAACATAAAAGGCTACTAGCATCACAAAAGAAAACTAGTTATTCCTCCTGATGGAAGAATAGTCAAGCCTGAATGTGATCAAACTTTCAGATCCAGCTACCAGTTTGCAACATATACAGAGAAGAGAGGAACGTGTTAAATCAACACCAGAGGGATGTAGTCACCAAAATGCAAACTGTGGGAAATGATAGAACAAACAACCTTGTTTTTTAATTGTTAAGATTAAAAAAAAAAAGAGGAGCATTCTCTGGATTAAAAGAGATTTGCAAGATATATTGCTCTTGTCATATTGTACACCTTAAACTTACACAAACAATATTATATGCCAGTTATATCTCAATTAAGCTGAGGATAAAAGATGTATTGGTCAGTTGTAATGTGATGGAGTTATTTGAATCTTAACCAAATAATCGGTAAAAAAACAAAACAAAACAAAAAAAAACAGAAACATACACACATATGGGGCCACTGGAAATCTGAACACTGAAATGTATTTGATGCTAACATTGGTTAACTCAGGTTGTCCAAAGGAAAGGTATTTTTTAAAATGTCAGTGACTAACCTTCAACTAACAAGCTAAAGGCAAGCTGGCAATGAGGTAAAATTTTAGTCCCTTTATTGGACTTATGTTTTGTAATTGTAAAGGAGCCTTTATGAAGGTCATTTGAGGATAGGGGTTGAAATTTATGTTTTTTACTTTTCTAGTCTATTCTCCACAAGGCCTGAAGAGTGTGGTCACCTGGCCGCCACCTGGATTGCCTTCTGAGGTGTGGTGATAGGTTCAGGTGGAATCAAAAGTACCAGTCCTCTTTTAACAAACTGCCTTCTGGAGTTTGTCATGGCAGGTCAGAGGATGGAGCTGGCTCTGTACTGCCTGGTCACACTTCATTTGTGCTGTTATAGGACTGCTTGACCCCTCTTTGGATTTATTGGGGAGAGTTAGTTAATCAGTTAGGAAAGCTTTCTGCTGCAAGTAACCGAATACCCAGCCAACAGTGAGTAGATGGTTGCAGGCGCTGGTTCTGTCGCGCAGTGATGACAGAGAGACCTAGGGCTTCTATGTTTTTAGGCATCCCATACAGGCAGTGGGAAGGGAAAGGGCTAGCTATATGTTTTATCAGGAAAATTTGTTTTTTCCCAGAACAGCTGCCCCTTCCCCTCTGCTGATTTCCTTTTCATCCTCCAGACTCATCCTGCACATTTCGCACCGGGCCACCCCCATAGGCAAGGGAGGATGGGGAATGAGGGGAAAAAGATTGATATACATAATAAGCGTGTTGAGTTTCCCGGTCTGGTTAACATTGCTGCCTGAATAAAATTGGGTTCTCATAGCAAGGAAGAAGTGGAAATGGATATTGGTAGGTAATTAATAGTGTCTGCCATCATGGGATAGTTTCTGGACTTAGAGAAGAAGTAAAAGCGTGAAAATAAGAGACCCAAAAAGGAATATGTTTTAGCTTTCTATATGTCTCTGCATGTAGCAGTGTCTTCATTTTGTGCTTATAAGCAAGCTGTCTGGGGACACCTGGGTGGCCCAGTCAGTTAAGCTTCCGACTCTTGATTTAGGCTCAGGTCATATCTTATGGTTGTGGAAATTGAGCCCCGTGTTGGGCTCTGTGCTGAGTGTGCAGCCTGCTTAAGACTCTCTCCATCTACCCCCTCCCCTGCTCACACATACACTCTCTCTCTGTCTCTTTCAAAGAAAAAAAAAAAAGGGATTTACATACAGAAAATTTAGGATGAGTGATAAAAAGTGGAAAATAATTTTGGTTAATAAATTGCTAGATAGCCTTTTTACCGAGAAGGAGGGAGAAAACAGAGGGGTGAATAAAAATTACTTAAGTTTAAAATGCATTTAAAAACAAAAAGAGAAAACCTTGCAGGTAATGTACTTAAAAGCACTTTGGAAAGATTAGTTCTATTTTTTAAAGCAATACACTAGCTTATTTTTACATGTCTTTGAGAAGATAATCTAAAATAGTGTGTTAAGCATATTTGTTTGCCATAGACTGAAATTATATATCCAGACTGATTAATAATTATATAATAGTAGAGTCTGGTACTAAACCCTCAGGTATTTGGGGACTGCCTTGAGGGGAGGAGAATGTTAAGCAGGCAGAGTTCTGGGTCCCCCTTTCTGACTGATTCAGAAAAGTCTTTTTATTTGTTGGACTTATGCTTAAGATCTGATATAGTCTTAGACATGCTCTGCTTATATATACTTTGAGAATATAGATAAGTAGGTTAATCTAGTGAACTGTACAGAAATTTTGGCAACCATGAGAATTCTAGTATATGTGAATCGAGTGAATACTGTATTATCCCTATTGGAGATAATTAGGAAAAGATGAAACCAAAAGTTAAGAATAAAAACAGAGGGTGATATGGATGGTAAATAGTAATAGAGGTTTTCAAAATACAATTCTGGGAGAAATAAAATGGATAAAGGAAGATAAAACTGGGTCTTAGAAATACAAATGGATTTGTGTATCAGGAAAACTGAGGGATTGAAACAAGAGATGGGGCCCAGGACTCTGGAAGGTGTGGACCTGGGGAGGTGGAATACAGGATTGGAAATTTAGGAGGTAAAAGTGGGTAGTCCTGAGTTGTCATGAAATCAGAAAAGCTTTGAAAACTAGGAAGAAATATTTGGTTCAACAGGGGAGGAAGACATTAATCAAATAATCACAAACATGTGAAACTGTAACTATTAACACTAACTGTACAAAGGAGAGGTGTGTGCTGTATTGGTACTGTGTGGGAGCAGTGGCCAAGCTTAGACCTGAAGAGCTGCATGGCACCTCTCAAGGCGCCAAGCACCCCACAGACAATGCCCACCAATTCCTACTAGACTATTTAGAGTGTCACTCCTTCTGAATTTCAGTGTATCAGGAGGGAGGCATGTAGTGGTAGTGGCCAGCCATGACTTTAACTCAGTATGAAGGCAATTATCGGTGTGGTCTTAGGACCATTTTCTTTTGCTTGTTGGCATGAATCCAGGATCTTTGACCTAGGGGGCAAACAATAGGGGAGATCAGTTCCCTCTTCCCATTTTTTGAGATGATTTCATGAGACTGGGTAGGTTTTCCTTAGTCTAATTTCAGCTGCCTTATCATTTGTGAATCTAGGTGAATTAGTGAGGAGGGAGATCTTGAAGAGGCTCTATGTTAGAAAATGAAATTAGAAATAAGTACTTAGTACTAAAATAAAGCTTTGGAATTTTCTGGAATCTGTAAGGGACTAATAGATTCACATTCTTATATTTGTATCACAGTGCTGAACAAATACATACTGAATAAATGAACAGGAAAATATTACACATGTATGAGAAGCTTTGAGAAACCATAAACTTATATTTCAGCACATTTATAATGTTATATTTCAACTAGAACTTTGGAAAACTTTTTTTTTTTTACATTGAGCATGTGTTTTGTTTCAAGTTGGCATGTGGTCACTAATGTAAAGCTTTTAACTTTGCTTTTATACAAGAGCTGTGAAGTAACAGGGGGAACTAATAACAAAAACCTGGAACGAATCCAGTCTTCTCCACTTCAATGAATGGTAATTCCATTCCTCCAGATGCTCATCCAATTAGCCAAGAATTCCCTTCAGCTCCTATTTTTTTTTAATGTTTATTCATTTTTGAGAGACAGAGTGCAAGCAGGGGAGGGACGGAGAGAGAGGGAGATACAGAATTTGAAGCAGGCTCCAGGCTCTGAGCTGTCAGCACAGAGCTCGATGCCAGGCTCGAACCCACGAACTGTAAGATCATGACCTGAGCTGAAGTCAGACGCTCAACCAACTGAGCCACCCAGGTGTCCCCAGCTCCTTTTTTGAACTACACCTTGAGTTCACTTACTTCTAATTAGCTGAGCTATTATTCTCCAGGTCAAGTCACCATCATCTCTTATTTGGACTACAGTATTAGCTGGTCTTGCTCTCACTGTGTACAGCCTCTTTTCCATTTGGTAGAGTGACTCTTTAAAGCAAAAAGAAGTCAGATCATGTCAGTTCTACTTCTAGGTTTCCTATTTTACTAAATATCTAAACAAAATACCACAGACCTAAGGATCTTGTGTGATCTTGGCCCCTGTCTTATTTCCTCTGACCTTATTTCCTTTTATTCTCCCTCTTGTTTCCTGTGTTTCAACTACATTAGCCTCCTTGTTATTCCTCAGTAACCTTAGGCATCTACTTACATATGGGTTTTTGCACTTGTTATATATAATTCTCTTTTCCTATGCACTGCTTCACTGGATATCCAATGGTTCATTTCCCTTAAACCGTTGCTCAAATTCACCTTATTAAAGAGGCTTTCCCAGGCCACTTTACATAAAATAGCACTTGCTTCCATAGGTAACAATCTGTTTCCTCATCCTGGTTCATTTTGTTTAGAGCACTTATTACCTGATGTATAATATATATTTAATTTGTTTGTCTCTTTCATTGGACTGTAAGTTCCATGAGGGAAGTTGTGTTTTGTTTATTTGTTTTTTTGTTCACTGTCACATCCTTAGCATCTAGAATGGTGCCTGACATATAGTAGATGCTCAATAAATACGTGTCAAATGAATGAATCTTAAGTACATACTTGAAAGGAATACTTTCGGTAAAATAGAGGTCCACTAGATGGCATTAGTTTCAAACTTTATGTAATTAATGTCTGGGAGCAAAAGATAGGATCTTTTCTGTTACTCTAATCAGAAAAGATCTTTGTGATGAAGAGTGTCACAAGAGATCACTATGATTAGTGTGAGGCATATAGATACTACATTTGTATTTAGGTTTTGATTTATATATTTTTTAGAGAACTTTTCTAAAATTAAAAACACTTGGAGAAACTGATCGTAGAAAATTATAGCATATTGGTATGTGAATAACCATTTGGTACAGTTATTTAGCACGGTAACTGAGTAAAGTCAGTTTGTGTCCATACATTGACCATCTTCCTTCTGAGCGGCCTTAATGGAAGGAGAGAGCAGTAATGACTTCCAGAGCCTTTTAACACTCAAGCCGCCAGTTGAAATTCAGCCTAGGGTTGAAGCCAGAAAATTATTTGTCTGTCAGCTGTTCAGTTCTCTCATTGACTGAGAGAAGTACTCAGTACTTAATCCACTGGACATCCAGTTTTGGAAAACTTCTATGTTTCTGGCAGACGTTGCCATAGCTATCCTATTAAAAATCAGTGGCTTCCAAGTGTCAGAGCTTTTAGTTGACTTCTCTGACCAGCTCTGAATTCAGCAAATAGTTACCCTAATCAAGAAGTTTACACATTTTCCCCAAACCCTTAAAATTTTCCTGTCCTGCCTTTACCAGTGTCATCTCATTTCTTCTCGCTTTTGTTGCTTATCTTGTTTCCTCCTTTATTCCACCCCGCCTGTCTCTCTCTTGTGCACTTCTCCTGAGTGCTCATTTGATCCATTTGTTCTTGCCCTTCACACATCTATTGGTAAAGCAATTTTTCCTCTTCCTATTCAACCCAATGATGCTTTTCTTTTCAAATTGTTCAAAATGCACTTTTAAAAAATATTTTTGACCAGTTTTCTTTTATTTCTCTGTTTTAGATTTTTCTTTTTTCATTTCTGATTATAATATATGTGAGGAACTTATTTTGTTTCTCTCTTTAAAGTTCTCAGCCTCTTCTTGGGACTCATTAACTAGAAGTGAAAACACTTGTTCTTTGTACTTTTGTGTCTTTAAATGGAGCATAAAGTATAGAGTGATTTTTGTGTTTATAGTCCTTCCTTTCAGATATCCTTGGGTGGTTAAGTACCAGACTGATAAAGTATCATTTAAAATAGGAGACAGTACACTCAAAGATTTACACTTTTATTTTTATATTTTTAGCCAGAAACACTTGAAATTTCTAGTAATGAGCTCCACGTCTCACACTATTACTGATGATATTTACATCTGTTTTGCCTTGTCACTCTCCTGCACTTGGCCTACTTCATGCATCAGATCTAGCTTTGAGTTCAGAATTCAATAGGTAGAAAATCATGTTTTGTTTATTCAGGAAATATTGGACAACATCCATTTGTTTAGAAAATAATTTCCTGTTTACCAAGGAGCTATTGGATACGATTTATTTTGTATGTATTAAGTTTTAATTGAGAAAGTATATTTTTCTGTTCTGAGACATGGAGACTAACTGATAATTGATTGTTAGAATGATAATATTATATATTTGTTCAAGTATATTTCTTTTATTCATGATGATGAAATCATTTTTCTTATTTACTAAACATGTCTTATAGCTGTTAGTCAAGTGATCAATTATTAAAAAACAATGCTCTCACTGCTAACCTCTCTTAGGTGCTCATAAAGGATGGCTTACATTAAAAAAATTGTTAATGTTTATTTATTTTTGAGAGAGAGAGAGAGAGAGACAGAGTGTGAGCAGGGGAGGGGCAGAGAGAGAGGGATGCACAGAATCTGAAGCAGGCTCCTGACTTTGAGCTGCGGTCGAACCCACGGACCGTGAGATCATGACCTGAGCCAAAGCCGGATGTTTAACTGACTGAGCCACCCAGGCGCCCTGGGGATGGCTTACATTTTAAAATTCTATATTAAAGCATTTTGCTTATACCTGCTCTATTTTTGTTCTAGTGTTACTTGTGGCTTATGAATTTCCTAAGTAAAATTCATTAGATGTTCAGCACTGTGGCCTTGAATGTCATTAACTATTTTCACTTGCGCTATTTTTCCTCCCCACAGACTGGTTGAGATAGCAGAATCTCGTTTTCCCAGATATTTTAACACTGAAGAAAAATTACTTTTGACAAGCAGTAAGGTTCATCTTTATCGGGAACTCAGCTGCGATGAAGTTCTACAAAGGTTTGCTGCTTTAGATTTTGGTAGTTTAGTAATACTTTGAAGATATATTTCTTGTTTTTTATGCTTTCAGCTTCTGAGTGAAAAGTCTCTACATATGTATTAGGGTTATGGGAAATAAATTATTTCAGTGCTCTTTATTTGCTACAGCCTATTGGATGAAATGTTTCTTTAAAAAGAAAACATTAAATGAGTGAAATGTTTTAGATTTAGTTAATTAAGTAGTATATTGATTACTTGTGTTTCATTGAAAGGTTACCCCCAAATTCAGCAACTTAGAAGAGCAAACGTGTCTTGTCTCACCTAGTATCAGAGGGTTAGGTATCTGCGAGTGGCTTAGCTGAGCGTTTCTGGCTCAGGGTTGCACCAGAGGTTGTAGTCAAGCTGTTGGCCATCGCTATGGTTATCTCAGGGCTCAGTTGGAGCTGGAGAATCTTGGATAATTCCAAGGTTACTCATATAGTTTCTGGAAGGCCTCCCTTCCTTGCTGGCTGTTGGCCATAGACCTCTGTTCCTCACCAGGTGGGTCTCTCCATAGGACTGTTAACAACATGGCAACTTGCTTCCCCCAGAGAAAGTGATTTGAGAGAGTGGCAAGTGAAAGAGAGCCCAAAATGGCAGCTGTAGTCTTTTATAATCTACTCTCAGAAGTGACATGCCATCATTATGTCATATGCTATTGGTCTTACAGACCAATCCTGGTAAATATGGGAGGGGTCTGCACAAGGCTGTCATTACAAGGTGGGAATAAATGGGGGCCATTTTGGAGATTTGCTGTGACAAGCAGTTTTACCCTAAAATTAGCAGTATCATAGGAGAACCAGAGAATTAAACTAGATGAAAACATTTTGGTCCATTTTCTAAGCAATTTTTTTTTTTTCAACGTTTATTTATTTTTGGGACAGAGAGAGACAGAGCATGAATGGGGGAGGGGCAGAGAGAGGGAGACACAGAATCGGAAACAGGCTCCAGGCTCTGAGCCATCAGCCCAGAGCCTGACGCGGGGCTCGAACTCACGGACCGCGAGATCGTGACCTGGCTGAAGTCGGACGCTTAACCGACTGCGCCACCCAGGCGCCCCCATTTTGGTCCATTTTCGAAAGAGTGCAATATGTATAGAAGAGCTGGAAATAAGTTATGAAGTTATGATCATTGAATACTTGTAATCATTACTGTAAATGAGGGAGGAAAAATTTGTTGTCATTGTTTTTAAGTTGGTTAATCTTTGAAATACCCTATTTTATATTATATTTTAAATTTATCCACTGTTTTACAAATTCTACTTTTACAGAATTGAATCTTTGGAAGAAGAAATTATTTCAAAGAGAGTTAAACTTGTAATTATTGACTCTGTTGCTTCCGTGGTAAGAAAGGAGTTTGATGCACAACTTCAGGGCAACATGAGAGAAAGAAATAAGTTCTTGGCCAGAGAAGCTGCCACCTTGAAGTATTTGGCTGAGGAATTTTCAATCCCGGTAAGTTTTTTCTTTCTCTCTTTTTTTCTTTCCCTTTTTTTTCTTTTATGTTAAATTTGCTGACTTACAATATCAAGTAATATAATTAGAAGAAAATATAGAACAGATGACATGTTAATAGTACTAATTACTATAGTAAATACCAGCATCTTCTTAAATTTGTTCATCTGTTGAGATTACTTTATCTTTTTCACAGTTGGAGTCTGGGGCAGATTTGAATGTTGTTTGTAAAAGTTCCCAAGGTCAATCCTTTTCTTACACTTCATTGTTGACTCTCTGTATATGTTTTGTATTACTTTGTCACACTGAGGGAAATATTAACTATTAGAATTACATGGAATTGCCTATGTTTATTTCTATAGTTTCTTTTATGGCATATTTGTCAGCTTTAGAAATATTTTAGTTTGAGATATTATGTTATTGTGTTCAGTGCTGTCTTGTACACTGTAGGATTTGGTTGGTTCCAAATTACCAGAGGTTGACTATGACGTTTTGGAGTGTTGGGAGTGACAGTAATGAAAGTGTCAGTAAGGAAACCTTGAGAGATGGCTGTTGACACCACTTTCCACAGTGGGAATTGTGATGAGGAAATCTGAAGATGTGGGCATTTTGCAAGGGTTTGTGATTGGTAAGCCACCAGATGTAAGTGTGTACCGATGGCTTTCCCATTAGCAGCCCATGGGAGAGTTCTGCTTGTTCCGCCGCCCCACCAGCATTTAGTATTGTCAGGCTTTTCAGTTTTAGCCAGACATCATCTTGACAGAAAATAAGAAAATTCCTTAAACTGATGTAAAATTTGGTTATGATATTATAATTTTTAGATTTGTGTTTGGAAAATTAAAAGCTTGGATCTATCTTTGTAATATGTACTAAGACTGTAAACTACCACGCAGCCTTGGAGATTTATAAACCCAGGCAAGAAATCAAAGGAGAACATGTGGCATACAAAAAGGTCTACATTTCTTAACGGCTTTCTAATTCATATTTTGGATTATATGATGTAATTCCTGGTAAAGTCCAGAGCTGTAAAGTTTATCCTGGATGACGCTCATCTTTTAAATTTTATTGTAGTAGGTTAAAATGATAAATTCAAATCCATGTTTTCCCTGGCCAAGGGAATTTAAAAATATTTTGTAAAGTTACTTGATTGAATGGAAAAGTTAAGTATATGTACTTATTTTATTAATTCATGCTGGTTGCTTGACTTAATCTTATGTAAAATATGAAAATTTACTTTTTAAAAGTTGTATTTGTTTGCTTTTAAATAGTAATTGTAGGTTAATGTTTTTCAATTCTTTTCTGAGGAAATTTATTTTCCTGAGTGAGAAAAGGGCTCTACTTTTTTTTGTTTTTAATAGCACCCTCTGAAAGAATAAGTACTTATCATTCCCATGTCTCTCTGTCTTTGCCTTTGTTTTTCTCTATAGAGATAAATATATAAATAGGGTATGTACTTCTGTAAAACAGGATGGTATTGGTTTTTGTGATGAGTTAGTATTGGTTTTAGAAGGATTTTGAAAAATATTTCCTTTAGGAAGTGTCAGGATTTTCCTAGCCTTATTTCCTCATTTAAATGAAAAATCATGAACTTTTAAGTTTTTGTACTGTACTTTGAATAGGTGGCTCTACACAGAACTAACTAGCTTAAAACAATATGTTGCTAATTTATTATCCCTTTCAAAATTGCAGACGGTATGCCTCATTATAGTTCCTCAAACATTCCAGCAAACACTCCCTCCTCAAGAAGTGTTTGTTATTCCTCAGTCTGAAATATTTCTCCTCTAAATATCTGTATGATTTCTTCTGTCCTGTTATCTTATTAATGAGGACTTTCCTGACCATGTAAGTATTAACCACACTCCCTGCCTCCCCATTTCCTTTATTATGCTTTATGTTTCTTCATTATAATTTTCACCATCCAGGATGTTATGTATTTATGTTGACTGTGTGTGTCTCCTCCACCCCACAGAATGGTCCTAGGAACTGTCTACTTTGTTCAGTGCTTTATTCTTAGGAGCAGGAACAATGCCCAACACACAGTAGGCACTCAGTAAATATTTTTGAGTGTATGAATTGCAGATATTGCTTTTCTCTTTGGACTTGAATTTTATATATATTGGTACTCCACTTAAATTTTAATATTTGCTTTTAACCTTATTTGGATCCTATATTTAATATTGTTTGTTACTTCTAAGAGTCTTAAGATATAATATTAGCAGAATGTCTTATCAGATAGGAGCTATACTTAGTTATACTGGCATCTTACAGGAAGAAAAAGAATTCTTAAAATTCTTAATCTTGGAAGTAGAAAAGATTTTATTTCAGTTTAGTAGAACTATGAATGTCTAATGGCCTCCGAGGAGTGGGGGGGAAGCCAAGCATTCCAGCCTGCCCTCTGGCTGTGGGTCTGAGATGGTGAATAGAGCCAGGACCATGCCTGGTACTTTGACACTCTAGATATCATTTCATTTAAATAAGAGTAAAGAGTAAAACCAACCTGGGTGGTGGGATGAGTACTTTATTGAATTTTAAAATTTCTCTTTGGTGAGCATGCAGTACTTTTAATATGTGGAGAAAAGCTTAAAACTATAATCTGTATTTAATTTTGATTGTCACATTGTATATGTTTGTATATGTATGTATGTTTGTATGCCAGCATTCCTGTATGCATGAAGATTGCAATCTTCTCAGTAACTGATAGAATAGACAAAATATTAGCCAATTAAATCCAGGACAGAAGACCTGAATAACATAACCAACTTGATCTGATTGACATTTACAAAACATTCCGCTCACTGCCTGCAGAAAATGCATTTCTTTCAAGTTCACATGAGATATTCACCAAGATAAACTATATTCTGGGCCGTAAAATAAAACTCAACGATTTAAAAGACTGAAATGGTACGAGGTATGTTTTTGACCCACAAGAAGAATTAAATTAGAAATCGCTAATACAGGGATGCCTGGGTGGCTACATCAGTTGAATGTCCATCTCTTGGTTTCAACTCAGGTCATGATCTCACAGTTCATGAGATTGAGCACCAAGTTGGGCTTTGCACTGATAGTGCAGAGCCTGCTTGGGATTCTCTCTCCCTCTCTCTCCACACCTCCCCCAAATAAATAAATAAACATTAAAAAAAAAAAAAGAAAGAAATCGCTAATATAAACATATCTGGAAAGTCCCCAAATATTTGGTAATTAAGTAAAACACTTCTAAATAACCCATGTGTAAAGAGCAAATCATGAAAACTTAGAACATGTTTTGAAGTAAATCAAAAGGAAAATACAACATACCAAATTTGTGAAATACAGTTAAATCAGTACCTATAGGGAAATTTATCCTAGAAAGAAGATTACAAATCAATGATCTAAGCTTCTAAGAAATAGAAAAGGAACAAATTAAATTCAAAATTAGTAGTAGGAAGGAAATAATAAAGATAAGGGTAGAAATCAATGAAACTGAAAACAGAAAAAAATAGAGAAAAAAATCAATGAAATAGAAAGCTAGTACCTTGAAAAGATCAATAAAATTGATAAAGCTTTACTGAAACTAAAAGAGAAAGAAACAAATTAGTAGTATCAGGAATGAAAGAGGTAAATCATTATAGATCCTATAGGTATTAAATGATGAGAGAATGTTATGAGTAGCTTTATTCCACTAAGTTTGATAACTGAGATGAAATGGACAAATGCTTTGAAAGATGCAAACTATGAGGAAGAAATAATGAAAATAATCCTGTATCTGTTTAAAAAATTGAATTTGTAGTTAAATATCTCGCAGAGAAAAGTCTAGGTACAAATGGTGTTACTGGTAATATCTACCAAACATTTAAGGGAGAAATGTCAATTCTACAAATCTTCCAGAAAGTGTACAAGAAAACTATACACCAGTGTCCATTATAAACATAAACACACAAATCCTTAACAAAATATTAACAGATTAAATTCAGCAATAAATAAGAAGGGACCAAGTGGAGCTTATTTCAGTAATGCAAGGTAGATTTTAAATGCAACATTAAAATATAAAACTGATCACATCAATGTATTAAAAAAAGATCATCTCAGTAGATGCAGGAAAGAAAAACAGTCAACAAAACTCATCAGAACTACTCATGATGAAAATTCTCAGCAAAGCAGGAGTTGAAGGGAACTTTCCCAACTTGATAAAGGGTATCTACAAAAACCTTAAGCTAACATCATACTTAACTTACACTTAATGGTAAAGTACAATCTTCCTAAGACTGGGAGCAAGGATAAGAAAGCGCACTCTTTTTTTTAAATCCCAAATCTGTTGATTGGATTGTTTCCCACTCATGTTGGTTCAGGTTGCTTTTAGTGATGCTTCTGTCTGAAGGATCATCCTTCTGTTAAGTCTTGCTTTTCCTTCTGTTGGCTGGCATAGGACAGTGGAGCACCTCCCACACAAAACCACCCTTTGTGCATGGCTAAAGGCGGTGGTGATTTTGTAGTACCCTGGGCACTTCACACCCATGAGGTAGGAATTGGTGCTCTGCACCAGGTGTTTCTTCTTGTGCTTCCTCTTCTCTTCCAGGGATGGGTGCAGGAGGTCCTTTGCCAAGGGCCATGTTCTTGTGGGCAGGTCATCACGGTCAGAAAGGAAGATAGCCCACTCGTACCATTTCTGATCAGCAATGTACTGTAGATCCTAGCCACTATAATATGGCAAGAAAAAGAATTTAAGTGCATTCAGATTAGAAATGAAGAAATAAGACTGCCTTCATTCATAGATTTTGTGTGTGTGTGTGTGTGTGTGTGTGTGTGTGTGTGTGTGTATTTAATGTTTATTTAATTTTGAGAGAGAGAGACAGAGCAGGAATTGGGGAGGGGCAGAGAGAGAGAGGGAAACACAGAATCTGAAGGAGGCTTCAGGCTCCAAGCTCTCAGCACAGAGCTTGATGCGGGGCTCAAACCCATGAACTGCAAGATCATGACCTGAGCTGAAGTCGGACGCTTAACTGACTGAGCCACCCAGGTGCACCTTAGATGATATATTTTTAATAGAAAACCCAAAGATTTAACACAAAAACCAAAAGCTACTAGATATGAACAATTGGAAATTGAAATTGACTTTTATAAGAGCACCAAGAACATGAAATACTTAGTGGTAAATACAACAAAATATATGTAATATTTTTATGTTGAAAACTACAGAATATTGATGAGACAAATCAAAGAAGATCTGGATAAATGGAAACATATCATGCTTATGGACTGAAGACTCAATAGTGTCAAGATGTCATTTCATTTCAAATGGATCTATGTATTTAACACACAATCCTAATCAAAATCCTAGTAGGCTTTTTGGTAGAAATCAAGAAGGCGACTGTGAAATTTATGTGGAAAAGCAGAAGACTGAGAATAGGCAGTACAATTTATAAAAAAGAGAGTATAGAGGACTTCCACTCTCTGATTTCAAGACTTACTATAAAGCCACAGTAATTAAGACAGCATTGTATTGATGATAGGGTAGATTCCCGGATCAGTGGAACAGAATAGAGTCCAGAAAATAGATTGATGGTCAGTTAATTTTGAACAAAGAAGTTATGGTAATTCAATAGAAAAGGGGTAGTTTTTCAACAAATGGTGCTAGAACAATTGGATATCTGTAAAAAACAAGCAACCCTTGACCAATTCCTTGTACCATTACACAAACCTAATTCCAAATGGATCACCCACTGTAACATAAAATCTAAAACTATAAAACTTCTAGAAGAAAACACAGGAGAAAGTCTTTGTCATTTTGAACGAGGCAAAGATTTCTTAGATGATGCAAAAAACATGAGCCATAAAAAGCATTAATACTTCTACTCTTTGAAGACACTTTTAAGAAAATGAAGAGACAAGCCACAGTCTGGCAGATAATGAATGCTTATATGACTTACATGTTAAAGGACTGGTAACTAGAGATAGAAATATGAAAACTCACTGTCAGTGTAATTTTTTAAATGGGCAAAAGATGTGAATAAACACTTTATTGAAGATCTACAAATGGCAAATAAGCACATGAAAAGATGCTCAGTCATTAGGGAGATGTAAATTAAAATCACACTGAAGCTACACACCTATTAGAATGACTCAAAAACCAAAAACCAAAACCCTGACTATACCAAATACGGATCAAAGTGTGGAGCAGCTGGAACTCTCATCCATGCTGATGGAAATGCTAAATGGTGTAGCCACCCTGGAAAACACTTTTGGCAATTTTTTGTAAAGTTAAACATTTTAACTATGTGACTCAGCAACCTTTCTCCTAGGTATTTTTTTATATGCAAA
This sequence comes from Lynx canadensis, assembly GCF_007474595.2. NCBI lineage: Eukaryota > Metazoa > Chordata > Mammalia > Carnivora > Felidae > Lynx > Lynx canadensis. Next base: position 113,647,649 of record NC_044308.2, read on the forward strand.
GAAATTATATATATCCCTGCAAAAATCTGTATGAAAATATTTTTAGTAGTTTTATTCACAGTCACCAAACACCAGAAATGACATGAATGTGTATCAGCTGGTGAATGGATAAAGAAATTCATACTCAAATAATGGAACATTCATATAACAGAATACCACTCAACAATAAAAAGGAATGAACTACTGATATAAACAACATTGATGAGTCTCAAAAACACTGTGTTAAATGAAAGAAGCCAGACTCAAGTGGCTACATTTTATATGATTTGTTTTATGATATTCTGCCAAGGGCAGAACTATGAAAGTGAGAATCAGGTCAGTGGTTTCAGGGGCCCAGGGCGGGAAAGTGAGGAGATTGATTACAAATGGATATGAGGAGGGACGCCTGGGTGGCTCAGTCTGTTGAGCCTCTGACTTCAGCTCAGGTTGTAATCTTGTGGTTTGAGAGTTTGAGCCCTTCGTCAGGCTTTGTGCTGACAGTTTAGAGCCTGGACCCGGCTTCAGATTCTGTGTTCCCCTCTCTCTTTGCCCCTCCCAAACTTGTGCTTTGTCTCTCTGTCACTCAAAAAGTAAACATTAAAATAAAACAAACGGATGTGAGGAAATTTGTTGGCATGATGGGAATGGTCAATATCTTGATTGTAGTGTGGCTACATGAGTGTGTGAGTTTGTCAAAACTCAGAACTGTATACCCAAACAGAGTGTGTTTTTTTAATTATACATTAATTTTTCCTTAAGAAACAACAACAAAAAGCAAGTGAAACACTTATGCTAGAGGATCTTTTATGATTCTTTCTTTTCTGGTCTTAACTTTCTGTTACCTCAAGGAAAAGAGAATTACCAAGTATGTTTAATCAGTAAACTTTATTTTAGCAGTTCAAGCTTTGGCCTAACAGTCTTTTTTTAAAAAATTGCTATTGTCTTTAGAATTTGTCAATGTCAAATTCCTAAAGTTTTATTTCATGTTGCATTATAGTAGCCTCAAAATCAGTTTTGTAGTTTTTATCCAGTTGAGTTATAAAGGCAAGTTGCTTAAGACTTAAAGGTAAGAAACATAACCTAACTGATCCTTAGCCTCTTGCTAATTCCTCTTTCTGAAATGTGTTTCCTTTTTTATTTTCAACTAATTTTTTTTGTCTATAGAATTAATCTTATTTGGATAGTTTATGAACACTACCAGCATGTTAATGACCGCTGAAAATGTGAATGAACATAAATATTAATATAAATAATAATGAAAATGTGGAGGCAAATTTTTAAAAAGCTGAAATGTCTCAGTTTGGGTTCAGAAAGTTTTAACCTCAAAAGTTAATTCAGTAACTTGTATTTTAACATTTTTTAAAGGTTTATTTATTTATTAAAAAAATTTTTTTTAATGTTTATTTCTGACAGAGAGAGAGAGAGAGAGAGTGCAAGCATGAGTGGGGGAGGGGCAGAGAGAGAGAGGGAGACACAGAATCCGAAGCAGGCTCCAGGTTCTGAGCTGTCAGCATAGAGCCGGATGCAGGGCTTGAACCCATGAACTGCAAGATCATGACCTGAGCCGAAGTCGGATGCTTGACTGACTGAACTACCCAGGCACCCCAAAGTTTATTTATTTTTGAGAGAGAGACAGACAGACAGACAGACAGACAGACAGTGTGAGCAAGGGAGGGGCAGAGAGAGAGGGAGACACAGAATCTGAAGCAGGCTCCAGGCTCTGAGCTGTCAGCCCAGAGCCCAACGCAGGGCTTGAACTCAAGAACCTTGAGATCATGACCTGAGCTGAAGTTGGACACTTAACTGACTGAGCCACCCAGGCACCCCAGTAACTTGTATTTTAAATTCATGCCTTCTTTCTGGAGATAAGTTGTTTATTTAGAAGCATGTGAGAAGAAATATCCTCCCTCAAGTTTGAAGAAAAACTGATCTCTCAAGGCCTTATTTTGTTCTTTTTTTATTAGTGTTGTATAACAAGATGTTATGATCTCAGTCAAGATTTAGATCTAGGTATTTTATTTTATTAGTTTCGTGGAGAGTCACAAAAAGAAGCTCTTTGGAGTAGTTTATATAGGGAATACTCTTCACTAACTTTTTTTCATGGAGTGAAGAAGGAGTAGTATGTAGCACATAAAATTATACATTTTAGGGACTTTTAGGGCCCCCAAAGATGTTACAGTTCTGAGATTTGGTGGCCATGAGTGACTTGAATCCTCTTTCAAAGTTTTGAGATTTTCAGGTAGTAACTCAGGAGGAGAATATCCAGAGCATGTGTAAGCTGCAGGAGACAAAGGCAGGGCCATTTCTCCCTCTGACATTTTGTTATACTAACATCTTTTTTAAAGCTTTTGTGATTGATCACACTAGGGACTTCTATAGCTTTCTCTTTTATGACATTTGTGAAATATCTGATTGATTTTCACCATATTTGACACACATTATTTTTCACCATGATAAAGTATATCATTATATTTTAAGCTTTAGTTCATGTTCCTGTCTTAAAACAAAATGGTAGCAGATACAAGTTTTCAATTGACACATGGTCTATTTTTACTACTTAATTGAAATGTTTCCATAATTATTTAATTTCTTGGGACTTCATGGACATGATTCCTCTAAAAGTTTAGGTAAAAGGGATACAGGAGTACTGATGCATAGGGGTACTTGTACCCCAATGTTTACAGCAGCACTCTCAACAATAGCCAAATTATGGAAAGAGCCTAAATGTCCATCAACTGATGAATGGATAAAAAAATTGTGGTTTAAAAAAAAATTGTGGTTTATATACACAATGGAGTACTACGTGGCAATGAGAAAGAATGAAATATGGCCCTTTGTAGCAACATGGATGGAGCTGGAGAGTGTTATGCTAAGTGAAATAAGCCATACAGAGAAAGACAGATACCATATGGTTTCACTCTTATGTGGATCCTGAGAAACTTAACAGAAACCCATGGGGGAGAGAAGGAAAAAAAAAAAGGTTAGAGTGGAAGAGAGCCAAAGCATAAGAGACTGTTAAAAACTGAGAACAAACTGAGGGTTGATGGGGGGTGGGAGGGAAGGGAGGGTGGGTGATGGGTATTGAGGAGGGCACCTTTTGGGATGAGCACTGGGTGTTGTATGGAAACCAATTTGACAATAAACTTCATATATTGAAAAAAAAATAAAAGTTTAGGTAATAGAGAATAACATTTATGTTCATCCCTTTGATATTACTGGGATACCAAATCCCTACGTACATGTTAGATGTATTTGAATAGATCACTTATTTCATTGTCTACAGAAGACAGCTGTTTACTTCAATATGGGTAAAGTCTTACAGCCTTGTGAAGGGGGTAAACTTGTACTATGCTAAGTGTATTCAAGTTAAGAGGATTTATTTTATAGTATGGCAGCCTAGGAGGCTCAATATGAAAAAAAATACATACTGTCCATAAGCCTAGTGTACCTAATTCATTGATACTATTATGAGAGATATAAACAGTTGCTCAGAGAATATGCAGTAGAATAACCACTACACTGTGGTTCTAGCCCTTTTCCTCTAATAAGAAACAAATCATGTACACCATTTCACCAAATTTATTTTCATCAACATCTTAGGTCTCTGGTTCATTTGCATTTTAGATCTTATCCCTACTTGCTGAAGGTAAAGCATTGTCTTCTTCATCATTAATCTCCAAAGCAGACTGTTCATATGGTGGACGTAAGATGATACATTGAGGTGTTAGAATAAAACATTGGAAACATCCATATTTACTTTTTACCTTGTACTTCTAAAACCTCTATTTTATGTATGTTTTTAAATGCATATAAAGCATTAGAACAGTAGACTTGTGTGTACCTTAATAAAGACACATTAGGGGTAAATTTTGTTTCGATGTGTGATATCAATAGTGCTCTGGTTCACAGAATTTCAGGTAAGCAGTAGAGGATACACACACACACACACACACACACACACTCTCTTAGAGTTTTTATTGCCTTTTAAAAAATGTCTCTGGAGGCTTTCTGTCTCTGAAAAATCAAATTATGCCAAAACTTAACCTCAAGGAGTCTTTACTTGCTGGAGGGTTTCGGGTGAGAAGATTTTTTCTCCTCACAGACTTCCATAGTATTAGAAGAATTACAGTTTACACTAGTTTTTAGCATGGGCTCTGGAGTCAAATGGATCTGGGTTAGAATTCAGACTCCTCCATTTATTAACCGTATAACTGTAACTTAATAACTTTGCCATCTTTCAGTTTTCTAATATGTAAATATGGGACTTGCCCAACTTTAAAACAGTGGTATAGTGCTCAGTCTTCAATAGATCCTTAGAAAAGTTAGAGGAGGGTACTTAAAAGTATTCCTCTGATAGTAGAAACTAGTTGTTCTTTTGAATTAAATATACTTAGCACAGAGCCTCACATACAGCTTAACAAATGATTAGTTGAAGAAAGCTGTAAGTTTATAACTGATATTTAACACCTTCATTTTACCCATGAGAGAATCTTACTGTCTTATCTCTCTTCCAGAAATAGCTTGCTTGCTTGCTTCAGGACTTTCAAATGCTAGTGGTCTATTCTCATTTTGCCCTATTAGCTCATCTGGGCCATATGTCGGCATACTTTTTCTGTAAAGGGCCGGATAGTAATATTTTAGGCTTTGTGGGCTATGCTGTCTCTGTGGCAACTACTAAACTCTGCCATTATAGCTTGAAAATAACTGTAAACAATTTGCAAACAAATGGGTATAGTTGTGGTTCAATAAAACTTTGATTACAAAAACAGATGGAAGGCCAGATTTGATCCACGGGTCATAGTTTTCAGCCCCAATTCCGCACCCATCTCCCTTCTCCCTTCTCTCTAGGCTAAGCACCCAGGGCTAGTGCTACCACAAGTCCACAAGTTCATAGAATTAGGAGGAAGGGAATAGAGCAGTCTGCTCATAAAAGCAGTATTTCCTCCAACTAGTTTAAGGCATTGACCTAGTTTTATTTTATTTATTTAAAAAAATTTTTAATGTTTGTTTATTTTTGAGAGAGACAGAGACAGAGTGTGAGAATGGGGTGAGGCAGAGAGAGAGGGAGACACAGAATCCTGAAGAAGGCTCCAGGCTCTGAGCTGCCAGCACAGAGCCCGACTCGGGCTCGAACTCATGAACCGTGAGATCATGACCTGAGCCCAAGTTGGACGCTTAACTGACTGAGCCACCCAGGTAATGATCTAATTTTAAATGCAAGTAATATTTTCATGAACCCCCAGTGTTGACTTCAGTTTTATTTTAATATTACAGAAACATAAAGAATTAATGAAATAAGCTAATGACTTTTTGTATCAAATCACAGTATGAAACCATAAATGTGGGTTGCATTTACAAACAATACAGTACCATTCAAATTAATTACTGTGCTGTTAATGATGATTTGCTAAATCAAATTATTGCTTGCAACATAAATAAATTAATTTATGGCACAGGTTCTTTTGGATTATATATATATATGTATATAATACAGAGGGAGAGAGAATATGTATATGTATACATATATGTATGTGTATATACATATACATATTCTTCTGTTATGTATACATATACATATTCTCCTGTAGGTCATATGGTGACTCAACTTTCCCACCTCTTTTCTCTCTACAGAACCTTCTTCTGTTTGGGAAGGGTGACATCATTTGGCCGTCACCTGGGTGTGAATGCATATACATTTAAAGTCTGCCATTACTCTTTTCTCATTAGTCCCTGACAATTAGTGTGATATGACTTGGCATCACTTGATTGAAAACAGACACTGACATCATGTTGCAGTTTTCATTTATAAAGTGTCTATACTAATATTTTGAGGCCATCACTGAAACGACATAAAAGTTAAAAATTCTCAGAATTTACAGACCATTGAACATATTTACAGACTATGTTTTGAGAATGCAGTTCTATAAGTCTTGCAGAATCCTGTTTCCTGTAGTTTATGGGGCTGGGGTGTAAGGGACATTCTGCTATTGGGATGTATGATGCAGAATCTTTGTCTTTAAAAGTGTGTCCATCCTAGTATTGGAAAAAAACCAGAACACTCTAAAACTGTTTGTAGATACTGGTTGAAAATAACATAAGAGAAGAATTTAAATATTGCTCGCATAAAATAAATTGTGGTTATGGTTATTTATGTTGCCTTGTTATCACAGACTTCTAATTACCATACACAGAATAGTTATTACACATATTGTAAATTATGTATCAGATTAAAATAATAGGATTTTCTTGCCAAAAAGGGTCTTAAAGGTCACTTAGATTAACTCCTTCATTTTACAGATGACACAGGCTGAGCGTGACCTGACTTGTTCAAGGATACTTAGCATAGGAGAGGGCAATTAATGGGTAGAATGCAAGATCTTTTGGATGCCAGTTTTGGTACTTTTTTCTGTAGTGGGATTATCTTTTTCTCTGAGACTTACAGAATAATAATGAACATAAACTTCTTTTTTTTTTTTAACGTTTTTATTTATTTTTGAGAGAGAGTGCCAGTGGGGGAGGGGCAAAGGGAGAGGGAGACATAGAATCCAAAGCAGGCTCTAGGCTCCAGGCTCTGAGCTGACAGCACAGAGTCTCTGAGCTGACAGCACAGAGCCCGATGTGGGGCACGAACTCACCAACTGTGAGATCATGACTTGAGCTGAAGTTGGACGCCCAACTGACTGAGCCACTCAGGCGCCCCTGAACTGTTGACTTCTTAAAGACAGGATTATGTCTTCTATTTCTCTGATTTCCAGGGCCTCATACTATGGACAAGTAATATTTAGGAAATAACAGCTAATAAAATTACAATTATTGAATCATATTGTATACCTGATACTAATATAATGTGAGATGTCAGTTATATCTTAATTTTTAAAAGAGTATATATGGGACCCTGAAATAATATCACAGAGTTGTATACTAACTTCAACATCTGCAGAGAAGAACTGAAAGTAAAGTTTTATCTCTTGAGCTGAGTAAGGAAAGTAATTTATTAAATGATGATTAAGTTTTAGTATGGGTTACTGGTAATGCACCTATTGTTTACGGAGGAGGGAACTAATTTTAAGAGTTTTGTGAAGAGACCTGAAAAGTTTAAAAAAATTTATAATTAAGGCTTATAAAAATATATTTACCATATATATAATATTTACATCCATTTGAATATTTTTCTTTATTTTTTTGAACATAATTTGATTTTTTTATGCTTACTGCTGACATTCCCGCCTTGTTTTTTATACTAACCTTTATAATATGCCATGCTAGCCATGTTGTTAATTTGTCTTGTTTTCCATCTTAGAGTTTTATAAGCTATTTGAGTAAAGGGGAATAAAAATACATTGATAAAAGGAGTTTAACTTTTTAACTTTAAAGATGCTTCTTCAAAAATGCTTCAAATTGTATTTTGAACAAGCCAACCCAGATGCAAAAAATGCACAAAGTGCCAAGGTCTAAGTTTTTAGTGTTTCAGAAAATTCAACAAAGTTTTTTTTTTTTTTTAAATGTTTGTTTATTTTTGAGAGAGACAGAGCACGAGCGGGAGAGGGACATAGAGGGAGACACAGAATTCAAAGCAGGCTCCAGGCTCTGAGCTGTCAGCATAGAGCCTGATGCGGAGCCTGAACCTGCAAACTGTGAGATCATGACCTGAGCTGAAGTCAGCCACTTAATTGACTGAGCCACCCAGGTACTCTGAGAATTCAACAAAGTTAATTTCAATTGTTAGTATATGAATAGCATTGAAATTTCTTTTCTCTTTCCCTTCTATCTTGTTCTATCTTTATTTCTTGATATGGTATAAATATTTTCTAGTATATGGGAACTAGTGACATATATGTCTATGGGACTAGTATATGAGACCATATATATGGGACTAGTATATGGGAATAAGTGAACTTAGAAAAGTGGTATATCAAGAAAAATTTGGATATACTATTTAAACAATCTAAGAAGAAAATGTCTTATTTTCATTGAAAGTTGTTGTTAAAATACAAACTATTTTACTGAGATGTGATTATAAACAATTTTCATGTTGTTGTCATCTTGATTGTTGTTCTTGATTATGTGCCTTTTAAGAATATGCATTACTCTAATTTATTGTATAACAAAGTTTTTTTCAAAATATTAATGTTTTTTAAATGTTTAAAGCTGTTTGCAGAAAAATGAATTAAAATATGTGCATTTCTTATTTTAAAGACGTGTTTTAAATCATTAACTAGTGGAAATTATTTGTTTCTCTTTTTGTGAGGCACATATTGTAAGGTTAAGCATTTTGTTATTATTTGACAAAAGCATAAAAATACATTCTTTTTTTCTCAGTTTATTGGTAAACTTCACATGGGCCAGGACTTCATTCCTTCTTTTCTAGAGAGCATGAGCAAGGGAGGGGCAGAGAGAGAGGGAGAGAGAGAATCCCAAGCAGGCTCCACACTGTCAGCACAGAGCCTGACATAGGGCTCGATCTCACCAACTGTGAGATTGTGATCTGAGCCAAAATCAACAATCGGATGCTTAACCGACCAAGCCACCCAGGTGCCCAGGACTTCTTTTCTACCTTTAGCTGTCCCATCATGCAAAGTAAGTTTAATCTTGTAGGGTTATATCTTATCTTAGCTATTAATAAGCATTGAAAATGAAAAAAATATGTTGTATGGAAGTGTTGAATCATTAAATTGTACACCTGAAACGAATATTACATTGTAAGTTAACTAACTAGAATTTAAATACAGACTTAAAAAAATTAAAAAAAAAATAGGCATCTAGGCCCATACATTTAAAATAATTAAGGCTTTATTAGTTATAAAATTAGAATATTATGTTTATGACTTATAGGATAGGGGAGAGTGTATGTACCCCTAATTTTGACATTTATTTTTATTAACATAAAAACTCAGTACTTGGCATTTATTGTGAAAGCCTAATGAAGCATTCTGATTGTAAAATAAGAATCCTAGACTCTAGATATATATATATATATATATATATATAAAAGTTATCGAAACTCTAGAGCTATAGTTTGTTATTGTATAATGTTATTGTATGCTCATGTGATTTTTGGTTTACTTAAAAAATTTTTTTTAATGTTTATTTATTTTTGAGTGATACAGAGAGAGACAGAGTACTAGCAAAGATAGGGCAGAGAGGGAGACACAGAGTCCAAAGCAGGCTCCAGACTCTGAGCTGTCAGCCCAGAGCCTGATGCGGGGCTAAAACACATGAACTGAGGTCATGACCAGAGCTGAGGTCAGATGCTTAACCGACTGAGCCACCCAGGGTGCCCCTGATTTTTGGTTTACTTTGATTACTTCCTATTAACTACCGAAAGCAAACACTATAGGACTTCTATGCGATGAGAAATGTCCTTTACAACTTTTTTTGTTTTCCGTAAGTGCCTTCTGTTTGTTCATTCACAATTGAAATCAAGTTACTCTGAAAGCTACCCTTTTATTCATTCAAGTGACTAAAACTCATACTAGACTAAACTTTGTGTATCATTACTGACAATAATTCCAGAAAGTTGTATTTTCTTTTGTGTAGCTCTTTATAACTTCTAAAACTTTGTTTTTAGTGTTGAGAGAAGCCAAAAGCTAGAAACAGCTTAAAGTTTAATAAGTAGGCTAAATTAGTGGTGGTGCATCCAGAGAATACAATATCATGCCATTGTTAAAATGAATGAGATAGCTCAGAAATGCACTCATAGGTTGTGTAGGAAAGAATTACTGGTGTGAATTGCCCAAACCCAGCACATTCCTGAGAAAGGCGTATCTTAAAGATTGGCTCTTGTCTCTGAGACAAATTCGGTGCCCTTGGAATATTCTTTCTAGAAGAGTGTTTTCATATGCTGGAGGCCTTGGACCACACAGTACCAGTTGGATCAGATAGTTTATGCAAACAATTTGATTTATGGTGAACACCTATGGGGACTGGAATCTGAAAGCTGTGGTTAGTCATGCAGGTCCTAGATGCCTTGTGACTGACTCCCAGTAAAATCTCTGGATACCAGGGCTTGGGCATGCTTTTCTGGTTGATAACACTTCACACGTGTTGTCACACATCATCGCTGGGGAAATTAAGCATGTCCATGCAACTCCACTGTGGGATGACAGCTGGAAGCTTGTGCCTGGTTTCTACTGGACTTTGCTCATATTCCTTTTCTCTTTGCTTATTTCAGTCTGTATCCTTTTGCTCTAAAAAGCTATAACTGAAGGTAACAGCTTTTCTGAGACCTGTGAGTCCTTTCAGTGAATCATCTCCCAGAGCATGGTCCTGGGGACCCCTGAGACATAGGGCATCACTAGATATGTGCAAGAATATTTATGGAAACTTTATTTGCAATTACTCACAACTGGCAAAATTTAGTTACTAGTATTGCATCACTTGTAATTTATTGGTTTTGATAGTGTACTTGGTTACACAAGATGTTAACATTAGCTGAAGCTAGTTGAAGGGTATATAGGAACTCTACTCTTTTAGCAACTGTTTGGTGAGTCTAAGATTATTTCAAAATAGAAAGTTAAAAAGGAGAGTAGGTTGGGGTGCTTTTATATGCTTTATGAACTGGCTCTCACAGCTCATAAAGAAATGCCCATTGGTTGTATCTAGAGAAGGAAAGTAGGGGCCAGAAAGGGATTGTCTTTTGATAAGGCATTGCATCTCACTGATATAGTCATCTGGTTCTATAGATATTACCTAACACCTTTTCAATTATACCCTGCTCTTCATCTTTCAGCAAATCTAGCTAGCTACATTTCAAAATCTATTCAGTACCTGCTTACTTCCCATCACCTTCAGTATCATCAGCCTGGTTCCTGGTGGTTAAGAGTGGCTTTGGCCTTAGATGTTGGTTTGAATCATAGCCCCACTATTTGCTGATTTTATGACCCTGAGTAAGTTATTTATCCTAGCTCCAGGTCTTAGTTTCCCATATGAAAAGCAGGGATAATAATATCTGACTCATGGGGGTGTGAGGATTAAATGAGATAATGTCTGTAATGTTCTTTGCACCGTGTTTGACACATTCAGTAAAAGGTAGCCATTACTTATTAATTTGAGTATTACGTCATTCCAGATGCATGGTGTATATTATCTCTTTCCTCCAAATTTTCTTCTTCACGAAGCTGTAAGTTCCTCAGACAGAAAAATCATGTTTTACTGTTGTATCCTAGCTGTTTTGCCGATGGATGCTATTACTGCCTGCACCCTCTTAATGCCTGCTTAACTCACTTATTCTTTGTATCTCATACTGTCTTCTTTTTCTTTTTAATTCCATCTTCAGCAATTGTGAGCAAAACTATTTGCTAGGCACTGTACATTGTCCTTAAGCCTTCTATAAGTAACTGAAAGAAATCTGAAGAGGATGTTCACTTTTATGAAAAAAGATGAAAAGCAGAAATAGCATTCCACATTTGTTTTACAGCGAGCCCTTATAATAGAGGCAGCATGCACCTGACCAGGGAGAGTGGCGCTGCCCAACTCCTTCCCTGAGAACTACACTCAGCATCTCAGTATTAAGCTGCCAGAGATTTGAACTGTGTCTTTGAGCATCTGTGCTTTATCTCAATTTATTTTGTGCATCTGTTAGCAAGATGTGTCTGTCCTAAGGTATCAGAAAACCTAAGAGAGGTGTTTTTTTGGATCTGGGAATGCTCAAAACTTTTTCCATATACATTAATAGTAATTGCTTCTCCACTTTATGCCTTTTTGCATTATGAAGGGTTTCATAGGAATGCTTTTGGATAATGGGGGAGACCTGTATCTTGTCCACTGTTCTCTTTTTGTTTCTAACAGTTATGTAAGGAGCTTTGTACCCCTTCTCTGTCCTTTACTTGGGACTATAGATTACAAAGAGAGAAATAAAGGCAGGTAGTTAGACCTTCATAGGCTCTATTAAAACTCTGTCATGTCTCATCTTTTTTTTTTGTAAAGATTTTATTTTTAAGTAATCTCTATACCCAACATAGGGCTCAAACTCAAAACCCTGAGATCAAGAGTCATACACTCCACCAACTGAACCAACTAGGTGCCCCTATCGTGTCTAATCTTGACCCTTTCCCTTTCGGTACATTCTTATTCAGAAAGGGATTGCTTTTTTTTGGAGACAGATAGTGGTTAAACTGATGAGGCATAAGCATAATTCCAAAGTTATGTTGCTAAGAAAAAGCTAGAAATGAAAGCAAGTTGTAGGTCATAGTCTTTAGTGTTATTTTATATCTGTTAACACAGTGCCTTGATGTGTTTGTAGAATTTTCCCATTGAGAATCTTAAGGTTGTGGCTGAGTGGCAAACTTCAATTTTCAAGTGAGAGCAGGGATGCAGACACATGAGGTCATTTGTCTAAGACCCCTCAAGAAATCATTTGCGTGATTGAATAATATCACTTGCTACATCTTTCTCATATTATTACTTTTTTTTAAACAATTAAGGTCTTTTTTAAACAATTTTTATTTTATTTTTATTTGAGAGGGAAGGAGAGAGAGAGAGAGCAAGCGGGGAAGAGGAGCAGAGGGCGAGAGAGAGAGAGAGAGAGAGAGAGAGAGGGAGGGAGGGAGGGAGGGAGAGAGAATCTTAAGCAGGCTCCACACCCAGCACATAGCCCTATGTGGGGCTCAATCCCACAATCCTGGGTCATAATCTGAGCTGAAATGAAGAGTTAGATGCTCAACTGACTGAGCCACCTAGGTGGCCCTGCATTGGTCTGCTCATCTCTTTTCTGTATAGGTACATACCACTGCTATAAATTTTTCTCAAAGTATATCTTTGATCACATCCTGCTGTGTTCAGAAGCATTGGGGGTTGGAGTCAAAATGTGACTGACATCTGTAGACATTGGAGGATGGTCATGTAACTTCTTTATCTTTGGTCAGTTGATCTTTCAGTATAGGAATCTGGTCATGTGTTCCTGTAAATCTTAAGCATAGCATAGTCATTTCTGTACATACTTCCTTATCTCCTCAAGTGAGATAGGTTTTGGGTAAAAAAGCAGTTTTTGCCATAAGCAAAATTCCTTCAATGATTAACATACTTATGTACAGTGCTAATCAGAAGTTCCTAAGCTGTAGGTCACAGCAGCAAGGGAAATAGAAGCAATATGGAGTTAGATGTGCTAAGTTTCTTCCTGTTACAAGTTTATTAAGTTAGTAAATTTATTCCTCTGATAGTTCATAATTTTTAATAGAGTTTGACATCTTAGGCAAAGTTTTAGTTTTAAAACAGAAAACAACTTTACCCTAGTTAGAATGTTTTTCTTTATTGAGTGCAAAAATTTAAGTGGGCACTTAATTAACTTTGTAAGATTTAAAAACTTTTCCATGCATTGAAGAGTCTATGTAAATATGTAACATCTGTGGTTTAAAGGTTTTGTCTTCCAATACAAATAAGATAATTTAAAATAGAAGATATTAAAAGTTAGATATTTCTCATTTGAACAATTTGTTCCCTGCCCATTTTTTGCCTTTTGTTTATATCCTTGATATTGAAAAAGATATAACCTTATCAAATTCACATTCTTCTATTTGTTTTGATTCTCTTAATGTTGATTCAGTCTCTGCTGGGAAATGTTTTATTAAAAGAAAACATTTAAATCAAATGATTGCTCTTTAATCCTATTTTGATGGTCATAGGAGAGAAAAATGTTTAGGATTAAAAAGACAGCAGGGCCCTTGTTCTTACCATTAACAGTTTGAAAACCTAAGCTTCTTTTAAAATTAAATTAAAAAAAATTAAAGTATTTATTTATTTTTTTAGAGGGAGAGCAGGGGAGGGGTAGAGAGGGAGAGAGAGAGAATCCTAAGCAGGCTCTGTGCTGTCAGCACAGAGCCCAACTTTGGGCTCAATCTCATGAACCGAGAGATCATGACTTGAGCCAAAATCAAGAGTTGGGCACTGAGCCACCAAGGTGCCCCTAAAATTAAATTTTGATCCTAAATGTTTGGTTTTTGACATCCCTTTCAAGATCAGGGACCTTATTTAGTATCTCAGAGTTTGTGTTAATTGGTTTACTGGCAAAAGTAAGTAGTTGTTGAAATTGTTCTAGTCTTGAAAGACTGTTAATAATAAATAACTATACCTTATTGAATATTTACTTTTGTTTCAGGTGTTGTAGTGAGTGCATTTCAAACATTTTTGATTTAACATTTTAAGTAACTTTGTAAGGTAGTTTGTATTATTCCTGTTTTACAGTTTAAGGCTTATATAAGGATTAACTAACTTTCCCAGAATCACAAAGGCTAGTAAGTGGAAGGGGTAGGGTTTGAACTCAGATCTGTCTGATTCTAACATATGTGTTCTTATTCACAATGGAACACTACTTCTTAAAATGCAGTAGTGAAAACTATTCTGCTTCGTTGCTTTTTGTTATACTAAAAGCTGTTCAATACTCAGAATGATTTCTTCCAAGCCTTTTTCAATGGAAAGTCTCACACTTTGCTTTATGCTTTTTTGATTGCTGTGTGGAAGTGTAACTGTGGAGGTACGTCTATGTTAGTGGTATCAGTATCTCAAGTAAGAGAAATACTTGTAGATTTACAAGTATTTGATTGCTTTTTCAGCTTTGATTGCTTTTTTACCTACGTATAAATCATACGTGTATATTAAGAGTATCATTAATGCCTTTTATCTGCCAGTGAATATGCTAAAGACGTGTTGGGTTTCTGTATTCTCAAGCTGGAATTGGCAAACTTGTAACATTAGTCCTGGGATAAGTATGCTGTTTTAGGAAAATAATTCCTAAGTAATTGTATTTTGGACCTCTCTTGGGGAACATCTGAAGTTCAGACAACCTCCTAAGATTCTGCTTTGAGATATTTCATGAAAACTCAATGCGTGCTGTGACTAGACAGGAGACATTTTAGTTTCATGGCCAGATGTGTCCAGTAAAACTGGCTGTTCACGAGTTTAATTTAAAGTTCCTAGGAACTTACAACTTGAGGTAGTTTTTATAAGCATCATGACTCAAAGGACCTTTAGTGTATATGTTTAAGGGAGGAACAGCTCTGGCCTGAACTGGAATAAAGCAATGCTTGTAGTGATGAGGACCAAAGTGCAGTATTTTAAAGAAATGCTGAAAATGTTGTAATGTGAAAAGTTTTTAAATTTTTTTTATTAAAAATTTTTTTTAATTAAAATGCTTTTTTAATTAAAAATTTTTTTTCTAATCTTTATTAATTTTTGAGAGAGAGAGACAACGCGTGAACAGGGGAGGAGCAGAGAGAGAGGGAGACACAGAATCTGAAGCAGGCTCCAGGCTCTGAGCTGTCAGCACAGAGCCTGACACGGGGCTCGAACTCATGAACTGTGATATCATGACCTGAGCCGAAGTCAGACAGTCAATTGACTGAGCCACCCAGGCGCCCCTAAAAAAAATTTTTTTTTTAAATTTTGAGAGAGAGAGACAGAGTGCAAGTGGGGGAGGGGCAGAGAGAGAGGGAGACACAGAATCTGAAGCAGGCTCCAGGCTCTGAGCTGTCAGCACAGAGCCCGATGCAGACCTCGAACTCATGAACAATGAGATCATGACCTGACCTGAGCTGAAGTTGGCCGATTAACCGACTGAGCCACCCAGGTGTCCCTGAAAAGTTTTTTTAATGCTCTTATCTTAAATTTACTAAAATTGGTTTCATTCGTAGACTATTATTGAACGAACCTCTTTTTGTTTGTTTGTTTGTTTTTGTTTGGTTGCCCAGGAGCATGAGCTTGGCCTGCCCCACAGCTTTGGACATGACAGTTCTCTGTCCAACAATAGACCTCTCCTTTTACCTTTTTTTCCAGTCTCTGCAACCAAGCTTTGAAAAGTAAACATCTTGTAGAAACAGTGTGATGCAGTAGAAAGTACCTAGAACTTCAAGTCAGAAAATGTGATTTTAAGAACCAAATGCATTTCAACTAGCTTTGTGATTGTAGATCCGTCAATTTTCCTTTCTGAGCCTTAGTATCCTTATTTGTAGAAAGGGGATAAAAGCTCTTGCTTCATAAGGCTTAATATTATTATTACTAATAATGTTAGTAAATAAATAATAATAAATATATTTTGCTAGATTACTAACCTTTATAGAGGTTTTTACAGTTTACAAAGCACTTTTGTATGTAATAATTATATAGGACTATCTCTATATCTATATCTATATCTATGAAAGGACTTTGTAAATTCTGAAGTACTATGTGAATATTAGTTGATATTTTTATAACCACCTGAACATGAATTAGTGACTCTTACCAGCTTCAGTTTTTTGAATGATGAATCAGGGTTTTCAAAATTCAGATAATGCATTTAACTTCTGATAAGCTAAAATAGAAATTTTGGAATGTCTTCTGACTAATGTTAAGATTTATTTTATAATTGCAATAACGTCTGGTTTCTATATATTTATTCTTATTACTGAACGAAATAGAGGCAGTGACTCAGTAAAAATCATGAGTGATCTGGAGTACTTAGGAATTAGTACATTTTGGGATTTATAGTGAGGTTCCTGCTCTACTACGAGTAAGTTATCATTTAGTCTTAAATCGATGTGACTATTTAAAAATAAATATTTAACATTTTATGTTTACAAAGTACCCTGCAATTTTTTAAATTACATTTTTTTAACATTTATTTATTTTTGAGACCGAGAGAGCATGAGTGGGGAAGGGAGAGAAAGAGAGAGGGAGACACAGAATCTGAAGTAAGCTCCAGGCCACGAGCTGTCAGCACAGAGCCTGATGTGGAGCTTGAACCTACAAAAGTGAGATCATGACCTGAGCCAAAGTTGGACTCGCAACTGACTGAGCCACCCAGGAGCCCCACAAAGTACTCTGCAATTGTTAATTAGCCTGCGCCAATGTTTATCTCTACATAAAGGTTTGGGGCAGTGCCTATATTGGCCAGCTCTGGGCAGGATTTCCAGACACCATTGTACTGACTCATTCTAACTCTGGGGTCAGTTGGTATTTGTCTGTATACCAAAAGGGATCTTCAAAGCTTATTCATTTTTTCAGTTGCTCCAGCATTTTTCCAGAGAAATTATTCTGAAAACAAAACTATAGAAAAAAGTTATAAAACCTTTCCTGTGCATTTTGAAATAAATGCACAGAACCTCACAGTTTCTAGGATCTAGAATTCTTTCTATAGTGTAACCTAAATATTTCCCTTCAGAAGTTAAATAGCTAATATTTTTAGAGTAACCACCATTTAAAGGATTTTATAATGAAATAGTCTTTGCTATTATTGGTTATAAGACATATAGTTAAGGAAAGATCAACATGATATAAGGTAGGAGATAATAAATTTTAAGTGAGTGGTTGTGGTAGGTACTGTTAGTTGCCTACCCAATACTCATTTCTATCTTTCCCTTGTGAATAGAACCCTGGTTGTGTTTCACTGGCAGTGTGCCCAACTTAGCTAAAAGTTCATGGCAATCAGGTTCTCTGATTTCCTGGGTTCTTTGGCAGTAGAGGGTAGGCATGTGACCCAGTTCTGGTCAATGATATCTGTTTTAGTTCTTTATTGCTACTTAATAAATTATTCCAAAGTAGTGACTTAAAACAGTGATTATCATTTATTGTTTCTCATATGGGTTAGGAATTCAGATAAGGCTAATCGAAACAGCTTGTTTCTACTCCATGATGTCTGAGGCCTCAGTTAGAAGACTCAAAGACTAGGGGCTGGAATCCTTTGAAGTCTTGTTCATGCTGCTTGGCAGTTAATGCTTGTGTCTGCTAGGGGCCCAGCTGGAACAGTCATACGTGGTCTCAACATGTTCTCTGGGTTCTGAGAGCTTCTTGAGGGAGAGAGCCCCAGATGGAAGCTGCATTCTTTTTATGACCCTGCCTCAGAAGTCACATAGCATCACTTCTGCTGTACTCTGTTGGTTGACACTGTCACAAGTCCCCTCCCAGATTCAGAGGGAGAGGACATGACCTCTCACTTAGAGATGTCTGTCACACCATAAAAAGAACATGTGGGATGGGATATGTTGGCGTGGCCTCTTTGGAAAATACAGTTTGCCACAACATTTAAGGGAAGGCTTATTAGTGGGGAGAGGGAAGCTTCCAAGAAAGCTTTTACTTTCCAGATAAAAGGGAAATGATGTTCTGGCATGGTCCTTCATTGCTTATCCCTTTTTGCCTTGAAGGAGCAGCAACTAACTATCTTGTGCCCATGATGTAATAAACTAGTGTGCTAAGGATGTTGATATCACTGGATGTCAGCTCTGGACTCTGCTTCCAGATTTTTACTTCTGTGAGGCAAATAAATACCTATTAGGTTGAAGGAGAAGTAATAACCAGAATAAGCAGATTCCTGGAGGCCAGAGAGAGATTTCTTTTTCATTTTGTTGGAAGTTAAATCCCTAGAACTTATTCATCTTATAATTGAAGACTTGTGCTCTTGACCAACATTTCCCCATTTCCTCCACTCTGGCTTCTGCTAACCACCATTCTACTTTCAATTTTTATGAATCCAGCCTTTTTTTTTTTTTTTTTAAGATTCCGCATATAAGTGAGATCATATAGTATCTGTCTTTCTCTATTTCACTTATTTCACTTAACATAATGTCCTTTAGGCTCTTCCACATTGTCACAGATGACAGACTATTCTGGTATATGTGCGCATGCACACATCTTCTTTTATCCACATCTTCTTTATCCGTGCATCAGTTGACAGAGCCTTAGATTGTTTCTGTAGCTTGGCTATTTTGAGTAATAATACTGTTTAATTTGTTACATTTCACTAGATTTATGTAGTGCTAGGTTTATGCAGTGACTTGGATTAGGTACCAATTAGAATTCAAGTTGAAAAGCATAGACCTATATCTGAAGATGGTCTTGTATAATGATTTATATTCGGTATCGTAGATCTGATTTTGAAACAATAGTTCTTCCTTTGCAATGTTAGTGCTAAATGAAAGATGAGATCCCTATGAAACAGTGAGCCCAATCTGTAAAATGATCAAATTTCTCAAGTATTAATAGTTTTTAAAAATGTCTCATCTGTTAGTGAATTATGACTGAGATGTTTGCCAGGCGTTTCCTAGGAACAACTGTTGTGCAAGTTTTGAGCCCAGATAGTTGACTCCAGCTTTTACTTTCTGTTTACTAGCAAAGAGTACCTCTTACAGAGAACATTACATTTCCTGAGTCCAGGAGTTCTGTGACGTAGAGCAACATTAGATCAGAGCAGGCAGTCCACATTTTTGGTATTGCTTTTTATATTTATGTGACACTGATTTTTGTTTAAACTGAATAGTAGATGTTTGGCATTTGTGACATGTGGCTACATCTTTCATAGACATTTTTCTTCACAAGTTGTTGCTCTGTATTAGTAGAGGGAAGGTTTTTTTGTTTTTGTTTTTTAACAGTTTTGTTCAGGTATAATTTACGTACCATGAAATTGACCTGGGACAAGTTTTGCTTTCTTGGAAACATTGATAGATTCAAGACCAAAGGCCATATTTCTTTAACCGTTTATTTTTTCATTTGTATATCCCACAATATGAATTTGTTTCTTACTTTACTATTAGGTTACTACTATATATCCTGTTGCTATTCTTATTCTTATTATGCTATAATTTTATATATTCTGAAATAATAAACTTCTTTGTCATTTTATTTTGATAAAGTATTTTGAAATTACTTTTTATCGTTTTACTCTAGTATGAATTCTAGTAGATGGAGCTTAGAAAGCCATTTTACAGAATGCAGTCAAGATTTTAAAGGTGTGCCAATATAACAGGATTCCAAAAAGCAGGAAAAGTTGATGCAGTGGATTCAGAATCAAATGATAGCATTGGTGGAGTGAGGGAGGAAAATATTCAACCTTAGGATGAAGCTGACAATTTGGGTGATAGAGCAGAGAGATAGAAAAGCCTTGGGGCCCTGATAACATCTTTGAACAGTCTTACCCCTGGGTTTCCAGATATGTTAGTCGATGTATTTCCTTATGGTTTAAGTCCTTGGTAGTGAAGTTGTGGTCTATGGACTGGTAGCGTGAGCATCACCTGTGAGCTTCTTGGGAAGGAAGAATTTCAGTCCCTACTCTAGTACTACTGAAACGCAATCTCCATTTTAATAGGGTGTCTAGATGATTGATATGTGTACAGAAGCTGGAGAAGTGTTATTTTAAGCCACTTTGAATTGGATTTTTATTAACTTGTAACTGAAAGCATCCTGATAAGACACTCCAGATTTTTTTCTCTAGAGTTACAGCCTTCTTCATGCATGCCATATAGAAATAAGGGGGTAGGATGCACATCATTTCTGATTGTAATAGAAACATTTATTGGATCATGATAGAGTTTTAAAAATTCTCATCACACTTTGATATATTTTTGGAGAGTTTTTTATAGTTATTTTTAGTTGAAACCTAAAGCTATAGCCCTAACTGCTTGTGGTCAAAAAGACCCTAATGTTATTTTTGGCAAGTCAGGAGATGTAAGCTTAGCCAGGCTGGCTGAAAGCCAGCTGTGAGAGTTGCATTTTACCTCCCTTAGGATTACCCCTTCCCATTCTCTCCTCAGCTCTGTTTCTATTTCATCTAAATGGAGTTTTGTACTGACCTTCTATTCTGTTCTATGAAATGACTCTTGCAAACTGCTGTCTTTTAGACCAGATGTGTGTTTCAGTTACATAAATAGGGAAAAGAATTTCATTCCTCTGCCATAAATTATAAATTATCTGTATATATGAGGTTTAAGGATAGCAGGAGTAAGTTAAATCCACTAGCAATCTAGGAATTTTATTTTGAGATTTTTTTCTTCTACTTTTTATGCAGCATGAGATGTGGCATTCCAAAAAAACAAAACCTGTTATACACTTGTACTTCTTGTTGCCCATTTTTCTAAAGGATAAGTTGGATGATTCAGTTCACAAATTGTGGTATTGTTTCTATAATTAATTGTGAATGACCTGTTAATGTGTTTGCTTTACAGTGAGAATTACTGAAGGTCTGTATTCACTCAAAAAAGACTTAGCTGTAAAAGGAGTACTTTTAAGGGAAATGCAACTATGCTGATTGATTTTATTATTGTTACTTATGGAGTTTTACTATGTGCTAGGCATTATGCTAATTCCTATGAAAATTTATCTCTGATCCTTACAGTTACCCTAAAAAGTAGATCATTTATCCCTATTTTAGACATGATAAAACTGAGTCTAGAGAGATTAAGTAACACTTCCAAGATCATACTGTTTGAGCCCAGGACTGGCACTCCCAGGCACACTCAGGCACTCCGGGAGTTTAATTTCTACTGAGTGGGAGATTGACATATAAACAGCTCTCTGTAATATAATGCAGGATGAAGTAAAATTTTAAGTGAAGTAAGTTTAAAAATGGAGATAAAAACAACATTTAGTGAAAGCACAGAGTAAGAGGGGATTAATTCTGTTGAGGAAGATTTAGGAACAAATAATACATCTTCCTTCTTAGTTCCTTATAGTCTCCTCAGGACTTCTCTCATTCTCTTAATGGTATCGCCATTTTTTTCAGTAATCAAGACTCAAAGCTTTTGGTGTTTTAAATTTTCTTCATATTCTCACACTTCATTCATCTGTAAAGACTTTTAGTTTTTGCTAACTATCTCCTGCTGTTTATTCCCACTGCTATAAGCCTAGTTTTATCTATCATATACCATCTAGGTCAAGAGTTATCAACCTTTGGTGCACCTAAGATAACTGTAATGGTGCTTTGTCAACATATGAAGATATTTAATTCATTAGTTTGGGGTCATAGGTGATTCTGATGCACATCAAAGTTGAAGAACACTTATCTATGGCAGTTGTCCTCAAAATTTGATCTGGAGACTCCTGGGGAGGTAGTCTCTGGGGCTCTTCAGGAGTGTGCAAAGTCATTGTTTTCATATTTATACTAAATCGTTATTTGCCTTTTTCACTGTGTAGACATTTGCACTGATGGTGAAAAAACAGTGATGGGTACACTTGTAGTTGCCTTAGCACAAATTAAGGCCATGGTACAAACTGTATTAGGAATCCATGCATTCTTCACTGCCACATGCTTGTGAAAAAAAGTCTAGTTTTACTTAAGAATGAGTCTTAATTTCATTAGGTCTTGCCCCTTAAGTACATGTTTTATTATTACTCTTTTGACAATGTGGTAAATACTCATAAGGCACTCCTGCATTCTGAAGTTTTATGGTTGTCTCAATGAATAACACTTTTGCAGCTGTTTGAGTTGGGGGCTGAGCTAGCTGTTCCCCCTCCCCCTCATGGGACACCATTTTTACTAGGGAAAAAAAAAATGACTGGTAGACAAACTATGTAGTTGTTCAGAATTTGGTATTTGGTAGAAATTTTCCCCAAAATGAACAAACAGAATTTTGTCATTAGCAATGACAAAAATTTCAAGCAAAAACAAAAATGTGGAAAACCTCCCAATACTTAATGACTTTTCTGATGAGATTGATCGTATTTGAAATGTGTTAACATTAGGAAGATCTACAGAATGAACATATTTCACGTGACCAATGCATGGTATTATAGAATCATGCCTGGGTAAATATCCACTCAAAATGCAAAGTAAAGAAATGGATTTTAATGTAACAGCACAAAAAGATCATTGATACAGTTTCAGAGTTCATGTTGTAGGAGATCTTTAAAAAAATGACCACTTGTTGAGTATTGGTGTACTGTCAAGGAATAACGTCTATTGTTATCTGAAAAAGTCATTGAAACACTTCATTTTTTTTTAAACTACATATCTGTGTGAGGCCAGAGTATCTTCAGATACTTCAACCAAAACTCTACATTGCAATAGATTGTAGAAGTAGATATGAGAATCTAGCTGTCTTCTATTGTGATTTGCAAACACATAAAGCAGTGCCGCTCTTGGGGTGACTGGGTGGCTCAGTCAGATCAACATCTGACTCTTGATTTTGGCTCAGGTCATGATCTCATGGTTTGCGAGATCGAACTCTGCACTGGGCTCTGCACTGACAGCATGGATGGAGCCTGCTTGGGATTCTGTCTCCATCTCTCTCTGTCCCTCCTCTGCTTGTATGCTCATGTACCTCTCTCTCAAAATGAGTAAATAAACTTAAAAAAAAAAAAAAAAACATTGACACTCTTTTCATGAGGTTTTTTTTTTTTGGGGGGGGGAAATAGTTATTTTTCATAAAAGCATGTTGTTTAAGTCAACATGCAGTGAGTTTATTATTGTTATTTTGAAATAAATGAATAGATAAGTGCTTAAGTGCTTAGTTTTAATTTATAATATGGTAAATATGGATGAATGTCACCCACATTTAAGAAAGCTCTTTGGGGGGCGCCTGGGTGGCGCAGTCGGTTAAGCGTCCGACTTCAGCCAGGTCATGATCTCGCGGTCCGTGAGTTCGAGCCCTGCGTCAGGCTCTGGGCTGATGGCTCAGAGCCTGGAGCCTGTTTCCGATTCTGTGTCTCCCTCTCTCTCTGCCCCTCGCCCGTTCATGCTCTGTCTCTCTCTGTCCCAAAAATAAAATAAACGTTGAAAAAAAAAAAAAAAAGAAAGCTCTTTGGGAACCTCAGTACTTTTTTAAGACTGTGAAGAGGTCTGTAGTGGGTTGAGTGTTCCCCAAAAAGATATGTTCAAGTCCTAATCCCTGGTCTCTGGGCTTGTGCCCTTATTTGGAGATAGGGTCTTGGCTGATGTAGTCAAGTTTGAGAATCTCTAACCTAAGCAACTATAATTAGCTACCCATTTCTCTTTTTTTCCATACTTTGTCCTGTCAGTACCTGCTCACTGCTGCCAGATTATTTATCCTAAAACAATTATTATGCTTCTTTTATTAATAGAATGTCAGTGGTTCATGGGGCACCTGTGTGGCTCAGTCGGTTAAGTGTCCACTCTTGATTTCTGCTCAGGTCATAATCTCACTGTTCGTGGGTTTGAGCCTGGCGTCGGGCTCTGTGCTAACAGTGCAGACCCTGCTTGGGATTCTCTCTCTCTCCCTCTCTCTCTGTTCCTTCCCTGCTTATGCTCTCTCTCTCAAAGTAAATAAAATAGTAATAATAAAAAAGAAAATGTCAGTGGTTCTTTATTAGGTAGCAAAGTTTAAGCTGTTTGTATTCAAAGCCATATAAACTATCTCTAATATACTTTTCTAACCATGTGTTGTACATTTCTCTAAGATATACCTTTTGGATTATTTGAGTGTGCATTCGTTCATTTATTCATTCAACAGACAAAAATACCTGTCTTCACTGAGTTTTTATTCTAATACTGTGCTGTCTGATATGGTAGCCATTAGCCATAGGTAGCTATTCATTTTATTTATTTATTTATTTATTTATTTATTTATTTATTTATTTTAAAATATAATTTATTGTCAAATTGGTTTCCATACAACACCTAGTGCTCATCCCAACAAGTGCCGTCCTCAATGCCGATCTGTAGCTATTCACTTTAAATTAAATGAACTTTTTTTTTAGTGTCAATACAGTCAGATTCATTTTTATTTATTTATTTTTTCAGTATATGAAATTTATTGTCAAATTGGTTTCCATACAACACCCAGTGCTCATCCCAAAAGGTGCCCTCCTCAATACCCATCACCCACCCTCCCTTCCCTCCCACCCCCCATCAACCCTCAGTTTGTTCTCAGTTTTTAACAGTCTCTTATGCTTTGGCTCTCTTCCACTCTAACCTCTTTTTTTTTTTTTTCCTTCCCTCCCCCATGGGTTTCTGTTAAGTTTCTCAGGATCCACATAAGAGTGAAACCATATGGTATCTGTCTTTCTCTGTATGGCTTATTTCAGTTAGCATAACACTCTCCAGCTCCATCCACGTTGCTACAAAGGGCCATATTTCATTCTTTCTCATTGCCATGTAGTACTCCATTGTGTATATAAACCACAATTTCTTTATCCATTCATCAGTTGATGGACATTTAGGCTCTTTCCATAATTTGGCTATTGTTGAGAGTGCTGCTATGAACATTGGGGTACAAGTGCCCGTATGCATCAGTACTCCTGTATCCCTTGGGTAAATTCCTAGCAGTGCTATTGCTGGGTCGTAGGGTAGGTCTATTTTTAATTTTTTGAGGAACCTCCACACTGTTTTCTAGAGTGGCTGCACCAATTTGCGTTCCCACCAACAGTGCAAGAGGGTTCCCGTTTCTCCACATCCTCTCCAGCATCTCTAGTCTCCTGATTTGTTCATTTTGGCCACTCTGACTGGCATGAGGTGATATCTGAGTGTGGTTTTGATTTGTATTTCCCTGATGAGGAGCGACATTGAGCATCTTTTCACGTGCCTGTTGGCCATCCAGATGTCTTCTTTAGAGAAGTGTCTATTCATGTTTTCTGCCCATTTCTTCACTGGGTTATTTGTTTTTCGGGTGTGGAGTTTGGTGAGCTCTTTATAGATTTTAGATACTAGCCCTTTGTCTGATATGTCATATTTGCAAATATCTTTTCCCATTCCGTTGGTTGCCTTTTAGTTTTGTTGGTTGTTTCCTTTGCTGTGCAGAAGCTTTTTATCTTCATAAGGTCCCAGTAGTTGATTTTTGCTTTTAATTCCCTTGCCTTTGGGGATGTGTCCAGTAAGAAATTGCTATGGCTGAGGTCAGAGAGGTCTTTTCCTGCTTTCTCCTCTAGGGTTTTGATGGTTTCCTGTCTCACATTCAGGTCCTTTATCCATTTTGAGTTTATTTTTGTGAATGGTGTGAGAAAGTGGTCTAGTTTCAACCTTCTGCGTGTTGCTGTCCAGTTCTCCCAGCACCATTTGTTAAAGAGACTTTTTTCCATTGGATATTCTTTCCTGCTTTGTCAAAGATTAGTTGGCCATACGCTTGTGGGTCTAGTTCTGGGGTTTCTATTCTATTCCATTGGTCTATGTGTCTGTTTTTGTGCCAAAATTAAATGAACTTAAATAAAACTAAACATTAGGTTCTTTAGTCTCAGTGGCTATGTTTAAGTGTTTAATAGGCACATGTGAAAGTGGCTGCTGTATAGGATGGCACAGATACAGAAAATGTCCACATTGTAGAAAGTTCTTTTAGATCCCACTATTTTTTTTTTTTTTTTTTTTTATAAATAGTCCACTCTCTTCACCTTCTATCCAAATCATTTTGCATTTTCCTCCCTCTTCAGTACTCCTGAAGTGTCCCTCTCTGTACTGGGTCTCCTCACCATACTGCCCTTCTTTCCTTCATTTCCCTGGCTCGCTTTCCTTCTTATTATTTATGAAAATCAACCTTTGGTTGACTCAGATACTACTTCTGTTAGGATTACTTTAGATGGATATAATCCCTTATTTTGATTTTTTTAACACTGATTTTATTCTGTGATATGTTTGTCCTGACCTGTATTTGTCATGTGGCATGTAGAATGGACAGTTATGGTAATTATGGTATCTTTCCTGTTAAGCTCATTGAAGGTAGGATCTTTGTCTAATAATCTGGGACATAGTAACCATCATAATATAAATAGAAGGAAAGGAGAAAAAACCAAACAGGGACAGATGAAGCTAATGTTCATTGAATGTATTAATTTTAACATACATATTACAAAATCCTCCTGTGCACTTCTATATAGATTTTTTTTGCTCTCTTTTTTCAGAACCCTTTTATTTCTATTTTTAAAAAATATTTATTTATTTTGAGAAAGAGAGAGAGAGAGAGGGTGAGAAAGGCAGAGAGAGAGGGGCAGAGGGAGAGGGAGAGAGAGAATCCCAAGCAGGCTCCATGCTGTCAGTGCAGAGCCTAACACAGGGCTCAATTCCTTGAATAGTGAGATTGTGACTTGAGCCAAAAATGAGAGTCAGACACTTAACGGAGTGAGCCACCCAGGCGCCCCCAGAACCTTTTCAATTGTCTGTTTGGTCTATCTTCTTATATGTTCCATGGGCTCTTCAAATTCATTATGTCTGAAACTGAACTTCAAAGGGCCCCATTGGTCATAATGAGAAAATTTGGGCCTCAAAAACAAACAAAAAGCCAACAAACAAAAAACCAACCAAGCACACGGTTGAAACACATTTAATGTATACATATCATATATATCATTATAATAAAAAGAAAAATACCCAACATCTCACAGGAAACCGTTGAAGAACGTAGGGCACTAATTCCTTAGTGTGAAAATTGGCAATTTAAAGGGAAGAATTCAGCATTTACTCTATTTTCTGTATTAATTATACTTTTGGGAAATCAAAGAACCCTTTACAGAAGAATTCCAGCTACGAAATATGGAAGGAATGATAGAAATAGAAGATTATAATTTTGTAACCTTTATGAAAAATTACGAGTTAGGCAGTAATCATCAATGGATGAGTGTTAAATGGAAGGTTAAATGTGGTTATGGATGTTTTGTTCCTTTACCTAACTTTGCATGCCCCTTTATCTAAATATGCACCTAAATAGTAGAATGTCTTTTAATTTGAGTCTTCTTATGATTAGTTGTAGGATATGCTTTTTGTGGCAGGAATACCACAGAAGTGACTTGTGGCCTTTTCAGTGTATCATATCAGGAGACACATGATATTGATTTGTCCCATTACTGATGATATTAACTTTAATCACTTTGCTTAGGAAGTGTGTGTCAAGTTTTCCACTGTAAAATTTCTGTTTTCCCCTTTGGAATTAATAAGTATCTCGTGAAGAGGTAGTTGAGAGTCAGGAATTTCCTGTTAGTCTTCAAACTTTCACTGTATTTTTAGCATTTATTGATGCTTCTTTCATGAATCAGTTATTACTACGATGGTTATCAACTGGTGATTTTGTAATGTGCCCATTTTACCTGTATTTGTTAATTGGCTTTCTAGTATAAGTTTCCTTTTTCTCCATTTATTTATGTATTTATTTTTATAAGTATGGACTCATGATGGTTTTTTAAAAATTCAGTGGGCTGTAAATCATTACTATCCTTTATTTTGATGCTGAAATTATCCCAGATTAGGTCAGTGGGAATACCTTCAAGCTGGTTTCTATGTTCTTTTGACATATACTCATCATTCTTTAAACACTTTCTTACTTTCTAACATAAAACCATGTTTTATGCTCTTCTTGTGCTTTCCTAGCCCTACCTGTAGAAGTAGTCCTTATTGTTTTTAATGTAGTATTTAGAAACCAAAATCTGGGCATATGGTGTGCTCCCTGATTCTAGATCCTCATAGCAGACAGACCTAGGGGGAAAGCATGTGTGTGTGTGTGTGTATACATGCATATGTATCTCTTTCTACACTTATGTCTATATCTTTACCTGTTTCTGTCTATATAAAATTATGAATCCATTCTGGTACTTCTAATTCTAATCCACCATCACAGGATTCATTCTCTTCTTCCACTTTTCTACATTTGTAACTCCCTTCTCTGATGTTCATAGTTCATGTCTCATTGTTCAAAGTACAGTATATTTACTTGTTTACTCAAACATAGAATACACAGAAAGTAGTTTTACAAATGCTGACCTAAAGCTTTTGGGGGAAGCCTCCTACTATTTAGAATTTACAATTCATCTGAAGTTAAAAAAATCTTTAGTCTGAGGGAATATAATTCAAATGCTGTGTTTAAAAGTTACTTTGGTTTCTTCTCTACCCCTCCCATCCCAGTGTGACTGTGTTATACATTTGGAATATAGTTTTGTTAGTATATCATTTTAGAATTTTACTCACCCTGATTGATTTTATTTATGCATTTATATTTACCATAGTTCTAAAAGTTCGAAGTATACCAAAAGATACACTTAAAGAAAAGTCACTCCCATCCCCCATTCCTTCTCTCCTATTTCTAGCTGTTCATCATTCCATTGTGTCCTATCTCCAATAGATAACCAATCTCATATGTTTCTAGTGTTTCTTTTGGTACAAAAGCATATACATGCAGATGTTATTTCTTTATACACAAAGCAGCATGATATACTCTTTTTTCAAAAAGTTTTATTGAGATACGATTAACATGCAATAATAGTTATCCTTTTCAACCACCACCACTTCTTATTCTAGAACATTTTCATCACCCCAAAAAGAAACTCCATACCCATTAGCAGTCATTCTCTCCTCCCCTCTCTTCCTAGTCTCTGGTAATTTATTATCTGTCTATAACAAATTTGGGATCGGTCTCTATGAATTTGCCTATCTGGATATTTTGTATAAATGGAATCATGCAATCTAACCTGAAAATAATTCTGTCAGTCCATAGACATCTTTCTCATTCTTTTTTATAACTTTCTCTTGTGTGGATACGCTATAGTTTATTAGTTTATTCAACCACTTTCCTATATATGGACACTTAGGTTATTTTCTAGTATGTGGCAGAAATGCTGCAAACGAATGACCTTGTGCATATGCATGTCAGTATTGCTGCAAGTTTATCTTCATGGTAAATTTCTAGAAGTGGGATTGCTTAGTCAAAAGGTAAAGTCACATGTAGTTTGTTATTAATTGCCAAATTTTCCATAAGGGTTGTACTAATTTGCATTCCTACCAGCCATGCATAAGAGTGTCAAAATAGTGTGTTAATTAACAAGTATACTTGTTAATTTTGCCTAGCTGATGGCTAAGAAATGGTATCTGAGTTCATTTCTCTTATTATGAGTAAGATTGAACATCTCTTGTTATGTTTAAAGGCCATTTTTGTATCTTTTTGTGTAAGTTGTTAATTTTTTAGTACATTTTTCTTTTAGGTTTATGGTTTTCTTTCCCTTAATTTTTTATAAGTTTTTATTTAAATTCTAGTTAGTTAAGATATAGTGTAATGTTGGTTTTAGGAATAGAATTTAGTGATTCATCATACATATAATCCGTAGTGCTCATCACAACATGTGCCCTTCTTAATACCCATCACCCATTTAACCCATCTCCTGTCTTTCCCATAATTTTTAAGGATTTAAAAATTCATTAGTGATATTAGCCCTTTATGATGTATTTTATAAATATTTTCTCTGTTAGCTTTCTTTTGACCTTTGTACATTTTTTTTTGCCATACATATTTTTTTTTTTTTTAATTTTAGAGGGAGAGAGGATGCGAATCAGGGAGAGAGGCAGAGGGAGAGAATGAGAGAGAAAGGATCTCAGGCAGGCTCCATGATCAGTACGGAGCTTGATACGCGGCTCAATCCCATGATCTTGGGATCATGACCTGAGCTAAATCAAGAGTTGGACGCTCAACCAACTGAGCCACCCAGACGCCCCACCATACATAAATTTTTTAGTAGTCGAATGCATCCATATTTTCTTCTAAGTATATCTGGGTTTTGAGTCATAGAAAGCCTTTCCTAATACTGAAGTTAAAGGGGAAGCCACCCATGTTTTCTTCAAGTATGCGCATATAGTTCATCTTTATTGTTTGTAGATTCTGTATTTGTGAGTTTGCCACCTCACTAAAGTTTATTTGTAACTCCCAAATTAATACTCTTGGTGTTTTTGTAGTCAGGTGCAGATATATGCAGAGTGTAGAAAAATTTGAACCATCCATTGCCCACAGTTACACCTGAGGTTGAAAATGTGATGCTCAGCCTTCTCTCAGCTCTCATATTGTAAACAAGTGTTGTTTTCATATTTTTGTGCTTTTTGTTGGTGATTTTGCTGTTTAAAATGGCCCCTTTGCAGTGCTCTCCAGCGTTCCTAAGTACAAGCAGGTTGTTATGGGCCTCATCAAGTATTATAATAGATAAGCTTATTTTAGGCATGAGTTACATAGTTTTGCTGACAGTTCAGTGTTAATGAATCAACAGCATATATTAAATATGATGTCTTTAAACAGAAGCACACATAAAGCAAGGTATGTATTGGTTGGTTGATGAAAATATTATGACCAGAGGCTTGGGGAACCTAATTATGTATTTTCCCTAGGAAAAGGATTCAGTATTTGCTAATTCAGTGTTTGTGGAGACTTTGTAGAACATAACTGATGTGAATAATAAAATTGACTCTAGTTTTATATTTTACCTTTCAATCTCTGATCCTTTTGGGGTTTATTTGTGTGAATGATTTGATGTATGGATCTAGTTTTATGTTTTTCCAAATGACTAAACAGTTGTTCCATCACTGTTTATTTATTTATTTTAAAAATCCATCTTTGTTCCACTGAGATGCCACCAACTTGAGATTACTGAGTTTTATATGCATTTCGGTCTGGCTTTGGACTCTATTCTACTTCATGGTCTGTCTATTCATGTACTAATACTACATGTTTTAATTATAGAGGTTTTATATTATATTCTAATGTTTGGTAGGGTGGTTGCCTTTCATAGTTTTTCTCTTTCTGTGTTTTCCTGGCTATTTTTGCCTGTTTATTTTTCCATTTGAATTTTAGTCTCAGGTTGTCCAGCTCCCCTACAAAAGGTTATTGGTGTTTTTATTAGAATTGCGTTAAATTTATAAGGTAATTCAAGGTGAACTGATAATTTTATGATGTTGAATCATCCTAGCCAAGAATACCAGATATCTTTTTATCTGTTCACATCTACTTTTGTATCTTTCAAGAGTGTCTTAAAGTTTCTCTCATATAGGTTTCACACATTTCTTGTTAATTTATCCCTAAGAATACTTTCTTATTTGTTGTTGTATTTAGTAGAATTTGTTCTTCCACTTTATCCTTTAGCTGTTCAATATGCTTATTATACATGAAGGCTATTGTTGAATTCTTTTATTGTTTTCAGTTAGTTTATATTATTGATTCTCGAGGGTTTTCGATGTAACCCTATCACATTATCTGAAAATAAAGGTTATTTTACTTTTTTCCCCCCAATTTATAAGCCTCTTGCCTATTTCACTGGCTAATACTTTCAGTTCAGTGTTGAACAGTAGTGGAGATAGTGAGCATCCTTACCCTGCATCTGATTTTAGTGGATATGTCCTAGCATTTCATTGTTAAGTAAGATGTTGGCTTTAGGACTAAAGTATATATTATTTACATAAAATTAGTGGATGATGCTTTAATTTTAATATAGTAAGACTGTGAGAGTAATTTCTCATGGTGCTGGCAAGATCTTGGTGTCTGAATAGAGAAAGGAAATGAAGTTGAAAGGGACAGAGGTAGGAAGCAAGTAAGAAAGGAAAAGGCTTTAGAATAATCAGAAAAACTGCTCATTGGGGAAGAGGATGCAGTTTTTTTAAATGTTTATTTATTTATTTTGAGAGAGAGCCAGTGCATGGAAGCGAGCAGGGGAGGGGCAGAGAGAGGGAGAGAGAATCCCAAACAGGCTCCACACTGACAGCACAGAGCCCGATGCAGGGCTAGATCTCACAAGTTTTGAGATCATGATCTCAGCTGAAATCAAGAGTTGGACGCTTAACTGAGTCCCCCAGGCACCCCAAGAGGATGCTATTCTTAATGATACCATATTTCATTATTCATTTGGTTAGTCAAAGACTCAATATCTGTTTGCAGAATAAGCAGTAGAAATAATTCTAGAAATACTGTATCTACTCTGCCTCTACTATCTTTCTGGCTTTTGCTAGCAGCCTGAGTAAATAAAATAGTTACTTACATTATTCTAATAACCCTGAGAATTGATCTTTGTCTCATTTCTGCAATTCTAGTTTTTCCAGAAATCAAGTATGATTTTCAGTGCTTACTGCAGCAATAGTATATGTTTATCAAATGCCTCCTATTAGAATGCCTTCTATTAAAATATGTATATATGTACACACACACACACACACACACACACACACACACACACACACATTTTTCCCATTTCCTAGTCTGGGTGTAGTATAGTTTCAAGTGAAATTTAATCCAGAGAAATCAAATAATTTCATCAGGACTTAGTTTTCTTTCTCTTGATTTTTTGTTTCTACTTCCTTCAGTATTAACCTCATTCTTAGGGTCTGCTTATGGCAAAACAGCTTTAGACCTATGTTGTCTCCTCTTTGTAGCTCCTATACAAGTTCTTGGGGTTTGTTTTGATCAGACTAGATTGGTCATATGCCTGCTGTGGCTGGGAGGATCTGGTGCCCCTGCTGGACCTGGGTGGCACACTCCACCCCTACTCTTGGGGATATAGCCCCTCCCACAACACATGGTCTGAGAATCTGGGGTTTTCCAGAAGAAATAGGGTATATTTATTAGAAGTGGGGATCAGATGCTAGTCAAGCAAAAGCTGCAACTGTCTGTTGCAATACCTGAGTCAGGTTTACTGGATAGATTTGAGTTTAATAGTGAATGGAAAAATTGTGGTACTTTAGAGAAAGGAAAGGACCTGAATGAATTTTTTAGGAATAGACTCCTTACTACTTGCTGTCTCTCCTACTTTAGCAATAGCGTACTATTTTTTCCAGAACTGTTTCCTTTAGTTTTATTGGCTTCTATCATCCTTGCTGGAGGGAAATGACATCAGGCAAATAGTGTGAAGGAAAATAAGCATAAGGGTCTTATTTTCCTGCACTTTAGGTCCTGCCTACCAGACTACTGCCAAAGACACATAAAAGCCTTACCCCAACTTTCCTCTTGACTTTAGGGGGTGGAATGTGTCATTCTTACATAACACATAGAATATTTATCAAATTATATACTTCTACCACAGGAGTTTGATTCTCTTTGTTAGTATTGTCTAAAGTTACAACATGTGAATTCTCTATCCTTACTTTCTAAGCTTGCCAATGCAAAAAAAGTAATATTTCCTTTTGGAGCCTGAAGCTTTTTTCCTTCTTAGTTCTTACTTAAGGAGAATATGTAATTTAGAGATTTGAATAGGAATAGAGAAAGTAGCCAAAACCTTTTCAATAGTCCAGTTAAAATACATAATAGCATGTGTTTAAAGTAAATCTTTGGAAGAAAGATTGGAAAATCCTGGAGAAAGTAAATATACTGTGTACCTCAAAGGCATGCCTTGCTAAGTAGAAGTGGGAGGAAGCCGTACATATCCTACCAGGGGGTCAGAGATTCTTACTTAGAAGTTTCTCTGGCAACCTTGTTCCCATCTAGGTAGTTGAGGATCTCAAAGAAGTTTCCAGTCTTCCTTCATCTGCTGGCTTTTGTGTTGAGTTAAATGCCATCACATTCTACAGCCTGACACATTTGCATAAACATTTTCCCTCTCAATTTATACAAAGGAATGTATTTTTCCCTTTGTTAGAAATATAAGAAAAAACGCCTTCAGACTTGGAAGTCTATGGAGGATTTACCTCATTTTAATCACAGATATATCAAGGAACATTCTAAATTAAACATGTAGACTTTGGTAGCAGGCCAGCATGGGTTCTAACCAGGTTTTTCATGTTTTGGATGTGTCTCCTTGACAAGTTAATCTCTGTAGGCCTCACTACTCTCATATATATAAAAGTTATTCATTCAACAAATATTTATTATTAGTCATTCTTCAATGTGTTAGGGATACATCAGTGAACAAAACAATGAAGATCCCTTCTTTTGTGCAGCCTGCATTCTAGTGGGGGAAGAAGCAATAATCAGAAACTGTATGCTAAAGATACTAACTGCTGTAGGAAAAGAACAAGTAGAGCAGGGTCAGGGAGAAATGAATTAAGGAAGAGAGCAGGTGCAGAATTAGGGGTTGTTAGGGTTGGCATCATTGAGTAGGTGACATTTGAGCAAAGACTTGAATGAGGCTTGAAAAGGCTCCCTCTGGTTGCTGTCTTGAGAACAGACTGTAGGGGGCTAAGGATAAAGGCAGAGAAAATTGTTCCGAGGCTTTCATAGTAACCTAGGTGAGAGATGATGGTGACTTAATCAGTGGAGTAGCACTGAAGATGATGAGTGGTTGAATTCTGTATAGATTTTGGAGGTTCAGCAAACAAGATTTTCTGATGGGTTGGGATATGTTGTTTGAAACAAAGAGAGGAGCCTAGACTTTTGGTCTGAGGAACTGGATGTTTAGAATTGCTATCAACTGACAAGAGGAAGACGGGTAGAGCGTGTTTTAGGGGGAAGATCAGGAGTGCAGTCCTGTATAAATTGAATTTGAGATATTTAAATATGGTGAATAGAAACCATTTAGTATAGTACCTGACATAATTATCTCTGTGAGGTAGAGAATATATTCTTACATGAAACAAGAATAACAGGTTGCAAAAGGGATATTCAGAGAAAAGGAGCTCATAGAATATAACAGAAGAACTTAAAAAAATAATAAATCAGGAGATAGAGGAAATCTCCTAGAAAATAAAAGTCAAAGAGATGCACAAATATTAGACAAATGTTAAAAATACAGCAAATTCATGTAGGAGGTCTAACTTTTTTTAGTAGGACATTCAAAGAGAGAGGCCAAAGCAAATGGAAGGAAAGAAATTATCAGTGAAATGATAGAAGAAAATTTTCCAGAACTGAAGGTCATAAATTTGTGGATTGAAAGTGCTCAACACTATGAATGGGGAAAAAAAGATACTACCTGGACATTGCAGAGCACCAGAGAGTAAAAACAAGTCACAAAGAAAGGAACAGGGAGTCTTTTCAAAAGTAATACTGGAAGCTAATAAACACTGGAGTAGTGCCTTCAAAGTTCTGAGGGAAAATTATCACAAACATCTATTTCTTTATCTATACAGTTGGTTATGAGGATGGAAGGCAGCTACGCTCACCACTGTACCACTAACACACACTGATTACGAGGGTAGAATAAAGTTATCTTCCAACATGCAAGGTCTCAAAAAATGTATCTCCTATACATCCTTTCTCAGGAAGCAACTGAATGATCGACAAGAGAGGTAAGACTTGAAAGAGACATGAAAGAAAAAAGAAGACATGAAATCCAAGCAAAGCAGGGATATAGTATTGGAGAGAGATAAACGAAATCCTAGGATGATGGTAAAAGAATGTTCAGGATGTCAGCTGACAGTGGGTTTAGAGATGACCAGTACAGATTGGAGCAGGGGGAGATAAGATCCAGGGAAGAGGGCACTAAGAAACAAATTGAACTGATACATGACATGTTTGACCATTCGGAAAGAGTTTCATAGTTCTTTCAGAGATTTAGGGACTAAGACTCTTCTAAACTTAAAGGAACTGACACTGTAGTAAGGGGTACACACAAGTAAATAGGTTTGTAAAGTTTATTACTCTCTTCCTAGACCACTCATAGTTAGAATAGAGGCTTAGAAGTCTAATATTTAACTCCTTAAACATCTGTAATTGAACTGGCAAACCAACAGCTTGGTACTGACTTTTGGGTTGGCCTAAGAATAGTCCCTGCAACACTAGAAAAGAAAGCTTAATTTGTTTTATCTTTTTCTTTTTCAGAGGATGGACAGGGGAAAACCGTTGTTTATTTTTAGTTGAAAGAACTTAAAATTTATGTATACATTTATCAGCACTTAACTGTTTTTATTTTTTCTATGTATGGCACTATCATATTTATAAGAATATCTTGTTTTTAACATGGCTGTGTAGTAGTGTGAAGGAAAAAACTTTCAGTTGTTAATTTTAGGTATAAAAAGCAACCACAAAAAAAATTTTTTTTTTTTTTTTTTTTTTATTTATTTTTGGGACAGAGAGAGACAGAGCATGAACGGGGGAGGGGCAGAGAGAGAGGGAGACACAGAATCGGAAACAGGCTCCAGGCTCTGAGCCATCAGCCCAGAGCCCGACGCGGGGCTCGAACTCATGGACCGCGAGATCGTGACCTGGCTGAAGTCGGACGCCTAACCGACTGCGCCACCCAGGCGCCCCCCAAAAAATTTTTTTAATGTTTACTTATTTTTGAGAGAGAGAGAGAGAGAGAGGAAGAGAAAGAGAGAGCATGAGTGGGGGAGGGGCAGAGAGAGAGGGAGACACAGAATCCGAAGCAGGCTCCAGGCTCTAAACTGTCAGCACAGAGCCTGACATGGGGCTCGAACCCACGAATTGAGAGATCATGACCTGAGCTGAAGTTGGACGCTTAACTGACTGAGCCACCCAGAGGCCCTGGAACCAAATGTTTTATATAATCATTTCTTTTACATTTCTCAGATGACATATGTTCTCCCAATAATCTTTTCTTTTTCTTATGGAATTCTTTGCTATGAAGTTATTTTGCAGTTGGAGATTGATTAAAAGCAAATTCAAATTTTACTATTTGAAGAATGTGGCCTAATTAATTATAAACCTATTTGATATAAACTTTGCATTTTTTCATTTGTATACTTTGGCTGTAACATAAAATTTGGCAGTTTTGTGTCCGTTTGTATCTCTCTCATATAAATATGGAGCCATGTTTATATCTCATCTGCTTTCTCATTTGGTCTGTTAATAGATAAATAGAGTGGGTACATAAAGGAAAAACTGCAAGGAGAGAAAAAGATAATCTAAATGAGGATTATTACTTTGAAGTTTTACTATTGTGTAAGATTTTATGGTAGTTGAGTTCCTATAATATATGGTCATCTAGGGGTCTGGGCACATTAGTTAATCCACTCAACAAACATTGATAGGGCACCTGCCATATATTAGGCTCTGTGCTATGTCCTGGGAATACAGGACAAGTTAGGGTGTCACTCTTGCCCTCTAATAATTCTTAGTCTCAAAGAAAGAAGTTTGACATATAAACAAGTAAATGTGATAAAATAGAAGGTTAAAAGTGCTCTACATGATATTTAGCCACATGCATAAAGAGAAAAGGTCATCTTAAGAAAAGTAGGTATTAAGAGGAACAGAGGTGAAGATGTAATACTACTTGCGGAAATAGCAACATTTCTGTTTGTAGTGTAGAGTAAGATGAAAGACTGGGAAAGCATGAGAGCCCTTTCATAAAGCAGGTGTGCAATGCTCAGGAGTTTAATTGGTTCCTCCTAGAACAGTGTTTCTCAAATTTGTGTGATCATAAGTATCACACAAGGGTTAAGTATCAAACAAACAAAAAATAAATTCGTAAACTTCACCCCAGGCCTGGAAAATCTGAATCCTCAGAGGAGGGCTGGGAATCTGTGTTTTTAACAAGTGCTCTGGTAGTTCATTACGGTAACTGATTTATTGAGCACGTTCAATTTATTAGGATATAAGTATTGTTTTCCGAACTTTCTGTGTGAGACTTCAAGCAAGAACTTGAAGACTTCAAGCAAAAACTTTCATGTGTTTGTATATGTGTATTTGTATAGGAGTATGTATATAAATATATATATAAATATGCATGTTGTTATTAAAATAGTCTACACCAGCATAAAACTTTGGGAAGTATATCCTCCCAGTGCAGGCTAGAGCTGTGACTCAGGCTGCTTGTGGTCTAGCTCAGAGGTAGTGCGTTCATTCTCCTTTTCAAAATCCAGGCCTTCCATGTTGGCAAGAGAGTACGGGTATAGGGGAGAAGGGGTCTTCAGAGTGGTTAGTAGAGAGCAGTGTTCTAAATCTAGTTCTGCCAGATAGTGGTGGCCTCCACCAATGTGGTGATCTTAGCGTAGATGATTGTTTCTTTAAGTAGTGGCCAAGTTCATCTGGATCCCTTCTGTCAATGAGAAGTGTAATCATGGCTTCTCCCACTGGTCCCTGGTGGTGGTCCATTCTTCACAGGGTGGATGTACCCCCGGGCTCCTTCTTTCCCCATCTTTCTTTTACGTCATGCTTCTGCACTTGGGAACATTGGAACTGATAAAGCCCTCTTATGTGCCTGCTGAGGGCCCCAGTCCTTTTCTTAGAAGGTAAGCCAAATACTCTACCATTCTGTTTTGGGGTTTTGGCTTTGGGCATGGACTAATCTAGCTAGCCCTCTTGTTTCAGAAACTTCAGACGGTTAACTACATGTATCTCTATGTGTAGGTGCATATAGGTCCCGCAGCTCAGAAGCAGCCAACCTGGGACCATGCTGACAGTTTCTCCTTCTTGCAGACATCTTCATCTCCCAACCTCTATCACCATTCTCTCGAAGTACCCACTTTTTAGTGATACCCCTATGAGGTCAAACTGCCAGGCTCTCCTTTGCTTTGCCTTAGTTCTGCCCTGGGAAGGTTGATTGGATGCACCAGCCAGTTTTGTTACTTCTTAGCAAACCCCAGGGGGAGCTAAATGGACATAATTTTTAGTGCTTTCCCTCAGATTGGGCATTTACTGCCTCTGGCTCTCACCTGTGGGCCTTTGTCACTGATTCTGGGACACTAGGACAATGTCACTTAATATCTTGTAAATTATGATCAGGTAAGTTTAGGAAACATTATCACAAGTAGAGGAAAATATCAGATTTGTATTTTATAGTTTTTAAAGTATAATTTAAATAAAATATCTCAATAGATTGTATCTTTGCTAATTCTTCCAGAATTAAAGTAACATAATTTGTTTGCTTTAGGGAAGGAAAAAAAGTAAATATATGTATGACTATGAATCTTTGTAGAGTATCAACATCGGTAGTTCCTGACAACTTGGTTGTAGTATGAAAAGACAATTCAGTGTATCTGATAACTGCCAGAAGACTAACAGAAGAACTGGAATTCACTGATGTTTCTTGGTTAACTTCAGGTTTTCCAGTTTTATTATCTGATACCTTCTAGATAAAAGGAGCTTAATTGAAGAGGGCATCTTTTGGGATGAGCACTGGGTGTTGTATGGAAACTAATTTGACAATAAATTTCATATAATAAAAAAACAAATAATGATCATAAATAAATAAATAAATAAATAAATAAATAAATAAATAAATAAATAAATAAATAAAAGGAGCCTAGACCACTAGGTGGAGCTTTATAATTAGAAAATGCAAATGCTCTATTGCTAACACCGGGCTCAATCTAGCAAAACAATGGCCATTCAGAGCAGCTGGTGGCCTTCTGAAGACATAGGTTTAAAGTAAAAGAGGAAAGAAGGACAGATGAAGATAAAAGAGAAAAGAAGTAGAAGGGCAAGAAAAGGGAAAAGAAGAAAGGAAACAGGCATATTGTTAAGGAATAAGTAAAATGGCATTTGTTGCTGATTTCTTTTTTTGATTATTCATTTATTTGACATGTATTTAATGAGAGTCAAAGAATCTGGCTTAGGATACCATGGTTAAGAAGATGTTTTTCCTACTTTCTGAGAGTTATAGGTAAAGGGAGCTTAGCCTTTTTTTTTTTTTTTTAATGTAAGCTCTAAACCCAGTATGGGGCTTGAACTCCCAATACTGAAATCAAGAGTTGCATGCTGTACTGACTGAACCAGTCAGGTGCCCCTATAGGTAAAGGGAGCTTAAAATATCTGAATTTAAAATCTTGACCCCTTCTTTGTAGAGTATATGTTAAATAACATGGAAATGAATATTTTTTAATTTTAGTTTTGTTTCTTTCATATCCTCAATGTCATTCTCCTATCAGAGTGAACCTTTCCTGGAAATAAAAAAAAAAAAAAGCTACCCTTCACGATGTATTTGAAAATTAGCTACTTAGGGGCTAGTAATTCAGGCATCTAGAGCATGCAGTTCATTACTCGTCTCTTATTAATGGGATGGGGGTCCTTAAATGTGTTGAATGAATAGTAGGATCAGATGGGGACCTCAGTAATCTGTCTCCTGATTAGAGTTTACAAACTTCCTTGCCCTTTGTAGAATTCACGTTTCTGAGTTTGAACACTTTCCTGACAGCACCATACACACTCCTCCCCTGGAGCACACCATTGTCATTGCCTGTTTATAGGGCATTCTGTGTTTTTCCATAATGGTGAATTGTTTTATGGTAGAGTCTGTGTCTAATTTAATTCATTTATGTAATCCCAGCATTTGGCAGGTGTGAGTGCTCAAAAATTTTCGGTTGAAAAAATGAAGAAATCTTAGTTGTAGTGCACTTGGTGTAAGATAGGTTTATACTGGAATCCTTTCTGAGAGAGTTAATTTTT
The DNA here is from genome assembly GCF_007474595.2 of Lynx canadensis. NCBI lineage: Eukaryota > Metazoa > Chordata > Mammalia > Carnivora > Felidae > Lynx > Lynx canadensis. The sequence goes on from NC_044308.2 coordinate 113,688,250, forward strand.
GGATATACCAGAAAGACTTTCCCTTAATGCTTTTCACACATAAAAGAGTGTGTGGACAATTACTTTGAAGTTTAAGATATAGTGCACTTTCAAAGATAACCAGAAGATATACCAGTCATAAGATAGGGATGTATGTAATACCAATTCTGTAAATACAACTCTTAAATTTTAATGTGAATTCTTTTGCTTTGCCTGGATAAATAGCCCAATTTTAGTTCTCTATTTCTTTTTTTTTTTTTTTTTTTAAATTTTTTTTTTTTTCAACGTTTATTTATTTTTGGGACAGAGAGACACAGGGCACGAACGGGGGAGGGGCAGAGAGAGAGGGAGACACAGAATCGGAAACAGGCTCCAGGCTCTGAGCCATCAGCCCAGAGCCTGACGCGGGGCTCGAACTCCCGGACCGCGAGATCGTGACCTGGCTGAAGTCGGACGCTTAACCGACTGCGCCACCCAGGTGCCCCTTAGTTCTCTATTTCAAAAATGATAGGGACTGATGACATCTATTATTTACTACTTCAGGCTCTAGGGCTTGCTGAGCACTTTATGTTATAATGAGTGTAGGAACTAAGTCAAGGTTGAGTAAAGGAATAAAAGATAGGAAGAGAGGGGAATTTCACTGCAGGTGAATTCTACATCAGAGGTTAGTGTCAGTAGATCATCTATTTGTTGAATGCCAGAGCTTTCATATTCAAGAATATGTATTAGAAAATAGATATACCATTATAGACCTCATAACGCTTGCTATGTTAAAAAGAACAAAAAGCCGGGGCGCCTGGGTGGCTGAGTAGGTTGGGTGACCGACTTTGGCTCAGGTCATGATCTCACAGTTTGCAAGTTCAAGCCCCGCATTGGGCTCTGTGCTGACAGCTCAGAGTCTGGAGCCTGCTTCGGATTCTACCTCTCTCTACCCCTCCCCTTCTCACTCTCTGTGTCTTTCTGTCTCTCAATAAACATTAAAAAAATTTTTTTTAAAAGAACAAAAAGCCTTCAAATAACAGAAATGTTTTTTTAAATACCTTTTTTGAGGTATAATTCACATACCATACAATTCATCCTTTTAAGGTATGTAATTTAGTGTTTTTTTTAAAGCATATTCACAGATTTGTGCAACTCTACCACACCTTTTCATCACCCCAAAAAGAAACTTCATACCTAATCAGTCACTCTCCATTTCCACATCCTCCCAGTTCCTGGCAACTACTATTTTTTTCTTTTTTGTCTTTATGGATTTGCCTAGGCTGGAAATTTTGTTAAAATGCAGTCACACAATATGTGGCATTGATGACTGGCTTCTTTTCACTTGGCATAATGTTTTCAAAGTTTATTCATATTGTAGTATGTTATCAATACTTATCAGTACTTCATTCCTTTTCATTGCCAAGTAATCTGCCGTTGTATGGATATGCCTCATTGATCAGTTGATGGATATTTGGTTTGTTTATACTTTTTGGCTATTATGAATAGTGCAGTTATGACCATGCATGTTCAAGTTTTTGTACGTACAGATGTTTTCATTTCTTTTGATTATATACCTAGGAGTAGAATTGCTGAGTCATATAGTAGCTTGGTGTTTAACATTTTGAGGAGCTGCCAAGCTGTTTTCCAAAGTGGGCTTACCATTTTCCAATCTCATTAGCAATGATTGAGAGTTCTAATTTTTCCATACCCTCGCCAACACTTGTCTTTTTAAAATTTTATTTTAATTATGACCATCATAGTAATAGGTATGAAGTGGTATCTCCTTGTGTTTTTTAAAAATGTTTATTTATTTATTTTGAGAGAGAGCCTGTGCATATGCACTTGCGCAGGAGTGGGGTAGGGGCAGAGGGAGAGAGAGGGAGAGCGAGATTCCCAAACAGGCTCGATGCTCAGTGCAGAGCCCAAAGTGCGGCTCAATCCTATGACTATGAGGCCATGACTGAGTCTAAATCAAGAGACAGACACTTAACCAACGGAGCCACCCAGGCGCCCCCTTTGTGGTTTTGACTTGTATTTCCCTAATGACTAAAGATGTTGACAGTCTTTTCATGTGCCCATTAACCTTCGTATGTCTTCTTTGGAGAAATGTCTATTGAAATCCTTTGCACATTTTATTTATTTATTTTTTATTTTTTTTAATGTTCTTTTATTTTTGAGACAGAGAGAGACAGAGCACAAGCGGGAAGGGGCAGAGAGAGAGGGAGACACAGAATCCGAAGCAGGCTCCAAGCTCTTGAGGTATCAGCACAGAGCCTGAAGTGGGGGGGCTCAAACCTATGAACCATGAGATTATGACCTGAGCCAAAATTCAACGCTTAACTGACCGAGCCTCCCAGGCACCCCATTTTTTTCCTTTGCATATTTTAATGTTTTTATTTCTTATTTTTGATGGAGAGAGAGAGACAGAGTATGAGTAGGGGAGGGGCAGAGAGAGAGGGAGACACAGAATCTGAAGCAGGCTCCAGGCTCTGAGCAGTCAGCACAGAGCCCAACGCAGGGCTTGAACTCATGAACCATGAGATTATGACCTGAGCCAAAGTCGGACACTCAACCAACTGAGCCACCCCGGCGCCCCTCCTTTGCACATTTTAAATTGGATGGTTTGTCTTTTTATTATTGAATAGTTAAGGCTCATTCTATATTCTGACTGTAAGTCCCTTATCAGATATTTGATTTTCAAGTATTTTCTCTCATTCTGTCTTTTCATTTCTTGCTTCTTTGAAGCACAGATATATTTATATACATATAAATGCAGTATTTATAATATGATGAAATAAGGTGGTTTGGATTTATTGCATTGTGTGTGTTTGGTTATATTAGGTAGCTTGTCATTAGGGGATGAACAAGGATTCCAGCAGTTGTCTTTACTAATATTCAAAGCTGTTCCATCAATCAGTATGGAATACAATTATAGGAAGCCAAAAAAGAACAAGCTACTAAGAGCAAAATATAATGTCCTCTAGCATATATCACACCTGTTTCCTACTGTCTTTTTTTTTTTAACGTTTAATGTTTATTTTTGAGAGAGAGAGAGAGAGAAACCGTGCAAGCAGGGGAGGGCAGAGAGAGAGTAAGACACAGAATCTGAAGCAGGCTCTAGGCTCTGAGCTGTCAGCACAGAGCCCAACATGGGGCTTGATCTCATGACCCGTGAGATAATGACCTGAGCTGAAGTCGGATGCTTAACTAACTGAGCCATTCAGGTGCCCCCTTCTTACTGTCTTTATGTTATCCTAGTTACAAACCAGTATAGAAATGCTAGGGGTTGAGGGGCACCTGGGTGGCTCAGTGGGTTGAGTGTCTGACTTCGGCTCAGGTCATGATCTCACTGTTTGTGGGTTCGAGCCCCGCCTTGGGCTCTATGCTGACAGCTCAGAGCCTGGAGCTTGCTTTGGATTCTGTGTCTCCTTCTCTCTCTGCCCCTCCCCCACTTGCACTCTGTGTCTCTCTCTCTCAAAAATAAATAAATATCAAAAAAAAAAATGCTAGGGGTTGAGATGGTGAGAACAGAATAGTTGTTTCCTTCTTTTGTGACTCAGGCAAGATATACTCTCAGAAATATAACCAAAAAAAAAAAGGGCCAACTGGTTCCAGCGGGAATGATAGTAGTTCTACTTTTGTAGAAAGTCACCATCAAATAAATGCCCTCACAATTGATTGACATCATAGTGTTACAAGCTGTTGTTTTTCTTTGACTTGTATAGTGAGAGTAACCCTTTGGTTATAAAACTCACATTTAGATGGAGGCTGGCAGATAGGTGGAGAAAATGGAGTGTGTCTTTGTCTCAGTCTAAGTGGAGATGTTTCACCATTAGTAATTGAGCAGGTGAACTGCTTTGTTGAACGTGGAGTGGCACACTGAGATGATTTTTGCAGTCATTTGCCCATCTTTTTGACCAGTCTCTCCCAGTAGTCCATTTGAAAGTATTCTTAGTTCTCTTATCACATCTTTATCTTGATACCAAAATGCAGTGGTAATAGTGAAGACATCTTAAAGTTGGCTGAGATAAATTAGGAAATGGTCATATCTGGTAAATGATAGGCACAGATGAGTGATTTTTTTTTTCTTTTTTCCTTTTTCTTTTTTTTGCAACAAGTGTTTGAAATAGAGCACTAAAAGCCTTGTGAGAAAGATGTTCATCTCCTCAAGGTTTTTCCCTGGAATGCTATCAAGATCAATACAGATTCCTGACTAAAATTTCTCAGCTGTATTTGTGAAAAGCTGTGGGTTTTGTAGACTGGCCTGTGCTGTAGTGTTTTAACATTTTTTTTAATTTTCCTTTTTTACAATATAAGAACTAATTCTGGACTACAGATAGCTATGTGACAGTTCCCTAAACTTTGCTTCCTAAAGTATAACCGTTAAGCCTTTTGTGGTAACATTGCAGTTGTCTCTTAAGAAAGATCTTTTAGATTGAGGTCTTATGACTGCTTAAGTTCTTCAGGAATATCTCTCCTGACTCCTCTCCACACCCAGAAAGATATTTTGGATAATCTTAATCTTAATCTTGTGCTTTGATCAGAATGAAGAGATGAGTCAGAGAAATTTTCGAATACTAATACTTTTGGGGGAGGTCTCACAACATAATCTTGTATCTGAAGCCACATTGACTGTTGGTTTTGCTCTTCCAGGCTGAAGGACAAATTTGTGATCATGAGTATATTGCATAATGGTGACATAATTGAGGGTGTAGGCTTATCCTTTAGAACACAGCCCCTGAGAGACTTGTGTTCAGTACATAATGTAAAGATATTTAAAGGTAGTTATGAAACTCTTTGCTGTCAAATAGCAGGGACATCTCTCTCATTTTGTATATAGTTTGCTATGTAGGTGATGCTGTCCTTAAGTAGAAAACAATTGACGCCTCCATGTCTCATTGATATCTGTGGTTAAGCTCAAATACTACTAAGTTCAACTTTCATGTGGTAATGTTTTCTACCAGACTAAGAAGCGAGCACTCTATGACCCTTGAGGAAAACAGTCTCATTTGACAGTTTCAGTGCCATCTAAGATTTTATCTAGTGTGTGATGAGGTATGACTGTTATGTTGATTTGCAGTCTAGGGAGATAAACTTGGGCCCTGGGGCCCGGGGATAGGAGATCTATCATAGAAGAAAGGTAATGTTCAAAAGAGCAATATTTGATGTTGTTGGCCAGCTCTGATTGTGAAACATTTAAGACATTTGGGCTCTAATTTGAAAGATTAGTTGAAAAATAATTATTTGACATATTCTGTGCCTATTACTCTGCTAGGTACTGGGAAGTTAGAGCAAATAAGACATAATTCCTGATCTTAAGGTACTTACATGTAGGGGAAGATAGACATACAGGCAGATACTTTTTTCCATACATTGAGGTATTTACTTTTTTATCTCCCCATTATGGAAGCATGCACAAAGGGGGATTACCAAATACATTTGAATATGCCATCAGCTGCAGTAAAAACTATTTTTTAAAACTCGAGAATAAAATAAATGCACAATTCAGAATAGTGATGACCATTGGGAGAGAAGCCGGAAGATAGGATTCAGGAAGGGCCATGTGTAGCTTGATTGGGACTGGGAATATTCTAATTCATAAATTGGATGATGGGTTTATAGGTATATATTTTTATCATTATGCATCATAACCTACATAAGTATACATATTCTTTTGTATCTATCATTATTACCTAATTTTTAGAAAACAAGATATTTCAGTAAACATTTCCAAATCTTAATTTATTATAAGCTTTTACTTAGGATAAGTTGAGGGAGAAAAATTAAACTCACTTAGTTAGCCAAACTCCTCCTCTGTCTGCCTATTCATCCATCCATCCATTTTATACTTTAATTTTTGAAACACAATAAAAATAATGTGGAAGTCTTTTCACATGACCTGAATGTCCTGTTACCCTGCCACCTAAAGTTCCATGTGCTCTGTTCAGAACCCAGTTTATAGGTCAAAAGCATTCTGTCTGGGCTGGCTAGCCAGACATTTAAGTATTCATTACGTGTGTGTGTGTGTGTGTGTGTGTGTGTGTGTGTGTGTATTTAATGATGTTTGTGCATGGCTTAGCTAGGGAATTTGAAATCTTTGTAGGGTTTTCTATTTGCTAGGTGGTTTTTGAATTGAGGGTCATCAGTAGAAAAAAAAAACAAAGAAAAATACGATTTCATCTTTCATCTATGTCCCGTATTATACAAGTGTTCTCTGAAAATAGCACCAATTTTCTGGGAAAGGTCATGACTAAGACTTTTCTCACCCTTTACCCCTACTCTCCAATTCATGTTTCCTTCTTATAACATGGTCATGTGCTCACCCAAGTCTGGCTTATGAACCGTGTAGAGTATTTGTGCAGTTTTGTTTTTTAAGTCCTACACTGTGCACATGATGCAGTATTTAATTTGGAATGAGCTCTGAGTTTAGTCACACGTGCTTCTTGTGGTGTTTATCTTGGAATCCACAAGTAGGAGGGAAGTATTTTTGCTTTTTATACATCTGGACATTGTTCGTGGTCCCCCTGTAACTTGGGAATTCTGTGTGAGGCAAAATCCAAAGAACAGTATTAAAAATAACATAGAGTTATAATGACATCTGAGTAAAAACCCTTGAGAATACTCTTCTCATCCCAGCAGAGTTTGATTTTGATGGTGAACTTTCTCAATTGTGTAGTTCACTGTTTGGCCCGAGTAGATCACTGGGATTATAAGGTTACCTAACACTCTCGCATGTAGGCTAATGGGCTGCCAGACTTTCTGAAAGTCTACAGCAGATTTGGCTTTTTGGGAGTAAGATTTTGCCTTGATTTTGCACGGGGTAAGATAAGTAAAATAAATTCTGCTTATTGCTGCTCTGCCTCGGCCAGTCTCCTGCTTCACAAGCAGCTTAAAAGAGATCTGTGAGGGTCTTTCCATCAGTCTCTGACTCTGCCTCATTCCATCTAACTTAGAGCTAAAAAGTTGGTCCTGAGAACACCTCAGGCACTGTGTCAGGACTGGGGCAAGGGTGGTGGAGGGTGTCTAGTAACCTTATCTTTCCCCTAATTACATGGGAGAAGTTGTTATTTAGACAAGATTGGACATGGGCTAGCACAGCACCCTCTCCTTTTGGCTGGGGGTCTGCTAGGTTGGCAAATGGGGGAAGGGACCTACAGAAGCCTTGCTGCTCTTTGAGCCAGTTTGCATATGGACAGTACTGCTTTTTGGCCCCAATCTAGTTTTCTTTCATTCCCACGTCTCATCTTTTATGCAGCTGCAGAGAGCAGGCTGGGAAAGCAGAATGAAAGCTTCAAACAGATTTGCACTTGAATAAAAGAAAGAGTGATTTCTCTTGTTCAGAGTACAGACCAGTTTGAGGAGAAAGCTATTTGCTTTTTCACTTTCTCCGTAAGGACTGTTTGCTTTTTTCCCTTCAAATGTAATGAAGAGGGGAAAAAGCTAATAAAGTGGTTGGAACCTGCTGGTTATAATTCATATAGAATTTTCAAATGTGCCTAATAAGGTTTCTCATACAATTATAAAAGAAGTAAATAATTGGAGGGCAAAGGTCAAAATTCTGTGGAGGTTTTAGAATCAGTTGAATATGAGGTGGTTTGAGTACTGGGATAAGGCAACTCAAGTAGGAGCTGTTTCTCTTTGCTGGTTTATTTGGCCTTTCCTTTGGGAATTTTTTTTCTCTTTACTTTCGTAATGCATTTTGCAACTTTCGGTTAAAAAAATATCCATCAAAGTTTAAACTTTTAGCAAATAAACACATCCTGATTTTATGATGGGAATCACAACATAGCAGAGAATGGCTTGACTTCAGCTGGAGAGAGGTTAATAGTAGGAACTCCAAGGGTTGATACCAAGATCATGCTTGTTTAATGTTTTAATGACTCCAAAAGGAAATGGTGAAATCTGCTGATGACACCAAATTGCTTTTGCTGATCCAAACAGGGATTTCTGGGAAGCTTCTTCAGAGTATTTGGAATAGTGGAAGAATTGGGCAATGTGGTGTCAGACACACCAAACTTGAAGTGAAGGTTTACATAAAGTAGCAGGAATAACATCAATATATTGAAGTTACAAGCCTGCCAAGTCTTCCAAGAGGAAGACTGTGAAATCCCAGTAATGGACTTGGCTTTGATTCCTCCCATGAAAGGAAGACTTAGGGCAAAGGATATATATATATACACACACACACACACACACATATATATATATATATATATATATATATATATGTATATGTATATATGTATATATGTATATGTATACACACACACACATACACACACACCTCTGTAGCAATAGTTGTAATTATAAAGTATAGTGATTTAAAAATATGGTGTTTGAGTTTTTCTTTTTTTTAATGCCAGCAGTAGTGCATCCAAATAAATGCTATTTCCCTTAAAATGGTCATGTAAGATTATATACTCATTTTATTCATGCTTCTTCTTCTTTTTTTGGGGGGGGGATAGCTCCTAGAACATTCTTTTGACTATTTTCTATGGTAGCAGGTCTTCATTTTGTGGGTTATTTTTGATTTTTGATATAACTAACTGCCATTTAGAATCAAGCATGATGAATAAGGTGAATGAGCAAACTAAGTACATTTTAAATGTAAATTAAATATAAAGTACTAGAACTAGTTTTCTTTTATTGCTTCTATGATTTCTGAATTAATGAAAAATTGCAAAAATATTTGTGTAATAGTAGTATTAGAATAAACTTTTTTTAAAATTTTTTTTTTCAACGTTTATTTATTTTTGGGACAGAGAGAGACAGAGCATGAACGGAGGAGGGGCAGAGAGAGAGGGAGACACAGAATCAGAAACAGGCTCCAGGCTCTGAGCCATCAGCCCAGAGCCTGACGCGGGGCTCGAACTCACGGACCGTGAGATCGTGACCTGGCTGAAGTCGGACGCTTAACCGACTGCGCCACCCAGGCGCCCCGTAGAATAAGCTTTTTTTAAAAAAAAATCTTTAGGTGAACTGCTTTGCTTTCCCTCCCAGGTTTATTGAGGTATAGTTGATGAAATTGCATATATTTAAGATGTGGAATGTGATGATTTGGTATAGGTACACATTGTGAAATGATTACCACAGCCAAGTTAAGTAACACACACATCATGTCACATGGTTACTACTTTTGTGTGTGTCTTGAGAACATTCTAAATTTACTTTCAGTAAATTTCAAATATACAGTACAGTATTATTAGATATAGTTATCATGCTATACATTAGATCCTTAGAACTTATTCATCTTATAACCAAAGGCTTATACCTTTGACCAGCATTTCTCCATTTTTTCCACCCCAGCCCCTGCTAATTGCATTCTACTTTCTGTTTCTATGAGTTTGACTTTTTTAGATTCCACATATAAGTGAGATCATACAGTATTTGTATTTCTCTGTCTGGCTCATTTCACTTAATATAAAGTCCCCCAGGTTCATCCATGTTGTTGCAAATGGCAGGATTTCCTTTAGAATAAATTTGGTTGATTTATTTCACAAACATCATTTCACTTACTATATCACTTATATATAGCTTACATTTCATGTGTGTATCATCTATGTATAACTTGCATGTCATTTAGATATGTAAGTTATAGATACTTGTGAAAATACCCATTTCATTACATTATAGATACACCATGTTTATAAGTGACCTGAGATTTTTTTAATGCATTGATATTTTCTCAGTAAAGCCTACATCTACGTAATGAAAAAGACCCTATGGGTTAATAAAGAAGATAGCCACTGTCACAAGCTGCGGGCTGACCACCTAGTATATCTATATCCATCCATTCATCCATCCTTCAAAAAAGCCATGAGTGACAGTCCCTTACCTTGAGATGCTTGGTTTTATTTGCTTGGTGATGTATACATGTGAAACAAACAGCAGTTAATTCCATCAGTGTTAGTGGAGTAAGTCAATGATTTCAAACATTATCCGTGGAAATTTTATTTTGATTCAGTGAGGGTGGGATAGGGATGCTGCTGAATCCTTGCCTTCTCTTCTCCTTCTCCACAAGAATCCCTGGTGTAACTTTTGAAAACCACTGGTACAGAGAATATGTTTTCTGGAGAGTCAGAAAAGATTTGGCATATGGAGTAGCTAGGGAGGCTAACTTCATTTCTTCTTTATTCTTCTGCAGTTATTAAAACAGAATTTAAAATTTCTGGTTACCAATCCTTTGCTTCCCTATTTTAAAAGTCAGTATAGACACAAATCCCCCACATATTTAAATTTATGACAGTTTGCCTTCATAGTTCTCTGTGTTTAAACTCTTAAAGTAAGAGAAAAGTCAGTAGAACTATAATTTAAGAGCAGATGGATAGCCCAAAAATAAAATATGTCTTAAAGCTCAATAGTTCTAACTGCAGGGCTCCAGTGTGGCCTGTCAGAGTCACTGGGGGGAACTTGTTAAAAACAGCGCTTTCAAATTGTAGCTCAGACATATCAAATCAGAATCTCCATAGTAGGGCCCAGGTATTTTAACAAGTTCTCTACATAAAATAGTATCTCCTAAAAATAGATATATATGCAAAAAGCCTAAAGATAGAATAATGTTAGAATGTATTGAAGTAAAGCATGACGTAGTGTTTGTCCTATGTGGTTCTTCTCCTTTTTTTTTTTTTTTAAAGATTTTATTTTTATGTAATCTCTATACGCACCGTAGGGCTTGAACTCACAACCCTGAGATCAAGAGTTGCATGCTCTATCAACTGAGTCAGCCATGTGTCCCTATCCTATGCAGTTCCGATGACAGAGTATCGTTGATAATTATTTGAACCCATTAATAGTAATAGAAAGCTTGGTATCATGGTTAAGAGATGGGTTCTGGAGCCAGAATGTCTAGATTCAAATCATACTTTGGTCGCTTACTAGCCATGTTACCTTGGGTAAAATGTTTAATAATTTCTCTGTGCTTCAATTTCCTTACCTGTAAAATGGAGATAATACTAATGACATTCATCTCAATGGATTTTTGTGAGGATTGCATGAGATATTGAGTAAAAACCACTTAAAACACTATTTGGCACGCAGTAAGAGCTCAAAACTTTGCTATTATTAGTATTTGTTTGTCTACTGTATAGACGTATTTTACTCCGTATTGTGATGTTTTTCTTATCAAAAGCAAAGGAAGGAAGAAGGAAGTGAAGTATCTAAGAAGGAAGTAAAAAGAAAGCAAGGAAAATGATTGCTGAGGCACTATAATGTATGTGTCTTAAGTACTTACATTTAAGTATATTGTATAAAAATATGTAACGGGAAAAAATTACACGCTCTTTTATTTCCTTGGAATAGGACTTTAAGGTAATAGGTTCTAAATTTGCTTCATTTTGTTTCTTCAGTACTCTGTTAAACCAACAAAGGTGATGTGATCCTAACAGACACAGTAGATGGCGCTTTAGACTTAATTTTTAAAGAAACAAGTACTAGAAAGAAAAAGAAAATATAAAGCACATTTTAATGGGCTTTTTTCCCCTTCACTACCAAGACAATTTCATCTTAGAGTACGTGCCTCTAAGAAGTAAAGATTTTTTTTTTTTGGACAGAGTTGGATGATAATTTTAGCAAAAATAAATCTCCCAGTTGCTATTTTGTGCCAGGTTTGTCACTTGGAAAGTATTAGTTTTGTTTTAAGCCACATATATATAAGGAAGTTATTTTCTTTCAAAACATTGCCTTATTTATGAGGATTTTTTCCTTCTTTGTCTCTGTATTTAATATTTCTGCTCCTCATTGTATTTTTGGCCCTTTATTATTATTATTATTATTATTATTATTATTATTTTATAAAAATGTAGTTGTAAAATTAATTTGAATCACACCAATTTATAATGTAGTCATGTTAAAAAAATCAGCTATATTTATTCTGGTATGCCTTAAAATATAGTTTTACATTAAAAGATAATTATAGTACTGTACTTTGTTACTACTAAACTGTGTATTTAATAATTAAAAATTATTTAATCATAGGAATAACTCTATGAGGATTCTTCTTCTTCTTTTTTTTAATAAATAAACTATCTCAGAGATGTTTAGTAACATCCTTAGTGGGTGAACTAGTAACTGGTTCAAGAATTTCATCAGTGCAATAAAGTTGTATTTGTGAACACCTACTATGTGCCAGTCAGGCTAAGCACTAGGCATGGTATAGTGGCCAAAACCGAACAGACACAGCTCTTACGAACCTTACAGATTATAAGATACTTGATAGAGTCCCTTTGAAATCTAAAGGACTGGGAGTAGATCATGAAGATACAAAGATGTATTTCAGAGTCATTGTGATTGTTGGATAGACCAGATAGCTTTTCACCAAAGAGAAAGATAGAATCATACCTCGCTTGAATGTATTACTATATTAAAATATTTATTTAGGTGTTCTCATAGTAGTCAGGGGTAAAGCAAGACTTCCCTTGTGTAACCCTTAACAGTTAAATCATAAAATCAACAATAAAAAACAACACAAGCTAAACTGTCTTCCAGAAAAGAATCAGGAAGAGTAAGGAAAATATGAGTATATGAATGTCAAAATTTTCCATTGATTAAATGGTATTAAAATGTCTAAAGCAAGAAAGAAAGTGTCATTCAGTAATGGGAGTCTGATAAAATAATGTGGTTTGTGCACAGTAAGACCATGATAACTTCTAGATGGCTTCAGTTGTACCATTTTGGTGAAATCTTTTGGTATATAACCAGGCCAGTGATACCTTAAATGGCCAAGTACCCCTTTCTTCTTGGGACATTTAACATTTTTCTGTTAGTTGATTTTCTTCAAAATGTTTCACTCTGTTATTTTCCCAAATATGATCCCAAGCCCCTGTTGTTTTCCCAAATAATCCAAGCCCCTGTGATATAGGAAGATAATGTAATTGATAAGGCAATAAAGACCAAGAGTTTTTATTTGGGAGATTACTTGGGAGATAAGACTCAATTCAACTTAAGAACATTCAGGTTTAAGATGTTTTTTGTAGAAAGGCAAATATTTGGTCTTAAAACAAAAAACTTTATCTTAATTTGTATAATATATCAGGCAGTCACTAACATGTAACACTTAAATTACCTTGTGTATTAAGGTATTTATGATAATGGAAAAATCTGCCTAAAAAACAATGTCTTCAGTAAGATATTTTTTAAAAAACACTCTTAACTCTCTTATTTTCGAGAACTTGACATACTCCAGCAAAACATTTACAACTATAGGAAACATGAAATTTTTCAGAAATGAATACTGATCATAAATAAATATGGCCACTGTGACAAAATTAAGTAAATAGCTGTCCTATCTGTTAAGGAAAAGCTCTCTGACTTTTGGAGTTATATCTAGAATAAGTAGTTAATTGGACATTTGGTTACTATTCCTATTGCATACCAGAGTCCAGATATACATAATAATTTATTATAATCTACAGGAACTTAGCAGATAGGACCCTTTTTGAAAAATGGAGTCTCATGAAGCGTGGTTAGTTCTAGAATCATCCTAGGTTGAGTTTAGATTAGGGGACATTTTGAACTTCTTTGTTCATAGAAATGTTATCTCCTTATTTCTTACAAGACACAGTGAACTCTGGACATCTTCTGGAACAGAGTAGATGTAGTATAGATCTCTTGCAGTAGGAATTGGGGTCTGGAGATAGATGCTGCTCAACATGCAGTGGTACAGTATGTTTGCTTTTATGGCAAATTTGCTAACAGAATATGCAGTTGGTAGCCTGTGGTTTGTCCATTGAAATATAGTATCACTCATTTGGTCTAGAGCTGGATGAGGTTTGTAATAACAGTATCATCCGGATGTCAAAGGGCTTTTGGTCTTTTTCTTCTCTGGTAGTGTGCTATTATCAAGTGAAATTGTTATGAACATTTTCAGAAGAATAGAAATGTAAATTAAATTATTTGTTAGCTAAAATGAGGCAACTACCTTTAGCATTTAAGGGAGAATCCATTTTTTTTTCCAAGGCTTATTGTCCTCTTGGTTTAAAAGGCTTGGGCAGAGTGGAGTAAGAATGGTTAAAGTTGAAATTGGGAAGTTGAAACCTGTCTCCTCTTGATCATATGATCACAAGTGTCACAAAAGAATGGGTCTCTTTATCAAGGCAAATTTAGATATTAAATTATATTTCAACCATAGTAGCATTTTTTAACTTACGTAAACCATAATTGACTTTATACTTTTCTATTCTTTTGTGAGGTGATCTCTTGTGGCTGCAAAGTTGTTTATGGTTAGACCTGAAGATAACTTATTCTCATAAGGACACCTTCTATAGCTTAGTGTTTATTTGCAAAATAAACCACATTTCCCCCCATCCTATTAAAATGATGAAACCATTTTCTAGCATATGGAAACATTTCTGCCCCTCATGTTCTTTTGAGCAAATAACCCCATGTGATTTACAAATGTTGGTAAAAGCAGTAGATGTTTCCAAAGGCTATTAGAATGGTCAAACTAGTATACAGGTATTTAAAATAAGTTCTTCATCAGATAAATCAGATAAATAAATCTTCATCAGGATAAATGATGACCAGAATGAATAAAGTATTAGTCACTCTTTCCAGTGTTTTAATTCCAGAATTCCTTTAATTTTTGTTGCTACTGTAAGTTTTGTTGATCCTAAAATAACGGTATCATTACAAAAGATCATCTCCTCAGATAATCAAATGCTGCCCAAACCAAAGGTAGAAAATTCTCCCTGGCTTCATTCATAAAGAAAATGATAACTGGAATTTTAAAAATGTTCAAACTTTGTAAGTTTTCAGCAACACTGCATGCAATGAGATTTTGGGGAAAATGCAACTTCAGAGCTCTCTGAGGATTCTAAAAGCAAAAATTTTTGTTGTTGTTGTTTTGTTTTGTTTTGTTTTTTAGCATGGAACTATTTTTGAATGAGATGTTTTTGGGCATTTTCAACTGAGTGTCCATAATTACACCAACTATTTTGTGAGACTTCATTAATTCAGCACATATTCTAGTCCTATCTACTGTAGGACACCACGCTAAGCATTGCAGAAGGAGAAAAATGATTAAGATTTTGTTTCTGTCCTCAGAGAACTTATTATTTAGTGAGGGAGAGAGCATAAATATACAAACATCTACAGAACAAAGCAGGAAGAACCATCTGAAAGGACTCTGTGGACAAGCCAGATCTCATCCTCTTATTAAGATGAATGCTTCGTGAAAGAGGGCTTATGAACTGGACGTTGTAGTACATGTAGGATTTGGACAGATTAAGATGGGGTTGGGGTAAGAGTTAGGCTTTTGGCAAAGATAAAAATGTGAGCAAAGATGGAGCAGAGGTGGAGATGTGGAGTTATTTAGGAACAGGGAGTAGCTGAGGTAGGATGAAGTATAGATTTTATGGAAAAGAGTGGTGGGAGATAAAATGG
This sequence comes from Lynx canadensis, assembly GCF_007474595.2. Taxonomy (NCBI): domain Eukaryota; kingdom Metazoa; phylum Chordata; class Mammalia; order Carnivora; family Felidae; genus Lynx; species Lynx canadensis. Next base: position 113,703,589 of record NC_044308.2, read on the forward strand.
GAAGTGAAGCCTGGAGCCAGGTCATGGAAGGTTTTAAAAGTTAACTGAAGAGGGGCACCTGGGTGGCTCGGTTGGTTAAGTGTCCAACTCTTGATTTCTGCTCAGGTCTTGATCTCACGGTTTATGAGTTCAAGCCTCACGTTGGGCTCTGCACTGATGGCATGGAGCCTGCTTGGGATACTGTCTCCCTCTTTCTGTCCCTCCCCTGCTTGCTCTCTGTCTCTCTCAAAATAAATAAAAATAAACTTAAAAAAATTAACTGGAGATTTTGAACTTTATTTTCTAGGCAGTGGAGACTCCATGAGGCTTTTAAGCAGCAACAGGATAGGAGCCAATAGCTGTGCTTTAACTTGATTAACTGGAAGAATACAACAGAGTAGGGAGAAACTAGAACTAAGAAGTGAAATTAAGAGGCCATTGCAGAGACCCAGATTACATATAACAAGGGCCTGACGTAAGTAAGGTATGGGAGTGGAAATGGAAGAGAAAGGAGAAACAATTGGTAGGCAGAATCAGCAGAACTGAGCAATGATTGGATGTGAGCAAAAAAGGAAAAGAGAATTTGAGGGAAGATTTTCATCTGGGTAACTAGGGCAGTGGTGATACCATTAACAAAAACAGGAATATGAGGAGGAGGAGCTGACTTGGGGAATTAACAAAGATTAATAAGTGCTTGAGATGAATGTATATGGGGCATTTTGTTTTCTTTTACAAAAATGGTAAAGGAGGAGAAAGAAACAGGAAGAGAAGATTAAAGAGGAAACCTTAAGGAATACATACCTTTTGAGGTTTGAATAGAAGAAAAGAAGTTAGCAAGAGTGGTCAAAAAGGAAAGAGGTCTATCAAGAGGTCTCTCTTATGCTGTGTCATCCTGTGTTACTGAGGCTGCAGTAACTGTCCTTGCAGTCTCTACTGTCCTCCCCCAAAGCCTTTCCACTTATAGTGAATGGCCTTTTTGCCAAAGAACTGTGCCGTCACCCAACCCCAACCCCGAATTTTTGGGAAATCAGTTACAATAGCTCTCTAACTTGAGTTAACTCCATTGTTCTATTTAAACATCACAGAAGCCGTTATGACTGATAATCAACAGAATGGTATGAGGAATCAGAGGCTTGCAGTCTTAGTGCCAAGGTTATAGTGTCATTCCTGAGCTCATCGAATAGGTGAGATTCTTTGGGCTAATTTTCCCACTTGGGATGGACCCAGTGAGTCTGTTGCTTCTTTTCCTGTGTCTCATGAGTGAGGGAAATGATCATTGGCATTTTGTTGGTGTAGGTGCAGGCTGTCATGTTTGCTCTCTGTACCAGCATGTTATTTGGAAACAAGAGGTGAAAAAATTTTAGTGAAAGTTTAGTCTGAAGTGTCGTACACTCCACAGAGGAGGAAATGAATGAGGATTAAAAAAGACCCCTGGGTTTGGTGGTTTTGAGATTACAGATGGCCTTTGAGAAGATAGTACAGTGATATGGGTGGAAAAATCCAGGAAGTTAAAGACCTTATAAAAATGAATTTAACTATTGTAAACTACTCTTTCAAGGTTTAGGAGATGTATGGGAGTAGAGAAATGAAATGTTAGTCATAGAAGGACTAAGGTGAAAGGAAGGCTTGTTTCCTTCTTCATCTTTTTTTGTTTTTGTTTTTGTTTTAATGGGAAAATAACCATCTTTGTAGGCAGAGGTAAAGGAGAGGAGCCTTTAGAGAAGGAGAGAGAAGGTACTGGGGATAGAGAGTCGATCACTGAGTGACAGATCCTGGAGTCTGGAAGCAAGGAGATCAAGTATATAGGTTGAGGTATTGACGTTGGGAGGGAATATTTAGAGATCAGAGGTAAAGGAGGACAAAAGATGGGTAAAGGTACAGGGGAGCTTCCTGCTAGAGAGGACAGATGCTGAGAGAGGATATTCCACATGACCTCAGACATCTCATTAAGAAAAGTAAGGCCATTTGCTAGGACTGAGGAGAAAGAGGGAGGAGAAAAGATGGGGGGGGGGTAGTTGTAGTGAGAAGTAGTTAAAAGGAGATGAGTTACAGTGAAGACACAATTGAGGATAATTTTATTTTTGCCTTTCTCTAGTAAAATAATAATTCTTCCCCTCCTCGTCCTCCTCGTCCTCCTCGTCCTCCTCGTCCTCCTCGTCGTCCTCCTCCTCCTTTTGCTTAAAAGGACAGAAGAAAATTCCATGAAAGTCTGTACTCAGAAATGTGAAGAATTTTGTTGTCAACTAGTTAATACTGATGCACATATCTTGGATCTAGAAATATAAATGATGATGGTACTGTTATTGCTTATGCCTGGATCACAAAAAAAACAATATACACTTAGGACTTGAAGAAGGTACTTTCAAATAGTATAAGAAAACAGAATCTCTTTGGGGACTAAAAGTTTGTTCTAGGAATGTAGCTTGGAATTTTGCCACACATATCTTTTCTGTCACTCAGTGGCTGGTTTTGCATGACACAGTGTCTGCCTCCTCTTGTTTCTGATTTCTTCTGTTTCATAGGAAAGATATTTTTCTAGGTTTGGAAATACACCAAATCAAGAAACAGGCTAATATGTAAAAGATGTTTGACTCAATCCAAGAAGATTTTTAATTTTCAGAATTTGTTATTATAAAAGTAAAACATTATATATAGATATTGCTGATAGTTAAGAAAAGTGAGGCATTAAATTCTATGTGGCTAACACTAATTGTATTTAATGAACTTGACAAACATCTATAGAACAAAGCAGACTTGAATCATCTGAGAGGACTGTGTAGATAAGAGAGATCCCATTCTTTTTTGTAAAGGTGAATGCTTCATGAAGGAGGGGCATGTGAGCTAGACATTGTAGTACATGTAGATTTTGGACAGATTATGATGGCATTGGGGTAAGAGTTAGGCTTTTGGCAAAGAAAATAGCATGAGCAAAGTTGGAGCAGAGGTGAAGATGTGGAGATGTGGTACATATTTAGGAAGCGACTTTCCTTAATTCCTTTTCTGAAAGTAAAGACTTCAGGTAGCTGCTTGATACTAGAGAGGACAATCAGTTCAGATAACACACATAACTTCTTTTTTTGTTCTGTTTTCTTTAATGGTAGTTGTCTGTTTTTTAGTTTTACCTGCTATTTTTAAACTGGAAAGAAGAAAAAGAGACACCAACGTCTTTAAATTTGACCAACTGGTATCATCATTCAGTTAAACTGAACATTGTTTTTAAAATACCTACTGTATATAAGAAGATGATGAACAAGATAAAATTCCTAACCTCAAAAAGTACATACTCTGTTAAGAGAAATTTCACTTTGGAAATTTTAATCGTTTGAGCAGAATAATTTTAACTGAAAGTTCAATGTGTTAAATGGTATAAGCAAATCAAATCATGCATAATAGTTTATATTCTCATTGAGATTCCAGAGCTGTAATATGTTAGTGATAGCCACATGTGGCTTTAAAAATGAATGAAAATTAAATACAATTAAAAATTTAGTTACACTGTTTACATTTCAAGCACTCAATAGCCACACCAATGGCTATCGTATTGAACAACACAGATATTTGAATATTTTCATTATTGCAGAAAACTCTGTTGGGTGATGCTGCTCTGGAGGTATAGAACATATTTTAATTGTTTTTGGTCAGGTTATTGCCTTGGTCATTTCATTTCTTCAACAAAACTTTATTAAGTGTCTACCATGTTCCAGGTGTTGTGCTAATTCCAGGTGATAATGAGAAGTCCTAGTTCCTGCCTACGTGGCTCTCTCAGTCTTGTGGAGGTAGATATAAGTTAATTGGTGAATAAAATAGGATGTTGAAAGTGCCACTCTAGGAGGAGAAATCCAGGAGGCTGTGAACATATATAAAGTACAGAAGCAAAACTGAAGGTTTATTTTTAGGAAAAGGTGAGTAGGTGTTGGTTAAAGTTGGAGAGAGTGCGTGAAAGGATGATCCAAGCACTGGAAAGCACTTTGGTATAAAAAAACATGACACACACATTTGAGGTACTGAAAGATGTTCCCTGTGACTAGAGCCCAGATAGTCTGTAAGGTCTTTTAATTTGGAGTGTTTTAATGATGTAGTTAAAATATTTAAAGAACAGTCTCCCTTCTATTTTGAATCTGAAGGGAAAAGGTTTCCTGGTCCTTCTCACTATTTAGGGAGCTTGTATTTGTAGATCCCACAGTTAGAGGAGGACAAGAAAAGGTGAAAAGAAGGGAAATTGGAGAAAAGGAAAAAGGAAATGAGAATGGTTAGAGGAAATTTCAGAGAAATAAAACAGGTGACATTTGCTGGGGAATAACAATACCATTTGTGTAACACATTCCCTATCTCTAGTCAAAATTTCAGATCAGCTGTTTCAAAAGTTCATGTTCCAAATGGTTACGTTGGTATCATCAAGTATATTATGCAAGGATATTTTTTATAAGGGATTTAAAAATTGAATTTCTATCCTGATTCAATTCATTAGAAATTATCATCTAATTTTCTGTGCTATATTTTCATGAGCCTCTGCACTTACAGCGAATGCAACCTGGAGGATTTCATTGTTCCATTTTTATAGGGCAACAGCAGATAGTCACTGTAGCTTAAAACCTAAGGTTACACAAGCAGTCAGAGAGAGAGTAGGATCAGGACACAAAAGAAACGTATCTTTACTCAGCGCTCACTAATTCCAGAGATTATTCTGTGTATTGTACAGAGTACATTACACATAATAAATCTCTCACATTTTGTAAATATTTAGCTGTTGTTGATTTATTTCTGCTCTACTGGCAGTCGTCAAGTCTCTGTTCTACATTGTGAAAGTCTGTTTACATCTCGGTGTCGCCATCATCTGCTCTAGCATGGAGGCTTCTGGAAGGCAGGGATCATATCTGTTTATTTAGCATAATGCTTAGCAAAGAGCTCTGTACATTAAGCTTTATTTTTATTTGATGATGATGATTTTCTTTATGCATTTCTTCCCTTCCCTTTCTTTAGATTGGCCAAACCTTCTGATAACTATTCATGCAGTAGAACACAAGAGAGGTGAAATTAACTGAATGCCTAGTCATTCTGGGCAGCAGAATGTCTCACACAACTATATGAGGTCTTATGCCACCACAAAGAGGTACCCTCTTGTAAAAAGATGAAAAATACAGAGAAGCCACCCACGTTGGTTTTCATGAAGGAAAAATTTGGTGTCTAGTTTTACCACCAAGTGCTTGTCAAATAAACTTCATGTGAAATCAAGACTGAATACAGTAAACAGGAAATTTGGATAAAAGCTATAGTGAAAAAGTATTCCTTTTTATTTTTATCCCTATTCTTACTTGGGACAGGCTTCTGGAATAGTGTTGGAGGACTGAATGCAAATTTGATGAAATAGAGCTGGAGCAAAGTGAATAAGGTCTCAATACTTTTTGAAGATGCTCCAGCTCTTATTTTAGTAAAAACAAGTTTTACTAATGTATCCTCTTTCAAAATGTTCATCTATTTTCACTTGCATTGCTAAATTGTAAAATTTTTAAATGCAATTTGTAAATTGTAAAATGACTTTGGGCATCCAAAGTTATTATGTGAACACAGTTATGACGTCTAGTTTTCTTTGTTAGAATTTTCCAGACACTAAAAAGAAATTTCCCAGACTGATAAGGGGGGTTTTTAATATTTTCTTGAAAACCTATCTTTTGCCCCTTACCTTGCCTTTTCTGGTCTTTCTTTAAATTTATCATGACTTTTTCTGTTATATTTCAAGGAAGCTTCAGAGGTTACTTGCTACGTCTTGTATTGTAGTCCGTTTTCAAGTCACTTTAAAAAAATTTTTTTAAATGTTTATTTATTTTTGAAAGAGACAGAGAGAGAGTGTGAGCTGGGGAGGGGCAGAGAGAGAGGGAGACACAGAATTTGAAGCAGGCTCTAGGCTCTAGGCTCTGAGCTGTCAGCACTGAGCCTGACTTGGGATTCGCAATCAGGAGCTCTGAGATCATGACCTGAGCTGAAGTCAGCTGCTTAACCGACAGAGTCACCCAGGCACCCCTCAAGTCACTTTTTTTAAATTGACCTATTATAAATGACATTTCTTGTATACTTGATTTCTAGATTCTTCATTTTTATGCTTTATTCTATAACCTATTAAGGTTTACATGTGTAAAATAGCAATCAGTTGCCAATGTTACCAATTCTGAAATTTAGATTATGAGTTTTCAACTTCCATGATGTTCCTGTTTTATTCTCCTGGGTTTCTTTGGTCAGTACTTTATTTATTTATTTTTTTAAATTTGGCTTTGAAAAATAAAGATAGCCCAGGGATAAATATATCTCTAAGTGTTATTAGATAGTTAATGATTAGTTTATAAAGCAGTAAAGAATTATCATGCTGTATCTTCTTTCTAGTATGTATGTGTGTATATATATATTTTTTGACAGCTAACATTTTTTACCAATTATGTATTTGTCCATTCCTACCGAGAATGAGACCATCTTTGTAAAGTTACTTTATAAATTTTATATAAAAGTGCAAATATGAAGTTAATACTTTTTAATAAGCATATAAGTATATTACTTGACAAATAAATACTGTTCATCCATTGAGTAGATGAATATGAAGAATCAAGTTCAGAGAAGTTAAATGATTGGTAGGAGCTGAGACTCAAATTCGGGAATAGCTTGATTCCATTTCACTAGGCCTTTTTATGATATCATTTTATTTCTTCCTAAAAAATTCAGATCTTTTGTGATTCTTTTTTATAAATTACATTTTTTTAACTATCAATGAAGGTTCTTATTTTTTCAGCTCAATGTTTCAGAAGATTCTATAATTTTTATCTTTTGTTTAAAAAAATTGCTTTTGTTCCAGGACCCTGTCCCAAAATTTTAGGAATTTGATGGTATCAGAGTTAACGTAAGTATAGCAATATACCCACGATATAGCAAAGAAGAAATAAATTTAAGAGAAATATATTTTCAAAAACAGTGGATAGAGCCTAGACATATTAATCAATAGCTTTCCAGACTCTGAGAGGAATTTCTTTTCTAGATAGAGTTTTGATGGAAAAGTCATCTGAGGTCTATACTTGCTTAACCTCTGAAACAGAACAAAATCAGTCAGAAAGAAAGTAGGAGTGGTTTTTACTCATATCCACTGTGCATCTCTGTCTACGATATAGATTATATGCTGGTCATCTGATAGCTCACACAGTTTACTTTCCTATCTTTCAAACACTACAACTACACATTAACTTGAGGAAGAATGTTATTCTTGGAAAGTTATACATTTTGGATCATTGAGATAAAGATGGTTAAGCTGTGGCTGGATATTTCAGTTCTACAGCTATCTTGTCAGAAGCAAACATCTTGGAAAGAGCACAGCAGAATTAAAGGATACAATCCTACCAATAACTTGCTTAGACAAATTATTTCACCTATTATTTTCCAGTATCTTTTTCTAGAAATACAGTTTTTTCCTAAAAATACATATATGATATTTACATATATGTGTATGTGTCTATCAATATCAGTGTACAAGTAATAGATATGTTCACTGTGGAAAAAATTTAGGAAATCTAGATAGGGGAAAAGTTAAAAAAAATCACTACTACAGAGAGCTATTAAAATTTTGGTGTACCGCCTTTTGGGCTTTTATAGTACATGTATATTATACACACACAAATAAAATCACACACAATATACAGATAGAAATAAATTTTTAAAAGTTCATATTGATAAAAAAATGAGATTATAGAGCTAAGGAAACAAATTAAGGACTAGAACAGCACTGTTGAAGAACTAATAAGTGATACAGAACCAGTAGGGAATAGAAGAGAGGTGGCTGAAAATTTAATGGCTTGGAGCAAAAGCTGGAAATACTCACCATAAACACAGAGGGGTAAAAGAAAGGTTAAAGCAAATTGGTTAACAATGATAGATGAGATACAAAGAAGAGTCAAGAAAAAGATTACTGGTGTCTGTCCTACAAATGGGACTAAAAAAGTATTTAGAAAATTGATAGAGTGAAACTTCACTGAAGTGAAAAACTGAATTTGCAGATCAAAAAGTTACTTTGAATACTGACATTAGTAAAAAAAAGAATCAGTATCAACTTATATTCTGATTGTTACTGAAGAAAGACTCCTTCAGTCATTCATGCAAAAGCAAAAGTCATCTCCAAAGGAGAAAACTAGACTGTTCTTAGATTTCTCCACAACAAAGTGCAACACTGGAAGAACAGTATCAACAAAGTGTTTTCTCTTTCTTTCTTTTTTCTTTTCTTCTTTTTTTATTTCTTGAGAGAGAGCATGCAGGAGCAGGGGAGGGACAGAGGGAGAGGGAGGGGGAGAGAATCTTAAGCAGGCTCCATGGTCAATGCCAGCACAGAGCCCAGTGTGGGGCTAGATCTCACAACTGTGAGATCAAGAACTGAGCTGAAATCAAGAGTTGGATGCTCAACTGACTGAGCCATCCAGATGCCCCAACAAAGTCCTGATAAAAGAAGGTATGACTCAAAGTATGACCCAAGAGCATTGTATCTAGTTAGCCATGTTGTTTCTGAGGAATAAAGGCAATAGGCATATAAATCCTCAAATATGAAAGAATCTAGAGAATATAGCATCTGTGAGATCTTTCTGAAAAATGTACTTGTTAAAATGGAGTCAACCAAGATATGGCTCAAAATAAAAACTGGTTGTGATTATTAAATACATTTAGATATAAATGTAAGATTTAGCAACAATGGAAACTGGTAAGAGAACAGAATGTAAACGTTATACAACATGGCGAAGTAAAGCAAAGGTTGGGAGGTAGGTGGGAGGGAATTGGTAATTGTTAATCTCTTTATCTTTCATAGCAACAAATCCGTCAATACAATCTAAAAGTTAAAAGAGTAATATTAATCTACTGTTTAATAATATTGATCTACTGTTTAAGGTTTTTTTAAATCATTTTTCTTAACTTTGAGGGATTTTTATTTTTCTCAGTTACTGCTTTCTGAGTGAAGAAGCATTTATCTAAGGTTTAAAATTCTTCAGTTTTAGTTTCTATTAAGTTCAAGTAAAATTAAATTAATATATTTATTTTTAAAGTTAGTGTATTCTCATCCCAGAAATGATAAATTTATTCCTGTTCATCCATCATCTGTCCCTGTGACTACCTGTGTTGGGTGAAATTCACTAATTGTTAATCCTGAATGTTTCTTGATGTTGAGGTTTTGGATCATTTGTTGCAGTTTTCACTGTATATTTTGTGTTATTTGAACATTGTGTTATGATATGCATTTTGATGAAAGTGATATAATGAATATATTACCCTGAACAATAGATTTATACTTATACACAGTTTTTTTAAATACACAGTTTAATATCCTCACTTCTTTTTACATTTATCATGACCTTTCTTTTCTCTTGCCATCATGTTTAATAGCTGCATGGTATTTTATGGCTTTGATATATTTCTTCCTCTGATCCTGATCTTTGTTTTTTTCATCTGTAATGACAGAGTTGGATTAGATTAGTAGTTTGCAATCTTTTTCTTTAAACTGTAGAATCTTTCCAATAAACAAAACAGTATATAACTCTTAGAATATAGTTTCAAAGCTCCATGGATTAGGTAATTTCTGAGATTATTCCATTTACCACAAAAACTAGTTTTTTTCTTAGGAGTATTTTCTTGAGTGACTGCTTTCCATGTGTTAAAAAAAAAAAAGAAATCAGGTTAATAGCTATGATCTTTAAAAATCAGTATTTTAAAGTACAAGGGAAGGGCCTTTAAAAACCATCCAGCCTATTTCCCTAACTTTTTCATATAAGGAAACCAAGTTTAAGTTGCTCGACTAACATTGCCCAGCCAACTAAAATGAATGAGGCTTGAGCCCTGATCCTGACTTCCAATCTGTTCCTTCTCCCACAGTACATGTGAATATATATTTTTAAAAATGATGGGCAGGAAAGATAACAACTTTATCTTAACCTATTTCACATGTAGACTAACTTGTAAATATCAGGAAATATAATTTATAGTGTATTTATTTTCTTCCTTATAAAAAGAGATCAGCAGTGCAGGCATTATTGAACTCTTAAGTTCTAAGAGTTAGAAAGGAAAGTGAGTGGGATTCTGGCAAGGAAGAAAGCATTTACTTGTCAAAGATTTGGAATTTACTGTGGTTTCTGAGATTAAAATAAGACTAAAACTTGACTTGGCAGAGGATTAAAAACAAAGCAGCTCCAAAGTGTGTGCACATCATGGAGAAGATGCCATTTTTCCTTCAGGCGTCCAAGGGGGAGGGGAACATTGTTTCTTTGTGTTGCCGGAGCTGATTTATTCAGTTATGATTTCAACATGTCTACAAGGCAAACCCCAGAAAACATTGCACAACAACATCAACCAGAACAAATGGTGCCCTTTTTTTTTTTCTATATCCCCCCTCTTAAGAGTTTTCAAATAAAACACAGCAGTGTTTTTTGTTATTTTGTTTTCAGATTGTTTAAATGGCTCTGATTATGTTTGACTATTAGGAGTGGCAGGTTTTAGAATCTTAAGTGGTAGTACAGGTTCCTGAACAAGAAAGAGAATTAAAGGTGATGTGACTTGATTACTGGAATGTGTAGAATGCAGACTTGTGAGAGGTATTATGGTCTGCCGCAGGCTGCTCTTGGTAATAGACCTTCTTGTTAAAAGCCCTATTATTATTGGAAATTTATTTTGGAAACTACTAAAAAAGAAATTTGACAGAAAAGTAAAACAAACCTCCTTGTCTCATATTTCCTTTCCACGTAGGGACTTTGAAGAGGTACCTTAAATATTGTCAAGTCTCAATTATCCTGGAATGGGTTAGCATTATTAGCATCCTCACAAACTTGACTTAAATGCACATGGCTTTACACTAGGTGCAGCACAGAGAAAATTAGCAAACAAGATCATTATCCTTTTGGAGCTTACTAAGAGTTGATATGCCAGCATGTAGCTCAACAATTTCCAAACTCAGTTTTCCACACACTCTCTAAACAAACCCCCCTTCCCCTATTCTCTCTCTTCTTTAATGGCCTCCCCATCCTCTCAGCTGGAAACCTCACATCTTGAGTCCTTATGTTTTCTTAGTCTCCACAACCAATCTGTCAACAAGTCCTATCTCTTCTGTCTCCAAAATTGCTTTTGAATATGTTTGTTTCCTTTTCTCCCTTCTCATAGCCATTGCCCTGAACAGGCCCTTTTCACCTTTCATTTCAGTTCTTAGGAGAGCTGCTTATCTATTTCAGGCTTTCCTTTTCCAAACCATCCTCCATAATGCTGTCAAATTTCTTTAAAGACAGATCTAATCATATCTTTCTCTGGCTTAAAAACCCATGATGGGTCCCTATTGCATTGAAGGGATAAAGTCTACCTCCTTAGGTTGTCATGCAAGTGTTTCATAATGTGGCCCCCAGTCTGTTTATTCTCACTTTATTTTCTGCCCCAATCCCTGCCCCTACTCCCCATCCTGACTCTCTGCTGCCAAGCACACATGTACATTCACTCTGTCCTACCTGTTTCCTTGTAGTTCCCTGAGCTTGCTCTCTTCTGTGCTTTTGATCATACCGTTTCTTGCTCCATACACACAGAATACTCTTCTTTGATAAACTGCTTGTATGGAACAACTGAGGAAACCAAGACTTTACAAAGAATACTCTTGACAAAATAGGACAAAAGAAACAAGTCATGTGTACAGAACCAAGCATTAGGGACAACCATTAGAGCAGAGGTCAGATTAAGAGCTGTATACTACTTCTACCTGAGGCCAGCCAGGAGAAAGGACTTAATTCCAGAAGGTACTGGAGCCAGAGCAGTGATGAGCTAGTTTGTAACAGTATTAGAGGAGTGCCTCCTTCTGATTACTATAGATAGCCAAGAGCCAGCTCCTATTTTTATAGGTCGAGGATAGGAGAAAAAAGCCATAGTAGATTCCTGGTATAGTTCACGAATTAAGAATTACCCCCATCTACCTACTACTCCTGACTTATTTCACTTAACAAGGGAGTAAAGAATAGGTAAGAACTCACTAAGAGCCTTCACACTGATGCATTGTTAAGAGTCAACAGGACAGAGCCAGAGATGGCACGTTTAAGGAGTAAACTGAATGAAGGAAAATAGTGGCTCTTGACCTTGAGTTCATAAGGAAGCAGAGGCTTTCTCATGCTTGTGTGCCTAGGCCTGCTTCTGCCTGACCTTTGCATATTCCTGATTAACTTTTGTCCTTTTGTACTTGTCTGATTCTTTTTTACAAGTTCTTTTTTATTATGTAAGTAATATATTCACATCTTCAGAGCATTGAGATTGTGGAGGCTACTTTGACATTCCTATCCCAATCCCATCATCCCAATCCTAATCATCTCCCCACAGACATCAGAAAATGACTATTTTCAGTCTGGAGTCTCTCCTTCAGACCTTTTTCTATGCACTGACTTAGAGGTAGACATGCAGGTAGGTAGATAGGTTATGAAAAACATATAGTATTGCTCTGGATGTGTGTTTGGGTGTCTTTTCGCCCCACAGAAGTGGTATCATATACTGCCTCTAATTCGGTATACTTCCTTTTTAGAATCTATAATATATCTTGGAGATCTTTTCATATTAGTACATACAGATGATTTATCACATTTTTTCACCTTCTACCACATAGTGTCATCTCTGGGCTAGCTTGTCCTTTTCCTCTTCTCATGATAATCTCATATGGATGATTAGTAGGTAATAGAGAAAAAAATTACAACAAGCAACTATTGATCCTGCTGCCAATTAAATAAGGAAGGAGCTTGCAGTTGCTGGCTGGGGGAAGAATGTTTTCCTTAAAAATTAGACTGTCTTAGAAACATTGTTGGACCCAGTTCAAAGGACATCACTGACGTTAACACTTTACCCCCTCCCTTTTTCCTCTCCTACCCCCCAATTACTGGCATTGCTGGAAATTAAATATAACCAGGGCTGTTTGTGGTATGTATACATCTGATTTTCCCTTTTCTATATGCCTAAGTCCTCTCTCCTCAATTGCTTCTGTTTAGCACTTAATTTAAATTCCTAAATTAATTCAGGGAGCAAATTTGGAATCTGTAAAATGAAGGTGTTAGGTGATCTTTTAGGGATTTTTTAAAGTTTTAGACAATTTTAGAGAATACATTCTGATAAACTGAAACTTTTCTGTGCTTGATGTAGATTGTGGTTCATTATGAGTATAGATAATTTAATAACATTGAAATAGATGAAACTTGTGCTACTTATTTGTCACTCTTCCCTTGAATGTTTCCTTTAATGTTCAAAGTAAGCCATTCAAAGGACTTCATAACTGTCAAGTATTAATGTTACCACCAAAAATGTAGGACTGAGTCAAAGTGAAGGGGAAGTTCTGAGAAAGTACTTGTGAGATGTTTGCACTTATTATACATTTTTGAGCGTTTAAATATTTAAGACGTACCATCATCTACCAGGAGCAACGGGTTAGGAGTCAGGAATTGGGGAATCAGTCCCAGCCCATCACTGACTCACTTTGTGATGGCAGGTCACTCCTTGCTCTTAAATTTCCCCATCTGTAACATGTAATAGATTATTTCTGAGTCTTAACTTACCCAGGGATGTTTTCTGAAATAATAAAGATAACCACTGCCAGTTATTTTGTGCTGCTTGGTAAAAGATTCTATATAAATTAATAGCAGTAGGGTGGTGTTTGCATTATTTAAGAAAGTTCTTGAAAGTGAGAAAAGTACTTTTCTTTAGTACTTTAGTACTAAAGTACTTTTCTTTAGTACTTTAGTAAAAGTTAGTACTTTTACTAACATAAAAGTAAAAGTGTATAACATTGTAGGAGTAAATCCAAGATGTTTTTACATACATAGCTCTTTCCAACTCTAGTATTCTGAGTTATTTGCTGTGTTTTACAAAGTTAGTAACCCATATTTGTTTGTTTTTTTGTGGGGGGGGCAGGGGTATATTTGTATTTTTATGTTGTTCAAATATACTCCATGAGTTCTGTCACTTAGACAATCTTGGAATAGAAAATCATATGTAAAATTTGCCACTTTATTTGAATTCTAACCCTTTCTGTGGAGTTACTGTGTCAGGTTCTCTTTCTGAATTCTACTTTTCACCTTGTGATTGATTGCTTCTTGTTACAAAAACATGAAGGGACTCAACCTCCTTGCAAAAGACCTGTTGTTCTTTTGGTTGATGCAAAACACCAGTAAACTCTCTTAAGGAAAAAACAATTGTAGATGAAAGGAGATATTTATTTGAGGAAGAGTTTAAAGAAATACATTCTTTCTCATTGTACTTCTTTCCAAATTGATGTCACCCCGAGGGGATGTGAGAATTTTTTCAAAGTTTAATGTCCAACTGGTGAACAAAACTGACCCTTGATCGCATAAAGCCCAGCAGTGTTTGCTGTGTGTTTTCTGCATCTGGAGACTATTCTGTTATGATTTGAAAAATTAAGATTACAATTTTTAAAGTATATATTTCACAATCAAAGTATTTATAAACACATATGAATCTTGTATAACCTATGCTGAAACAGAATGGTTATGTTTATATCTCAGTAGGTAAACTACTCTGGAATGCTTCAAACCAGTCTCAGCTGAAACAAGACATTTTGAACTATGTTGTAAAGATGGATCTGTTTTCTTATTCAGCAGTTTCATATGAATTTTGAAAGATGGCTGGTGTTGAGTTAGTCCCACATTTAAGTTTGTTTACTTCTTATGCGAGTAGAACATGTTTTCTTTCTATCTGTAGACTTAGTAGTTGGTCTTGGAGTATAGCTTTGCAGGTAAAACAAGGCTGCTTTTTGATTCCTCTTGAAGTTTAGAATTCAAATCAGTCAAGTGACCAAGCAGGGCAATTGGAGAGGATACCACTGACATACTTTAATCTGTTGTTTTTCCTCTCTTTGCTTGCAAACTTCAACTGAATTGCAGCTTTGTATTCTAAAAAATTGTTATTAAAATGAAGGCAGTTTGATAGTGTTATAGAAAATTTGGAAAATGGAGAGAGGGGAATGAACTGTAATATATAGGATTTGAACTGGGTCTTGAAGAATACATGGTTCTTAATATATTCCAGACCACCTCTTGGGCATATTTTTGTTCTGTGTGACTAGTATGTTATACGTGCATATGGCTAGATAATTTGAGATTTATTTAATTCAGTGGAGGCAGACATTTTAAAGTTGTAGAGATGACTTTCACTGTGAATGAATTTAAGATAGAAGATAGCATTGCAACATTAGTGCATTCTTCTGCCTTTAAGAATGGAACCACATTTTTTTTTTTTTTTTGCATAAAAATAATGATTGGGCTCCCAAGATAGTTTGAGTGCCTTATGCATGTTTTAGCTGGCAATAATCTTAGCCATCTTGTATTCAGCATCTGGTTTATACATGAGACCCCTATAATTAGCTAGTAGTACTTCTCGGCCTTGTCTTTCACAAAGATTTATAGTATACTTCAGGTGGTGTCAGACAGCAGGCAGAATACTGAATAGCTAACTCTCGTAATTAAAAAAAAATTGCCTCCCTGATACCAGTATTATTAAAATATGATTTAAAAAATCATCTTCTCTCATCATTTGACATGATTAATAACCTTACTTTCTGAAAAACCTAAGAAGTTTAAGCTTCTTGTATGTGATTTTGGAGCCTTAGGAAAGCTGGAAGAACCTGGGCTTTAGAGAGGATAGGCTCGTGATGTGTTCTAGAGTGTTATGCAAGGAGGAATTATTAGGCCAGGTGCCTTTCACGTCTGTTGTATTTGCCAGAGCCAAAAATCAAAGGAACAAGAGTGTCTCAGGAAAAATATATTTTCTTCCCAGAGCAAGATGACTTTTTAATACCTGTAAGAGTCCAGATTATATGTAATCAATATAAAAAAAAAAAGGCAGGTTTGTTTTCTGAGTGGTTATCAAGTTGATACACACTCCTGTTGCTGTGTTCTGCTTAAACTTTAATTATCAGAGAAATCTTGTTAAGGAGAATTTTCTGAAGTGAAGCCGGCTAATTACATCAGACCCTTTGGCTTTATGTAGTTATTAGCATGGCATGAACTGAGAGCTGATTGTGTAACCTATTCATTTGGAAAAATCCTTCACCTCAAACTTTGTTTCAAATCCATGACTTCTAATGGAAAAGGCACGGTGAGAGGCAACACTAGATTTCTAAACCCGCTTTCCTTAAAAATCTCTGACCAAATTGCCCTGTATGAATAGATCCCAACAAGGGTTTGAGATTGGTTAGTTTCAGGACATCTTATTTAAACCGTCTTCTAGGGAAAGGTCTATACTGGCTAGTCCTATAAATATCAAAATTATCAACATGGTGATGACAATGTAATTAGCCACATCTATCAGCAGTGTATAATCAACCATATCTAAGGCTGCTGAAAGGTCCACTGTGGTAAAAATTCTGGCTCTACTTTTGACTCTCATTAATGACCCTAAGGATTTTGGAGTGAACTCCATAAGTGGCCTTGAATCTAACCTGGAAACTATTGTGTACTTCTAGGTTGGAAAGCTACATCAAAACTCACTTTATAGGTAGGCTATTACAATAGAGTGAGAAATTGGCAGTAAGAAATTTTAGTGAATAGGACCCTCAAAGAAAGCTTAAATAAGTGATTGTTGCACTCAGACCTTAAAAACGATTGTTTAAACTGTTAAAGTAAATTTTATGTAAATTGTTCATGCTAAATATTTTCATTATATATTCCTATTCCTTTGTACTTCTCATTTGATGAAGTTTTCAAACTGTGGTTTGCTGGAGGGGGAAAAAAAAAACAAAACCCAAACCACATAGGACAAATTGAATTACAAACCTGGTGTGGTCTTTTAACTCAATTACATCTAATTTGTGTTATTTTAGTCATCCTGGGTGGCAGCTGTTCTGTGTGAATGCCCATAAACATTTTCAGTCTAAGATTTGTCCAGATTATAACTTCTTAAGATTGATAGTAGCCTATTTCTATTTTAAGGAACAAAGTTAATCTATTAATTGGGTGTATCAGGACCACTTTAAAAGTTAAAAATTTAATTGGTTTATTTTTTACATAGACCTTTGAACATCTAATGTTTTTTAAATGTTAATTTTTATATAAATTTACCCCGTTTTCTTATTTCTTAAGTTTCTACTTAAATTTCTCCTAAAAAATAGCATCTTAATTACTTCATTACTTAAGTCATTCAGACAGTTATCAATTTGAAGGGAAGGGCATACAGAATTTTAGATTCTGATATACCCAAATAAATATTTTGTCATTCTAAGGCAACATTTGGAATGATCTGGAAAGAAAGACACAAGAGAATATGGATTCAGGGTTGATTGGTTCAGTATAATTGAGATGGAACTTTTAGTTAGAAATGAGTTAAGACTGAGTCTCAAATGCAGTTGCATTTACAGAAATGAAGACATTGAAACTCAAGAGACTCGTGCAAAATTTGACACAGGAATCACTTAAATGGATGGTGTCTAACAATTGATGCTAACTTGCCCACTTTTATTGTCTGGGGATTTATCTTTTGAGCAACATACTCAGTTTAATTCACTGAGTATCACTAAGTTGGATAGGAAAAGGACACTCAAATGTCTTTTTAATATCAGAGGTAAAATCTGTACAATCAGTAGAAAAATGCAGAAGCAGGGCGACTGGTGGCTCAGTGGGTTGAGCATCCAACTTTGGCTCAGGTCATGATCTCATGGTTTGTGAGTTCAAGCCCCACATCAGGCTCGCTGCTGTCAGCACAGAGCACGCTTCAGATCCTCTGTAAGGAGGATCTTTGTCTCTCCCCTGCTGTGTTCTCTCTCTCTCTCTCTCAAAAATAAATAAACATTAAAAAAGAAAAAGAAAAATACAGAAGCGAACATACATGATAGAAGAGCCTCAGCTAGTTTTCTAAGGTGGGCAAGTGGGACAATACTAAGTAGGCAATTACAGTGAAGAGATACTATCCAACAGAGACAGAAATGGAAGAAAAATCTTAACTCCTCAAAAATGATCTGTGATCTATGAATATGTTTGGAAAGATATTTCTTAAACTATATTCAGTAATTTTCTTTCTTTTTTTAAAAAATCAGATCATGTTTTATTAAAATTTTTGAAAAGTCTTTACATTTAAGTAATTTGGAGATGGCAAACTATTAATATACTCTTTTCAAACTTCTCACTTATGACTATGAGGCATCATGATGAGCATCATACTGTTTTCACAGGGCCTATACTGAGCCTCATGTTTCTTCCCCAGGACTTAAGACATCATTACCAATCAATTGGATTTGGTACTTGAGATGAAACTTCTTTGCCATCTTGAGATAGGCAGTCTTTTTTGGTAAAGGAAATTGAAGATGAGTTGGAGTAATTTTCAATTGGCCACTGAAAACCTGCAGTGGATTAGGTATTGTTCTAGGTACTGACACTTCAAAGATGAATAAGCTATAGGTTCCTGCTTTGGAGGAACTTATGTGTAGTAGGGATGGCAAACATGTAACTAATTTATAGCATGGTGTGGTAGGTGATGAGACAGAGGTTTGAATAAATTAAAAGCTTATTTTGTTATGGGGAGAGTACAGGACTTAAGTTAGGACATTAGATCAAAGCAAGTGTTTTTTTTACAAAATACTACTATACATGAGACTTACAGCCAATTAATCATATATTACATATGATTACATATACTACATAATTACAGCCAATTAATCTATATAGGTTGACCTATATAGACTTAGGAATATAAATTGATTAAATTTATAGTGTCTATCAGTTGCCTATACTACTTCCCTACCATTCTATTCTTAAAGAAGAAGGTAACAATTTGATCACCATTTATTCTAAGCACTTGCTTGTATATTATCTCATTTTAATTAGTTGTGAACTACACCAAATTCAATAACTTTTTTTAAAGCTATATTCCTCTTTTATGTCTGACCCTATCTACTTATCTTCTACTTGAAACATTCCTCCCCCGCCCTTCCCCACTCTCCCCCACCCTGGTCTTTTAGTGGCAGTATATTTTCTGGTTCCCCTCCTGCCTTTCTAACCTTACTTGGTGTCATCTTTGCTGGCTTCACTTCTGCATTAGTTATCTATTGCTATAACAAATTATCCTGGGGAGCCTGGCTGGCTCAGCAGGTGGAACATGTGACTCATGATCTTGAGGTTGTGAGTTTGAGCCCCACATTGGGTGTGGAGATTACTTAAAAAAATCACTCTAAAATTTAACAGCTTAAAACAATGAACATTTATCATCTCACAGTTTCTGTGGGCTAGTAATACCACATGCACATGATAAACATCCAGGCATTCAATAAATATTGTTGAATCTTCACAAATGGATGCTATTATGCTAGTTGAGGTTCTCATCACTTCACACCTAAATGACTCCACCAACTTCTGTTCTGGCTTCCAGTCTTTACCTTCATGCTGCTGTTAAACCAGCCTTTCTAAAGAAATTCATGCTTCTGCTTCTCTGATTAATAATCACTTCTGATCTTTAAGATCTTTAAAGCCTAATCTTTAAGTGTATATTAGTCTTTTTGGCATGCAAAAAGTTCCCTGAACCAGCCTCATCCTATTTATTCAACCATGTTTCTTAACAAATACCTACTTTACTTAACTGCTTATTTATACCTCATACCAGGCACCACCCTCATTCCTTATACTATGTTCAGTTTTACTTTTTGTTTTTGGTCTTCATCATTGATTGTATATATATTAATATATATATATATATTAAATTTTTTAATGTTTATTATTGACAGGGGGAGAGAGAGACAGAGACAGAGCATGAGTGGGGAAGGGGCAGAGAGAGAGGGAGACACAGAATCTGAAACAGCCTCCAGGCTCTGAGCTGTCAGCACAGAGCCCGACGCGGGGCTCGAACTCACGGACCAGGAGATCATGACCTGAGCCGAAGTCGGATGCTCAACCGACTGAGCCACCCAGGCGCCCCATTTTTATATTTTACTGATTCTTTCTTTTTTCTTTAGGTTTGTTTGTTTATTTATTTATTTATTTGCCCCCTTACTGATTATTTCTTAGCTCAGAACTCATTATGTCCCTTCTACCTTTTTCATGAAGCCACTTTAGACTTCTCTGGTACACTGTAGGTTTTAATCTTTGAATTCCTGTTATATTAGTGCCAATATGAAACAGTGTATTTATTTATCTTTAGTTTATTCAGTTAACTTCCCTGCCCGCCTAGATTTCCAGTTCTGTAAAAGCCAAATCCTTTTACTTCTTGCATCTCTGTTGCACTGTGCTCTCTAATACACGTTGGTTGATTGACTAAAAACTAGAAAACTTGACTTAGTTGTAAAAAAAACCTCTGTGAGGGTTGTCCAGGTAGATCAGTCAGTTCACCATCTGACTCTTGGTTTTGGCTCAGGTGATGATCTCACGGTTCATGCATTTGACCCCTGCATTGGGCTCCATGCTCATGGTATGGAATTGGAATTCTCTCTCTCCCTCTCTCTCTGCACCTTCCCTGCTCGTGCTTTCTTTGTCTCTCTTAAAATAAATAAACTTAAAAAAAAATAAACTTCTTTGTGGTGCTGCTGAATGATTTGAACTCCCAGAGCCAGAAATGAGGATGAGCTGGGACTTCAGGACAGTTTGGAACTATTTCATCATTTTCCTGAAGAAGTATTGCTGTATGAAGTGATTAATTTAAAAAAATGTTCCCTGAGGCCAACTCTCGAAACTGGTGGTTAGCCTTGCACTATCAAAGCAAACACTTCAGAGTCCCCTGGAGCAGAACAGGTATTAAGTAGCAAGCAATTCAAGGTCTCTGATCCCTGGCCTGCTTCATCTATGGGCCTGGCCAAGCCCTTTGGCATAGATAAGTAGAACAAGAATTTACTTTTATCCTTTCTCTCTCTCCCCTCTCTGTCTCTCTCTCTCTCCCTCCCTCCCTTCCTCCCCCCTACTCCCAGGTTTCTTGGGTTTGATTCACAAAGAAAGGGCAATCATTGAAACTTTCTGTCAGCATCTTTTCATTCACCTAGAAAAGTTAAAGTCAGGTAATAATGTTAATCAAAATATAAGTACACATACAGGATAAAAATAATGTTGGTGCTAATTGTATTCCATAATATTCTTTGTATAATTTTGTATCAGCCTTGGAGAATGAGGTCTGAGAGTCAGCCTCAGTTCTTTTGGTAACTTTAAGTTTACTTCTGGGCTTTTGCTAAGATAGAAATCCATTCACATTTTTCATTTCTACCACTATTCCTTTGTATCCTGTTATTATTATTATTATTTTTTTGTTCTCCCTCTTTCTCTACCTTTCTGTTCCTCTTCGTTATTTTCCCTCTAAAGCTATAAGTAGGGTTTGGTGATGGTGAGAAAAGAAGAGGAGCAAATTTTTGTTACAGCTGGCTCAAATTCTTTCTAGGTTTGTATTTCAGGATTATTTATAATGTCAAGTCTGTGATTTAGGTTATTATTTGCACATTTTAGGTTTCCCTGTAGCTAAATTACTGGTATTTATACAAAAAAGTTTTTTTTTTCCTTTGTTATTTGTTCATGTAGGTGTTTCAGCCAAGATTCCTCTCTTTAGCACTGGAATATTTGAATTAGAGAAATTAAGGAAGTTGAAAAGGTTAAAGCTCTTGATTCTTGCCTTTTATCCTCATAGCTAATGACTTTTGGATATGTTTCCTGGAGAAGATAAAGGATACCTCAGTTCATACATCCTGCCTCTGCATTCCTTCCTCCAGACCTCCTGCACTCATCAGGGCCTTCTCATGAAAGCCAGTCCATTGATATTAGCTCTATCATATCTTTTAGTTTTCTTCTTTACGCATCCCATACGTCTCCACATTTACTCCACTTCCTTTTCCAGGGGGAAACCTCAGCTGTGTTTAAAGGCAAACGAGGCAGAGAATTAGGAGGGGAGAGAGAGTGAGGATGGGGCAGAGGTAGGCATGAAACCAGATCAGAAGAGTTTGAGCATGGTCCTCAAAGGATGCGACTGCCTTTTCTAACCAACTGCTACCCTATTCTGCCGTATTCCTGCTGCCACCACTTCTATATTTCTAAAGAAGTTGAAAATAAGAATTAAACAAATTCATTTGAATTTCAGTCCTCAGTACTCAAATAAAAGTGCTTTTCTGAATATCTCCGAAGATGTTCTGAAGACCAAATGTCATAGTTTTTGCTTAGTTTCCATCTTTTTTGGTCACCACTGCATTTTATACAAAATTGAACATTCTCTTCCTGGAGAAAGAAAAGACTTATTGGATACAACTTTTGCCACATGAAACCTTGTCTAATCAGCCTCATTTGAAAGTGCACATTTCACTTGATGGCATTTGCAAATTCTCCTCCTCCCCCTCCCACCAGAACTTGCAATATGAAAGTGCTTCCATATGCTAAAAGCTAGTGTACTCATTTTGCTGGAGAAAAAAAGAAGAATGTACTCTATTGACTTGCTGTCATATAAACATGAAGCTACAATGTGGGCAGGCTTGGCAATGGCAACCTCTCAGAATTCACTGTAAACAGCTCTGTAGGCCTGAGCCTCACTACTCTTCAAGACAAGAGTGGAGAGATGTTTTTTTTTCCCTACAAAAAAATAGTTAAAAATGCAATTGTGAGTTTTGTATGGTTCCAAATATTTAAATGCAGTTAAAATATACTATTAAACTCTGATATCTAACAGATTTGAACATTTTAAATAGCTAAATACTTTTGGGGCGCCTGGGTGGCTCAGTCGGTTAGGTGTCCGACTTCGGCTCAGGTCATGATCTCATGGTCCGTGGGTTCGAGCCCCGCGTCGGGCTCTGTGCTGACAGCTCAGAGCCTGGAGCCTGTTTCGGATTCTGTGTCTCCCTCTCTCTGACCCTCCCCTGTTCATGCTCTGTCTCTCCCTGTCTCAAAAATAAATAAAAAACGTTAAAAAATAAAAAAAAAAACCCCAAAACTAAATACTTTTGCTTTCAGATTGTTTATGTATCGCAAGGCATTTATTCCAATAGCCACTGTCTGGTCTGGGCCCCCAATACTTATGCCTGGATTATAGCAAGTCTTCTGCTTGATCTCCCTAGCATTAGTCATTTTCCTTTTTAACCTGTCCTACCTGGTGCCGTGGGATAATCTTTCTTAAATAACATTATGCCCTTTCCTATCAATTGATCTCATTTATCCTAATCTCACCAATATTTCTCTCAAAACCTGATATATAATTTTCTTGAAGGAATCTTCATGATAATCCCATCTGGCCCTGTTTTTACTTTTCAACCAAGCTTCTACTATATTATATTTATGCTGACTTATTGAAGACTTTTTTTATTGCTGAATAATTCCTTTCCAAGTGGATATCAGTGTGATAGAAATACTATCTCTATTTCTTTTGATTGGAGTCTTATCACTTCTGAGCAAATAATGGACATTAAATATGTTCTGTATTGCAGGTTATTAAATTAAAAATGGGTATTTGTTAAATGAGAGAAAGGAGGAAATGAAAGAACGGAGTGAGGGGGGGCACGGCTAGATGACGAGAGACGAGAAAAGAAAGCCGACGGAAGCTAGACGGGTCGGCGGGAAGGAGATAGTAGAGCTGGAGAGAGAGAGAGAGCGGGAAAGATAGACAGAAGAGGAGGAGAGGAGAGAGAGAGAGAAAGAGAGAGAGAAAGACAGAGCGGGAGAGAGGAAGAGAGAAGAGGAGAAGAGAAGAGGAGAGAGAGAGAGCGGGATAGGAGAGAATATATATAATATAATATATAAATAATATATTAAAGATATATATATATAAAGACATATATAAAATATATATATAGATATATATATATATTGCTTGGCTTTTAGAATTGATGGTTTTATCTTTAAAAAATTTTTTTTTTAAATGTTTATCTTTGAGATGCACTCACACACACACACACACACACACACACACACGAGTGTGAGCAGGAGGGGTGCAGAGAGAGAGGGGGAGACACAGAATCTGAAGCAGGCTCCAGGCTCTGAGCTGTTGGCACAGAGCCTGACGCAGGGCTCAAACTCATGAGCTGTGACACCATGACCTGAGCCGAAGTCAGTCGCTTCACTGACTGAGCCACAGGGGCACCTGGGTGGCTCAGTTGGTTAAGCATCTGACTCTTGATCTTGGCTCAGGTCTGATCTCAAAGTTCATGAGATCGAACCCTGCATCAGGCTCTGCGCTGTCAGTGCAGAGCCAGCTTGGGATTCTCTCTCTCCCTCCCTCTCTCTCTGCCTGTCCCCTGTGTGCACTCTTTTCTCTCTCAAAAATGAATAAACTTCTAAAGGAAAGCTTAAAGAGAAAAATATTTGTTCCCTTGGGTTAGATGGATATTTCTTGTCTATAACTCCAAAAGCATGATTTGTAAAAGAACAAATTGATAAATTGAACTTCTTCAAAGTTAGAGATTTCTACTTTTTAAAAGGTAATAAAAAGACAAGCCACAGAGTATGAGTTAATATTTACAAGACCTACATATGATAAAGGACTTATACTCAGAATATATAAAGAACTCTGAAAACTAAATAATAAGAAACTAGACAACCCAACAAAAGATAGACAGAGAAAGGATTTGAACAGCTCTTTTACCAAAGAAGATATATGGATGACAAATGAGCACATGAAAAGAAGCTCAACATCATTAATTAGGGAAATGCAAATTA
The DNA here is from genome assembly GCF_007474595.2 of Lynx canadensis. NCBI lineage: Eukaryota > Metazoa > Chordata > Mammalia > Carnivora > Felidae > Lynx > Lynx canadensis. The sequence goes on from NC_044308.2 coordinate 113,728,185, forward strand.
AAATGAGTGCAAACTAAAATGAGATACCACACTTATTGGTATGACTATAGTTAAAAAGACTGACTATATAGGGGTTCCTGGCTGGTGCAGTTGGTTGGGCATCTGACTCTCGATTTTGGCTCAGGTTATGATTTCACAGTTCATGAGTTCGAGCCCTGCATTGGGTTCTGCACTGATGGTGTGGACCTGCTTGGGCTTCTGTCTCTCCTTCTCTCTGCCCCTCCCCTGCTTGTGGTCTCTCTTTCTCTCTAAATAAACTTAAAAAAAAAAAAAAGATTGACTGTACCAAGCGTTGGCAAGGATGTGGAGGATCTAGAACTCTCATGCCCGGGTGGTGGGAACATAAAATAGTACAACCACTTTCAAAAGCAGTTTTGCAGTTGTTTTTCTTTTTTCCAAATTCATTGAGATATAATTGACATATAACATGTGAAAGCAAGGCATACAAAGTATTGAGTTGATACTTTTATATATTGCAAAAGGATTGCCACCATAGCATTAACTAATGTACATCACATTGCATAATTAGCATTTCTTTTTTGTAGTGAGAACATTAAGATCTACTCTCTTAGCAAGTGTTAAGTATATAATACAGTATTATTAGCTGTTATCATTGTGGTGTGTATTAAATCCCCAGAACTTGCTAACCTTTTAAGCAGAAGTTTGAACCTTTTGACTAATATCTCCCCATTTCCCCTACCCTCTGTTCCTGATAACTACCACTCTACTCTCTGGCATTTTCTTAAATGTTAAAAATATACCTACCATATGGTCCAGCCATTCTACTTAGCTTTTTACCCAAGAGAATTAAAAGCATATTTTCATATAAGACTTACACATGAATATAATAGCAGTCTTATTTTGTAATAGTTTCAAACTGGAAATCATCCAAGTGCCCATCAACAAGTGAATGGATAAACAAACTGTAGTGTATCAATACAAGGGAATACTACTTGACAATGAAAAAATACTAAGTATTGGCACATGCAACAACATGGACAGCTTTTAAAATAATTAGGCTGAATGAAAGAAGACAGACAAAAAACAAGAGTACATACTGTATAATTTCATTTGTTTAAAATTCTAGAAACTGAAAACTACCGTATAGTGATAGCAGATCACTGGTGTCTAGGGATGAGAGTAGGGGAAGAGGAAGGGATTAAACAGAGACAGAAAGAGGGGCGCCTGGGTGGCTCAGTTCGTTGGGCGTCCAACTTCGGCTCAGGTCACGGTCTTGTGGTTTGTGAGTTCGAGCCCCGTGTCAGGCTCTGTGCTGACAGCTCAGAGCCTGGAGCCTGCTTCAGATTCTGTGTCTCCACCTCTCTCTGCCCATCCCATACTCATGCTCTGTCTCTCTCTGTCTCTCAATAATAGATAAACGTTAAAAAAAAATTTTTTTTAAACAGAGACAGAAAGAAACCATTGGGGGTAATTGATATTTTCATTATCTTAATTGTGGTGATCATTTTGCAGGTGTATGTATAATTCAAAGGTAATCAAATTATACTTTAAAAATACTTGCAGTTTTTCATAGCTCAATAAAATTGTATCTCAACTAAAAAAGGAAACAAATATTGTAAAGAGGTGTTAGGGGTACAGTTCAGCACCAAAAGCAGTATCATTTAATATATATACATTGCTATAGTATAAATATAAACATAAATATAACAACATATATTATTGAAGAGACCGACATGTCACCTGTTATCTTTGGTTTTATAGAGTTGCTGGAATGGTATCAAAGGAGATCATTTTATAAAGGAAATTATTACACCCTGAGCATCTAGCAGCCATCTTTCACTCTGCATAGAGGATCTATACAGCTACAATGATAACGATAAAAAAAGGAACAGCAAGTTCTAGTAGACCATCTCAATCTTTATCTATTGTTTTCCTTTTTTTCACTTCCTTGATAAAGCCTCTATATTGTTGATTCTTCTCAGTGTGTTCTCTTAAACCAAATTATTACTAAAATACGAATGAATCCATTGAAACTATGTATTACTATTACATGGTATTGGTTAAGCAACTAATTTCCAAAATAACTTGGGGAAGTTAAATATTGTGTTTTATTATCAGTGAGGAACGAGAACCAAGCAATATAGTGGTTAAAGTAAGAATCTAAGCCAAGTAGAATGATAGGATTATCTTTGTAGTTCATATATTGTACTTAATTTATCCATTATGAAAATAGGTTCAGATCTCACTGGTCTGTTTATTAAAAAAAAAAAAAAGAATTCTGCATAGGCCACCTTATGTTGACATCATTGTGAATAAAACAAAATAATGAGTTTATACTGAGGTTCAATGACACCACTTGGACAGCTCTGCACTAACATGTATCAATGCACAAAATAAATACAAATTTGTCAGTATTTTCCTACTGCAAACTACCACCTAAATTATGAGGTAGCTGACAATAGGGATGAATTTTACTTTCTATATATAATGATGTTTAAGAGATACTTAAACTTGATTTTAAGGCTCTGCAATGATTTAAGATGAGCCCACAGAGCTATAGTCCTTAGTTTTTTAAAATGTTCTCAATTATAGAGGACCTGGGTGGCTCAGTTGGTTGAGTGTCCAACTTCAGCTCAGGTCATGATCTCGCGGTTCATGAGTTTGAGCCCCACAGAGCTCTGGCTGCTGTCAGTGCAAAGCCCACTTCAGATCCTTTATCCCCAATTTCTTTGCCTCTCCCCCACTTGCCCTCTCTCAAAAATAAATAAATACTTTACAAAAGTTCTCAATTATAGTAATAAGCATATCATATCAGCTATTTGGTTTTTTTTTATATTTTGGAGGAAAAAGTGTGACCAGCTGGCAGTTTGGATTAGAAATAGCAATGACAAAACAAGTGGTCTGTGCTGAAAATCGTTAGGTATTATCTCTTGATGGAAAATCACCTTGGTGGAATGAAAACAACCTAGGTCTATAGTGATACACAGTTGACCCTTGAACAATGTGGAGTTTAGGGGTACTGACCCCTGCACAATCAAAATTCTGCACGTAACCTTTGACTTCTCCAAAACTTAACTACTGATAGCTTACTGTTGACCAGAAGCCTTACAGATAACATAAACAGTCAATTAACATATATTTTATATATTATATGTATTACATACTGTATTCTTACTATAAAGTAAGCTAGAGTAAAGAAACTGTTATTAAGAACATCATAAGGAAGAGAAAATACATTTATAGTACTGTCTTGTATTTATTGAAAAAAGTCTACATGTAGGGGGACCCACGAATTTCAAACCCTTATTATTTAAGAGTTAGCTGTAATTTAGGCAACTAAAAAATTAGGCAGAATGAAGTTTTCATTTAAGATTTACTTTGATTCTTAGAAGTTCTGGCAATTCCTGATGAATAATCTAGTAATAATTTATGTATCTTTCTGAACTAATTTTGCAAGACACTGCCAAGTATTAATTGTAAACATTGGTGATTTCAAGACATCTCTTAGTCTAAACTTATAAGTTTCTCATTACCTATGTATGTCCTTTCTCCTTTCACAGTCTATCATCAATCTGACCATTAACATTTGTGTCACTGCTCTTCTGTATGAATTGCCCAAAACTGCTGTATTTTTTTTTTTTTTTTACACTTCTTCGCCTTTTGTGTGTCTTTATTCATTTTGGCCCCTCTGCCTTTCTCTCCTCTCTATTTACCCATCTAAGCCCTACAATACTTCAGATGCCACATTAGTCAGACCTTTTGTGGCATTCTATCTATACATATTATATATGCCACTTTTGTGATTAGAGTTGTCTATGCCTGTGGTCTCCAAGGTAGGGGTAGGGATAGAGGATGCAAGGATGCTCTACTGTGGTGCACAAAGAAAATATTAGAACTTTACACATAAAAAAATAAAAATTAACTAGGATGAGAAGAAAATATGTGCCAAGTTGTATAATGTACAAAACCAATTAATCCCCAAATTGAAGTAATAAGATAATTAAAATACATATATTGACGGGGTGCCTGCCCAAATGCTTTCCTAATGAGGCACACACTAAAAAGTTGGGAGACTACTGATCTGTGCTATTAATCATATATCCCAAATTGTCAGGTCTTTTTTCTTCTTTGTAAAGTTAGATTTAAGATTGAATTAGATAATTTCTGAGGTCTTTTTTAGCTTAAATGTCATTGAATTAAAAAATTTATTAAAAAAAATTTCAAGCACACAGAAAAGTTACAAGTGTGGTGTAATTAACTCCCATATGCCATTCACTTAGTTTTACCCACTGTGCCACATTTCCTTTCTCTCTTAAATATACATATACATACATATTATTATGCTTTTGTTCAGAATCATTTGCTAGTAAATTGCAAAGGTTGTGACCATTCACCCTAAATACTTCAGCCTGTTTTTTTCTTTATTTAAATGTTTTAAACGTTTATTTATTTTTGAGAGAGAGAGATAGTGAATGAGTGGGGGGGGTGCAGAGTGAGAGGCAGACAGAGGATCCCAAGCATGCTCTGTGCTGACAGCAGTGAGCCTGATGCGGGGCTTGAACTCATAAACCGTGAGATCTTGACCAAAGTTCGACACCTAACTGACTAGGCCACCCAGGTGCCCGTAGCATGTTTCTTTTAAGAACAAAGATACTCTTTTACATGACTACAGTATATTCATCAACTCAGTGCTATATTATTATTTACTTTATGGTCCATATTCAGATTTTTCCTATTTTCCAGTACGAATTTTATAACTACTTTCCCCCCAATCCTAGGATTAGGTGCTAGGAAATTTTTTGGCATGTATCTTTAGTTTTCTTTACTAGAGCAGTTTTTAGGTTTTGTCTTTCATAGCATTCACACTTAAAGAGTATAGGTTTTTTCTACTTTTGTAGAAAGTCTCATTTGGGTTTGCATAACTGTTTCCACTGTACCTTGATGTTTTTCCTTTGTTGTAGTTTAATTCTTTCTGTGTGGGCACACATGTGCTGTGTGCTTATATGTGAGTCCTTTTTCCCAAACTACATTGTAAGTTTCTTGGAGACAGAGATGATTCATCCTCTTAATTTTTGTTCTTCACACTTCTAAGCACTTATAATAATAGTTGGCCTATAATAAAAATTAAATATATTCATAAGTCAAAAGTTCTTGCATATTCTATAGATTAAAAGGATGCTTTAAAACATACAGAGAAGGATATATCAGATTAATTAACTCTTAGTAATTATTAGGAGGTCAAAGAATACCATGGTAACAATGGAAGTATTGTTTTATTTTATTGAATCTTGAAGGAAATTGGCTACTATAGAGTGTAATATAATATGGGGCATGCACAGAACACTGTGAATCCTGTACTAATTGACATGTGTTATTTCTTTTCATTGTTCCTCTGAGGAAGCCCTTTATAATAATGTTTGACCTCTTTTCCATATACAGTGTTCCAAAATATCATTTGCATCTGACCTGGTATTTCAGTGGGCAGTGAAATTGCCATGAAAGATCTTGGACTTTTAAAAATATGTTTCACAAGACTAGAAATGTTTAAGGTTGTCAGGAAAAAAGATCTTTTATTATCCTTAATTATCCTTCTATATCAACTAAGCAAAGTTTTAAGAAAGTGGCTCACCCTAAGTTTTAAGAGCAGGCACAAGTTGTAAGTTTTCCATTTTGAAGCCAGCATCTGAAAGATGTATTACAGCCTTTTAGAGGTTCTGATTTCCCCGAAGCCCTTTACTTATTTGTAAAGGTTCATAGTAAGCTTGAATTTGTTATCTAGGATTATTTAGGATTTTTAAATCAGTAGGCTTTATGGAACTCCCAGAACATTGTTTTCTCTAGTTTGATGAAGAACATGTAATATACTTAGTATTGACTTTCTTAACTCTTGTCTGGGTCAATTATTATATCAGTTGATTCTTTATCTCTGAAGGCCCATTCTAACTGTACATGTATCTGAACTAACTGAATAACTCCTCATTACTCAGCACATACTTTAGTGAAGATATTCTTAGGAGTAACGGCTGACATTCTCCATATTGTGGTTGTCTGTGTGTATGTGCCTGTGGATAACTTGGCAGTTGCTTCCTCGGCAAAATAACAGTCAGTGTGGTTCAGCCAAAGTTTAGAGGAATGAAATAGCTGAAATGAGAGTTTTTTTGTATAATGCTGAGAGATACTCATCCTCAGTCCTTTCTTACTGAATTGCTCAGGTAGTAGCTAGTGTTCCATTGCCTTGGAAAACATTGAAAACAATAATACAAAGCAAACAAACAAAATCCAACAACCAACCAGCAAACAGGAAATATCAGGTAGTTCAGATGATCTGCTTCTTGCCACAGTATGAAGCCAAGAACTTTTCCTTGTAATTCAAAAATGTATGCTTCATCAGAATCTGATTTAGAAAATGAAAAACACCATCAGATATATTTTTTCCAGGATCAGGCTTAATAGAAAACTGATGATGCACTAATCTTTTCCCAGACATGACTTGGGAATATTTCATGTTTGCCAATCTTTTTAAAAATAGTTTTTTTGAGGCATATTTCTATTACAGCAGGAAGAAGCACTATGATTCATTGAACTGTGTAAATTAAAGGCAAGGTCAAGGAACCAGCCATTGAAAGTGATGGCCCCTAAAAATTTAAAGAAGAAAGAAAGAAAGAAAGAAAGAAAAGAAAAGATAAGAAAGCAATAGAAAGAAAGGAAAGAAAGATGGCCCCTATTATTCAAAGTACTTTAATCTTCTATTTTGACACGTTGAAATTTTAATATATGTGATGCTATTTGTTATTATACACTTAGACTATTATAATGTGGTTGGTAAAATGTAGTTTATACTATACAATATCTTTATCCATTTTTCTTTAGTTATGAATTTGCTGAGAGATGTTTTAGTTTATTTAAATGAAAACTTAGATTTCTGAATCAGCAGATGCTTAAAAGTAATATTTGTCAGGCAAAGTATGATTCCTATAAAATAAGGATTATCAGTGGGCTCTGTTGGACACAGTGTCCAACAGTGTCCAGGTAACAAAAATTATGTATGATTATTATTTTTTTTTTTCTTTCCACGTTTTTTATTTATTTTTGGGACAGAGAGAGACAGAGCATGAACGGGAGAGGGTCAGAGAGAGAGGGAGACACAGAATCGGAAACAGGCTCCTGGCTCTGAGCCATCAGCCCAGAGCCTGACGCGGGGCTCGAACTCACGGACCGCGAGATCGTGACCTGGCTGAAGTCGGACGCTTAACCGACTGCGCCACCCAGGCGCCCCATGATTATTATTTTTGATGTATCCACTAACTGGCTGCTTGACTTCAGGCAAATCATTTAAGTTCTCCAGACCTTTGAAAAATGAAACCTGTAGACTAGATGATATCCAGGTTTCAACTCTGAAATTCTGTGATTCTACTCTTTTATGATGTCTATGATAGATGTAATGCAGAATACATTAGAAATTCCTGACACATTTTCTAAAAGAAAGATATTTTTAAAATATTGCGTGAGTTAATGGTTTTTGGTCTTGCATTTTGATATGGAAATGAGATAATTAAAATAACAACCACAACCACAGCTACATGACTTTTAATTTTTGCTAGGGTAGAGGGTGGCAGGTTGATGGGCAACCCCACTATAAGGCCACAATGTAGAGAGAACTTGCATTTGGAATTTCCTGTGTTATGCCATTACCTTAGCTGGAGGATATAATTTCTTTCTTTGAAATTGCCTGCTTTGCTTGCATTTACATGCCTACCCCTGAATTTTTCCCAGTGTAGGCTGTATATGCCTCACCTATGAAACATCCTTAAGTTTGAACCTGATTCTAATTTTCCAGAGGAAATTACAAAATGATTCTTTTTTTTCAAATGGTAGCCAGGTATAGTGATTTGACTTTTAACACCATTTAATTAATTTTGTCAGTGTTCCTAATAGGACAATCAAGGAAAAAGCAAAAGCAAAAATGGATAAACAAAATCTTTCAAGTCCAGTGGCTATTTAGAGAATCTCAGTAGGGAGTGTAGTATTCATGTGTTTTTATTCTGAATTGGCTTCTCTTTTTCATATGATCAGTTCTTACTTGCTAAGATGTCTTCTGTCCCTAACTGTCCCTAACTACAGCCAGGACCCCCTAGAAACATACATTAGTAATAGGTCTATAGTAGAAACTCAATAAATATTTAAGTGAATTGCAATTTCAGAAACATTTCATTAAACTTAAAGATTTAAAAGATTAATGAATGCCCGAAGTTATGAATTTTTTTAACAAATGTTAGAATTATCTTTGTAGTATATTTTTCTTCATTTTTAACTGACTGTAAAATTCATTACTTTAAATTCTGATCTGTCATGAACAATTACTGGGTATGATTACTGCCTAAGAACCAAAGCATTGATACTTTGAGTTTTGAACTGAAGAATCATAGTAGCTTTTACCTATTAGTCCTTTGGTATATTTTAAAGCTAAAAACCTATAAATGTGTATAATTTGTGGTAAGTAGGTGATAGAGTGAAAGCAAACCCAAAAAGGAATGGCTATACAGCTCCATCTGAAGCTGTTCTCTTCTTTGCTCACAGACTATAGCTGTGTTAACATTTTAGCATTGTTTCTTTTCAGAGAGGGTGAAAAGTGAAACCTTAATATGAACCATTTCAAGGTAGTTAACTCCATAGCATATATAATGGAGAAGAAGAGTAGTGCAGACAAGTCAAAAATAGTAGATAATGACTGCTCCTCTTTATTAGTATAAAGAACATGGATGGGAAGGGCAGTTGGGAACAGGAGCTGGGTGGGCATTTTAAATTTGGAAAACTCATTGTTGCTATTTTTTTCCCCTGTGCTTCTGTCTGCAGCTTGGTCAGGATCCCTTGGGATGGAGCTTTAGCAGGGGGGAAAGAGAGGGAACAAATCACTGAGCCTAAGGCATCTGTATGTTGTCTCTCTTTCTGTTCCCTACATTTGGTAAATCTGAAGGGAGTCCTCAGTAGGATTCCAGGTTAGATGATTTAGCAGGTGGTTGTTTAGTACTCAAAGGGAAAAATGTTGGTCTCTAGGAGCCAGCCTGAGTTTCTGAAAAAATGTTATGGTAGGTTAACCTAACTTTATTCTTCTTTGGAAGGGTTCTTAGACCACTAATCACAAGATACAAGTGTCTGAATTTCATGCACCTTTTTAACATGGCCCATCTTGAATCATTGTGGATGAGAGTGATATGATAACACAGTCATGTTGATAGGCAACTGATTGAACAACCATCTGAGAGAATGTTATTTAATGGAAAGAGTGTTAACTTAGAATGAAGACTCTGGGATACTATAGGATTCTGTCACCAGCTTCATGTTATATTATATATAAACAAAGAATTAAAGGAAAATATAGTTGGCACACTGATCAGATTTGCAGGTAATACCAGCGGCGGAAGGGGGGCTAAAATTATTAGGCGATAGAGACAGAAGTCAAAAAGGTCCAAGCATAGTGGGATGATGGGCTTGGTTATGAAGATAAAATTTACTGAGAAAAAGTTTCTAATGTAATATACAATACTGTGTATTACAGAATGGGGGAGAAGTGACTTAGATGTAGGGGTAGAAAAAAAAGACTTAACATCTTTAAGTTAAAACTCAGTATGAACAACTGTATGTTCCTTTTGAAAAAACACAGTATGATCTTAGGCTATGCTAATAGAATGTCTGGAGTAGGGTTAGTGATAGTCCTGCTTTATTCTATGTGCATCAGACTATTCCTTACTAGATTATTATACTTTAAGAGTGACAAGCTTCAGGTGCCTGGGTGGCTCAGTCAATAGGTATCTGACTTTGATTTCAGGTCAGGTCATGATCTCTCGGTTTGTGAGATTGGACCCCGCATGAGGCTCTGCACTGACAGCACGGAACCTGCTTGGGATTCTCTCTCCCTCTCTCTGCCCCTCCCCCGCTTGTACCCCTGCCCAAATTAATAAATAAACTTAAAAATAAAAAGAGTGACAAGCTTCAAGCACATCCAGAAGATAATGGCTTAAAATGATAAGAGGATTTCTCATGCAAGCAACCTAAAGAAAGAAGGGTCATAATAGCTATCTCCTAATATTTGGTGGGCAATCCTATATAAGAGTGGTTTAGAATGAGACTGGGAGGGTCCAGAATATAGCTGTTTTATGGAGATAGATTTTGGCTCCATATAAAGAAGAGTTCTCTGGTCCTTAGAGATGTCCATAAAGTGGAATGGACTGAATTAGGAATTAAATAGTGAATTTTCCAGGGTGCTCCCAAATTAGCTTCTGGGCCTGTGGCAATAGAAGAAATGTATTCATCAGACAGGGACTAAAACTAGTTGATTTCTAAGATGCAAGTCTGACTTTTTTTGGTAGTGTACTCCCTGTTTGTTTACAACCAACCTTACTCTTTGTCATTTGGCAAAGAAGCAGAGAGTGTCTTTGACCATAAATTGAGAAGCAGGAATCATCTATTTATGTCAGTATCAAAACATGCCTGTTGCTTCTGCAAGGAGCTTTATTCTTTTCTACTCATTCCTAAAATATCTTCCTGAAATTAAAAGGACTTAACATAGGAGGTTAGAAGGGGAAATATATTCTTTCCAGGAAACATTGTTTATGATTTGATTCATTTTGATTAGCACCAAAACCAAGATGATGACATGGCAGCTCTTAGTTAGAGAGGGAGAGAGCCAAACCATAAGAGACTCTTGAAAACTGAGAGTAAACTGAGGGTTGATGGGAAGTGGGAGGGAGGGGAGGATGGGTGATGGGCACTGAAGAGGGCACCTGTTGGGAGGAGCACTGGGTGTTGTATGGAAACCAATTTGATAATACATTTCATATTAAAAAAAAAAAAGATAGTGCTATGAAACCAATAAACACGTAGCCACATCAGAATAACCAGTTCATTGGGTTTGTTCACTCATTTGTTCTTTTTACTCATTTCATTTATAAATATTTTTGACTACTTGGTAAGAGCTGGGCACTGTTAGGTGTTAGGAAGTTTGTATATAGTATAAATTCTCTCATGAAAAGTCTGTTATAGACTCTGTGTCTTATAAATTGCTAAGAAACACATTTACTAAATAATAAACAAGTATCACTCCTTATTTTTTATTTTTTTATGAGGTCAACTAAAAAGTATAAAGAAATGCTGAAAAATCCTGTGTTTAACTGTATGTTAACTATTATGTGTATTCATAGGAAGTCACATATTTATATACATCATCAGTATTAACATTGCTTTGAAACTGAATTCTGAGGTAGAACTTGGTTTTTCAGAGTTTTATAGTGTCAGAGTTATGTGTATTTTTTTCTTTCTTTTTCTTTCTTTCTTTCTTTCCTTTTGGATTGTTAATTTCCATGTTGTTCTTTGAAAGGAAAATAAATATTGTATAAGGGTTTTAAAAATACATACTAACCACTCTTTTTTGAGGAGGGGAAAATGCCTTCCTTGCTCTCTTGGCTAAATGTTTTTAGCCAGTTTTAATTTCAATGTGTATTATTGCTAAGTAGACAAGAATGATCTTGAAAAAGAAAGCTTTTGATATATTAAGCCAACAAAGGCATTGCCTGAAGGATAAGTTAATAGTTGAATACATTCGCTGACTGTGCTGCCAAGTTTTATCTTTAATTTATTTTAATATAGGAAGGTTACTCTCTGTCTTTCATCTTAAAAATATACCTATTAACTTTAACTTATAAATTATTATCACACCCAGGTAGGGTTAGAGTAGTAGTGTCTAGTTTTGCAGTTAGAAATGTAAAATGAGAAGCTGGTGCTCTCTGTGTAACTATAGCTAAGCAAGATTCGAGGCAGGGAGGGGTCCCCTCTGGTTGATTTTTAAGTCATCTATACATGTCTAAGACTGTTGCTTCTGCCAGATTGTCTTTGAAGTTCCGGATTCTTTGGCAAAATATTAGTTCTTGCCCATCAGTCTTTCCATCCCCAGGTTATGATCTTCTCTGACATTTCCCGTAATCATCTCAACATTGTAGAGAATGGAAGAGTATTTGTATGCTCATGTTTATAGCAGCATTATTCACAATAGTCAAAAAGTGAATCAACTCAAATGTCCATCAGTGGATGAATGGATAAACAAAGATGGTATACACATACAGTGGAATATTAGTCAGTCTTGGAAGGAATTCTGATCTATGCTACAACATGTGTGAACCTTCAGGACATTATGATGAGTGAAATAAGCAAGTCAAATAGTCCAAAAAGACAAATAGTATATGATTCCACTTATATGAAGGATCTAGAGTGGTCAAATTCATAGAGGACAGAAAGTAGAATGATGGTGGTAGGGAAGGGAGAAGGGGCAAATGAGATGTTGTTTAATGGGTGTAGTGTTTTAGTTTTGCAAGATGAAAAAGTTCTGGAGATTGGTTGCACAACAATGTGACTATACCTAACACTATTGAACTATGTACTTACAAATGATGATGGTAAAAAATTTAATATGTATTTTACCACCATTTAAAAAAAGAACTTTCAAAAATATTTCAAAAGGTTAGCTAAACAAAAACATCCCCTTTACATTAAAAATATTTAAAACATTTCAGAGAAATGAAAAATAACAAAATAAAAACTAAAAAAATAGCCTCTATCAAAATGACTGGTTACCAGATTAAAGTGTTTGGCTTTTACAGAGAAAGACAGATACCATATGGTTTCACTCTTATGTGGATCCTGAGAAACTTAACAGGAACCATGGGGGAGGGGAAGGAAAAAAAAAAAAAAGAGGTTAGAGTGGGAGAGAGCCAAAGCATAAGAGACTGTTAAAAACTGAGAACAAACTGAGGGTTGATGGGGGGTGGGAGGGAGGGAGGGTGGGTGATGGGTATTGAGGAGGGCACCTTTTTGGGATGAGCACTGGGTGTTGTATGGAAACCAATTTGTCAATAAATTTCATAAAAAAATAAATAAATAAATAAAGTTGTTTGGCTTTGACCTTCAGGATTTGAGCTGTAAGACAAACTCACAAAGGATGTAACTCAGTCATTTACTCCACATGCCCAAAACTGAACTTGGGATTTTTTCCCCCACAAATTTTTTCTTGCTCCCTCTGTCCCAAGTTAGACATATGTGTGTCAACCCACACTTCTTTTTTTCCTTTATGCTCCAAATACTATTGATGGCCAAGTTCTACTAATAATATATTCTTCACCTTTCTCATATCTGCCTTCTCTGCATCAGTGGTACAATTTATTCATTCAAGGAATACTTTGTTATCAGCTACAAGGTGCCAGGCTTGGTTTTGGTTGATTGGGCTGTAGCAGTGAACAAAAATAGGTCCTCACTCCCATGAAACATGCAGGGAAGACAGATAATAAAGAATATATCTAAGTGTCAAGTAAATTGTATAATATTTTAGAAGGTGTTAATGCCATGAAAAGAGAAAAGTAGGATAGGAAAGGGGGTTTGGATGTGCGTATGGTGGGAGAGAGTTGCAATTAAAAATATAGTGGTCTGTATAGACCTCACTGAGAAGATGAAATTTCAGCAAAAATCTGAAAGAGGTTAGGGAATGAGCCATGAGAATATCTGGGGAAAAGCTTTCCAGACAGAGGGAATAGCCAGCACAAAGGCTGTAAGATGAGAGCATTTCTGGTGAGTTCATGGAACACCAAGGAAGCCAGTACATCTGGAGTAGAGAGAGCAAAGGGAAGAGTCATGGGAAATGAGGTCATAGAGGTAACAGTGGTCAGCTCATGTAGGGCCTTGTGGGGCATTTGGATGAAGGAAGTGTTGAGCAGAGGAGAAATACCTGATTTGTATTTTAAATGAGTCACTTTGGCTGCTGGGTTGAGAATAGGTTGTATGGGCAAGGGCTGAAACAGAGACCAGATAGAAGTTTGTTGGAATGTTTAAATCAAGAAATGAAGATGGGTTGGATGGAGTGGTTGATGGTAGTACAGGTGGTGAAATGAGGTTGGATTCAATATATTTTGAAGAGAGAACTGATGGGAGTTTCTAATAGATTAGACATCAGCATAAGAGAGTCAAGATAAATCTAAGTCTTTTTGTCCCAAGTAGTAGGATTTCCCATCAATTGAGATGGGAAGGCTGATGGTAGAACAAGTTTAGAGGGGAGGTGTTGAATTATTGGACTTGTTAACTTTGAGGTGCTTATTTCATATCCAAGTGGATGTATGGAATAGACAGATATGTGAGTTTAGAATTCCAGTGGAAATAAATTTGGGAGTCATATGCAAATATATGGTATTTCGTTTTTCTTTTTCTTTTTCCTTCAAGTTGTTATTTAAATTAGTTAGTTAACATACAGTGTAACAGTTTCATCTATAGAATCTAGTGATTCATCACTTACATACAATACCCATCACAATAAGTGCATTCCTAAATATCCATCACCCATTTAAACACCCTTCCCCCCCCACCTCCCTCCAAGAGCAACCCTCAGTTTGTTCTCTGTAGTTGAGAGTCGGTTTTCTGGTTTGCCTCTCTTTTCCCCTCTATGTTCATTTGTTGTTTCTTAAATTCCACATATGAGTGAAATCCTATGGTATTTGTCTTTCTCTAACTGACTTATTTTGCTTAGCATAAGCAAATATATGGTATTTAAAACAAGAGACTAGAATAAGTAGGTAGAGAAAAGGGACAAGAACTGAGCACAAGGCACTTCAACACTAATATAGCTACACTGGAGCAGGGTGGAGGAGGAAAAAAAGAAATTGACTAAGGACCTAAGAAGAAGCAACCAGTGAGATAAGGAAGAAATCAGGTGCGGTGCCCTAGAAGGCAAGTGAAGGAAGTGTATCAAGGAGAGAGTGATTCATCATTGCCTTAGTTTAGATCTTCATAGTTATTTCTTAAGTTATATAGTTACTCTATCTCTTATTCCCTCTCCAAACCCATCCATATACCCCATCCTTTTCTGTTCTTTTATCAAATATTCTTTAAAACAAACAAACCCACAAAGACACAAAAAACACAAAAGAAAATGTTATTCTATAATTAAAATGTTATCAGGTACTCCCAGTTGTCTATGGAATCTATGCTCCTTTTCAAGATACAGATTTTTATGATCTACCATCTCTATTTCTCTAGTCTCATCTCATCCCTTTCTGACTCTCATACTATCTCATGACTTCTTTCTGGAATACATTGTGTTTTCCTATACTCCTCCATCTCCAAATTCACTTATCAAAAACCTGTGTATCTTTCAAATCTTAACTCAGGCATTGCATTTGGGTAAAGGGTTTTCTTAGCACTCACCTCTAAGCAGAATTGACTGCTTCCTTCCTTGCCCCATTTTAGCCAGTAACATGCTCTTCTTAAAACCCTCAATAACATATTATTGTATTACTTATTTTCTGTCTCCCTCATAAACTTCATGAGGGCAAATATTATTCCTAATTTATCTCTCTATCCCCAGACTTTGGCATAATGTGTGACACCTGGTAGTACTGAACAAAGACTAGTTAAAAGGGGATTTTTTTTTTCTTTAAAACAGTCAATTATGTTTGAAGGAATTAAGTAAATGAGGAGGGAAGTCTTTTATATACTTATTTTAATATTAAATGTTAAAAATAAATTTATTTAATACATTTATTGACTTAAATTAAAAGTTTATAAATAATTATATAAACAGTATTAAATTTAAATGCAAACAATTTATAAATATATATTTAATATTTATTAACAATATTAAGTATTAAAACCAAATATTAATATTAAATAGCCACATATTTATTATTTCTGGTATTCTTCATTACTTTGCATAGATCCAAGTTTTCATCTGGCAGTGTTTAGCATCATCCTGAAGAATGTTCTTTAACATTTCTTTTTTATTTTTGTTTTATTTTATTCTAGCGTTTATTCCTTTTTGAGACACAGAAAGAGGACAGAGCACAAGCAAGGGTGGGGCAGAGAGAGAGACACACACACAGAATCTGAAGCAGGCTCCAGGCTCTAAGCTGTCAGCACAGAGCCCAATGTGGGGCTTGAACTCATGAACCGTAAGATCATGACCTGAGCCAAGTTGGATACTTAACCAACTCGGCCACCCAGGTGCCCTTCTTTAACATTTCTTATAGTGCAGACATGCATGCAATAAATTCTGAGTCTTTGTTTTCCTGAAAAAATATCAAAAATTTTTGAAGGATATTTTTGCTAGATATAGAATTCTAGGTTGACAATGTTTTGTGTTTTTTTCCTTTTAACACGTTAAACTCAACTGATACTGTTCCACAGATGGTGAGCCTGTTTTGTCTTTCCTGTCTGGCCTCAGTTTGGATAATTTCTATGTTGTGCTTCAAGTTCAGTGATCTTTTCTTGTGTCTAATCTGGGATGAAGTACATGAATGAATTTTTCACTTCATATATTGTGTTTTTCATTCTAGAAGCTCTGGGTTTTTTGTTTTGTTGTTTGTTTCAGTCTTTGTATATCTCCTACTTATTTTCATGTTTTCCTTTACATCTATGAGCATAAATGTAGTTCTTTTATAGTCTTTATTTGCTATTTATTTTTGTTATTTACATGTCTGTTTTATTTTCTAATGTTTTTCTATATGGGTCTCATTTTTCTTGATTCTTTGCATGTCTGATAATTTTGGATTAGATGATGGATATTGTGAATGTTCTGTTGAGTGCAGAATTTACTATCTTTCTGTTAAGACTGTTAGGCTTAGTTATAACAAGTAGTAAGTTAATTGGTGGATCGGTTCAATTCTTTGAAGTGTTTTTTAGTGTGTCTAGAGTTGTCTTTACTTTAGGGGTAGTGGTCCTCAAAGTGTGGAACCTGGACCAACAGCATAATTATTACCTGGGAACTTGTTACAAATGTAAATTCTAGAACTTTGTGCCATAATAACTGAATAAAAACTGGGGGTGGGTGATGCTTAACAATCTGTGTTTTAACAAACCTTCCAGGTTATTCTGATGCACTCTAACTTTTAAGAATCAGTACTGTAGAGCTAGTTTTAGCTTTGCTACTAGTGTGTGGACCTTCTGGAGTTTCTATGCTCTAGATATTTATCCAGGTCTCTACTTTAGCTGGTGAAAATGTCATACAGCATTGTATGAGTTCTAGATATATTCAGATTACCACTTATGATACTTTAATTGGCTTTGTGACATTTATTCTGTACTTGCACAGGTTAATTTTTACCCATAGTCTCAAGAAGACCCCTGTGCAGACTTCTTGAGCTCTTCTCTGCATAGCTCCCTTCTTTTGAGTTCTCTGTTCTACAGATTCCATCCTTTTCCTCCTCTTTAAATCTCTGAACTCAGTCCACCCCAATTCAACAAGGTATTTATACTCTGCTTAGGTTAGCACTCCCTATGTTGCATTCCAGAAAGTGCTTCCCGACAGACATTTTGGGGATATTTTAGTGACTTATCTTGTTCATTTCCCTGCACTTAGGGATCACAGTCCTCCACTGACTTTTGTCCAATGTGTGACAGTAGTTCCTTTATATATTTTGTTTAGTTTTCTCACTGTTTATAGCAGGAGGACAGCTCTGGTCCCAATTGTTCTGTTATGGCTTCAGGTACTTATTTTTTTATGGTCAGGAGATCACATGAGAGCTACTTCTCTCTCTCTCTCTCTCTCTCTCTCTCTCTCTCTGTCTCTGTCTCTTTAAAGTATATTTATTTATTTTGAGAGAGACAAAGAGAGCACAAGCAGGGAAGGGGCAGAATGAGGGGAGAATCCCAGCAGGCTCCACACCACCAGTGAAGGACCCTGATGCAGGGCTTGAACCCATGGAACTGTGAGATCATGACCCGAGCTGAAACCAGGAGTTGGACTGTCAACCAACTGAGCCATCAGGTGCCCCTCTATGAGAGCTAATTCTGTGAGGAAAATGAACAGCGTATTAGTTTCTTCACATTAACTTTCTGGGCACTACTAGAGTGTTATATGTTCTGCATATTAGACACTATGCTAGGACAGGAGGCTTTCAACTAACTATGATAGGGTTTTGACTTCAAAGATCTGATAACCTATGATGAGAAGACTGACATAAACAACTCATTATGGCAGCCTATGATAAAGGCTATAATAGAGCAACCTGAAATATATGAAGCTCCTGGACTTTGAAATCAATGGGCTTCATTTGAATCTCAACTCCATGACTTATTATTGTGTTGTTGTGTAACCTCTCATCACCTTGATTTCTTATTCTGCAAAATGGAGAAGAAAGAAATACTTGTAGGACTGTGAGAAGATTGAAATAAATTCTTTTATAGAATACTGGCATGTAGTAGAGGCTCATTGTCAGCTCCTTTCCCCTTAGACTTAACATAGGAGAGAGAAGCAGTTAATTATTACTGTTTAAATCGTCAGGGAGGAAATGACATTTTAAATTGTGCCTTGAATGCAGAGTAGGATTTTGATATATGATGGGTTCCAAGGACATTCTACTTTAAGGAACTGAATGAGCAAGGGCTCAAGGTGTAAAAGGTAGGGAAGTCTGTAAATATTCTATGAAGTTAGCATAGTCCAGAGCCTTAAGAAAGCAGTATGGATCTTAAAAAAAAAATCCTAGTAGTAGGAAAGTAAAAATAAAGAAAAAAAAGAACAAACAGAAAATCTAACCCATAGTAAAAGTATACTTCCTTAGGCCATTCCTATTTACTGCCATGACTAATAAATCTGGGAAGGCCTGTGGAAAATTCCTGTGGGCTGATATTTTCCTAACCACTATTCAAAACTACTTTAAGTTGATATTCTAAGCTGATCATTTCATTAATATTAAACTCTAGAGCATGTTCCCAAGTTTCTAAGAGTGCTGAATTGTTTTTCTGCTATCTGTTTCCTTGGGTTACTTCCATTTTTATCTTTCTTGTCCTATAAAAATTAATTCCCCAGGTTTTCTAAGTGATTGAGAATGTGAAAGTACTGAAAAGACATTTCTTAGACTCTTCTATGTCTTTCTATATTCACATTTAGTAGGATTGCTGTCAAGATTTAGTAAAATATATAAATCATGTATTCTCCCTTTCTTTTGGTATGAGAATTCTAAACTTAAGTGTTTATTTCTTTGAGGTTAAGATTGGTTGTAATGAGATTTTGTTTGTGTTTTTGTTTTAAATTACTATTTTGTATACTGTTTAGTAAGAATCAGATGGCTTCCTGGATTGAGTTTGCTTCCTTTCTCCAGTGGGTAACTTTTATCTGACCTTAAGGTATTTATTTCGATATGTTTTCTTTGTGATTTGTGAAGCTCTGGAATATTTTAGAAAAAATGAGGTCATGGAGAGAGCTGTTACCCCTGAAATGATAAGACCAGAAATGGACAAAAACAAAACTCAGACATCACCCTTGAAATCCGGATTTTAAGGTTTTTAAAAAGTCCTTCGCCTTTCTCTCTGATACCAATCACTGATAAGTCTGTCCCTTCTCTGTGATATGTTCTCACACAAAAAAATCCTCTTGTGTTTGTGTGAGAATTACATTGGTTCATAAATTAAATTGAGGAGAATTTACATATTTACAATATTGAATTTTGTCGTTCATGAATATGGTTTATTTATTTAGGCCTTCTTTAATAATTATAGGAGTTTTATCTTTAAAGATCTTGTACACTATGTATTAGATCTATTGATTTGAAAAAAATTTTAATGTTTATTTATTTTTGGGAGAGAGAGAGAGAGAGATAGAGTGTGAAACAAGGGGGGGGCAGAGAGAGGGAGAAACTTTTCCTTAAAAATTTTTTTTTAAATGTTTATTCATTTTTTTTTTTTTTTTTGATGAGAGAGACAGAGTACAAGCAGGGGAGGGGCAGATAGACACAGATTGAAGCACACCCTATTAGATTATTAATGAGCTTTTAATAGTTTTTAAAAATGGGAGTTATTTTTTGTTAAACAAATTGGTTGTTGCCTCAGAAAATTGATTTTTATATATAGATTTTAAGGCCAGCAAATTTGCTTTATATGTTTATTAAAATGGTTTGTACATTTTCTTAGATTTTCCAGGGAAAGAATCAGATTATATGCAGTGGCAGTGTTTCTTTTCCTTTCCAAATCTTACACTACTCAATTCTTGAATCGAAGTGGTGATAGTGGGACCTTGGTTTGTTCCTGACTTAAAGAGACTCTTCTAACATATCATTTTTATGTTAGAAATTTTCTTTGTTGCTGGATTGGTGGGCATTTTTTAAAGTAGTGGATCAAGGGGTTCCTGGGTGGCTCTGTTGGTTGAGCATGAGACTTCGACTCAGGTCATGATCTCATGGTTTGTGAGTTTGAGCCCCATGTCGGACTCTGTGCTGACAACTCAGAGCCTGGAGCCTGCTTCAGATTCTGGGTCTCCCTCTCTTCTGCTCCTCACTTGCTCATGCCTCTGTCTCTGTCTCTCTCTCTGTCTCTCTCTCTCTCTCTCTCAAAACAAATAAAAACATTTTAAACAAATTTAATAAAGTAGTGAATTTTAAATGGTTTTTTGTGTACCTACTGAGATAAATCATACGAATTTTCTTTCTTCTGTTAATGTAATAAAATTTGTTAATGGATTTTCCAGTGTTAAAACAGTTCTTGTATTCCCAAACTCTATTTAGTTACTTGAAATAATACATTGCTAGATTTCTTTTGTTAATATTTTGTTTAGGAATGCCCTGTGACTTTTCTTTCTAGTATTATACCTTTTTGATCATAGAATAAGCTTGGTAGCTTTTCCTAATTTTCTAATATCTGGAAAATTTGTCTAATATAGGATATATTCCCTAAGGATATGGTAACACTTATTTATACCCTGTGTACCTAGTGAAGTTTTAGGTTAGGATGTTGTTTTTGCTTGTTTTTGTAGATTAAAATAAAGTATCACATACGTTATGGAAAAGTGCATAAATCATAAATGTATAGTTCAATGAATTTTCACAAAACTGAACAAATCCATGTAACCATAATCCAGATCAAGAAAACTAAACATTACTGGGGCACCTAGTTGGCTCACTGGGTTGAGCGACCAACTTCGGCTCAGGTCATGATCTCATGGTTCTTGAATTCGAGCCCGCATCGGGGGTCTGTGCTGACAGCTCAGAGCTGGAGCCTGCTTCAGGTTCTGTGTCTCCCTCCTCTGCCCCTCCCCTGCTCATGCTCTTTCTCTCTCTCTCAAAAATAAATAAACATTAAAAAAAAAAGAAAACTAAACATTACTAACACCCCAGAAGTCTTCATTGTGTGCCCTTTCAGCCACTGCTGCTCTCCAGTTGTGACCACTACTCCAATTTTCTAAACCATAGATTGGGTGTGTTTGGTTGGTTGGTTGGTTTTGAATTATATATAAGTGCAGTCATATGGAATGAATTCTGTTGCGTATGACTCCTTTCACTCAACAATATATTTGTGAGATTCATCATGTTTTGTGTAATTGGAGTTTATTGATTTTATTTGCCATGTAGTATTCCATTACTAGAATAATCATGCAATAGAATATACTACATTTATTTACCCGTTATCCTATTAATGCATGTTGGGGTACCTTTTCCATGTCTGGCTAATGTGAATAGGGCTGTTACGAACATTTTTCTGTATGCTTTTTGGTGGAACATATTTACATGCCCCTTTAACCTAGGAGTTGAATTACTGGGTCATTGCTTTTGCCTGTGTTCAGCTTTAGAGGTTTAGTGGTTGCAATTAAGTTGTTTAACTAATTTTCATTTTTACCAGCAGTGTTTGAATTCTGATTGTTCCACTTTGTTTTTTTAATTTTTTTAATGTTTATTTATTTTTGACAAAGAGAGAGACAGAGCATGAGCGGGGGAGGGTCAGAGAGAGAGGGAGACACAGAATCCGAAGCAGGCTCCAGACTCTGAGCTGTCGGCACAGATCCCAACACGGGCTCAAATTCACAGACCACGAGATCATGACCCTGACCCAAAGTCGGTACGCTCAACCAACTGAGCCACCCAGGTGCCCCCTTTTAAAATATTTTTTAATGTTCATTTATGTTTGAGAGAGAGAGGAGAACGGGAGAGAGGGAGGGAGGAAGGAGGGACAGGGAGAGAGAGAGAGAGAGACGAGGAGAGAGAGAGAGGAGAGAGAGAGAGAGAGAGAGAACACAAGGGGGGGAGGGGGCAGAGAGAGAAGGAGACATAGAATCCAAAGTGGGCTCTAGGCTCTGAGCTGTCAGCACAGAGCCCAGCCTGACACAGGGCTAGAACTCGTGAACTGTGAGATCATGACCTGAGCCAAAGTGGATGCTTAACCAACTGAGCCACCCAGGCGCCCTTGTTCCACATTCTTATTGGGACTTGGTATTATTTATTTTAGCCATTCTAGTGATGTTGACTATCTCGTATGCTGTTAATTTGCCTTTTCTTATGGTTAAATACATTATCACCTTTTTCATATACTTATTGGCCCATTTGGATAGTCTTTTTGGTAAAGTACCTATTCGAGTTTTTGCCCATTTGGATTGTCTCCTTTTTTCTTATTGACATATAGAAGTTATTTATACATTACAGATACCAATCTTTTGTTGGATATATGTACTGCAAACAGTTTCTTTTATGGGTAGATTTTATATTAGCTTTTAAATTTTCTAATAGTTATTCAAGTTTTCTGTTTCTTTTTGAGACCATTTTAATTTTTATGGCAGGTTGATTTATCTGTTTTTAAATCTGTTGATATAAAGTGGTTTCAATTATTCTAGAAATTATTAGTCACTTATCTCTTAAATATTGCATAGGGTGCCTGGGTGGCTTAGTCAGTTGGGCATCGTACTTCAGCTCAGGTACATGATCTCATGGTTCATGAGTTTGAGTCCCACATCAGGCTCTGTGCGACAGCTCAGAGTCTGGAGCCTGCTTCGGATTCTGTGTCTCCTCTCTCTCTGACCCTCCCCTGCTCATGCTCTCTCTCTTTGTCAAAATAAATAAACATTAAAATAAATAGAAATAAATATAGCATATACAACCATAGATGAGTATGTGTGTGTATTTTTAACATAACTGGTAGCATGCTTTATATACTGTTTTATACTTTGTTTTCTTAACAATATTTCTTGGAAGTTTTTGCTTTTCAATATATACAGAGCTTCTAATTTTTAAAAATAGCTTCAGAGTATCTAATAATGTTATGTGGTAAGTTATTACCCAGTCCCATATTAATGGGCATTTAAATCATTTTCAGTCTTTGCTATAACAAACCCTAGCTACAATGATAATAAATTTATAAAGTGGAATTTCTGGTCTCATAAATACCTGGGCTGGTACAATATTAACTTTTATGTTTATTGTTCTGCTTTAATTTTTAAAATCTTTAAAATATTGAGATACAATTTATATACAATAAATTCACCATTATTAGGGGTTCAATTCAGTGGTTTTTTTTTTTTTTTTTTTTTTAGCATATTCAGAGTTGTGCAACCATTACCACTATCTAATTCCAGAACATTTTCATCATCCCAAATGAAACACTGTACCTATTAGCAGTCTCTGCCTTCACTGGCCCCTGGCAACCACAAATCTACTTTCTGTCTATATTTGCCCACTGTGGACATTTTATATAAATGAAATCACACAAATGTGGTCTTTGTGTCTGGCTTCTTTCCTTAGTATAATGTTTTATTAAAATTTCATCCATATTGTAGCATGTGTTAGTGCTTAATTCCTTTTATGGCTAAATAATATTCCATTGTATGGGTATACCATATTTTAGTTGATGGACATTTGGCTTGTTCCTACTTTTTGGCTATTATGAATAATCCTCCTATGAATGTTTGTGTGCAGATTTTTGTGTGGACATATGGTTTCAGTTTTCTTCAGTCTATACCCAGGAGTGGAATTTCTGGGTTATACAGTAATTCCATGTTTAACTATTTGAGGAACTATCAAACTGTTATCAGCTGCACCATTTTACATTCCCACCAGCAATATGTAAGGGTTCCAATTTCTCCATATCTTTGTTAACACTTACTCTTTTATTTTTTTTTTTTTAAATTTATGGCTGCTGTCCGAAATGATTATGAAGATGTATCTCATAGTTTTGAATTGCATTTTCCTAATGACTAATAATATTGAACATCTTTTCATGTGCTTATTGGCTATTTATATGTCTTCTTTAGTGAAAGGTCTATTCAGATTTTTGCTTCCTTATTTTAATAGGTAATTATCTTTATATTATTGAGTTGTATGAGGTCTTTATATAGTCTGGATATTAGACCCCTATCAGGTACATGATTTGATTATTTTCTTTCATTCTGTGTGTTGTCTTTTCACTTTCTTGATAGGGTCTTTTGAAGCAAAATTTAAAACATTTTAATGAATTCCAGTTTATTTGTGTTTTCTTTTGTTGCTTGTGCTTCTGGTATCATATTTAAGAGTTTATTTCCAAATGTACCTGAAGTCACAAAGATACCACTCTATGTTTATGGTTTGTAGCTTTTACATGTAGGTCTTATTCCCTTTTGAGATAATTTTTGCATTATAGTATCAGGTAAGGGTGCAACTTCATTCTTTTGCATGTGAATATCCACTTGTCTCAGAATTTTTTTGAAAAGACTATTTTTTCCTCATTGAATGATCTTAGCATGCTTGTTGAAAATCAGCTGGTTGTAGATGTATGTATGGGTTTATTTCTGAACTCATAAATCTATTCCATTGATCTACCTGTCCTTATGTCACTACTACACTGTCTTGATAATTGTAACTTTTTAGTAACTTTTGAAATTGGGAAGCGAGTCCTCCACTTTTGTTCTTTTCCAAGATTGTTGGCTATTCTGACTCCTTTGCATTTTCATGTGGTTTTTAGAATTAGTTTGTCCATTTCTATAAAAAAAAAAAAAAAAGGCAACTGGAATTCTGATAAGAATTTGTGTTAATCTTAGACCAAATGAGGAGTATTGCCATCTTAACCATATTAAGCATTCAAATCCATGAAACATGGAATGTCTTTCCTTTTTTTTTTTTTTTAAGGTCTTTTAAAAATTGTTTTAATAATGGCTTTTGTCACTTTTATTAAACATTGTGCAGAGGTTCTAGCCAGGGCACTTAGGTAAGAAAAAGAAATAAAAGGCAATAGTTTGGAAAGGAAAGGTAAATTGTCTTTGTTTGCAGATTACCTGATCTTTTATATATGGAAACCCCAACAGAATTCCCAAAAAGAAAAAAAATAATTAGAGAAAATAAATGAGTTCTGCAAGTTTGCAAGATTCAAGATCAATAAACCAAATGACTTGTATTTCTATATGCCATCAATGAAAATGTGAAAATGAAATTAAGAAAATAATTCCATTTACAATAGAAAAAAAACAATAAAATAGGAATAAATTTGAACAAAGAAGTGTGATACTGTTCTCTTCTGATTTCTATTTTTCACCCCTGGTATTTGGGGATTTTTAAAATTAATTTGAAGCTCATCTATGTTTACAAAATAAAAATCTATGTATATCTTATCTAATATTTCTATATGTTTAGAAAGAAGTGACTGTATATGTGTATGGTTAGAGAGATCTAGGTTAGATCATTTCTCCAAATTACTGGAAATTCACCAGTAGTTTTTCTAACTATAAATAGTTTTTGGTAGCTTCAACCCAATTATAGGAGAAAGGTATTAAGCAAAGGTATAAATGCAATGGAGCAAATTAATAACAAAGTGCTGATAAATATGACTAAATGAAAATTTTAAATGTCTTTACATTAGAAGAACTTTAAAAGCCAACAATAAAGAGGTAGAAATACTCCTAAATATATGTTGGTAAAGTGCAAATATCTTTTTTTTTTTTTTGAAGGGCAAATATCTTTCTATGTGAAGTATTCTTTTAAATCAATGAGAAGGGGAAAATGGTAACCTATAATAGAAAAATGGCCAAATAATATATTAAAATAAGAATTCACAGAAGAGGGGCACCTGAGTGGCTCAGTGAGTTAAGTGTCCAACTCTTGATCTTGACTCAGGGCATGATATTGGCTCTAGTCATGGTCTCATGGTTCATGGGATCAAGCCCTGTGTTGGGCTTTGCCCTGATAGCACAGAGCCTGCTTGGGATTCACTTGCTCCCTCTCTCTTTGCCCCTTCCCTGCTTGCATGCATGCTTGCGCACACTCTCCCTCTCTCTAAATAAAATAAACTTAAAAAAATTCACAGAAGTACAAGTGGCTAATAGAGAAAAGAAAAATATTTACCTTCATTAATGAAATAAATGCAAATTAAAATAGAGTCATGTTATTTTTTTGCCTTGCATACTTTAGAAAAATATGATGCCTTTTGTGGGTGAGTATGGAGTGAAACTCCTAAGATAACTCAATAGGGGAAATGTAAACTGGCATTACATTTGACAGCACTTATAAAATTATATTTATGTAATTTAAACCAGTAGTTTTACTTTTTGGAATTTATTCTGAGAAGATCATTGTTTTTAATATGGATTAAGTACAATATGTTCATTTCAGCATTTTTAATGGCATAAATTTGGAATCAACAATACAGAGATGGTTAGTTGCATACAGTAGAATATTTTACCATTATTAAAATTCATATTTTAAAATATGGAAAAGTTTCTCTTCATATAGTGTTAATGTTAATTAATGTTAATGAAAAATTACAAGATACAAAGCTATGTAAAAAGTTGATAATGGTTCTATAAAAAACAACGATCATTCACACAACAACCAACAAACACAACAAACATGCACAAACATACATATAGAAAAAGAAATACATCGTCATACTGACAGTGTTTGTCCTTAGGTGATTGAATTAAAGTTTATATTTTCTCCTTTGTATAGTTCTGAATTTTCCAGATTTTCACAAATAAATGTGTTGCCTTTTAATTAGGAAAAAAAGTACAATATTTATGAGTAAGATGTTTTCACACAGATTAAAGAGATTATTATGGCATGGTGAGAATTTTTTCCATATGGCCTTGGGTTTTCTTCCTTTGGTTATGAGTGCTGACAGTTGTAAACTAGTTTGCTAAGTGATAGGAAGCAGCTTTGAAACTTGAAGTATTTAAATCTTAAGGATTTACAATGAAGAAAATACTTGGGCAAACAGTGTCAATAAGTCCTGATATGTACTGCTGACTTGTCACCAGTTGGGTTAACATTTGTGTAATGATAACTTTGTTATTCCTCCCCCATTTGTTAGTCTCCCATGCCGCCCTTCACCAAGCTCATGTAATTAGTTCAGTGTTACAGTAATGTAATATGCACTAGGGCCATTTGAGTAGCTCACTCTCACTCTGACCCCCTTCCAAAACCTATCACTTTTTCCTTTAAGTGTTATATTTTATTTCTTGTTGTAAGTTTTTAAATAGGATTTCCTTAATAAGCAGAGCCATCTTCCTAGTCTTAGGTTCATGGTCTCTTTAATTATAGTGGAGTTTTCATGTTATGTCTAGAGTGGAAATCTGAGGTAATTCGACCTCATTTTGCATCTCCTGTGTGCCATTGCACTGATAGTAGGGGTGTAGTAACAAAGAATAGACTATGATCCTTGCCTTTCTCTGATTCCCAGTGGAGATTTTATAGTGTGGGTGAGGGGTAGGGTGGCGGTAGTAGTAGTGGTGATGGAGACAATGGCATAGTAATTAAAAGAATGAGCTATTCTACAACTTACTTGTTTTTTAACCTCAGTATAACCACAGTATTCTCATCTGTGAGTAGAAATAATAGTGCTTTCTTCCATCACTCTCTATTTCCTTATATTTTTCCCTTTTCTTCATTGAACTTTTTGCTTCTGAGACTAAATGGTTTTATTCATTTATTCACAATAATATAAAATCCTAGAAGACAATCACTCTGTCTGGCTTACTCATATATTTCTAGAATGTAGAATAGGGTCTGCTACATAATAGTTCCCAATGTGTTTCTTCTGGAGCATTCTTCCTATGTATTTGTACAGAACTCATCCTCCAACTTTATTTAGTTCACTTCTCAATTATCATCTCAATAGAGAGGCCTTGCTAGGCAACCTCTTCTATTAAATAGCATCCTTCATTTTTCTCTATTTTATCCTGCTTTATTTTTCTCCATAACACTTAACAGTACTGATATTATATTATGTATCTATCTGTTTTCTTGCTTACTCCTGTCTTTTTCACTAGAGTCTAAGATCTATCAGTGCCAGGACTTTGTTTGTTCACTCTCTTTTTTTTTTTTTTAATTTTTTTTGTTTGTTCACTCTCTTATCCTCAGTTTCTCATGAGGCACATTAGGCTGTCAAATGTTTGTTGAATGAATAAATGAATAAAACTGTTGAATATATGGATAAATAGGTAAAGGAATATTACTTTTGAGGTTGCTGTGAAAATGAAATGAACAAATTCATGTGTTTTACTTCCACAATGACTGATACAAGTAGATGCCTAATAAATGTTAGCCATATACTATGATATGGCTCAGAATTTTTAATCTTACAACAAATTTGCAAAATTGGTATCTTTTAATATATTTTACAAGTGAGAAAATTGAGGCTCAAGATCTGTTCAAGATTTAGTAAATTCTGGCTAGTAGGGACCATTTCCAGGATTTAAACTTTAATCTGCCTTATTCTTAAATACAGCTCTTTTCACTCTACTGTGCTGCTTTAAAAAATCTCAAAGGAGGATCATAGGTAGGGGTAAAGTGACATTTGAATTGACCTTGAAAGATGAATAGGAGTTTTCTTGACACACAATAGGGGGAAGGGCACACAGAGCATAGGGAACACTATGAAGAATGACATGAGTCATGGTTGTGCCGGTGCACTTGTGGGAGCTAGCTCCCGACTCTGAAGAGCTTCAGTGGAATTTTTACTTTTTAATTTACATCCAAGTTAGTTAGCATATACTGCAATAATGATTTCAGTAGTAGAATCCAGTGATTCATCCCCTACATGTAACACCCAGTGCTCATCCCAACAAGTGTCCTCCTTAATGCCCCTTGCTCATTTAGGCCACCCCCCACCCACAAACCTTCCAGCAACCCTCAGCTTGTTCTCTATATTTAAGTCTTTCATGTTTTGTCCCCCTCCCTGTTTTTATATTATTTTCGCTTCCCTTTCCTTATGTTCATCTGTTTTGTATCTTAAATTCCTCATATGAGTGAAGTTATATGGTATTTGTCTTTCTATGACTAATTTCACTTAGCATAATACACTCTAGTTCCATCCACATTGTTGCAAATGGCACGATTTCATTCTTTTTGATCACCGAGTAATACTCCACTGTCTGTGTTTGTGTATGTATATATATTCATTTATAATGTATATTATTCATTCGTCTGTTGGTGGATATTTGGGCTCTTTCCATACTTTGGCTACTGTCAGTAGTGCCGCTATAAACATTGGGGTGAATGTGCCCCTTTGAAACAGCCCACCTGTATCCTTTGGATAAATACTTAGTAGTGCAATTTCTGGGTCGTAAGGTAGTTCTATTTTTAATTTTCTGAGGAACCCCCATACTTTTTTCCAGAATGGCTGCACCAGTTTGCATTTCTGAAGTGCAAACAGCTTCCTCTTTCTCCGCATCCGCACCAACATCTGTTGTTGTCTGAGTTGTTAATTTTAGCCATTCTGACTGGTGTGAGGTGGTATCTCATTGTGATTTTGATTTGTATTTCTCTGATGATGAGTGATGTTGAACAGTTTTTGTGTCCGTTAGCCATCTGGATGTCTTCTTTGGAAAAGTGTCTGTTCATGTCTTTTGTCCGTTTCTTCACTGGATTATTTATTCTTTGGGTGTTGAGTTTTATAACTTCTTTATAGATTTTGGATGCTGACCCTTTGCCTGATATGTCATTTGCAAATATCTTCTCCTATTCTGTCGGTTACCTAGCAGAATTTTTATAACTAGGATGGTATGGACATTCTGGCTGCCAACCTTGTCAGTAGATTTTATATTTTAGTGGGTATGTCTTTGGCACACATGGAATAGACCTGAGCTGTCCAAAATGGTAGCCAATAGAGACCTGTGACCATTTAAATTTAATTAAGATTAAAGTAAAAAATTATTTCTTTAGATGCACTAGCTGCATTATTAGATGCTCAATCGCTAGAAGCAGCCAGTGATATGGAACATAACCATCATTTCAGAAAGTTCTGTTGGACAGCATTTATTGCAGAATGTTAACACGTGACTAGATAGAGGATTCTAGCAAAACATTTTCATAGAGGAGGAGAATAGTGAATTAAAAAGAGTTTTAAGTTTCCCAAACTACAAATGCTTTAAAAAACAGACTGGGAGCAGTTATTGGAAATTCTAATCTAATTAAGCTTTTCAAAAAGGCCAGTTAGGGTTTTGTTTTTCTTTATAGATGAAAACTTCAGTTTATTTGTCTTGGATAGGGATACAAAGCCAAAAGCTTCTGGGGTCTTGGGAAATCACTCCAATGATATAGATTAAAAACCACCCCCATTAGCCTGGCATGCCAAAACAAATGGACTAAGAAACTTGGGATGGCCAGTCCTTGATCTAGGCCCTGAACTATGTAGACTGATCACTCATTAGGTAAAGAATTGATTTTAGCTGATATGGATCTCTAATCATCTTCATATTTACAGAAGTTTATATCCTGACTCTTCCTACTTTATAAAAATTTCACACAAACCCTCAAAATATCTCCACAGGTTGACTTTATTTCCTCAGATACAGAAGTAAGAGCGCAGACCAACTTGCTCAATATCACATAACCAGGAGGTGGCAGAGCCACTGTGCAGTCTCAGATTTCTGACTCATGAGTCAAGTGCTCCTTAAATCACCTTTACAGAAAGGATATATTTCTTTCACCAGGATAAAAAGGAACGTAAAAGTCTTCTGACTAAAATAAGAACTCAGATGGAAGGTAGGATGAAAGGCGTGAGAGAAGTGACCTTTTTGAAAACAACAGGTTGGTCCTCAAACTCACTGGAAGTCACCAAAGTCCTCTCCTGCCCCTCAGAATAGTAAGAGAGTAGTAGCATGATGAAAGCAGTTGACTAGCGCTTTGTTAATTAACTTGATTTGCTCTACTTAGGACCTGTGCTTGGACTTTGTAGAAAGAGATTTAAGGGAGATGGATTAAGATACATTTTGAAGAAAGAACGCACATTATTTGGCAAGAGTACCATTATTCCAACAGTCGCTCAGGCTTAAAACGTTAGTCTTCCCAGTTCTACTCAGGATTGATTGTGTCATCCTCTGGACTACAGTAACATGTTGTTTTCAACTATATTATTATATGCATTAAGGTCAAACTTTATCATTTTTGAAGATATTGTCTGCCTTGTTTTTGAGCACCTTGAGAGATGATCTATTTTTGTATTTTTGAGTGCCTTACACAAAGTAGAGTTTTCATAAATGTTTGCTGAACTGAAATTAATCATCTTTGATCATTCTCTTATTCTCATACTTAATAAATTACCACTTTCTCCCTATTGATTTTCGGCTCCCTCAATCTATTGATTTGCTTTAATGCCCATTTCTCCTTCCCCTCCTACCACTCTAGTTCAGGCACTGGCCACCTATTTGTGGACAATTGAATAGTTTCTTAAGTTTGTTTTGTTTTCCCTCCAGTCTCCTAATCCAACCTGCGTAAGATGTCTAGAATACTCTCTTCAAATATTCCTATTACCATTTCACTCCTTTTCAGTGGCTTGCCATGACCCACTAAATTAAGTGCAAATCCTTAAGTGATATTCAAAGCTTTTTATATGTAAACCGGAACCTATCTTTCCACAGCACTAAGGAGAGTTTTAAAGAAGTGAGTAGTTCATAAGAATTGCTTATTGATGTGTTTAGATGACTATGAGAGTCAAAAGATTTTAAAGACGTAAAGTAACATAAGAAATCACTTGAAAACAATACAGATATATAATCAACTGCTTGACCATGTGATTAGTCCACAGATGCTACATAAGTTGAGAGAAAAAAAATCATTTAAATCTTGGGTAATCAGATGTATAGCTTCATTGGAGAAGCTGATAGTTGTTTGGTGTCCTATATGATTTATTCATTTTTATTTTTTCAGCCCAAATCTTCCTCTGTCTTTCTACTACAAATATATAAGGTTTTAGAGTAGTGGGCTCTGTTTTGCCAATATAAAAATATTTCCTGTGTCAGAAAAATTCAGATGCTTATAAATAGATACTTTTGCTTAAATGTCATTATTTTAAATGTTATTGGATCCCTTCCCAGTACTTAGAAAATTTATATACCTGAGCTATTTCTTCTGAACAGCTTTTACTGTGGACACTTAGTTTGAAGTCATGCTGGAGTAATTTGAGGAAAGGAGAATTTGGCAGATATTATGTCATTTGAGTATCATAAAGGTTTAGGTTTCATACAGGGTATGGCATTGTTTAAGCTCAACTTGTAATAAATAGAGTTTGTCAAATATGTAGTAATATAGGTCCAAAATTGCTATTTTTACAGTGTTAGATTTTTCTGTATTGTTAGCTGCTCTATTTTGTACCGATCACAAATACATTTTTATTTCTTTGTCTTTTGGATGATTTTTTGGATGAAAGAAATGTAGCGAATCATACATAATAGTAAAAATATCAGATGTCTTGAAATAATACTTCAAATTTTCCAGGGGTTTTTAAAAATGGAGGATGTAAATTGGCTAGCTGTGTCTTTTTAGTGATTGGATTGGTTATTTTTCGCCATGACTATTTTAACTAATTCAGCAAGGCAAATCATTTCTATGAACATGACATGGCCAACACCTTAGCTACTAGTAATCAACTCCTATCTATTCTTAGTCTGTAAAGAGAGCTGTCTATAAACATACTTATTATTTTTTACTTAAACTTTATTTACTTTTGCATTTCTAAGCAAAATGAAAAACATTTTTAATACCTATGACTTCATTTCCTCACTTTAGTACTCCAGTTTCCAAATTCCAATTTCTAAGGGCCTTCTGATTTACAGGCTCTCAAAAATCTTTCCTCCTCCAACTGAATTTAAGTAATTAGCTTCTTCCTAATTTGGATCTTCAATTTGAAAACTTGTGTGTTTGATTTGGCATTAGATTGGGCATTGTGTTTTATTTTTTTTTATTTTTTTATTTTTTTTTAAAAATTTTTTTTTTTCAACGTTTATTTATTTTTGGGACAGAGAGAGACAGAGCATGAACGGGGGAGGGGCAGAGAGAGAGGGAGACACAGAATCGGAAACAGGCTCCAGGCTCTGAGCCATCAGCCCAGAGCCTGACGCGGGGCTCGAACTCCCGGACCGCGAGATCGTGACCTGGCTGAAGTCGGACGCTTAACCGATTGCGCCACCCAGGCGCCCCATGGGCATTGTGTTTTAAATGAGATTGTGTAATTGTGACTATAGATGATCACAGAAGTGTTTGCCGAGCAGCATATCCATAGCTTTGAGAAAACTGGAAAACAACTTTTCTACTAAGATTGTGATTCTCCTTGAGAGTCGCTTTAACTACAGTTAGGTACTGGCTGAACCAATTCCAGTTTAAACAACTGGACTCCAAACCCGTTTTCATTCTGATTAAGTATATTTATATATTCGGGAATACAGAGGCACAACCTGTTAACAGCTGTAAATTTGGTTGATTAAGCAGTATGTAGACAAATTTACTAGGGGGAACTGTTCCCTAAAAATTCCAGTTCACTTACATATGAAGGTAGTCTGGCTATTTCTTACCAGTTTCCATCATTCCCTGCCAAGAATAATAAACATTTTCTTTCAAAGGAGCAACACTAAAGGTTAGAAGTGTTTTATCAGTCACACTGGGCTGTCATGCATCTCAATAAACAAACATAGAGTTATCTATGTAGATGCCTAGAGAAGCTGTTGGACCCTAGAGAGATAATTTCTTTCAGACAGTCTTCTAGACCTTTTCAAAGTATGTAGATGTCAATTATGAATAGACGTTTATTGTAATAGAAAGTATGGATGTTTGGGTCTACATTTTCATTTATCAACAGTTCAGGGAAGCTTGTGGTTTTAGTGGGAATAATAGGCTGAAGCCAGAAATGATGCTTTCTTAATTTAGCATAACTGTAAAGGCTATTATAAGTATTATAATAAAAGTGGGTTTATTATTCTTGTAGTAAGCAGCATTTCCCTGTAGTAGTCTTTTGGGCAAACTATGACCCAGTGTCCAGCCCACAACACATTTTTGTAGTGCCCATAAGCTAAGAATGGTTTTACACTTTTAGAGGGTTGTAACAAACAAACAAACAAATTGATAACAAGGAAGAGTGTGCAACGACGACTGTATGTAACCTTCAAAGACTGAAGTTTTTGTTATCTGGCCCTTAAAGAAAATATTTGCCAACCTCTGGTCTATATTAGGAATAGTTACGATGATGATCCATTACAAGAATCCAAAACATGCCATCTGAATCAATAAAGCAAGATAAAAATATGTTTTTCATAGTTTTAGCCTTGAGGTATTTTATTTCTGATTTGTCTGTGATATATCAAATAGAGATAGCACCAGTATCCTTGTGGGGCTGTTAGGAGGGTTAAATCAATGCTCTTTGTAGTGCCTTATGCATGGAAGCATTAGCTATTAGCTGTTGTTATTGTTATAATAATATATTGTATGCATGACATTTGTTTCTACTTTGTTTTATGAGTTTCTACTTCTGTTTTATCTTTGCCCTATTTGCATTATATTTAATTTTGTAAGCCAGTTGAAAATCTTTTTGAATTTAGTTGAAATGCAGATCTTAAGTGTGGCAGTTGTATTGTTCCTGTTCCCAAGGTTGTGTAACAAATTACCCCAAATTTAGTGACGTAGAGCAATCAGTTATTATGCTCACAGATTCTGTGGATCAGGAGTCTGGACAGGGCACAGCAGGGATGACTTCTCTTTGTTCCACAAGGTCTGAAGCTGGAAAACTCAGACGCTGGGAACTGGAATCATCTGAAGGCTCATTCATTCATATGTCTGGCAGTGGTTGTTGGCTGTTGGCTGGGAAGGCTCCCGTTCCTTTCCACATGTATCTCTCCTTGTGATCTCTCCAAATGGATGAGTTTGGGTTTCCTTAAGTGGGCTGTCTGGGTTCCCCAGAGCATGCACTCCAAAAAGTGAGAGAGCCAGGCAGAAGCTGTATCCTCTCTATGAGACAGTCTTGGAAATCATAGAACATCATTTCTTTCCTGCTCTGTTGCTCAGAACAGTCACAAGTCCATCTAAGTTCAAGGGGAGAAAAATAGACTCCACTTTAAACTATATATATTTTTTATTTATATTATTTTTTTAAAGTAGGCTCCTCACTCAGTGCGGGGCTTGAACTCACAGCCCTGGATCAAGAGTCACATGCTCTACCGACTGAGCCAGCCAGGCACCCCTAGACTCCACTTTTTGATGGAGAGTGGCAAGGTCCTCATTCATGAAAGACACATTTATTGAACATCTGTTATGGTGGGGATATAAAGATAAAGCTTTGCTCTGGAAGGTATGAGTAGTGTGGTGGGGCAGAGGTATAAAGAGTAATAGTCATTGCAGCATAGGATGGGGGAGTGATAGGTTATAAAGCAGGTATGTAAAAGTGCTGTGAAAAGAAGCAGGTTTTGGTAGTCTTAAGCAACCATTTCACTTTTCTCTGACATTATTTATTCATCTAAAAATGCTGTATCTTCAGTGGACCTTTTAAAATTCTTCAGCAGGACATAATCTCTTTTTTTCTTGGCATTCCTGTATCATTTTATCTTATGGTATTTATCATTTTTTTTATCTTGTTAAATCATTATTTGTGCAGATCTTATCTTCCTTACT
The DNA here is from genome assembly GCF_007474595.2 of Lynx canadensis. NCBI lineage: Eukaryota > Metazoa > Chordata > Mammalia > Carnivora > Felidae > Lynx > Lynx canadensis. The sequence goes on from NC_044308.2 coordinate 113,763,767, forward strand.
TGAAGACTTAAGCATTTCTGTATTACAGCCAGTCAACATAGTACTCTTCAGAAATACTTTCTAAACACTTACTGAATGACTCAAGTAGGAAAACTGATTAACGTACTTAGTTGTCAGTGTCTGCTCCCACCTTTTTGAGGGCTTTTTAAAGGCGCTGATAGGTAGAAAAATAGGCAGTTTCAGGATAAAACAAGATACATGGATAGCTCACCATTGAATAATCAGGTTAATTTTGTGGATTCTTTAGGGGAGTAAAAGCCCTAATTTGTAGCATTTTCCAATTTCCATGATATGAATGCTCCCACTATGGCCAAATTCATGCTACCAATATGACATCACTGAATGTGGCATTGGGAGAGATGCACAATAGATAGGATTATATAGTAGTATTCTCACCATATAGATACAGTAGATGTAAATAACTTCCAGCACAGATAATGGTAAACTGTAGCAACAGAATTAATAAATGGTGAGTTTAAGTGTCTACCATATTTGCTTTAATAAAATCTATTTAATTGTACATTTACAAAATTTAATTTATATTGCTATCTATATTTAACAACTGGTTTAGAAAATTTCTGAAAATCTAACAGTCAGCACTCATAAATCAGTACAAGTTGACTCTACCATGTCTCTTTACCCAGGTCTTGCCATTTAGTGATTCTATGACTCTGGCTAGTAATTTCACCGCTAGAATCTATGCTAAGGAAATTAATCTGTGAATTGGAAAAAGCAGAATACAGTTCAGCACATTATTAACATAACAAAAAGCAACCTAGTTGTTTAAAGTGAATTGTAGTTAAGTAAATTTCACTGGAATGTTTCCTGGAATTAAAAGTGACTTCTCTGAAGGTTTTATAACAACATGGGAAAAATACCATACATTTAAGTGAATCAAAAAAGCAAGAAAGCAGGAAAGAATGCTATTTAATTTATATAGAATGATCAAAATGTTTAACAAATATAAAAATATCCTAAGTAGAAGGAAATGTTAGTGTTTGGAGTTGGTAAGGACGTGGCTGTGTTCTTTTCTGTATCCTTTTCTTCATTTTCCAAGTTTCCAGTCAGGAGGAGATTTTATATTTATAATGAAAGTATAATATTTTGTCACAAAACCAGATTCTAATTAATAACTCTAATTTTTTGTTGAATTAAAAGGCATTATAAAAGTAGATCATTTTTGTGTTAGAAATGATTTTATTCCCACAACCAGTAGAACTTAGAAATTGAATTTGCTTCTTATAGATCAATACTGCATTTGTTTTTTCTCCTAGATTTTATGTGCAGATTATCATAGATTTCCATGGGAAATTTTAAATTTTTATAAAAGTATCCCACATTACAATTTTCTTTTAACTCCAGAATCTATCTATCTATCTATCTATCTATCTATCTATCTATCTATCTATGTATCTATCTATGAGAGAGAGAGAGTGAGCAGGGGAGAGGGGCAGGGGAAAGAATCTTAAGCAGCCTCTATGCTCACCATGGAGCCCAAAGTGGGACTCTATCCCGTGACCCTGAGATCATGACCTGAGCTGAAATTAGGAGTCAGACGCTTAACTGACTGAGCCACCCAAGTGCCCCCAGAATTATCTATTTAAAAACTGCTTGGTAGCTAATCAGCTACATAAAGAAAATTTAAGATATATTGTTCCAAAATTGAGGCGGGTCCTGTGTGTCCCACATTCCTGTCTAATCTATGACTTGTTAAAATTTTACTTGACCGTATATAGCACTTCTTACTTTAATAAAGGAATTTCTCAGATATTTTAAGATTACAGGTTTCCCCCACTATCCAAAAGTAGAGCATTCCTATGAAATCTTTTGTAGGCAGAGCTGGTATAAAGTGAAGAAGCAATTACCATTAATTTATATTGAAAAAATGTGAGGATGGGTATTGAGGAGGGCACCTTTTGGGATGAACACTGGGTGTTGTATGGAAACCAATTTGACAATAAATTTCATATATTGAAAAAAATAATAAATCTCTTAAGATCAGAAAAAAAAAAAAAGAAAAAAATGTGAGGATTCCTAGATTTCCAAATAAACCTCTTGTAGGCTTTTCTGATACCTTAGGACACATCTTGCTAACGGATACACAAAATAAATTGAGATAAAGCACAGATGTTCAACAGACAAAGTTCAAAGCTTTGGCGGCTTGATGCTGAGATGCTGCTGAGTGTGGTTCCCTCCCAAGGAGCTGGGCAGTGCCTCTCTCTGCTGGGGTGCTCCCTGCAAAACAAATGCTAAATGCTGGTTTTGCTTTTTGTCTTTTTGTAAAAGCAAAAATTCTCTTGAGCTTTGTTTGTTTGTTTGTTTGTTTGTTTTCCCCGGTGAGAGAGCACACGTACTAATGAAGGTCTTCTATAAAATTGAAGTGGGGGTAATAATGTAAACTTTTGAAAAGCAGGAGATACCTGTATCTTCAAAAACAAGCAGACAATATAATTTCACAACCTTTCAGAAAATAGTTTCAACTACTTTTCCTGTCCCTTTTTACTTAATAACTGGTTCATTTTAGTGGACAATTTAGAAAAGCCAAGTTTCTTTGTAATTTTTTTCTTATAAAGACTAAGATATAATGAAACAAATCACCTGTGGCATACCTTGTAGAAGCAAGTGACTTTTTGGTGACTTTTTAAAGGTACTAATTTAAATGTCAAAGCAAGTTCTACTAAGGTCTTACCTTTATTCCAAGGTTGAAATGTCTCATCACTTTATTTACTTGGTTTGGATGAGCTTTAACAAGGATTTGGTTTAAAAATAATTCTCTATATGGGGGAGAAATGGAAGCATTTCATGATCTCTTAAACTCAGTGATCTCTCCCTCTAGGAACTCCTAGTATTTCTTATTATTTTTTGTTTTTGACATGTACTGTTATTAACCTTTTGAATTATTCAGCTTTGTATTTCTCTGGATTGCCTCTCTAAAATACCGTAAACTCTTTGAGGCAGAAACTTGTGTTCTGTTCATTATACCCATGGGGTATAATGTTTAGTGAACTTTAGAGTAAGTAAGCCTGAACTCAAAGTCTGACTCTTCTACTTGCCAGCTACGGGAACTCGGGTAATTGTTCTTTGGGCCTCAGGCCTCTTATTTCTGAAATGAATATAATGACCTAGAGCTTTCAGGGTTACTGAGAGGGTTAGAGATAAAATATGTAATGTTCTTGGCATATAGTAAGCATTCAATAACTGATTAGTTATTAGGTATTCACTAATAATTGAATGAATGACTGTATATTAGTTTGCCTAGGCTGTTTTAATTAAATACTATAGACTGGGTACTTAAACAAGAGAAGTTTATTTTCTCACAGTTTTGGAGGCTTGGAAGTCCAAGATTAAATGCCAGTCAACTCGGTGACTTTTCCTGGCTTACCTTTTCACTGTGTCCTCAAATGGCTGGGGGGAGAGAAAGAAAAAGCAGCAAGTTCTTTGGTGTTTCTTCTCATATAAGCACTAATTTCATCCTGAGGGCCACACCCTCATGACTTCACTAAATCTGATTACCTCTCAAAGGCCCCATCTCCAAATACCATCTCACTGAGATTTAGGGCTTCAACATAGAAGTTTTGAAGGGACACGATGAAGTCCGTCCATAGCAGACTGCTTCAGGGACATTTTGATCACTGTAACAGCGATTAAACACATATGAAAAAATTAATCAGAGTCCAAACAGTTTAGAGAAATTGAGCCAGATTGTAAAGGAGCCCTGTAAGGGGACAGAAGAAGAATAAATTAAAGAGATGGAACCAAAATCTACAAAGTATTATTTCATTGAAGAAAAGTTTCAGAAAGTTGGCCTGGTTGACAGTGGTGGATTCTATATAGAATTCAAGTAGAAAGAAGGTTAAGAATTCGTCATCTTTATTATTTACCAGTATTCCTTTTATGATTATGGTTGACAAAGGTATAGGACTGAATATCAGATATGCTGGAAGGAAAACAATTTAGAAAGTAATTGTTTCAGGGTGCCTGGGTGGCTCAGTTGGTTAAGCGTCCGACTTCGGCTCAGGTCATGATCTCATGGTCTGTGAGTTCGAGCCCCGCGTCGGGCTCTGTGCTGACAGCTCAGAGTCTGGAGCCTGCTTCCGATTCTGGGTCTCCCTCTCTCTCTGACCCTCCCCCGTTCATGCTCTGTCTCTCTCTCTCTCAAAAATAAATAAACATTAAAAAAAATAAAAAAAAAAGAAAGTAATTGTTTCAGTTAAGATTAGGTTGACCACATATGACAAAAAGATGTCTTACTGCTTCCTTATCCCTAGCATTGCCTCGTGGCCCAAGATGGCTGCTAGAGCTTGAGCCATTACATCAGTGATACAGCTAGTGAGGAGAGAACAAGAGTGTGCTCCTTTCCTTTAAGGGCACTTTTGGGAAGTTGCACATAGCAGTTTCTCTTTGGCTAAAATTTAGTCATGTGGCCACAACTAACTATAAGAGGGAAAACTAGGAAATAATTGTCTTTTGGTTGGGCATCAGTGTACCCAGCCAAGAATTGGGGTTCTTATTACTAGGAAAAAGGGGAAAATGGGCAATGGGGGACAATTAGTTATCTATGCTATAGTAATCATTTTTATTTTCAAGCATTACAGTGTTTATTAGACAATTGATAATTAATTGTCTTTTATATATACTCTAAAAAATACATAGAAAATTTGAGTTGGTTTAGATCATTTATGGAATATATTTTATTTTATTTATCTTTTTAAATATATTTTAGTAACTAGTCCATATTTAAAGAAAGTGATGAACATGGCCCCTAATCTTGTTTTTCTTTTCTTTTGAACTTTTCTTTTGTCAATGTCGTTTTAAAAAATTACTTAAATTTACTTTAAAAAATTATACTAGAAATGCAGTTCTTTTAGAAAAAAATCAGAAAATATTGAGGACTAAAAGATAGAAAAGAAAAACCACTTATCATTGCATTATCTGCCATTAACATTTTGGTATATATTTGTTTAGACTTTTTCTATGCTCCTATGTAAACATTCATTTTTGTGTGTGTGTAATGGGTACAAAGTTTAAGTTTGAGAAGATTAAAAATTTCTGAAGAGGGATGGTGGTGATAGTTGCATAACAGTGTGAATACATTTAATGTCACTGACCTGTATACTTGAAAATAGTCAAAATGGTAAGCTTTATGTATACTTTATCACAATAAAAAACATTATTTGCAAAAATGAGATCATATTCAACATCTTAATTTATAACTTGCTATTAATTCTTAACAATAAAAAGGGAACACCTTCCCACATAAATAAATATATTTTTGCAATGTGATTTTTGTGGCTGAATATTTATCCTTTGGATGTACCACTTTTTATTGAGGGCAGTGTTAAAGCAAATAAAGAGGAATGTTAGCTCTTTCCTTTTTAAGTGGATTCACAGAGAGCTTTGTGATGCATGGCAGAAGACTTGGGGAAATAACCAGATGGTGGAAACTGAAAACCCCCCCTGGGTCCTTAAACTGTGTCTGCCTTGTTCAAATGACTCTCTAAATAAACTGCTTTACTGTTCTGATGTCAACATGGCAGCTCTGGGTTTTTCTTTATTTTCCAAAGCATATTTTTTTTTTTATTTGTCTAAAAGGATGTTTATTCCAGACTCGTGGTTCTCTTGGATTTCTTCCTTACTATGTTAATGTCATATTAGAGGAATCAGGGCAAAAGAGAATTGTAGATGGAGAACATCACACCCTGAGAAATGGTTCCTTCACACAAGGATCGGATGCCAATGATGACAGGCATGTCTGAAATTTCAGCATTGGTAAGCCACTCTTAGGTAGGTCTCCTTACTTGAGGTCTGGCTCTCCCCTGAGGTACTATTTCCCCTCCAGCCCTTCTGAGAGGATGCTTACATTTTCCCACACCTCCACTGTTGTATGCCCAGCCACTGTCCTTTAAAGTCCCCCCTACTACTTGTAGGCCACCATTCTTCACCTGCTATAAAATACTCTGCTTCACTGAGGATGCCTTTGCTACTTAACACAGAAAAGAAATAGTTGGTTTAGCTGTCATTGTCCCCCCTCCCCTCCACTTCACCTGTCGTCTTGTAAGTCTTGTATGTGTACCTCCATTTTGGCTGTTATTCTTCTTCCAATGCTCTTTTCTCCCCATTTCTTTTAAAAAATGCATCTTTGATACCCTTTTCTTCCATGCCACTTTTCTACCCACCTTTAACCTCTTTTATAAAATTCAAGTGTTTTCCCCTCTGGCCATAATTTCTTTATCTTTCCAGCTTATCACCAAATCTTCAGCCTTGTGGGGACTTGCGCTTACATTGGACAAGTTCCTCACCATCCTTTCTCTTCACTTCAGGTTCCGTGGACCTTAAATCTAACTTGTCTCTTGTCAACTTACTAAACTCCTATGCCCCATTATCAGTCAGATCTGCCTGGTAAATTCCCAAATGTGGGTGACTCTGGAGCTTTTTCTACACTTTCTCCTGAGTTGCTGAGTTTATTTGGAGAAGAATATAGAGTGAGGCAGCTTCATGTAACTATAAACACATGGGCATACACCTCATTTGTCCTTTCAGCATTACCCAGAGATCTTGTTTTATTTCCTAAAGAACTCTTTCCTTCATTTGCCAGGACAATATGCTTCAGCTGGGGCTTCTCCTTCCAGTCTCATCTCCTGTCCACTGCCTCACAGACCTTCCCCTGAGCATCTCATGTAAACAGCTCTGCCTAAACACTCTCAGTCCCATTACCTGGCTTAATTTCCTTCATTATCATATCACAGTGTGAAATTACCATATTTATTTACTTGTTTATTTGATGTGTTCCCTACAAGAATGTAAAGATCATGTGCACAGGGAACATTATCCTTTTTTTTTTTTTTTCACTACTGTAACCCCAGGGCCTACGATAGTACCCAATACAGAGTAGGCACTCAAAAAACTTTGTTCTGTGAATGAACGACAATTTTAGTCATTTTCTACTCTTCTCAAACATCTTACTCATTAATTCTGTCTTGGTACACAGCAAATGACTACTTCCAAGTCAGTAGGAAAGATAGAACCTTCAAATGGAAAACTCCTTCCTCAACTGCTGTCTAATGTATAAACCTTCTCATGTGGTTATTTTCCTCTGTCCCTTCCATTAGGAAAAAAAGTTTTCCTTTATTTCCTAAAGTCTGGATTCCATTCTTTTCCCCCTTAGAGGGATCTTGATTTTTCTCAAATCCCATCTCCCAAATTCTGTTTGTAGCCTAGTGGTTATGAGCATGGGCCTTGTAATCAGACATACGTGGACTCCAATTTGGGGTCTACTGTTATGAAATTTTAGGCAAATTATATAATATCTCTCAGCCTTGGTTTCCTCATGTGTTAGTTGGGAATAATAATACCTATGTCTTAGGGTGGTTGTGAAGATTAAAAGAGAGAATATCCTTAAAATGCTAAGCTCTGTGGCTGGTACAAAGTAAGCACTCAGAAGAAAGGTCTTTGTATTATTATGACCTCCCTTTCTACTGGCTCCTAAGTTTATTAAATTTATCTTTAAAAATTGTTCTACTTCAACTACACATTTAGCACTGTATCTGTCCCTTCCCTATCATATTCTCAACTTTTTACCTTCTACTCATTTTGCAACTTAATTTAGTTTCTGGCTTCCCAAGCATTTTACGTTTTATTTCCAATCCTAATCTCATTCCTTTCCCATCTGATCTACTTTCAGTGACTTCATCTTCCAGTGGTTCAAGTCAGAGACATGGAAAATACCCTTGTTTCTTTGTTCTTTTCTCTCTACATTCCATCACCAAGTAGAATTCTGATAATACTATCTCCTAATTATTTCCTGAAGTTTTCCACATCTCTCTCTCTCCCTTTTTTTTTAATCCACATCTCCCTCTTTTTCTTTCTCTCTCTCTCTCTCTCTCTCTCTCTCTCTTTTGGATGTCACCATTCCAGTCCAGGGAACTATCATCTCTCACAGAATTGTGCCAGTAGCCTTGTACCATTCACCCCTCACCACACTATTCCATATCCACACTGTAAATGGAATGATCTTTCTTAAAAATTATTTTTTAGGGAGGGAGAAAGAGGGTGCACACACGAACAGGGGAGAGGAGCAGAGGGAGAGAGAGAGAATCTTAAGCAGACTCCATGCTCAGTGCAGAGCCCAACATTGGACTCAATCCCATGACCCTAGGATCATGACCTGAGCTGAAATCAAGAGTTGGATGCTCAACTGACTAAGCCACCCAGGCGCCTCTAGAATGATCTTCTAAAAAATGCAAACCTGGTAATGTTATTCCCTTTTCTAAACATTCCGGTGACTTCTTATTGCCCTTAGGAGCCTTCTTCAACAAGGACCTACTTGTTTCTCTTCAGCATTATCTTGCAGCATTGTTCTCCTTATCTAAGTCCCTCTCCCTATTGAATTTAATTTCTTTCCATTTTGTTTTTCTCCCTCTTGCCTCTGGGCTATTTCACATTCTGTTTCTCTCCCTCTTTCATCATCCCTCCTTGTCTAATTCTTGCTTAGTCTTTGATCTCAACCAAAACTTTACTTCCTCAAATGGGCCTTCCTGTAGGGTTGGTGTCCTCTGTTCTGTCCCATATTACTCTATCAACGCAGTGTTCCTTGTCTCTTCTCAAGATCCCTGAAGGCAGGAGCCATGTTCTTTTTGTTCATCAATGTATTCCCTAGTGTAGTGCCTGGTCTATAGTAGACACTCAGTAACATTTTGTGAAATGTTGTTGTTAATTAACAACAGGAGGAGAAAAACCATCCTTTACCAGAACATTTGTGAGGGTTTAGAGCTACATATGGTATTCCTGTATTTAGCTTTGAATATTTCTTTAAACATAAGTAAATGTAGAAAGAGTAAGACTGCTTTTCAACACATGCTCTTATTTTTCTCTCCTCACACATTTCCTTGTTTTAAAATCTCTTAATGTTTGTTTTCATTCTGTACTACAAACACCACATTTTCCCCCCCATTTGGATGCTTTTGAGTGTAAAATGCCACTTAACATCAGCACTTCTGCCAACTTTCATTCAGTCTTCCAGCTTTATTTGGATGACATTTCCACGGATAATTTTGTGAAGTTTTTCAAGTAGAAGTTGTATTTAAATCATGCAGTCTTCAATTTGGTGTATCCTAAAAGATAACAAAGCCCATTGAATTGTCTTGTTCTTCAGGCTAAATAGAAAGCACCAGGAGGGCAGAAGGCTATGGTTTAGACTTTTTTGGTCCCTTCATAGCCCTCCCCACAGGCAACTGCACACAGGAAGACTGCTTCAGGGAGCCTGTTGATGGATTAATGATCCTCTCCTTTTCAGTCTCTGCTAGGCTGAAGGAGGCAATGGAGCTGAATCATCCCTGACGGGGAAAAATGAATGCTCCGGAAAGCATTCATATTCTGGCTGAATGTAACCTGCTAGCTATGAAGCATTTTCATCAAGTTTATTTATGAAAGCTTCATTATGGAAAGTAGTTGATAAAGATTGTGTTTGATCCTGTTGTTCCTAAGAAAGACCCCTTTCTTTCTTTCTTTTTTTCTTTTTTCTTTCTTTCTTTCTTTCTTTCTTTCTTTCTTTCTTTCTTTCTTTCTTCTTTCTTTCTTTCTTTCTTTCTTTCTTTCTTTCTTTCTTTCTTTCTTTCTTTCTCTTCTTTCTTTCTTTCTTTCTTTCTTTCTAAATCTGAGATAAAATTGGATCGTATACATTAATTTTCCTTGACTTACCGATATGACCACTGTTTTGACTATTTGATAGTGTAGTTTGAGGGAGCTTTTGTTTATTTTTTTAGTGCATCTTGCTTGAGTCAAAAACATAATTAGAAAAATTTTACAGGGAACTATTCCTAATCTTGCAATTACTGACCCTTTTATATACCACTGGAAGATAGAATTTGTCAGAACTCTTTTTGACCCAGAACAGATTAGACTTTTGTTTTTATTTTTATTTTATTTAAAAAACGTTTATTTACTTTGAGAAAGAGAGAGTGAGCAAGGGAGGGGCAGAGAGTGAGGGAGAGGGAGAATCCCAAGCAGGCTCCACCCTGTCAGCACAGAGCCCTATGTGGGGCTTAATCTCATGAACTGTGAAATCATGAACTGAACTGAAATCAAGAGCCAGACGCTTCGTCTGCTGAACCACCCAGGTTAAAGGTTATTTGCCTCCTCAGGTCTATAACAAGAAGTCAGGAAGATAATTATTTATATAATTCCATGTGATGCAAAATTATCATCATCTAGAGTTAGTTAAATAATGGATGTCCCTTGTGCACATATGCAGGCAGACCCACATACCACTTGCAGCCAAAAAGGTAAATCTGTCATTTTAAAGTCCCCCAGAGTAAAGGCTATGCTAGACAGTTACAAAAAAGCCCTTTGGGGAACAAGAGTAGCCATATAATTTTTTTTCAAGTTTTTCTCTGGCAGTTTACCCAGAGAATTGGGGGGGGAGGGGGTGGCGGTGGTGGGGAGCTCATCTGAAGAGCCTGGTGTTACTAGTGTTGCAAATTAGGTAAATTTACCATCATGTACCTTGGATTTCAAGCAGAAGTAAGAATTTAGGCTTCCAAAGTTAAATACATCCTAAATCTGTGGTGGGGATAGGTTTGCTTCCCAGTTGCAATAAGATTTCTGATTCTTTTGGATTCTGATAATTTAATTTACCTATTTCCTCTCACATAAATAAAACTGCTTGGGAGTTTATATTCATGGATTTCATCCCTTTATCTTTTATTTCCAGGGTCTGACTTTTGTTTTCTTTTTTTTCCCTCTTATTTTTAAAGATAAAAACTTAAGGTATTTGTTTATTAGGAAGGTTGGCAGGATGTCAGTTTTAAAGTATTCAGAATGAGCTGTTTTTGCTTTATACACATGCTCAGATACTCTGTAAAAACATGAACTAATACAAGGAAAACATCTCTAAAAAGTGAAGACTTACTTTCTCACCAACTTACAGATTCTGAGTTATATTCTTGGGTGGGATATGTAAGGAAGAAAATATAACATTAACCTCCCCTTGTTGAGTACTAATATACAAGGAAATCTTACCTTGTTACTATTTTACAACTCCCAACACCTCAGAAGGTGGATTCCAGTTGCCATTTAAAAAATTAACTCTATTTCTAAAGGAAAAAGTACTTCTAGAATTGGATAGGAAAGAACAATCAGAGCGGCTTCCTTATCTCCCCACTTCCTTTTGCTTGACTGTATTAGGAATGGTTGGGGCAGCAAGAGCTGCCACTGATATTGTGGACACTGAAAGGGCCATGTCTTCCTCTGGGAGAATGGAAAATACTATACCCTGATGAGAGGCCCCAGGGTATAATGGATATGCTCAGAGAGATTAAATGAATTTGAAAGTGAGAGTTAGAAAAAATGTGGTATTTTATGTTCATGATCTCATCCCTCTGGGAGAGCTGTGCCTCCTTATTTTGGAGTATAAAAAGGTGGGCACAGTCGTCAGAGGTCTATTATTATTATTACCTTCTTGTTATTGACCTTGATACCAACTTATTAATGATATAGACTAAGATTTATAACAATACCACATTCAGGTATCTTTGCAAAACAAAAAAAAATATCAGGATTAGTTAAAGCTGGAAATTACAAGTGACATAGGATTCTTTCCTAGAAGATGGTAATGATTAAAGACTGGTTATATGGTAGATTTCAAACCCTAAGGATTAAGATTGTGGTCAATGGAACAAACACAGATTATGTCAAGATGTAGAAATTTTGCGAAGATTGTTTATATACTCTGTTATTTTCTCCTTTTTTTGCTCTGTGTGATTTCATGTCACATTTTAAATCTCTAAATGATGCTCTGCTGTCATATAGTATGTTAGTAAGTATATGGTATTTGAAATGTGTGGCTATTGTAAATCAAACTTCTAGAGAAAAAAAAGTAAACTGTTGCCGTCATTATATACACAATAGTTGAAAATATATAAATTATGTGGATTACAGACATGAGAGCCTTTAGAGAGAAGATTCAATTGAAATCATTGTACCCCAGTCCTTAATAACTTAAATGCAAATTCTGGCACATATCCAGAAACTAAGGTTCAATTAAGTGCAATTGTTTCATCTTACAAAATAATTTTCCCACCAAGAAATCTTGGCAGCCATATCGATGACTTCTCATGAGAGAGGCAGATGGGACTATAAAGGATCCTGAGATCTATTTTTTAAAAATACTTTCTAATTCCTCATTTTTTTTTCATGTCGGGAGAAACCAGGCCTAGAAACCAAGCACCCTAAATTTTCCTCTGGTTTTCCAATCGTGAGTCTACTTACTCTAGTTGTCTCTTACCTGCTCTGATGTTATAATTTGTAGTGATGGCATAAGTGGATACAATAGAAGTAGAAATTGGATATGATCTAGATGACAGTTTATGGACTTAGTTTCAAAGACCATTTTTACCTGGAAAATAAATAAGAAAGGTTAACAGACATTTTCCAACGATCGGTGGTTTATCTGTTCCTTGTGTTCCACCTTGACCTAGCATTAGTCTCTCAGGAACCTCTAAAACCTTTCTTGCCTCTGTCAGAATTCATTTTTTCCCCCTGAAGAGATCAAAGCTTTTATGGGCATTATTTATTGTAGCCCCACAATATTCTAGGAAGCGAAGCAGAGGTTACGTGGCTCAATCTTTATTTTTAAAGCCAAGTGAGGAACAGATAAATCTTTTCAGTAACCTTACAAAATCAGGCCCTGGTAGAGGCAGAAATAGTCTCGTTAGTCAGAAACATCTAATTCTGGCCCTCTGACTAAGATACCATAGATTGTTTGGCCTTTCTCTAAACAGGCCTGTGACACTTAGAGTGTGTGGAAAGTATGTGCTTCCGTCAAAGAGTTTTGCTGTGTAGTTATTCTTTGCCTGTTAAAGTAATAACTTGAGAACTGAAGAAAATAGAAAGAACAACCAAGCCTTATTCCAGCCTGTGCACTTAGTAAATGGGCGCTTCAGACAGAGAATACTTTTATTTCCTTGGGAGTACTTCTCTGTTGTTATACTCCACTTAGGAAGAGTTTTTCTTCAGGGCATGGCTGATTTTGAGAAATTTGGGGGGAGGGTTTGTTTGTTTTTTTCATTAAAGCTTTATATGTGAAAATTAGACTTATGAGATAATGTATATTACAATATTAGACCACACTGAAATAACTAGGGAGAGACTGAAAAATTCTACATTTTAAAATGTAGATTTGGTGCCTTTTTTTCCTTTTTTCTTTTTTACCTGAAAGTCATGGCAAAAATGACTTATATTTTAAAATTGCCTGATTCAGCAGTACATATTGCTATTCATTAAAGTTCTTAAGAAAACTAAATTGTTTGCTTTATAACAAATATTCTGTTAAAATAATTTTTCAAGTCTATTTTCTTTAGAATATTTATCACTCAGTGGTTTTCAGTTTATGATTTTAATTGTTTTACTCCTGTTTTAGTTTTGTTTTTTTGTTTTTTTTTGTTTTGTTTTTTGAGTATCCATAATGTTGTTTTGGAATTTTTAACACAAGACAGGAGTTGTTTTTCTTCTTTCCTTTTCTGTAAGGGCTGCTTCTCAAATTAACCTGCATGCCCAAACCTGTGTTATAATTCAGAAGGAGCAGTGGAATCTATTGCATATGATCTTTTGTAAAGCCAGGCCAGCACCACTGTCCTCCTGATCTCTTAAACATTGCAATTTTTGTAAACTTTTCCATGTGCTTCCAGCATCTCCAATTTGTGAACGAATCTCACTATATTTATCCCTGTTGTATACGTCCACATGTTTGTTTTGCAGCATAATAAGACTTGACAGTTATAAATTTTTCCATATGCTCCATCTTGTAGAGATAAACAATGTGTGTGCTGTACATTTCCCTCAGCTTTGAAGGCTTACTTTTGAAAGAAACAATTCCATAGGATATTATAGTCGGTTTTGGAAAGTCATTCACACAAGCATGTCCTCCATGAAAGGGAAGGTAGCTGAATTTTCACCCTTTTAATATTAGCTGGTTAATTGAACTTTTTTCTAAGGGACTGAGAGCAACTTAACTGCTTTTAGTTTTTCAAAGATTTACCAAAACAATGCAGACCTGTTTTTGAAAGTCTTTAAAAGTACTAGTTAACATCATAAATGACCATTTTGTGGAGTAAGTTCTCTCATTCCCTGAGCAGTTTATTTTGGCTAGAGGGATTAATGAAATAGCTTTGGATTTCCTAATAATTTCCTCTTTTATTATTTACAAATTAAAAAGTTGACATTATCATGTAATGATATGTAAAGTATTCATATTTGGTGGTTGTCTATAGAAAGAATATTTATGATTCATTCATAAGCAGTTATTTATTTTATTTTTGGTTCGCCTAGGAAATCAAGTCTTTCTGACCAGTTTTATTTGCGAAAGTTGATGCAAATATCTTTATTCTTAGCTTGATGTCCTTTTTTACCCAAATAAATATCTGTTGCCTCCATTTCTTTCCCCCAAGAGGCAAAGGTGCTTTTATCAGTTGCTTTTCTAAACGCTTTGGGGCCTAACTATTTCATAAGTTTTCTTTATTCTTTTCCTTTTTAAGTTTATTCTGAGAGAGAGAGAGAGAAAGAGAGAGAGAGAGAGAGAGAGAGAGAGAGAGAGCATGAGCAGAGGAGGGTCAGAGAGAGAGAATTCCAGGTAGTCTCTGCACTATCATGCGGGGCTTGAAATTATGAACCATGAGATCATGACCTAAGCCAAAATCAAGAGTCGAATGCTTAACCAATGGAGCCATCTAGGCGGCCCTCTTTTTTTTTTTTTTAATGTTGTGTTTATTTTTGAGAGAGAGAGAAATAGAGACAGAGTGTGAGTCAGGAAGGGGCAGAGACAGGTAGACACAGAACCCAAAGCAGGCTCCAGGCTCTGAGATGTCAGACAGCCCGATGTGGGGCTTGAACTCACGAACCATGAGATCCAGACCTGAGCCGAACTCAGACGCTTAACCGACTGAGCCATCCAGGCGCCCTGCCCCCCCCCCCCATTAGTTTTCTATTGTTAACTGCAAACTTGGTTACATAAAAAATTCTGACTGTAATATTTGTAGGTTTATTTTTATTGTTGTTGTCTCTAATACACAAGGTTTACCATATTTTCTAAGAGGTTTTTAACTTAGAAAACTCAAAATTTGTAGTAAATCTGGTGGTATTAGCAACAATGTGTAGGACGAGGTTCTTAGTGAGTGATGTGCTAGATCCAGCCCCTGCAAACTCCCAAGAGCCAATTATTACATTTTCAGAAATTTTGTCAGTTGGTTATCATTACAAATTAAATGATATAAACATATAATTAAATAAATGATATTGAAAAAAAATGCCCCCAAAAGAAATAAAAAATGCTCAAAACTTATTACCTCATAATTCTTTTTACTACATTTTACTATTATTTATGTTCTTGAAATTATTTGTGTCTCTTGCATCTGTATTGAAAATACTATGTAGTGGTGTGATATTACCGCACATCTCTTCCAACTCCATGTTTACTGAGGTCCTATGGGCAACTTGAAATCAGCCACAGTAGACTGTGGAAATCGGCAAACCCAAATCAGGACTTGATTTGTTGTTTTGTTAATTGTCTAGACTTAAGAAAGTGATGGAGAAAATTTTAGTAATCCAGATTAAACTTGAAGTGTGTCAACTCGACCGCCATTATATTATGCATGGCATAGAAAACTTGAGAAAATACTCTTCCAATATTTGAAACTCTTATCCAGTTCAGCAAAGAAGTGGTTTGCATCATGGACAAATGAATGAGTGAAGTTCTGACATGTCTGTGTTCACTTTCTTTTTACTCATTAACTTGAATAGAACCACCAACTAGCTACAGCACAATTGTAAGAATGATAAATTACTCTGAGTATACCAGACATCAGATGCGAAATACATCAGTAATCCTTTTATAGTTCTCTTTTGAAAACCACGCTACTCGCAAACACGCTGCCTCTTTTCCAACTCATATATGACTTCAGACTTCCTGTCTTAGCTCTAAAGGTTGTTGTTAAAGGGTATGACAAATTCGTTTGCAAAGTGTTCAGTCATCCACATCCATCTCTTTGACCACAAATTACCTTAGGATGGTGTTACAAAATGTTTGTGGGAAAAGAGGAAACATCATAATACTGGATTTATGAAATCATAGCTTTCCTTCCTTGGAGGCATAATTCTATTATTTAGCCCACTTTTGGGGGGTAATTTAGATTGGTTAATTTACATATCTAAGGGGAAAATGGCTTTATTCCATGGAATTGTTTTCCCTAGCCTTTAGGATAGCATAGGTATACAATATACACAAGTAAGTGTGGGTGAGGCTCTCATTTGGTTAAAGTGTGGTTTCTAAGCCCTGAGTGACCAGAAGGTTTTGAAATACATTCGGGATTCTGTCACACACATGCTCCTTATAATGGGATAATCGGGTCAAGCCCCTACCTTCAGAAACTTTGTAACTGTGTTCATTGATGTTTCCCAAACTTCAGTCAGTTGAGTATCACCCTCATCATTTTTGTCATATCCATGTACCTCTTGTACCTTAATTTACTTAGTAATTTTTTTTTTTTTAATTTTTTTTTCAACATTTTTTATTTATTTTTGGGA
This sequence comes from Lynx canadensis, assembly GCF_007474595.2. NCBI lineage: Eukaryota > Metazoa > Chordata > Mammalia > Carnivora > Felidae > Lynx > Lynx canadensis. The sequence continues at coordinate 113,780,339 of NC_044308.2, forward strand.
CAGAGAGAGACAGAGCATGAACGGGGGAGGGGCAGAGAGAGAGGGAGACACAGAATCGGAAACAGGCTCCAGGCTCCCAGCCATCAGCCCAGAGCCTGACGCGGGGCTCGAACTCACGGACCGCGAGATCGTGACCTGGCTGAAGTCGGACGCTTAACCGACTGCACCACCCAGGCGCCCCAACTTAGTAATTTTTTAGAGTGACTTTTTCTTTTAAACTTAGCTTTATCTTAAGTGATAATACCCATGAAGTCTTGAGTTTAAGGTAACAGTAATTTTTTTTCTTTGATGCTTATGAAAATATTGCCTACAAATTACAACTTTTAAAATTTTGCCCTTGTAGGGGCGCCTGGGTGGCGCAGTCGGTTAAGCGTCCGACTTCAGCCGGGTCACGATCTCGCGGTCCGGGAGTTCGAGCCCCGCGTCAGGCTCTGGGCTGATGGCTCAGAGCCTGGAGCCTGTTTCAGATTCTGTGTCTCCCTCTCTCTCTGCTCCTCCCCCGTTCATGCTCTGTCTCTCTCTGTCCCAAAAATAAATAAACGTTGAAAAAAAAAAAATTAAAAAAAAAAATAAATAAATAAAATTTTGCCCTTGTAATACCAATGGTATGTGTACACTTTGGGAAATATGTTAGTAGTGGTAATAGGTAGGCATTAGGCTAAATAGTTTTATTTATTTCTCATGTCAGTTTTATGAAGTAGGCATTGCTATCTTCGTTTAATAAATGAGGAAACTGAGAAATTAGAGAAGTAACTTGCCCAGGGTCATGGGCAAGCCAGAATTTACCTGACCAAGATCCATACTAACCTTTGCTACTCACAGCGTGGTTTGTGGACCAGCAGTATTAGCATCACCTGGGAGCTTGTTGGAACTGCAAAAGCTCTGGCCCTACTTTAGACCTAAGTAATCAAACTCTGCATTTTAACAAGTTCCAGGTGATTCTCATGCACCTTAAGGTTTGAGAAGTCTTGACCTAGACTCCAGAGCATTCTGCCTCTCAGAGCTGGATGACTCAGTCATTGATTTGGCTGGTCTCCTTTTCTCTCTGCAGCGTTATTTTCTTCATGTCCTCCTGCTGCTTTTTTTTTTTTAATTTTTTTTTAACGTTATTCATTTTTTTTTTTTTTTTGAGAGACAGAGCACGAGTGGGGGAGGGGCACAGAGAGAAAGGGAGACACAGAATCCAAAGCAGGCTCCAGGCTCCCAGCTGTCAGCACAGAACCTGATGTGGGGATCGAACTCACAGACCGTGAGATCATGACCTGAGCCGAAGTCAGATGCTTAACTGACTGAGCCACCCAGGTGCCTGGGTACCATGTCCTGCTACTTTGAGGTACAGCTATTTTTAAGAAACATGGTATTGATGGGAAGGCAGGAGATAATATTCTCCATCATTTTGATTATTTTCTCTCCTAAAGCCAGCTTTTGTCCGCTTTCCTTCTTTCTTTAATTGGGGTAATAAGACTTGGCTGAAATACCAACATTTTCACTCTTGTTTCCTTCCCTGGCCAAGTTCTTGCCCTTTGGAATGATCTGGTGGCCTGTTTGCCACCTACCATAAACCTACGTAGGCCCTCAGAACTGTCTGCAGAGCTACAACTAATTTTCAATCATTTTTGAATGGTTTTAATAGTATGTATACCATCCTGACTCTTGGCTTCTTTCCTTCTCCCTCTGGCTCTCTGCTACTCAGCTCTTTATTGCTTCCTTTTCTCTGCACTACCGTGTGCCTACCCCCGCATCGGTGAGGCCTGTTTCCATTCTGCCATGTGTCTTCCTCTCACAGTTCTAAGTTTGACACAAGCAACAGCTCAGGAGACATCATAAAGACAATCTTCTGGAAATGGTCAAAGTGTTGGGAATTTGTTGGTTAAATCTGGGAGTATCAGGAATTGCTGTGACTGGTCAGTATGGCTGGCTATAAATTCTGAAGTATTCCAATGCATCATGAGCATTTCTTCAGCATATTGTTTTTGTGGTTTCTTCATAGAATTTCTCTGTGAATACTATGCCTGGAGGAGTCTGCAGGATTTCTAGACACCACACCCAGGTTGTATAGTCACAGGCCCTCTTTCTGGTATTTATGTAGTTGTTTATTCGATCTCCAAGATGACTAGTTATTTGAGATGAGTAGAAGTTGGGTCTACTTATAACAATAGAGCTTGCCTTCTTGGTCACTGATGGCCAGATACACAGGCCATAATAGTATTTCATTTTCTTGACTTTGAATAGTGCTAAAGGGGAGTTGACTCATTAGAATTACAAAAGGTCCTGGAAGAAAACGATATTATTCATTACATTTTGTAAAGTGAAAAACAAAGAGGAATAGTTGTTTCTTACCATAGTAATTTCAGACTCTGAAAGATTTGTTTAGAGTCTTTCAGCCAACTGTAGACACACCTGTCCCAACCCAGATTTTTTTAATGGTCTCCAGCTTTCAAATAATTTAGAATTGAGGTCCTCCCTCCCCCGCTCCTTTCTGCCACATTTTTTTGTACACACCCTTCTTCCCTCCCCTTTGCCATACTTTTGTTTCCTTGAGAAAAGGAGAGTCCCTCTTAGAGTATAGAATAAACATTTCTTTGTGATGTGTGACTTATTTATGCTTTAGGGGTTGTCAGTGTATACACAACAGAGAAGGTGATGGGAGCCCCTGGGCATGCCAAGTCAGCATTTTGTGCATGTTAAGGCCAAAGAGCACGTTAAGCAGGCTGAAAAAATTTTAACAAGTCAGAACATTTTACAATTTCCATATTTATCAAACATGTCAGGGGATGGGATCACAAAGCCTTCCAGGGATTAACTGCCTCTAGGACTTCAACTGTTTTATTAAGATGGAGGAAGCCAAGTTCTCAACACCCCATGATTTGCTGTAATAACCACAAGAGTTAGAATGTAGGTGATCCTTGTTGAGTGAAAGGTAATCCCAAGGCTAAAATGCTCCTTGAATGAAAAAAAAAAAAAAATCAACAGATGAACTGTGTGAGAATTTACCTGCTAGAGCTTTGGAGTTTTAAGTTTATTTACCTAGAGCTTCAGTCTTATTAGTTCTTTGGTTGGTGGTTCTTGACCTTTGACACTTAAGAGCTTAGACTATGAAGTCTAAGTAGAGGATGTTCAGAAACATTCATTCTCAAAGAGTGGCAGCCATTGGCTTTTGGGGGCTTGGCAAAGCATCCTGGAGTTATTATTTGTTTTCAAATTTTTGGGGTTTGGCAGGTCTAAGATGCATTTTGCCAAGCACTTTCCTTTGAATTTTAGTACAGGAATATTTTGGGTGGAATTTAATTGTGTTATTGGTGATTCATTTGAATTATACCGATCAGAATGCTGTTTTGGAAAAGATATTTGATGACTGAGGAATATTAGGAACTTTACAAACAGTTTTCTGGTACCAGCTTTTTCTTAGATGGGGATAAAAATGGAATTCAAGCCCCAAATATTTTCAGTGAGATTTGGAACTTGGAATTTTTAAGTGGTAGTTTCCAATTCTGTCTGTATCACTTTTTCCACAAAAGCAAACCAGATCCTACTTCTCTGGCTTGATATGCAAATCTTTAGAAAAGTTGCAGAGCTGATCTGCAACCTTGGGCCAACAGTTAATTTGAAAATTAATGTTAGAAAAAAGGTTTTCAACAAGTAAGTAGAACAACCCTCTTCTGGAGAAATAAGTTGGAATTAAAAAAAAAAAAATACAAAAAACAGCCCAAGGAGGCATAGGGCAGATTTTTGGTTCCAAAGACAAATTACCAGCCATGGCAAAACCCCAGAGACGACTTATGTTATATAAGGTGCCATGAGGTAGCTTTTCCATTACAGTCTGTAGAAAAGGTTGTAAAAGAAGGAAGCATGCTGAGACTTTACAAATGAGGACTAAGCTATAATTTTTTTACAGAACAGGGAAAGGATATGGCTAAATATTGCCCTGAACTTCTTATTGCTCATCGGGTTGCAACAAAGCATGAAGATAAAAGCAGGTTTCTTCTTGTCTACTGTCAGCTTCTTATCTTTTGTAATTGGCCTGGAGAAAGCAGTGAATGAGCACTTGAATGACTTCTCACTGTCTCCTTGAGAAAACAACAGTGAAATAAGCATTCAGCAGAAGGAAAACACATTTTAAACAAACTGACATGGATGTCTTCATGTTCAAATTATTTTGAAACCAACTGGTAGGAACTGCTGGGAAATTCTAATCCTGAATTCTGCAAACCAGTGTGAAGACAGAGTAATGTAGTAGACTCTTCTTCACTTCAAATGGTGGGCCCAGGAGGTTATAAGCATATCACTGGGCTAGTGTTGGTGGTTTTCTTTATTCCCTTAATCCTCATGTTATTTAAACCGTTTAAAATGCTAAAGAAGCATGAAGAGCTGTTCTGAGTCCTGGCACTGGTTAAGCTGGTGAGAGTATTAGGTGACCTATAGAGATCCACACTAGTGTAGGTCTAAAGTGTTTTATTTAGGCCAATTTCCATGTATTTCTTAAAGTAATTCTAAGTGTTTCTTTCAGAGTAAGAAAAAAAGTCATGTTTATCTTCTTAAACCTTGGTCCTGGTTATCTTAAAACAGACAACTTCGTTAGCATAACCTTTTTTTTTCCTTTTCTGTTTCTCTGCCCTTCTTCTTTGCTTTGTCCCTCCCTCCTTCCCTTTCTTACTGGTAATAAACTAATTAGTGAGTGCTTATCAATGACCACTAGGAACATTGTGACATTTTACTTTTTGCCACTGTAGTCTGTTCCAGCAGGCATGATTTGTGTGAAGTTAATAGGAAAGGATGGATCTCATGAATCTGATAGTATTACTTTTAAGAAAATTGAAGTGATTTATTGGATTGTTGAGGGTATACCTTAGGTTTGGATAATAGCAAATATAGGTAAACATTTTGAGGGAAGCTCTTGTTTCATACTTTTTATCTCCCGTAGTGCTTTTACACAGTAGAGGCTGAGTGAAAAATTGTCACTGATTCTAATTCAGCTAATTTTTGTATATGAGGGACGATATTTAATTCTGTACTTTAATATGTAATCCAGGAATGGTGAACAACATTTTGTGCCCAAAATCCATTTGTCTTACAGTAAACAAAAACCAATGAGGATAGTTTAGTTTAGTTTTTATTAAGTTTTGTTTTTTTTTTTTTGAGAAGCATAAAATGTTCAGCATTTGAAATTAACATCAAGGAGCAAAGTATTTTCATGAGTACGTTTGTGAAACAATTGTAAAAAACAATTAGATCTTTGTTTATTACTGTCCTCTAGTAGCTATTAGTGACAGGGGACAAGCCAGGGTGTAATATGGGATAGGAGAAAAGAGAGGGTCTTAGCTCAGTGTGCCATAATAAAATACTGTAGACTGGCTGGATCAAACAGCAGATATTTATTTCTCATGTTTCTGGAGGCTGGGACATCTAAGACCAAGGTACCTGCAGATTCAGTTTTTGGTGAGGGCTCTTTTCCTGTCTTATAGATACGCTGTTCATGGTCTGTATTCACATTGCATGGAGAAAGCAAGATCTCTGTGTTCCTCTTGTTATAAGGGCACTAATCCCATCATGAGGATCCCACCTTTGTGACCTAATCCATGAATAATTACCTCCCAAAGGTCCCACTTCCCTATACAATCACATTGGGCGTTAGGGCTATATGACTTTTCGGGGGGGTACATTCAGCCCATAATAGCAAGATAGGCAAGCCCTCATGGATGAGGGTTAAACTGCTTTAAAAGAAAAGTCTAATAGATTTAAGGGCTTGGAATTATTAGTGTTTAGAAGTATAAATATTTTAATTCTTTCTTCGATTCTGGACACAGAGGCTTTCCTCAACACTTCTCAGTTTCCACCACCACCCCTTTCCCCCTTAGATTTAACAGCAGCATCACCAGAAACCCTGGCTTTCTCCTATGGAAATAGTAGAACATGGTATCTCATTGTAGAGAAAAAGCCTCTGTGGAATAGCTTGCTGATCTTGTAGCCTTTGGAAACATTGCTTCTAAAAAACTTTAGAGCCATCTACAAACTTTGTGCTTTTCAGTTATTAATAATTGATATTTCTCTACAAATCAGATAGAATTATGTTATGGTCCAGTTTAAGCTCATTGGATGAAAGATCTTCCATTCTAGTATAGTGTTTATAATCTGTTGTTTTTATTTGTTTTTATTTTTTTAATGTGTATTTTTATTTTTGAGAGAGTGCAGGCGGGGCGAGGGGCAGAGAGAAGGGGACAGAGGATCTGAAGCGGGCTTTGCACTGACAGCAGAGAGCCTGGTATGGGGCTTGAACTCACCACTGCGAGATCATGACCTGAGCTGAAGTTGGATGCTCAACTGACTGAGCCACCCCTGGTGCCCCAGTATGTGTCGTTTTTAAAAAGTTAAAATAGGATAAGGGAATTCCTCAGGATTTAAAAAATTGTAACATTTCCAATGTTTCTACCATATTAAAAAGTCACATCACATCATATGCTCACATGTTTATTATAACCTTATTATTATAAGTTATTATATAATATATATAATAAGTATATAACATTTATTATATATTATATTTAACAATATATAATATATAATATTATTATAAGTGTTTTGTGTGTATGTGTGTGTGTATGTGTGGTGAGAACTTATAAGATCTATTCTCTTAGCAGCTTTCAAATATATAATACAGTATAACCTATAGTTACCATGCTGTACATTAGATCCCCAGAACTTATTCATCTTAAAACTACAAGCTGGTACCTTTAACTATGTTTACTTCCTCACTCCCTAAGCCCTTGGCAGCCACCAGCCAGCTCTCTATTTCTATGAGTTCAGCTTTTTATAGATTCCACATATAAGTAAGCTCACATAATATTTGTTTTTATTTCACTTAGCATAAGTGGATGGACCTCAGGGTCCATCTGTGCTGTAGCAAATGTCAGGATTTCCTTCTTTTTTTTATAGCTGAGTAATATTCATATAGATGGATGCATGGATGGATGGATTTCCTTCTTTTTTTATAGCTGAGTAATATTCCTATGGATGGATGCATGGATAGATAGACAGACAGACAGATATCACATTCATCCATCCATTGACGGATGCTTAGGTCTTAGCTCTTGTGAATAATGCTGCACTGAAAATGGGAGTGCAGCTATCTGTTTGAGATAGTGATTTTATGTCCCTCAGATATATACCCAGAGGTGGAATTGCTGGATTATATGATAGTTCTATTTTGATGTTCTGTTTTTAAGGAAACTCCATACTGTTTTCCATAGTAGCTGTATCAATTTACAATCCCTCCCATAGTGCACACGGGTTCCCTTTTTCCCACATCCTCGCTAGCACTTGTTATCTCTTGTCTTTTTGAGGATATCCATTGTAATAGGTGTAAGGTAATATTTCATTGTTGTTTTAATTTGCACTTCCCTGATGGTCAGTGATGTTGAGCACCTTTTCATGTACCTGTTGGCATTTGAATATCTTCTTTGGAAAAATGTCTGTGCAGGTCTTTTGCCCATTTTTAATTGGATTATTTGGGGTTTTTTGCTATTGAGTGTATGAGTTCTTTATATATTTTGGATATTAACCCCTTATCAACTATGTGGTTTGCAAATATTTTCTTCCATTTGGTAGATACCTTTGCATTTTGTTCATCATTTGTTTTGCTGAGAACTCTTAACTTTTTAAGGTATTTCTGATGTTTTTCCATGTAATTTCATGTAATTAAAATCATGCTGTATAAAACAGTGTCTTGACTTGCTATTGTTTTTGTTGATCATGATTTTGTGTTCTCATTCTGAGTAATTAGTGTGCCAGGCACTATGTTAAGCATTTTACAAATATTATCTCTTCTTATTGATACCATGAGGGTAGATATTATTGTCCCTTGAGCTTATGATTCAGGGAATGTATATAAATGAGTCTGTTTCTTTAAGTGGGCTCCACTGTGTAGAGGAAATGCATACGACAGGAAGGAAAGCTAGACATTTTTCACACTGCTTTTCTTTTGTTCCTTGTATCTCCCTTTCTCTTTCAATTTTTCTCATTCTCTTTCTTTTTCAATCTTTCTCATTCTCTTTTCTCTCTCTTCTTTCTTTTTCTTTTGTTTTCTCTTTTGCTTTCTCTTTCTCTTGCTCTTTCTCTCATTCACTCTTTCTCTTGCTTGCTCACTCACTCACTCACTCACTCACCCTGAGGTTTTATTTGAGAGGGAAGGAAAAAGAACCTGTCCTCTTTAAAGAATGAAATATTTTTAACCGAAACCCTATCTGTGGTATTTAGTATGTCAACAAGTTCTAAACTGTGAAGAAGTCTTATCAGAAGAAAGACTTCTTTGAAAATGATATGGACATATTTGTTGGGTGTTCACTCTTCTAATACCCAGATAAAATGTACAAGGGAGTAACTGAATTTTACAGTATTTAGATAACTACATAGTAATCAAAACATTCTTTATGCATTTAATAGGAGAATAGGATCTGCCCAGGTAGAGCTTATATGATAGAACTGAATCAAGGAATCAGTAATCTGGACTTTTTGTTAGCTGTTAGAGATGCTACTTGCAGCGTAAGGCAAGCCAGCACTTCCTGTAAGGTGCCAGGACACCTCAGAGGACACAGATGGCACTCATGCTTGTCCCAGAAAACCTATCCAACTCAGTGCCCTTGCTCCTCTGCTAACAAGGCTTCTTCATTTTCCCTTCTTAGAGTCATTCCTTGACCTTTCCTTTACCTTCTAGATTATAAACAACTCCAGATTTCCCAGGTGCTGATGATCTGTGTCTCACAGAGCTCGAGGTCTCCTTGGAATTATTCTTAAGACTTTGAGTTTTTATAGCAGAAATTTCTAAATAGACTTTCAGAGTATCTCTTGGGTTTGCCCTGTGTATCTATCACCATAGTCAAGATAGGAATTCAGGTCTTCATTACTCCCAACAGCCTCCTACCTTGATTCTTCCCTGACGGCTCACCCTCTTACATACCATCTCTGGATTTATCTTTCTAAAACATTCCTCTCCTGTCATTCCTCTGCTCAAGAATGCCTTGAGCATCAACCCTAAATTTCTCAGTTTATCCTTTGAGGCTTTCTCTCATCAGGCCATCCCCACCTGATACTTTTATTTCCTATTCCCAGATGAAGCTTCCTTTGCAGTCCACTGGTGTGCATTTCAACCTGTATACCATTGATCATATTTTTTCACAGGCCTAGAAAATCCTTTCTTCTATTTTTAATGTATTCATATCCTCAAGTTCTATTTCTTCTATTATGTGTTTCCTAATTGAGTTCTCTAGGGCTTTCCTTTCTCTCTACTTCTCTTATACACCATATCATGTAGATGGAATTAATGTCATTATAGAAATTATATTATTATAAGAATAACTTATTCATCAATGAAACCATGATGAAGATTGAGTGAATTTTGTCTTCTTCCTTTTTCTTCATTATCATCATATAGCAGGTACCCTTCAAAAACTTAATATTCTTTTTTCCCTTCTCCAGCTTTGTCCCCATTTCCTGTCCTTGATAGTTTCCTGTCCAAAAGCACTGGACCTTATGAATGATCTTCACTCTCTTGCATCAAATTCCTCTTCTTTTCCTTTTGAAAGCTTTATCCATGTATCAGCATGCTCAAGTATGTACCATATTTTGGTATACATATTGAAAAAAACTTATTTTTTTCTTATATAATATCGTATAGTATATTTTCATGTAAAGCATTTGTGAACCCTACATAAAAAATAAAGAAATAAAAAGTACTTGAAATTTTGTCCCCATATGAAGTGAACATTTTGGTTTACTGTCTTGTTAGGCATCTCTATTCGTACACACATGGACACAAGTGTCATGCTGCTTTTCATGAATATCTTTTTAAAAATGAGTGATTTTTTTGTAGAAGAAAGTTTATCTTCTACAAAAGAGAAGGAAGGTTCATTTAATAATATGCAAATACATCATATATAATGACATTTGTATGTGTTGCCAAAAAGGGATCATATTACATACAGTTATTTCAATCTTTTTCTCTTTACTAAAGATTAACTAAATACTTCCATGAGAATTAGTTGCTTTACATTCAAGTCGAGAAGAAATATTAACAAGTGATTTAAATTAATTGCTTTACATTAATTGCTTTACATTTAAGTTGAGAAGAAAAATTAACAAGTGATTTAAATTAATAAGGGAACAAAATCTGATCAGATACTATATATATATTTATTTCAATCGCTTTTCTCTGTACTGTTAAATAACTAGCTTAAAAAAAAGAATAATTGTTCCATTTACAGCAGCGTTAACAGTCTTTAAAATCCTTAAGGATAAATTAAAAGCAAAAGTTACCAGATTTCTAGAATCCTGATTTTCTTTTTTTTTTTTTTTTTTTAACGTTTATTTATTTTTGAGACAGAGAGAGACAGAGCATGAACAGGGGAGGGTCACAGAGAGAGGGAGACACAGAATCTGAAACAGGCTCCAGACTCTGAGCAGTCAGCACAGAGCCCGACGCGGGGCTTGAACTCACGGACCGAGAGATCGTGACCTGAGCCGAAGTCGGCCGCTTAACCGACTGAGCCACCCAGGCGCCCCTAGAATCCTGATTTTCTTAAAAAATGGATAAAATAATGTTCAAGTTTATATATAAAAAACTAGTGTTTGGGACGCCTGGATGACTCAGTCGGTTAAGCCTCCAACTTCAGCTCAGGTCATGATCTCACAATTCATGGGTTGCGCCCCATATCAGGCTCTGTGCTGACAGCTCAGAGCCTGGAGCCTGCTTCACATTCTGTGTCTCCCTCTCTCTCTGCCCCTGCTCTCTCTTTTTCTCTCTCCCTTTCAAAAATACATAAACATTAAAAAAAAAAAGAGAGAAAAACTAGTGTTTGGAAATAACCAATAAGTTTATTAAAAATATGAGCTACTTTTTAAATTTTAAATTAAAAAAATGTTGAATGTGTTTTCTCTGCTGTTCTAGAACATGATTTTAATAGCTATATTGTCTTAACTAGCCTATTTTTTGAAATGTAACGTTGTTCCTTGTTTCCAATATTTTTTTGCTATTGTAAATATGCCATAGGAAACATCCTTATGGGTAAATTCTTCTGTACAACCTTGGCTATTTCTATAAAATAAAACCTAGCAGTGAAATCACTAGGTGAATTTTCACATTTTTAAGGCCTTTGTCACAAGAATGTACATGATTGTGCTCTTAACAATAGACTTTGCTAATCTCATTCCCAGGGGAATCTTTGTTTACTAAAAAGACTGAACATTTTTTTCACATTTATTCAACATTTCTATTTGGCACATATATTTTTGTTTCGATGACTCAGTTTTTAGGAGAAGCATGACAGGGTCAACTCACTAGCTTTTGAAAGTAATAAGAAAACTCTCTTGAGGTTTAAGGCATTTTGAATTGTAAATTGTAAATGGTGCACAAACAGGTAGGCAAATTACAGTGAACAAACTACTTTGTTGAACACGACAGAAAGATCTGGTTTCTCTGCATTTCAGTCGGCTTCAGCCCCTAGGGCAACTAGGACATTGACTGCTGTGTTGGAGAAATAATTTCAAAGCAGCACTGTGAAATCTAGAGAATTCTATACCAGAAATCACTTAATTTTCTTCTTAAGTCCAGCTTGGGTAACATCATCAAGGCCTACTTCTTCAGCTGCTGTGACTAATTAATTAGCAATAACAGTGATAATTGACACTTAATCTATCCAAAATATACTATGTGCCAAACACTGTGCAGTGTATCTGAGGTGGAATTTAAATAGGTTTTTTTTTTTTTTTTACCAATATAAAAAGTTTTTTTTTTTTTTTTTTTTTTTACCCTTAGGTGCAGTGAACTAACTTGCCATTGAGTAAGAGGACAGACCCCTGCAGTTGGCCTTATTGCCACTAACTATAAACACTCCTTCCATTCAGCCTTTTCTTTCCTTACTCCTAACTCCTGCTTCATCATCTATAGTCATTTCTAGATCCCTTTTCTCCTTATCATTTTGGTGTCTTCCTTTCATTGTCTTCCATGTGTCCCTGTCATATGGACACCAAACTGTGCTTTTTTCTGCCCTTTCCATTCTGTCTTATCACTCATTAGTTTTACAGGTAGCCATATTTATATTTAACCTACCTAGGATTGATCTTCATCCATAGAAAAAGGGAGTAGATCTATTGCCCTTTCAGTTGGAAAGAATGTTTATTTATTTTGATGTTTAAGCTGTGCGCTCTGCCATTTAAATATTGATTCATTCTCCATTAGAACAGTCCTTTCAGAACTGGGAAGCTGGAGGACTGCTTTTACTTTCATAGTATAGTTTTTTTGGGAAAAAAAGTCTGTTTCCCCCTGCACGGTTCTGAAAGATTGTGTTGGACTCTTGAAATTTATTTTGGAAACTTAGAAGTATGGAACAATTTATTAGGAATGCCCAGGCCAGTCTTCGATTTGAATAAGCTATCCACCTGCCCTAGCTTTATTCTTTGGGACAAAAGAATGTATGAATCAAGCAGAACCTGTCTTTTTGAGGTATCTCTTTTTTTTTTTTTTTAACTTTTTTTTAACTTTTTTTTTTTTTTTATTTATTTTTGAGACAGAGAGAGACAAAGCATGAACGGGGGAGGGTCAGAGAGAGAGAGGGAGACACAGAATCGGAAGCAGGCTCCAGGCTCTGAGCCATCAGCCCAGAGCCCGACGCGGGGCTCGAACTCACGGACCGTGAGATCGTGACCTGAGCCGAAGTCGGATGCTTAACCGACTGAGCCACCCAGGCGCCCCTTGAGGTATCTCTTATACGTATCGCTAACTTCTATGTTTTTGGGTCACCAGGACCTAGCATATGGTAAGTGCTCAATAAATATAAATTGCCTAGGTAAATAATTGAATGGATGAATGAATGAATGAATGAATTATTAATTATAGAGAATGAGAAGATAAAATGGTTTTTCTAGAAGTGATTGCTCCCCTCCAGCTAAGGATTATTTAATCTGCAGCTGTTCCATCAGTAGTCCTTGTATGTTGAAGTCATATGCTTCTGGTCAAGAAGAAGGAACCTTGTGGATTCTTGATAAAGCACTTTTATTCCTAATTTTCCTAAGAATACCTGAATGTATTATCTTGAATAACTGAAATTAGGGTCCTTGGATCTCTCAGATTATTTTAAATGCTTAGTCTCCTTCAAGAGTTAACTGTATCTGACAAATACCCTAATATAATTCTCTTGGTAATGCCCATTAACTGATGAATGGATTAAGAAGATGTGGTGTATATATATACAGTGGAATACTACTTGGTGATGAAAACGAATGAAATTTTGCCATTCATAACAACATGAATGGAACTGGAGGGTATTATTCTAAGCAAAATAAGTCAGAGAAAGACAGATACCACATGATTTCACTCATATATGGAATTTGAGAAACTTAACAGATGATCATAGGGGAAGGGAAGGAAAAATAAGATAAAAACAGAGGGAGGGGCAAACCACAAGAGACTCAAATACAGAGAACAAACTGAGGACTCATGGGAATAGGGAAAATGGGTGATGGGCATTAAGGAGAGCACTTGCTGGGTTGAGCACTGGATGTTATATCACTGGATTCTACTCCTGAAGTCAAGACTACACTGTATGTTAACTAACTTGAGAATAAATTAAAAAAAAAATTCTCTTGTTAAGTGTTGATCTCACTTTACTCTGCGATCAGGCTGATGTATATGTGCAGTGGGTAATATCAGCATTTAGGCTGATAGACTGTTCACAAATACACATACCAAAGGGGAGAAAAGTGGTTTTTGTAGAGTGGAAACTATATTTCTCCTTCTTAGTGGTCCACTCTTTTGGCTATCTGATGTATCTGCAATCATGGGGAAAGGAGGTGGAAATTTGATTCCTAATGAGGTTCCAAGCTCTGTTCCTTCTTTCTAACTTGAATTGAGTTTTATAACTTAATAGTGAGGTTTTATCTGTTGAGTAAATATTAATTGATTGCCAGCACTCTGCCAGGGTCTAGGCATTGAGGATGTGGCAGTGAGCAGGACCAGCTTTTAAACCTTTTATTTTGACATACTACAGTAAAGTTGGAAAAATAGTACAAAGAATTCTAGTATAATATCCTTCACTTAAATTCTCCAGATGTTAGTTTTCACCACAGTTGGTTTACACACACGTGTACACAGATGCACACACTTTTTTCCTGAACCATTTTGGAACTGAAGACATGATGTCCTTTTACCCTTACATGCTTCCATGTATGTTTCCTAAAAACAAGGACAATCTCTTATTACCCATGATGCAATTATTAAAATCAAGGAGTTAACATTGATGATTCTTCCAGTTGTTTCAATAATAGGCATTATAGCAAATTTAAATCCCTGATTATATGTTGCGTTCAGTTGCCATGCCTCTCAATCTCCTTTACTCTGGAACAGTTGATTAGTCATTCTTTGTCTTTTACAGCATTGATCCATTTGATGAGTATGGGCATGTTTTATAAAAAGAGGTACATTTTGGGTTGTCTAATGATTCCTTATGATTAGATTCAAGTTGTGCATTTTGAGCAGTAATTCCACAGAAGTGATATTTTGTCTTTATCTATTCCTGTGAGAAACTATGAGTTCATACCGATAACTCCAATCCCAGTTCAGCACATAGGGTTCATTCTGTTTTGCTTCCTTCCCATATTTTTAGCTCCCGTCTTTGACAGTGAGAAACCAGCTCCAATATACTTACTTATTTACTTAATTCTAGGATGCAAAGAAAGTAGTTTGAGAATTGCTAGCCCATTCATCTGTAAAAAGAAACCCTACTAGCTAGTATTCAATATTTGTTTAGAGTGTTGTTTTGTTTTTAGCCTAATAAATATGGTTGCACTTACGATACTGCAAATACTATGTTTGTAAGTTACTTGGGTTAGTTTCCATTCTTCATCCCCTTGCACCCCTCCATCCAGCGTGGTTGTGTTACACATTTGAAATATGAGTCCAGTTCATTTGTTTCTGTTTATATTTCACTTTAGAGTTTTCTCTCATTCTTACTGAGAGAGAGAGAGACAGAGAGTGTGTGTGTGTGTGTGTGGGTGGGTGTGTGTGTGTGTAAAACATGCAGTGTTTCCAAAAGTCAGTGCTGTACCAAAAAATATGCTCAGAACAGAATCACCTCCTATTCCTTCTATGTCATACCCATCTCCCTTTTTCACCCACTTCCTATAACCATCTAATAATCTTTCTCATTTCCTATTCATTCTTGCTGTTTTTCTTTTTGCAGATATATATATTTCTTATTTGAACAGATACACATATTTTAAAATTTTTTCCTCTTTCTTACACAAATGTAGCATACTATAGATACTCTTCTGTATTTTTTTTTCTTAATACTATATTCCTAAACCATTCTGTATAAGTTCATAAGATTTTCTTCATTCTTTTTTCAACTGCAGGATACTCAATTAATTATGTATGTCAGTATATCATAAGATGACATTTTGAACCAATGTTTAATTGTACTGAGTAAACTTTTTTCTCTTTCAGTTATAATTAGTTTGGAGAGCCAGTTGGGTCTTGGTGGCAATCGTATATTGTAATCATCTCCCCAAACTCCATAGTTTGGTAATAAATAAACATTTTTAACAAGTGAGAAATGCTTATGTAGGTATGTAATGATTTGAGGTCTTAGTTTCCTTCTCTATAAAAATGAAAGCATTAGTCTAGGTGATGTCTAACGTCCTTTACATCTTGAATATTAAAAACAAAAAGAAAAACCCAATACAGCTAATTCAGTTTTTCAGTACTGAGTATGCTATTAGCTGTGGACTTGTCTTATATGGCCTTTATTATGTAGAGGTACATTCCCTCTATATCTACTTTGTTGAGAGTTTTTATCATGAATGGATGTTGAATTTTGTCAAATGCTTTTTCTGCATCATAGGAATGAGATGGGATCATATGATTTTTATGCTTCATTTTGTTAATGTGGTTTATCACATTGATGGATACACAGATGTTGAATCATCCTGGCATTCCTAGAGTAAATCTCACTTGATCATGGGATATGATCCTTTTAATGTATTGCTTAATTTGGTTTGCTAGTATTTCGTTGAGGATTTTTACATCTAGTTCATTAAGGATGTTGTCCTGCAATGTTACTCTTGTAGTGTCCTTCTCTTATTTTGGTAACAAGGTAAAGCTAGTCTCATAAGATGATTTTGGAAGTGATCTCCCCACCCCCTTAATAAGTTCCTTGGGGGATGAATGGTTACAATTTACTAATGTAGTTATATATAATATGAGTATCCAAGAACTCTGATGATCTGCAGATAAGAAATATTAGTTTATATTTTTTTACTATGTATATTAAGAGAAATTCTATGTCATCAGAGGCAAAAATTACCCCCAATAGTTGTTCTGAAAAAAGATTAAAACATCAATATATTGGAAACTAGAAGAAATGGATTAATTCCTAGAAACATACAACCTACCAAGATTGAATCATGAGAAAATAGAAAATCTGAACATACTGATTCCTAGTAAGGAGGTTGATTCTGTAACCAAAAATCTCCCAACAAAAATGAGTCCAAGACTAGATGACTTCATGGTAAATCCTACCATGTGAGATGGAGACCAATCATGTGGTAATGGTAGCAAAGGATCAATAAGCAATGCTAGATGTAGAAATCATACTGAATATTTACAAATAGAAGATCTTTATCTTACATTGTTATAAAAGAATAAGGTAAAATATCACACAGATACTTTCTGGATATTTTTAATGTCTACTTGAATTGGGTTACTGTATTATCCTTTGCCAGTAGATAACACTATCTGTTATGATATCCTCTCAACAACCAGGATATTATATTCCTTACATTCTAGACCTCAAATACTTTTTAAAAATTAGTTTCCTTTATTGTCTGTTTTATAAAATTGAAAGTCTGTGTTTCAAGTTTCTTGAAAATGAAGGTCATTTTAATTATCTTAAACATTTTAACATTATAAAAGCTTTTCCTTTATTCCTCTTTCTTTTCTCCTTTCCTTTCTCCATTTAATCTTCAGAGTTTGCATTTTCCCTCTTCAATGAAATTTCTCTTTGTCTATAGTATTGCAAGGAAAGTGACACTTGATTTTGCTTTAGTTTGATATGGCAGCAGCAGAAGCATATGAAATTTCTTCAAATTTCTTTCCAACTTTGGCTCTAATTTTGTTATTTCTGAGCACATACATTTTTTGAAATAGACATTGTATTTTTTCCTTATAAAACTCAACACCCAGGAAATGAATAGTCCAATTAAAAATGGGCAGATGATATGAACATTTTTCCAAAGAGAATATACCGATGTCCAATAGACACGTGAAAACAGGCTCAACATCACTGATTATCAGGGAAATACAAATCAAAACCACAATGAGGTATCACCTCACACCTGTTAGAATGGCTAAAATCAACAACACAAGAAACAAGTGTTGGTGAGGATGTGGAGAAAGGGGAACCCTTTTGCACTGTTGGTGGGAATGCAAACTGGTGCAGCTACTCTGGAAAACAGTGTGGAGGTTTCTCAGAAAGTTAAAAATGGAATCACCTCTGATCCAGCAATTGCACTAACTAGGTATGTATTTACCCAAAGAATACAAAAATACTAATTCAAAGGGATACATGCGCCCTGATATTTATAGCAACATTATCTACAATAGCCAAATTATGGAAACAGCCTAAGTGTGCATCATCTGATGAATGGATAAAGAAGTTGTGGTGTGTGTACACACACACACACACACACACACACACATAATGAAATATTACTCAGCCATCAAAAAGAAGGAGATCTTGCCATTTGCAATGTGGATGGAGCTAGAGAGTATTATGCTAAGTGAAATAAGTCAGTCAGAGAAAGACAAATACCATATTATTTCACTTATATGTGGAATTTAAGAAACAAAACAAACAAGCAAAGGGAAAAATAGGATCAAACCAAGAAACAGACTCTTAAGTATAGAGAATAGACTGATGGTTACCAGAAGGGAGGTGGGTGGGGGGGATGTGTTAAACAGGTGATGGTGATTATGCAAGGCACTTGTGATGAGCACTGGGTGTCATATGGAAGTGTTGAATCACTGAATTGTACACCTGAAACTAATATTACACTATATGTTAACTAATTGGAATTTAAATAAAAACTTAAAAAGAAATAGATACTATATTTCAATTGGGTATTTCCCAAGTAACACAGTGCTTAAAAAAGTCTAGGAGAAAATACCAGTAAGTATTGATGTGATCCTCAATAGAGAAGAACTTCCTAAGCCTAAGGACAATGGAAAAAATAAAAGATTAATAGATTTATGTGTTAATAAGTTAATATACACAATATATTTAAATACAAAAATAATAAAATCATAGATTTAAATGGCACACTAAAAATTTTTAGTTCTTTAGTTTTGTTTAAAGATAATGCCTCATGCTGTGTATGATATGATCATGTTCATAAATCTCTGGGAGTATAAATGTTACAACTTTCCTGGAATGTAACTTGGTATCATAATATCAGGAATATTGAAATTACCCACAGCATTTTTTTGGACCTCAGGATTCTGTTATAAGAAAATCTATTTTAGGGGTGCTTGGGTGGCTCAGTCGGTTGATCTTGGAGTCAGCCCTCAGATTCTCTCTCTCCCTCTCTCTGCAGCTTCCCCACTTGTGCTTGCTCTTGCATGCACGCTCTCTCTCTAAATAAACATTTTTTAAAGAAACAAAACAGGGGTGCCTGGGTGGCTCAGTTGGTTAAGTGTCAGACTCTTGATTTCAGCTCAGGTCATGATCTCACAGTTGGTGACTTGAAGCCCTGTGTTGGGCTTTGCACTGACAGTGAGGACCTTGCTTGGGATTCTCTCTCTCCCTCTCCCTCTGCCCCTCTCCTGCTTGCATTCACTTTCTGTCAAAATAAATTTTAAAAAATCTATCTTAAATAATTGTACATGTATATAAACATTTATATGTAAAGATACTTCCTGCAGTATTATTCAAAATCAATAAAAATAAAAATAAAATAAAAAATAGAAAACAATCCAAATATTCCTCGGTGATTAAATATAGAATTGTGTACTTATACAGTATAGTATTATGAAGTCATTAAAATGTTTGCAAAAATTTTAATAAAGTTTTAAAATGCTTATGTTATAATGGTAATTAAGACAGGAAGATAACCTGCATAAAACATGACTTCATGTATTTGGGAGAAAAGAGAAGATTCAAAAGACATATACAAATTGTGAGTGATTTTTCTTTTTAAGAAAGAAATTGTGAGTGATTTTTTTTAAGTTTATTTTCAGAAAGAGAGAGAGAGCGAGGAAGGAGAGCATAAGAGCATGAGTGGGAGAGAGAGAATCCCAAGTAGGCTCCGCACTGTCAGTGCAGAGCTTAACATGGGCTCAAACTCACAAACAGTGAGATCATGACCTGAACTGAAACCAAGATTTGGACACTTAACCAACTGAGCCACCCAGGCGCCCCTATATCGTATTTTAATGAAGGGAAAAACATTGAAAAACAAACATAGTAGAGATCACATTTGCTGTGAAACATGACAGTAGAATTTTTGGATGATTAATTCTTCAAGCAGTGTATTGCATATTCCTAAAAAGAAATAAGACAGGAAAAAATGGAAAAAGTATTTTTTGTGTAAAGGTATATTTTGTTTACTCATGTGGCAAAGCATACTCATTCACCGGACATTGTGAGAATACCTTGTAGGTTAGGAGCAAACTACTACACACTCACGTTATATCTGCACAAAGAAGGCATGGTCCTTGACACCAGGGATCTTCGTATTTAGTAGGGAAGATAAAAGATGTTCATAAAGAATTGTTAAGTTAATGCATTTAAGATGATGTAAAGCATAATAAAGTATTCTGGAAGTCTGGAGGTAAAAAGTCACTCTGGGAGGATGAGAAAAGATTGTGGAAAGGGTGACATTCAGATGGGCTCTGAGAGTGAGTCTGATTTCAGTCTTTAGAAGTACAAGGGAATGCATTCCAGGCAGAGGAAAGACATAGTCAAACAAACATGGGATGAGAAAATATGGGAGCAGCTTCTAGATCAATGAAAACTTTTTAAAATAACAACTTTTTATAACACTTTATAGTCTAGTGGTTTTAATATATTTACAGAGTTGTATAACTGCCACCAATAATCTAATTTTGGAACATTTTAGAACATTTTCATCACCCCCAAAAGAAACCCTGTTACCTATTAGTAGTCAGTCCCCATTTTTCTTCCTCTCCAGATTCTGGCAACCATGAATCTATTTTCTGTCTGTATGGATTTGCTTATTCTGGACGTTTCATATAAATGGAATCCTATAACATGTGACCTTTTCTGAGTAGCCTCTTTCACTTAGCATGATGTTCATCCACGTTTTAGTATTCATCAGTACTTTATTTCTTTTCATTGCCAAACATTATCCTGTATGGATATACCACATTTTACTTATTCATTCATCAGCTGATAGGCATTTGAGTTGTTTCCACCATTTAGCTGTTGTGAATAATGGTGCTATGAATATGTGTGCAAGTTTTTATATAGGCATGTTTTCAGTTCTCTCGGGTTTAACCTAGGTGTGGAAGAGCTGGATCATATAGTAAGTTCTCAATTGTTGCAAGCCTTTGGTTAATTTCCAAAGTTCTGGAAGACTTGATTCTTCACATTTGCCAGTATTCTTGTTGCTTTTATGAATGAGCAACAAGATTTTTTTCTAAGATCTTTTTAAAGATCCTTGCACTGACATTCTGGAATTGCTTCTCCTGAATACTGTTTGTTTGTGTGCCGTGAGGTGGGTTGGTGCCAGATGCTGGTGTGCCTTTTTAAGACCATTTTTTTAAATGCTTCTGAGCAGGAGTGCAACCTGTTATTCCTTGGTCATAGAGCTGTCTATGCCTTAGAAACTGGAACAGAACATATAAATGCCTCAGTGCATTTAGGGGCACTTTCCACAGGCTAATAAAAATAACTCTGTGGAGAGCCAAAGCATAAGAGACTCTTAAAAACTGAGAACAAACTGAGGGTTGATGGGGGGTGGGAGGGAGGGGAGGGTGGGTGATGGGTATTGAGGAGGGCACCTTTTGGGATGAGCACTGGGTGTTGTATGGAAACCAATTTGGCAATAAACTTCATATATTGAAAAAAAAATGGAATAAAAAATAAATTAAAAAAAAAATAACTCTGTGGGGAAAGCATGACAGCATGCATGACACACTGGGTAGACCTGGGGATGTGGAAGGGAATGTTGAAGAGAATATCAAACTTTGCTACTGCCTGTTTGAGATTGGGCTGCTGTGTATCATTTTCTTGTTTTTAGCTGGGGTAATATTACTTCTCCATACAAGATATTCTCTGGGCGTAGAGGCACTTTCCCCATGCCTTTTCTTTACAGGTGGGGGAGTTGAATGCACAGTTCCTTTACTAGTCACATCTCAGTAGCCAGGGACAGAAATCAAGTATCTTATCTTGATAAGTATGTTATCAGGTGTCTTATCAAGTACAGGTAAGAATTGAAAGACCTGGGGAAGTTTAACCTGGAGGAGAGTGAATATAAGGGGTTAATAGGGCATCTCTCTTCAAAAAGGTGAAAGGCACGTGGAAAGCAGAATAAACTTATGTCAATTTCTGTAGAAGACAGTACTAGGACCAATGGATCAAAGTTGTAGAAAGGTGGATTTTTAGGTCTTCTAAAAAGAGACCTGGCAATAAGAGCTGGTTTCTTCTGTTCAAAAGTAGTTAGCACCAGCTACTTCTTAGGGATTGTCAAAGGAATTCCTGATTGAGAGCAAGTCTGAACTAAGGGGGCCTTGCTTATTTGAAGACTACATCTAATATTTTTCATGTGTCATAATGCCTATGAAGAGAAGTGGCTTGCCTCAGACTCTTGCTTAAACAAACCTTAGTTCATTTCTATTAGTTCCTACCCAAAAGTGAAATTTTCCTTTAAGAATATAAGGGACCTCTCAGAATTCAAGGCATAGTTGTACAGCTAGGCTCAGGAAAAAGAACTAAGATAGCTGTGAGGAACTCAACTGCACCTTTGTTTTAATACTCTGCCTCACTGACATGGTTAGTTTCCAAATACCAGCTTATGTGCCTTTAATTTGAAATTTTCATATGAGATGCTC
This sequence comes from Lynx canadensis, assembly GCF_007474595.2. Classification (NCBI taxonomy): domain Eukaryota; kingdom Metazoa; phylum Chordata; class Mammalia; order Carnivora; family Felidae; genus Lynx; species Lynx canadensis. The sequence goes on from NC_044308.2 coordinate 113,802,450, forward strand.
TGATTGCCTTGTTTTGAGTCATGAGTCTACCCTTGATCCAATCAGCTATAGACAAGAAGAAAGGGTCATATAATAGAAGTAAGATTAAAATGGTGGCAGGCCTAGGCTTTCTCCTCTGGATAGTGGTCAATAGCTCTAAGAGGGGAGATAGAGTAAGTCACAGACTAGCTAGACACCCCCCAAAATATTTATTACATTTTCAAAAATGTCAGCCAGGATTTCGGCTGTTTGAGTCTGTTTTGGACAACTGATATTTATTATGTAACTATTATATGCAAGGTGCCATGATAGATGATAGGCAGAATGTAAAATATAATATATGGTCCCTGACCTCTGGGTACTTACAATCACTTTGTCCATTAGACTGTTCATTGTTTAGTTGGTTATCTTGTGTGAATTTCACTTTGGGAGGACTAACCTACTAATTATGTAGAGGCTCCATATAAACTTGAGAACATTTCTCAGTTGTATATTAAAGACATTTGCTTTTTCTAAATGTCCACACATGTAATATTTGTATAGGTCAATGCTAAAAGACTGTCATAAGCTCAAGTTCCCCAAACAAGCAAAATGCCCAATCCTTCCTCCCCAAACAAAGATAATGAGTTGTATGTCTTACATTGCTGGGAATATATCACATTAAAATGTGTGCTTATTTTTATATGTACATAAGGTGGAATATAACATTAAATTTTTTTTAATGTTTATTTTTGAGAGAGAGAGAGAGAGACAGAGCTCGAGCAGGGAAGGGGCAGAGAGAGAGAGGGAGACACAGAATCTGAAGCAGTCTCCAGGCTCTGAGCTGTCAGCGCAGACCCCGATGTGGGGCTCAAACCCACAAACTGTGAGATTATAACCTAAGCTGAAGTCAGACGCTAAACCGACTCAGCCACCCAGGATCCCTGAAGATAACAAATGTTTTAAGTGTCTGTGAGCTACCCAGTATGCTAGGTATGTCACATGTATAACATACACATGATGTGCAGATCTTATATTAAGTATTATGTATATTCTAATCTTTCATTATTCGAAATATATATATATATGTACACACAAACACACATATATATATATACACACACACACATTAACTGAATAGCTAAGAATATTTTATTATTTTCTGTCTGTGTTTGTCTAAGTGGAATGTCATATTAAAACCTTATAAAGATAATTAGTAGCTGACTTAGCATATTGTTTGGATGTTTTCTAAGAGACCAACTTTAGCTATGATACAGAGATACTTGATTTCCATTTGAATCGGTCATTGGTATATTTAACTATAACTTGGTCTGTTGAAAATCCTGAATTTTTAAAGCTTATTTATTTTTTTGAGAGAGAGAGAGAGAAAGAGAGAGAGAGAGAGAACACACGAGGGAGGGGTAGAGAGTGAGGGAGAGAGAGAATCCCAAACAGGCTCTGTGCTGTCAGCGTAGAGTGTGACATGAGGCTCAGTCTCACAAACTGTGAGATCATGACCTGAGCCAAAATCAAGAGTGTGCCACTTAACTGATTGAGCCACCCAGGTGCCCCCTGGGTTTGTTTTAAATAGCTATCTAAGTTTTAATGCTAGAAAGGAGTTAACATGCTACATACCTTCTTGTTTTTGGCGTCTCTATGGTCTTAGAACCTAACTGACTTTGCTATGGATATTTCTCAGAGCTTATTTTTTCCAAAATAAAATTTTCTTTTTTAGAGTCTAGTGTTCAGTTATTTTCCATTGTTCACATATTAACTTTCCACTTTGCCAGTATGATTTCAGTATTTAAGGTGTATGTTCAATCAAAACTTCTGCAGGCAAATTATTACTCACCCAACTTTTGAAGTTTCAAGTTGTCTTCACAAATTATGCTTAAATTGTAGTCACAGTCTGCTTAGAAACTTATGGTTCCATTGATTTTTCATAATATTTATGGCCTTTAAAAAATGTACATCAATCCCACAGAGATCTTAAGCTCTACTTAAGAGCAATATTCTTCTGCCTAAGAGCATTTTCTTCTGCCTAAACTGGTATGTTTGAGCAAGCAGAGGATATCATACTATTAGTTTCTCTACATTGTTAGTTATAGCATATGATATTACTAGCAGTGGAAGCTAATATTTTAGAATTGGAATGAACCTGCCTATCTCAAAGAAATCTAAATATTTTAGTTGATTTTTATTTCATTGCTGCTGCGCCCCGTGTCATGTGAATATTAGTCAAAGTGCATTAAGAAACATAAAAGGCAAAAGACAAACATTTTTAAAAGTGTGTATTGAATTTTTTTCCTCACTCTATAAGACATTGGCTGCCTCTATGCCAACTGTTTTAAAACAAATTTTATCCATTCCTATCTGTTTCCAAAAAGATTTCTA